>NC_139350.1:139229086-140492419 GCF_055883805.1 Amblyomma maculatum | reverse complement strand
TTTTGGAAGGGCTCCAGGATTTAACAGCTGATGCATGATTCCCAAAAGCCCATATTTTTTATGATCATCATAACACGTGATATAACAAGGTGGCCCTTTAGAAGGATAATTGAGTGGTGTGCACTGATATGAAATGTCCTGCTCTTTTTTTTACAAAATGCAGGAATGCCGCCAATCCTGCCATTCCTTGAAAGACAACCTGAGCTGGCAATGCAACAGCTCATCTGCATCGAGTGAGGATGAATATGCGGCAGACTTACCACTACAGGTCTCTACAACTGCCGTAATGGCAGGATTACAGATATTTAGCATAAACGGCCTTAAGTTTGAGTCATGCCTATGTTCATTTTTGAACTCTTGTTCTTTAGATACAGCAGCAGAATGCATGCATTGCTGAAGCTTGTTTATATCCTACACAAGGAATTGAACAGTGTCTTGTAAGCCGGTTACCAGCCTCTCGGCTAGCACAGTTGTTGCAAAATAAATCCCATTCTGACTTTAATCAGGGATTTTTAATTTTACTTATTCTGAAGAGGCCCTTGTACCCATATCAATTTATATTTTGCTGAACCATAGCATCATTACTCTATTACTACTGCTACTATTGTTGTGTCCCTCATTTGTATAGTCTGGTTGTTAAAAACATTTCCTTGGATGGCTACATTTTTTCTTGGATGGCAATAAGGAAATCTGTTGCTGAACAGCATATTAGGCTTGTTGACTATTCATATCAGGTTAACAGTTCAAACAAAGTGACAGCAAAACAAGGAAAGAGGACACAAGGAGTGATAACTTTCAACACTGTTTATTTCGATAAACATTCATTCACATATACAGCAAAAAAAAACACGTTTCTGCACACTGCAGAAAATGGAGCGCTATACATTTAACATATCAAGTTCTTTTTTTTAGCTGCAGAGATGTTTTCATAATGCGCCGTCTTGCAGTCTAGCTAGCTCAGCTGCCTTGATTATCTCATGCCCCAGCTGTTCATTATGTTTTTCAAGCACTTCGCAATGTTCAAGTTCTGTGGCGCAAGTTTTTGACGGACAATTTCTGACATGAGTTCCGATATGCCTGCACTTTTGATCGATGAATTTTTGAGTTCTCTGAATCATTTGTATATTTGCTTGTTTGGCCAATATACTCCCTTCCCCATTTTAGAGGTATTGAATACACAACACATTCTATGCATTCCACAAGCTGAATATGGTGGTTTATTCTGCACCCTTGCTGCTCTACCATCTCTTCAGCATTTATGCATCGGCAAACGCTCTTTACTCTTTCTGGGGCGGTGAGCACAAGACTCACCCACCCTGTGGCCAGACTATTTCAGGTGGTGGGAAATGTTATCACAGGGCCACAAAAACCTTCGTTCGTTTTTCAGCTTCTCGCCCTCGCTGCCTTATTTGGCTTTAAGGTAGCCATGCTCCTAAAAGGCGGTCAGCCTGGCAACAAAAACTCGGTTTCATTGCGTGAATGCATGACTTCTTCAGCACATTTCATAAACAGAGTCTTACTATGGCTCCTATTTTTAGTTTTGACCGCCTTTTGGAAGCTGGCTACCTTTCTCATTCCCTTGTGTTGGTCGTCGAGCAGTTAAGAACCTAGAACGGGAGCATGCGAGAAGTGAACAAGGCCGCTAGAGCGAGAAGCTGGAAAATTAATGAAGGGCTGTAGCCAGGCTTTATGCGCACAACATTTGCCTCCGCCTGAAAAAGATAGGCCGCAGGGGAGGTGAGAACGTTGTGCTCAATGCCACGGAAAAACTAAAAGCCTTTACTGACGCGTAAATGCTGAAGAGGCAGCGGAGCAGCAAAGGTGAAATATAAACTACCAGATTAGGTTTGTGAAATTCACAGAATGCATTGTTTTCAATACTTGTGAAATGCAGAAGAAAGTATATTGGTCAAACAGGCAGACGTACGTACAAAAAATGGAGATAGCTAAAAAATAACGTCGATAAAAAGTACAGGCATATCAAAATTATGACAGAGATTGCCCGTAAAACTTGCGCTGCAAAACTTGAACGTTGCGAAGAGCTTGAAAAACAATGAACAGCTGGTGCGTGAGATAGAGGCAGCAGAGATAGCTAGATTGCAAGGACAGTGCATTAGCAAAACATCCCTGCAGCTGAGAAAAAAGAATATTGATATGTTAAATGAGGAGTGCTCAATTTTGAGGAGTGCGCAAAAGCATACGTATTACAGTGAGCAGAAGTGATATGCGCGTGGCACAATTGTGATGCTTGATATATAGATGCGTGCTCACAGAAGTTATTTTGGAGTCAGAACTCGTGTCGTTCTTTTCTCCCGTGTGCCCGTTACGTTGTTTGTGCTTGTTACCCTGTACTGCTGCTGAAGCTTCTTGTGCTTTTGTGTGGATGTAATTTGGTAATAAAAATGTCCCACGTTTCTTCATTTGACATTTTTTCTCTCCGAGTGCACACAGCCTGTTCACTGGCATGAAGAGCTCTGTTACCAAAGGTTCATTCATTATGTAGGTATCACGATCAGGAATTATCAAAAAGCGCTAAAGGAAATGCTAAAAATAGCAAGTAATGCTGACCCCTACGCACGCTTTTTTCATCATGGGTGTAGTGTGTAAGAATGCTAATGTGCCCCATCACCTCAAGGGCATGTTTTTGAATTTTCGGGTGTTTTGGGCCATGATACATCCTCCAGAAAGGATGCTTTGAAGCGCGAAACACCTTTGCGGGCCGGGTGCGAAGGTGCGAGTTATAGACACCTGAAAACCACTTCAAATGTATTTTATTTTTTACAATGTACCATCTACTTGCTCATCTCGGTAACAGTCTTCCGCCGGCAGCGCAGCACCCGCAAGTACAGTGGACCATACACCACCATCTGATCCTAGGTCAACGCCTGTTCCAAGATAGTGAACATGTACGGTCAAGCCACCGCAGCGACTTCATTACGACGCTGGTTGCAATCAATTGCAGCATAAGCTCCTTTTTTTTAATTTCCCCTCAGTGGGTCTATCGCAAATGCGCCGTACTACCTTAATTGAGGGGAGGGGTCCAGGGGTAAATTCGATCTGGCGACCTGCACGTGGTCCCCCCTGCATTTTGAGTGGGCCAAGGTGGTTTCGGCTGCCAGGCTTTGCTCAATGACTGACAGCCAGCGGGACCCACCCTCTGGGGAGGCAAAACCCTACGGGAGTCGGCAGCGCGAGCTCCCACACAGCTGTGAGGAGCAGCTGGGCACATGAGTTTCGATGCCTGAGCGGAGGTAGACCTTGGCGTACTTCGTGTGTCTTCCAGATGGGAACTCATGGAATCCGGCGAGACAAAAAGCACGAATTGTTCAAAAGGTCGAAATCTCCCTCTGGCACGCGGGGACGTGCCGTCCAGTCGCCGACGCGGCGGTTTCCGATAACGCGGATACCGGTTCCTCGCTTCAAAGGTCACCTCGGGAAAGGGGCACTATCGGCCATGACCGGGCTAAAGGGGAGAGAGGCGAAGCGCGCGCGCTCTCCCTCGAGACCGCCTGTGTATCGGCCAGCCGCGCGGCTTGGGTGTCGCTGCGGGACGCCGAGGGGAAGGGAGGCTAGTAGCTGGTCGGATATGGTGAAACACCTGTCAAGTTATGGGAATAACGGTTAGTAGGCCCGAGATTATCTCAGACTGAGTCAGGTTCATGGTTGTTTGGCCCGGCAGCCAGGTCATGAACGCTTGCACCTCGCTAGGTGTGGAGCAAGCTCAGATGTGGAAATAAAGGCAGGAGGTTGGCTGGCAAGCCCAGGTGATGCCCGTTGGGTGAACAATGGTGCCTGCGCCTGAGGAGGAAGCATCATCGCACATAAAACTCGCAGCTGAAACCCGTGAAAGCGCTCGGCGGGCTAAGTAGCCGCGGGAGCGAATGGTCCCCTTAAATTGACTGATCCAGCGACACGGGCCCGTGAGAGGTACAGGCTATGAAAGCGGTTGTGTTCTGGAGGGGCCCCAGATTTGCTACCCCCACGTTAGGTATTCACCTGTCTCTGCATCGGTACCCAGGTGCGCCCGGTGAGCGAGTGGCATTCCCGCGAGGCGGGGCCGCATATTCTGTTTTGGCCAGACAGGCCCTACAGGGAGCCAAGAAATATCAAAAAGTCATGGCAAAATCTCGCTATTCCCAGATCCCGTCCAATTACCCATAACCTATCCATTATTCCTACTTCCCACTCTCCCATCCCATTTTGCTACTTCCCAGGGGAGTATCCCTGGGATCGTACTCCTGGATGGCTTGTCGCTGCAGCATCCCCCCTTTTAGTTAATAACTTCTAATGAAAAACTTTTGTCCGAGTGGACCTGTTCATTTATATCGCCAATTCCGGAACGTTCTCTATCCGCGATGCATTAGTGGTGCGAGAGGAGTCTGACTTTGGACTCCATCTTACTCAATGTACTACCTTATCGCCGGGCCGCCCACTGCTTGTATAAAAAGGCCTGCAAAAAATAATTCTGGTTCTTGTGCCTGCCACTATGTAGTCGCCTCGGTTTCTGCAGCTTCACGTCACGATACAAGGCTATGAGTGGCGCCGTAATGGAGGGCTGCGGAAATTTCGAGCACCTGGGGTACATTAACTGGCACTGAGATCACACAGCACACGAGCGCGTTGCTTTCTGCCTCGTTGAACAGCGGCCGCCAAGGCGGGATTCGAGTCACTGGTTGCCTCTCAGTGGGTTAAAGGGCAATTGTTACCGAGAGGTATATCTGATAGCAATCTAAAGGTAACATACGCTCTCTAAAGGCAGGAAATTATTACGTTGCAAAATAATTAAATAGTGTAAGCGTTGTCAATCTGTTGTCTCGTGGCTGTGTTCACGGCAGGTTTTGTGGCTATTAAGAATTAAAGACATCACATGCAACCTGAAGGGAAACTCCCTCCAGGAAAGATATTAGTAGCTTATTTTATTATTGCAATTTAAAAAACAAATTTGGAAAAAAGTTACAAACACAGGATTCGAATATATATTTTATTCGCTAAGTACTCAGGTACGTAATGTGAATTCATTGCGCCACTGAGGCAACGAGTACGGCAGGCTTTAAATGCGCTCTTATTCATTTTTACAATATTTCCGCTATCTGTCGCCAGGTGACGCTGCTCAGAGGACCCTGATAGAGTCACTGGAAAATTTTCAGAGTACCGCAAAGGTGCCCGCGGGCGCCATTTTCCTTCCAGACCGACGAACCCGGCCGCTGTCTCAACGGCGAGTGACCGCCATTCGTAGGCTTTGGACGTGTTCCTAAGCTCAGCAAAACGGAATGCTCTCGCGCGCTTATTTAGAACAGTTCCAACACTGATTTTGCGGTCGCTAACTTTAATACCGTAGTCAGCAATCGATGGGAAAAAATAAGTGCGTGGGTGGATCCGCGAAAACTGCAGGTCGTCTGCTATTGCAAATCCTCGGCCCTTTGAATCGACTTTTCTACGCGCAGTGCTGGGGTGTTACAACATTATAAAATGACTGAGTGTGAATTAGCATGTTAGCAAAGGTCGCAGGAACGTGTGTGTATATTGTTAAGTCGTGGAGAATGCCGTCCGTCGGCGCCGACGGGCCGGACAAGGTAAAATACGCCGCGATGTGCGGATCGTTATCACGCACTGAAGCGATGAATCGCTTTGTATAGGCAACATAAAATGAAGCAGCAGGTTCGCCGAGATAGCGTTAACAAACTAACATACAATTTAGTATCGCCGTCACTGCGCCAAGCAGGCTTTGTTGAAGCATATTGTTTTGCGTGAACTTAACTTTTTTTTGCGGCGCCGTCATTAAGAGAAGGAAAACTAAAGCACTGGTCTCGCCTCGCCCATTTTCAGCGAGAAACAAACAAACAAAAACATGGCTTACTATATCATCGCTATCCCCGCGCGGTTGTGATTATTGTACTTTTCATTGTTTTATGGTGTCGCCTGATGTTGTTTCATCGCCGTACGCCTTGTGCCGCCAATTTGCCAGAACCTCGCTCATTAACTGCCGTCAAAAAATTGAAATGACATCAGCATCGTACATTGATGGTTGACACACATTGTCCAGAAGTTGCCAGCTGCGAACACATAATATGGTTGGTTGGTTTAGTTCTTTAACATCCCGAAGCGACTCAGACTATAAAACACCGCAGTGAATAGCTCCGGAAATTTCCACCACTTGGGTTTCTTTAACGTGCAACTAGAAATAAATGACTGATAAATATGTGCATAAAGCTTTATGTTATACCCCGTGGGCGAAAATGGTATATTCCACACGCTGCGAGAAAACTGCCCGCCAGATTTTTCCGACAGAGAAGCAGTTATTTCTGAGATGTGCATAACGTACCCTCCATGGTATACTTTCCATCTAGTCTGAGCAATTTTCTGTGGCACATTTTTTTTTTTATACTGAAAAAAAAAATGCAATCGTTGCGATTTTTGTCCACGACTGTACGTTTACATTACCAAAAAAATAAAAAAGGAAGAGGTGCGGACGGTCATCGATCCGCACACGAACACGTGCCCATACGCATTCATACACGAGTAGAGTGTGTGATTTCGCATAACTGAATATACGCGATGCGCAAAACGCCGACAACGCCGCCTGTCGTCAAAGCCGGAAAGCGTACGTAGGCGGGCTTGGTCGGGAGCTGTTCATGTCAGCGTCTATGCGCGCGCGTCGTGTTTTTGTCTTTGGTCGCGGTTTAACAGATATAACGCCGCTGTCAACATTTAGCAATGTCCGGGAAGAATTGCTGCGTAGTTAGTTTTTCGAACTCACATAAAACCTTGCCAGGAATACGTTTGTATAAGTTTCCAGTGATGCTTCACAAGAAGGACGGCGGACGTGAATCGCGGCTGTTCGACGCAGAACGCAAGCAATCCCACCGAATGATGTTTGTTCAGGCTAATGTCATTTTTTCGACGCGCTGCTACACGACCAAAGCTAATGCCATTTCCAAATTATGGTAATTGCGATTGAAATGCAAATGTTGGTGCGCCTTCAATATGTTGAGAAGATGACCGCGCTGTAAACGAAGGCAGCTTTTAAATTGACATTCATGTCTTGCATCCCTTGTAAACAACCTGTTGATTAGGACTATCAGTTACGAAGTTAGCGGCAGTGTCGGCGGCATTTGTTTACGAAAAGACACGGAAGGTGCGTATGTCTGCGCTCGACTGCGAAGAGCGTATGAGTTTCAACAACATAAACTTTGCGCACTAAACCAAGTGTCAAGAGCAACACATAAAATAGGCAGTATCTAGTGTACTGTCCGACGGCGCTTTTATAGAAACTTCGAGTATCGCCCTACGGCGCAGCATACTACAGCCCCGTTGACTCCCGTACGTTTTCGCTAGATCGTTCGCTCGGCGTATTAAGACCCGTCGAAAAATGCCCGAACTTGTCCTCATCAAGAGAGCATACGGCAAATTCGTAACGCTTGCCACATCGGATACCGCGAGCTTACCGTAACGACGCTGCCCGCGAAAGCGGCCGACGACGGCGCTCTGGCCGTGTGCTGTCGTCGCTATGCCTAAACGCCTAAATGGTTTCGCATCAAAGCCGTAGCTGGAAGCGCTTTGGAAATAGTAAATTTCATATTCATAAAACTGCCTTATAGTATCAGTTCAATTGTCTCACTATTTCTCTTACAGTAAAAGGAAGGCGTAACTTCGGCGACGCCTTAGGAGCGGAGCTAGAGAACAAAATCGGATGAGCTGCGTCACACCGGCGGCAGCTGCTAATGTGAGCAGAAATTTGTATTGCTGTGGTAGCATAGTATTGCGTTTATCACTTCTTCCAAAATCTGGTTACATAACAGCGATCCTCAGTAAAGAAAATTTTTTTTTTAGATTTCTTCGTCAAATTAAGCGCGTATTATTTTAAGATCAACAGGCATGCTTTTCTGAAGGTGGCGAAAGAAATCCGCCGTGCTGGCGGCTCGGCGCCGACGGACCGCGGCAGACGAAGCGACCTGTTCCGCCCGCGCTGATTGCGTTGGCTACGGGTTAGCTGGCAGCAATGGGGGCCAGTTTTTTTTTTTTTTCTTTTTTTTACGATGCTATTTGGAATTTTTCATATAGATGACTGGGTGCAAAATTATAGGAGCACAGTATAGTATTTAATGCAGGTGACACTTTTGTAGTTTATTTTGGGTGTATCTTCTCACCAATTCTCTGCTGTCGAGATAACACATCTCCTCGTTGATCGCATTTGGTAGAGTACCTCAAACTCATTCGATACCTAATTTCGTTTTCATCGAGTGTCATTATATTTTCTCGTGTAGCAGCAAACAAATATCATTTTGAACGAATGTCATTCGATGGAATTGGCATTAAATTTGCCGTGTGGAGGGATGAGTGATAACTATGTTTTCAGTGTTTTCCGTTTGTCATTGCACCTTCGGTGAACACTTTTTGATTAAAGTTGGTCGCCTCCGCTAGCGGGGAAAACACAATACGCATTAGATTTGTGAAACGCTTAGCCATGCATTGACATCGCAGAGCACACGGTGGCATTTCGTTTCGCCTCCACCTAAACGCGGGGGGTGCGGTCGACTTTAGTTCCGATAACTCAATCCTCCTCAGTAGCCTGAGCCACTGCGGCGGGTTATTGAGCAGACATTTGCCAATATGCCTTTTGAAATTTGCCATGCAATTACTTTGAAGATCAGAGCCAGTGTTTCTGTTGTCTGGCAAGATTACGAAAACATAACATGTCGCTGCACTTGCTATTCAGACTAGGGCTCTAGAGCTGGTTATAAAGCGCGCTGTAGTTCTGCAGTTTGGCGCGATGGTGATACAAATAAAATGAAGATGATACTACAATAATAACATACGATATAAAATTTAAATCTAATATGCTCTTGGCTAACCTGTGATGTAGCTCTTCAGATATCGCCTGTGCTGATATCTCACTCCCCCATAAAATGATCTACCCGCTCTGCCTTTTTGACGACGGAATACGTGAAATCTATGCTGTACAGGCAGTGGTAAAGCGCAAGCATGAAAAATCTGAACTCTTGCTACAGGAGCCCAATATGCGGTATTTTTCTGATGCTCAGAATGCTGGTTTGCAAGCTCGCTGGATTTTCCTGCGGTCGCACCGGTACGAAACCGCTCGCTGTTTCGGCAACGCTGACTAGTTTACGGTAGCAATATATTGCATGTAAACGAAGCAAGCGTGTACCATTAAGCAAAGAAAGAACATTGGTTCATAGGTCAAGGAATGAACTAATTAGCGTGGCGTTGTAATGGAAGCGGGGTACTCAAAATGAACTCCACTTCGTACGCAACTTTGTTGACGCTCGTCTGCAGCAAACACTTGATTTATATGGAGGCGATGTAGTCCCAGACGGCCGTGATAACCAACACATGTCCACTATTATACAGTACGATCCCCTTGCGCACACTGTCAACGCGGAAATGCCCGCGAGACGCGCAGAAACGGCAGATCGCACGCGCGCACCACGGCCGCGCTTGCCGCATGAGGCCCGCCTCGGGTTCCGACGGCCGCCGCTACGCGGCTTTCAGTGGCGCCCCTATAGACGCTGCGCATGGCGTATAGATGTATCTGCTGCCAGCTGGCTAGATATTTATCTAACTGTGAGGGTAGCTTTTGCCAAATTCCGCAAGTAAAACTGATGCTGCATGTTCCTGTGCTGGAAGGTAAATACATATATTGCGTTGGAAGGTAAACACATGTTGCGAACAGGCGCACCATGTTCACGTTGAGTATTTCCTACGCTTCTTTCGTGGCTAAACGAAAATAATTTGAAACCAATGAACCAGCGTATCTCGCACAAGAGGGTGTTCCTTGTGGCACGAATTTTCGCCGGTCGGTTCTGTGAAGTCACAATGACCACCAGTACAGATCAGGATATGCTGCTGAGCGAGTTGGTTATTCATTGTCAGAGAAAGAACACTAGCAGACGTGTGTGTCCTCCTCTTCCTTGTCCGTCGTCTGCTAGCGTTCTTTCTCTGACAATGCAGATTGCTTTTTTCGTTCAGGCACAGAACTAACTCAGGCCTGGTGCCGCACCCAAAAGCACAACATAATCTCTCAAGTGTACACTGCGAGAAACAATCGAAAAAAGAGGAACTGCAGTACACGACACGTATTCCGCGCGCCCGCATGGAAGGGATATGGCAACGCGAGGTCATGTGACACGCATCAGCCAGTAGGCGAGCCGGCGGCGCGTGGAAAACGAATGCAGTACTCTGAAATTTTCCAGTGAATATAAACCCTGAGAGTGGAACAGAGTGTGGAATTATACCGAAAGTGGAAAATACAGATCAGGAAGGAAGATTTCTTCGATAACTCAAGAGGCAGTGCCCTATTTTTTTGAAGCTAGATCAGGGTGCCTTAGAACAAAAAGAAATTGAACAATGGAGATGACGCATGTGCTGTATGTGGCAACTCCTGTGAAACAATTGACCATATTATACTCGAATGTAATGGTATCCATCCGGAAGTTGATGCAGGCGCAGTCACTGTTCCTGAAGCTCTGGGGTTTAGAGATACCAATGGCCGGGTGAATAAACCGGCGGCGGAAACTAGCAAAAAACGATTGGAAAATTGGTGGCTTAAAAACAGAGAAGTGACATTATGTTAGTAATGTAGAAACAAAAATTTAATAAACAAAATGATGGTTTAGTTAACCAATTTAAATCAATAATTAAGTTAATAGGGAGAAAAATGAGCATGATAGCTACTGCTACCACCCCGTTTCAAAGGGGACGCTCCTATATTCCATCCATCCATCCATCCATACTAGAGTCACTGGAAAATTTTCCAGTGACTCTAGACCCTACGTTGAGAGCAAGACCGATTGAAATACAGACCTGCACAGATAGCACTGCTCCAGCGCGCACCTTCTAGTTCATAACTTTCGCCGCTAGGGAAAGAACACTACGTGCAGCCTGGCTCTACTGTAAACCTGTTGATAAGAAGGGTCTATTAGTTCTGTCATTTTTCTTCGTGCTTAGTGTTTAATTATCTGTCGACGCTGTAATGCACAAGCACCTGTTCTGCGCGTGCGCAGCCGTTTGTTTTTTCCTTCTTTTTTTAGTTGATTCCGCCGTCAGAGAGCGCACGAGCAGCCGAGGCAGAATCGCGCATTTTTCAAATCCGTTATTTCATGGGCTCATAAAGAAACTTTTTACAATAAAATAAAATGATGTGTATTGGCATTGCCCGAAGAAAACAAGGCCCTACAGACATTCACAAACAGGAAATGTTTTTGTGGCAGACGACAGGCAGACTGCGGGAAAATATCTGCTGCTCGGTACGACCGAGCCAGATGTAGATGTAGCGGTTGTATGTCTTCAATTATGTTTAGCGCAAATTCAGACACGTTGCGACTGCGTTTGTGTTTCTTGTGTTCGTTCTGGAAGCGACTTACTTGTTCCATGGCATAAAGCGAGTAACACAGCTAAAGCAAGCAGATGGTTTATTGCTGCGTACCATTCTGCAAATCTGAGCACGCAAAAACGCCTGGCACAAGCTTTCAAGAGTTTCCTGTGACTTGTGGGCGGGACCAGTGTATTCGGAATATTGCAAGAAAAGGTGAGAACTGTTTTAAATCTCCCATCACTTTCAGCTAGACGACAAAATAACGAGATGGGAAGATTACAAATTAGAACAGTGGAGAAATATTGAAACCAAACTGTACGCAACGGGTACCACGGGTTTAGCATTGCAGCGTGATTAATTGTGAGAGCTTGTAGACCATCAGATAGAGCCATTCACCCAAGCGGAGCATAGGATATGTCCTGTATCTGTTCTTTAACTGTAATGCAAAATGTATCGCATCAGTCGTTTACGTTTAAATACTGGGGAACTTGTTCCAATCATATGAGCCAAATATAAGCATTTTAGAAAATAGTAATAGTAACGTGCGCTGGGGAACAACAACTTTATATTATATCTCGCTTTCTCTTTTTATTTCCTTCTGTAAGGCCCAGAAAACCAGCTTTGGCAGCCAACAGACTGGTCGAAAGTGCGCAGTCTGCACTTCCCACTTGATAATTTCAGGACAGGTTTGAAGCGACAGGTGCTGAAAAGTGAAGTCGTGCCCTCATTATTTTTACGCCACTCCGGGCATGTGATCCCAACTGGAAGGAAGCAGTCATTGCATGCCATAGATGCGCCGAGAGGAAACCTAGACGACACCGATGAAAAGTGAGCCATATACGCCACAAAAGTTACTTATTAAACCGGCCACGTACAGTCACCGCATATGTGATGAATATATATTAAAATTCAATTTTTTTATTTTTTCACAGGGGACAAAAACTGCCTATTCCATCGTCCTCTCAACTAAGTCAAAATTCTGAGCCCTTCAGTCCACCCTCTCCAACAGCGAGTTATGAGCAAGCTCTCGCGGAACCCTCTGCGTCCCATCGAGACCTGGACGGAGGAAACGGTCGGCACAAACAAACCTGACCTCAAAAAAGATGCGCCTCACAGAAGCGGCCACAAAGACGTTGAAACGAAAAGAACAAAGAATTCGAAAAGAGAACTCTATCTTGAAGAAACAAGTTTCCGAACTGAAGAAAAAGGTATCCAAGGTCAGTGGATACTCTCAGCTTGCTAATGCCGCAATACTTCAGGTACCATTGCACATAATTAAACGAGGTTCTTCAACCTAAGCCTGAGGATCGGCGCACTCAATACCGTAACAAATTCTTTGTTTTCCAGGAGAAAGTACACGAAAACCGCCCTAAAGCGCTTTTTCTAAAAGAGCACCTGTTCTGTTTGGATAAGAAAAATCACCGCTGGTCAGAGGAGACAATCAGGCAAGCCATACTATGGCATTCCAAATCACCTATGAGATGCTACGGGAATCGGGGCGCTTAACCCTTCCAAGTCGCATCACGTTGAAAAGGTACATCGGACCATGTAGCGGAGAAGTCCTCATTAATGAAGCCATGTTTGCACCAGGAAGCTGCGCGTTTGTCCGAAGCTCAGGAGATTTATGCGGCAGCGCTTATTATAACGCATGCACTTTTAGTGTTGCATCTCACAGCAGGAAAAAATGGGATCCCTTGTGGTCGATGAAATGTCGCTAAGGCAGGGTGCAAGCTACCAGAAGCAAGGAGATGCCGTGCATGGGCTTGTGGAAATGGGAGGCCTCGAGAAAGGACTCCAAAATGAGCTGGCACCACACCGTCTGGCCTTCGTCTTTGTGGGCCTGTCAAAGCACTACACGTGAGATATATATATATGTGAACCCGCATGGGTGGGAGGTGGAAATTCACCTTTCAACTGGGTGCTTGCGCCAGGTAAGTTGAGATCATCCGCCATAGCTACGCATGAAAACATGGAATGTTCACACTAAAGTTGCGACACTCGCGGGGCAAACCAAAGCTCGAGTGAAAATCACGTTGGGCGCCAGATAAAGGCCTCGCCTTCAAAAAAACGGGTGCGCGAGCCATGGTCTCGCCCGACGAGTGACAAATTCAGTCTCTTAAAAACACCGGTTTATTCCGGATAAACAAAAAAAGCAAAACAAAGAAACATAAGGCGCTACTGCGCTGAGAACAGGCTGTTCATGCGCGCGACAATAGAACACTAACGGAAAGCGGGAAGAATGTCAGGGCCTTACCGCGGCAAAACAGAACACACTGCGGAGCGAATAAAACGAGCAATAGGACCAAAGCGCTAACGGCGGCACAAGAAACATTGCTCCTCGCGGGACAACAACTCACATAAATACGCCTAGGCTGTTCCTGCAGGCACTGCTTCATCTTCGCGTCGGCGATCTTCTTTCAGTCGTCCGTGCACACCCTGCTGGCCCATGACGCTCGCCGGCTGCCCCGCGCTGGCTTCTCTGCCGGGGCAAAAAAAAAAGCCCCGCGTCTTGCTTCCGACGCGCTTATCTACCCTCGTCCGCCGGCGCTAACACCACGCCCCCTAAGATTATCTGCTCGCTCATGCGCACTCGCACTGCCCGTGCAAACAATACAAATAGGAAGACGCGCGCGCGGTTTAAAACACTTAATGGGGTGCGGAACCCCACAATTTATGTGAGTTGCTGTCCCGCGAGGAGTAATGTTTCTTGTTATATACACGGACATCCTACAGCATTATCGGCTCGAACGGTGTCTATACCCCCCTGCACACCGGGAACTATCCCGGCGCGAGGCCGTCCATTGGCGCAAAATACAAACAGGAACCATTCTCAACCCATGGCTATATAGCTAAATTTTCCCAAATCTTATTTCACCTAGCTGCAAACACTGCTCACAACCGGCCACATTCATTCACATGGTGTGGACATGTATACGACACAACGCAGACAATACAGCTACAAGGGATGCGTGGGAGTCCCTCCTGCGTACCACCGAGCTCGCCCAACAGCGCCAGCTCATTTTGCGCGCATTGGAGGCCGCAGAGTCCCAAGGGATCCCTGCTGACCTTCTCTAAGCAGTGCAACCAGTCTTTCGGCTGGTTCCCCTTCTTTGGGAGTAAAGAGTTTATCATCATCATCATCCCCAGAATATATATATTGTAGTGTGGTAATCTTGATATAACCACTGACATGCGTCGCGTGCTGCCGCTCTCAAGGACGAAGAAGTTGTTCGCTGCCTTGCTCTTTCGCCACGCCTGACGCTCCGCTGCGAGTCCCTCCTGAGCGGCTGGATCCATCTGGGTTTACCGAATAAACACACCCCTACAATTGGTGCAGGTGCTGCTGGGTACGTTCCCGTCCAACCTGGAACTAAGCAGCCGCACATTACCCTCTGCTTCCAGCATGCCGGACGACACTGCCTCGACATCGTCGCCCCTCCCAACCACCGTGCTGTGTTCTGGAGCTATACGGCAGCGTGATCCGTGCCTCTTCAGTGGCACAGCCGACCAGGACGTCGACGATTGGTTGTCGGCATATGAGCGCGTCAGTAGCTACAACAGATGGGACGACGCTATCAAGCTAACCAATGTAATCTTTTATCTGACTGACGTGGCGAACCTCTGGTTTCGCAACCATGAGGCAGACCTGCCATCTTGGTCTGCATTTAAAAAGAATTTTGCGGAAGTGTTCGGCCGCCCTGCAGTTCGCAAGCTCCGGGCAGAACAACGCTTACGTGAGCGCACTCAGCAAGTCGAAGAGTCGTTCACTATAGTTAGATAGAAGACATCGTGGACCTATGCAAGCGTGTCGATCCGCTAATGACCGAAGCGGATAAGATCGAAAACATCATGAAAGGCATCTCTGAACGACGCGTGCCACATGCTCTGGGTGAAAAATCCTGCCACGGTGAGTGACGTGATCAAGCTTTGCCAGAGCTACAACGTGCTTCGTAAGAAGCGCGCTTCTACCCGGCGGTCCGGTGTTAGAGACGACGCCATCTCTACACTAGCGCTGGGCGGTTCTACCCCATCAGAGGACAGCCCTTTACTTCAGCAAATCAAAGCCTTCGTTCGAGAAGAGGTCGCCCGCCAGCTATCGCTGGTCCCTCAGTTACAGGATACTGGCCACCTTGCTCCTGACATAGCTCCGTCTTTGGCCCCTACCATACGGCGTGCCGTTCAAGATCACATTGCTGGTGTCCTTCCGCCCAGCTCCATGCTCCCGCCCAGCCCTGTGCTGCCACTCAGCTCCGTGCCGGCGCAAGTAACGGCGCCACTGACTTACGCCCAAGTTGCGGCCAGGCCGCTCATGCCATCAGCATCTCTTTCCTACCAGGCCGCTCCTTCCAACCTTCCTTCGCCTTTGCCTGGGTCTGCATTCCATGTCCCTATTCCAAGGGTACGCCAACGCCCCATGAATCCTTGGTGTACCGCGGACAACCGTCCAATCTGCTACTCTTGCGGGCTGCCGGGTCATGTCGCACGCCTTTGCCGCCAACGCCTTCCACCTTCTCGACCTGAACTATGGCACTACTCCTACAATACAGACCAGCCCTCGCCGAGAAATCCGCCCAGTTCCGACCTTGTATCTCGTGACAATCAAACGTACACAACTCGCCGATCACCTTCCCCTCATCGCCGTTCCCCGTCCCCACTTCGACGTTCTACCGGCACTGTTGAGGGAAACTAACAGTCGCAGTTCCCGGGGCAAGAACTGCGCTTGGTTCGAACTCTTCAAGTCCTCGGTGTTCTCCCACTAACGTAATTCAAGTGTTTGTCGACGGCGTCGCAGTACTCGCTCTTGTCGACACGGGCGCTGTCGTATCCGTCATCAGTGAAGCTCTTTGCCGTCGTCTTCGTAAGGTGACCACCGCACTTACCGACTTTTCGCTTCGCACCGCCTCATCACAGCGCATTCATCCCTCAGCGGCGTGCACGGCCCGTGTTCTCATCGAAGACGTCTTATACACCATCGAGTTTATTGTACTGTCTCGCTGCTCACACGACATCATCCTGAGCTACGATTTCCTTTCCACTCATCGTGCCGTTATTGACTGCGCCCGCGCGGAAGTTTCCTTTTTACCTCTTTGTGATACCGTCTTGTGTGACGTCCCTACCCGGCCTGCAAGACTCCTCGTCGCCAATGACACAGACATTCCTCCATTTTCTGCTGCCCTCGTTCCACTCTCTTGTGAAAGCGTTATTAGTTCGACTGTCTTCTTCACACCTTCCGACGCCGCTTCACGCCATCCCTGCCTCCTGCTTCCATTTGCTGTACTCAAGTTCGAAGATGGCCTTAGTGCAATGTACGTCTCAAATCCATTTTCGTGCCCGTCCGTCCTGCTACGCGGCGAGTGTCTCGGTCGTATTGAAGAACTTAATCCCGCACTTGTAAATACTCTTCCTGCAACGCCTACTTCATTAGACGTTAATGTGCTCAGCTCTTGCGATATAGCGACCGCTTCGACACCACCCGATGTTCTTCAACAAGCTATTGACGCAGATCTTCCACCCGCACAACGCGATCAACTCGCTGCTCTTCTACAGAACTTCACTTCTGCATTCGACCTTCCTCACACTGCTCTGGGTCGCACGTCTGTCGTTGCGCACACAATCGACACTGGTACAAACGCACCTTTACGACAGCGTCCTTATCGCGTGTCGGCCTCTGAGCGCCAAGTCATTGCTGACAACGTGGACGACATGCTTCGCCGGGCCATCATACAGCCATCTAACAGTCCATGGGCTTCTCCGGTTGTTTTGATCACCAAGAAAGATGGTTCCATCCGGTTTTGCGTCGATTACCGTAGGCTTAACAAAATCACGCGCAAAGATTTCTATCCTCTGCCGCGAATCGACGACGCCTTGGACTGTTTACAGGGAGGCGAGTATTTCTCCTCTTTGGATTTGCGCTCCGGCTACTGGCAGGTACCGATGGCTGATGATGTCCGCTCGAAAACTGCCTTTGTAACACCGGATGGATTATACGAGTTCAACGTTATGCCCTTTGGCCTCTGCAATGCCCCAGCTACTTTCGAGCGCCTGATGGACGCTGTTCTTCGTGGACTCAAGTGGCAGACCTGTCTTTGTTACCTGGATGACATCGTAGTTTTTTATACCGACTTTTCTTCTCACCTTCTCCGTCTAAGGCATGTCCTCACGTGTCTCGCCGACGCTGGGCTTCAGTTGAATTTGAAGAAGTGCCACTTTGCCGCTCGAAAACTCACAATTTTAGGCCACGTAGTCTCTAAGGAAGGCATTCTTCCCGACCCGACCAAACTTCGCGCAGTTGCAGAGTTCCCGAAGCCAACCTCCCTGAAGCAGCCTCGGAGCTTTATCGGCCTCTGCTCCTACTTTCGACGTTTCATCTTGAACTTCGCCTCTATCATCGCTCCTCTGACCCAGCTCCTTGCCGGCAGCTCCGACCTTTCCGCCTGGACTCCAGCCTGCGATAAAGCCTTCGACACTTTACGCCGCCTTTTGGTTTCGCCTCCCATTCTACGCCACTTTGATCCGGCTGCGCCTACGGATATCCACACTGATGCCAGCGGTATTGGGCTTGGTGCCGTCCTTACCCAACGTAAGCCTGGTTACAGCGAGTATGTTGTGGCATACGCCAGCCGAACATTGACGAAGGCAGAATCTAATTATTCAGTCACAGAGAGGGAATGTTTGGCCATTATTTGGGCCATCGGAAAATTTCTTCCTTATGTGTATGGTCGACCGTTTTACGTTGTGACCGATCACCACGCTTTGTGCTGGCTTGCCTCTCTGAAAGACCCATCCGGTCGCCTTGCTCGCTGGGCTCTTCGTCTCCAGGAGTTTGACATTCATGTCATTTATCGATCAGGCCTGAAGCATACGGACGCGGATGCTCTTTCCCGCTCGCCATTGCCTAGAGATACTTCGTCTGACCACGTCTGTGCCTACGATTTGTCGACTCTTACCACTATCGACATGGCTACCGAGCAGCGGAATGACCCCTGGATCAATGCACTTTTGGATTTTCTCTCAAGTCCTACTCCCGATCATTCATCCAAAGCGCTCGTCCGCCAAGCCCACCACTTCTCCATTCGTGACGGTCTTCTCTATCGCCGCAATTATTTGCTTAATGGACGGAAGTGGCTTCTAGTCATCCCGCGTCATCTCCGTGCCGACATTTGTGCTGCGTACCACGGTGGCCCACAATGTGCTCACGGTGGCGTATTGAAAACCTACACGCGTCTACGTCTGCGATTTTACTGGCGTGGAATGTACCGCTTCGTACGACATTTCGTGCGCGCTTGCGAATCTTGTCAACGCCGAAAAACTCCTCAGAAGTTCCCTGTTTCGTTGCAGCCGTTACCCTGCCCTGCTCGTCCGTTTGACCGCGTTGGCATAGATCTCTATGGCCCTCTTCCTACTACTCCTGCTGGAAACCGGTGGATTATTGTGGCAGTAGACCATCTTACTCGCTACACTGAAACATCACCGTTATCCTCTGCCTCCGCAAGAGACGTTGCTTTGTTCATTCTCAACAACTTTATTCTTCGCCACGGGACTCCGAAGGAACTGCTCAGTGACCGCGGACGCGTTTTCTTGTGCGACGCTCTCGAAGCCCTACTGAAAGAATGTCGCATCATTCATCGCACCGCTACTTCTTACCACCCTCGGACGAATGGCCTGACAGAACGCTTCAACCGTACTCTGAGTGACATGCTGGCCATGTACGTCAACGACGCTCATTCCAACTGGGACCACGTTCTTCCCTTCGTAACCTACGCGTACAACACTGCAATACAGACCACCACTGGATTCTCTTACTTCTTTCTTCTTTACGGGCGCGAGCCAACCTGCACAATGGACGCGCTTTTTCCCTACCGCCCTGATGTTTCTGAATCGACGCCACTCTTGGACGCCGCCCAGTACGCAGAAGAATGCCGTCAGCTCGCTCATTCGCTTACAAAGGAAAATCAGTGGCAACAAAAACACCATCGTGACACTGGCGAGGCGCCTTCATATGCGCCTAACTCCCTGGTGTGGCTCTGGGTTCCTGCCACAACCGCCGGCCTGTCAAAGAAGCTTCTTGCTCGGTATCACGGTCCATACCGAGTCCTTCAAAAAACATCTCCTGTGAACTACGTAGTTGAGCCCGTTACGCCATCTGCGGACTTGCGTCGCCGTGGACGCGAAATAGTTCATGTGGACCGAATCAAGCCCTACCACGATCCGTCTGTCCTTTCGGCTCCATGAGTCGCCAGGATGGCTCCTTCTCTGCCCGGGGGGAAACTGTAGTGTGGTAATCTTCATCGATATAACCACTGACATGCGTCGCGTGCTGCCGCTCTCAAGGACGAAGTTGTTCGCTGCCTTGCTCTTTCGCCACGCCTGACGCTCCGCTGCGAGTCCCTCCTGAGTGGCTGGATCCATCTGGGTTTACCGAATAAACACATCCTTACTATATATATATATATATATATATATATATATATATATATATATATATATATATATATATATATATTAGAATATTATTATATATTACAACAATTACACAATGATAAAAGCAATTGACAAGGATGAAAATCGTCGGACAAATGTAATCTGACGTGCACGTGCAACGTTTTTTCAGTCTTCCAGTAATGTACTACTTTACCCAATCCATTAAAGGGCAGGAGCTGCACCACTTGGCGATGCAAGTAATGAGGTCCGTAGAAGAAGCTGGATTCAAGGTGGAGCGCCTGGTAGCAGACAATCATGCTTCCAACTGCAAAATGTTTGCCATGTTAAGCAATGGCAAAATAAGCCCGATGGTGACGTACCTCTGACGTTATTTCTTGTTTACACGCATGCGCATAACTCTGCTGGGCCTCGGATCAAGTTGTAGTAAAAGTTGAAAAACGTTCTTTTTTTTTTTTTTTGTTCCCCGCGCATGGTCCCCGTTTGCTGGACGAGGTATGCGCTATTTAAAAGTTCACAGTTCGGTTTATTCTTTTAGGTAAGCAGGTTTAGTAAGTAATTTTAAGGTTTTGTATGTCAGCGTTATTACCTTCATATTGATCGATGTTAATCAGCTGAATTAGTTGCGAAGCAAAAGCATGAGCGTTATGTTAGCTAAAAGCGGTTAGTTTGCTTGCAATGACCTGAAAAATAATTAAGATATTTTATATTTCCCTTTCTCCACTAATGCTTTATTCAGATTTTTTTTCTTTTTTTTTTTTTCAGGCACCCTATAGACAGCAGTAGAAAGTTATTCCTGGCATTTGATCACTGTCACATCCTGAAGAACCTGAGGAACCAGCTACTCGCCTCAAACCGACATCTGTGCAACCGGAATCAAAACTACAGCCCCAAATATCTCAGAATGCTGCTAGAGATCACAGAACGACAGCCTTCTTTCAGGCTAGTGAGATGCCTCACCCGGAAGCACATCTTCCCGACCAACTTTGAGAAGATGAATGTCAAAAGGGCTCTTGACGTGTTTTCTCCGGAGGCACGTACCTATGATATTTGTTATTTAAAGCCAAAAAAAAAAAAGAAAAATAAGAAGGCACTGAGTCACTGACACGTACCCATCTTCGAGATGCCTAACAAATTTCGCCTCGTGTGTGTTCTTTTTTTTTTTCAGGTTACAGCTGTCCTCCGATATCTCCAGCAAGATGGACAGAGATTCGGAGTAACCGGGTTTGAAGTAAGCCTGCCAACAATAGAGCTGATGAAACTCGTTTTCAAATGGTTCACGATCCACAACTTACGCAGCACTACCTTTTATTTTGTGAACAGGGATCCCGACAGGATGCCATTCAGCTCTCCTGACGATGAGAGGTATAGTTTGTCATATTTGTGATCGCGCGTTGTCATTTTCTTTGGCGATCATTTCAGGTTGTCCGGGTTGGAAAACGAGTTCCTCCCTTTCTTTGATGCGTGGAAGAAAGCAGCGCCCAACAAGAGTGCATTCCTGTCACTCGAAACCTCTGGAGCGCTCCGAGTGACAACGGTTTCAACAGTTCTGTGCACCAGATACTTAATTCAGTCAGGCTTCGTCTATGTTTTAACGGCAAAATTTTCCAGCGATCCTGTCGAAGCCCTTTTTTGGAATCCGGCGCCTGAACGGCTGCAACGACCAGACAGATACTCGTGCCGCGCTGTCGTCTCTCCAGAAAATGCTTGTCGCGGGTGTTGTTTGCTCTTCATCAAGTAGCAACACCGGGAACCCCACTGGGCTCCGCTCAGCCACTTTCAGGCTGTCGGTGTCATAGACACAGCCAACAGAGGCCACACGACAGGAGGAGTCACAGGCGTCTGCCGCTATATCCAGCGGCAGCGGATTCAACGATGCTGGATTTGCCGCAGAACGCGGTGTCACCACCCATGCCAACCCTGCTTTGCAAATGGAACGGGCTATGCAGCCTCACCTTGATGCTCTAAGGATCTGCAATGGTGAACCCTTCCGTTTGTAACCATGCTAGACATCTTGTTTTTGTGCGTAGAAAAGTACAATTTATGAGCACCTTCATTTAGTTTACTAAAACAAAATTATCATTCAGTAAAGGCGCAAATCTCATATAAATTGAAATTATCCCACACAAATTAACGATCTGCAATAGCAAATACAACAAAAGTATAAAATTATTTAGTTTATATAGCCTACTTTTACATTGATTGCTTAAACGAATGATTGCAAACATAACCATTCGCCTCCATAGTATTACCACATGAAGTGCCCTAGTGCAATTTTATACGCCTGCCTTTTCTTCACGGTCTATCTCTCAGTTTGTTTTCTTTGGCTGCTTGATTGCAGCTGCAGTGTGAGCTCTATAGTATGAAAAATAAAAATGTGACGAGGGACGTACATGATTACGTAAATAACCAACCTGAGGCACAAAATAATTGCGGTAATTGGGATTCACTCTCCATTTTATTTGCAAAGTAGACGAAGCTGAACGATGTACTATTGCGTGTATAGCTCTAAATGTAACCTCAGCTAAACGTTTGGTTCTCTCTCTCTCAGGTACCCCAATTCCTGGCATCAGGACCACCACACTGGGCCTTATATCAGGATTTTTAGTGAGGGCAGTGAAAGACGGAGTCGACTGTCACCTGTGCGCCGAGAACATCAAGGCCCCACAGTCTTCCGGCCCTGCTACAGCGGTGATTTTCAATATAGATCGCGGGGGGCTCTCATACCCTAACTCTGAGTTCATTTCTTTTGTTTGCGCGTAGGAAAAAAAAAAGCTGCAGAAGCTTTCGCGCCATTAGTCATTTCCAAAAAGAAACCTATGGCACTGTTTGTAAAAAGCGCCTTTCCGGCGGCGGCTCAAAACAGGCTCTTCAGGCATGGCGGGTCGACAAAAGAGCACACGGAAACGGTCACGCGGCTCGTCCTGGAAAAGTTCAGCGGGCCTTTTTTCTCTAACTACCTAACCGACAAGACCACTAAGGAAGGAAAAATAAAAAGAATCTCTGAGAAGCCAAAATCTCGAAAGGTGTTTAAAGTTTAGAGCCCCGCGACGGCCGCCTGCTTGCTGCGTGGTCTCGATCAAGAGAGATATTTAATGGCCGCAGGAGATGTCGGTCTTGATCAAGATATTGGTTTGGTTTGTGGAGTTTAACGTCCCAAAGCAACTCAGGCTATGAGAGACGCCGTAGTGGAGGACTCCGGAAATTTCGACCACCTGGGGTTCTTTAACGTGCACTGACATCGCTCAGCACACGGGCGCCTTGCTTTTCGCCTCCATCGACAAGCGACCGCCGAGGCCGGGATTCGATCCCGCGTCCTTGGGAACAGTAGTTGAGCGCCGTAACCACTGCGCCACCCCGGCGGGGTTGATCAAGATATGTTCATGCGACAAAGCCCAATCGACTGGACTGGTTCCTCATCGTCTCACAATTTTCTCGCGCCAAAAATGTCAAAATGTATACAAAAAGCAAAACTTGCCCGTCTGGATTTTGGTAACCTCTGATTAGATAAGTTTGAAGCAACTGTTTCACTTACGTGCATATACAAACCCGGAAGCATATGAGGCGTAGAGCTCTGTAGTAATTATATATGCACTTCGTCATGACATATGTTTTGTCTGCATTGGTTGAGTTCAACTATAATCGGTGGCCCTGCGGAGGTTCACTGCCGTTTCTTTCCTATACGTATACGTATACGTTCATTCGTTCAAGTGAGGCACTTTTCTGTAGGGCTGCATTCAAATGTCTGCCTTAATTTGCCGCTGATATGTCGACGCTCTTTCTGTCTTGCTAATTGGTGAGGCTCGCAACTCCAATTTGAAGTCCACATGTGCGACGAAATCTAAATTTCTATTGAATTCCTCGAACGCTCTCATGCGACACTTTTTGTTCTAGCAGTCTTAACTGCCACGGCAGCGACTCGGACGCATTGATCGAAGCTGCCAAACATAGATCGCCTCCCGTTTTTCATGCAAGGTATCAACGGACACCTCGGCGGACGAATTTTCCTGTGTTACTGCCAGATGTGGGCAACCTCATGAGGTCAACCTCAACCTCAAAATGACCTCAACCTCTCGGAGTGAGGTGAGGTTGAGGTGAGGTCGGCAACACCTGAAATAATTTTGAGTGAGGTCAGCAAATGAGACCTCAACCTCATGCGTGAGTTTGAGGTTGAGTGAGGTCGTAACTTAGTGAGGTCGGCTTGTGAGGTCGAAATTATTGTTTCCCACAGCGATAAAATATCCGGCAAAACACCTTTCATAATGCCTGTCGTGTGCACTCTTTTGGCTACCAACGCGCACGTAACGAACAGTTTGCGTCTGTGCGTTTGCGTTCCACACGAAAAAAAAGGAGGGGGGTGGGGGCGTAAAGCGCAGCGCGGCAAACGAGTGGGGTTGGACGACAGCTGCAGACTCGACAGAAGGTGAAACAAGATCCCGCCACCATTCCGAGCGAGTTTGGGAAGCGAAGAAAGTCTGCGCAAACTCGAAGGGTTTCCAGACCTACGTAGGTATGTCGACTTCTCGGGAAAAAAAAAAAAAGCTAGAATAGTAGAAAAGAGGGAAGCGCAAGATCCAGCAACCAAGGAATTGCTTGGGGAGGATGGCACGAGAAAGGAGGTTTCAGAGAGGCATATGGAAAGAACAGGGATGCAGAAGAGACGAGAGATAAATGGCTTGACGAGAAGTCACCGCACGAAGACTGTATTTTAGTAAATAAAATCTGCTTTTGCTATTGTATATGGTACGAGTTAAAACGAAAGAAAGCAATAGGACGGTAGATCGTAGTTGTATCAGTGTAATCCACTCTTTTATTATTATTATTTTTATTATTATTATTATTATTATTATTATTATTATTATTATTATTATTATTATTATTATTAGTCACTAGACATTAAATTAACCCTTACATAAAAATATAAATTTAATGTGCCCTTCTCGAAGAATCATTGAAGAACAGACAGGTGACTGACGACTGCTTGCAGTCATTCTCATACCCAACGTGAGCTTGCGCCTTTTTCATTTACATGTTTGTTTATCGAGGGCCTCCCCTCCGTTTTACAGCTTGCAGCCAAAGTGGCGGGCGCGCCTTTTGTTCGTAAGCTGGCTTCTGCTCTTTCGGCTCCGCAGCCGGTGTCCGATCTCAACTAGAAGACAAAGCGCGGACCCGGGAACCCCTCGGCATTTCTTGGAAAGTAAGCCACTGCACATACGCGCGCCTCTGGGAGTTTGTGAGTTTTAGGTATTTTTAAGTGCGTTTCTGTCAACGGGGCCGAGAGTTACAAGGACAGTGGCAGTGTGGGCGAGAGAGCGAGTTGTGTGCGCGGTGCTCGAGCGTGTGAATGCGCGAGTGAAGATCTGCGTCTCCTCTTCTCGTTAGCTTTTCAGTACACTTGCACCACCCCTATTTTTCCTCACTTCTTGTTTTCGTTTTGTGTGGTCACTTACCAGTGCCCCCTCTCGCGTTTGTGCACCCGACTCACAACCGGCCGCTTTTCTGCGACACGGCCAGTCGTCACCCTTCCCCCCCCCCCCTCCTCCTAAGGAAACAAAAAACAAAAAAATCAGAAAAGACAATTCTCAGATTCTTCCTCTCGCAACATTCTTTTCTTTTTTTGTGCTTCTTTAGCTTTTTGTTGTGCGCTATACCTCCGACTGGCGTATTCCTGTTGGTCTAAAGAAATATAAAGACAGGCCCTTATCGCTTCTCGGAACGCCGCGGAGGCTGCGCGGACTTCTGTCGCTTGTCGACCATGCAGGCATCTCATCGTTTCGCAGGAGGGAAACGCTATTCAGTGTTCGAACTCTGCTCTTCCTCCCTGTAAACGTGTTGCCACCCTGCTCACCACCCGCTAGTATTCCTCTCTTGACGAATATTGTGCAGTCGAAGAAAAACGAAACAACTCCCGTAGCATGGGTTAAGTGTTCGCACTTCATTCTCCCAGTGGGCGTGCTTCTCTCGTCTCGACTAGAAGCTGGTGTCTTAGCCCCACGTTCTCATCGACACCAATCGTTCCTGGAACGTTTGCTTGGAAGTCGCCCCCAGACGGCGTCGGTGAGCCGCCAGAAATCGGCAAAAAAAAAGGCAGCATCTACACGACATGCTGCGTTCTTCGCCATTTACCGTGGCCGTCTTTTTCAAGCGAAGACAGGCAGCCATGCCGTGGTCGGCGACTTGCTGTAATTTATGACGGAAGTTTCTGCCCTTTCCAGCAGAGGTCTGCCCTTCTTCTTCGAGGTCTATCGCATTGTTGCGTTCGGCGTCGAGGGTGCATGACATGGTTGCGGTTATGGCAGATATAGCGAAAAAATCTAAATATACCGACGATGATGTGTGCGCGCGCAGTTGTCGAATTGACAAAGACATCGAAGGCCATTTCCGTTACAATAGCCACGCAAAAGAAACGAAAAGCACTGTAAACTTGGAATGCATTCACTGCGACAAGAAACTGCGTGGACAAGGAAACCAGCTTTTGAGCTTCTCTCTGCATCTCAATGTAATGTGCGAATTATCCCTAATCCAATGTATTATTTCTTTAACTTACATCAATGCTAAAAGGAATGTTTTGGGGCTGCAAATTCACCGTTAGTTATTATAAGTAGAAGGGAGGGTAATCTTTCCAATAATTTGTCACGGCGTTTGTTCTATACAGCACAACCCACTCGTCAGGATTATCGAAAGTAGCGCAATGTCAAAAGTCAAGTACGCTTTACCTTTTCGTAACTAAGCGTCTCTGCATATGGCAACATTTTGTTCTGTCCGCCTCTTGTGATAAGTCTCACTTCAGAAGTCAGTTTGATAAAAGAATGTTACGGTACTACAACTTCCGTATATACGTAAGTGGTCGATCTACTTTTTTTTTTTGTAACAGAGGCGTTACACTGAAGAAACATTAGATTGTTTGTGATTTTGTCATCCGAATCGATTTCAAATCGCAGGAAATTGTCTTCATCAAGAAATTATGACTTGCTTGTCATGAGGAAATACTATTTGACGGTCACAGATATGTGCGACGTTTCACTGCAGACCTTCGGGAGTTCGCATCCAGCAGCACCAAGAACACATAAGCATTACAGCGGAAATTAGGTCAAAAGTCACCATATCAAAACAAATAAAAATAAAATTTGAAAAGTTGAAACTGACCAATTATACTGCCGTTATTAGGTCAGCCTGCTAAGAATCAGTAGCCCCGCTGGCAAATGTGCATTTAATTTTTTTTTTATTTTTCAAGTAAGCCTCATCATATTCAATGTTGTTTAAATTTTATGTCGTCATTCTGGTGTGTCACCGCACAGGACTTGTG
This sequence comes from Amblyomma maculatum, assembly GCF_055883805.1. Lineage (NCBI taxonomy): Eukaryota > Metazoa > Arthropoda > Arachnida > Ixodida > Ixodidae > Amblyomma > Amblyomma maculatum. Next base: position 140,465,342 of record NC_139350.1, on the reverse strand, counting down.
CCGTGACGTTTTATAGTTAGTATTCTCAAGTGAAAAACCTTTTATTTATTTTTTTTTTGGGGGGGGGTCGAGCGACCGACCTCGAACTCACAGTTTGAGTTTGAGGTGAGGTTGAGTGAGGTCGGTTGTGGCATCAGAAAAATTGAGGTGAGGCCACCTGGTCAAACCTCAACCTCAAAGCGTGAGGTTGAGGTTGAGTGAGGTCAGGAAATTTTTATTGAGGTTGAGGTGAGGTTGCACTTTTTGAAGTCAAATGCCCACCTCTGGTACTGCTATATATAAGCAGGGATAACCCGATGGCAAGTGAGTGATCTCGGAATCGGGCGTACACGTGTGGACGCGCGTTCCAGAGGCGAAGGAGAGAGGGTGAGGACGCGATCGCCTTTCATCAAATAAGTGGAACTTTACGTGGGAACGCCGCATCGGATTAAAGTTTCCAGCAAGAAAAAAAAAAGCTAGGAATCGCAACCTTTCTCGCACACCTTCCAGCTTGTTTTTTTTTTTTTTTTTTTAACTGCTTGAGTATTTTTTGTCCAAAAATGGGCCCGCGCGTGCTTTAAAACCACCTCATTATGTACGGCCTTCAAGGTCGTCGTCAACAAGCTGCATTTGACGGCGTTTGGAGCACCTAGAACAGCGTGCATTTCACAAAAAGCCGGTCATTTCATCTGCTGATACGGCCATCTAGACCCCGAGTGCGCACTCCATAGTTCCTTCCATGACTACCAAAGCTGTACATGAGTGCAGAGGCGACGTTCTGACGCGGCGGAATGTGCATGTAGTGACCCGCAGGAAATTAGATGAAGCGCCTGCGCTATTTTCTTCAAGTGGCTGAGCAGCAGAAGGCATTTATTGCCTGGTGGCTTCTGTAAATATGTAAATAAACTCTTTTAGATTTTGACATTCACGTATGCTGTTCAAGATCGATACCTTCCCCGAAGGCTTATATGTATATTTGCAAGCGCGGTGCACGCATATATCGGCACAGCTTTTTCTTCTCCCTCCCTAACGCTCACTATTTAACACTGCAAATTGAAAATAAACCTGAATACCTGATAGCATGTGTTGAAGGAAGTCTGTGTTCATGGGAGAGGTGGAAACAATATTTGAGCACCAGCGAGTGTACTTGCACGATGCTGGCTTACACCTGTGGGCATGGTATACGTCCTACGATCCAGTTTATTAAAGAAACGGTTATTACACTGGCCTTAGTATTGTTGACTATTATGTTTGCTCCTTTGAAAGGTAGGTAAGTCCGTATTTCAGGCCAGAAACAATTTACTGACGTTCAGTAAGCGGCATGAACCTAAACGGAACATTGTTTTATCGTCCGTATTGAATTTGCGTCGGGTTAAGCGCGTTTTACACAAAATTGAACGTAAATTATGCGTAAATAAAGCGATAATTGTTTACAGCGGCTGAGAAAAAATGCCAGAAACTTCCATGCATGCATGCGCGTATCAACCAGAATATAGGGAGCTTGCATGAAATGATGCATGCCGGGTAAATCCGCCATGATGTTGTCGCTGGCAGCAGACGGCGGGCAGCGCAGTCAGGGTGAATGGAGCAAGTGCCTTGTATTTTCGATGGTCCACCGAGCAAATACGCGGCTTTTCGTGCGCTGCCCTTACGTGCGTGCAATTGTCAGCAGATTCCCGAGGAACGTACGCATCGACGCTGTGCCCGGAAAATCGGGCGCACTATGAAGAAATGCAATTGCGGTGCGAGTCGCGGACCTGCTCAACCTACGCGACGACTGACTGCCCTATGCGTCTGGACCTGGCCGCCCGTCGACATCGCCGGCATTCATGATTTCTAGTTCTAGCAAGTAGTTTTATACTTGCCCGGATTGGTGTCGTTCTCGCGTACGTGTGTTGGCCCGTGCGAGCCATTCGATTCGGCGTCGCTAGAGAAATCACTTGCCTTCTCGCCCTCATGCAGCCGTATTGTTGGAATCATAAAGAACCCGAAGTCGGCCTGTCCGATCGCGCCAGCATCATGCGCGCGCACTACGCGACCATGCAGTGGTAGTACCGCCCTTCATCGTCTGCTGCCAACGACAACATCATGGCGGATTACCCAGCATGCATCGCTTCATGCAAGCTTCCTATAGACAAGCGTCAGCCCGTGACGTCAGCGGAGATGCGGTGGCGCTGGCGACAGCAGTGACTTTCGTGGTGTAGGCAAAAGCGCGGGCCGTCTGCATTGGATGCGTGGCGATTGCTGTGTTTTCGGGCATAATTCCCAATATTTCTACGAGCTGTGGTGCGGTTGATTGCGCCACGAGGCACAAAAATCAAAATGGCACTTGTTTTAACATGTTTCTTGCGGTAGAATAAATATGAGAGCGAAGGGCAGCGGCATTGAGCGCGACAAGTAGACTCTTCGGTGACGGATTGCCTTCGCGGCTAACATATATATGCGTTGCAGTTCTTCACCGAAACTAGATCAGTTCGTTTTCAACCCTTAATTATCATGATTGCTTTTCGGCGGCACGACGAATAGCTCAAGAACAAACGCCTGCAGCTCGTGCCCATTTTGATATGCTATTAAGTTGTAAGAAGTTCAGACGTGATATATTCCGTGTGCGTATGATCCCGCAGGGAAGCTGCACTGTGAGTTCTATTTACTTGCAGTGCTGCCCGTGCATATGTTCACACAGAAAGGACACAAACGCTGCTGTGAAGGTAATTGCAATTACTTTGAGCGCGGTCACTCCAGTACGATATTGCTGGCTATAACAGGCCCGGACCTGTAAAGTATAGCTTTTCTCTGTTTGTACTTTCACGAGTTTCAACCAGTCTCTTCATCACCGGTTCTATAGTAAACATTGTTATGATCCGGGCAGTCCCGCAGCATTATTTCTCATTTCTAAATTTTATTTTGGGAGGTCATTATAAGATCCTGACGAACGAATTAAATATCCACGTACAATATCTAGCTCTGATCGAGCAGGATATTTAGGTATATATGGTACATGGAGTTCAATCTCCCAAAGAGGAATCGACTATGAGGGGTGCAAAATAAGCAGAATAAGATGATGCGCATTTGAATAAAAAATTTCCATGTGTATTAAAGAAAGCTCAGCAGATCACGCAAACTTCGCTGCAAGCGATCGTGGAGAACGTTTCATCTGCACTCATGCGTCTCTCCTATAGAGCAAAGAACAAAATGAGAGCTTTCGTACTGGCATTCATGTACATATTAACCTGTGAATGACCTTGCTACATCTGTAACATGAAATAGACGTCAACGTCTTTTTTATCGGGCAGGCGAAGACAAGTTGGCAGTGCACTTTGCCAACATGTTAAAAAGATCTAAAAGATTGAGTTCTTCTTTTTAGATACGAAATTCTATAACTTAAGTTGCCGGTAAAGTGAGCTAGAAATGTGACTTCTAGTTTACTATATATGGTTGCCGATAATATTGTTCTTTAGAGTGAGTGCTTGAAGCAACAGAAAGGCAGTCAATAGATTCGTCATATAAAAAACACACTTTCAGTCATTTGTCGTCCTCCTTGCATGCGCTAGGAATAGGCCTGGGAGTTGAACAGGGTTGACTATAAGTCTTTCTTATACATTGCGCTTTCTCGTTTTTATTTAACTTAATCACTCACGGCCGTCGCCTACGTACCGCAGCCGCGCGCTGTTGAGGCCACGGAGAAGGAAGCCAATGCAGCGCTCTTCGCCAAGTAATTCTAGCTGTAATCGGCTGATAATGTGCGGAAATACTCTCCAGGCATAAACCAAGCTATTTCTACGTATAAGCGAAGCTTACGTTTCAATATATTCGCACGCGCGGACTGGTTTCGAAGGCAGCGTCGCTTTGCGTAGTGTAGGCACGCCGCGCTTTTGCCTACACCCCATGTCGCTGCCGATCGCAGCGCCACCTTTGTTTACAAACATGACGCTTGTCTATAGGGGGTATTCACATGACGTCACAGCTGACGTCAGTATGCAGCCGACGCCATCTTTCCGTCCTGTTTTGACTAGTACTAATACGGGGCGGCGGTTAGGTTAGCTGTTCGTGCGCGTCCGTTTGCTCTGTCACTCTGCCTCATGCCAGCACCGTTGTTATTAAAACTCAATCGGTATCATGAGTGACAGTTCGATTTATCTGCTAAGTGGGCGCGATGCGGACAGAGACCTGTACGAAACAAAACTTTGGTACCAACCCGTGTGCAGTCGATATGCGTAACAGCACGGTGAGCGTCGGCCTGTGCCCACGCATAAATATGTGCGACATTCTTGAATTCCTTGTCCTACAGACGAGCTTCATCACAAGAAACCAACCGCAAGCTTACTGACCACTCGAAGAACGCAACTACGTTACAAGCGGCTGGGTTAAGAGCCGCAATTGAAGCAGACGAACTCGCTCTTTGTGCAATTACGTGCGTGCCGTCCAACGTTTACATTAACTAAACCGCTGAGTTTTTGTAGCTGATATTCTGCATATAAATGGCGTTTAGTAGCCAGTATCTTTTATACAAAACTTGTTTGGTGTACTTGCCTCAATCGATCAGAAGAAGTCGGATGTTTGCATCGTCTGTAGCGGTAAGGAAGCGAAAGAAACCGCTGCCACATGCCACAGCCACCACAGCGATGACACCGGTAGCGCCACCTCGTTGCCTTGCGGGTTCGAAATAACTTTTTGCAACAAAACTCTTGAAATAAAGCGCAGTTTTGGCCAAGCTAAACTTGATAGATAAATTTGTTTATAAAGTTCTTCAAACCTTCTGCAAAACAACTCTGCCCGCCTACGTTCCTTCGCCGAATCTGCATGCGGTCCGCTTTAATTAGTAGCCGACACAGACGATGCGAACATCCGACTTCTTCTGATCGAATGAGGCAAGTACGGCAACACAAAGTTTAGCGAGTCCTCTTTGAAGGATTTTATGGCAACAAAACACGACGAGGAGGTGTTGGCGGCGTGCTGAATGCATGCGCATGACTGCAAGCGGTACATTGCCGCGCTGCTCTTTTACCGGGAATGTGTCTTCCGAGTGCGTGAAGAACAGTCGTGCACGGATAGTGACAAGAGCTGGCTGCTAGGGCACATCCGGAAGATTCCAGTCCAGCCCATTTTGACATATATTTCTCACATTCCATGATAATTGTGCGGTTGTGCCGTGCCAGCCATACGTGGCATCGCATCTCGGGAAAGTGTCTCGTTCGGGTGGAGTTGTTCGTGTGTACTTCCGGAACCTTAAAATGCCGAGGTCATTCGTGCAGCTCTTCAGCTTCCATTGTTTACACTGTGCACGCGTCTATTACAGTCTACGATAGCTCAATAAATAACATATAGCTGCGGATGCCACTGCTTGTAGAACCGCACGACAGCACTTGATACGTACGTTCGCCCTGTTCGTTCCGTGGACACAAAAAGGGCCGACTGCGCCTCAATTACCCACAATGCACAGCGCACAGCGCGTCAGTGAATACCCCCTATATATCTGCGCTACGCCTGAAATAAGTTGTATATCCGATAAGTTCTTACTGAATTCCAAATTACTAAGATAAATGCACTGAGTGGCAAAGCGCAGACAGAAATAATTCGTGCGTGTGCACGCACTTCCAGACACGTTCGAAATTGCCGCATAAAAAACCAACTCCACACACGCTGAACCATCGCTGAACGCCGCACTGTCCTTGCTCCATGGAACCCCGCCGGGGTGGCGCAGTGGTTAGGGCGCTCGACCACTGTTCCCAAGGGCGCGGGATCGAATCCCGGCCTTGGCGGCCGCTTTTCGGTGGAGGCGAAAAGCAAGGCGCCCGTGTGCTGTGCGATGTCAGTGCACGTTAAAGAACTCCAGGTGGTCGAAATTTCCGGAGTCCTCCGCTACGGCGGACTCCTCCATCCTCCATGGAGCTGTCGATCCACCTGCCTGCGCTGCCGTCTGGGGAGAGAAAACATCTCAATGGACGAACTCTCCGTTAAAATAAAAAAAGCAAAATTTTTGAGGTATAACTCGGACAAAGATCTTTTTTTTTAATTTAGTTACGGTTTGTTTAAAAGTTTTATAATTTAGTGATGATGATAATGGCAGACGAACAGGTCAACCGAGCGCCCTCAATAACGAGAAAGGTAATGAATGTTGGCGCACGCGGTCCCATAGGACATAGGACCTTGTTTTTTGTGCAGGTCTGTATTTCAGTCGGTCTTGGCTGAGACAACGGAATCACGCGTACCCGTTCGGTGGTAAAGCCGCATCGTCATCTGTGCAGTTTCCGGTGTATCGTAGCGAAAGCGAAAGCGAGCCAGGAGGGAGCGACAAGCCAAAGACAGTTCCTTAGAAATTGAGAAAGAACAGCCACGAGCTTTGCGCCGCGTTTTTGTCGCTCTTCGTCCTCTTCTTCTCAGAAATTATATTAGGTTCATGGGAAAAATTGAGTGCTTTGTAACGCCACACGCATACATAGAAGCATGTCAAATTATTTGCCTCAATACATCGCAAAAACGGTGAAGTAGTTGCGCTCAAATTTCGCATTAGGGAGCTTCGCAATTCTGCTTAGAAGTGTCAACATAACAGTATCTAGGGAAAACGAGAATGTTTCTGCAAAATTTAGGGTATATTTTAACAGAGGTTGGCAACACTGCCGGTAGGGCATTCCGTTCACGTTCCGTTTGCCTCTTTGTCAGTGTTTCAGATATTTGCTAGCAGGCATGGAGGAACGTCCACCACCGCAGCCCCGGCGACGTACCAGTCGCCATTTGCCACCGCCTCAAAATGACCTCATTAATGATGTGCCCAGCGGGATCCCGGGTGAGGAACGATTCCGCAGTCTCCTTCGGCTCTGCTTTGAGCGTGCTCTCTCTAAGACCTGCGAGGAAGTAGACGTTCCTGCAGAACTGCATCAGAGACTTCTCCTTCGGGGGATGTCACTATTCGACAAACAAAAAGGCCCTGACGATCTGACCGCGCTTCTTAAGTTAGCTGCAGGTGAGATGCCCAATGATGACATACGTCCTGCAGATATCGCCGCACGCTACCACAGTAAACTGAACTCCTTGATGAAAGAGTGCAAGCGATGGAACGAGCTACTAGACATGGATTTGTTTCCCGCCACATCGACAGTGGAGCTTACCACAGGGGGCAATGATGCGGATAAGGTTCCAGCTGAAACACAACGCCGCTACGAGGCTCTCGTCGAAGAGGCCGAGCGCTCTAAACTTGTCGACAAAGGCACCGCGCACTGTGTCCGCCATTGTGCCGAAGATCCTGTAGAAGCTGAACAAGATTCAATGAGCAGCGTGTTAGATGTGTAGGACATTCATGATCCGTGCTTGTCAAAAAATGCAACAGTGAAACTCATGCTAATAAATGCTCATCATTTGACTTTCCTTCACTACAGTGATTGCAGTCTCAATACGACGTTGATACCTTTGAAAGCGCTGTGTTGAAATTGGATTGTACGGTATAACCCCTTATGGATGATTGTGCTGGTCTAAAGCCTCTTGTTGAATGTTAAAGGGGTTATGACACCCATTTTTCAAGCCCACATCATTAATGCCATGTTGCTGCTTGTGCTCTCCTCAACAGCTACACAAAATTTGAGTGCGTTTTATGCTGTGAATAATTTGTAATTCAATTTTTTTTTTTTTTTTATCGTAGAGCGAGCGGTTTAGTGTTCGAGCAACACAGGTGAGCGCGGCCTTCACGATGGCACTTCGGCAGCACGCACGTATTTCCGGGCAACGCGTTGCCGCGGTAGGGCGGTAGCCCTCGTGGGAAATGCGTGTTAAGCTCTTTGCAGGATTGCATCACACCGCCCGTGTGTTGCTGCCGGATGCCGGAGCATAAAAAGTGCAACCAGCGCTGTGTCCACATTTCCGAAGGAGCCTACAAAACGGAAAGCATGGGAGCGCACCTAAAGGGTGTTGCACAATTAGACGCGCGCTGTAGAATGCTTCTCCCAGCTAAACCGCGGAATCCTTGCAGTTGAGATTTCGCACAGAAATCACATTTTGTCGCTAGTATTTTTTAATACTAAATTTGTTTAGGGTACTTGCCTGATTCGATCAGAAGTAAAATATTCCCATCGCCTGCGGCGGCGGCGACGCCAGACAAACCGCTGCCCCAGCGATGGGACTGGTGGCGCCACCTCATGCTGCTTACAACAACTTTGTAGCAGGAAAAGAGGGGGCGAACGTTTCTGGCAGAAGCTCATAAGCATATAAAATAAGCTTTTCCTTGTCATTTTTCATTTGTTTCTGGGCAGTCGTGACTCAAATTACGTTGCAATTTTTTATCACTACCTTGCTTTGAATTACTAGATGTGAAATTCACATCCTTAAGGATGTGATTGAGCTTTGATTACTTTACTAGGTGTGGAATGAGGCCCAGAAGGAACTGCTGGCCGAGGTGAAGGAGCAGCCCATAACTATTGCAGGGGATGGCAGAGCAGACTGTCCTGGATTTTGTGCAAAATACGGTACATACACCATGCTAGATATTGCTCGGAACAAGATTCTACATCTCGAGCTGGTTCAGGTAAGACATTGCTTATGGCATGCAGCGTTGCTTCCCCTACTACCAAATAAATACCTAAATAGCCAGATAACCGATCTATTCTGCAAGCTGATCTTGGTGATGTCTTCCAGCCTGTTGGTGAATATTTGGCATAACCTGTAGAGAGTGGCTGCGGGTGTGAAACGTGAATAGCCTATTTGCCAGACAGTGGATAGTTTTCTTTTTGCATATAGAATTTAGAAACTAATAATGTATTGAATGGTTCAGCCGTTAACATGTTTTTGTTTCCTCCAATTTGGTTTTTCCATGATTTCAGTCAAATGAGGTTGGCGGCAGCACGCACATGGAGCTTGAGGGTTTGAAGTGGGGTCTGCAGCACCTCAAGGGAAATGGCGTCCCTGTGAAAACTATCGTCACAGACAGCCCCCCCCCTGTTAAACACGCAAATACTTCCCCAAGGAACATGGTGATATTGGCCACAGGTTTGATGTCTGGCATATTACAAAAGGTAATGATTTTGCGAAAAGTGCTGTACATTACTGCCCCATTACTTTGTGTTAAATTGGTAGCTTGAGCAAAGCATGCATAGCTGTCCATCAGTAACAGCAGAAAAAGCAAGTAAATTGGCATTTTGAAAGAAAGAGCAAGCTGTGAGTACTACATCAAGCCACTAGAGCAGAGGTTTCAAACACTGGGCTGCATGTAACCTGCGGAGCTGTGTGATGCAGCTTGCTGACTCCAAAAGCACGTGCCGGCTTCATGCGTCAGCTTTACCATTCAGCTCATTTACCAACTGAAATAAAGCCAAAAAAAAATGTCTACACCAATTTTTTGTAGTAGATATCAGAAGTTATCGTGCACCAGCATTTACTTCAAAGAGATGGCAACCTGCTCTTTTTGTTAAAGATTTTGCATGTTTGAATCAACTGGTGAGAACATTTTTGAATACAAAATTTCTTCCATAGATGTGCCTTTTGCTACCAGACAATTACAATTATCAAGAAGGCCGAAAAGAGCCAGTAAACGAACTTTTTTTCAAGGTCATTTTAGAATAGGGTTTTCCTCATTGTAATGCACAGTGGCATTGTGCGGGTGATGCAGCTGTGCAGTGAGAGGGTGGAAGGGGGTGGTGCAAAATGAATTATTGTGTAAAGAGATGAAAAGGCACATATTGGTGCTGCTGAGACACTGACTGACTAGTGTGATCTTCTCGTAGAACAAATTATTATGTTGCGAGGAGTGCTTGAAAACACATGCCTTAGTTTATGCCATAGACTCCACGCCATTTTAACATTGGACCAGGCCTGTGTGCGTGCGTGTACAAGCACCAGCATTAACTCGATACCCATTGGAAACCCCTGTGCAGGCGTGTGTTAGACAACACCTTTCGGCAGTTGCATGTGCAGTTCACTCCTTTCCCTAGAAAGGACTGCTGGCAGTATCTCTCTGGCAGCCTTTTGTCTTGTTCATTTATCTCCTGTGCCTTTCTCACTCCTTGGACCAGTCACACATCCACCTCACATTTTCAGAATGTCGAAAGGCACGGAATGCCTGTTGCTCATTGGAATGGCAAGTCTGATCACTATGTGCTGACTAGAAGAGAAAAAAATGAGAAGGGAAGGAGGGCACCTTTAGCAAGGCCAGGTGCTTTAAAAGGGGGAATCGCAAGTGAATGTACCCAAGGGTGCTCACGTAATGCATTATGCGGTTCTTACTTATTTTCTCTGAAAAAGGCAAAGTGATTGTTAAAATGAAAAATGCAACTGAAAGCATTAAACAAAATGAGCCTGGAGACACCCACCATCTCTCAGCTTCAAAAGGCCATTTCGCACTTAATATTTTCAGTTGGGCATCAATGTGCATTAGAGACTGCAGTTTGGATGCGGGAGTCAACTTGCACTTTTTGGAGGAAACGAGGGGAACAGTTAGATGTAGAGAAAGTAAAAAGCTTTCATTTATGCACGTTGGACGTGAAAGGCTCTGCTTGGGACCTAAGTACAACTCATGGCATTGAACGTTTTGAGGAAAGGGTTTGGCTACAGAGTGTGTTGAAAGTGTGTTTTTCTGTGAACTTCCATTATGCGACCTCACTTACAACTACCGCCCTCTTGGTACTAATAATGCAGCCGAACACCCCAAGACCATTAGCTGCAGAACGATGAAGACTTCCGGTTGCAGCATTTCAGAGGTGCCTTCATTGCGTAGCTCATGAGGCCCCTTTGTTCTTATGGTCTCCTACTGGGCAATCACGTGTCTTAAGCTGCTTCCTCAGTGAATTTCCTCACAACTTATAGGTGCTAGTGTTTCTGCCTTTTTTGGAAATATGTGCTTTTGATTTGATGTTTCGCTAAATTGTCAGTCGTGGGGCACGATCACTTCATCTAAGTGTTAAAAAAATGCCACTTCACTTGCACTGCGTTGGGTGCAGAACAAACTTGACTTCAAAGCAAACTTGAGGACAGAGGAGGCAAAAGGAAGTTGCAATTCGGTGCTTAAAACGTGGGGAGATGGGGGGGGGGGTCCCGCACTGCGCCTCCACACCGGGTGCGAGTGACCCTAGCGACGTCATTGGTAATGCATGTCTGAACAATATAAGAATTCGAGAAAACAAAATTGGAGGGAGTTCCCATATATTCGTGATGAGCTGCAAAAATACTCTGATTATGGCTGGCTCAAGCTGTGAGTTATATAAAAGGCTGCTGTCCGCATTGTTTGATTTATATGGTCATGTTCACATGCTCCTATCAATATGCTTGCTGCTACTGTTGAGAAAGACAGTAGTAACATGTGCCACAATGCACGTTTTGAATGTCACGGCAAATGAAGTCTGACCTCATGCAGGAGGACTTCACGAGACACAGAGCTGACAGTGCCATGCATTTTGGCAAGTAAAAAGGGGGTTTGTCCGAGTCGAGCCTACGCTGGTCGAAGTCAATGTTATAAATATATCATACGAGCTAGTTTTGGAAATGCTGTGGCATTACAGTATCCCTGGAAATTTAAATGATAAATTTAGCACTTTCTTGTGCAGTGATTTTACTTTGTAATGATAGAGTGAATAATGAAATATCATTTTTGTAAATATGCAGGCATCAAGAAGAATCTTTTGGCTGCTGCAAAGTGCAAGAACTGCAAGGTGATAGAACAATGGGTAAAATTAATTGTGTCCCATCTGTACTACTGTTCGGAGAGTAGCCACGAAAATAGAGAACTGATAGTAGCAAAGTGGTTATCTATACTGCAGCACATCTCAGATATTCATGAGGGCCACTCAACCCTTTTTCCTAAGTGTGAGTACCCAAGCCTACGGCAAAAAAAGAAATGGATAACCCTGCAGCTGCCGTTTTAGACAATTTAAACACTATGCTTAGATTGCCCGAAACGACCTGCAGTTGTGGTTCAGTGGTTAGGGCGCTCGACTGCTGTGCCCAAGGATGTGGGATCGAATTCCTGATGCAATGACTGCTTTTGGTGGAGGCAAAAAGCATGATGCCCGTGTGCTGTCAGGTGTCGGTGCATGTTAAAGAACTTAATTAAGGTGGTCAAAATTTCCAGTCCTCCACTACAGCGTCTCTCATAGCCTTAGTCACTTAGGGACATTAAAACCCATAAAAATGAAACCCAGCCAAATCAGATTGCCAGAAACGGCACATGCCAGCAATACATACTTGTAGATGCCCGAGTATTCTAAATCTGGTTTTTGCAGAATACATGATCTAGCTGCCTCACTGCACAATTCTTATGATGCCTTTGTACAGCATGTTTGCATCTGGTAGCCGATGTATTGTTTGCATAAGAAATGCAAAGAACTTTTGATGAAGAAAATAGTACTATATTTTGGTGCTTGCCATTCCCTATTTACATAATGATTTGTGTGATGTTCAGCATAGCTTGTACCATTGTTTAGACAATTGTGCTCACAAAAATAACAGCTTTACGTCAACCAACGTTATGTGAAGTGTTTTGACGGGGCAAATGTGAATTTAAACAACCAGATAGTGATCAGTATGAACTGGTATGCGAGTTGGTCAGACATGGTATCAAGTGACGCAGCATGACAGCAAAAGACTTATGTAGAATAAAGGGACAAAGTGCTGTGATTGTCCCTACATCTCCTCCAGGCCTTGTGCCACCACACTGCGTTGATATCAGGTATTGGTGCAGTCGCACTTCATTTCTGATGGCTGTCATTATGCAGTGCGGCTATGTTATCATTTTGGGCACGGATGCACATGACCAGGTTGGTGCAATTGTCACTTGTCCTAGGCTCCTGAAGAACATGAAACAGCTGTCTTGGAAGGCACAAACATACAGTGTGAAGACGTTCCATGCCTGCCTTATTCATTTTGTGCCTAAGTGCCCAGCATTCTCTCATGGCATCATGGCTGCCAGGTAATGTAAAAATGCAGGCTGTGAACAGCAGCACATTGGTATGATCAGTTCTTGTTGCTGTTGCTAAATCGGTACTTCTTGCAGATTGTACATTGCTGTACTACATTTCAATGCAAATTGGCAGAGGGGTTCGTGCAGAACAGCTGCAGGAAATCCACAGAGGAAACTGAAGCACCCAAAGACTTGAGGTGGAAGCCTGTGGTCCTGCCATTGAAAGAGGACCCAACTTATGGTAGGTTTCGTAAAATCTGATGCCATAGCTGGAGACATGGTGCATATTTATAAACAGATGGTAATTTTTTTTAATGTTTGCATTTTGTGCTGAAAGCCTCATTTTCAAGAGTTTTGATTGACATCATTAGCAGCACAATCAAACTGAGATAACATCTGGAATTAGTGTTATTCTGAAAACGTGATTCAAAGAAAAATGAGATTGGATTTCAAACTGTTTTTAAAGCAACAGCTTCAATACACGAGGCAAAGCCAAAATCACCTTAAGCCGCAACCACTTTGGGTAGCTATGTTCCCACCAAAGGTCAAGCTCAAAGATCAATTGACGTGTAAAGTAGCTTAACGTATAAACAACTGTGTGGCAAGACACATGGTTGCTGACATTAATTTCGAGTATATATAGAAGCATGCTGCATGCCTTGGCCTTAGCCGTGCCATGGACTCAGAGTATGCTAATTTCAAACCAAGACAAACTTCTTTATGGATCACCAGTCTCTTCATAGCAATAACCAAAGAAAAATCTGCTGAATAGCTTTACCATCTGCAATCATGCTTCAGCTATCACTTCGCACAGTTTGACTGAAGCTAAACCACAGCCAATTTTTTAAAGTGAGGTTCTGAACCATGTTTTTACAGTCATAGGTACAGCTTATGAGAATGAAGAGGTACTGTAATCAGATGCTTATTCCCATCTGATTCAGTATTTGTATTCTGCTCCAGGCTACATGAAGCAGGGCACAGACATGTAGCCTTAATTTCCATTGTCAGTCCTCACCACAATACAAAAAATGACCTGTCTCTTTTCTATCATTTGAAACAGCTATGTTATTTTACCCTGTCAGATTTTGCAGGATATGTGAGCAGTCTCCTTAGAACTGTCATAGATGCTGTGGAGAGACCTGCATCATATGCCATGGCATCCCCATCGCCGCCACTGAGCAAGAGCTACCCTTAAGTCTGCACTCAAGAAGTGGTACAGAAATGCAGGCACCGGTATAGTCTGTTTTGAGAAGCAACAGGATGGATGAATAATTTAATCTAAACATCCCAGAAAGACTTACTTGAAATGTGCGATAACAGTTTTTCAGCATGGTTCGTTGTCTTAGGCGAGTACCCCCGGGAAATAATTCTCAGTATAGATTTCCTTCACCTTCTCAGTTTTCACCTCTGATGGCTTCTAGTTATATTTTCTACTCTTGAGTGCTTCCAGTCGAGCAAGGTGAAAGTTCCGTAATGACTATGTATCTGCAATGCTGGTATCCACTTACTTCTTTGAGCCAGCAAGTCAATAACCATTGTCTGTAAAAATGACCATACTACCTAGGGCATCTCTGAAGGACATGTATCCTTGCTCGTTGGAGACAGCCCATGGTATTGTGATGCTTCATCATGGGCCTACTCACATCTCTATGCACTTTGATATAAACCAATGGACTGGCTTATTAAGCTGTTTTTCTTCATCCTATATTATGGTTGTTGTGGCAGGTCTTGCCTTCCATTGACTGCCCATGAGACTGTCTAGTTGAGTGCCTGTAACACAGCATGCTTCTCCCATTCCATCTTTATGCTTGTTGAAGCTCAAGGCGCAGCCTCTTTTAGCTGTATGTTTTCACTTTGGCAGAGTTGGCTTACCTCAGAAAAGAAAGAGTTTGGCACATTGCTCTACTGTACAAGGCTGCATGCTATGGTTCTGGCTACTATATATTGCACTCACACTACCCCAGCCACAGATTCTACGGGGGAGGCCAGGCACAAGGTCATCAGCTACTAACTGAACAGAGCAGTGCAAGAAGTCGCAACTTTCACGAGACGCATGAAAGTGGGTCGGTTCATATACATTGTGGTAGCAGCATCTGCTCATTAATTTGCCGGTATCCCACATATTCAGATAGAAGAGGACAACTGTCCACATGGACATTTCATGTAGAATGAAAAGAAAGCAGTTTTGAGCCTTTTTTTCATGCATATGATTGCTACTTCTGGAATGAACCACACTTTTTTTTACATTGCAAATTTTCCTTATGTCATGCTCCTGGACACAAAACCTACCTACCTCTTCCATAAAATAAGGATAAGTATTGCCTGCATGCCTGCCCTGTACTGTACCCTGTATGTTCTGGAAAACTGCTTTTCATTTTAGTGTTGTCTACATGTTTTTGTTTTCATACATACACCCAGCATTTTCCAGGCTCATTCAATGCTAGTCATTTGTTGGATTGTTGTGCTTCCTTGTTGTTCTTTGAAAGGTAAAAAACTTCCCTTGTGCTTCTGAAGGTAAAATTAGAGCAAGGGCTATATATAAAAAGAATGCTTAACTGTTTCATTAGATCCAGTATGCATATGCAGCTAGAGTCACAAAACATTACCCCCCTCACAGATTATCTCCATTGTTTGCTGCCACAAATAATTTCAAATATTTCTTCTTCCCCAGTACAACAGCCAAGTAGAATGATCTACCACCCCATGTGTTTACATCTTATAATGCTCTTGCTGTGATTGAAAGTGTGTTTGACCCATGAAGTTTTCACTTATGTGTTGCAATTTTTTTCTTTCATGCTTTTTGTTTTCTTCATTGCTTGTATAAAACCTGCATTTGGCATTGTGTCGCATTGGTCATCTGTGTTACTGTTACCCCAATCCTGCTCAGGCTTTTTTAAAGCGTGCAGTATTGTATAAAAATAAATAAAACTAAAACCACCATTTTTTTTAAGTGCCAGAGCACAGCACTGCTCTGCAATGTGTTGTGTTGTCGCAAACAATAATTTCTCACTCTTGTCGCTGTGGCTGTGTGTATTGTAGAGATGTGTTATGCTGGTGTTGTTGCAACTGCTCATTCTTGATTGCTGTGGCTGTGTGAATTTTAGATTGCTTTCTTCACAGGCTTGTTCACTTATCAAAATGTGGCCTCTTTTGGCATGATAACCTTTCCACTGATGCTCGTAGTGGCTTGGCATATGCTGGAATCTGAGATGTGAAGATTTAGCTATTAGTGAATTGTTAGACTTTTGTGCTTATGCGCCATATCTGAAAATATGCACTGTGGTTTCACCTGTGCTGTACCAATGCAATGCTCACTACCTGCTATATGTTTTCTAAATACATTCATACCACCATCCCCTTCTTTTTGTAATTTACTAAATTTTTTAAATACTCAGCATACCTGAATCCCATGTAATGCTGGCGGGAACGCATTACGAATTGTCAGCACTACACAACTGGGAAGGGGTTTACGGTTGTGCCTGCCTAGCTTGTGCCATATCTAAATGGCAAACTGGTATTACGCAGTGTTCCTGTACCTCTTGCACAAAAGAAATGGCAGAAAACATGTGTATATGCAGGTTATTTATCTCTAATAGGGAATATGTGCACCATTTGTACGATTTACCTGTGGATGTCGGCTGCATTGATTAATGAGCAGTTGAATCGCATCATGCTCAGATATGCAATTTCTAATGTATGTATGTTCAGGCGTCCTGCTAGAAATGTGGCATGGCTGGTGGTGCAGTTCCTACCCTCCAGCTTTCCTCTTACTTTGGGGATGCTGTGACAGCAGACATTTTCAGTAACCGTTTCCAAGAAATGGCAGTTACCACAATGACACCTGCAAAAAAAAATGGGTACCAGTCCAAAGAACAATGCAGTGTTATTACATTAAATATATGCTTGATGTGCAATCGAGTAGAAAAATTTGTGTAATACGGGTGCACGCTTATTTTGTGCTGTTTAATGAGTCGCATATAACGCTATCGGCCCTGTAGCTGCAGCATTTGGGCTTCGTGCTGATTTAGCGACTCCACCGTTTTTAACCGTCACTTGCTTTCTGCAAACGGGAGCCACCGATGCATATTGTTGGTTCCTCTGTACCAAAATAATTGAGCGTGATATTAGTTCCATCGGTAACAACTAACGCAAATGCCGCAGCTCGCGCTCACGTTCGTGCCCAACATGACATGCAAAGGCACGGACGTGCAAATCAGTTTGATGCAAGCATTGAGTGAAAACTACATACGACACGCACGAAACTCCCCGAATTAACAGTTGTGCAAGGTGGCAGGCTGGTACAACGTACAGATCGAGAACTTTAGCAAAACTAACCCAACACTCGTGTTACTATTTAGAGGCTTTCTCATTTAAATGGACGTGCATGACATCGCTTGCAGCAAGCGGCTTTCAACTTCGGATCGTGCTCTGAGGCAATTCGACAACCGTAATCCTCACCATGGTGGAGGAACTTTCGCGGCACCTCTCACGAGGTCTAGGTCATTGCCGACATCGTCGCGTGCATTGCCAAAGTCGACACTTGATTCCAACGTGCTTGGGTCGAACTCAAAAAGTGGCGTGAACCTAAGGTCTTCATTATCACCCTGGGAATCCAAAAACTGGTCAGGCGACGACATAATACGAGCGTATGAGGCTTCTTCCTCCATTGACAGCTGTAAAGCTCGCCACAGTGCACCGTCTGCACCGACCTCGCGTAGTGTACAAATGGGGAACGAAATTTGTAGTAGAGGACGCAGCCTCTGTGCTGCTGGCATGACGTCACTTGGTGCCTTTCAAAATGGTGGTCGCCGCTGGTGGGCAGAGCTTAGGGATTGCAATTTAAATGAATGATTTTACTATAAATATCGCATTTAATACTCAGTTATTTCGGTCTAGCTTCAGGGGCCCATCTACCATTGAATGAAGCCAAAAAAAGCCGACATGATCAGGGGCCTGTCATTACCCCTTTAAACACACATTTTTAAGTATTTGTGATAATCTACGAGCTCTTATAGCATGCCCATAACGCTGGAAAACATTTGTTCAGATGCCTTATTGATATTGCTCCATCTATTGCATTGTTTTAATCTTCGTAGTCTGAGGTGTCAAAGCAGACGTACCTAAATACGCTCAAGGTAAATTTCATGTCACTGATCTTGGAGAATGACTTCAAAATAGCTGTTTGGGCTTAGCCATAAAAAGGCGGTCGTAAGACAAAGACTTGGTACTGTGTGGTAGAGCGGTAAGTTTGAGGGCTTGAGGGACACTGTAGTGGATAGCTTCAGAAATTTGGTGACCAGGTGTTTTTAACACTGGCTGACACTGAACAAGGGCGTCTTTTTGTCATCTCCATCAAAGAGTGACTGCTTTGGCAAGGCTTTTATCC
The DNA here is from genome assembly GCF_055883805.1 of Amblyomma maculatum. Taxonomy (NCBI): domain Eukaryota; kingdom Metazoa; phylum Arthropoda; class Arachnida; order Ixodida; family Ixodidae; genus Amblyomma; species Amblyomma maculatum. The sequence continues at coordinate 140,447,103 of NC_139350.1, read as the reverse complement.
CGCGTCATTGTGCGTTCGGCAGTCGAACGCCGTACCACTGAGCCACCGTGGCGGGGTTTCGGAGACTTGCTAGCGTAGATGTACACTAGCTTGCCCAAGAAATCTATAGAACTAGACAACCTCTTAGGGGTAGCCTAATGCCCAGTCGCAGTGGCAGGGGCTGGGCAAGGTTTCGCCATTATGCATCCTTAGAAGGAGTCAACATTGAGAGATGGAGTGTTTGGCAAACCGTTAAACATCTCTAGTTGGTTTGGCTTTTGGGGAAAGGGAAAGCGCATTATCTATCTCACTTCTGGGTGGAGACCTACACTCACAGTTAGCGACATACAATGAGAAGTACATATATCGTCGATTTGAACATCCCTATCACAAACTACCCTCACATGCTTATAAGAGGCGGCCCATTTCACATTGTTTCGTTGTGATCAAGGAACCCATAGGGATCCCGAAACGTCATGTTTTAAAGCGTTTTTTACCACTTGGCAACAGGATTCTGTGGAACCCTTGACTACACTATTTTACTGCGACATGCTTTTCAGGCTGACACTAGGCCTTTCTCTTTCATGTCCTTGACAGATCAATTTCACAAGCTATATCAGATTAAAAGCGGCGCGCTTCAGTGTCGTTGACCACCTAGGGTTCTTTAACATGCAGTCAAAACCCACAGCAGAGGAGCACCTTGCAAAATGGCTGCGATTGAACCCCCGCTTTCTAACTCTGCACTCGAGCGCCCTATCTCTGGAACACCAAAAAGCAAAAAAAATGATGTTCTCTTAGATGTATCGTAAGAGAATGGCGAAAGCCTACACTTCTCCTATCATTTGCTTTTTGCCTCTTATCGGCGTTACATAAAATTATATTTGGTTTACAGGAAACAAAAGGCGCAGTAGCTGTGACAGTTTCTATGGCAAGTGTAACTTTCGATGGTACACCATCGCCGCTGTCGCGTGGCATTCCTTGGCAGGCATTCAAATGTGGCATTACAGATGGCAGGAGCGCTAGACTAACCTCGTGGAATCTCGCGGAATATGACAGATCTTGCGCACAACTCACGCACTGGATTTTGTTCCACGAGTCTAGAAAGATTTTCGCCTTAAAAAAGAAGATACTCAAACAACTCTATCATGCGTAGAGAAGGCACAGAGTGGCCTGTTCAAACTGCATTCTGCTATGCAGCAGTCTGCAGTAGCATGCTTTAGTAGCTGTGCCATTCTATACAGAAACGGGAATAAACGATTTTTATGCATTTGCATTTATAGTTCTATTGACAAAGGCGACCTGTTTTGCTATAAAATGCACCTAATGACAGCATCACTTCGCTTGAGATGGCACACGTCGAATAATCTGAAGCTTCAGACTACGACTGAGGATGTCCTTTCCAGCATGACATGCTCGATAGGACAAACATTTTTTTTCCATCATGAAGCATGTGATAATAGCCTGTTCACGTTCGTTTTGTAGAGGCAGATAGGTAAGCAAAAGCACACCGGAAAGGCGAAACAAACAAGAAAAACGCTTGTGCACACCATACGCGCACATGCAAATCACTGTTGGGTGGCACACAATGCGAACGTGCATCCACTCCGAGTAGGGTTCGCTGCTGTGCCACAAGGTGATGACTGCTCTACCTAGAGGACCATATAGCTTCTTGGATATAGGCATATTCTGCTCCACTTATTAGTCAGCGGCGGGCACTGCAAAGTCACAAGTAGAGATGCGAAAGCCTGCAAAGGAAAAATGTTTTGAAAAAATAATTTGTTTTTCAGCGCAGAAAAGTGAAAAAAAAAACATTTCCAAACTCGATTTGAAGGCTTTATGAATTCTTGCCTTAAGTTTAGGCTAATTTTAATTTTTTGCTTTGCAAGCTTTGACGAGAGAGTGGAGGAAAATTGGTTATGAAAAGTTCCGAACTGGAGGGCTCGAATATTTCGATTACAGGATTTAATTAACGTGCACGAGATTCCAAGCGCGTCGCAAGCAGCCATCATCCGCCACCAAGCCTTGACGGGTGCAATGACGGCATTACAGCAGACACACCCCAGTGGCAAGGAGCCTCCGCGGCAAAGGGCGAAGCGCCCAGCACAGCGGCCATGCCCCTAGGTTCCAAATCCCTCCCCCCCCCCCCCCCCCCCCCCCGAGCGCGTCGGAAGAAAAATAATAAATGCTTCGAGCATTCTTTCCCTTCAATCCTTATTCCTGCTTTTCTTTTGCACCCAAAACATGAGTTTGCTGCCCGTAATGATGCGCAGTGCACAAGACATATAAGAAGCCCATTGAGCTCTGATATATGGACTAGCTACGAAAATCTGAGTCGAAAATCAGTGTCGTCAGAAAAGAAATATGCCCTCTTCAAAGTTGAAAGGCAGCTTCCCGAATAGAGCACCGAAGAATGCGGCGGCAAAAGCTCTACACTAAACATGTTTAAAGAGGCGGTAGGGAAGAGGTTCTTCTTGAAAACCATTCTGGCCGCCCTTCTAGCTTGATTCCCCCTACGACGAGATTCTACGTGGTGGTTGTAGTAGTAGTTCAACTGGTGCCAACACTAATGTGCAAACCAGGAGGGGGTTGTCGGAGGTACTATTCGCAGGGTTTTTAATGTGGGAGGATCGAGATGAGCTATAAAAAGGAAGGAGCAATGCAGAGTCAGAGGGCAAGTGTGTTAGCATCCTCGATCACCTCTCACCATGTGCGCCCAGAAGACAGCGCAGTCTAGGGTGCCTCAATATGAAGATTTGGTATAGGGGTGCGTAACCGGTTAGGGGTATATGGTTATATCGGCTGACAATACGCACAGGCAGTGCTGAGATGAATAGGCGAAGGGTGCAGTAATCAATGTGGACATGCGCACTGGAGCCCTGCTATTACCCTAGTCCCATAATCAATAGGGTCCCCCTATTATAGGGAGATTTAGAATAATGGGACCCTATCGGTGTGAATCAATGCCAGTTTGTACGGTCAAATTATGTTCACTGGGCGCTCAGATTGTCGATTGTATACCTCCCCAGAGTTCAACAGGATTCTGTGAAATACACCTTTTGTCACTTTACAAAACAGTTCCGACGTTTGATAGTGTCGCCAAAGTTCTAGCTATTGTAGTGAACATTGGGAAATTGGGCAGATTTATTAATGAGCACCTAGGGGAGAATAATTTGTCCCCACGGACCATAATTGGTTATTGCCTTGCTGCGCATATTATTCAATGCATAAAAGTAAATAATGGTAAAAAAGGCAAAAAAAAAGCCAGTGCGTGATGCTAGGCTATAAGACACCAGCGACTTGTGTAGAATGTAGCTCTTACAAAGTTCCACGGGAGATGGTTGAGGCTTATCACACATCATAAAGATTGTCCTAGTACACCATCAGTGACAATTTATAATAACAAGATTGCTTTTCTTGAAATGTAAAAAGACGAACTCAATCACGAAAGCCTTCCTCCTAGTAATTCCTACCTTAGCACGTGTCATTATCATGATGATGTTTTACTTCCTTTTATATAGTTTGCCCGCTTTGTTGCGAATAAATCAGTTGCAATTTAGCACCCTACTCTATGCTTCGTGTCTGTATGTTGTCCTTTCTCCTCTCAAGGTGATGCTTGCAAACACACTGCACGTTAAGTGGCTTGCGTGCACACCTACTTATTCCTCACAGCATAGAGCACTTGGACGCCTACTCAAGTGGAAACATACTAATCGTCACTCACACTCATACATGGCAGCAGCACTCAAAGCAAGCAGAACAATCGCAAAAGCACAATGCTAAGCATGCCCTTTGCAGCCGCCATCAAAATTAATTTTCCATGTAATACTCAGTACTTTCCTTCCCTCTGTATATATGCAAGTAGCCGTCACAACCATTCAAAAAGCAAAACAAATGCAATAAATCCTCACAACCCTACCCCATTTCTTTCAAAACAAGCCGATAATAAACAACTTTCCGCTTAAGGACACACAGCATCAAGTCTCAAATCAGGCGTGCATTGTGAAGGAGAAATAATTGCAATGAAACTGGCTGCCGAATGCATGTTGCGGAATGAAAAAACCTGTGTCGGCCGGGAATCGAGCTCGGAACACCCGCGTGGGATGCGAAGTCTACCATGGAACCACCTGGTTATTTTTTTATTGCAAAAGCAATACTACGCTAGGTAGAATTGTTTTTCACGGTAGCCAGTGGCCCATTGCGCCACGTGCCGCTTGGCCTTGAGTCACCGCCGTGCTTAACAGATGGCGCGCCGTCGCCATGGCAGCGCGATGGCATTCGCTCTCTCCTCTCTCGCCGTATTTTTTTCAGCTCATTGTAGGCGCCCCATTTTTACACGAGCACGAATTACATGCTGAGAAATGGTTTAATACTAGTTGTATATAGCCACTATAAGTGCCTATTTCTGACGTTCATGCCTATAATGATCTATTTTGGCAAAAATAGCCTTGAAACACATGCAAGCAGAAAATTCCAAATCCTTATTTCTGACATTTTATTGTTCCAGCTTTTAGAATTTGGGTGGTAGTGTTATTCGACCGGAGTGGGCTGCATTTCGAAAATATTTGAGTTCAGTTATACATTCGTCTGAGCAATTTCCAGTTTGTTTCAGCTGTAGCTAAGAATGGTTGCATAAACTGCCTAGAACCGGTTTAACTGGTTGATATTTCGACTATCCACTGTCTTTCTTGTGCTCAGCGGCTGCATGTTATTGTTATCAAATAACATTTAGAGGCAGTCTTGTAAGCGCACTACACATTGGAAAACTGTCAATCGTGTGTGCATACAAGTACAAATCCACGCCGTCATATAAGCAGTGTTTAACAAGACTCTCATTTAATCCTTCTGTGAAGACCACTCCTCTGCTGACAATCCCATGTCATATTCTATCGATTTGCGCTATATTCTGTCGTGAGAATAAGTTATATCCGTGTAAAACACCACTAACCAAAGCAGAAGCAGCAGTGCTGATGCAACATGCCTCATTATTTTTGATATTCGGCCACGAGCCTCGACCAGGTTCACCAGCCGCAAAGAAAAGACCTTGAAAAGCTCACTGATTTGGCAATACTGGTACACAATGTATGCTATTCACTCCACATGGCGATACTGTCTCCTGCCAACCCTTGCGGAATGAAGGTGAGGACGTAATATACGTGGTTTTAAGGAATCATTACGGTTATCCGGAAATTGTGCAGCGCTACACTGAGCACTTTGGCATTTTTTATTTCATAACGCACTGCTAATTGAAACTAAATGACATTTGTTAAAATTTGCCTATTGCGTGATAGTGTATAATGCTTGTTTTACAGAAAAGCCTTCACTGTACTGTAGTCTGAGAGGAAGGTTTGAAGGACTAGTCGGACACACCCTGTAAAAAATATGCATGTGATTTCTTATCATAAATGATGAAACAACATGTTTGTATACAGCGTTCAGAATGTCATACCACTTTGCTTGCCATTTAACAAAGTTCATCTATTATTCAAGTTGGAGGCTAATTTACGAATGGGATTCGAAGCTATGACATATGTATATACCTTTAACTGCACCCCGTTAATAGTAAGTGTAAGTGTTCATAGGGAAGTAAGACAAATACTGCGCCCTACTTTCCTCATAATCCGACAAAACAAAATATGTAAACAAATTTTGGAATAAGCAGCGCTGTTAAAGGCGCCATCGAGTCTACCCTTCAGGCGAAGCTTGAGTGTCCTCTTAATATTTACCCTCGTACTACGATATACCCATATGTATGCCTTTTCATGCCACAGAATATTTTCAGCTGTTAGTTCAATACATTTTTATACCCTATGTAACATATATCCATGTCTTTTTCGCATATTCTCGCAGAGACAAATATTATCCGGAATAGCAAAAAAATGCAGGACACCTGGCAAATGTTCAATGTCAGGAAAAACCTTTCTTGAGAGAAGCCACTAAGAATGATACTAAGTTTTCGAGCTGTATACTCTGACTTATACGACGTCTTAGTGGCTGTAAACATTGCAGGGGAAAAATTTAATATCTAGTATTTAAACAGCTCCTTCAGAAGTATTGAAATAGAATGTGCAATCCAAATCTACCGCGGCCTCTAGCCTATGTTTGAAGAAATCCTTGGAAGGATACAAACGCGGCGACTCCTGCTTTTGTATCTCTGTACATGAAACAACAGGTGAGGAGCGGCCGTTTGTTGGTCACATTTCAGAGCAGGAAAGCCTGGAACTGATTAAAAAGCAAGTTCTCTCCTTGTATGATAAGCATTTGGTCAAAATTAACAGGGAAACTATACCCTACTTTTTTAACCAATGCCTGCGAGTTCTGTGCTCAAGTATTACGGAACGCAGCAAGGTTTTGCTTCTTTTAAATGGATGCAGCAAGCTCTATTAAATGAATATTCTTGAGGCACTGGGACCCCTTAAGAGCGATCAGAAGAAAGTTTTTGGCACCGGTTCTACTGTAGTGTTTATTTTACAGTACCCCGGCAATCACACAATGTAGGACAATGGCTTCTTTTGTCCCGGATTCGAGGTGAGTACCTCCACTCGGTGGCAGTGGCGCGCGCTAAATGCCATGGCCTCTGAGATCACCTCTGCACGCTCATTTCTCGAGCGTGCGGTGGGGATCTCGGAGGCCATGCAATACTCTACTTCGTATTCATAGCTCGCGGCAGTAGCGCACCACGCTCACTCCTGGACAGCAGTGAAGGCGTCGCCGTCACACTCCTGCATTGCCATGGGGCCGACAAAAACGCTATCAGGGGCGGCTAAGATATTTTTCTCATGTGCCCGGCTAACACAGCACATATTTTTTTTTCAACTCTATGAACTGATAGAGTTAAAGCGTTTGAACATGCCCCACCAGGGGTGACGCAGAGGTTACGGCGCTCGACTCGTCTACCCAAAGTTGCGGGATCAAATCCTGGCCTCGGCGGCCATTTTTCATTGCAGGCAAAAAGTTAGGCGCCCGTGTGCTGTGTGATGTCAGTGCACGTCAAAAGAACCCCAGGTGGTCGAAATTTCTGGAGACTTTGACTACAGCGTTTCATAGCCTGAGTCGCTTTGGGACGTTACACCCAACAGAAACAAAACCATTTTAACATGCCGTGTCAGAGCAAGAGTTTCAGACACGTGTTATTCCTGTGTTCTTCACAAGGCAGATGTAAAAATTTGGTTCTTCATCAAAATGCAATAAAGACAATCTCAGCGTGGCGTCGTCGCCTAACGCGATCGTTTGGTTATAGGAGGAGTGGGAATTCAATTCTTAATGGAGGGTAATTTTATTAAAGGTTACACAGAACCCCGCCGATGTCCTGCAGAATCAAACAGACGCATCTCGAGGACAGATCTAGCCCATGCAAGATTTTCTGTATGAGCCAAGTAGAGCTTTTGCCTTAAATACTTCGCTTCTGCTGAATAATTTATGCCACCTGTCTAACTTTGCCGTATTTGTGAAGAACTCTGAAAGCTTTCAGTAAGGCAGGTTCCTTGCTCCGCCCCTCTGGCATTCCCCAATGAAGCTCAACCACACTTGGCATTTCCAGATTATGATGAATTTATTTACAAATTTACGCACATTTGGTAAAACTCAGAGCGTGGCCTGTCTGCACGACATTCCAGTTCAGTCTCTCCTCTCGTCTCTGCTCGTCCCTGCGTCCACAGTGCCCCCGTCCCTTCTCTTCCTTCGAGAGTCTTCCTCGCCAGGTCCACGGCTGTTTTCGCGTGGTCCCAAGCTTCCAACCCCTTGGAGATTCAAACACTTCCCAAAAGCTGGCGACCATTGCAGTCAATCGCTCCCAGCCACGGACAGCGGCCAGCTCAGATGACACGGGCAGTGCGCCTTGCGGGAGCCCATAAATTTTTCCTCTTTCCCGTCCTCCCGACGCCAGTTCTCCAGTCCCCACCGCCGCTTTGCTGCTTTGGTTTCGGGAATGTGTTTAGTCTGACAACGCTTCGCGGGATGCACAGCATACAAAAACACGCAAAAGCCAACCCTTCGTTCTGCCAGTGCTTGGGGCAACACACAGCCCGCACGACACATTCCAAGAATGTTACCAAATTTATTGCAATACTGAAAGGTGTGCTCTCAAAGCACATTATCGGGTGTGCACGTTCAAAGAGCAGTTAACGGAAGTGCCTCTCCTGGCTGGAGGCTACACTTCATTCCACATTCGGTAATGTGGTAACGGGCATTTGAATGCTGCAACTTCCACCTTTCTGACCTAAACACCATCATAGTCACTTTCTCAGGTGGCAAAAGTGCTTCAATCAGGAGGGCTCTAACTGCCTCCTCTCAAGATAACCTCATAAGAGGCCCAGGGTACTTCTGCGACCACTCGACATTTCTCACAACCACTATAAGGAACAGGAATGTGGGGTGTGATCCAACTAAAAACATTCGGCGAATTGAGAATGTACAGCAAAGAATTGCTGCTTTTCCTGTAGGAAAGTTGAAAAGGAATTTCGCAATATTGCAGTCCACCTTAGCCAAACACGAGCGGTTTTCAGTGCTCAAGCTGACTATTAATGGCTGGCTACCGAAGAGCAATGGCATCGGACGTCTTGAATCGCAAACACACTCCTGCGAAATTCGACGACAGCGAGCATATATTTTTCTAGGATGACAGGCCAATCGGCAGCAAACAGAAAATATTGACTTTTAGTAAGTGCTTTCAGGGTTTTCAACAGTTGGATTTGCATTTTATTGTTCGCTTCCAGACCCGTCAAATATGTTTTAAAGGTTCGCAACGCTATTTTCACAGATTTCTCGTGACAGGCAGCGACTGCCCTCTCTGCTATGCTGAAGTGTGTGAATTGCATAGTATGTTGCAGGACCCCCCATCACTGAAAAAATTCCTTCTAATGTTCGCGCCTTTCCTGAAATCCCAAATCGGTGCGCCTGTATTTTTCTCATTTTGAGGCAGATATTGTACACCGACCTTTGGATTTATATAATATGCACTTTTGATGAAGTTTTCAGTACCTATTTTACATGCATATTTTTGCCGCCTCAGACGTGTATTTTGAGTGTCTAGAAATCCGGCCTAGAATCACAACTCATGACTCGTGGTCATAACGCGAAACAGCATGTCAGATTTTTTAAAAATAGTATAAGGTGTGCAGCTTTATGAGTCATGATTGCAGGTAATCATGACTCTTATATTCATATCCAATGTAAGATGGCTAAAAAAGTAACATACTGTAGAAGACTGAACTTTAAAACTTGACATGTAATCAGGACTCAATCATAAGATGGCGACTTATGACTCGTACTCCTGTGAACCCATTAATTAATATTATTTTATAATCAGGCAATTAGTGTAGTTGAATGTCACTCGGTATAGACGCTTTACAGTGCGAGCGCATAGGCGCTGCCATATTTGATCATGTGACCCTTTCGCCATCGGCGGCCTTCTGGCCTTCTGGTTTGACGGCTTCCGGCACGCTGGTACTCGGCTACACGGTGCGGCGTACCAGCTTTCGCTGGGGACAACGAGCTTGTAGACAGGCAATGAACTTTATGTGAATGCCTATAGTATGTGTAGGTACTAAAAGATGTTTAATTTAACCACATAGTTTATTTACTGCGTCCTCCTAAATGTCTGCATTGGCTAGAACGTTTCGACAAACCCATCAGCCGTCGACTCGGTTTTTGTTTTGCTTTTTTTTATCAATTCCCTCTCTAGTGCTCTTTGTAGAAAACGTGGCTTTCTGTAAAACTGAATAGATTACAAACTGATTGTTCCCTCAAACTTATTTTTTTTTAATTTTCTTGCGCAAAGGGCGAACACATGCTCAGACTATGCTGGCTGAGACGCATTATGAATGTTCATTTAGCATTGTGCACAATACTTACTGCTCAATATGGACGCGCGTGTAATCCCCGACAATTGATAAGATATAAGTTTATCTCCTGTAAACGTCCTGGCTTCAAAAGACTATTACGCTGCTTGAAGGCCGCATCAGGTGCTCAGCGGCGTTCACCTGCGCTCGGGCGAAGGTGACTGGAAACTGCACCGGAATTCAGAACGCACAGTACGCAACCCAAGCAAGCGGGGATATAAAAAAATCTTATGGTAAATTTCATCATTGGCCCGTGCATTAGTTTCATAAAAGCAGCAGTTATTACATGTATTTCAGCAGTACTTGTCTAATTAAAGTTTGGTTTTGTTTGTGCGGTGTTACGTCCCAAAGCGACTCAGGCTATGAGTGGAGGACTGCGGAAATTCTCATCCCCTTGAGGTTCATTAATGTACACTGATATCGCCCAAAACACAGGCGCCTGGGTTTTTGGCTCCAGCGAAAAGCAGCCGCCGAGGCCGAGATTCGATACCACATATCCTAGGGAATAGTACCTAATTAAAGTAAACAGATTCACTTACATGCCCACACTAATTTTCCTTCTCTGCGTAATCAATTCGTATAACTGCATAGACATTAATAGCAACATCAAGGTACCTCTTAACGCCCTGCGAAAAAAACACGGCAGCAGTGCAAAAACTCAATATCCAATTCCTGAGAAAACGTCAGGGTCATTCTCGCATTCCCATGGCTACTGCCGGTGCTATAACGAGCTGGGGCGTGAGGTATAGCCACTCTCTGCAATTCACAGGCGCTTTCTTGTCCCAGAAAGGAACATGAACTCATGATACATCTCCCAGAAAAACGGTTGCCTAGGCCATGATGTGCACCTTATGTAGAAAGCGTCTTCTGTTCTTCTGCCAATAAACAACAGGGTCATTAGCTCTACTTCCTCGCAGAATACTTCGACAATACAGATGACACCTGCATCAAAGCAGCGCTGTTTAAAAGTCAGCTAGTATTCTTACACAAGATAAACAGCAGCAGTTAGCACTGCGCGCCGATGCGTTCTGAAGGCCAGCAATGACGGCCGTCCTAGTGGCGCCACCTGTTAGGGAAGAGTGGAACTACTCGCTGTAAACGGTCTATAGGCTATACACCGATAGCCCAAAATTCAATTTTGATATAGATTAACTAATTTAGGTCAATAATTAAGACCTGCAAATTGTGTAGTGCAACTGCACTCGATACAAGCTACCCAAGGTTACGTCACAATGTTAAGAGTTCAATTTTTGGTCATAAACAATTACTGTAATTAGTTCCTATATTTGGCACACAGCACATATGCACAATGTTATGCAACAGTATGATGAAATATTAAGTGCTTAATTAACGAGTTAATTCTGAAGTAACTAGCTAATAGTTATTGACTGAGGCCTATAGAGTCAAGCGCATTTACACTCGACGTAACCTATCCAACAATAGAATACTTATGGCTATTATACCCTCCATAATTAAACACACTCACTGCATGCACTTTCTGTACACATATTCCATACACACCTCCCGTACATGGGTAATTAGTAATGCTGCGCATTAAAACAGTGTGTCAGCAGAAGATATTTCCAGCTATGAGGTGTCGTTTTGTTTAATCACAAAGCTGTGATATTAAAAAAAAACTGCGTGTGATTTATTAGGTCATACGCCCAAATTGTGATTTTATCTCAGCCTGGTTTTTTTATATACAAAGTGTGGCTCTCATAAGCTGAGCTGCAAGATAGTGGCCCGCCAAGCTCGATGGCCATTTTCAGCAAATATGGGCAACAATGGCAATGCCCCAATAAGCCAAACGGCGATACAACATGTATGCAAGACACGAATGCTGCCTCGTGCCGCGACGGACGGCAGTTAAGGATTCTCCTCCCCTTTCAGCTCGCTTTAGCTGCGAGGTGGGAAGGAGAGCTGGAGGAGGGGAGATCATGCCAGTATGACATAAGTCGAAAGCCTTTCTGGTGAACCCCCATAGACAGTTTTTGCTGCAAAATCTCTGGTTGAATGACTGGGCCAAACAGGCGTCCTTCCTTCTTTCTTTATTGACACTGCTTTCGTGGGAGACGAGTGCCCGAGTAGTGCTGGGCTTTTTGGTTGTTGCTAATCCAGTGCGATAGGCGCAAGGCATGCACGGCACGAATTAAAGAACGGAAGAATTAAGCGTGTTTGTTTGTGCTACAATTTCATTAAGTTTTCGAACGAGCCCCTTACGAAATCCCTAATCCGGAGGTTTACAAGTTCGCAAATAAATCAAACATTTGTATGTCCGCTTCACGCATGTGTCCTCCGAGGCACTCTCCGGTGAACTGGTACTGCGTTTCCATTGCCCTCAAACCAAAGATTTGAGTTCCATTTAGTTATTTCAGTTTATAGAGTTTGACGTTTCAAAGCAACATGAGCTATACGAGAGACACTGTTATGGAGATCTCCAGAAATTTCTACCACCTTGGGTTATTTTATGTGCACTCACAACGCACAGTACACAGGCATCTTACAAACTCTGTGAAAAATTACAAATTGGTGAATAGGAAAGGCAGACTGCCTTTCACACTTCTTGTGGACGCCTGATCCACAAAGCAATGGTAAGGGAAGATGGAAGTGTAAGTTACGAAGAGGTGTCATAGTGGAGAGCTTTGGAATAATTCTCAATTAGAGACTTATAGGTGCGCCCACATTGCCATGCCAGTTTCTCAGTGCCGAATCGCCAATTAAAAAATGTCAAACAGTGCTTTCAAATAAATGTCTTAATCAGTTTAAGGTATGTCACCACATTTGAGAAAAAACTAGAAAATTTTAGTCCAAAAGTTAAAATTCTATTTTTGAATTATAAAGGAAGGGTAGTTGGAACCTTTAACATAATAAAATTAGAACTGTAAAAAAAAATTATATAAATAAAAATTTGCCAAAACATGTATGTTGCACCAACAGTGATAACTACAAAATGGCAGGTGCGATTCAGAAGCAACTTTGCAGGTGCATAATGAAGACAATATCCTGTGCACCTAAGCACAATAATTGTCGGTGCATAATGAAAACAATATCCTGTGCACCTAAGCACAATAATTGTATCTCTAAGCTAAGGCGTGTTATCATAAAGAAAGCTGAAAAGTTTACATTCAGCAATTTGTTTTCTGAATAGGCCACAGTATGAAAAGTTACCGTCCATTTTCAGCCATTCTAGTTGAGTGCACAGCGTAGTGTATAAAGAAACAGCATACAAAATTTCATGCAAAAATATTTAATAGAAAAGAGGTTATCGCTGCTCATGTGACTACAACATGCAAAAAATTGAGTTTTGAGAAAAATGGGTTTAAAGATTTGAAGCAAATGTTCAAGTAACAAAAAAAACATTCAAATAGTATAAAATCCACCAGGCTCGTAGCTTCGGCCCTCCTTAGAAGCAGCACAATCTCCTTTTGAGCGAGATGAAGTGCACATTTTTTTTTCTCGCCTGTTTTGCATCTCCACCTGACTACCGTGCTGCCTTTCCTTACACGACTGCAGTCACTAGTGAAGCACGCCACCTTAGTGTAGTAGCCCAGCTTGATGCCTGCCTGCTTCAAAATGTCCAATATGGCCCTGTTTCCATCAGTGAACTGAGTGACAGCATCTTACAACCCAAATAAAAGAATGGGTAGGCTTACATATACATCTTTTGGAACCCTCTCCCAAACCATCCCATTAAAGCACTCATTAACATTTTGGGTTTTACCATGCAGACATTTCTTCAAAGGTTCATCAGAACAAAGATCGCTGTATATGGCTTTCACCTTATTGAGGATTTCATTGGGAAGTCCTCCCTTGTGTTTGTAACCGTCCTTCATGAGTGCTTTTCCTTGGCTAAAGCCGCATCAACTTTTAACTGCTTGAGGGCAGAGACCATGCCTGAGGCAGTTGTCCATGAAGGCACAATGAAATCGACTTGTGAGCGTTGCTTGCTTCATTTCTGCGAGATTTCCAACATTGGCCCTGATGGCAATTCCGTAGTAGTTTTGTAGCCGATCAATGAGGACATCTGTCAGTTTTCCTTTGCCTCCGAGGCCACGCTCTGTCTTCTTTAGTTTCCTTGAGCGGCAGCCGACACGTTTCTGCACATGTCTTATACATTCAAGCTTCTGGACGCAGTCTTTACCATAGATGTCTCCCTGCAGCATGACTTTTCGAGTCGCCGTCACCATAAAACTCCACATACTTGAGTTCCCGGAATGTTGCTTCCGACTTCTCAAACATGCGAAAAAATCCGACTGCTTCCATGGGGCCAGCAGTACCAGCATGGTTGGCGTGGCAGTTCGTATGATCTGCTTTCCATTCGAGGTATTTCACGCTTGAAGAAGTCTGTTTATCTCTCGAGTCACAAGCCCTACATTTGCTGGAGAGTCCTTCTATGTCGATGACTTTGCCAGTATCGACTGAAATCAATGACACACACCCATTCAGTGATGAATGACGCGCTTCTGCCATGTGCCGCCCCCTGACACACCACACTCGTTAGTCTGGACAAGATTACGCACTTCATTAGCAGCATTAGCAATAGATTTCATGGCAACCATTTGTGCAGCTTGAGAAAGCTTTGCGGACGTTTTCTGGCACGCAGAATGCCAAGGAGGTGGCGGCATGTTCATGATTGCAGAATGTGACAGCACATTCGTGTCCTTTGCCAAGTTGTCGCATTGCATAGACAAGGCAGACATTGTCTTCCATTGCACGTCCAGTTTTTTTGTTTTTTTGAAGACTGAAACGTACAGTCAAAGCCATCCGAACCACACATAACACCATATGTAAAGGACACACCACGGCGGGTACGTCCGTCCAGTTTTAGCAGTGTTCTTGTATACGGAACAGGCCAAGGAAGAAAAAAATGGAAGAAAGGATCTCTATATCTATGATTCTGTTACCTTCGAGGGGGGGGGGGGGGGGGGGGAATCTTGCAGTCGGATGTCACAGTCTTGCTTCAGATAGCCGAGTTTTGCGGCACTCGCCGGAACAGTAACGTCCATGTGCTCCACGCCGGGTGCACGCTTGGTGTGCTGGTTCCCTAGGAACTTTCATTAACATGTCTTCTTGCCCTGAACTTCGCCATTATGCAATTATTATTTTAGCTTTCTCCTTGCAAGGCTAGAGCTGTAAGCTTACAAGATCAAAATATCTTACGAACGAACACAAATAACCCAGACAACGCTGAAAGCAAACGCGCGCAATGTAAACAACGGAAGGACGGAGCAAGGAGCGTCCTGCAGCGCTGCAGCCCTCTACCTCTAGTGAAAAGGATTAAATCGAAAATATTGTATTGCACAAAATGGTCCAAAAAACTTTTATAACGTACTTAACCAACTTATAATTACGTAATATGTATATAAAATAGTATTTATAATGAGATAACATATGCTGTAAAATTAAAAACTTTCAGTTTCGCTTTCGGATGCGTGCAGGAGGTGTTGCAAAAAATGCCGTAACCTTCGAACAGCTTACAATAACAAATCAATTCTTTCTGCTAAATATTCTTGAATGCACAAGGAGACTGAAAGTGCTACATGCAAAAAAATATATATTTTTTAATCAGGTTTTGAAGGTGGTGACTTAACTTAGTTGGACTATAGAGAAAATATAAAGAGAGGACACTTGGCTGAAACTGGCCTCAGAATCTCACATGGCAAAATTACTTTTATAAATGAATTCAATTACATTACAAATTACTTTGCTGAAAATCGCAGAAAAGTAAATAAATTACCTTACTCATTACTACTCCTAAAAAGCAATGAAATTACATTGCAATTACTTCGACTGAGTAATTCAATTAATTTTAATTTAATTTTTAGTTTTCATCCATGTAAAAACTAAGTAAAGCTAGTAAACAAAACAATAACTTGTTCTCCAGACACGAAGCACGCACATTCTTTCGTCTTCCCGCCAAATTCCGTCCCAGAGAACTATTCCTTCTCTCTTTCCTACACCACTTGACGTTGAAAAAATAAGACAACCGCAAGAAAAAATAACAAAAACAAAAGCAGATGCATGGTTGAACGGTCGTGAAATGAGCGGCGAACCCGAACCCACCGTCTTGCTGGCCCGGAGCTGTCTCCGCCATTTGAAGGTCCCGAAGAAGCTAGGCTATTTATTGCTTCCGTAGTCCCAAGAATCGTCTTCGGCACCTTGCGCTCAGTAATGCTCACGCCACGGCGGCTCACGGCATGCACCCTTCCGCCTGTCTATCCCGCCCCAACACTCCCTCGCCCCGTGGTGACGAGTGTAATCAGGCACCACTGTGCCCTAGCCGACGCAACACGCCGCGCTCCCAACTAGTTTTCAACTCCGGCCTTCTTGCATTATCTGTCCCTTCGGCATTCCCTTGACGCCTTGTCGCCTTGTTTCCTGCTGCTTGCTGAAAGTTGCCATGAAATACTGTGAACTGCGACACAGGAGGTCTCAGGCGCACTGTTTTGCTCAATTTTGTCTCGTTTTGCCGATCCGCTTCGGCTTGCGGCACGTCGTTCCTGCTTTCGCAGCCCTCTGCTTTGTTGTCTATTGAAGGAGTAATGGTGGATTTAAGTAAAAGTAATTTCGAAAGGAATTAATTACTTTTGCTCAAAATTACTGCCCAAAAGTAATCCATTACATTACAGAATTACCAAACCGAAAAAGTAATTGGCATCACTACATTAGAAATTACTGGAAAAGTAATTAAATTACAGTAATTTCTGTAACTCAATTACCCCCATGTATGTTCAGAATGAACGTCACAACAACGCAGGCGTCTAGTATTCTCATCCAACGCCATAGAGCGCAAACAAACAAAAAAAAATTTTAAATTCAAGCATACAACTTTCTTGTTAAATAATTATCTTATGTCTTAGGGCCAATATTTTAACATACATATGAATATGTAATTTATTGAAAAAGCATGCAAGACTGCAAGTCGTCTGCTTTGTTTTGCTGTGGTGCATCAAACGACTTTTCACTTGCTGGACAAAAGGTGACATGTTTTTTTCTGATTGCAAAAACCGATATAAACAGACAGGTGCGGCTATAGTGTTGTGTTTTTCCAACGCAGTGGGTTGTTTCCTAAGGTGCAGTACGGCATTTAGAGCGCGGCACTCATGCAGGTTTGATTACAAAAGTAAGAGGATAGGATGAGGGCAATAAGGGGCCAGAGCGCACTTATTTCGAAGGTGCAGCACGAAGTCCTTCACATTTATGAAACCTCGAGCCTATTTGTTAATTGCAGGAATATTGCTTCGTTCAGGTGATGAAGTGGCACATATTTCAAATCCCGAAAGGGCTCATATTGGTATATTTCGGGTATACTTTATCTGCGCTTGTCATCAACTCCTATTTAGAGTCAATTAAATCAGTCAAATCCTTTTAAGTGTGTCATTGTGCTAGCATTTCTACATGGCTGAGCACTTTTCTATTTTTTTTTTTAGACCATACTGCTTTTTTTTTTAATTCTACTGGTGCAGTGAGAAAGGCGCTTGGCCGTCAGATCGGAGCGCGGCTTCGAGCTGGCGGAGGGAGAGCATCTAGTCGTCCGCACTTAACAGCACGCACGCTGTTAAGTGCGGACGAGTAGCTATTCAGCTGCATTTCTTTGCTAAGGTGCACCAATTGAGATATTTCCGATGCCATCAAATTTTGATATCGTCAATGCCCATGTACATGCCTATTTGCTGCTTTCATTTTGCTGTGACGCCCATGATTACTTGCCTGCTGAGTGATATCGATGATGGGCAAGCGCGAAACTTACATTTTTCGACAATGTAGGATGCATTACAGATTTCTTTAGTCCTTGTTGCATTTGCTGCTTGCCTAAATTTGTTTGCACCTTGCACAGTGATCAACTGGGTTTTCTGGTACACATATCAGTTCACATTTGTTGTATGGCCACCACTGTACATGGTCGCATACCACATTTGCAAAGATTAATTACCTTATCTTTTCCTCATGTTAAGCATTATCACATGGTTATTGGTTCTATAATGCTGATGTTGATCCATTCTGAAAGCTCTGAGGCATGGATGTAACACTTGACTTGTTTACATTGAGGTCACATGTAACTTAACCTGAATTCATTCCTTTTCTGCTTGGATTGGATATGCAGCTTGCATTCGCAGATTCACTACTCTGCTTTGCACCTATGCAGAGTGTTACCCTAGCATTGCAGGATAAGGTTATAACAGAATGGTTACAATCTAAGCGGGCAGCTTAATTCATTTTGTGCAATAACTAGCAAATGAGCTGTCAAGCCTTACAGTGGGGATTTACTAACTATTTTAACATAAGAAAAAGTGATTTGGGAACCATATAGTGTGAGCTGAAGGACTAAGTGTGCCTTACAGTTCATGGGCTCGCAAAAATATTGTGCACAGTGCAATGAACGGTATGATGGCAGTTTCACAGATTAACAGCAGAGGCGGATTAACTGTCATGAGGGCCCGGTTCAAAAAGAATTAAGAGCCCCCCCCTCCCCTCCATCTTGTAATGTTTGAGACTTGACTCGCTTTAGAATCTCCTACTGAAATGACACGCCATATTTACTCGAATAACCTCCTGACAGTTTATGATGATCGCCTGAGAGCATACTTTTGCGGCGAGCACACGGACAGATTGAGATCTGGACTGAGCTATTCTGCGACTAAGAGGCCCTAATGGATGTGTCTTACTTAATTTTCATTAAATAAAGTTTTTACTCCTCCTCCTCCTCTACAATATGACAGGACACACAACATCCTCCCTCAAAAATCAAAACGTGTATTCAGAAAAAATAAATTCCTCGAGTCGCTTTTTTTTTTTTTGCCTAATTCAATAGTGGAGGATGATGGGCTGCATGTATGCACAGACGAAATAAAAATGGGTCTCATTCATAAGCTGTTTGCAAATTCTTACCGAGAGTACGCTACCAATAATCTTAGAGGCTCGTGAATTCATCCAGCAAGACGAATTGATGCTAGCCTCAGGCATTGTCTCTACAGAAACTATGATATTATGTTCTATATGCTGACTTTAAGTACAACAAATAACATTTATTACTTAGAACGCTGTCATAATGCGGGGTGCTAAATCATTTTAAAATGGTGGTTTCCGTATAAAATGACATCGGTACTGAACTGGCACAAAATTTAAAGTTTTATCACGCTCAAATAATGCATAATATGTATTTACATTTATACAAATTGTCTCCATTTATAATATCAGTATATTTATTTTTTGTTCATAGTTTCTGCTTTAAAACAGAATTCAGCACTTTTGTATGTGCATGCCTTTCTGCATTCAATTTACTGAATAAATTTGCATATTACAAGATAGTTTGCATATGCAGCTCGTTCCACGGAGATATCGCCTCCGCTTTTGATGGTGGTCGGCAAAAATAGGGTGGGCACTTAAGCTCCGCCTTTAAGTGTATTGTGGGGCAGCATTAATGGCGATGTCTCCTATCTTCCAGCTCCCCATGCAGGTCGTCGTTAGCTTACGTGCACCCTCTTTTAAAATAGCGAGAAGACTTATGTCGTGCTATCGCATCTACAGGGTGAAGCTAAAGCGACCTTCTAATTTTTTACAGTAACATTACATCTTCACACAATGAAAAAAATGTAAGTTTAAATATTTCACAGGAAGAAAGACTAAATGAGGCATTTATTCGTATAAACACGTCTGCTATTTAATTCCACTTTTGAGCAAGGGAATAGAGGTAATTACGTTTCTATAAGCTTTTTCCAGTCTTTAACCGAGTCAGCATCAAACAACAGATATGTAGATCCTATCCTCATACGCGATCCTGCTTCGGAAGCTTGACTGCGCATTCGCTAGAGGAGATAACTGAAATAAGGATTGGACAGAATGGTTGTAGAACTAAGAGAAAAGCGTTTCCGTGGAAAGATGTCCCCATCTGCATGGAAAGTCGTCGGGCATTTCCTCGCTGTTCGTCTCACGGAGAGAAAGATAACTCCGCAGTAATGGCATGCCTCGGCTTCTGGTGAATGCCCAGGTCGATATAAACCAGTGATCGTTAAAGTTAAATATAATTTCGGACAGCAGCGCCGCAGCAGCGAACTTCCCTGGCCGCTGTCCATAGAGGTAATTTCACAAACTCTAGAGGGAAAGCTGAGCAGGGAAACGCACTTCCCACTGGTTCGTCGCCATCATTAAACTCATCATTGTGGCCTGCAAGTTTCTGCTCACTGCATCAAAAATGAATAAAGGTTTGAACAAAAGTTTTAAAAACCGCTGCAGATAACATAACTGTAGGAAATTTCTATACATTGTTGTAAGGTTTCAAGCATATTATATGATCTTTCAGGCACTTTCTTGGTCATAAAGGAATGATGTAGAATGATTGGAAACAATGTTTGCCAGCAGATGTAGCAGACACCTTTTGAGTTTTGGTTTCAAATTTCAGTTTTCGAGCGTTGCACCAGCTTACAGTCTCGAGGTCAGACACTTGAAACAACAAGAAGTTTATAACAAACAGGCGCTTGCTCTTTCATGCATCGCAATGGCCTTCCTGCGCTGTATGCAAGGCAACAGCTCTAAAAGGATTCGGCATATCGCTTCACGTGTGAGGAGATGTGCCACATTTTATACTTGCCAAATTTCATAATAGTTGTTACCTTCCACAAGGAGATGTATGCGTGAGCTTCGAAACTATAGACTGCAAGGCGTGCATGTGAACAAAAACCTTCCTGTCTTTAAACTGTTTCTTAAAGGCAATTAAATGATACCAGGCGAGCTGAACATTTTCATTTTGCAGCTTTCCTCACGGGAATAAGGAACAGCTGGACAGGTAGCTCAGCGTGACGGGATTGCCACCACCTCGGACCGACCACAAATTGCTGATCTGCTCGCAGCATTTTGAACTGTTATCCTATTATAGTGGCCACACGAGGAGGACTCTGAAGCCTGATGCAATGCCCAGCATTTTTACATTGCAAAACTGCCCCGATATAAGTAAGAAACAGAGATTAAAGTACATTAAAATTAAAATTCAGATAGGTATCTATTGCCGCGATGAAACATTTTGATTTTTTTTTTGTAAGTAAATGCAATGTAAATGCATTTACTTACATTTACCATCTGATCTCTTGCACTTCACCTTTTAGATTATGTTTACTGCAAAAAATGCTCAGTGTGAGAAAGAAAAATACATAACTTAAAGGTTCTGCCAAAAAAAAACAAAATCATAATCACCTCAGTATTTTCATGACTCGTGATTCTGCACACTCTTAAGATATTGAAATAGAAGTTCAAAACAGTTGTGCAAGCAGCTGACTTAATGACAAGGGGAAAGCATAGCCGAAATTATACTTTCGTTATGATAACACTTGCAGCTCGGGATCTCAATTTGCAGCATATTTGCCCATAATCCTTAGCACAAACATAAACAGTAGTACTGGAGCTCATTTCTACAGATATTCTCGTTTTCTCATTCAGGCAAAATCATCACCTTTCCAAAATAATTCACCTAATATGATGGTGCTGAAGTATTCGAAGCTGAGGCATAATGAATGACCAGTGCCGACAAGCAAGGATATTTTTTTTCTTTCAGGTTGCCTTTGAGCCCCATTGCAAAGATGCAGCAGTAGGCACTCCACAATCTGCAACACTAAGGAGGTTGCCAATTGGTAAGAAGCATGCAGTGATAGCGCTTGTTCCTACGGTTATTTTCTTCTTTTCCACTCAGGCAACAACAACGCCTTCCCAAGGTAGATCATCCAGCAAACGGTCACCAGTGAAGTGCCCAAGGGTAAGGCACAACAACCCTGATGACAGGTGCAGACAAATAAAGTTGTTTTCTTCCTTTCAGGTAGTCTTTATGCCCCACAGAGGAGATGCATCAGCAGGCACTCCACAATCTGCAACACCAAGGAGGCAGCTAAGGGTAAGAGACATGCAGTGATATGTGCAATATCTCCGCATGTTGAACTTGCTTTGCTGCAGGCAGTACCAATTAAGCACAGTATTCTATTTGCGCACACTGCTCATATGACGTCGGGTCACACTTTGTTGATTCAAACGGCATGCACTACGGTTACCATTTGAATCTGCATTGTCGTGTCTTGCGTACAAAAGCTTCGTTATTTTGCTGCCTAAGTAAGTTTTGCTGAATATATACATTATGCCATACTACCATTTTATTTATTGTTGCTTGCAGCAAAACCTTTTTGTTTCCATAATAGGTGTCTCCATCATCTCCAGGTCACACTTTGGTGATTCAAACGGCATGCACTACGGTTACCATTTGAATCTGCATTGTCGTGTCTTGCGTACAAAAGCTTCGTTATTTTGCTGCCTAAGTAAGTTTTGCTAAATATATACATACTACCATTTTATTTATTGTTGCTTGCAGCAAAACCTTTTTGCTTCCATAATAGGTGTCTCCATCATCTCCTCAGCTACAACATAGGAAGGAAGCCCATAGCCACGACCACAAATATTCTACGCCTTATTCTCCAAGCACAAGGCTTCTCAGCACGATCAAGAAGCTTTCTGAGATAAAGCAGAAGCTCAAGATCACAGCACAACAGCTAAAGAAACAGAAAGCAAGATTGACAACTCTCAAAAGCATCATAGAGGAAATGACAGAGAAAAACTTGCTTTCTTCAGAAGGGCAGCAGTTTCTCGAATCATTTGGTGAAATTCCAAAGAAACTTTTAAGGAACTGGAGCACCAACATCCAAAGGGTACCAGGACGAAGGTGCTACAGTGAAAAACGGCAGAAGTTTGCAACCACACTGTACAACTATTTACCAAGTGCCTACTACATGTCCAGCATATTCCCAATGCCAAGCCGACAAACAATTTGCACATGGCTCAAAGCTGTGGATGCTTGGCCAGGATTCACTCAAGAGGCCTTAAAGCTCATGAAAGAATGATTCAAAGAAAAAAAATGATAGAGAGAAACTTCGCTGCATAATGCTCGATGGCATGGCGTTCAGAAAAAAATGTGATTTCGACAGTCCAAGTGGTCGACTTATAGGTTATGTGGACCTCGGAAATTGCCAGAGTCTAAGGGAAACAGATAACATAAGTCTAGCTGGTGATGCTCTTGTGCTGATGGCTGTAGGTGTAGCTGCACCATGGAAGATTCCATTTGGATATTTTTTGAACAATGGCATCTGTAGGGAAATGCTGAAGAACATTGTTAGTGACCGATGGCAAAGTTGTTTAGATGCTGCGTCCATGAAACTAGCAGAAACCTTTTAAAAACAACATTCCCTCAACCCATAGCACCATCGCAAAAAGTGTCAATAATATTTGATGCAGCACATGGCCTCAAGTTCCTCCGGAACCATCTGGGCGACAACAAAGTTCTAAGCAGCAGCGAATATGGCGTAAGAAGCAGTTTAAATGATTGCCTGTCAAGCAAGTTCTAACACAATATTTTTATTTTACAAAAAATCTAATGGGGCTTCATTGAAAAATTGCAAGTTCTCCAGGAGGCCGAAGGCCTTCGAGCAGCCAACAAGCTCAGAAAAAGTCGCAGCGAATATTATCGGCAAATCATGAAAGTTCAGCTGGCCGCTCACACATTCAGCTCCTCTGTCAGCAAAAGCCTGCAACTGGCTTTGCAACTGAAGCTAGTACAGTTCACAGGCTGCATAGGAACATCAAGGTTTATTGTTGACGTGGATCGGTAAGTTGCATTACAAACTTTATTCCTGATGAATTTACAGCTTTTGTTTTCAGCTTATTCGATATGCTGAACTCGCAAAATCCTACTGCGATGGACTTCAAAGCCCCACTACAAGCATCTACGTTCCAAAACCAGAAGAGAACAATGTTGGCCCTCTCAGCAAAACTAATGGCCTTGCGGCTACCATCCGGTGGCCTTGTTTGCACATCTGGATGACGGATGTCTAATTAGCCTTGCCTTTTCTTTAAAAAGTCTGGCTCAGCTGGCAGAAGAACTATTCAACTCTGCTTTGTGCATGTAGGCATTTAAACTATACTCCACTATTGAGGAGATACCCACAAGCATGATTCTCTATACTGCCAGTAGAAATATATTTAAAATGGTTTATTGGACCCAAAGTGTAACAAGCTTTTTCTTCAAACCAGGACCAACATAAATGAATATTTTGTAAAATAGTAAGCATGAATTTACAAGGGAACATGAGTTACATATAACTGAAAACTAAGTCACAGGACTGTACCTAGTGCTTTATATACAAACAAAAACCTTTTACCCTACTCAAGGTTGCTGCTAACCATAATGAAGTAAAATTACAACAAGGTGGAAATTTGGGTAAACTGATAACACTACTTTAGAAACAGCTGAACACCACATAAGGGCAAGAGAACAAAAACACACATGAGCTGCTCTGTACGTTCTCGTTCTTAAGTGGTGTTATGCTATTTTTTAATTTAGGCAAGTGTGTTCATAAGTAACTGTTAGCACCTCTCGAACAATGTGTAAAAGCATTTTGCATGAAATTACGTTATTCCATATGTCAGCATGAGCTACATGGAAGTGCTGTCTTTGATGTTTACATGTCAGTATAAACTGAATGCCGGAAGGGTAGCATGCATTCTCTGAAATGCTGTCCCTCCATTGAGACTATACCAATATTTGTATACTTTTACAGCTATGTCTGCACATATCGACTGAGCCAAGACCATCTAGAAATGTTTTTCAGTTGTGTGCACCACAGAGGGGGCTGGAATAACAACCCATCTGCCCTGCAGTTCTGGTATGCATACAAAGGAGCCTTTTCGTGCACGCAGATGGGCGGCCGCCAAATACTCGAAATGTGGTCCCAGATTTAAAGGAACTCTTACACTGCGACACATGAGAGTGCAGCAGAGTCACGATGATGACAACAGCAATGACTCACATGAAGAAGCTGCTCTTGTCACAGCTGCAGATCATTACGGATACATCGGTTATGGCCTCAGCAATTTTAGCAGTGAAGTCATGCAATACACTGGAGGTTTTGTCAGAATTGCACCGAAGAAAATAGCAAGTACTGCATGTACTGGCATGCTAGTGAAAGACAATGTCACAAGTATTCTTATTTTTATAAAACAATGCGGGAGGGGGAGGAAAAAACTTTATTTAAATAAAAAAAATGTAAACACTCCCAGAAGGACCTCTTAGTCCAGGAGCCCTCTGGCTGTTCCTTCTAGCTTAGCCCACTCGACCAGCCGCAACTGATCTGCAGGTTGCGTGGCTAGAAGGGCAGCCTCCCAGGAAGAGGTGGTAGGGTGTTTGATGGGAGGAACGCGGATGGGATGTGGGCATTCCCATAAGTAATGGTAGAGGGTGGGTGGGGTGGTGTTGCATGTGGTGCAGTATAGTGGGAAGTCCGTGGGGTGAAAGATGTGAGCAAATTGAGAAGATGGGAACAAATGTGTCTGGAGTTGTCGCCAATAAGTGCTGTCGATGTGAGAAAGCGTGTCATGTGGTGGCGGGTATGTGGCACGGCAACGGTGATAGTAGTGAACAATTGTATTGTAGTCAAGAGGTTCGATGGGGGTGTATAATGAAGGTTTGGGGCGGCCATCCACCGGCGCCCGGAAGCTTAGTTCTCGGGCAAACGCATGAGCGCGCTCATTTCCGACAAACCCATGTGATGGTGATGAGATCGGGAGGGGTAGGTAGAGTGGATCATATTTTAGGAGATGTGGTGGGAGGGTTCCTTGCAGGAGATATCTGTATGCTGTTTGGGAGTCTGCATATTGTGGCTTGCTGAGTCTGCAACTGACTGATGTGTGCAATAACGAGTGTAATGGTCAAGCATTTGGCCTCGGCAATGCTAGTTCAGTGGATGGAGGTGGCACTGAATGTTGAGCGGTGAATGTCCATGAACACGGCAGTGCAGATGTGAGGAATGTCCAGATTGTGTGAAGCATCCGTGTAGATGATGTCCTGGCGTGTACAGTACTGCTTGCAAAAATATGAGACACGGGCTACGCGATGGCCTTTGTGGGGTTCGGGATCCATATTTCGTGGGAGGGGTTTGAGCTCAAGGAGGCTCCGCAGGTGCGGAGGGATGGCTATATGAGTGTGAGGTGAGGGATCAGGGGTATTGTAGCCCAATGAGCGCAAGAGATAAATGCCTGTAAATGTTGTGTGGAGTCGATGTTGTTGGCTGGAGAGGTGCGCCTCTATGATCTCCTCAACATTGTTATGAATGCCAAATTGAAGGAGCCAAATCGTACTGGTATAACGAGGTAAATGGAGGGAAGCTTTAATGGCTGAGCGGTGTAGGACGTTAAGTTTATTGAGTTGGGTTTTGGTGATGTGGTGGTAGGGGAGGTGGTAAGCCAGTGGACTAACGATAAGGGCGTCTACGAGTCTTAAAGTGTCTTTTTCCTTGAGGGCATGATTGCGGCTTGAAAAGCGATGAATGAGATGTGCGATCTGGTTCATTTGGCGCTGCAGGAGGTGTATGGTGTGGGTGGCTCTAGTGTCCTGTTGAATGTGGAGACCCAGCAGTCGGAGCCGTGGTACTTTGAGAATCGGAGCGTTGTCAAGGAGTACGGTGATGGTTGGGGCACGTGGGAAAGGCTTGATGACTAGGAGCTCAGATTTCTGCGGTGCACACGCAAGACCTATAGCCTTTGTATATGTGTGGATGGCATCTGTAGCGAGTTGCAAAGTATGTTCAACTTGGCCAGGGCAACCCTTAGTAGCCCATAGTGTGATGTCGTCTGCATATATTGCATGCTGAAGGTTAGGTATAATTTCGAGTATCCAGGCTGAGGGAGTTAGGGCGATGTTAAAGAGGATGGGTGAGAGGACTGAACCCTGCGGTGTGCCTCGGTTGGGTAAATAGATGATCAGGGAGGTGTAGGACCCGAGTGTGATATGAGCCATGCATTTGGTTAGGAATGCCTCAACGTAGCGCCAGATGCATAGCCCGCAGTTAGTTGTGGCAAGGGTAGACAGATTGTGGTCATGGCTCACATTGTCAAATGCCTTTTGTATATCAAGTGCAAGTATGGCCCGTGTGGCATGTTTATGGAGGGTATTGTTTAGGATGGTCTCTTTCAGGTGCAGTAGAATGTCTTGGGTGCAGAGATTTGGGCGGAAGCCGAATTGAGAGTGAGCAAAAAATACGGTAGATTCGAGTTCAGGTTGAAGCCGTCTAAGGATTACGTGCTCATAGAGTTTGCAAAGACAACTTTTGAGAGAAATAGGTTGTCTAAGAAAAGGGGTTTTCCAGGCTTAGGAAGAATGAAGTTGATTGCAGTGTGTTTCCAAGAGGCTGGTAAAGTGCCCTCCCTCCAGTGTTGGTCGTAGTAAGCTGCGAGTTGAGAGAGAGATGTATCATCGAGGTTTCGAAGGAGTTTGTATGCAATTTGGTTGGGCCCGCCTGTGGTGCTACGAGTGATGTGGACGAGGGTGGCCCATACCTTCACGGTGGTTATGTCCTCATCTAGCCTTGGGTTAGGTGGGGGAGGGGATGGGGGCATGGAAGAAGGTAGGAGGGGGGCGAAATGTATCGCTGTGTGAGGTATTGAAGGATGTCTGTGCCCTGTTGTGCTGTAGTGTGAATGAGGCGGCGCGTGTTGGTGGCTGTCTGTTGTTTGGTGGCTGCAGGGTCAAGCAGGGTTCGAAGAATATTCCAAGTGTTTCGTGTGCCTAAAGTACCCTGAAGGCTATTGCAGAGGTTTCGCCAGTTGGAGTTTGCCAGATTGGCTGCATACTCTATGGCCTCGGTGGTAATATGTGTGATTCGGAGGCAGAGTTTTCTATTGTGTCGTCTTTTCCATCTCTTAACGAGGCTTCGCCTTGCCTCCCAGAGATGCAGAAGATGAGGATCAATTTGGGGTGCTTGCAGAGTGTTTTTGATGTGTTTAGTGGTACGTTTGAGTGCAGACTGGAGCTTATCTACCCAGGCGTCCAGTGGGAGATTGCTGTCCTCAGGAGTGACTACTGCTAATTGCTCTTTCCAATTAGTGAGATGTTACTCTTGGATGTGAACTGTTTTGAGTCATATTGCACCTGAGTTTGGAAAATATAATGGTCACTGCCCAGTGTGTCTGGTAGTTCGTTGTAGAAAATGGGAGAGTGAATGTTGGTCAGTGTAATGTATAATTTAATGTCTAGTGTAATGTCTCTGGTGGTGCTAGTGCAGATTCGGGTAGGGGCGTTGGGGTCCGTGATGAGAGTGAGAGAGTGTTGCATAAAAGCATTGTACAGACATCTGCCCTTGGGAGTGTTTTTAAGGTATCCCCAGGCTGTGTGTCTGGCATTGAAATCACCTACTATCAGTGTATGTGATCCAGATATGCGTTGAGAAAGCCACGTCCTTTGGCTCGGGGTGGGTCGTAAACATTCGTTATAAAAAGGCTGGGGGCATCTGGTGCAGGCGGGAGTATTTCAGTGAGCGTATGCTCAATTACTTGGTTGCTGAATGTATGGTCTACGGCTGTGAGAGTGTTTTTGACAAGAATCGCAGTGCGTGCAGATAGGGAGGTGGTACTTTAGCTGGTCAAAGTGGGCGAGCAGCCTGTTTCCTGAAGGGCTATGACATCCGGAGTAGTTTCGTGGTTCTGAATGTAGAGCTGTAGGGATGCCCTTTTTCGTCTGAAGCTACGGCAGTTCCATTGCCAGACTGATGCCGGAGGCTGCAGACCGACGCATCTTCTTATTGTGTGCCATTTTCGCTGTGTGTATGTTCGTGCACGGCCCATACTTAGTTCGCTTGCAGATCTTGTCCGAGAGTTCATTGAAAATAGAGCACGACACGTGTCCCGCATGATGATTTGATGGGCGACCGGCGGCAGCAAAAGGAGCACACTTAACGTTGGGATCCCGGATGGAACTCTGGCAAGCTGCCAAGGCATGTGGCCCCGCACAACGGGTGCAACGCGCCTTCGAAGGGTCATTCCTCAGCTTACACTTTTTCAAAGCATGCCCATACTGTGCACAAAATGTGCACAGAGGTATATGCAGGTCCTCGCACACCTTGATGGAAGTCCACCCTATGATTACTCGATGCGCCTTGCAGGGACTGGCAAAAGTGGGGGGGGGGGTCTGTTTCAATGACGTGAACTAATTACTGTCTGGAGCGTTGTAGAAAAGATAGCCTGACCTTGCAGGAAGACGGGTCCAGATGAAGAGTCGAGTTGCGTGGTTGAGTGCAGAGATAAGCTCCTCCGCCTCATATCAGGGTCAACTCCTTTCAGTTGAACGTGCAGGTTCCACTGCTTGGAGATTCGGACGTTGACGGAGGTCCGCATGGCCTGGATCTGCGAGATGGCAGACTTGAGGTGATGGAGGTCCTCTGGATCCCTGGAGATAACAGTCGGGGCGCGACGGGAGGCTCGCAGAATAACACCCCCCGATTCCCTCGACTTCAAGATCAATGTTTGCCTTGAGGAGAGCCACCACTTCGTTGCCGATGTGGTCCAAGGATGCAGTAGAAATTAAGACCATCTGGTGCGGCTGGTGATTAATGCAGGAATTTCCGGACACAAGGATACCTACATGAGTCAGAGGTTGCAGCAGGGCTGCAATGGCTGCGTCTGCCTGTAGAGGAGATATTGAAGAGCCACTCATTGCAGCAGCATATGTTCCAGGGACCTGGGACTGTCGTTTCCTGCCGAAAAGGTGCACCGCAGCCGTGGTGTCCTTGGTAGTCACCCCAGCAAGCCGCATTCGGAGGACACTCAGTTCATTATCTCGCACAGCTAAAGAGGTCCGAAGTGTTTGGAATGTTCACTCGGCGACAGCATACACGAACAAGTGCGCAGTGTGGCGGTACAGGGCACAGACCAGAGGCAAGAGGACTGCCCTGGTTGAGGGACCAATCTTGTTATCCCTGTCCAGAATAGCGCAATATTCTGCTCATGGACCCTCATGGCATCAGCGTTTGTTCTAAGTTCCATGCTGTTGTATTTCGGTGACTTCGAGTTCACAGTTGACCGCGGCGGAAGGTCCAGGTTTCCCGGCAGCTGAGAAATGTCGCGTTCCAAATGGAGACTGGCAGATGGAGAGGCAGGGTCGGACTCCGGAAGCTCACCAGGAGGTGCAACGTCGGGGTTGTAGGAGGTCCGGTTCGTGACGATGTTAGAAGCCACCCGACAGGAGGACGCGTCGCATGGAGGCGGTCGCCCGCCTGGAGCAGCCTGGTCGGTCACGGCTACAAGCAGCCGGTAGGCCCAACCCAGCAGCCGCCAGATACGAGAAGGGGGAAAATCGATCTGAAGGCACTGGCCAAAGGCCACTCAGACTGTTGTTTAGGTCTTACCGGTCCCCGCCTAGTAACACTGATGCCAAGAGGCCCAGCAGTTCATATAAAATTCAAGCACCACGAACAGCGAAAAGAACGGCCTGCCACCCAGCAGGACTGATTATACCTTCATATAAAATTCAAGCACCACGAACAGCGAAAAGAACGGCCTGCCACCCAGCAGGACTGATTATACCTTCTGAGCTAGTTCATCACACCCTCCATACTGCAGAGCATGTGCTGAGAAACTGCTTGGGAGAGGTTCAAAAAACAACAGCGGAATATTTAACCTTGCTGTCATTCCGCCAATTTTGTGAAAGGCATCAGAAGGGTTTTGGAAGCCTCAAACATTACAAGGAGAGTCCACAGCATGTGATTGGCTTAATTAAATTCATGTTAAAGACCTACATTGCCCTTCGCTTATGGGGACACACCAGAAGAGTTACATAACAGTCAAGGGGTGCATATGTGCAAGCACAGCTCACAAAAAAAATTCCGTTTCAACATCAATAGCCAGAATGATGGTTTGGTTTTGTTCATAGGGTTTAACGTCCCAGAGTGCCTTAGGCTATGAGGGACAAATAGTAAAGGGTGGCAGGGCATATGCACTGGCGTGAAAATGAAAGCACATGCACTGGCATGCAGCGTGCTGTGATATGTAATTTTTTTTTTACTACTGCGCAATATTTTGGTGCAATAAGATTGGTTGTTTACTAAAATCTATAATTTGTGCCGTGATGTGACTCATGGTTACCAACAGTGTCTTTATTGTGCTTTCGTTTGCTTTCATCTATATTGCTATTTAAACGAGCTGTTACTGCCTGTGGAATAACGAATTCTGTCTCCCATACATTCCTGCTCAAACATTATGTCCATGTGATCATTTTATTTTGCTTAGAGTGCAGGCTTTTATGGCAAATGTGTCTATAATTTCTATGTGCCAAGGATTGTGAATGATGTGCAAACTAGTTTTTTTTGAAGCAAGTCAAGTTATCCTAGATTAGATTTGTATGCTTTTTTTCCCTTCTTGTTCTCTTTTTTTTTTCTTGCTTAATCTTTTGTTTTACATTTATTTAATTTTTTTTTTATATCAGCTGACAGGCATGTATACTCAGACTTGTCTTACGCTGCTAAATACTGCCCTACAAGCCTTCTGTTGGCTTTGGCAGGCCCATATATACATCATGGCATTCCACAAATGAATCATTATTATTGTGATATACTTACATGATCTCGTTTATTGCTATATGGCTGTGAAATTGCACACTATGAGATGAGTAAAATGCTCAGCCCCTAACTTCGGACTGCAACTCAAATAAAAGGTCTTCTGTGATATGCCTTACCGTTGTGTGCATGTCTTGCCATGAGATGCATAAAAACCATTGTGACGATGTTTATTTTTAAGTATATTCAGCTTCCTTATCACCATTTCCCCCGTCTGCTAGGAGACACATTACGCTAATTTTAAAAGGTGAATGATCGAGTGTTTTCAGTGGCATCTAAATTTGTTTTGGAGGAATGTTTTTTATCGCCAATACATGCGGTAATAAAGACAGCATTATTTAGTGCATTTCTGATTTCTCATAACTGCTACTCGTATACTGAAGAACAAACAGCTGTTAAATGGCTGGAGATGATGCTGTGGAGGGATAATCCCATTGCGACATTGTCCCGCGCCAGAAAAGATACGTCAACTTCATCCTCAGTGAAATGCAAGGTAAAAAAATGCACAAAATCCACAGGAGTTAAGAAGCCTTTTACATTTATAACAGAAAAAAAAAACGCACACAAGGCAAATCAACAGTAAACACACACGAGCACCCTTTGACATTCTTTGTATGCAGCATTAGCCATCCCGGATAGACCAAGAAGGGCTGTTGCTGTGGAATTCACTTTTTTTTTTAATATACTGCGGTCGTTGTCTTGCGCCAAAGCAAATTTCTGACATGTTTTCAGGTGATCGGGCAATGAGGAGATGCATGTGTGCTCGACAGACGAAATGCATGCGAGCGCGTAACAATTGCAGGGATAGTCGCGCTTACGATAACAACTCAGAAGAAGCAGGACACCTATGTGATGTTACAGTAGGTATGCGATGCAACATACCACCAGAAATGCTGCAGACCAGACGATTTTTTCGTTTACAGCACCTACTCTACAGTAGATGCCGGTTAACTGCACGCTGCCATCTTCCCACGATATATGTTGCCAGCTTCAAACCATCTTCATGCGACAGATTTAGCAAAAAAAAGATTATCTGGCAACCATTAAACAGTATGGTGATAGTAGCAATCATGCGGTCACCACTCAAATGCATTGGCTGAACGGGCAGCTTTCCCTCATCATCATCATCAGCCTGACTATACCCACTGCAGGGCAAAGGTCTCTCCCATATTTCTCCAATTAACCCAGTTCTGTGCTAGCTGCATGCACTTGACCCCTGCGAACTTCTTAACATCATCTGCCCACCTAACTTTCTGCCGCCCCCTGCTACACTTTCCTTCCCTTGGAATCCAGTTTGTTACCCTCAGCGACCATTGGTTATCCTCTCTTCGCACTACATGTCCTGCCCATGTCCATTTCTTCTTCTTAATTTCTGCTATAATGTCGGTAACTTGAGTTATTTCTCTGACCCACTCTGCACGCTTCCTATCTCTTATGTTATCCCTACCATTTTTAGTTCCATAACCCTCTGAGTTGTCCTCAACTTAAGTAGAACCCTCTTGGTTGCATATACTTTTTATAACAACTTAAATTTTTCACTGTTGTCTCTTGTATAAATGTGCATGTCTTAGTCAAGGATATCAGACTTGACTTTCCCAATTGGAAATGTTCCCTTTGGACCAATTAGAACTAACGGGAAGCCCAGTTGGAAGCCGAATTGCTTTTCACTCCCAATTGGAAAGCCCAATTGGTTTCGTGACTCCCATTTGGGAGTGAAGAAATCAACTGGGTATCCCAATTGGGATTTAAGAAACCAACTGGGCATCCCAATTGGGACTGAAGAAACCATTGAGCTTCCCAATTGGGTTGGGTTGGACAGGACCCATTGGACAAACCATTTGGGATTGGCAGAACCAATTCAATCTGACTGGTCGTCTAAATTCGGCCCCTTGATTTTTTTTGATTGAGTGTATGGCTGCGTTTGGATGGATGTCAATGAGTAATTACTCCCTTATTACAAATCTACTCCACCTTGAGGGATTCCCATAAATATCCGACCAATGCCATTCCCACTTCGATTTATTGATCAATTCGCTATCGCCCTATCATCTTTTCTGCTCCCCATTCTGCTTAGCTCGGTTGGTAGAGAGATTGCACCAGAAAGGCAGTGGTCCTTGGTTCGATCCCCAGATCATAACATATTTTCTTTAACTATGAAGTTTCTGAGAAAGCTGTATAGCTTTCCTTTGTAGTTTGAGTGGATGTCAATGAGTAATTGCTCCCTTATTACAAATTTACTCCACCTTGGGTTATTCCTCTACATATCTGACCAAAGAAAAATATCCACTGAGAAAGCAGAACTCCCCCCCAAGCATGTTCTCTAACTTCTCTATAAGTTCTTCATAATTCTTAGCGATAAAAGGATCATCAATCTGTAAAAGGTTAACATTTTTAAATACGTTGGTTGTATGGCTTTAATTGAGCCTGGCCAGAAAAAAAAAATGCCATGGCTGAAATGTACTTGTTGGTCATATGTACGGTTGGCCCACTCCAATCAATTCACCTCACAGGAACCAAGCACAAGGTCAGAGAAACGCTTGAATCCATTGGAGAAGTGCTGGGAGCTCACCCACACTGGGGATCAAACAGCACTCCTAAGATGCGGATGCTCGAATAGCTATAGCCAACCGGCTTGGACAAAGTAATTAGATGCTTTATCATATTCTCAATAGCACTTTAAACATCCTGGTTGTGCCACTCGGCTGTACAGACCTAGTGTGAAATAATGTACTGTTTTAATTTGAGGGAAACTGAGTTTTCCACAATTGTTATTTTAAGTCCTTAGCCATCAGGCGCTTATTTTTATGCATTAAAGGCCCACTGTCCACCCTCCGGACGAAAATATTTTCTTCCCCGGTGACTGTGAGACTTCGCTCCTAGAACGCAAGGCCGCAAAATGTTTTTGAAAAGAGTAACTAATAACGCAGTTACAGCCACCGCAATCACCCGATTCTGTCATGCTTCTCTCCTTCCGTTCCCTCGCAAAGGTTTTTCACTCTCCTGCCCGAGGTCGTCTGGCCTCCACAAGACAAATTCCCCTTCCTCCTCCGCGTTTGGCGGGAGGTGCGGCGTGGCACTCCGCGTGCGCGAAAAAAAAAAAAACAGGAGGAGGGAGCGCGCGCCGCTGGATTCAGTCTGGCCGTGGCGAGGGAAAAGTGTGCAGTGAGCGGTAGACACCCATCCTTCTCCAGTCAGTCAGCGAGACGGTCCAATGGACGTCGTTCTCAGGAAGTACGTCATTACTGTGGCTCGACAGGCCAGCGCAGGAAACGGGGAAGCTGGCTCCCCGAAGGAGAGCATGAGAGAGCTTTGATTTGTATTTTCGTTGCTTTGCGGCGCGCGTGTCATTTTTGCACAGACTATCTCCGGTACCTAATCGAAACACTGGGCTGCTTTGCTTAAAAGGTCCTTCCCTGGACAGTGGCCCTTTAATATAAGAACAATCATGTAAAAAAAAACTCGTGCGTCACTTCAGAAAAACTGCAGAATGAGGAAACAAGGTGGAAAAATGGAGAGAGGTGTATTCAACCTTCTTGAGTACATTTTCTGGGACTCAATCTTTGCACCTCGTATATGTGACAGTAGTAAAATGCTGCAACTAGTGAACACCGCTTGCAATCTGCGATGACTACCCGTGAGTTATAAATTTTGTAATTTCCGAATATTTACATTAATCGAACATATACAATAAGTGCAGTGTGAATGAATAGATTAGCAAATCACTATCGCAAATCATACCGAATATTCCGACTCTCGCAGCCGCAACATGAGGGGCAAAAAAATGTTTCGTGTATATCTGGTATTTTAGCGCAGTTTTGGTCAATTAAATGCTTCTGGCTCATCAATTGTATCAAACTGGCCTAATTGGTGCAGCTGTCCCAACCCCTGCAAGTGCCTTTTTGGCCGCTGGAGGCCAGCTTCTACTGTGGAGACGGTCGCCGTCCCCTGGAACTCCTGGCTATCATACGCACTGACCACAGCGGGTTGAATGCGGAGCCGCGTGAGGTGACCAGAACATTCGAATAAACCCTGCTTCGAGTATACACAGCATCTGGCCCTAACATCGCCGTGGTGCAGATTAACTTATGGTACCATGGGTGGGTTGGGGGTCACAGCTTTGATTGTTACGGCTGGGACGCTGGTGCTAGGTGACTATCGCGTTTAGCAATTGCAGCATTATCACAAGAATAACAATGGTTACATTCAATGTTCACTCTCCAACTGCTTGCTGATAGGTGACCGGAGTTCGATTTTCCTTGATAGCCCAGAAGCTCCGCCCACCAGTCGGCGGCCGTACTGACTCCGAGCAAATTCTGAATAATTTTCATCTTCGTGCAGATAATACCGTGCACTATACAATGACAGGCTCCGAAGCTGGTCTCTAAGCAGATGTAAGAGGTTTAAAAAAATTACAGGGGGCACTAACTGGACCACTAAAGTACGATGAGGCGAAAGACTTTATAGCATGGCTGTTGCTGAGCCTTTAGCGCGATGTTTACTGCAGGTGGTTGCAGAGTCCTTACCGCGATATTTGCTGAGCTGTCATGCTTAAACCTGCACCTTGTGGACTGAATGGAGGCAAAGCGCAAAGACATCCGTGTGAACGTTAAAGATACCCAAATGGTCGAAATTACTTCGTAACCGTCCGCTATGGCAGATCTTCTTTCACTCCCACCTTCCTCCCTTCCCTTATGGTGCTGTTGAGCTAGGTGTCTGCGGAGAGGTTTAACAGATACTGTGCCTTTTCTTTCCTGTAAAGCAATGTGAAATGCCACCAATTCCTGCTTTACTGCGTCTGCTTCTGTATGTGCAACAAAACCCTGTTGAATTTTGTGGTATCCGGTGGAATCCTGAGTAAAAGTGTCTCTTCTCGCAGACTCACGGACGGATGGACACTCATGAGCCTATGAAGGCTTTTGCCTTAAATATCTTTCATCTTCGTTTCTTGTCTAGAATTTCCTACACTGGTAAGCGTCCAGAGTCTGAGCATGGATAGTTCATGCTGTGTAGTTGTTCCCTGGTTTCATGGAGTTCTCAGCTGCAGGTCTTAGTGTTGCAAGCGAACCGTTGTGTGCTGGATCGGCGGTTTGTTGTAAATGCTTTTGCAAATGCTTTCGTCTGCTTTCGAGCGTAATGAACTGGGCTCATGGAAGAACTTCGCGAGCTGAGTTGACAGAGTTTAAAACTCTTGGCACGTCAGGCTGCCTGCGTGAAAAGCCCCTATTGATTCGTGTCTTTGTTATACTACTTTTTTAATATGCGTGCTCAGCGCCAGCACGAAAGAAGTGAGTCGCGGTTACTGGTGGCTTGCATTGTCTGCTAAAAGCAAACGATGGAAGTTGCTTGCAAGGCCGGGACCATCACGCCGATCAAGCTACTTAATGTCAGAACGTAAACCGAGACATGTCGGCAAGTAGTCCGGGACCGCAAAATCTAATTTACTCAGTGTTTTACTGCAACTGAATCATAGATAAGCTTTTAAAATAACTCCAACAAAATGTAAGTGCCTGTAAAGGGAACTATATGTGAACCCAGGTATTATTCTCAGTAACTGCTTTTCGCTTGTTATCACTAGGTTTAAGTACGGGTAAGCATCCGCCATTTGACGGGATGGCTCAGTTTGCGCCATAGGCTTAAACCCGTGGCCGCCAAGATCAATCACACTGAAGCTAATGGCAGAGGCCATGGTTAAACTTCTGCCATTAGCCATGGCTGCTCCCATATGATACCACACGTACAGATGAAAGTGAAGCACACTAGACACATATAGCCACAGAAAAAAAAAATGTATTAAATAAGTATTGTGCAAAAAAAAAAAAAACAGCAGTTACTCAGAGTTTAGGCATGAGACGGCCGAAACAATGGGTTTCGGAGCAGCTCTGTAGCTGGAAAATATGCGTTTTGGGACAGCTATAGAGCAGAAATGTAATCGCTTTGTAGCAGCAATATCAGAAGTTTGGAGCAACATGCGCATGTGGCCGTGCATTGTAAACCTACATTAAAACCATAGAGGCCTTCGCTGCCCTATTCGCAGTACAGCGCAGTAGGTGCCCATAGTGTTTTGAGGGTGCTTGACTGCACGGACTGTGAGCAGCATGTGACTAGTGCATGATTTCAGCATACTGGAAAAGGCATATGGATGCAAGCTTATAAATAAAAATAAAAGGCTAGTGACGTGCCAATCACCTTTAAAATGGCGCGGCTGGCTGATACATTTACCTTATCGCAGCAGCGGGACGGCATAAGTGATATTGGGAAGGCCGAAGCCATGCCACTGAGGTATACTTCAGGACTACGAGCGGACCCCCCACTGTCGCTGTGCCTGCCATATTTGCAATAACGAAATACACGTTTGCCATTCGGTGATAACTATGCACGGGTCGTACCTTGATGCGATTCTTCGCTCGAATTACCGGTACGAACCCGACATATGGTCCGAATTAACGAGCGACCGAAGCCATAGACTTGCATGGGCCTGAATGACACACCTAGCCTCAACCCGGAGCAATTTAAAAAAATTTTTCAAAACGCTTAGATGCGATTAAAGTGGTCGCTGTGAAGCAACCGCAGCAACGCACGCATGCTTTGTCCATTGCGCGATGCTCCCAAGGACGGGTCCAGGAGATGCCACGTCTCTCAATGGTACAATGATCACAGAGTTCGGACACAAAAATCCTGCAATTTCCGAATGTCCACTGATCTAGTGCATACGTATAAGTGCACTGCGAATGGAACAGCAATCACTATCGCAAGCTATTTCGAATGCTCAGAAACCACTGGAAGCGGCGGGAAGCGAGGCAAAAAAAAATTGTGTTGCGATTGCCTTGCCTTTTTGGCGCATGTTAGAGAATTTAATGCTTTTGGTGCAGCATGGCACAGAAAATTGCATTTGTATCAAAATGGCTCAGCTGCACAAAATCCCTGAATTCATCATAGAAAATGCACGCATAATCGGGCTGCACTGCAGTCAGAAAATTTTTATGGAAAAATGACTCCTACGTATGCAACCATATCCAACTACACGGAAAAGGGCAGCCCATGAATATAAATGGCAGTAGATTTTTAATTTTTCCTGAAATTAAGTTTTTTTTGTGTGATTTTTGGCAAAATGCGTAAAATCGGAAGACAGACCAATATTTTTACATTTTACGGGAAAATCGCAAGAGCTATAGGCAGGTATGGTTGCGGTAACACTATAGTGCACATTATGGTAAATGCAAACTTTCAGCATAGTTAGCATCATCGCTGTTGCGTACCCCTCGCAGGGCTGTTGTACATGCGCACAACTTAGCACACTGACCCTGCGAAGCAGCGCAGTGCAGCACCTGACGTCCGATGCACTGCCAGGAGTTCTAACATTTAATCAACTTCATCAGAATATGTGATCAGCATTGCATAAAAGTAGCTCTCCGAGCGGTGCGGGGAAAACAGTTTCGTCCCTTTGGTAGCCCCAATAAAAACACAGCTCACATTTGTCACTGCCAAACATCAACATTTGCATTGAATGGCAACCTTCCAAAACCATGAACAAGATGCTGCTTAAATAAGTTGGTAAGATATTTTGCTCCTCTTCCCCGATGCTGGCTGTGCCAACTGGCACTTAATTTTAATTTATTAAATAAAGTAATGAAGGAAGATTCATTGGACACCACAAACAATTATCGCAGTGGGTACGCCTAAGGCCATCATCCATCATCAGCCTGACTATACCCACTGCAGGGCAAAGGCCTCTCCCATATTCCTCCAATTTACCTCGTCCTGTGCTAGCTGCATACACTTGACCCCTGCGAACTTCTTAACTTCATCCACCCACCTAACTTTCTGCCGCCCCCTGCTACACTTTCTTTCCCTTAGAATACAGTTTGTTACTCTCTCTTTACACTACATGTCCTGCCCAAGCCCATTTCTTCTCCTCGATTTCCACCAGAATGTCAGTGACGAGTTATTTCTCTGACCCAATCTGCACGTTTCCTATCCCTTAACGCTACCCCTACCATTTTTCGTTCCATAGCCCTCTGCATTGTCCTCAACTTAAGTAGAACCCTCTTCGTTAACCTAAGGCAGCCTTTCAAATCTGGTGGCACAAAGAGGAATATTCCATGGCTCTCAGAGAGAGCATATGTAGGAGCAGCAGGTGAAGCCTAGTAGCATTGTGAAGCCAAGATTTCGACAGCGATCTGGATGCGATGGTACACGACGAAAAAATAGACGCTGTCCAAAACAAGGTTCAAGCGGCGTTTTGGCTTCCATAGAGGTAATAGCAACAAGCTGGCTATGGAGAGCAACAAATGCGTTTATTGCATAATGCCACTTAAAGGTAAGACAACACCCGTTTCCCAGCATGCGTACACAAGAAGTGTCAAAGTGAGAAAGGAAGAACACCATCCACAGGTATAAGAGTCACTATTTATTTTTTTTTCACGGCACCTTTGGCTTAATTTACACAGTTCAAGAGGAAACAACTCTAAGATACCGCTCACTCTTCAATTTTTCATGCAGTGCAGAAAACAAAGGATTATTAAAACCCTGACTCTCTAGCACCTATTTTTGTTACGGTTTTGTGCACAAAAACAA
The DNA here is from genome assembly GCF_055883805.1 of Amblyomma maculatum. Lineage (NCBI taxonomy): Eukaryota > Metazoa > Arthropoda > Arachnida > Ixodida > Ixodidae > Amblyomma > Amblyomma maculatum. The sequence goes on along the minus strand of NC_139350.1, from coordinate 140,407,307 downwards.
GGCACTTCTCATATTTCTGTGATCAGCACCACAGTGATCCTTAAGCACCCAAACAGCTATACTGTGGAAGCAAGAGTAGGTACAGTCTGTGTGCATATGCCATTCTCAACTAATGAACTCATGTAAATGACTTCTTTAGGATATGCTAATAATGTTATTTAGTGATGTGCCACAGTAAAACCACCCAAAGTCCAGTTAGCCCCTCAAAGGCATTGACAGTGTTAACAAAGTGGCTGACCGTCAATTAGGTACTGCCAGGCCTAGCGGCCACAAAAGTGAACTGGACAACTTTGCAAAAGAAGCAGTTCTATGCATCTTACTCTAACAGCAGAAGAGCAGAACTTTAGAACACATTGTCATGCACCAAAGATTACAAGCTTAGACCTTAACTAATATCAACATAACAGTACCTTAGAGTGCTCATGATTTGGCTGTAGAATGTTTTAATAATTCTCGAATAGATTATTTACCTATACATGTAACCAAAATAAAAAGAGTAAATGCACCCAAATTCAAATTTCAAAGATTACAATACAGCTTTAAAATGATTTCACTAGCACTGCAGGAACACTGGAGCCGGTCACTTTTGACTTGGGCATGAAGCAGCTTCAAGACTGATGAAGAGAAGATGCAGACTGGTGCCACTGCATCCTACCTGCAGGACCTGACAGTCACTGGCAAACATTTCCTAGCAAAGGGGAAAGGGAGCAGTTTTTCTGGCAGCCAGCTGTTGAGAGTTGTGCAACGAGGTCCTTGCTATTTGCAAGGAGGCAGTTGCACATTTGCACAAGTGCCCAAGTTCAAGTGGATTTGCCACTTGCCATCGGTAGGTTAGGCACTTCCAACAGCCAAGAACTGCCCCTACCCCGTGTAACAAAGTGGACAGAATATGTACCGCCAAGCTGTTTTACAGCTACAGCTGCATGAATTTCGCGGGTAACCGTGCAATGAGGATATACTGTTGTAGTCAACCTAACATAGTGTGTGGAAATTTAATTTTAGGCATCATTCAAAAACCTTTTGCACCCAGTAAGCTAAGCTAGGTGCATGCATGTTTCCAGCTTTGAGAAACTTCAGCGGCCTTCCATACAAGATCGGAAAAAGAATGGAGTGACAGCGTTAACAAATTTTATCAATGGAATCCTCATCAATTTTTGCTGCATGCTGGCCTAAGCAAAGACTGTAGTACTTCGCGTGCCATACATTCATGCTTTTTGTAGGAAATGAATGACATTTCCTGCTACTAGCATAAATTCCTTGTGAAAAAATTTGCTGTCACATTTTTGTCTACACCATTGATGCTGGCTGATGGCATCTACACACAACTGATTAAATTATGATGCAAGACATCATTCGGACAATCATAGCTTGTACAGTATGCAAAATGCGTATACATATCCCAGTGCTGCTGCAGCTACTGCAAGGCATGGACATCAGGGGAAACCTATGGCACACCCTTACAGGATTCCCACACCTTCTACAAACTGAAGAAAGTATTTTTGTTTTTCAGCCACACATACACATGCAAACTCGAAAAAAACTGCTCCATGCATAAAAGAAAACAAAAACAAGAAAAATCTATTGGCAGTTCCATTAAGGAATTATCAAGGCACTTCTTGGCAGTTGAATGCAACAACATGGGTCAATCTAACAGAGCACAAGGAAATCATTCATACATCTCTGAACAAAAAATAAATACATGACAAAACACATATACATGTATACATACTTAATCTATGTAAAACATGCAATCCACTTGGAATGTACACTTGTTTATATACTGCACAATTGCTTTTAAGTGGTGGGCCTTTTATTCAAATATATATGAAAAGAAATAAAGCAATGGGATGGTGGCTATAATTATGCCGTTTCTACCCAGCACGCTTCTGACAGCCTCGCTTTTGGAGAAGACAATGGTACAGAAATGTCACTCTGCTTACACATGTGGACAAAAATTCAACTTGCTTTCCTTAAGTATCTACATTTATACTCCAGTCCTGTCTTGCTTTTAAAAACTGCACTCGATGCACTGCAGGCAGGAGGAGGGAGTTGAGACTCCTTTCTGCGTGAAGATGTAACACCACTGCTGACTGGGAAGCTGATCAGCACGAAGCAGCTAGGCAGAGAAAATCGAGAATGCCAGAAGCATGCCGAGAGTTTGGCTACACCCACAGCAACAACAGAGTTTTGCCGTCTGCTCAGCCAGGCTAAAGGAAAAAAAAAATCATCCCAAACCAACATGCAAGTGCACACAGTACACACCCGTAGTAGTTTCTGTAAACATTTTAAACACTTTGCACATTTAAAAACACTGCGCAAAGGTGCACAACTCTGCCAAAACAGAATCTGTACATCTTTCACATCTGTATTCAGTCTAAATTGCTGGAATGTGTTTTCCTCTACACTAAAGCATAAAACCTAAAGAGGTATCTATAAAATAAACAATCACAATAATGGCTTAAACCTTCAAAGAATAACATTTTCAGCTCCTGCACTATAGACAGACAGACAGATAGGGAGTAGCATAAATTTGTGCTTGGGAACAAACAAACAAAAACAAAGTCAATCTATTCCACGTGCTGGCATGAGTGGGATAGCAAACTTTCACTGTCTTCTAGTTTAGATATGTTCACACTCAACTCCATGCCCAGTGCAGAGAGCAGTGACCATGTGCATGCGTGCAGCTTATTGCAAGCCCTAAGGTGTTGAGAAAACACTGTTCCATTAACTAGACACAGACAAAACATACCTTCCATCACTGCGCGAATGCCATGCAGCACACAGTCTTTCTTGGTCCCATTCAAAACTCAACTGCACTTGTCAGCTGTATATCACTGTACCCAATCCGTTCTATCTATCCGGTAGTCGACACCTGGCTACCCCCCACACCGAGCGATGCGATACACCTCCTAGTGTAAACACAAGCTGTTGTTGGAGACTATGTGCATGCAGGAACTGAGCACAAAACTCTAGTTTGTTCCGGTAAACAAGAATTTTTGTGACCAGCCTTCTAAATTAGCAGTTTCAAGCAAAGTCAACTAATTTGGAGACCGTTGAAAAGTCAAGCTCCGTAAGAGAAGTTAAAATCAGCCGTAATCAGCTTGCACCCTGCCACCCCGTGCACATGCTGCAGGAAAAACTTTGTGCCTTCACAAAAAATGGTAAAGCTAGCCAAACACAAGCACACACAAAGCACAACTTGGAGCATGAAGCCGTGCTCACCTGGTGCCATGGCCATTTATTAAAAAAAAAATACTGAGCAGACCCTGCCTGGCACAAATATGCTAACAGTTGTCTAGTACTGAGACAATAGCAACTGGTCCAAACATAGTTTCACTGCAAGCACTGTGAAGAAAGCATGGTTACTGCATGCACAGAAAGAGCAAGACTGCTTTGTAACCTCCCTGAGCAATTACACAAGTATTATAACCACTGGCAGGGTCTCAGTGACATTATCACAAGCACACACTCAAAAGCAAACAAGCATGCCACTTGGCGGGCAAGCTGTACTGCTTAGGGGTTAGCAGCAAGACTAAAAAAAAAAAAAAAAAAAAAAAAAAAAATGGAAGAAAAGGATTCATACCTTTTCCATTTCTAATGGAATGAACGTCTTTGGCAAAATAAAGGCTACAGCATCAAAAGAAACAACATTCGCGGCAATTTTTACACCCACAGATACCAGAGAAAACAAGGATAGGTACCTTGGCCTTCTTTTAAGCTGCACAATTCTGGGGAGACTTCTTGCCACCATCCAAAACATGTTTTTCCGCACATCTTACCAAACGCATACAGAGTGACATTTGAGATTCAAGTTAAGACTGAAGCCATTGAATTGCAACACACTGATGTAGAGAAAAATAACCTTGTTACAGCAGTTCCTAGAAACATAAAATATGGTGAGGTAGCCATAAAGGAGAGTAGAATAATAAGCCTCTGCCCGTGCCACTAGTTCCCAGAAACAGGCCATACAGATAGTGAGAGATTCAGTTACCCTACAAGTTTAGCGAAAAGGCATTTATGGCAGAACGTAATCCAGATACTGTGCTGCATAGGAACATAGTGGTTATTCACCAAGTGTTAGCCCCCCTTCAACACATGCTAAGCCTTATGCGATAATAATTTCATTATCAAAAACAGTGCATGACAAGGGCCCTCCGAATGCCACCCTGCTACAGCAATGAAATGTTTTTCTGCCCTTTTCTTTTTTCTTAATAGCCATGTGTAGCATATCAAGGCAAATCATCTACAACAACCAGTAACAAATCCTAACAAGCAACATGCTGACTTCCACTGATTTGACATTACTATAATTAATATTATTTTTTTTCCAGTTCAACTATGCTTACAAGTTGCAACACCTGTCCGCATTTCTGCAGGGAAAAAAACGCTAGCAATTTAAGTACGAGAGAAATAGAATTTAGCCAGAGAGATCTATGAGCATCTGGGCCACAAGCGCTACTAAAGCACCAGAAGGGATACTTTGCACCAGTGGAAACAGCATATTCCAATTGGGCCCCAGCTGCCACGTGCATGCACAAATAGACCTGCCAGCTATCCACTCCACTTGTAGTACCTGCACTAAATGGCCGTGTAGCCTCAAAACAAACAAAAAACCTCGCAGAAAGCTTTTATGAGCTCCTTGTTGAGATTTATGATGGCACAATGCAAGGCTTCAGGATGGCCGCTTCTGAGTACTAATGTAGATATCCAGCAGAAGATACTCTTAATTGTAAGGGTTTCCATTGCTACACAGTTCTAACCCACCCTAGAATTTGAAGTTTGGGAAATGGAAATCATTTAATCCTCCACCATGGTAAAATTAATTGGCAGTCAAATGTATAAACAAATTTCAACTAATTTTCAACAGCAAGTAGTCAGCTGTATGAACACTGTTCTATCGAGCCTCACTAGCCTGTACGTACTGGCCAGAAAAATGCTTCAATTTATAAAAGCTTATACAGAACAATGTATGAGCTCCATAATCTCTAGCCAAGGTATAACATCTTACCAAGCGAAACCTAATCTTCTGCAGCCGACTCAGCTCCTTTCCTGTGGAGTTTGAAAATGGACTGTAGGGTGTACAGCTTCTCACAAATGAAACAATGAGACAAATGTATTGAAATGTAGGTTTAAAGGAACTTCATCATGACACTGTCATATTGAACTAATTGATTTGGAGAACAGAATAAAGACTGCTGCAATATAGTGCACATTGTATTGCCATAATTTGTATGGGAAGTTTCATATAAAACTTACAAATGGGGAAACTCTGTCCCTTTGCCTAACGCCACAGAAGTCATTGCAACAGCTAAAAGACTGCCAGAGCAAATTTCAACGAAGGTGTGTAATTTTGCACAACACATTATCATTAGGCTGTTATCATATTTCCGACTTCCTACCGGCCTGTACTTCCAGCAATAGTCACCTTTCTCACTGGAAGTCAAAGGACTAGATGCAGTCCTCAATTTTTCATAGAATTCATGGCTCAATAAAGTCATGCATCGTTAAAAATGCAGACAGCTGAAAGGAGTAATGCAATGAACAATGACAAGCTGTGGTATTGTTCTACTCTTACAAAAACAAAATTAAGGGCTGCCAAAGAAAATCCTGCTTCTTTTACGAGTCGACAACACATCTGATGTTTCACTTTTGGCAGAACTGGAATTTGCCACCGAAACGAAGTATCATGCTGCATGCATAACAAATAATGCTGACGGATAGGAGCAGGAAAGCCAGGCATATATGAGTGTGAGCTCCTTTCCCCACATGCAGAAGAAAAAAACAAACAAGCAAGAGCAAGGCAAATAGTAGCTCCAGTGGTGAGCAAGATTTATAAAAGGTGACCTCAACATACCATTTGGTACTAGAGTCCTCAGTATCTACGGTGCCAAACCAACAAGAAGTATTTAGGATAACCAGCCAGCACTGGTATGTTATATTCTTCAGCAATTAAATATTGTAATTAACAAATTTTGTTCCACAGCGTGAATTATTAACTGTGGCTCAGGATCCTCTGCGCGTCTAGTCCTTGCACTAATGCCAGTTCCGCGATTGCATAATGAAACACAGCGCCTAAAGATTATTTGAAGTTGCATCTGTAGGCAGAGATGTTGTTACTAGCAGTCGCTTCTTAGAATAAATGCAATTTTAATTAGCAAAGTATGAAGGCCATGGATCAGCAAGGCAACATGGTATAGTTGCGTTGCTAGCTGTTTCACATCTAGCTGCTTTGTACAGAACAGACCTCGCATCACAATTCAAACATCAGTATCTATAGAAAGCTAACATCTTATAGGTGCTTTGGCAGAATTTGCACAACAGTGTGCTGGACGGAATGAGGAAAAGCACATCAGCAACATCAACCTTCTTGCTCACTAATATACATAGTGCAGCAAATGGAAATATGCATTAGAACAGGCTTCAATAGAGTAACAGCCTTCCTTCAGCAATTCCCCCAATAAGCTGCAGTGAATCAATGTGCTAACACGAGACATAGTTGCAATGGCTGAAAGGTGGTCATCTCCTATGGTCTGCCAAAATACCTACGCAAAGAAAATTCCAATCCATGTGACACAAATGAGTGGCACGGTTAGGCAACACTGATTGGGCCACAGTACAAGGCCCTGCATTCGCCATTATCACTTCAAAGCAAAACAGCACAAATAGGCTACCAGTGGCCCCATAGGAACTCTTAAGCCAAGGCAGTCTTTATGTGGCAGAGTTCAGTCCTTTCTCAGTCTTTTGTACGCGCTGCTGACTTGGCTCGAGTCTTTCCAAGTCGTTGTGCATCCCGGAAAAAACTCTGCAGACAAAAACTTCACCGCAGTCTATTCCACTTGACGAACGCATATGCTACGTGGCACAACAATGTCATTGCAATGTCTCCAAGTGAAAAACACAGTGCATACATGTCCCTGGTTGCTCACCGTAGCTGCTTTGTCTGGGGCTCCGGGCACACCACACGTGACTGAAGTGACAGGCAGGCAACGCGGATTCACAGCCACCACAATGGGCAGACGATGGCAGCCGGCGGCACAAAAGTAGAGGAGGAAGCGTATCACTCCTTTAAAAATATACAGCTCCATTCTAGCTGGTCAAGCTGGTTTGGAAATGTAGAGCTGCTGGAGTTGATGGGTGAGGCAGTGACACAATTGGCAGTGTGCCAAAGCATAAAAAGAAGGAAGTGCTCGATCCTTTCACCAGAAATAGAAAGAAATAAAACTGAAAGCAGTGCCCTTGGGGAAATAGAAAGAAAGAGCACCTGGCCTGTGTTCAGAGTTTGCATCATGTTTTCAGAAGTGCTATTCGCACGCTCACCTCAAGTCACCTGATTGGTGGAAACAGCTCAACCTCGATGTCAATTTCATCTGCCACTGCGAGCAGCGACAGGAAATGAGTGCGTGCCGCTACTTCCAGTTACGGCACTTCCACCAATGAGATGAGGGTGAAAACGATCAGAACAACACTTGAAAAAACAATAAAAACTGAATACGACCCAAGTCTCAGCACCAAAAATATAAAATAAGTGTAATGAGCCTTACTTTCTGGGTTGAAACTATAAAAAGAAGTTTTGGCCAAGGTAAACCAAGCTTGGTACTAGAATAAACGCATCCCTGTTGGCACAGGTCAGCTGTCAAAAAAAAGAATGGAGAGAGGGAGAGAGAGATAGAGATATAAAGCAACAGACTGAAAATTTGTTTCCACTGTTGTGGAGACAGAAGAATAGTAGAGATGGTCTCAGAACCAAAGCAATAAGAAGGAAAACATCCTGGTTGTTGTCCAGGATATAAAAATGCCTTGGTCCACAGGCCAGTAGAAGTGGCAAAATTTTGTCACAAGTGGTGCAACAGTGAGACAAAGCAACACTGACCCCGCTGCGAAAAAAAACAAAAAAAAACAGGATTGCAGCAAAGATCCTTTGCCTCTGATCTAGGCAGAGAAAGAATGTCCGCACCGAAAACCCTGATCAGTCTTAAAGTAGAAATGCCGGCTGAATTTGAAAAAAGGCGGAAAGTTTAAAAACTGCAGTAGCAGCACAGCTGCCACAGTGGTGGTGGGAAGCTTATCACCTACAGTGCTCATATCAGCCTCTCCTCGGGTGGAGGCTTCATGACGGGATTCATCTCAACACGTGCACCAAACATCTCCTGGTTGCTGGGGCTGTAGGTACCACGGGTGGCCCGCTTCTTCTTGGCCATGCGCAGGAACACCGTGGCCCCAACGATGAAAGCCAGCAGGAACACGCAGGCCACCGTCAGGCCAATCACCAGCTTCAAGTCTGTGCTGTCCAGTGAAGCGCTGCTCACCTGTGTGGGGCCCCGTCACATGCAAAAGTGAGTTTGCGCCTCACCAATGGCACTGCTGACGCACCATTTTGAAAAGCTGGAAAAGAAACTCAAGTGTTTATCGCAATATGCAAGCTGCTGCATTTCGAGGCACTTAAGGGAGGAAGTGAAAAGGATCTCCCATAATATGTTCCGCATTAACTTGCGGAACGAAGCCTAAGCTAGGCGGCTATTTGAGGTGAAAAAAAAATCGCAAAAAAAAAACTATTTTTCAGGAATACTTTTCGAAATCTGCAGCTGTTTTTATACCACGCTATGAATTTTCCAATCTCCAGAGTCAATATTGCATTCTAAAATGAGTATAAAACTTGGATCCACGCTCATTCTGAAGAAATTTTCGCACAAGAGCAGTGCTTTTTCTGCGGCACGCTATTGTCGCTCTGTTGCAGCGATTGGCGCCACCTTGGTCTCATTTGAAAGAGCTGCCTTTCATTCTTATTTTTGTGCCGTTGCTGTTCTTTTGCGCGCTAAACGAGGAAGAAAATGCCGCCAAAAAGCAGCAGAAACACGTGATGCTATTTGCTAGTCGGTGCACGTGACTGAAGCGCGCTATCTCATTGGCTGACGGCCACCGTTGTCTGCTGCCAGCGTCAGCAGTGCACAAGCGGTTGCCATCTTGTCAAAGTGCGTTTGTTGGAGCGCCCTGCAACAATGTCGACACCGGTGCCGAAGTTCGTGTTACGCACAAGTACGGAAAGAAGTGAAAAAAGTCTATTACGGATTGGGATAAATTCAGGGACCTAAGAGAGCAAACAGCCGAAACAGAAATCACGAATCTCGATGATTGGATCGAGTCACTTAAAAAGGATATTCAGGAGGGCCAAATATCTGACTCCCGGCTACTCCATATGTGGGAAGCTCACCTCAGCCTGCAAAAGAGACTGAGGAAGCATAAACACCTAAGACCGCTAAGGAAACGTATAGCGAAACTAGAAAGACAGATAGAAGCCTACACACTAGAGCTTCAAGAAAAGCAGTGGGGTCAGATATGTGACCGCATGAATGGACAACTAGGATGTAAAAAAACGTGGCAAATGCTCAGATATCTACTAGATCAGACACAGACAAAATCGACGCAGAAAAATCAGCTCGCTAGACTGATCCATAAATACGAGGGCACCCCGGAAGAGTTCTTGCTAGAACTACAATCGATATCTCAGCAAGGCCTCTTGGGCTCAACTGCCAGACTACCGAGGACTCCCAAATCCAGAGCTAGATTCAGAAATAACGGAGGCAGAGGTTTGCTTCGCCATGGGACAGCTCCGCACCACGTCCGCGGCAGGCCCGGACGAGGTCACAAACAAAGCATTAAGGAATTTAGACGCAAAATCAGTAGAGGCAATCACGGGGCTCATGAATAAGTACTGGAACGATGGTGAAATCCGTCAAGCCTGGAGGCATGCAATGATTACTTTTATTCCCAAACCAGGCAAGAAACTAGATATAGCCAATTTGCGCCCAATATCGCTCACTTCCTGCGTAGGCAAGCTCATGGAGCATGTGATCCTAAACAGACTGCAGGAGTACGCAGAGGACAAAGAGATCTTGCCAACAACTATGCTAGGCTTCAGAGCTAATTTATCTACACAGGATGTCATGATTCAGCTCCAAGCAGACGTCATAGACACTGGGAAATGCACGAGCACCAAAGCAGTGCTAGGGCTAGACCTCACCAAGGCCTTCAATAACGTGGCACACGAAGCCATTCTCGAGAACCTCTCAAACATTAACCCAGGAGAAAAAACCTTCCGATACATTCGCTCATTTCTCAGCCATAGGTCCGCGATAATTAAAATAGGCGAAATAGAGTCATTACCTTTTCGGCTAGGGGGTAGAGGGACACCGCAAGGATCAGTACTGCCACCATTTCTCTTCAATCTCTCCCTCATAAAGCTTCCACCCCGACTGGAAGTCATTCCTGGGCTGAGACATACATTCTACGCAGATGACATCGCACTCTGGACCACCAACGGGAGTGACGGTCGGATAGAGGAAACGTTGCAACGCGCGGTAGACACTATCGTAGAGCTCGCAGGTCTTTCAGGCCTATCATGCTCACATCCAAAATCAGAGCTACTGGTCATCAGACCCAAACCCAGGGGTCCCGGTTCCAGGAGCCAAGCGTCCCCAACCCCGCTTAACGTGTGCATGGGGGGACTTCTAATCAAGGAGGTGCAGTCAATAAGGATCTTAGGGCTGTATCTACAAGCTAACAGGAAAAACAAAGAAACCCTGCAAAAGCTGAAAACATCAGTTAATATGTCAATTAGGCTAATTAGAAGAATTGCCAACCATAGGAGAGGAGTCAGAGAAAAAGACCTCTGTAGGATAGTGCAGGCATTTGTCCAGAACAGGATGGTGTATGCGCTACCATACCTAAAACTAGATGCTGCGGAGAAAGGCAAAGCCAAGACAATAATTAGGCAAGCATACAAAGCAGCCCTAGGGCTGTCGAACTACACATCGACAGAAAGACTCATGGGACTGGGAATACACAATACACTAGAGGAGCTTAAGGAGGCTCACCTCACAATGCAAAAAGAACGGCTTAAGCGCACTAAGGCAGGCAGAGCCATACTGGAGCGCCTAGGCATAGGCGTGGAACTTCCACCCGAGGACACGAAAATACAGCTACCCAAACTCCTTCGCAAGCGACTGACGATCAATCCACTACCAAAGAATATGCACCCTTCTTACCATGAAGGAAGGAGGAAAGCTAGGCTAATAGCTCTACACGAAAAATACGCAACGAGCGAAGGAGCTGTCTATGTTGACGCGACAGAATACGCAACAAGAGGAGCATTCGCACTGGCGGTGGTGGACGTGCACGGGCGGCTGCAGGCATCAGGGTCAGTAGTGACAAAATCTTCGGAAACCGTAGAAGAGGCAGCTGTGGCACTAGCCATAGCTAGCACCGACACGGATACAATCTTCTTCGATTCTAAATTTGCTGTCCATAGCTTTGCGGGGGGGGCAGAATCTCAACTGCAGCGCAGAAAATACTGAAACTGACCAGGCAACCATACAGAGAAATTGAGGTGATATGGGTGCTGGCTCACTCGGAGAATCCGGGAAATGAGGCGGCCCACAACATGGCTCGAGATTTCGTCAACCGAGTCGGTGGGTCCTTCGTATCCATGGGTCACTCCAAAGAGGGGCTGGCGTCTTGTCACGATATCACAAGTCATTACAGATTGGAACAGCACAAATTTCCACCACCTGACAAAACGTTGGATAAGGCACAGGAGACCGCTTGGAGGAGACTCCAGACGAGATCCTTTCTTAGCCCTTACCTATTAGCAAAAATGTACCCGGATGACTTTAACTCCGCGTGCAGGTTCTGTGGCGAAACAGCCACGTATGATCGCATACTATGGCAATGTAAAGAAGAACCTCCACCGGAAGATCTAGTACAAATTCTTTCTCTTGAGCAATGGGAGGCCGTTCTGGTCAGCTCGAACCCGGGCATTCAAGCCTTGGCCACCGAGTGGGCCACTAAGACCGCCGCCAGCCATGGACTGGAGGCCATCCAGAGCGGACCGTTTGCATCTGCATTTTAACGAAATAAATGTTTTCCAATTCAAAATCTCATTAACAACATGAAGAAGTGCCATAGACACCTCGAGTACCATGGAAACCTCGATTGCCATGGATATGCCTCCACCAGCGGATCGGGAAGTGCCGACCGGTCGGCTAGGCCTAACAGCAACGCCGGCCACGGAAACTTTTTCAGACAGTAGTCGCATTCATCGCGATACTCCGATGCTACAACCTTGCAATATAGAAGAGACAGGAAAGCCCAAGAGAAGATTCAACAGATGGCAGCGACTGCAGCAATGGAGCGCAAGGCAAAAATCTTTGGCAGAATTGATAACGCCACAACCACAACCTGCCCTGCTTAGCGACACAACCTTCCCTGTTGTTAGTTTGCAGTCAGTGAATGAGATGCTGGCATCTGTAAAGTGCAAGGTGTGCAACGGCGACGTAAGCATTGACAAATCTGAAAGAAAATGCGGCCTTGCCACCAAGATGAATATGGTGTGTATGAACTGTGGCAACATTTCATCGCAATGGAGCTCGCCATGCATGAAAAACAACCAGACAGTGAGCTTGTTCGTGGTGAACGTTCTTGACGCGCGTGCGATGCAGTCGACCGGGAATCAATGTGCTGTGCTCAATGATATATTTTTGACAATGAATATATCGCACCGTAGCCTGCACGCAAGAACTTGGCAGAAGCAGGTCAAGACAAGGTTGACGCCGGCAGTGGACCGCATGGCCCATAAGTTGACTTCCGACTTTGCGCGAACAGTTCAAGAAGTTTACATGAAGCTAAATATGAAGCCACGCAATATCGTTGTATTTAATGGTTCCTGGATGGCACGCGGGCACTCTTCAGATGTGGGCATCGGAACTGTCATCGAATTTGTTCACGGGACTTGTTCATGAGTTTGGTGTGCTGAGCAATTTTTGTGCCGCGTGTGAATGGGGCCCGAAAGAGGGCAACCAGACATACCAAACCTGGAAGCAGAACCCCATCTGCCAAAAAAACGCGAACAAGAAGGCTGGAAAACTGGAGGTTGAGGCTGCCCTAATCTTATTCCAGCAGTCACTACAGTAGCATAACCTCCATTATACCAAAATGCTCTCGGACTGGGACAGTCGCACGTTCCCCGCTTTGATATATTGATATCTAGAAAGAAGATTGCGTAAATCATGCACAAAAATGCATGGGTACTGCACTGTGCAACCTGATCACTAAGCAGAAGGGCCCTGCTGGAGAATCACTCGGTGGGAGAGGCAAATTTGCACCAGATTTAATAACTAAAGTGAGCTTCTATTATTCATTAGTGCTAAAATCTCACATAGGTGATGTGGAAGCCACACACAAAGCTGTGGTTTGATTTGGTTTGTGGGGTTTAATGTCCAAAAGCAACTCAGGCTATGAGAGACGCCGTAGTGGAGAACTCCGGAAATTTCGACCACCTGGGGTTCTTTAACATGCACTGACATCGCATAGCACACTGGCGCCTTGCTTTTCGCCTTTATCGAAAAGCTGCCGCCGAGGCCAGGATTCGATCCCGCATCCTTGGGAACAGTAGTCGAGCACCGTAACCACTGTGCCACCCCGGCAGGGCACACACAAAGCTGTGACGGCCACCTACCATCATGTGGCGTCCAATGACTGTAATTACAGCCACAGTCTGATTCCCTGATGCCCTGATTCTTGGTGCCAGCAGAGGCTAGAGGCGAATGTCTGCAAGGCTTTACTGCCTATATATGAAAGGCTTTCAGACAGGAGGCTGCTAGAGCGCTGCCAACCAGGGAAGACTCAAAACAGTAACAAGAGCTTGCATTCGATGGTATGGGCACTTGCCCGAAAGGAATGGCATGCTTCTCTCTTCACCTATCAGGCTGCTGTGGCTGAAGCAGTAATGAAAGTCAATGAAGGGAGCGAGAGGACTACTGCTCGCATACTGCAAGAGCTCAGCCTAACGCCTAGTCCCTAGTCAAACAAGCGGATGCAAGAGAAGGATGAACAGAGGAAACTTCATCTATACAGAAGCGCAAATCTGCAGAAAATCTGCAGCGCACACTGAAAAAGCACTATTTCAATGACTCTAGTCAAACTGACTACATCCCAGGGAGTTATTAAGCATCTGGTAATGCCAGTATGTGAATAAATTTGATGTATTTTGCCGTAAACAGCACTTTGTTTTTCTCAAAATAAAAATTTTGGACCGTCGGCAGATCTCAAACTAGCATATCTCGAAATCTATGGCAGATAGAACCACAATTCTTTTTTTTAGCACATAGCAGCTTGTGTAGGCTGTGCAATGTTGAAAGCAGAATTTTTAAATGGGTTTCAGAAAATTTTTTAAATGCTCGAGTTTTTGATTGCATGTTAGGAATTTTTACCTCGAGTTTCAATGTCTTAAAGGGCCACTGTCCAGGGAAGGCCCTTTTAAGCAAAGGAGCCTAGTGTTTCGATCAAGTACCGGAGATAGTCTGTGCAAAATGCTACAGTGACACGCGCGCCGCAAAGCATCGAAAATACAATTCAAAGCTCTCTGATGCTCTCCTTCGGGAAGCCAGCTTCCCCGTTTTCTGCGCTGGCCCGACAGGCCACAGTAATGACGTATGTACCGCGAACGACGTCCAGTGGTCCGTCTCGCTGACTGACGGGAGAAGGATGGGTGTCTACCGCTCGCTGCGCGCTTTACCCTCGCCACGGCCAGACTGAATCCAGCGGCGCGCGCTCCCTCAGCCTTTTTGTTGTTTTTTTCCGCGCTCGCGGACAGCCACGCCCCACCTCCCGCCAAACGCAGATGAGGAAGGGGAATTTGTCTTGCGGAGGCTAGACGACCTCGGGCAGAAGAGTGAAAAACCTTTACGAGGGAACGGAAGGAGAGAAGCACGACAGAATCGGGTGATTGCGGTGGCTGTAACTGCGTTATTAGTTACTCTTTTCAAAAACATTTTGTGGCCTTGAGTTCTAGGGACGAAGTCTCACAGTCACCGGGGAAGAAAATATTTTCGACCGGAGGGTGGACAGTGGGCCTTTAAGATCACCTGTAGTGATATAATGACAAAACTGTTTCCAAAATTGCATCTCTTTTTCTTTCTAGAATCAAACCATGTGACATTTGTAACCCTTTATAGTGTTTTTTTTTGTTGTTCCTGGTAATTATAGTGTTAATTACGTCTATCCTGAAAACTAAGCAACCTAAAATCAGCACAGAAAACTAGGCAAGGGTGTGCATACTGATTAAATTTGGTACAGAAACAAATTTTTTTTCTAAGAGTAGCCTCTCCCTTAATCATGAAAATGTACAATTTCTGCTGACATGAACTACTAATTAAAAACGTTTTGCACCCTGAACACATTAACACATTCGACATGTAGCTTGTGCATTAATGCTGTGCTGGATGGCTGAAAACAATTTGTTCAATGCAAAGAGCAGCCCGTCTTTGTAATGGCAAAGTGAGCTTAAAGGCCAGACAGAAAAAGTGAGACTGGCCAACAACAGAATGTGCATGCGTTGCTATTGCTGACATGTCAACCAAACTTGGCAAAACTCGGCAACGTGAGACAGTTTGAAACAAGAGTGCTTTGAGCTGACAAGCAGCAGTATATTGCAGCAGCCTCAAACGCAGTTCGTGCGCTGCTCACCAGGAGTGCGCAGGTGAGCCCATGGTAGCCTGGAGTGCAGTTGCAGAAGAAGCGCCCCTCAGCCAGAGGTGTGCAAGGGGCTCCATTTCGGCAGGGATCCTCCTGCTGGCAGCTGTCGTTGTGCTCACAGTGGCGGCCAAAGCGACCGTCGGGGCACACACACTCATACGAGCCAGGGCGGTCAAGGCACGTGCCGCCATGCTCACAGGGAGACACTTCTAGCACACATTCATCCACATTCGTCTCACAACGGCCACCCTCGTAGCCGGCTGCAGGAAAAAACAAACAAACAAACAAACAAATGTTACATGGCTAGTCATTCTCCTTTTCAAAGAGAATAGTAAAAGCACCCGGGCTTGCTGCTGTCTAAAGCATGGCCTGCATGGAGCGTTTTTCTGAGAGATTTGTTGGCGTCGACAGCAGCGCAGCATTTTTTTGCCGCCGGGGAGGAGGATTTTGCCAAATCGTTGGGATCTGGCGGAACAGAAAAAAACGCCGACGACGCGCCCAACGCCGGAAGAGGGCAGCAGCAAAGGGCCAATGAGAGCCGGAGCAGCCGTAACGCGATTCTGGTCGGAGCCATGCCAGCCGAGAGAGACTCGCTCACGTGCATGTTGCGCGCGAGTGCAGAAAGACGGGGGTTTGGTGCCGATTCTTGGGTTTCGGGTTTCCCTGCCGAAACGGCCGAGCAGCATGTCGTCTTTCAGAGTCGTCCGCGCACGAGGCGACGACAGAAAGGTCCGGGCATCGGGCACCGTGCATTTCCTTTTCTTTCTTTTTTATTTCTTAGGTTAGCTAGCCAAAGCGGCGAGCAGTTTTGTTGGTGTGTGCTATTGTGTCCCGTTTCTTTTCTATATTAGGCGCCCCTTCCTGAGAACAGTGCATCGCGCCCTCGGCGCATTGTCCACTGGTCAGTTCTATGCCATTTTCAAGTCACGGTCGTACAAGTTTGTTACAGGAGGAAAAGTTCGGTGAAGGTGGGCCACCCGCTGGGACCACATGCGACTGTCTATGCTGAGCTCAGAGGCTGTTTATGAGCTGCTAGCCTTGCCAGCGGGCCTCAGATACCTCACTTGTGCAATGGCTTCTGTATTTAGAGCCATAGCTGTTGGAAGCGATGCGTGTGCCTGTTTTCTTGGCACACCTGACCCAGAAGAAAGAGAAAACCACAACTTGGGGCTTGTGCAACAGGGAAAACAAGATGCGCGCGACCTCGACGCACACGCCGGATGCATGATCGCACAACTGGGTGGCAAAAAAACGCCGCTCAGCTGCTGACCATGCGGGAGCGAATTTGTCGACGCCGGCGCGGGCGTCGGGCGTGCAACGCGTTTTCACGTGCAAAAAACGCTCCTTGCGGGCCACGCTTAAGACTTGAGTTTTATATAACACGCTTAAAGGGGTCTTTAAACATTCTCTTTCTCTTTTCTGCACCTCCTTCAGCCACCGTTCACCTTCACAGCAGAGCTTTTATGCACTTTATCACCGAATGAAGAATACCACAATGGCAGGCTTCTTTGTAAATAAGTAGAAGAGGCTGTTTGCCAGAACAATGCTGAACAATTAGGAAATACAAATGAAGTAATAATGGCATGGAATCTAATTTGCTGCTAAAAGTGATTATACAACTGAAACTACAGCAGTGCCGTTTAGTTACAAAGCATCTGCTCATTACACTGGAAGGGCTGAGCTCAAATCACTCCACCACATAAAACCAGGCAGCATTTTAATGCGCACAAAAACTGCCAGCATGGTGCTCAGCTTTCTCCCGATGATATGCTCAGACAAACCTATGTACAGTTGAGCCCAATTGTATGAAACCTGACGGACGCGAATTGCATCCATCATATTCAAAGTCTGTAGTAAGCGAAGTTACCTCACTACAGCACAAAAATAGAAAATCAGAGAACAGTGGAATTTAAATTTCTTTGAAAGGGCCACTTTGGGTGCCTGTTCCATCAAAGCAGACAGTATCAAGTTGACTTTCCAGAATGGTCATGTGCTTTAACCCAGCCACTTGCTCCGGAGGAGCAACTTTAGGGATGTGGCGATACCATCAGCGATTAAAGAATTCGTGACAGCTGGTGGTAAGTCAGCAGTCTTTTCTCTTCAGAGAGACTGCAGTGGCAAAGCTACACTGCAGCACATGTGCATACAGGACACCAAATAAAGCAACACCTTGCTGCAGCTTCTTGGCACTTGAAGCAACCTTTGTGTGGGAGTAGAGCCTCCTAAAAACTAGGTGGAAATGGGACTTTTCCCCAAAACCATCAGCCACTCTGATTCCTGCTGCCATTGGTTGATGTGCAGCACTCAACTTCATTACACAAAGGTGATGCAAGCTGACTGCCATCAGCATGCTGCCTGCACAAGAGGAGGCAAACATCCGCAGGTGAGGATAGGCATACCTCGTGGATGGTACAAATTAATCACTGGTGAGTGGCAAAGTAGTTTCGTTTTCAAAGCTGCCCAAGCACTTCAGCTTCCATCTTAGACTCTCGGCCTGCAGTTAATTGTTGCACTCACTCGCAATGCCACCTTTTTTTTTACTGTTTGGTGGAGGCCAACACCTTTCTTCTTGTTTTACATGATGAGAGGGGTGGGGGGGTGGGTGGGGGGAAGGGGTCACGAAACTTGGAGACTCTCCCTACTGGCAGGAAGCATGGCTTTTTGACAGGTGGGAGAATTTACAGTGATTCCTTGTTCATTGTAGCAGAATGAAAATGGTGCAGTTTCGGTTCTATTTCATCCATGATGCAGTGCCCCTAATAGTATATGTCCTGCGCAAAAGTGGAGATACCATGCAAACTGCCAGGATTACTCTTTCTGTGTAAAAGCGCATGCCTGACAGAGTACTTTGGCAAGCAGGCAAGTTTATCAGACAGGGCACCCTATGCATATCTTGAAAGCATCCACCCCACTGACAGAAAACACTGGCATGCAATTTTGAAAAGATATAGGCTTGAGCCATTTTGGGATTCTTCCTCAAGAGGCCGCTCTGCCGTTTGCAAAGCCGAGCCACCATTTTGCCTGTGCTTCAGCTTGGGAGACCACTCACCACCATGTTGCGAAATTGAGTAGCCATTTTTGATTTTGAATACTGCCAGCTTGGGAAGACAACACGTCATGGCTTCCCATTTCAACTGACTCCCAACATGTGACTTTCTTCATGGAGCTCTGCGAAATCTTTACACATAGCTAAGCTGAGCCACATGAATACCCGAAACCACCGCCCTCCATGTTTAGTTTATATGGCGATAACTGAGTTATAGCATAGCGCGGTCTGCTACTGTGAGCTTACGTGTGCTGCCCATGCGCACACGCTCACGTGATTCAATATGGTGGGCACGGCCACCAGTGCACGCACGCTGGCTGGTGCAGGTGCAGCAGGTATACGAGCCACCGAGAAGTATGCAACCTGCTCAAGGCGGTCACCGCGTGCGCAGTGGTGTTCTGCAGAAGCGGATCATACTAAGTAGTAGCCGCCATAACCCTCCAGCTAGAATATCTTGGCCAGTCATGCTTTCGTCATGTCTATGCCACTTCACAATATACTGTGACGCAGTCGATATTGTGATGCAGTGTGACGTGCCCTACAGTAATTATAGATATGCACCAAATGCCATCTATTGCTGCTTCCTCTCGAAAGTGAATTTCTGCTTTCAATGAGACATCAGCTCTTTTTTTTTAAGTGAGCTCTAGTTTGTTGTCCTCGCCTTTAGTTGCTTAACATACGTGCAGTTTTTACTTGTGCAGCTGTCGAAAACAGCAGCATAACAAACAGCTTCTCTTGCGATCAAGAATAAAAACGCGTACATAGCTGGCTGCATTCTATATTATTTCAGCTTTGAGCCGGCAGAGTAGTTGGCATAGAGCGAACTGCGTTTCTCTAGAACTAGTGGATGCATGCACTGGATCTCCTGTGCATATCATACCATAGCCCCATTTCATGCGGCGATGAAAGACAGCAGTAAAGCCGAACAATGAAATTGTTAACTTGTTCATGGCACTCTACAACGCAAGCGACAATACTGGCGACAATGTTTCGAGACGGAGGGGTACAGGGCAAGATCAGTGCCGTATGCTTTTAACAATTTGCCGGGAGGTGCAACGCTTTTTTTAATCTTAGGCTACTGCCGGCTTACAATGATGGCCATGATACATGAAGAATCTTTTCACGCTCACAAAGGGGCAGAAAGAAGCAAAAGTTGACGTAGAAAGCCTGGGAAATATGCACTGAAGTGTAGGTAGAGCCGGCATTGTACTACCCAGTCATCTTTTTCTTGGCCACCACGAGGCAGTGTCACGCTATTCAAAACTCCAACGCAAGGCTCCTATAGCTGCTTTATGTGACGTGCTGCAATGGTGAAACTACTCTTCTCTGGAAGTTATTTTGAGAGGTTGATTTGCAAAAGAAGCGCCTTCTCAAAGAATTCGAGAAAGACAGAAGGTTCTGAGGCGCCATTTGCAGCACCTTCCAGGACTGCCACAAAGCACGAACAGGATATTAAGGATGCAGAAGAATGTTGGGCCTTTGTACACCTGGTGATGCAACCTTCTACTTCGAGGCAATTTCACCATCCTTTAACACCACAAGGACCCACTTGTTACAAATGGCAATTTGCTGCATAAGTACCAAGATTTAAAGGCCAGCTTGTTGCTCTTTATGAGTTTCATCGGACTCTGCCGACCGTATGCATCAAGACCACTCAAGCCTCGACAAGCTCATCCGAGGTATCCTCCACAACGAAATAGTGTAGCATCACTTTCAAGGCCAGAGCAACTCATTAAACTGCCTCCAACAAGAAATAATTTCAGTGCAGATACTTCACGAATACCAATCCCAAATAAAAGATCTCTCCAGTTTCAAAGCCCGCGACCAAGGCTGACACACTGTTACAGATGCGGATCAAGCTGGCATAACGCCTCAACAGTTACTTGCCCTGTACAAGGAAAGATACGTTCTTTCTGCGCGAAAACTGTACAATTTGCTTCCATCCGCAATCGTTGACCATACAAAAAATACAGTAGGAAGAACAGCAGCAACAAGAAGAAAGAAAACAAAAACATGGCCTCGCTCATCCCTTGGAGATGGTTGGGTTTGGAGTCAAAATTCAGATTAAGAAATTGTGGAGATCAATTGATGAATAGAAGAGGCTCAGGAGTGGGAAAGGAGGCAGAACATTACTGGGATCCAAGAGGCCAAAAGCAATGAGAAAACTTCTCCAAAACGTCTATGTCACTGCACCACCTAACTAATCCTCCATGGTGGATGCCCCAGGTGCTTCTATCATAATGTATAAAACTTCATCTAATGTGGACACCACCAGTGATCCATTCACAATGTCAGTGCCCTCCAAGATCCCCACTTCAAGATCACTGCACTGTCAGTGAGCCTTTGCCAGAAGTGTCTTCTGCACAGAATGTGTCTTTTTTTATTAACCTGTATCCAGCACTTTCCAGTCCAATGCCAGTGAAGGGATGGACTCTCCAACTGACTACTATCCGATGGAACCGGTCGTTACATACTTCATTGACTGTAGACTCTGCGGTCGTGTGCCACCTCTTCCATGACCACCGCCTTTCAATGAACAAAAAAGATGCTGAGTGAGAGTGACTGTGTGACGTGGACCGTGAAATGAAGTGAAATGACAGTGCTATGAAAAGTATTAGTATAGAAAGTATGCATTAAAATGTTTTCAAAGTATGTTTGTTTAATGCTTGAGCAAGCAAATGTACATTTTTTTTTTTATGCACAGAGAGTAAACATGTTTTATGCTTACAATAAGGAAGATTAACACAAATTGCCAGTCTTGTTGCCATGTTTTGTCTTTTGCATCTGAGTATTTTTGACCTATAAAGGTTCTTTTATCTTGTGCTTCTTAAATGCATGTACTAATCAGGTTCTGTGTTATGCAAAATTTATGTGTTGTAAGAAACATTCCATGTCAAAGTACCTATCATTCTTTGTTTCCTTTGTTTACCCCAAGGAAGGCAGTATATGTTATATCGAGAGTTTTTGGTTCTTGTTTTGGTTTTGTGGATAGGCTATGCACTTTCTTTTGTGTACGTGCCTATTGGTTGTCTTGTGTCACGTGAACTGAGCATATAAATATGAGTGCTTGCTCAATAAATGAGAGTCCCTCTTTCATCTTGGTAATGCTCGAATGGGTCTCGGCTCCCTTTGTCACGGCTGTCCAGGCTGATAAAACAAATTGGCTGCACAGGCACATGCGTAGGCATTTTCCTTGAGCTTCTAGCCAGTACTAAGTGCACTCTGCTAAGCTAGGTAGCTGAAGTCATACTGATTCTTTTATCTAAGTGCGCATTTTGTTCTGCTTACTCTGCATTACTGAGCCAAAGTCACTTTGAGACATCAGCTATACCATACACTACACTCAATGGGCTCATTAATTTGAAAACGAGCAGGCTCACACCGGTCAGTTCGGACAGGAGGCCATGTTAAGGAGCGAGCCGCGAAGCCAGCGATGATTGAAAAGGACGCCCCCGAACCTGAATGAATAGAACAGTAGTACCTGCACACCTTAGGCATGTGTGCTATGGTAGGCCAGATGACTAATTGCCGAAATATAGCTCGACAGAATAGTTTCATTTTTGTTTCTCTTAAATTCACACCATCCTGCTGCTGCCATCGGGCATATGCATAGATCAGTCGCGCTGTTACGGACACTGCTTTGTGCGTCATGGGTCTTTTAGTGTTGTTTTAGGATGTAGTCACACTGCTCTAACAGTTACACGTATTTCTCTCTCTTGCATTTATGTGCTTTCTCTACTCTTCCGAGTACAATAATCTGTCGCGTTTTTGGGGGGAGGGGGGTGAGGGTACTGGAATGACAAACTGACAAGAAGTTGCACATTTGACAAGAGTGTCTGCAGTGGCATGCTCTGCTCACCTGATTGTGTAAGCCTACAGTGCTCAGTATGCTCGCCGTGACAGGAGTGGGAGCCCTCCACTGCCCCAAAATCATTGGAAAGCGCAACACCTTTTGAACTGAACGGTGCTAAAAACTGGCGTCGTGACCGTGGCTGACCCTCATGCTTTTGTTGATGATTGATGGATGGAATGATGAACAACTCATGCAAAAAAAAAAAAAAAAAAGAATCTTTTGTTTTGTTTCGTTTTTCTTTTTTCCTGTGTAATGAACCCTCGCTTCAAATTGAGATCAATTCAAAAAATTTGGTTCATTACACAAGTGATACAGTAGTTACATATTAGACTGATTTTCTTTTTTATTGAGGTTCAAAAGATAGCAAGAGCAATAAATTGTAGAATGTAAAAGCATGCCTACTAGCACGTAAACATACAACTGGAAGTTAATTCTCCCTGGCTGGCTCCCATGAGTGCCGCTACTTCAGGAAGCAGTCCTCCCAAACATACTGGATGAAGCTCATAAACCTGCTAACCACCGTCACAAGACACCCTGCCTGCATCACATACTTTGCAGATACTTACTTCCAACACAATCGCAGCTGAAGCCGCCCACATGTGGTATGCATCGTCCCCCATGAAGGCAGGTGTCATAAGTCAGCTGCTCACGACAGAAGTCGATGAGCTCTGCACAGGCGGGGCCCCTGTAGCCGTCGGCACAGACACACCGGTGGCCGCCTTTCTCCCCCTTGCATGTGGCACCATTCAGGCAAGGTGCACTCTCGCAGAAATCTCGGAGGCGCTCACAGTTGGTGCCCTCGTAGCCATGCTCACACTCGCACCGGTACTGCATCGCACGAGCGTCACAAGAAGCAAATGCGGTTCACTGCTGTATGTTATGCACTGCTCTTGGGTTCACTTTGGCTAGCCTCGCGAGACACCGGAGGCAACCTGAAGCACCCACGCAGAAACACAAATGTGAAGTGGATCAAAATGATGACACCTTCAGAGCATGCAAATCCACAAGAAAAGGGTGCAAAGAAGTGAAACAGTGCAATAAACAGACAGCGACTAATACAAGCTTCCATCTCAAGCTTTGGAAAGGTTCTTGTGCTTGAAAAACATTTGCTGGTGACAGCTACTTTTAAACCTAGCACTGTAGGGACGGCACTCTGCAAAAATTTCGACATCTCCAGGATAGGTGGGCCACATGCATCCGTAGTAATGAATCTTGCAATGCCGCTGGGCCATGCAGTAAAGGTTTGCATTGCAGAAGGAAAGCTGGCCTTCGTACAAGACTTACCAAAACTTTTTTTTATCAAAGAAAGGTTCCACACCTGCTACAAAACAGGGCCCAGTAGAGATCTCACAACCACCAGTGCTGAGCATGCTATGTATCGGTTAGAGGGGTGATAATTTTTTTTTTTTTCATTTACACAGCCCAGCACATTTTCAATTTATTTTTGAGCTTTTGTTATCATCTGCATTCCTGCTCCATAGGTGAACACTGGCAGGAAGACAACCTGCATGACTAAGAACTGCATTGAATTTAAAACTGCCAGACATGCAACAAAGCGAACTGAAAGGCAAAGGGCCACACAGGCAGAAATAGACGAGGTAAAAAAATTTCCAGTAACTTACAGCAATTCGCCCAATGGTTTCCTGAGGGTAGCACAGACCATTATTAAGACAGGGGGCTTGGTCACATGTGATCACTTTCTGCAAATGAAAAGGATGGCACAGCAAAAAACATTACAATGCAGAGGTCATGCAGCATGAAGAAGAGGCAGACACTTCCTACATAAATACAGCAGTTCAGAATGCACTAGCTATAGAGGCACAAAAAAAACAAAGTCCATTTGAATGATTTTCAGACGTTACGATTCTAGTTGTAGAGACAGAAGATTAACTCTGCAGTGGCACTGGCACCTAGAAATGCTAACAACACAACTGCACCATGAGCTGCATTTAGCAATGCGAGCCTGGGTTGGGTATTGAGACACAGCATACCAATGCATGATGCTCTGATGAACTCCACACACATGTGCCTGATGAAAGTCTACAAGGCTTTCTGTAATGTACTTTGATCCCATAACTATATCTTAACATTTATGAGCCTACACACCAAGTAGTACATTCCAAACTTTTATGATCAAAAGTACAGTTCATATAAAAAAAAAAATTACTTCCTGCGCATCCCAGCCATGAAACAGCTCGCCTTTCATATAATGAAAATCAATTATGGATTATTTATGCTTGCCCCCAAATCAATTATGCTTGCCCCCACATAAAAAAAAAGAAACAACCAGGCAGCAAGATTTGGTGCAACTAAATGGCTATGAAAAGAAGAGATGTGGATGTAGGTTTACTGCAAAGTTCACTGCAATTTCATCAAATTTGCTCTTCACAGGCTGTGCTATACTGCTTCCATGTCTAAAATTGCAACTGCGCATCTCATAATGCCACACAGCAGCTGTGGTACCAGTCTGGTAGGTTGAATCCATGATAACGCTATGCTGGCGACACCACTTAATTATAATATAAACAAGGCAGGCATAGTAATCAAGGCTCATTCCACAAGCTGATGCATCTGTCTGATGCATTGATAATCTGCAATTACTACTCCATTGTTATAAACTGTTACTTTAGATAGGTAGCTCAAACAGCTTTACTGCACACACTAGCTTTAAATGGTTCTCAATGATGTGAAAGGTAGTTATACTTCAAGCTTCCAGTCAACAGCCTCGTCACACATGCATGTTCTCAATCCGACAAAACGCCCGATAGTTTGAACACATTAACAACTGAGAGAGTTTGCTGGCCCTCACATGAGGGGGGGGGGGGGGGGGGAAATAGAATAGAATCTTGCAAACTGTTACACACACAACTTGTGCAAAGACAATTCATCATGACCAACAATCAGCATGCATGAAAAGAAAAGAAAAGAATGCTGATAATAAATACGTGATCGTAGCCACCACTTCCCAGTTATAATTGAAACAGGCTGTGCAGTTGGCTTGGCTCAACTGGTGAATTATGAAAGAATACTGACCCAGTAGATAGGCTGTGACTGCCTAGCGTGCAATACACAGCCCTCATGAACACTGGAGCAGCTTAGGAATGGAATGGAAGTTATCATGCATGAAATGGAAGTTATCATGCGTGAACTGGACTGAAAAACTGCACACAAAAAGCAAACTGTATATCTGCTTCTCACTGATAATACATAGACATATAGTTGATGTGAGCAAACATATCTTTTGTATTACGGTCACAAAAAAATGAAAAATGAACCTCACTGCTTGTCAGCAGCAACACGTGAGTGCTGAGTACCTCCAATAGAATAAATTTGCATGATTATACTGCTATGAGCCGGAAGCTTGTAGCAGGAAGTAGCATAGTTAACTCATATCCCCTCGTCAGTTATCACTAGGGTTTAGTCATTAGGAACCTGCTTTCCAGAAAAAGAAACGACAGTAAAACAACCTCTGGCCTAACCAGGAGTGAAACTCGCTACCACAGTGCTTATATACATGCATTTTTAAGGATCACCACAGAAGCAGCTACCGCATGCTGTAAAAAACAGTGTGGACAGGACAGGGAAGTTTTTCTACGATCCTCAATAATGCAATGCTTATGCCAAGCTGATGATAAAAAGCCAACAGCTCTTGATGAAGTGAGCTTTTTACCATGAGCTTTTATTTTTTGTGGCTCTACTCACATAAACTACACTAAAAGATGAACAACTTATCAAACACAGTAAGTGAAGGGTTAGCACCGAACACTTCACAAACCTGCTCGCATATAAAAATAAGGCATAGTAAGGTTAGCTTAAATATTAACTGCCACGAAGCCGCACATGAAGCAGAGTCTCACTGCAGCATTACGCACAACAGCAAATTGAGCAGTACAATGCAGCAAACTTCCCTTTGCAATTAAAGCTAGTCGTGTTCACACATGTGCACAGTAAAATGTAGACTTCAAAAGGGGCAAGAGGAAAAGGGAGCAGGGTCAGAAATGGAGTGCGAAGTAACTAAACAAGGACTCTGCATACATGGGAAAGTGACAGCCTGTCACACAGGCATGACGCCCTCAAAAAACAGAACGAGTGATGTCAGTGATGTGATGCCCAACTTGATATTGAGAACACATGATGTGGCACACGACTGATCAATCAAGGTCCTTATTCACAAAACGAATGAACAGGGGTAGCTTCAGCTGCAGGACAAACCAGACTTCTGGAAAAACCATCCCTTCCATGGTTCTTTGCAGATACTTGAAGGCAAAGCTCGAACTATGGAATGACCCTCAAATTCAGTGTCCTTGATGAGCAGCCTTCGGATACTGGCTTAGCTATACTCTACATCCCAGCTGCAAACAGGCTCACAAATGCTTTTTCACTGAACTTGGATCAGTGCAGTGATCTGGGCAGCAGCTTTTCCTTTTAGCACGGCTCACTTCATCAACAAGAAGAAGACAGCATGTGCGTACACAAAGTGACAAGATACCATGTCTAATGTGCAAGTACCACGTGCCAGGCACTTTTTGTATTGCTGCAATTCAGTGCAGACCATCAGGCCCTCTTACCTAACTTGGCCAGCTTTTCAGTGGTGATATTTCTTAAAATTCCCAGATTTCTTCTGGTGCACAAAACTCCCCGGCCAATTCCAGGTTTTCCAGATTGCTAGGAAAGCTGGCCAAAGCATTCATCGTGGCGTTCCACTTCCTTTTCTCTCACTCCTTTTCCCATGCAGCAGGAATCAGTGAATAAAGTAGAACCCCGCTATAGTAAACTCTGATATAGTAAAAACTCTGATATAGTAAAAACTCTGATATAGTAAAGTAAAACTGAAGTCCCAGTTCATATTCCATAGACAACTGTACATCTTTCCCCCTTTATAGTAAAGGCGTTTTTGGCAAAAATCAGTTATAGTGAAGTGCATCTGGTCGCGGCGACGACTCTCACGATATGAAATCGCCGCCTGCGCACTGCCTAGAATTGTGAAGAAAAGATTTTTTTATATTTGAAAACAGAAAAATAACACCCAGTGTTCTTTTAGGTGGCTTTACCACCAGGCGTATCAGCATTCAGGAGAAGCCTGCTATGGAGGCCTTGGAGCTGTGAGGGAAAGCATGCAGTGCGTAGAAAAAAAAGCAAAGCTGTCTAAAAAAAATGGAAAGGAGGTGGTGCGGTCCGTTCAGAAAGTAAAGGATAGTAAAAGTGCAGCAAGAAAAAGAGAAGGGGAAGAATTGGGTAGACATTCACAGCACTGTGCAGCACGAAGCATGAGGCAGCGGGGGCAAGAAGTTGAGGTGCAGCATGTGCGGTCTTGCAGCACTTGACTGCCACGCGCATTCATCATTTATTGTCTTTTAATAGACAGAAACAGCAACAAGTGACACCGTGTTCATGCAAGGCTTCGGTTTTCACGTTAAATCATGCTTGGTTGTATTTGTAGCTATGCTGTCCTCATGCATAAGAGGCACTTCCACAAGATGTAAAAAATTTTTATAACTGAAAAAAATTGCACGAAGAGATAAGGGAGAGATGGAAGGTATTTCAGAGTGCTTTTTTCATTAAGCAACAAGATGTGTTCAGTAAGTGCCTATTTAATTACCAGACAGCATTTTCAGGACCATGTCATCACCAACAACCGATATAGTAAAGACCCTGATATAGTGAAGATTTTTGCTGGTCCCAGTGACTTTACTATAAAAGGCTTCTACTGTATCAGCGGCCGCAAAGAAAAACAGAGTCAATGTGGCGAAATCTATCACAGCTGAGCATTGGCCGGGAAGAAGGTCAGCTCACCCTGTCGGTGCAGTTCTGGCCTTCAAAATCTTCGGTGCAGAAGCAGCTGAAGTGGCCTGGCTCCCCATCCTCACAGGTGGCTCCATTTTGGCACGGCCGTAGGCTGCAATACCAGATGCGCTCCTCGCACCTGCAAAGACCACTTTCAATCAACTGCACCCTAGTCAACCTATGTCTAAAGATGAAAATAAATACATAACAGCCTTAACATAAAGTGAACCACGCGATAAAAATAGCACATTCTTAAAGGAATACAAGCCAGCAATTTTTTATTTTTTTTGGAATTGTGCATAAGACTAGTATATAGCATTGATTACCTGGAATATGGCCATAAGCAGTAAATAACTTATTTAACTTCTTCCCTCATGCTGCTAAGATTTAAAACTGACAATGATAGCTTGATTACCAAACTTTAGCAGAAGTCATGAAAGGCGTAAAATCTCCAATATGATTGATCGTTGTTTTGTCATTTCGATTCAATTGTGCTCATTAGCCAGCCATCCCCAACAGCTGAAATGACAAAAAAATGGACAAGTAGCTGTAACATTGTGATCCTTTTCATGCTTGACATAATCGGAAGGCAACATAATGTCAATTTGACTGTTGAAACCTGAACAACAAGAAATGAATTACATCATTTACTGGGTTACGTGAATTTCACGTAGAAATTAATGTCTGCATGGCTTGCATATCATTAAAATGAAAACCTGTTATGTTTGGATAAGTTTAATAGTCAAAGTCTACTTCTGATTCACATTTTTCAGTTGTCACACCTTTTCTACTTTTTATGACAACCACCTTTCTACAGTGTCATTTCTGTGTGTCATAGCATTTATCACAATGCATGCAATACCAAAATACTGCACAGACCTTAACTCTTTACTCAATGACAATGGAAGTCAGTTATTCCCAATTCCACGAATTAACACAAAAGTGCCACCCTGTAGCATGCAAAAACAACACATCAGACATTCATTCCTTCATGTGTTTAAAACTGCTATGGTGTAAAGAAAAGATCAATATACATAACTGCCTTAGGTAAGAAAAGTGCAGGAGAAAAGTTGCACTTTTCACAATTGCACAATTGCACTTTTTGGTAATGCGATTCTTGAGTGCAGTCGCTGGCAGTTTTTGAACCACAGGCAACTGCAGACTGACTTGCAGTGCCAAAAGGCAGCTCTGTATCTGGCTTGGGCAGTACTTTTCACAGCAGCTGCCACCTCAGACGCAGAAACTACTGCAGTACCCTCCTTCTCCTTCTTTGCTGCATCACTTTCGTCCACTTTCCCCATACATTCCTGTTCTGTTTTCCTCCTCACAGATACATATGGTGCCTAGCACACACAAAAAAAATGCGCGTTGTGTGTCCTGTTGTCTCTCCTGTATGTGTGTATGTTTTGTGCACTAGGTACAACATCCGAACCCAGTAACAAACTAGCCCATATAAAAGCCCACCGAAAGGGTATCCTCTAAGAATAGAGAAAGCTGGTGGTACTGATAGACACGGAATCAACATCGTCCTCTGGCAAAAATTTTCAATCTAGCATATGTAGCACCAGAGATATCAGCAATTAAAAACAGCCTCCAAATTTTCATTCCCAACTCATACACAGAACCAAGAGAGCAAAGAAAGAAAGAACAGAGAGACTGGCGCTGTAGTCTACCCACAAATGTGTCACGAAGCCAATCTGGCTCAGATGCGCATTTCTTCTTTTTTTGGCTTCTGCTCCTCCCCAACGGCTTGACAGCAGAGGAGTGAGAGGAAAGAGAGCCAGATGCACCACCATCTTCTGCCTGCCATGCACCCCTTTGGCGAGCAAATGACAGCCCATTTCCAGTGGCGTCACACGTGCCTTAAGATGTTCGAAAGACCAGTGCCAATGGTTGCCGCAAGATGCAGAAAGGTTTAAAAAATAATTTGCAAATAATCAGCTCATTTAGGATTTGTACTTGGCATGCACACTCGGTGAGATTTTCTCTACACAGTGCAATCATTAGATAGGCATTTTCTGTGTCCCTTTAAATGTCTTGGCAGTTATTATTTCCTATGTCCCCCTGTACCGTCCTTCTATGCTTTCCCCCTGTACCGTCCTTCTATGCTTTTCCCCTTGCACTCTCCTTGCTATCAAAGGTACTTTCATTCTTTGCCGTGCTGCTCGTTAAGACCTGATGAAATTTCGCCACAGAGGACAAAGCCGGCACCCAACTGAAGGACAGGCACCCAAGAGCTGCGCTTTAAAACAACTAGACAATCACAGTAATTGGTAATGCAAAATCTGAGTGCCACTGTTGAGGTATTTCATCCAAAGGCAATAGCAGATGGAAAACGCGGTGCCGAATGAATGGTATCTGCTTCCGCGGCAGGTGGTGGATTTGGCAGCAGCCACTGCAGGTGGAGCGTGGCATCACCGATCCCTCTCGCCATACCCAACTCCTTCACTTTTTGCTTGTCCTCTCTTTTTGCTATCCTCATACTTTCATTTTTGGCTTTGCTTTTCATCTGCCCTGCCAGTTACAACGCGATGACTGCAATGCCAACATCCAGCCCAGGAACGGGTAAAAAACTTGCATGCTAAAACAAATTATTTCAGCTTTCTATTGCCAAGCAGATGGATAAGAGCTAAAGAGAACTGCATCCGCTGAAGCTTGCATATGATAAACCTCTCTTGACCTCAGCATGCCGTGCTGTCACTGTACACCCAATGACCAGACTCCTTATGTGAGCTATGCGTGCAAAACCAATTCATACTATGGTGGGAAGTGCATTGCACTCACTGCGTGTGGGCCAGGAGCTAACAAGGAATTAATATCGGTTACACTCGTGGTAACGCGGTTTGTCAACACTACCGGTCCATCTAGAGTTTTTCCAATTGTTAGACTTACTTTGAATGCTGTTGCTGTGCTCGGGTGCGTTACAATTGTGTTATGTTTTGGAGGGGGTTACAGCAACATGTGTCATGGTGTGAGAAATACGTTGGCATGGGCTGCTTGATCGTCTTGCTGTACAGTGCATTCGTGGGCAGCCCATCGAGAGCATGCATCCTGGTTTTTGCAATTCACTCTAATGATGTTTAGAGCTGAAATCTAGCCCTGCCGCTAGAAACATGCTACTGCTTATACTTTGAAACTTCATCATCATCATCATCATCATCAGCCTGATTATACCCACTGCAGGGCGAAGGCCTCTCCCATATCTCTCCACTTAACCCGGTTCTGTGCTAGCTGCATCCACTTGACACCTGCGAACTTCTTAATCTCATCCGCCCACCTAACTTTCTGCCGCCCCCTGCTACGCTTTCCTTCCCTTGGAATCCAGTTTGTTACCCTCAGCGACCATCGGTTATCCTCTCTTCGCACTACATGTCCTGCCCATGTCCATTTCTTCTTCTTAATTTCCACTAGAATGTCGTTAACTTGAGTTATTTCTCTGACCCACTCTGCACGCTTTCTATCTCTTAATGTTACCCCTACCATTTTTCGTTCCATAGCCCTCTGGGTTGTCCTCAACTTAAGTAGAACTCTCTTGGTTAGCCTCCACGTTTCAGCCCCATAGGTGAGTACAGGCAAGATGCAACTGTTGTATACTTTCCTCTTGAGCGATACCGGTAAGCTGCTAGTCATAATCTGCGAGTGCTTGCCAAATGCGCTCCATCCCAATCTTATTCTTCTTGTTATTTCCTTTTCATGGTCCGGATCTGCGGTTACTACCTGTCCTAAGTAGATATATTCGCCTACTACTTCCAGTATTTCGCTACCTAATGTAAACTCCTGTTCCTTCCCGAGGCTGTTGAACATTACCTTAGTCTTCTGCATATTGATCTTCAAGCCTACCTTTCTACTTTTCCTGTCTAGGTCATCAATCATTATTTGCAGTTCATCTCCCGAGTTGCTTAGCAAGGCAATGTCATCAGCAAATCGCAGATTACTGAGGTATTCTCCATCTAGCCTTATCCCTAACTGCTCCCATTCCAAGTCTCTGAATACTTCCTCTAAACAAGCTGTGAATAGTACTGGGGAGATTGTGTCTCCTTGCCTAACACCTTTCTTTATGGGAATTTTGTTACTTTCTTTATGCAGAACTATGGTTGCTGTGCAGCCACTATATATATCTTCCAGCACTTTCACGTACGGCTCGTCTACCCCCTGATTTCGCAATGCCTGCATCACCGCCGAGGTTTCAACTGAGTCAAATGCTTTTTCGTAATCAATGAATGCTATGTATAAGGGCTGGTTATATTCCGCGCATTTTTCTATCACCTGATTGATGGTATGGATATGATCGATAGTAGAGTACCGTTTCCGAAACCCTGCTTGATCCTTTGCTTGATTGCAGTCTAAGGTTGTCCTGATTCAATTAGCGATTACCTTAGTAAATACCTTATACGTAACAGAGAGTAAGCTGATTGGTCTGTAATTTTTAAGGTCCTTAGAGTCCCCTTTCTTGTGAATGAGGATAATGTTTGCATTCTTCCATGCTTCCGGTACCGTCGATGACACCAGGCACTGCGTATACAGGGTGGCCAGTTTTTCTAGCACGATATCCCCCCCGTCCTTCAGCAAATCTGTAGTTATCTGATCCTCTCCAGCTGATTTCCCCCTTTTCATAGTTTCTAGTGCTTTCTTGACCTCGTCCTTCATCACTGGTGGAACGTCTGACTGTTTTTCCCTACCGCCAATCTCATTACGGTCCTGACTACTTTGGCTGCTATAGAGATCTGTATAGAACTCCTCGGCTACTTTGACTATCTTGTCCATATTAGTGATGACGTTGCCCGCCTTGTCCCTTATCGCATACATCTGGTTTTTGCCTATGCCCAATTTCTTCTTTACCGCTTTAAGGCTTCCCCCGTTCTTTACAGCATGCTCAATTTTCTCCACGTTATACTTCCTTATATCGGCCACCTTGCGCTTATTGATTAGCTTTGATATCTCGGCCAATTCGATCTGGTCTGTTGGATTGAAAGCTTTCATACTCTGCCGTTTCTTAATCAAATCTTTCGTCTCCTTAGACAGCTTACCGGTATCCTCTCTAACTATCCTACCGCCTACTTCTACCGCGCACTCAGTAATGATATCTCTGAAATTATTTAAAATGAACAAGTGAAATTCCAGTTATTTCAGGTCTCTTTCATCCAAAATATGAGCGTAGCTGTTTTACCTCCGCTTACTTCTGTTCAAATAACTGACACAAAGGCTCTGCCTAGAGGACTTTCCACAAATAATAACTGCTACCACGCAGTGGAGAATATGTGCCAGTGACAGGAAAATTGAGGAATAGGTTGCTATATGAACATAATTCCTGTGGGGAGCAAAGGTGGTGCACAAAAGCACCAAGTATCAGGGATCAGAACCGATCATTTCCATAATTACAATGTCAAAAATCAGTGAGTGACTTTACATTGAAACAATCATCCAGAAATAGTCAATCTTCCAGATGCTCTAGAATAGATAGTTTTTGAAATGCTGCCTTCAATTATTCAGCTAGCTATGACTGGTTTGTCTATTGTGTTTAACGTCTCAAACTAACTCAGGCTATGAAAGACGCCGTAGTGGAAGGCTGGAAATACAATATTTGTTACCCTTAGTGACCATCGGTTACCTT
Organism: Amblyomma maculatum; assembly: GCF_055883805.1. NCBI lineage: Eukaryota > Metazoa > Arthropoda > Arachnida > Ixodida > Ixodidae > Amblyomma > Amblyomma maculatum. The sequence continues at coordinate 140,373,485 of NC_139350.1, read as the reverse complement.
GCCCTTGCATTGCATGCTTTGCCCATACTTATTTCTTCTTACTGACCAGCTAGAATGCCACTAACCTGAGTTTGTTTCCTGATCCACTCTGCATGCTTCCTGTCTCATAATGCCACACCTATCATTTTCTGCTTCATAGCTCTCTGCGTTATCCTTAATTTAGGTAGATTGTTACAGGGCACAAGAAGGTTAGATGGACATTTGAGATTAGGAATTTTGGGGGGATTATATGGACGCAGCTGGCACAGGAGCACGTTAAGTGGAAGGATATGGGAGAGTTCTTTGCTCTGTGAAGCTAGAAAGAGCAAAAAAAGTTAAACACAGATATCAACAGTGCCTGTTGATTTTGCCCAGTAAACTGCAGTGCACAGACAGTTTTCTGGGCAAGGATCCCAGAGGGCAAGCTACACTGTCACTCATTCCAAAACTGTGATACCAAAGTTCTTTTTCAGTGTAGATGAATAATTATTTATGACATCGACACAGTTGCTTTCTTGACACCTGATTCACACTGGGGTGAATCACGCGGCAGGAAAGTTTCTAATGCAATTTTCTTGGCAATAAATGAGTCTTCCTCTGTCACACATGCAAGAGCAATAAAATTGAATTTCATGAAGGAAAAAAAAAATCGGACAGTGTTTTCCTCAATGTCGCTGGAATAGAATCCTCAGTCATGGATGGCAACAGCATAGTATCTGATATGATCTTGTACAAAATCAAAGAAGTTCACTATCAGCTGCTGTTGCAAGAAAATTGCTGTGAGATGCAAAGACGATACTCGGAAGAAGACCCTGGTGAACACTATGCAGTCACAGCTGAGGCCTACCATTTTTACACCATCCTGCGCCACAGGGGCTCTAATAAACCTAACGTTTTGTGTCAAAGCACAGTTATCGTGTAATAGTAATGATTATGACTTAAATGAAAGTACTATTTCAAATTTTTCTCTGAATGTAAATACTTGGATGGGGACTTCACAGTAGCAAAACTCACCGCTTCCCTGTGTATCCATCGGGGCAGTCGCATCGAAACCCTCCATCCAGGTTGACACAGGGTGCACCTTGGAGGCAGGGACGTGCGGCACACTCGTCGACATCCAACTCGCAGTGCTCGCCTTCATAGGCTGGGGGGCAGACGCAGACGTAGGAACCCCGAGGGTCCTGACAGGTGCCTCCGTGAGCGCACTGTTCAGGCTGGCAGAGAATGCAATCTGCTAGTGGCTCACTGGGGCCGAGAAGCTCAAACCGATCCCACTTGGCAGCGTCACTGTAGCCCGTGAGACGGTCGGGGGTGAAGAATGGCAAAAGAATGCCACCAAGTCGTACTTCCTTAAGGCAGCCTTCAAATGGAATGTCCTGGGGATTTGTAGCAGACACTGCAGCAGGATCACCACCAAGCACCACGGCCTCTTTCAGGAGATCTGACAGCCCAAGTTTCCCATCATCAATCCTGATGAGCGACTTTACATCATCCAGGGAGAGAGTAGCATTGATTGTACTGCTGCTGATATTGATCCGCATTTCCTGCAGCAAAGACACGTTTTTCTTTTTCAAACACTAGCAGCTGCACAATGAAATGCAGTTCCCACAGATAAAGTGACTAATGCATAATTTGTTTCCATTGAAAAAAAAAAAAAAAAAGAAAAAAAGCTCGCAGGACGGTTACTGCTCTGTAAAGCATGGTTCAGCGACAGCTCTGGGAGTATTTTCATTACGTGATAGAGAGTAATGAGGTATAGAATTTGAAAATGACATGCATATGTGCATAGTTACAGAGCACTGTAAATTTTTCACTACTACCACCGCTACTACTATTTTCTGTCACAACTCAAACCACAGGTAAATAGGCTTTGAACAGCTGGCACTAAAAATTTGGGGGACGTGTAAGCTCTACTTTTAAGAGTATGATGCTACTGCATTAATGGCTCCTATATGCGGGCTGCTTTGCAAGTCCTCATTCATGCGTATCCCCTTTTTCTACACTTTATCACAGATTCCTTAATTTGTACCTTTATTATCTCACATATACACATACAGTTGTAAGACACCGCATATATGTGAAAGACCACCTGATAGATATAAAGAGCCTCGTTTTATTCAAGCCATATAAATGTGCCTGCGTGGCCAAGAAATGGGTTGGGTTCGTGGGGTTTAACATCCCAAAGCGATTCAGGCTATGAGAGATGACGTAGTGGAGGGCTCCAGAAATTTCGACCACCTAGGCCTGAAATAGCATGACTCTAGATCCAAGGGTCCTGGGTTCAATTCTCATCTCACAGCGTTACCCGAGTTGGCAGTTCCAGTCAGCTATGGCAGCTATGCCATGTTATGTGGCCCCGTTAACAGTTTTGGTCCCACTAATATTCCCAACTAAGTTTATCATTAAGGAAGATGTTTGTGTATGTTGGCATTCCATGACAGTGTTGGCATTGCAAAGTTCCTTATTGGGTGGATTCTTTGTTCACATTACAAGCTTTGGTGTTTCAAGCAATTTTCTTGCCAACTTGCTCTATATACTGTTTAAAAACGGGCCAAAATGCAAAATCTACTAAAACAAAGCCCACAAATGATAGAATGATATTGAGCATTAGCTGCGGATCCAAGGAGTTAAAACTTCTAGGCCATGCCACAAGGCTTGGTAGTATGCACCACCAGTGTTCCAGATCAAATGAAGGAGAGAGGATCCAGAATCCTTGCCTCTGCTGAAGTTGGGAGTTTGACACTACATGGTTAAAAAGCGCATCCCTTGGGCTTTCTACATTTAATACCACTGTCGTAGAGCACCTTTGTTACGGAGCTTGCCTAGTGACCCAGGGGGCGCAGGATGGAATGCCGGCCGCGGCAGCAGCTTTTCAATGGAGGCAGAAAGCAAGGCGCCATGTGCTATGCCATGTCAGTGCACGTTAAAAAAACTCCAGGTCATCGAAATTCCCCGCACCCCCCACTGCGGCGTCTCTCATAACCTGAGTCGCTTGGGGACGTTAAACTCTACAAACAAATGAAGCCAACAAGGGCCCTTTTGATAATGATCGAGGCGTTTGGGATCTGACTCAGTCCAAATCCAGTACTGCTGATTTGTCAAATTCACATGCCACTGAGCCCCAATCCAATTCTTCAAGCCCCCTCCTCATGCTCAACAAAATTAAATTTCAAAAATCAATGTGCGGACAGATATTTTATAAAAGCTAGGAATATTTAAGAGTAGTTTTTTTATTCTCACCAGTAAAGCTTAAGTTCAAAAATTATGTTCACACCGTCAATGCCACCGATCTGCCTGGGTGTCAAGTAAACACCCATGTGCACAGGCCAGCAGTATGGTGTGTAACATACTTTTGTGATAGAACTTCCTGTGGCTGTGCCACAGCCACTCGATTTTCATCAGAAAGGTTTGTTTACTTTCACTTCTTACAAACATATTTGTTTGTCACCATTTACATAACTACTGCTTAGCCTGGCTATAGCGAAGCCATTTACAGCGAAATACATAGCGGTTATAATTAAGGGAGTTCGATTTCTCATTCACATTTTTACATCTTGAATACAGTTTAGATCCAGTTATATTGTAGTAAATAAAAGTGCGTCTTAAAGAAAGGTAAACCAGCGCAGAACAGGAAATAAAAGGCAGAAAGTGACACACAACACATATCACCAAAGTGATTAGTTATTTACCAAATGAAAAGCAATGTTTCAGTCAGAACATTTTTACACCTTTCAGGCAAACGTTTGTGTGAAAATAACGGCAAAACTTGGCTGATCGCTGCATTTGCGGAGTCATCTGCATTCCCACAATATGAAAGGTTACTTCACTGTATCACTTGGCTCCCCAACCTCCTGTTGTGCCATTGGGTTTCTTAATTTCTGTCCTCTCGGTTCTGGGTCCAGGGAGGAATCGCGGGAGCATTATGGGGCTTCAAAGGAAGCGCTTCACCATTAGGTCTTCTTGCCTTCTTCCACTTCTTACCTTTGACACCTAGTGACTCCTGACATTGCATGAACAATTTTTAGACAGTGGAGCCCGACTCAGTTATTTCTTTTCTCAGAACAAATCTTTGTTTTCTTGGCTATGTTAAGTCTTGCAAAGCAGAAACGCAGATGCGGCGCCTGTTGAGGACGAAGCTGCTGCAGTTGACATTGCTGAAACAGTTGGTGGTACCACCATGACAGCCTGCATCAGGGGTGGAAGCATGCTCTAGCCTTTCGGAGCAGGCACGGGAGCAGTAAAACTTATTTTGTAGCAGCAAAACTCCAATTTCGGAACATGTTTGAAGAAATTTATGGGCCGTTTTGGAGCAGTTTGAAGTAGGCCTAAGGCGTTAAATGCAACTAAGAGCATTTTCTCCGCACACCTAAAGTAAGAAATTCTACTTAGTTTGGCCTCCAGATGAGCAGAAAAAATGTTCGAGTTATCAAGTGGAATTGAAAAAAAAAAATGCCGAAAACTGTTTGCTCTACAGTAATATTACCTGCATGACAGAGCTGTCTGCATTTGAAATGAAACCCAAGTATAAACAACAGTTATTCCCAGTTTTGTCAAATGCTTTGCTTTGCATATGCACACTGTCAGAAAAGTTGAAGGATTGCTTCAAAACTGTAAAAGCCTCCCGACCCTTTCGCACTGATACTCAGTTGTATTGAAGCCTCTGCACAAACCGGCCCCTTTGCGTCTCGAGGATGCTTCCCCGCAGAGCGTATGGTGACGCACTGCGGCGAAGCGCACAATGCGGTGAAACTGCGGGTGACCAGCTGGAAGCAGAATGTGGATGCACCCGAGGGACATATGCCTATGTGTTTGAACAGAGTGAAGCTGTCCTAAAACAAAAAACTGCGATTCTCCGAGCAGCTTCCGATACGCGCACCCAATGAGAGCCGTGGAATACATGAAGCAAATCCAAAACTATGTGACTGAGCTTTACTTCGGAAATGGTGAACTTCCGATTGTCGTCATACCTGCTACAGCGCACACAATGTGCGTGGGCACAATGTTTATATGCATTTCAGGTTCGCGGAGGCCTATTTCGATGATCGCTGGCGGAGAGTGTCGTACTTTAACGTGTCGCCGGACACCGGTGCGTTTGCCGCGCACTACCTGCTGTTGACATATAATCTACGCTGCTGGACACAGGCAAAGAGCTGTGATCGGCCATTATAGCGCGGCTAATCGCACTTGCTTTTCACACATGTGTCCTCTTTAAACGGGCATCAGCCGGGACCATGCTCCTAGTTCAAATTATCTGAATTAACGAGGGTCAAAATAAAAAGAATTTACTTTAGTCCGAAAACTGCATGGAAATTTATTCTGTGTCCCAATTTAGCAGAATTATTTAGGAGTGGAATGATTCCAAAGATTTTTTCTCGAGCTCATGAAAGAAAAATAGACAAATGACAGCCACTGCAAAAGCAGTGAAGTCGATTAGCTGCTATTAATTTCAATTCAGAAAAGCTCGTGCCCCCCGCTTTTCACCAAAGCTGCAGCGATGGCAGCTTTAAAACAAACACCTCGAGTGAACCAACTCTTGTGGATGCGGCTGCGTGCTTTGTATAGCGAGCACCCAGTGTTCCTCAACCAACGATAATAATCGGCTAAATATGGCGTTGTATACTTGCGATGGTCAATTTTGTGTAAATTGCCATTTTGGCGCTGCTTGGAGCAACAGGCCAGATTGGCACAGAATGGCGCAATTGGCGCAGCACTTCCACTCCTGCTGCATGGAACAGCTCAGGGAGTCTGCTAGCGGGTTGGACTTTGTGCCTCAGGGTCTTGGCCAGATGGAGTTTGTTTTCGCCACCAACGACCTTGTTACCACAGAGGACTTCACAACTGATGAAATTGCCAGTAATGTCATAGAAGGGACAGGACAGAGAACGACTGCAACGATGCTGGTTCTGCTCCCAAGTTGGTGGCCTTTGTAGCGACCATCGCAGCTGTTGACACTACCACTGCTCCTCCGTAGCTCAGAAGCAAACTTCAGTTCGCATATGGATGCTACAGGGGCCGCAATCCTTAAGTCTGCACTAGTGAAATGTGTTCCAGGAATGTTGGACCAGTTCTTTCAGTGGCGATAAATCAATTTGCCAATATTTGTGTCTTCTTTTTTACCAAACAGATACAGTAAAGGAATAGCGGATATAGTGAAGCGATTTCCAATTCCCCCCAACTTCGTTATAACCAAGCTAGGCTCTACATGAGCATGCAGCAACCCTTTAGCAGTTTAGCAGGCCAACTTGCTAGTAAAATCTCGTTACAAGAGACATGGTTACAAGAGACAATCCGTTATAAGAGACACTTGAAAATGGTTTGGTTGGTTTTGCTATGTTTGCCATGTTAACAACATTGCATACAAGAGACATGGTTACAAGAGACACTCTGCTACTAAGGACAACTTTTCCAGGTCCCTAAAGTAATTTCTTCACTATTTTTAAGAGACACAATTAACCCAGGTACACTCATGCAATGCAGCTGACTTGTACCAACTCGTATGTGCGACAGTTTAGATTCCCTTAATTAAATTCTGTTTCATATCAGTGTCCTGTTTTGTTGCAATATGTCAGGAACCAAGAAGGAGTGCCTCCTCTTTACTGAGGAGTCAGATGCCCCTGTTGTTTCAGTCCCACAGGAATGTGATGACAGTGGCTGAAACAATAAGGACATTTTGACTTCCCAGTCAAAAGGAGGCACTCCTTAGTTCCTGACATATTGGAACAAAATGAGGCACTGATACGGAACAGAATTTTGATAAGGGAATCTAAACTGTCACACATACACACATACACATTTTTGGTTACAAGAGGCCTTGGTTACAAGAGACACCTTTTTGGGTTCCCTTAAGTGTCTCTTGTAATGAGGACTGAGTGGGAATGCATTTAATATCACTGCATGTACAGCACAGTCGGAGATTCAGTTGGGATCATGCCGTAGATCATTCCTTTTTTTTTATGTGTTTTTTTTTTTTCAACACGAAGGCATTTGCATAGCATTACAGCAATATAGTGGCGCCTCTATTAGAACATGTCCCGATAGAGATGCCACTATTGTGTTCTGAGCAGTGCACTGCCTGGAGCACAGAGCAAATGCTACCTTCCAACTTCCAGGGATGACAAAAAACCCGAGAACAAGGAGTACCTTAAACCAGTCATAAGTTCAAAGCACTGTCAAACTCACCCGCCACTCTCCCTGCGTAGCATTGGTCCCAAAGCGCACAGTCTGTTCACCAAAACCGAAGTGCCAGCGAGCCTCCACTTGACCGCCAACCAGTGCCAGCGAGAAGAAAGGACTACCGCCCAGACCAGAAGCCAGATGAAGCAGACCACCATCCCTAGAGCGTGTTCGGAACCATAAGGATATGCTGTCCACCTTATGCTCGCCTTGCAGGAATGCTTGGTAGCGGAAAGTCGTGGTACGATTGGCGTCGAATGTTGCTGAGGACACACCTGCAAACCCACAAGAAAGGATTTAAGGGCCCAGGTCTGCTGCACGAGGATGACCATGTTGACACACATGTGCATATCACAAATCATTAAATAAACCCCGGTTCCAGTGGTGGGAATGGGCATAACTGCTGGCTTGAAAGTAGACAAACAGTCACCCTAGAACAGCTGCCATGCTCTGTGGTGGAAGCCGTGCACTGTAAAACAGGGTCACCACATACTGCACGATTGCCAGCTACAGTGCTGATGTGTCTGCAGCGTGCAATCATTGTGCAGAGTGCACTGCACGACTGCTGACCTGGGCAATGATCGATGTAGTCAGAGTGAGTCAGCGGCAAGATGACAGGTGGGGCAGATAAAGAGAGGGAGAATAAACTTTAATAATACAGTGAAAGCTCATTAATTCGAACCTCGATAATTCCTATTTTCGAATAATTCGAACTACACTACTTGGTCCGGCCAAGCTCCACAGAGATCTGTGTATAAAAAAGCCTGTTAATTCGAACATCAAGCGGCAAAAAAAAAAGTGAAGAAACATCTCCGCGATCGGAAGGCATAATTAGAGGCTGCGCACATCCAAAATGGGGACAGAAGATGGAACCAAGTAAAACCATGGAAAAGTGTGTGGCACCATGACCGGCGCCATGACCAGCAACATTGGAGGGAGGGGACGATGGCCGCGGCGGCAACTGCCTGCTCTCTCTTCTGCGCAACCTCCGTAGCTCGAAACTAAATACTCATTTATTCCAACCCTGTTAATTTGGGAATAGGGATATAAGTACTGCCAGCGTGGTCCCAGCCAATGCCCATGAAAGGCTAGGATCTCGGACGGGCACTATGGGTTAAACTTCTTTTTTTTTTTTGGCGATAGCCATCCATCCTTCCACCCATCAGTCGTCAACGGGAGCACGCGAGTCAGCCGCGATCATGACGCGGGCTTTTAGCACCGTTCGCTCCGATGATTGGAGTGGCAGTAGACGGCGCCGCCTGCCCAAGTCACTCATAGCATGATAAAGCGAAAGTACTGAAAAGGAGGTTTGCACAACCGGATAAGCGCTGGCACTTTGCCAAGTTCGCTTTCCTCCCCCCTGCCCGAGTTAAAGTCAAAAGATAAACACGCCATTATCGCTGCGCAGCATCTTGGCGCACTGCCAAGATGCTGTGGACCGTGAAGGCGCGAAACAGAGGGACGTGCTAACGACTGACGCCTTATTATTATTTTTTTTTTTCAGATTCGTAGGCACAAATCGGGGCTGGGTGAGTTCATTATGCGAGCGAGTTCGTTAAGTGACTAAATACGGTACATTTACCGTAGTACAAACGGTTTTGGTCAGTTTTTTCGAGGCCATTCGATAATTCGAACATCGGATAATTAAAACTTTTTTCCCAGTCCCGTGAAGTTCGAATTAACAAGCTTTTACTGTATTATGTTTGGAATTTGTCATAATTTGATTAATCAACATAGGTCTAATTGATAATAAAAAAATCCAGTGCTATGCTATTTTTCAGCAAGAAAATTTAGAAAAAGGGAAACCTATCTAGGAATCAGCATGACAAATTGCACAATGCCAGTGCCTTTCGCAATTTCTCCAGGCCTAATATAAAGGATCTATTTGAACCAATCTGATATGCTTCTGTAACTTGAGAACTAGCATGCACAATTCTATGAAACTTGGTGAATTTTCATTTGTTAATGTCATGAGCCTGTCCTGAAAATTTCATCATGATAATTCGAGAAACAAAGAAGTTACTGCTCTCTCAACCTTTGAGAGCCGTTTTCTCAGAATCAATTTTTTGCAAGGTGTGGCTGCTAGGGAAAGTCATATCTGAAGAACCGCTTATTGGATTTTCATGAGGTATTTTTGCTACATACCTAAGTAAATTTCTGAGGGCAAGACAATTTGTTTTTTTTTTTTTTCAAAATATTTCATGTGTAATTAGGGGCAGTCAATTAAAATATCGTTAAGTCAGGTGTAAATTTTAACACTAAATTTGGGGCTGTACTAAAACTTTTCAGAGAGGAAATTTGGAAAAGGGGAATTGTCTTGCCCTGGGGAAACTATCCAGGAATGACCATAATAAATTTCACACTGCTAGCACATTTTGCAAATTCTCCAGGCCTGCCCCTAGGGACCTATGTAAACTATCTTGATATGCTCCTCTAACTTGAGAACCGATGAGCCCAGCTCCATGACACTAGGTAGTTCTTCAAATGTGTGTACTATGAGCATACCCTCAAAATTTAATTCAAATATCTTAAGAAATAAAAAGTTGGTGCTCAAGGGTAGCCTCCCCCCTAAAGCAAAATATTGTACATTGCTAGAAATGAACAGAAAAGCAGGTACTGTGAAATCTTGCTACTACGAACACATTAACAAATTTTTTAAGAATCCCCAGCAGGTTTCATATGTTTTCAATGTAGAACTATTTCAGAATTACGAATTTCAAAATAGTGTATATTTCAGAATAATGTACATATTTAATTTTTCTTCCATACACTAGGAACATTAGTATTACGAATTCGGCTAAAACAGCGCTGCAGCTCGCAACTCTCGCATGAAAAAGAAACTGCCATTTCTGTGTGCATGGTCCGTGGGATGTAGCTATCATCATCAACATATCTCGTGCCAGCTCCCAGCGCCACCATAAAGCTCTGGTTTATTATACAGTAGCCAGCAGGCCTAGATCTAGCAGCCTGACTTTTTTCTTGTTATTTTTTTTTTTTCCTGTGTTGTGTGTCATTTGCCAGTCTGCCGTTTGTATGATTCATGCGTGCGGGACTGCTTTTTTTTTTTTTTTGTCGCGCATTATCTTACTGCGAAGTTTGTGCGAGGTCTGAAGATGACTGCAGCCAGTGAAGTGCGAAGACAAGAACACAGCTATCACTGCAAGAAACCAATTCAGGGAAAAAAACGAATCGGCCTCTGCAGGCAGCTAGCATTGCCCCAATGACCGCCGCAATCATTTTGAAAGACCGAGACAAGATTTTCAAACTTCAGGAAGCGCTGAAGATGAGGGCATATCGAACTCTAATGTTTTTTTGCACATCACGCACCAGATGAGGTGTTGTGCAAAGTGGAAGGTGTGTGCACTGTAGTGGTGTAATGTAGTGTGTGGTCATGTTTGCTGCACGTGGCAGAAGAAAATAATTGATTTCTTCAAATAAATCAGGTTTTAGAGTTAGTGCAGCATTGTTATTTGAGGTTTTGTTTGTCTACACAGGTGCCTACTGACAATACGTTATTTTCATGCATAGGTTTTCACTACTATGATATTTGAAAATAGCGAACAATATTTTGCGGTCCCATAGGATTCGTTATTATCGAAATTTGACTGTATACATACAAAAAAGTGCCAAAATTGCCCAAGGTGAGAGGCCTTTCTTTTCATGTCACCATATATACCCAATTCAACTTTTTGTTGCAGTGTGTAAATGCCAAATATAATAAATCTTAAATTGAACACCAAGTAGCTTGAATTTAGAACCTTTTTGTGCATTGCATAGAATGACAATCAAGTGCTTTGCTTTGCGCACACTATTATAAGTATCAACCAGAATTGTGACTGCACGGACGGGATGTGGGAATTGCGATTGCTGTTACGCTTGCTACATAGCTCACGCCTGATATGCGCAGGCACCACTATTCTAAACAATTCATGTTCACGAAGGTCTACATGGACAATCGCTGGTTTAGTGGGTCGCGTCTCGATGGGGCCCCTATCCAAATTATCGAGTCTCTGACACTACAGATTTATAAGGGTATCGGACGGGGCCGCATTCCTTGTTCAAATTATCCACATTTCCAAATTACACGGGGTTGAATCACAAGTTTTTACTGTATCTCATCTTTCCTGTACCAGCATTAAGCCTGTCACAAAATATATCAAATATTCACCCATCTGAATACTAGGCATTTGTTTCGTGAACCACATAATTCAAGAACTTGTCATTCGATTAGTCTTCGGTTATTCGAGTATTCGCATGCCCCTAATTTTTTTTGCACACTTTTTACACCAAATATTCTTTCAAAAAAATTTGTTAATGCCCAGAAAACAGTAGCACAATTTAGCTACGTCTGCTTTGGCATTGTAAAAAAGTTGAAATATTTCATTCGTGTCATCTGCTATTCAGGGCTCATGCCACATAACCCAGCTTTTCGGCTTGGGCCAAAATGAATGACACAGATAGCTGTTTACAAGACCACAGAGATATCTGCATCATCCAGAGCAGCTGATAAATCTCTTCTTCATTGCAACGGCATGCTAGTGCACATACACAATAAGAAAAAGTGAACTGGCAAAGGCTGTTTAATTTCTGTTCGCTGCGTCGACTGATATGCAGAACATGTGCACTGTTTTCACAAATGAGACAACTTGAAGTTTTCAAACAGCTATGATAATTTATAATGTAAACCATGTAAAGTTATGTCACGGAAGCATGCACCAAAGAGAACCAAAAATTGTTTCCGTTCCTCGATCGTACCGCCAGAAACGCAACAAAGGCAGGTAAGCTCATATGAGACTTCACATGACATGATTGATGCTCTCTACAGTGAAAGCAGATTATACCTACAGATTTTACTACACAAAAGCAAAGTTCATGTACTCGCGCATTCTTTACAGTGACTGTGCTCATTGCAGAGCAGCCACTGCACTCTTTGGATGTGTCGGATCTCAAATGAACTGCATGCATTTCTAGATAATCACATGGAGTCAAAGTGCACAAAACATAGATGAAAACTAAAGTGAAGAACCAAAAAATCTAATGCTTAGAACAACGACAATGAACAAGCCACATCCAAAGATTTGCTTTCCCAGCATGCCTTGGGCATCGAAAATGAAGTGCAGGACTGTCAGTTTCCTTTCTAGGAAGAAACTATGGCCCGTGCAGTGCTCTAGACTGCACCACACAGTTGATGCCAGCAACAATCACACACAACAATGAAGTAAGGCAAAGAACACAACCGTCACATAATCACTGCACTTAGAACACAAAACTCACACTCGAACCCCTGCTCCAAGTCCTGGCAAGTGCTGTTGTTGGGGCAGCTGTTCAGGACACATGGCTTTACTTCTTCACAGTGCTTGCCACGATACGATGGTGGGCACAAACACCTGCAAACAGGTGACAAGCAACAAAAACTGCTATCGAGCGCAACACAAACCAGCGTCCACTGACCACCAGGCAGTCAAAAGGTGCTGCCCACTAAATGAGACCACCAAATATAAGAGCTCAAATGTAGTTCAATGGAATATTTTGCCTTTTAACGATGTGATCTTGGATAAAACAAGAAAAATTTTAGGACACTTTGGCGACTAAAGTGATGAATGACGGAAGCCTGAGTCCTGCATTCTGCTACACGACTGTTGAGCATGTAGCGATGAATGCTGCTACGAGTAAAGCGAGCGACTACTGTTTCATATTCTGCGAGTGCATTTATTCAGTGAATTTTGTTTGGCAGCGACGAGATCGCGCTCCTTGTATCTTCGCAGTTGTTCTACGCTTACTGTTGTGTGGTTGATTTTACTACGTGCACGACATTAATTAGCAATTAATTATGAAACTGTCTCGAATTAGTAATTACTTATTAATTAGTAGTAATTAGTAATTCAGAATTAATTAATTATACAGTCATTGTTTTCAATTAGTATTTGATTAACTAATTAGTAATAATTACCAATTCATCATTGATTGGCATATGGCCATATAAGGCACGATTTGCGCATACTGTAGCAGTGCTCTGCGATTGGTTGAGACCTCCATGACGTCATCCCGTCTCGACCAATCAGAGCTGCCGTAAAAGCGCGACACTTTTGCTGACGACAACGATGAGGCAATAAAGGCTTCTGCCTTAAAAAGTGTACCTATGTGCACCCATGTAAGTGTTACACCTGCCAAGCATATTTCATGCAAGGTAAGTTACCCCTATGCAGGTTGGAAATGAAACAACTGCCAATTTTATAACATATACGGCGGACCCCATTATTGCGAACTAGCATCAGGTCAATAAATTAGTTTCTTATATCTGATGTTCGTTGTAACAGTCAACATAAAAATCTGCACTAACAATGGCAATTGGGCTTGTGCAAAAATCTGATACCAAAACGCACTATTCAAGACCTCAAATTCACTATTAGAGTGATAATTGATACCTATTTTTTTGTGGCCCTTCAAAAAAAATCATAGGAAGGTCAAACTAAATCAAAAAAGTTCATTTGGCAAAACAGGTCTACATTCTCATTTGTTTGAAGGAAGTGATCATCTCATGGCATTTCACAGCATTAGGGATGAAATTTTCCAGTGTTTGCACACGAGAGCCCTTTCTACCTCCGTAATTTTAGCCACCAGAAGTTTCCCTGAATAGCTTCAAATCCTCCTGACAATGTCGGCGGCATCCGCACTACTTGTTGGCGGTTCGCCACGTTTGCTGTCGCTGCTGCTGTCTTCCTTGAGCAACACGACACAACCTACAATTTCGTTACCTGTCAGCTGCTCGGATGCCACGGCCAAGTTTTAATTGGTCGAAACAAAATCTTCAAGCAAGATACCTGAGAGACTCAATCAATGCCACGTTTTCTCCAGGTTCGCAGGGCAAAAGGAATGCTATGCTCGCTTTTCTTTATGACAATGATAATATATGGACAAGATGTGCCACTATTCGTAGTCTCATACAGCTGCACCCTCAGAGTTTGCTTGCACATTTTCGTCATAGATGGCGCAACCAGTCAGACGCGCAATTTTTGCGTCGGATGCTGCAAACTTCTGCAGCTTTTTCAAATGAAACAAAAAAAGAGTGCAAACTGTCTTTCACATTCTATTTTTTTTTTTATGGTACCTTTCTAGATTCAAGCCTTGTTCAACGAAATAATTCATCAAAATAGGAGATAACACAGTGAATAAGTCGTTTTCAATTTCATTATAAAAGATTAAATGTCACTGAAATGAAGCTTGTCCAACATAAGTTCTTATTTCCTTCGCTAAAGTTGGCAATTCGCTATATCTGTGTTAGTTATGACAAGGCTTAACTGTATTGTAGGAAGCCACAATATTGCAGAAAAGGTGGTGGTTCATGAGCTTTTTAATGTGAGTTATAGCTACCTATCCAGCAGCAGGAGAGAAATTTACACCCCGCAACCCTGCCAGTCCGGCTCTGAAACTTTGGTGCCGATTGAAAAATAAGTAGTCCTAGAAATGTGGCTGCGCCCAAATAGTCTTCACTACTTCAACACTCATTATGAACCTGATCAACATGTACGGTCGAGGTTGTGATCACAAGGAACTGCAGCCCCTCTTAACATAGGACAACATTTCTTTTTATCTATTGCCACATCTTAGCCTATCAAACCCATTCAAGTGTAAATAATTAGCAACTTGCATCATTAGGTAGGAAAAAGAAAACTTCACATAGGTGCTAGTTATATATAAATATATTTACTGAAACAGACCATATTTTCTTTTTTCACTCAAAACTGAAGCATTAAACAGTAAACCCTCGTTAACACGAGCTCGCATATCTCGAAAAATCGGCTAACTCGAACTTTTTTCCATGCCGTGCCTTCACCTCCCATAGGTGCTATGTATTAGCTCCCGTTTTCGAAGCATTTTTCGGCCGTAATGCGGATATCTAGAAATTTTTACCGGAAGGACCGAAGGTAAAGGTCATTACCGAAATGTGATACGGGCTCCAAGCGAGCACTTTGTTTCTATACTAAGTGCCTAACGCGGCCACGTTCGAAGAGCGAATACAAAATTACCGTGGACGCAGCCGCGCCTTGGGAGCAGTCACGTGAGCACCGCTCACGCGCGGGGGCTGATGGGTCTTATCGAGCAGTCGGTTCGGCGTGGTTCGGTCAGCTGTCCTTCGCACGTGCATACCAGTTAGTGATTGTGTGGTTTCATCGCGCTATGTGCATGAAGCGTTGACTTTATTTTTGTTGTGTATGTGGTGTCCGCAACGGATGACGATGTCCTGCCCTAAGCAGTGCAAATCTCTGACGCTGGAGAGAAAAGTCGCCTTAATCAAGGAAGCAGACAAAGGAGGAAAGAAGCATCGCCAAAGATCTTTGGCGATGCTTCTGAAAACCATGTATTTTTTTTTCGCGATTTACCAAAGTAATTTTGTACCGCACTTTCGATGTAACTAAGTCCTTGCGCATCGCATGCATGTGCCAGGAGCGACTTTCATAATCGAATGAGAGATAAAAGTTTAGCCGAGACAAAACGCATTTTGTATTTGCCCTTTTACGTGCCAATTTTGCCGGCAGTCTGGGAATCTGCGAGAACGTACAGCCGCGCGATCTGTCGTACGCATGCAAAACCCGCGGCACGGAAGTTTCAAGACGCGTCACGTCATGACGCCACTGGCCACTTGGAGACTCGGAACGTGAAAGTGCAAATCGGAAATACGTGTACGTGAGGCCTGAGGAGGCTGACAAAGAGCGTCGCGTTGTTGAGCTCGACTTAGGCCTACGAACAGCAACAGCATTTCTTTGACTTGGCTCCATTCACCGTGCAGTGAGTTTTGTGTCCAAGATGAGTGCTCCTCGCAAGAGAAAAGTTTTGTCTATGGACATGAAAGCCAAGATCATCACTGAAGTAATGAATGGCGAAAAGAAGACTGTTGCCGAAAGGTATGGACTTTCGCAGGGTTCACTGTCTACGATTCTTAAATTGAAGGACAGCATTATGACTGCCGTTAGTGCGGGTGGCTCGGGTCTGCAGCGGAAAAGATTAAAGGAGGCAAGCTACGCCGACATAGAAAAGGCCCTCTTCACGTGGTTCTTGGATATGCGTGCCAAAAACATGCCGTTGAGCGGGGCCATTCTACAACAGAAGGCCCTGAACTTCACTTGCATTCTTGGGTGCGACGACTTCAAAGCCAGCAGCGGGTGGCTCCAACGATTTAAGGGGGGACGCAACCTTTGAAAACCGAAAAATCCCAAAAAAGTCGATTTTTGGAAGATTATATATTCCAGTAGTATGTTTTATAAACTACCATTTCTGTAATTATCAATGCCCAACTTGCCGTAGAAATACTCGAAATTAATTATATAACAAGCGGCGGCAGCCGCGGAGCAGCGAGCAAGCACCGAAAATTCCCAAATTCGCGCGCCCACCATTCCTCTCCCGCCGAACTGAGCGCCGCCATCTTGGTCTTGTTTTGTTTGTGAATTCTTGCGCTTTCTTCTGCCACCCTCGGCGACGGCGGCGCGGTCAAGTCGTGGCTTGCTACCGATTGAGAGCCTCGTGGCGGCTTTCAAGTTTCCCGCGCTCGAATTCAAGGCTGCGATTGGTCAAAGCGCGCGCTCCGCGAGAACGCGGGGGACCGGGCGCCTACTATTGGCTGCTGCGGCCGCTGACGTGTCGGTCTCCGCCTCCCCGCGTCGTCTGCTACGGCTCTTTGTTTGCTGTCGTTGTTGGCTGTCTTTGTACAGTCGAAACCCGCGATAGCGAAATCTCGAGAATACGAAATTCTCGCCGCAACGAAATATTTCCGAGATCCCGGCAAATGCCCATAGAGGCCAATGTATTTCGTATCTCTCGGTAACGAAACATTTTTGTACCGCAATCCCACGATAACGAAATTTGCTGCAGCATCGGTCCGCATACTGTCTCCCATATTATGAATAACAGCGTCAAAAAAGCATTCAAATTGAGCAAACTGCAATAGCGCACTTCCGTGGCTACAGCGAGAGCATTGGCGCCTGGCAACCTTGCAGCCGGAACAACTTTAAAAACTTTAGCCACCTTGAGCCGGTGCTAGCCACCATACCGGCACAGCGCGTGTCCTCTGTGATCGGTTCCGCGTGGTTGTTTATCTCGGAGGCTATGTTCAGGGAAGGCAGCCTCGCAGCGACACCATCAGGGGGCGACACTAGATCATCAGCGCTGCACTTTTAGGCCTGCGAGTGGTGCACATGTGTTCGTTGTGTGTGGTGGCGGTGTGTATGAGCAGCAGTCCGCACGTTTGTGTTTGAGATGTCTCCGCCAGCCAAAAAACGAAGATTTTTGTCTCTGCAAGAGAAGGCTGCCATCATTGCTGCCATCACGTGGACTTGTTCATGGCGCTTGAGATGCTGGCCGCTGCATGGCTTGCGACGCCTCCGACCGTGATTGAGCACTGTTTCAAGCATGCGGGCTTCGCCCCCACCCAGCAGACATCATGCGTGGACGAATCGCCAAATGAAAGCGTGCTTGAAGAGACACTTCACGATGACTGCTGCCAGTGCAGTGCCACAATCGCTGGCCAACGCATGGGGTGCACTTTGTGCTGTCGACACCTATGTTGTTCCAGATGGCCTCAGTGTTGATAATTTTGTTCGCGCTGATGACGACGTAGTTGTCCATGAAGAAATGACCGATGAGGCTATCATCAGCAGCGTGTGCGAAACTGACGACACCGAGGACCAAGGTCCACAACATGGAGAGACGGTAAACCCGAACCCGAGGAATGTGTTGGACGCCTTTGACACGATCCGGTCGTTCTTAGGCGCACACGACGACGACGTGGCAATGGATCACTTCTTGCAGTGTGAGAATAGAACCATGAAGTTGCTGCAAGGCAAGGCTCGGCAAACTAAGCTAACTGACTTTTGGCAATAAATTTTCTTTTTGCGGGCTGTTTTCTATCTTTTCTGTCTCATTTTCGCGGCAACGAAATTCTCGCGAAAGCGAATTTTTTTGCTGTCCCCGGCGATTTCGTTATTGCGAGTTTCGACTGTACTTCGTACGTTCTGTTCGCCTTTCGCCATTTTTGTGATCGCCGGATTTACGATCTCTCGTCGTGCCCTCTGAACGGTTTCGTGCAACATGTTAAACGTTGCGTGGTCGCTCACGATGCCTCGAGGTGCGACATGCATTCAGTGCAGACTTGGCTAGCTTTTATTTTTTTTCTTCGTTTCGGCGCTTATGCCGCGGAAGATAGCCCGGGAAGTCACTTGTCGCATTTGGGCCGCTCCTCGTTCCTCCAGCGAGATGCCGCGATAGATAAACCGGGAAACCGCTTGCTGCGTCTGCGCCGCCCATCATGCTAGGGTGAAATGCCGCGGGGGAATCTGGAATGCCGATTGTCGCGGCTTGCAGAGCTCAGGATCGACGGATCTCAGCATGTGGAAAGTGGTCCGCGGCACCAAGGCATTCGCTGTAGCCGATCGGCTAGTCGCACAGATGTTCGCTGTAGCCGAGATCGATGGAGAGCCATAGCCCTAATGTATATTTTATTCGTGATAATTGCAAGCGTTCGTCTTAAGTGGGGCCATTATAAGTGGGCTCGACTGTACCTGAATAAATTTTTGAGGGCAAGGCAAGCCCATGTATTAAATATTATGTCTGGAATTTGTCATAATTAATTTGGTTGATCAACATAGGTCTAATTGATAACAAAAATTCCAATTCTATGCTATTTTTCAGCAAGAAAATTTAGAAAAAGGGCTTTGTCTTGCCCTGAGGAACCTATCTAGGAATCAGCATGACAAATTGCACAATGCCAGTGCCTTTCACAATTTCTCCAGGCTTGATATAAAGGACCTATTCGAACCAGTTTGATATGCTTCTGTAACTTGAGAACTAGCATGCACAATTCTATGAAACTTGGTGGTTTTTCATTTGTTAATGTCATGAGCCTGTCTTGAAAATTTCATCATGATAACTTGAGAAACAAAAAAGTTATTGTTTTCTCAACCTTTGAGAGCCGTTTTCTCAATCAATTTTTTGCACGGTGTGGCTGCTAGGGAAAGTCATAGCTCAAGAACCGCTCATTGGATTTTCATGAGGTTTTTTTTATTATATACCTAAGTAAAATTCTGAGGGCAAGACAATTCGTTTTTTTCAAAATATTTCATGTGTAATTAGGGGCAGTCAATTAAAATATCGTTAAGTCAGGTGTAAATTTGAACACTAAATTTGGGGCTGTACTAAAATTTTTCAGAGAGGAAATTTGGAAAAAGGGAATTGTCTTGCCCTGGGGAAACTATCCAAGAATGACCATAACAAATTTCACACTGCTAGCACATTTTGCAAATTCTCCAGGCCCGCCCCTAGGGACCTATGTAAACTATCTTGATATACTCCTCTAACTTGAGAACCGATGAGCCCAGCTCCATGAAACTTGGTAGTTCTTGAAATATGTGTACTATGAGCATACCCTGAAAATTTCATTCAAATACCTCAAGAAATAAAGAAGTTGGTTTTCAAGGGTAGCCTCCCCCCTTAAGGAGAGGCACAACATTGTTGGAAAGGTGGCCAGCGGAGAGTCGGCCGAGGCGAACGAGATTGGAGCATCTGACTGGTTGCGTGATCGTGTCCCGGGCATTTTGACATTTACAATGCCGACAAGACAGCATTTTTCTATCGGCTGTTGCCAAATAAAACATTGGCGCTACGAAATGAAAAATGCCATGGTGGCAAGCACAGTAAGCAGCGTTTAACTGTTCCTTTCTGCGCCAACATGAATGGCACGCGATAAACACGTGCCATTCGTAATTGGAACAAGTGAGAAGCCGCGCTGCTTTAGTGGCAAGAAAACGATGCCGGTGAAATACACGTCAAACACGAAGGCGTGGATGACGTGGGATTTGTTCACAAAATGGCTGAAGGACTTGGACATCCAAAATGCGCAAGCAGGAAAGAAGCATCTGCCTACTTGTGGACAACTGCTTTGCGCATCATGTTCAAGACTGTGCGCTCACCAACGTCGAGCTCGAATATTTTCCCGCAAATTGCACCTCCCTGATACAACCACTGGACCAGGGTATTATTAACAGCGTGAAGTGTTCGTACCGCAAGCGGGTGATTGAAAGGCTGCTGCTGAACATCGAGCTCAAAAGAGAGACCAAAATCGACGTATTCATCGCGTTCATGGGAGTCGACGAGCAGTGAGATTATAGCGAACTGCTTCAAAAAGGCGGGCTTCAAGAATAGCATGCACTCAAACCAAGAACTGGGTTGCGAAGCTAATGACAACGACCACAAAAGCATGCCATTTACATCAAGCACAGATGTCGGTGACTCGTAGCAGCTGCTCTGCGATCAGGGTGGTGCTCCCAGCGAAGTGACGCTTGAAGACTGTTTTCAGCGACGCTTGTGCTCTTATAACCGAAGAACTGGATGATGCCACTATAATTCAGACTGTCACCCACACGGAAATGGAGGATGAAGACTCTGACCAAGACGCCCATGTGGCGAGCAGTGTGCCTACACCGACGCAAGTCGTGGATGCGCTGGATGTTCTGCGTGCGCACGCGGGCGTGCATTCACATGAGCAGGCCTTGGTAGCCCTGTCTACATACGAGCGCCTTATAACGCTGACGCTTATTAAAAAGCGTCAGTTGAAGTTGACGGAGTTCTTTGCTGCCACATGACCTGGATCGACTGCACGCACTCCACAAAGTTCCAATAAACTTTTTTTGCATTCATGAAACAGTCTCGTAATTCCATGAATAGCACGACCATTGAGTTAGTAAACCGAATTTTCTTGCAGCATCCGTTTTTTTTTTTTTTGCGTGCGATGTCCTCGTAGAAAAAAAAAAAAAAAAGTCCAGTGTTGATAAACTGATAGAGCTAGTGTGACCGTACCGTTAAAACGGGCAAGCGGTGAAATAAAAATAAAATAAAAACGTGCCCTGGTAGCATAAATCGAATAAAATAAAGTGCAGAGCAAGAAAACCGACGTAATTAAGTACTGATAGAAACCGTTCACTTAACCGTCACATAAGTGTTCACCAAGCGCTTCGTCGCGAGCACAATGCCACCGTCAGATAGAACGAGCCACGCCCAAGGTAGCCGCGCCGGCGTGAGCGATGCGAACATATTTGTCTATTTTTTCCCCATTGATGCGTCACCGTCTGCAAATGATTAATGATGATGATGATGATACCAGTGGTGACATCTTGTGGCGGCTTTGAGTACTAGGCACTGCGCTCGTTCTTTGCTATGCACACACGGAGAAAAATGATGCCGTTGCGGTGTTTGCTATCACTCATTATGCGCCTGATATAGCAAAAACATCCGGTGCCCTTGTTAGCGCTGCTACTATTACTAGATTTTCTTGCGTATTTCCTCAATAAGTGTTTTACAAGTTCCCATCAACTAGCAGTGCTCCACGAACCAGTTATACTTTATTTTGACAGCTGAAACATGGGAACCTCGACATAACGAAATTTTCAGCTGCAAGTAGGACTTCGTTATATCGAGCTTCAACTGTAGTACCATAACTTAACTGTAGGCACTATAGTACATAAATGGCAAAAAAAAAAACAATATTATTGAAAAAAATATTGGAAAACCTTGTATTTCTGACAACAATGTTCAGTGAATCTGCATGCATCACCAGCAACAACGAAACTTCTGAAAATTTAACCACCATCCAGATGTTAATGAAACATTCTAAGCAGATTTCATAACTTAAATATTTTTAACATTAAAATATAATGATTTACTGCAAGAATACAATAAATTTTCAAACATGTTTGTCCGGCCACTGTGAAAATAGAAAAGTCTATAGGGTCATTTGTTTAACCTACACCACCTACACCAGTGCAGCAAAAATCTACTGTAGGTATAGGAGATTTGCTACACTGGTGTAGCTGGTGTAGGTTAAACAAATGGCCCTTATAACTATTGTATAACTGGTGACAATATTTAACACCCATTTTAAATTTCTAAGCAGATTCAAAATCCTAA
This sequence comes from Amblyomma maculatum, assembly GCF_055883805.1. Lineage (NCBI taxonomy): Eukaryota > Metazoa > Arthropoda > Arachnida > Ixodida > Ixodidae > Amblyomma > Amblyomma maculatum. The sequence continues at coordinate 140,351,381 of NC_139350.1, read as the reverse complement.
TTTTGATGTAATCAGCAGATGCAACAAAACCTTTAGCACATTTCTAGTCGCAGCACCTCTATGCAGGAGCTGATGGCAGTCATTGCCCTCGGTGCCACCTATTCCCCCTCAGTCAGGAAGCTAGACAGCATATTCTAAGGGCTGTAGATAGAGTCACATAACATTTCGAGCAAGTGGCCCCATCCACGCAGGTTGAAAGTACCAGCAAAGTGATGGGAGTGGGGCTATTCAGGAATGTCACTGAAATTATAAATGGTGGTGACAAAATGTTCCCATAAAAAGAAAAAAGAATGCGGTGAACAAGGATTGAAAATTTCATCTCTGATCGGGCTTAGATGAAGGGTGCACTGCACTCCTGCTATGCAACAAAGTTCATTTTGGACTGTGCACAAAAAGACTGGCAAGCTATAAAGGGTAGTAAAAATACGCTGACAAGATTGGTGCCAAAATGCATATTTCTGACAATGTAACTACAGCAACAGTGACTAAATTAGGTTGCATTGTCTATTGTATCTTAACAAAAATCTAGGTGCTATTATAAATAAGTGGCTAAACACAAAAAATTTAGAGAAGAAATAGGAAAAGCAGGTGTATCTGGCCACCATGTCAAGTTCTACATGCATCACAAGCAAAAATCAAATTTTCAACCACAAAACAGACGGTAATAAGCATTGGCAGCAGTTTATATATTTGAAATAATACTCTCATTAACAATTTATGATTTACTGTAAATATAGAATTGTGAAACACGTTTGCCTGGCAACTATGAAAGCAGAAAAGTCGAATAACTATGGCATAACTGGTGACAATATTTATATCTTTACAACCCCTTTTTGTTTACTTACATGAATTCAATTTCTAAGCAGTTTAAAATCCTCATTTCATATAATCAGCAGATGAGCACTATAAACCTTTAGCACGCTCCCTGTTGGCAACACCCCTATGCAGCTGCCGCTAGCAGTCATTGCTCTCAGTGCCGCCTAAGCCCTCTCGGTCAACAAACTGGGCTGTACAGTGGTGAGCAGCCTTGTCTAGAGCGCGCTGATGGTGCTCTGCGAAGCAAGTTAGCGCCATCTAACGTTAGGCCATGGGTTTGAGTTATGCGTGCTGTGCGCATGCGTGGCAAAAACAAAACAGTGCCCGCTCGTGTGTTCTCGGTATCATTTCCACTCAATGCTTGCGCTTCATGCCACCAGGTACGCTCTTAATGATATGTAACAGCGGCTGGAAGCCGAACGCATTTCGCGCGAATCACGAAACAGCTTGGCAAGTGCAATGTGATATCGGGTGATCGCTCGGTTCTAAAGCCAATTGTGCAAGTGATAGCGGGTATTGTTTGATGGCGTGTTTTCGGGCCGGAAATATCATTTATATTGAACACAGCATTTGCCATCCGTACAGATCTAGGAACTTGACCTCCTTCATGATAAAGCATAAGTGTGGCGAGTGGTGAGTATGAAGGAATGCGTGCTATCACTCGCGTTTGCTTGCCTGGCCGTCTCGTTACAATCGAGAAACACGGTGGCATCGCGACGCTCTGGCGACCGTCACAGCCTCACAAATGCAAGCAGTGCAACCCTAGCGGCATGCAAGGTACTCACAATGCGGGGGCTGGAAAAGGAAGCGATAAGCAGGCATCAGTCTGATTAGTCACGCATGCGCATGGGACACACAGCTCAAACCCAGAGCCTAACGGTAGATGTCGCTGACTTGTTCCGCCGAGCGCCATCGGTGCGCTCTAGACAAGGCTGCTCACGACTGTACATTCTAGGGACGGTACTGCTAGGGTGGCCATTGGTAGCGATAGTGGCAATTACGATGCAGCAGCAGATTCCACGGTGCTGGTTTCACAAAAAGCATTCTTGCATAAGCAGCGGAAACTTATCGAGACATAGGGCGGTCGTTGTACAATTTGAAAGTAAAGACAAAAATTCGGGGTCGCCTGGCTGAATCTGGAGAGTTGGCAGGTATGTACCTACAACGTGGGGTAAAGCTTCAAACACTTGAAACAGACTAATGTCCTACATCTCACTGCACATCCTGACAACGTACAAACCTTGCTTGTTTTTCTAGCAGAATCCAAATTTAGTCTATAAGGTTGAATCTTCCGACTGCTTCCTGAGAAGACTAGCAACTCTGTCCAAACGCACACAAGGCAGCGTTTGCACAGAAAAGTTGAGAACCTCTTATGCATGCGGACACAAAATTTTACACATTTAGAGTAATTATGCCGAAAAGTGGTATCCAACGCATAGGACGCTAGCATATATGAATTAGCGGCAATTATTCGCTTGGGGCAGATGGAAAGCTAGGTGTCACTGCTGCATTTGATGAGGCACTCTAATTGCTTTCCTTGGCTTTGGTATCCGACATACTTTTAGGTGACACCAAACTTGCACTGCTATGTAATTTTCTGGTGGCTCTGCATGCAACAGTAAGCACAAAGCAGACGAACACAAGACAAGACAACGCGTTGTCTTTTGTTCGTCTGCTTTGCACTCACTTTTTTTCCGTACGATCATGAACCAACTAGCCCAGCAACAAGTTTTACTTCAGCATGGCAGGACTTCGTGCTTATCTTCGTATCAGTTTTATCCGATAACCTCACTGGTGAAACCTTTCCAGGTTAAAAGTGACAGCAGCTTCCATACTGTGCTCAGGCTTGATGTCAGCCTCTATCAAAATTAAAAAGAGGAAGGTAATTTGAAATCTTGTTCTGCATGTTACATTCATATTTGTGCATGCTCTTTTTCCTGTTGTAAGCCCACAAATGCGACCCTTGTATTGCATTTGTGCATCCTTTTCATCCCGTTTTACGCCCATTGAGTGAGCCCTCAAATCTGCCTTTTTCACAAGACCGCTCTGCGCATGCATGTCTCTCCCCTGGTTGAAAACAAATCACCAACCCCAGCTGCGCATCTGCGGTTCTTGGCCTCCGCGATTGGCGCTGCCGTAGCTGATCTCAGAGGCCATGTGTAGTTAACATTCGTGACAGGCGTATGCGATAGATAGCGGTAGCTGTCAAGAACACACAGTCATTTCGCCGGTGGCTGCTCCCAAGGACGTTTTCAACCAGCAGCAGACGAATTTTCAACCACTCCCAGAGGGCACCACATTTTGTGAAAAAAGGCGGATTATGGTCATGTTACATTCACATAAATATTGCAAGTATTCCTAAGTGTGCAAGCTCCTTATATTCCGTATGACATTCAAACACTTTCTGCAAGTTTCCGGTTTAGAATCCATGCACAAGAAACATATCAAGAAAAACATTGTGCACAAAAAAAGGCAGAGTGGCACGAACTCACTCATAAGCATTCCAGATGTCCTTGCAGGTGGCACCATTGTGACAGGGAGGTGACTGGCCATTGCAGACATCATCGCCCACCACTCCATTCTGCACACTGAAGCTCTGCACTGGCTCAGCAATGAAGTTACTGCTGCTGGCCGTGCTAGCCGGATCATCAGACTTGAGCAGCGGCACAGGCCGGTCATTCAGCTGCATGCCAACAACCAAAAGTCACCAGTTGCAGACACTGTTTTCAACCTTTGCTGCATGTTACTTTAACACTGGCGCTCGTATGCTACCACTAACTTTTCTCAATACTGCTGCTGAAAGTACCAATAAGCATAGAAAGCATGACTGAACAATCAGGTGATTAACGTCTCAGGATTCCTGATCGCAGTGGGAATTAATATACTTTGTCCCAAAACAATCTCAGGAGCAGAAAAGACTGCCTTTTGGAGCAGGTTTGGAGCAAAACAAGCAAAATGAATTTCGAAGCAGGCCAGGCACATCAAAAACATGTTTCATTTCTTAGGCTCTAAAGTTCCATGAATACAGTGCTGAAAACTTGCTAAACCAACAGTGATAGACTGCCAACAATGACCTACCCTGAGGTCTTGCAGGACTCCCTTGAATGCATCTATGTTGCCTACAGAGTCAGTGAGCGCTCCGAGCCATGAAGACCCATTGCCAGCCCCAGCCTGCCTGCGCCGGCGCCTCAGGGGCGGCTGGCTCTGTGTCTGCAGCCATCCAAGGTACATGACATGAGGAGCAATAACACCTCCGCTACGGCCACTCGCCGCTGGTTCTAAACCTTCCTGGCCATCCACTGCCGCTCCAAGCCACGTTTCATTGAGCCACACCTGTTCGGGAGAAAAGAAAAGCAGCCAGTGTTTCAAAAGAACACTTTTTTTAGCAAACAATACTATTCACCCACCATTTAGTTAAATCTGCCATTCTTCTAAGGAACACTAAACTAAGGAGAGCTCAACTGAGGCCACTCCTGTTTCCTCTTAAATTGGGCCACTTTCAGAATCTGTTTGGTTCATACGGTTGAATGACCCAAAGTGACTCAGGTTATGAGACACCGTTGTGGAGGGCTCCAAGAATTTCGACCACTTGGGGTTCTTTAAAGTGCACTGACATTGCACAATACACCCTCCCAATTTTTTATTAACATCAACTGTTGCATCGCTAAATATAACATATAAAATGCTTCCCTTGGCTGCACCAATTGCTAATTCATGCTGTAATTCAAGATATGAAGTGGAACTTTAGTGGTCCCTTTCTCTAATGACATGCTATTTGCCTAATTCAGTCAGAAATAATGTAAAATCCACATCGCCTGCTGCGATTTAAGCCAGACAAGAAGCATACAATGCAATAGTTCTTGCAGCGCATTTGCCCTAAAATAAGTTATCCAAAAATAAATTTGCCGCAACTTTTTGTTCATAGAGATTCTTTACCCAGGGGAAGAGAGACGAACTGGAACCTCTGCTGCGTATGCTGATTAATTTGCTTCTTTGTCGTAGCAGGGGAATGGCAATATTTAATTGACAAAATCAGGCAAGCCTTCCATCCGAACATGTTTTTATAGAAAAGGGACCATTGATTAGCACGCCATGAATTAAATTTCTGCCCGACCAAGCAAACAGCAAAGATGAGTGAAGCATTTTACATGTTGCAGTTAATGATGCAAAACTTTATAAAGACAGGTGTACACATGAGCCTTGCTTTCCACCTCTATCGAAAAGCAGCCATGTCACATCACGAGTCCTTTCTTAACTATCAGGTTCACCATGAGGACAAAGATAATCAGACTAGGTATCTGAATTCTGATGGGTTTTTTTTTTCTTCCAAAAAGAACCACAGCAAGCTTATCCACTTTCATTTTGAAATTTAAATTAACGGAGTTCCTCAAGAGCTCTCATTTATGCCACATACATCCTGGGGTCTTTTGTTCAAGACTTGTCAGGCTTGGAACTAACAAAACATAATTACAGTAGAACTCCGTTGATACGTTCCCAGTTCGTACGATTTCCCGGTTCATACGATCAAAATTGAGAGCATGAAAAAATGCCCCATAGAGTTACATGTATTTGTTTCCCGGTTTATACGTTCCCGGATTGCACGATTTCCCGGTAAATATGTTCAGACTTTAGCGAAACAATACGTTTTGCGACGAAAAGAAGAAAACGATTTAGCTGAGAGCAGGCACACGCGACTTGCATGAGCAAGCCGTAAATAGCCGCCGCAGCGGTTTCTCCGCAGTGCTCCGCTCGGCGCGGTCGCATGTCAATGGTGCTGCCCCACCATGGAGGTGGGAGCGCGCGGCAATATCCGTGAAGCCTAGACATAAAAAATAAAAGGGAGCGAGTCAGCCCCTACGTGTTGGACCACGTGATGGCGTGCGGTGATATCTACTACCGCGCGAATATGAGTCTGCGCCGCGCGGGTAGCGCAGGGTCCGCTGCGCGCACAGCACCCAGCAGACCACGGTGCAGCAGACAGCCGCGCGCCCGTGCCATGGCAGACGCGCACTGAAACGCACCGACATCAAAACATAGGGTCTAACTAGGAGAGTGAAAAAACGGAGGAGGGAGCGGCTTCATCGACGCTTGGCTTGCGAAGGCTGGCCGCGTGACATCATGCTTCCTCCTAGCTTTTCCTTCCTCCATGTGCCCCACCTACTCTTCCTGCCCCTCAGATTCCTAGCAGAGTTAGTACGTTTACTGTATGCAGCAAACAGAAAGCACTTGCGATATCGCTTGGTTTCCACCAGTCAAGCGAGCACCACTCTGGTTGCTTTTATAGCCGGTAAACAGCGCCACAAGCTCTGGTCGCGTAATCGGGATGCACAAGCCTGTCAAAATTTTTATCTCCTAATCTACCGCAGGTTTGACTATGCAGCTTTGTTTTGGCTGACGCGGGTTTATTTTGATGATTGTCTACTTTTGAAGCTCCCAGACACTATCATCATTAGTTCCTACCACCCTGCGGTCGGACAAATAGCTACAGATTCTCATTTCCACCTTCTTCCTGCGTTGTTTGCTGGCTGCCATGGCGTCTCATAATCGTAAGCCATTGTCCTTGAAGGAGAAGTTGAACATCTTGGCAGTCGTCAACGCAAATCCGAAAAAGAATCGAATCGACATTGCAAATGACCTCGGACTGCCAGCATCAACTGTCAACATGATCGTGTCGAAGTGGAAGGAGATCAAAGGCAACGCGTTGGTGTTCGCCGCAGGGACAAAACAGGCCTGTGGAGCCAGGCATGGGGAGCTAGAATAAGCACTTCTGAAGTGGTTCAAACAAGTGAGGGCATCCGGTGTCAACTTTGACGGAAGTATTCTTCACAAGAAAGCAATGGGAATTGCAGATGTGCTTGAGATTGATGACTTCACTGCCTCGAATGGCTGGATTAGCCGCTTTCGTGCTCGGCATGCCATCGCGTATTGGCAAGTGAACAGCGAAGCTGCAAGTGTTAATCCAGCTGACATCGAAAACTGGATTTCGTTGCTGCCCGGAATTTTGAATGCACACGATCCACGAGACGTGTACGACACCGATGAACTGGGACTGTTCTTCAAGGTACAACTGAACAAAACGCTGTGCCTGAAAGGCGACGACTGTCACGGCGGCAAAGTAAGCAAAGACCGCGTGACGGTCCTTTTATGCTGCAGTGAAGATGGGAGCGATATGCTCAAGCCTTGGGTAATTGGGAAAGCCAAGAACCTGCGCTGTTTGCGCAATATCGCACATTTGCCTTGTGTTTATAAAAATAACACAAAGGCGTGGATGACGTGCAGCATTTTTGAAGTGTTCCTTCGGTACCTCGACGGATGACTCGGATCGAGAGGACGGAACGGGCTGCTGTTTCTAGACAATTGCACGGCCCACCTGAAGGACACTTTTCTTCGAAACGTCCGCATAATTTTACTTCAGAGCAACACAACGAGTCATCTACAGCCCTTAGATGCTGGGATTATAAAAAACGTGAAACACTTGTATAGAAAGTGCATTGTGCCACGATTCCTGGCTCGAGTTTCACGACAGCAGGACCCGGGGAAGTTGTCGTTGCTAGATGCAGTGCACTACTTGATCAGTTCATGGGAAAGCATTACTAGCGAAACTGTGCGTAACTGCTTTCACAAATGCGGTTTTCAGCGTGTGCCAGGGGCTGAGGAGACCCAGGAGCCCAGCGAAGACTATGCAGAGATCGACGAAGAGTTTCGGTCAACCGGTGCCGATGGCTTGTTTGCAGAGTTTGTTGCCGTCGAAGACAACGTGCTGACCTGTGAGCCGCAAAGCGTAGCCGAAATTGTGGGAGAGGTACGAGGCGGCGAAGCGTCTGATAGTGACCAAGACGACAAGGAGGACATCTCGACTACTTTCGCCCAGGCCACCACCGGACTTGATGCGCTGCGGAGTTTTTTCGGCGACAAAGATAACAGCGCTGCAGATAAAAACATGTATGAGCTAGAAAAGCAGCTCTACCTTTCTAATGGTCGCACCCTTCATCAGCGAACGCTGGTAGACTACTTTAAGCAGTGAAAATGGAAATAAATGCCCTTGCACATCGTTTTCGAGTCTTGATTTTCGGAAATCAAGGTGAGTTTGGATCATACGTTTTTCCGGATAATATGTTTTTTTCTCGCATTTAAAAAAAAACGTATCAACGAGGTTTTACTAATTCAAGGATAGACTGAATTCAGCAAAATATTCACAGAGATGCTCCATTTTATGTGAAGCAAATATTTACACAAGCAAAATGCATGACTGACATTTACAAATTAATGCATCATCACAGGTGCACTGTGGAGCACATACCAAATTCTGGAATCGAATATAAGCAGAAGATAGCAAACATTATTCAATTTATATTCAAAATTTGAAATTTTTGCACACGGCGAGATTGATAAACACTGCTAGACATGATAAACAGATACTTGAACATCTCAAAAGCAGAAACCAGAGTGGCCTGAAAAACTTTCACAACCACTAGAAGAATATTGTTTCAACACAGATTGTTTTAGACATTCATTTTTTTTCATTAGCAGTTAGAACATAGAATAACTTACCAGTATGGATTACTCACCCATCCTTAGAAACTTTCTTGCATTCCTATGAAGCAAAACTACTGGATTTACAATGTGAAGTCTAACACCATTTACACTCAGTGCTCTGTCCTGACTCACGAAAATGTTGCCTCGGAACGCATCATGGATCATGTTTTGTTATTGAAGAACTATAGACACCATATTTTGTTGGCATTTTTCTTTTCGATAATGATGCGTACGAAATTCTTGTATATGAATCACCGCATGATTTTCGCCTACGACTGCTAAGCAGTTTGTAATTGAATTTTCTTTTCTCACCAGTTTCGGTTTCGGTTTCAGCAGCCAAGATATGGCTGTGATGACACAATCAAGTCTAAGTCAAGCGCGGCATGAAAAAACAGCGATGTAATTGCTGACTCTTCACCTTTTATAATTCCTGTCCCTGAGGCAGGCTGGCTTTAGGGTTCTGATGAAATAAAACAACACAGAAACTATTATATTGCTGTTTTATTCATCCCTCACGTGAGCTAGACTTGACTTTGACGTCACAGCCATCGCTCGACTGTTGAAACCGAAACTGGCAAGAAAAGCAATTCGATTATAAATTATTAAGCAGCTTTAGGCGAATGTCATCATATGATTCATGTAAAGTAATGTCTTACGCATCTTTACAGAAAATAAAACCCAAACTCAAAAATAAAGTGTGTACACTACTTTGAGGTCTTTTTTTTTTTCCTAGTATTCTCATGCTATTTGGTCTCCTGTTATTGTCAACCTATGAACAGAAGCACCTGTTTCACATACTTCTGCACCACACACGCTCTATACTTTCAATGTATATTTTAGTTGCTTGCGCCCTTCCTGCAATGATCCTGAAGGAGATCGGCAGTATTTCTAAATAAATAAAAAATAATATTCCATCCATAAGGCAACATTTCAAACATAACTCAAAATTTTTGTCCGTTACACGCCCATTTTCCACATAGTTAAAGGGCACAGCAAAAAGGCACATGGTGGCATACAGTTTTTTGCAAAAAGTGCAATACTTTCTTAAGCCCTCTCAGATATGCGATCCAATAATTTCAGAGACCATCCCCTACACATTTGGTAGTACCTGAACAAAGTGAAGCTTGCCATCGTCGAGCCGTCGTGATGTGGCCGGACGCAGCATTGTGGCTGTGGAACTGGGCTCAACACTGCCACTGGCCAGCAAAAGCACTTCAAGCCGGCCATCACGGAGTCGTGCCGCCAGGAAGCTCTCGTCGCCCGAGGGCGAAGTCGAGGAGTGCTCGGCCCCCAAGTAGAAGAGCAAGCCAGAGGGGCTCCGGGTGCGCACAAACAGGCTGACCTCTACTCCCAGGCCCAGGCTTCCCCAGAATTCGGGCTTCACGCGCAGCTTGGTGAAACTCAGGCTGCCATGGTGGCCAAATGTGGCCGCTGGGTGGCCTACACGAGACGGCATACCTCACTACAAGAATATTTCATCCACTGGGCAGCTTTTGCACTAGACGTCCATTCTCTTTACATGTGGATGCATCATGAAGTTTACACTTTCATCAGCCAACTAGTTTAGGAACAATTAAGTTTACTTTCAGAAAACAAATCAATGCCAGTATCATCCAGAGAACCCTGCTTCCTACCATTACACAGAGTACAGTATTTCGAACACAAGGAATATAACTTGGCATAAAAATAATGCTGAAAGATTACCTTGCTCAGTCAAAGACACATTATCAAACTGATTTCACAGTGGCTAGTATGATGAGTAAAAAGTTCAGTCCAACATGCATACCTTCCACTCTCACTTTAGATGTTTGCCATTAAGATGCTTGTCTTACAATTGTGTCGCATCAGTAAGAGCTTACACTCTCGGTGACGCGCTCCAGCAATAACAGAATTTTACTCTGAGAACAGATGAGCACAGCGCAAGCACTACATAAGAAAAGGCAGGCTAGATTAAAACTACAACTTTTCAGGCTAATATTTTGTTTCTACATGCAACGCACTTACTTCAAATTATTCCAACTCCATCATCCCCTACTTAGCCACCCGTAACACTGCTACCCTTGCAAGCTGTATCGGGAAGTGGTAGCACAAACATGTTTTGATCCCAGCATGCTTCCAACAAAACTGTTCAAGTACTGAAATGCATCAATGATGTTGCCTGTTCTCTGGCACTGCAATATCAGTTTCAAAATCAAAATTATAAATATTACCTGTTCCAGACTGCTTTGATTGGTGTCAGCATGGCAAGGGACGACTAAGAATTCCAACTTGCGGGTAGAATGCCACTAAAGCTAACCAGCAAGAGTATGCAAATAACCACAATGCCCAGCTGCCCTTGCCATGAGAGAAGTTGAGACACAGTGCCTCGCCTGACTAAACAGTACAGTGACAAACTTCATTACATTTGCTCCGACTGCCTCCCAGTCAAATCTGAGCTAGCTAGAGCAACTTTAATGTGATAGCACTGAAAGCCTCATCAGTAAAAAATGTGAACCGTCAAAATTCAGTGATTGGCTGGAGGAAAGTGATGCCACGAGACTAGAAGTGTCATCTCTATGTAAAGTCATCGACGACTTCTAATACTTTCACACTGCCAACGCATAATGTAATTAGGCATTTCAACCAAGAATGTAGTGTAGAGATGAGGACGACACAAGCCAGAACAGGACAGTTGCTAACATTGTGTGCGACAGATTGGCCCCTCAGTCGACTCATCAGATGTTCATGTGAATTTTTCATCGACGTTGCAAACGCCAGAATTTAACGATTAATGTGCCTTTTCCCGGTACAATTGCTACTACCTGGGAAAAAAAAAAAGGAAAAAAGGATCCTGCAGCACAGCGCAGTATTCGAGCTCAAAAGAAAACTGTCCTATTAGGAGGACTCAGTGCTGTCAAGGCTATGTGCAGTAACAAAGGTGGAGTGCTACACAGCAGAGCAACATATATAGAAAAATGGAAAAGGAAAGCACTTACTGTGGTTGCATCGTTCTCCATAGTAGGGCCGATGGCAGTGACACTCATGTTGGTTCCAGAGATCCACGCACGTGCCCTGACCACTGCACGTGTCAGTCACACACTGTTGCTCACGTAGACATCCCTCTGTGAGCCCAGCCTGGTCACGGGGCAGCTGCAGCACACCATCAAGCCTGACTTCTCGCATACAGCCCACAAATCCACTTGCATTTTGTTTCTGGAAACTTTTTGCACCAGACACATCATCGAGGTAAGACTGTCCACTCCCAAGGACAACCGAAGAAAGAGCAACTGCTGGATCATAGCCAGGCAACAGCGCAGTCGTATTGGGGCCATCTAGCAGTGACAATGACATCAGATCCGATGACACTTCTAGAAGCAGTCCCTTCCATTCAGCATTGTTGAGCGCTTCGCCAATGGTAGCCAAAACTGAGTCGTCTGCAGCCTTTACCAGCAGCCGACCTTCGGACAGGGCAATCAGCAGCACCCAGCTCTTATTCAATGCCACACGTGCCAGCAGACCCGAAGGAAGAGTTGTCCGGAACTGCATCTGCAATCTGTGGTGGCTTGATGGCTCTTCGTGCTGCTGCTGGCCAATGCCAAGCTTCCAGGCAGACTCGCTACCCAACGATGCGGTTGTGACCGTCTGGCAAACGTCACCCGCAAAGCCTGCCAAACAGTGGCAGCGGTAAGAATGCTGCCCATCACGGGTCAGGAATGGCTCACAGCGGGCACCATTTAAACAAGGCCTCTCTTGACAGCCAATCAGGAGTGTCGAGCAGTTCTTGTCGCCAAACCCATCAACGCATACACACTGGTAGTTAGCAACCAGGTCCCGGCAGGTGGCACCGTTGCGGCATGGTTGGTAAGCCTCGCACTCGTTCACCTGGAGTGTAGGAGCAGCAAATATATTTGTTACATTTTGGCCCAAGAGAGCAACTGCTACGAGACTCTTGAAACTGTAATCCAAAGACCTTTCCTTGCACAGAAACTCTGCTATCAATGCCATACAACAGATCTTAAATATGAGCCCAGCAAACAATCTTAAGAACCAGAATGGCCAGTCATACACTAAATAAACTTTGAAACTATCAAGCTGCTTTGAAAAAGGCATCAGTGACAATTAATAGATCGACACAGCTATATTAATAAGGGGGGACATGACCTTTGAAAACTGAAAAATGGCGAAACAGTCGATTTTTGGAAGATAATTATTCTGGTAGTATGTCTTATAAACTACTCTTTTTGTAATTATCAATTCCAAACTCCCCATAGAAATACTCGAAATTAATTATATAACAAGCAGCGGTAGCCGCGGAGCAGCAAGCAAGCACCGAAAATTCCCAAACTTCGCGCACGCCATTTCTCTCCCGCCGAACTGAGCGCCGCCATCTTGGTCATGTTTTGCTTGTGAATTCTTGCGCTTTCTTGGTTGCTCCTGGCCCTATGGGGCTGGGACTGGTAGGTCACTGCGCTTGCGGCAGGGGCTAGCCTGCCACCACATTTTTATCTGTTGTAGACCGTCATTGCACCCGCTACTGTTTTGGTGGTGGATGATGGCTGCTGCGACGCGCGTCTTTCTCCCCCTTTTCTTTTTTTTTCTTCTCTATTTTCTCTTCTGTCCGCACGAGGCAGCAGAGTTGGCTTAGCTACAGAGCCAGTAGCAGGCCTGTGCATTTTCTTTTCCTTCTTCCTTCAGTCACAACAACCCTCAGCGGCGGCGACGTCGGCATGGCCAAGGCGTGGCTTGCTTCAGATTGGGAGCCTTGCGGCGGCTTTAGAGTTTCCCACCTTCGAATTCAAGGCTGCCATTGGGAAAAGCGCGCTCTCCATGAAAACGCGGGGGATTGGGCGACTGCTATTGGCTGCTGCGTCCGCTGACGCGTCTGTCTCCACCGGCTACCTCCTCGAGTCGTCTGCTCTGGCTCTTTGCTTTCTTTGTTAGCTGTTTTTGTTCTTCGTGAGTTCTGTTCGCCTTTCGCCATTTTTGCGATCGCCGGATTTACGATCTCTCTTCATGCCCTCTGAATGGTTTCGAGCAACGTGTTTAACGTTACATGGTCGCTCACGATGCCTCGAGATGCAACACACGTTCAGTGCACGGAAGCGAAGGTCGTCCTCATGGCGAGGCGCGCCTACGACGACTGCATCGACGCCTGCAACGTCCTAGCATCTAGCTGTTACAGTGGAACTTAGAAAACAAGGAAATTAAAAAAAAGCCCAGAGTCTTGCCTCGTGATACCTATCCAGAAATTACCAAAATCAATTTCACAACTCCAACACATTCCGCAAATTCTACAGGCCTGGATGCATGTGACTTGATAACCAGCATACACAGCTTTATGAAACTAAATAGTTATTCAAATGTCTATGCTATGAGCCTGTTCTAAAAATTTCAATGAGATATCTTCACAAACAAAAACGTTAGCGTTCTCTCAACCTTCTAGGGCCGTTTTCTCGGAATCACTTTTTTGCCTAGTGTGGCTGCTTAGGACAACAGTATCTCGGGAACCGCTTATCAGACTTTCATGAGGTTTCTTTTATTCCATACATCAATAAATTTCTGAGGGCAAGACGATTTCATTTTTTCAAGATATTGTGTCTGGAATTAATGACAAACAATTGAAACTTGGTTAATGCAGGTCTGATTACTAACAATACTGATTTTGGGACTGTGCCAAAATGTTTCAGCGAGGAAACTTGGGAAAGAGAATTGTCTTGCCCTGGGGTAACTATCCAGGAGTGACCATAACGAATTGCACAGTGCCAGCACGTTTTGCAAATTCTCCAGACCTGCCCCAAGGGATCTATGTAAACCATTTTGATATACTCTAACTGGAGAACCAATGAGCCCGGCTCCATGAGACTTGGTAGATCTTCAATGTTAGTACTATGAGCCTACCCTGAAAATTTCATTCAAATATCTCAAGAAATAAAAAAGTCGGTGTTCAAGGGTAGCCTCCCCCCCCCCCCCCTTTCTTTACTAGGCATGTGTAGGCTTTAGGTGAATTTAGCCTCTACTTGTGTAACATAAAAGCCACAAATGCAGTGTCAAAAGCGAAATTTAGAAACCGTGCACAACTTGTGCGCAGTACACACGTTTGCAACAACACCCAGATCTGGCAGTTGACTGCAGTTAAAGTGGCGTTAGATCAAAAACAGAATCAATCTATTTACCAAACACTACCCAGTGTATAAAAGGTGCCTATTTGCTCTTTTTTCTTTCCTTTACATTCTGCGATGCACTTGACATTAAGTTATTTGTTATTTATTCTAAGAAACGAAAATGCACAGTGCCTACTTCTGCTATGAAAGTGGAAATGCACAGGGTTTAAACAGCTTTTTTAAGCTGAAGTAACAAACAAAATTCACCTCAGTTCCACAGTCAGCACCTTCGTAGCCTGGCTCACACTCGCACCGATATGCATTCACAAGGTCGACGCAACGCCCGTGAATGCTGCAGTCATGACCAGGACAGTCGTCGATGTTGACCTCGCACCGTGTCCCATTAAACCCAGGCGGGCAGAGGCAAACAAATCCAGCAGCCGTGGCATAGCTGAAGCTCTGGAACAGCCCCAGGTAGTTCTCCTGGTAAAGGCTCGCATTGGAGCGTTCGAGGCATGCTGCCCCATTCTCGCAAGGTGGAGTCGACGGTGTGGGAGGGTCACAGTCAGGCACATCAACTTCACAGGCAGCCCCCTCGTAGCCATCAAAGCAATGACAGTAGAAGCCACGCACCCGATCTTCACACGTACCACCGTGCTGACAGGCCCCCGGGTAGCAGTCGTCAATGTTGCTCTCACAGTGCACACCTTTAAAGCCCGTGTCAGTGCAGTTGCACTCGTACCTGCGCAGTTGAGGAAGGCACATAAGGCTAGATAGTTACAACTAAGTTTGTAGCTCAAAGACTTAAGAAAGCACAGGAAAAAACCAACAGAGCAACGCAAAGCAAAACATGAAGCACTGTTTCCAATTTCACTCAGCTGGAGCTGAACTGGAGATTCCAGCTAAGACTTTCAGCACTGTTTAGAAACAATTTTTTTGGAATTGATGCTGCGAGCATGAGATGGTGGCTTCCAGACTTGCCAGGTTGGTTCGCGAATGTGAGACAATGGCATGCTTGCAGGACCCATCGCCTCGCACTCATAGCTTCAACTACACTGCGAACAACTCGAGATGAAGAGCAGTTTCCCTGCCACAGTACAGCAACCAGTTACAGACAATAATATCTAATCTGTAAATATTTCACCCATTAATTTTAAGCATCTTATTAACAATTTTAGATCTGCACCTGGTCATTGGTTAAAGACACGAAAAGCATTCAGTGACCAGTTAGCAGACAGAAGCTGTGCATTACTGAAAAAGAACATGGTAGGAAAGTGGATGTCATATCTCAGCCCCACAGCGAACTCAGCTCTGCCCTCCAGGACTTTGCACTGTAACGTGGTGCCAGTGTGCCACATCAAGCACACCGCTATGTTCCTATCAAATTTCTTCTGACTGTGGCCATGCCAGTGTTTGTGTCCGTTCATCCACAGAAAAGTGGCAATGAAACTTCCAGAGCTGAGAAAATTATTAACGGAAAATTCAAAGCAGTTCTCCGAGTTCACAGAGCATTGTACAATTTGGGAATGAGTATGGGGAAATTTTATGCTAAGGTCCCATGTCATCCCTATAAACAATAAACCTTGGCTAGTCCTAAAAAAAAAAACAAAAAGATACAGCTGTATTATCCCACACATGCTAAACGATATGTCTCTCACAAAAACTGTGCTCTCGTCAGAGTGCGTATGAAAGCTGCACCTTTTGGTTAAGCTTTTTGGTTAAGCCTTATAGATTCCATGCTCCCCTCAAGAAGTGCATTTGCTCACTGTCTGCACGAGCATGCCTTCACTTCTAATTCACTTTTCCTCTTAGTAGAGTTTTTCGTCTTAACTGAATGAATTTCTCATGCATTGTTTACCTCACGACTAAGCCTCATTACTCACATAACATGTCATTAACCCCAACTTCACAACAAAAATCACTTCATCACACAGTCATCAGCCCATAAACTCACACACACATGCTTATATCTGAAAACAATGCACAGAGTCATCACACAGCTTTGGACTAATTTAGTAGCCATCATTTCTAATAGTATTTGCATTAGACTTCACATTGTCACAAATACATACAAGTAAACCCTCAATAATTCAAAGTCTTATTTCAAATTCCACACAATTTTAAGGAATTTTTGCAGTCCCATAACTTTTAATGTCAATTTGACCAGATAATTCGAAGCGGCAGCATCCAAAATTTGGCCACTCAACCTATTTGTAAAGAGTAAAGTAGCTGTGCATGAGTAGAAGGTAGTATGCATCCTGTGGCGAAAAGCCTGTTGCTGACAAGATGCATTGGGGCTCCATGCGTCAAATTAAATGCAAGTCTGTTCCACTATAGAAAATTTGAGTTGTGCACTGTCAGCCTGGCTTGTTCACACTGGCAACAACCCACTCGGAAGAGCACAAGGTAGCGAGAGAGAATGCACCACAGAATTCGAAACTATACAAACGTGCAGATTTGCCACAAGCCATTAAGACCTGTGAAAGGAAATAACAAGAAGAATACGATTGGGATGGAGCGCATTTGGCAAGCACTCGCAGATTATGACTAGCAGCTTACCGGTATCGCTCAAGAGGAACGTATACAACAGTTGCATCTTGCCTGTACTAACCTATGGGGCTGAAACGTGGAGGCTAACCAAGAGAGTTCTACTTAAGTTGAGGACAACCCAGAGGGCTATGGAACGAAAAATGGTAGAGGTAACATTAAGAGATAGAAAGCGTGCAGAGTGGGTCAGAGAAATAACTCAAGTTACCGAGATTCTAATAGAAATTAAGAAGAAGAAATGAACATGGGCAGGACATGTAGTGCGAAGAGAGGATAACCGATGGTCGCTGAGGGTAACAAACTGGATTCCACGGGAAGGAAAGCATAGCAGGGGGCGGCAGAAAGTTAGGTGGGCGGATTAGGCTAAGAAGTTCGCGGGGGTCAAGTGGATGCAGCTAGCACAGAACCGGGTTAAGTGGAGAAATATGGGAGAGGCCTTCGCCCTGCAGTAGGTATAATCAGGCTGATGATGATGATGATGATGATGATTAAGACCGCACTTGACTGTGAAATACATAGTGGAACGCAGTTTCACTTTTGATCTCTTTAAAAGTATTGCTTTAAGTTAAGTTGCATGTGCGCCATGACGCTACTATATAAAAAAAAAAAAATATTACGACAGCAGCACGAAGTCAGGGGTATATGCAGCACATTCTCACAATAATATTTTTTGCCTGCACTAGATTTTCTTCCGCTTGGTTAATTCAAACATTTTTTTGCGGTCACAGTGACTTTAACTGCTGTCACACAAGCATTTCGAAGGCCCTCGAACCAATTGTCTATCGACTCAAAGGCCTTTGAAGGTTGCCACACGGGTGTTCTTAATGGCCATTAAGTCGATAGTCTATCGAGTCAACGGAACAGCAAAACTCTATCGAGATCTCAAAGGCCTTCGAACGTCGCGCATGGTTGCTAGCGTTGACTCGACGAGCGCAACACGCACTCTTGTGCACAGCGAGTCTACGATACAAAAACGTTAACAAGCGTTACTAATACATATCTTTAATTTGTGCTGTAAAAAAATATTAGTGTGCGCAATAATTTAAAAGTAGCATCGCTCTTTTTTTCAGGCGCATTCTTTTTGCACTCTCTACCACTGTCACCTGCGCTGCCGAGAAAAGCAAACACAATGAAAAGCACAGCCATACGAACGTCAACGCGTTTAAAAAAAAACAAAGTTGCCCTTTAATAACAACTAAAAAAAAGAAAGGTAACAGTTATATTTTATTTTGCATTTATAGAAAGATTTTAGTTTTTAAACAACACTGAAAGCAACGATGGTAGCGTCACAAAAGTTTGGCGCCAAACACCAGAGCTATTTCAATAGCCTTCGAGTTTTGTTGTGTAGCAGTGGCACAACTCCTCAGAGTTTGATCGCAATTGAAAATCTCGAAGGCTATCGACTCAATCGCCTTCAAAAATGACCGTGTGACAGGGGTATAAATTAACAAGGCTTTACTAGCTATAAGTCAATAGGTCTTGCTGGGTACAAATTAAAGAGAGAAACAGTAAAATAAACTAATTTACCACCTCCTTGATGAATTTATTCGAGCTTTGGTTCTATTCCGTTTGCTGCTGTTCAGTTGTTTTTTTCAGACGGCATACAGACAAACACATTCCTTGGCAAGCTTCTTCCCTCAAGATTACTCTAATGCAAGATTAAGCATCAGGTCCATGCTCATCAACTGCAGTATATGTTTTTTTTTTTAGTGAACTGTGTGAGCTGTTGTACTTGTGCACCATTCTGAAACAGTGAAGTTTCTGAAACAGCTTACGACGAGGTTTAGAGCCATTAGTACTGACATTCCAACTGTGAAAAATGCTACAGCACAATTGCTTCATAAAGCACCTAGCAAGTGTGGCAGCCAATGCCTTCCACACTGATGATGGCTCCTGCTATGGTTAAGAGTCATAACCTGGACTCATTTCTGACTTCATCAAGTTTAGACTTCCCTAATCCTGACATCATCAAGGGAAGCCTTGCAGATTTTGAAAACCAAAGAGAGAGGCTCACCCATTGACAAGGTCAAGGCAGCTTGCTCCATTAAGACATGGTCCTGACTGGCACTCGTCAATGTCGATTTCACAGCGGAGACCCTCATAGCCCGCAGGGCAGACGCAACGAAATCCATTCACCTGCAGCGAGTCATCCCATTGCAACAATCCTATTAACCATTCAAAGTTTTGGCATGCATTGCAGGACAAGTTGAAACCAAGGTTTATAAAGGAACCTCAAAATAGTTTAACTGAAAGTCAGCATCAGACTTCTGCTGTTCCCATAACACAACGGTACTAACAGTACTACAAGTGCAAGCAGGATCATAAAGACAATTCTTAGGTGCCCATACACATCTGCATTAATGGCCAATAGAGTTTGTGCCTCAGTCGGAAGCATCCTAACCACTCCTCACTGCCTATCCACTAACCTGGTCCAGGCAGGTAGAACCATGCATGCATGGACTGGAATCACATTCGTTGAAGTCGATCTCGCAGTGGTCGCCCAAGTAGCCACCGGGGCAGACACACTTGTACTCGTTAACACCATCGACGCAGGTTGCTCCATTGCGGCATGGCTGTGAAAGGCACTCGTTGACCTGTATAATGGGGGAAAAAAAAAAAAATCGCATGACAGCTCCATTAGAGAACAGCAGCAGAGGGAGCGACAAGAACTCGTCTGCTTCTGCACACAGCGCGCTAGAGCACTGGTCCCAATCACCACTTTTGTGCCGAAGTTATGCCAGTTACCTAAAGCAACTAAAGCAACAAAAAATTGTCCATCCATCAGCCATAGACAGCATTTTGTATAATTTCACAGCTGTCAGTCTTCGCAGCTATTCCTTTTCCACCATTACAAAACAGCATGTGCATGGGTGCACACATGTGTGCAAATAACTCGCTCACAGAGAGATGCAACCAATATATATTTACAGCATCATACACAGTTAGTAAGCTTGCACATTTCTATTAAAATGAGGAAAGCAAGTGAACAATCCATGTGCATTGCAGAGAAGAAGACTCTTCAAGATTCCTTGCATTGTTTCGCATTCCAGCCACCCAGCCAAACTGCCAGAAGAAAAAGAACGAAAGAAAAAAAAAGGACATAGAGAATTGGCACACACTTCAAAAGCATCGAACCGTTTGAGCATCGAGCCTCTCTCAAGCAGAAGAAAAAAAATAAAAACAAATGACTCCCCAAGGTGCAACGACATATACGCGACATCACCCATGTGTCACATGATTGCGCAACCAGGACCTACAAAAATAAAGGTTGCCAGTCCTGCTTAGCCCAAATTAGAGGTTTCCCTAAAAACTGAAAAGTATTTGCAAACATCTATCCAGCACTCAAGAATACTTTCTAGTTTCACTAACGTTTTCAAAACTTCGTGGCTAGCATGAAAATAGAAAACTGGTCATAGATATGCTGAATGAAGTCTATAGATATGAAAAGCTCCTGCAACTTCTTTTTTTAAAGGTCAGTGTGTCTCACACATTCAAAAACTGCTGAATTCTATTAAATGGCAATTAAGTCTTCAAAAAACTGTACCTCACATCAAGATGCACTGCTAATTCCAAAGTAAGCAAAGCAGGAATGAATCTGCCAAAATACAGTCGAACCCAGTTATATCGAACCCGGATATATCGAATTTTGGTTATATCGAACTCACGGAACATCCCCTTGAAAATCCCATGTAAAAGTATAGGAAAGCCGCGTCATATGTCGAACTCCATTCACCGGTCGTTCGATATATCGAACTCCGCACCACGCACTGGAAAGTGTGCCTTCCCCAAAGACGATTGCATCCCCCTTGGCCGTTTGCCGCGTGACGTTTTCAAGCCACGCGTGGAAGGACAGTTCGGTGACGACTGGTCTGGGCAGCACCGTGCCCATTCCTCAAAGGCGCGCACATCTGCAGTTATCGTTTCCCGCGCGCCAGCACATGACGTTTGCAAGCCATGTGCATGGGTGTGCCCATTCTTTTACCAAGCTATCTCTCTCCTTCAGCACGCGCTACGCATGCGCCAAGCCAGCTCGGCCTGTTTTCAGACAGACGTCGGATGCTTTCTCCAGCGTGTGTTGCAAACCCTCTGCGCGCGGCGGCTGACGTGGCTATGGCGCCTGCGGACGTTAAGAACCGGCAGATCTCTCTCTCTTTTTTTTTCTTTTTCTTTTTTCTTTTTTGCGAGAGTAATCTAGTCTTATTGTTGTGCTGTACGTGCGGCGTAGCGTAAGATATGGCGGCTGCGGACGTTAAGAAGCAACAGGTTTTCTTTTTTTTTTTTTTTTTGGCAGGAGTCGTTTATCCTTGCATGAATGAATCAATGAAAGCACACGGTCAGCTGCTGCGATCATGATGCCCGCCCCAAGCGCGACGCAATAAATCGGACCAGGCATGTGCAATCAAGCCATCGCGGGCACTCTGCCTAGTTCGCTCCCTGCCATGGCAGGAGAACACGCCAAACACGCCGCCACATTATCGCTGCGCAGCATCTTGGCACGCTGCCAAGAAATGAGCTGTGGATGAAACGACTGAAACGGAGTGACGCGCGCCATTGACATGCAAGCAAAAACGCTCGCGATTTCTGCCCCTGCGACACAGAAACCTTGTTTTGAGCTGCCAAGGTGGCTCAAGTGGCGAAAGGGTTGCAGTTCCAACAAGTTTGAAACCTTTCACTCTGTCGCTGCCGCTCGTCGTCGTCGCTGATATCGCTCAATCGCTTAAACAAGCTGGCCCTAACGCTTTTTTTTTTTTTCTTAAATTCTCGGGTGCAAAAGTGGAGGGTGGGTTCATTATGCGAGTGGGTTGATTACGCGACAAATACGGTATCGTTTTTTTCGCATCGTAAGTGCCGTCACAAGCAGATTTCTGTATATCGAATTATCGATATATTGAACTATTTCGCGATCCCCTTCGAGTTCGATATATCCGGGTTCGACTGTATAAGTTAATTTGTGGGTACATTAACACGTCAGAATTAAACTTAGTTGGCAGTTATGCTTGCAGGATGCACAGCATAGTGACATGAAAATGTGTGTGCTTCAGATTTGGATGTGACTGTCTCAACTGAATAATTGCTATATACTATAGTGATGCCTCTCAGAATATAGAGGGTTCTGCATTCACCTTCAACTACGAGCCTCAGCTACATTACTCCAGGGTGCCTCCCGAGCCTCACACTAAAACATTGAGCTAAAGCTTTCGTGCTCCATGAGTTGTTATTGGCAGGTATATTTCTGGAGGTTTAAATTACATGAACGTGTGAATAGCCAAAAAAATAAATTCTGCAATTTTCAATATGACGGTCATGCAAAGTAAGAATTTAGGCCTGAATTTTATCTAGCTTCACAAAATTCCCAATGCAAACTGTGCAACATGTGGTGACACAACAGCATGAGGAACACAATGGACAAAGGAAAGCACACAGTCGTTTTTATAACCCAACAGCAGCAGCAGCAGCAACAGCAGCAGCAGCAGCAGCAGACACTGCTACCTCTGTGATAACTATGCTACTACATGTGGGGGAATTAGGAACAGTGCTCATTTCTACATGCCTTATTGCATGGTCCGGCTCACCACTTTTTATCTGCGAAACAAACTCTGTGCTTGCCTTGCATCACAACCATGAATGCATCAAGCTTCAAAGCCAACAGTTGGAGTGGTGCAAGGTGTGCACTGCACCACAATCAGCACAAAATTGCTCATGAACTCATTACGTGGTTTGCAGTATGGCTTTGGATCAACGCAATTATTACAAGAGAGCTACATTCTTCTTTTTGTTAGTATCCCAAGCCCATACACAGAGGCATTCAAATTTTGTAGAATCAAGTTTCTTTAAGGTAAGCAGTGACAAATACAATGTATGGTTTATAACGTTTAAGGTCCCAAAGCAACTTAGACTATGAGGACTACTGTAATTGAGGGCTCCGGAAATATTGGCTACCTGTGGTTCTTTAATGCGCAATGACATTGCACAGTACATGGGCACCTTACATTCTTCCTCCACTGAGAAGCGCACACTGCAGCCGGAACTGAACCCTGATCAGCCAGCTCAATAGTCCAGTGCCCTCACCACTGAGTGAATCCTAAGAAACCACATGCAGCTACTCCCAAATGGTGCTCTCACTCAAAGTGTCCCCTATGCAGCAAGGCCTGGTTTAATCAAAGTATTTCTCAGCACTCTGAAGCTCACACGAGCAACATTCTACTACTATATTCAAAATTTACAAAACAGCCACCACCAGTGACATGTGACACTAGATTAAACTGAGCTCAGATTACTGAGTTCTGGGAATATATCTGTGCCTGCAAAATAGTCCTCCGAAACATACCATTTTGCACAAAATTCCGCGACTGAAAAACAATGAGTCGCGAAGACACAATCATACAAATTTGTTCAAAGGGCACATTGCATTTTTTGTAGAACAATGTAAGCATTACGCTGCAGCCGGAAAGCCAGACAAGAAGCTGATATTGGGAGCCCACGAACAGCTTGATCAATACCTGCAAGTCTGTCTGATTATTCCATTATGTCCAATCGATACAGGCTAAAACCTAAGCATTGAATCCTTTGCCCTGTTTCAACGTTCACCATCAACTGCACTGCTGGTAACACCAGGGCTGTATCCATTAGTCAACAAGGGCAAGTATTTGAACGCTAAATGAACAAAACCAGTGTTTCCAACCCACAATGCAGAAAACGCCCACCTCAATATGGCAGTGGGTGCCAGTGTATCCGGGCCGGCAGAAGCACTCGTACCGGCCTGGATGGTTGCGGCAGAAAGAATCGTGTTGGCAAAGATGCACAGCGCACTCGTCCACGTCTTCGGCACAGCGTGCCCCCTGATAGCCACGGGGGCACTCACACTGGAAGCTTCCATCATCAGTCTCTCTGCAGGTGGCACCTGACACGCATGGGTTTGGACGACAGCGCTGCGGTTGCTGGGCAAAGCTTCCACACGCACCTTGTGGGTCGGTACATCTGGGCACAAAAGCGAGGCATTCGCAAATGAGCCACTCGCATCCATGACAAGGAATTTGTGAGGCTAGTTAGCCAGATGATTATGACTCGGGACTGGATTTACCATTTCCGCAGCTTCTTTACAATGCATTTTATTTTTATGGAGGCCTCCTATGCACAGAAAGGTCAGAGTTTTATCTAAGCTTGTTTCTTAGCAAGAGCAGTTTATGCACAATTGTAACACACAAATGGCTGATTGCAATATGAAACACTGTCATGTAAAAAAAAGCCAAGCAATTGCCCAGGTAAGTTATAGGATAAGTATCAACAACCTGACCGCCATCTATAATACCCAAAGTGAGAAACCTGAATGGATGCCAGTTCTGAGTGAACTGGCCAACCTAAAGCTCTTTGAAACTTTGCGAACTCTTACTTTTGCTAGAGCACTTTGTGGCATTATACTTTGACTTTGCCCCACTGTAAATATCATTGTTAACAGGAAATAAAGAAAAAGTTATATGTGATTGAGCTGTAAAACCCAAATATATATAGAGGTTTGTTTCTAAAGATTATGTTGCAAGGAAAACTAAATAGGAAAGTGAAGAAAAGCAAAATAAACAGGGGAGCAATGCGCATACCACATACACTTCCATCATGTAGTCAAGTGAAACCGGGTGCCTCTGTCCAATCGCACTCACATCGTCATAGCTTTATCAGGTTCTGATAAATACAGGTGTATTTGTTGCCTGCAACACACTGCTTACTGCTTCAGTCAGAGAACAAAGTTTTGGATAGGGAAGTTTAGTTAAGCTTACGGGGTTTAACGACCTAAAGCGACTCAGGTTATGAGCAATGCCATAGTAGAGGGCTCCAGAAATTTCGACCATCTGGGGTTCTGATATCGCAAGGCACATGGGTGCCCTGCTTTTCGCCTCCATTGAAAAGCGGCTGCTGCGGCCGGCATTCAATATTAGATTCTTAATGGATTGGAAAGAAAGAAAAAGCGACCACGGCTGAATCCAGAAAAAGCTAGGTGGCCTCTGATCTTATATTCCACGTGACGACAGCAGTGCCATTCTACCATTACAGAAGCTAGAAAAAAGCCTTTTCGTGACACTTCAGCATGGTTTACAGATGCCAGTGGGCTGTTACAGTTACAAAAACTGTCAGTGTACTTTTCATGCTGTGCCCAAACTGACAAAATAGAACTGCCCTATGTAATCAACAATCTTGCTATCTTACAGCACTCCGTGTTTCTGCACTTTGTGACCAACTGCAACATGTACACTCGATCAATAGGCAGCATGCTATGGCATACATAGATAGGCCAGCATGCACGAGGAGGAAGGGGGGAGGGGTGTAATGTATAAAATTTCCATTCATCTGATCTCCGAACGAAACACTGCGGTGCTCCAATGGCGCTCACTAGTTACGCCTTCAATTTCCACAAAGTACTACAGCCTAGCATGAGGCTATCGCAGCCAGAGATATACAGTAGAATCTCGGTGATACGAACTCGGCTGATACGAAATTTGGTGTGATACGAATTCATAAAATTCCCCGGCCGAATTGCACTGCGTTCAGTGGGCAAAAGATCAGATGCCCCGAACACTTTTTCTCTTCGCTACGGGTGATACGAACTTCGGTATCACGACTGGTCGAGGCCCACGCACACACGCACAGCGAGAAGAGCGTGCGCAGCGGTGCAGCGCTGATAGCACGGATCACGCACACACGCACGAAAGAAGAAAAGAAATACAGCGGGAAAAAACCGGCTTGGCAACCCGCGGCAGCAGCGAAGTTGGAGAAGGAGCGTTGTTGACGGCGGCAATATCTTGCCCCACCCCCTCTTCCGCTTTCTCTCTTTCTCTGCACCCTCCTCCCCCCCCCACCGCGTTTTTTTTATCTTGTTGTTGCTCTCTGCCAATTGGTGTTGTGTGCACGGCATTGCGGCCTTCTCCACATTTCTCCGCTGCCCCGTAGCCGTAGGCCATGCTCTTCTGCTTTCCGGAGTCTCCGCTGCAGCGGCAACACGTTGCTTCGTTTCCTCGTTTGTTGAGGCTGACAACGCGTTGATAGTGCGTTGTTTTGTGATAATCTCGGCAACGCAAAAGGATACCGCAGTGTCATGCTGTCAACATTGTCAACGATTGTTGGTCAGCAAGACCAAATTATGCAGAATGTGCAGCACTTCGCGATGAATTCTAAAAAAGCCAAAACTGCCCACCATGTGAAGTTGGAAGAGGTTCTACTAACGTGGTTCATTCAGAGAGGTCACGGCGACCGGCGTCAACATCGACGGAAAAGTGCTTTGCGAGAAGGCAGCGGACATCGCACTCACACTTGGAATTGATGACTTTCAGGCCTCCGGTGGATGGATTCACCTGTTCAAGGTGCGTCATAATCTTTCATACAAGACTACAAGACTGTTTATGGCAAAGGAAAAAAGTCGACGCCTCCGCCGTGGAAGACTGGATGACAACCACACTGCCGTCTTACATAGCGGGATATGAGGCACGTGATGTTTTCAATGTAGATGAAGCAGGGCTGTTTTACAATCTCCAGCCCGAAAAAAGTTTGTGGTTAAAAGGCGATGCCTGCCGGAGCGGACAAAAGAGCAAACAGCTTATTACAGTTTTGTTTTGTTGCAACGCCGACGGATCGGAAAAGATGCCACTGACAGTCATCATCATCATCAGCCTGACTATACCCACTGCAGGGCGAAGGCCTCTCCCATATTTCTCCACTTAACCCGGTTCTGTGCTAGCTGCATCCACTTGACCCCTGCGAACTTCTTAATCTCATCCGCCCACCTAACTTTCTGCCGCCCCCTGCTACGCTTTCCTTCCCTTGGAATCCAGTTTGTTACCCTAAGCGACCGTCGGTTATCCTCTCTTCGCACTACGTGTCCTGCCCATGTCCATTTCTTCTTCTTAATGTCCACTAGAATGTCGGTAACTTGAGTTATTTCTCTGACCCACTCTGCACGCTTCCTATCTCTCAATGTTACCCCTACCATTTTCCGTTCCATAGCCTTCTGGGTTGTCCTCAACTTAAGTAGAACTCTCTTGGTTAGCCTCCACGTTTCAGCGCCATAGGTGAGTACAGGTAAGATGCAATTGTTATATACTTTCCTCTTTAGCGATACCGGTAAGCTGCTAGACATAATCTGCGAGTGCTTGCCAAATGCGCTCCATCCCAATCTTATTCTTCTTGTTATTTCCTTTTCGTGGTCCGGATCTGCGGTTACTACCTGTCCTAAGTAGACATATTCGCCTACTACTTCCAGTACTTCGCTACCTAATGTAAACTGCTGTTCCTTCCCGAGGCTGTTGAACATTACCTTAGTCTTCTGCATATTGATTTTCAAGCCTACCTTTCTACTTTTCCTGTCTAGGTCATCAATCATTATTTGTAGTTCATCTCCAGAGTTGCTTAGCAAGGCAATGTCATCAGCAAATCGCAGATTACTAAGGTATTCTCCATCTACCCTTATCCCTAACTGCTCCCATTCCAAGTCTCTGAATACTTCCTCTAAGCAAGCTGTGAATAGTACTGGGGAGATTGTGTCTCCTTGCCTAACACCTTTCTTTATGGGAATTTTGTTACTTTCTTTATGCAGAACTATGGTTGCTGTGCAGCCACTATATATATCTTCCAGCACTTTCACGTATGGCTCGTCTACCCCCTGATTTCGCAATGCCTGCATCACCGCCAAGGTTTCAACTGAGTCAAATGCTTTTTCGTAATCAATGAATGCTATGTATAAGGGCTGGTTATATTCCGAGCATTTTTCTATCACCTGATTGATGGTATGGATATGATCGATAGTAGAGTACCGTTTCCGAAACCCTGCTTGATCCTTTGCTTGATTGAAGTCTAAGGTTGTCCTGATTCTATTAGCGATTACCTTAGTAAATACCTAATACGTAACAGACAGTAAGTTGATTGGTCTGTAATTTTTAAGGTCCTTAGAGTCCCCTTTCTTATGAATGAGGATAATGTCATTGGCAAGTAACAAAAGCCCCGATGCTTTAAGGCAGCCGGTCGATTGCCCTGCGTCTACAAGGCGAACAAAAAAGAATGGATGACGTCTTCTTTGTTTATGGAATTCGTCATGTACCTCGACCGCAAGATGTCTTGCCACAACAGAAAAATTGTTTTGCTGCTGGACCAGTGCACTGCCCATCCAAAACAAATGACACTACAGAGTGTTAAGGTGGTGTTTCTGCCCCCGAACGCAACAAATCATTTGCAACAACTGGATACTAGCATTATAAGGAATGTTAAGCACCATTTGAAAGCTTTGTTGGTGCGCCGCCTCCTCGCGAAGATTGAAAGGAAGGACGCGAATCTCCAGATTAGTCTTCTGGACGCTGTGCATTTTCTTGTAATTGCATGGGATCGCGTCATTCTTACGACCATCGCCAATTGTTTCGCGAAGTGTGGGATTTTCAAATCCGCTGTGGCTACTGCCTCGCAAGTGCTAGACCCGATTCCCATAGATGTCTGGAATCAACTTGACGTCTACTGTTGCGTCGACGATTTCGTCACCGCGAACGACGACCTCGCCACCTGTGGTCTCCGCACGGTTTAAGATATTGCGGAGGAAGCGTCACCACAGCCTGGCATTCCATGCAGTGACGAAGATGACGACGACCAAAGCATTGATGACCCACCACCAAGCAGCAGAAACGATGCACGCCATCGATGTTCTGCGGCGCGCCGTGACCTCAGAGTCTGTGCGGGAGAAGACAGCGGCCCAATTTTTCAGTTTTCAAAACTCTCTGTTATCAGATCTCGCGGAAAAGAAGGTGAAGAAAGATATACGCGACTTCTTTCAACGAAAATAAATATTTTGTACCTGTTGAAAGGTTTGAAAACGGATTTTGCTCGTTTTTTGGCGATACGAAATTTCGAGTGATATGAAAATTTTTGTCTCCCTTTGAATTTCGTATCACCGAGATTCTACTGTAGAATACAAAAACAAATATAAGCAATGAGCAGGATAAGTTAACTTGTACGTCCCTCGTAAAATAGAATGACAGAACACAATACAAGGGAATGCGGGGTAATGTTGGGTCTACACAAACCGATACGCTGACAGCCACTGACAGCTGCCATACGTGACGCATTCGTGGATCGCAAATTGACATGCAGCAACACAATACATGTCGCTGCAACATGTCACTGCATCGTGCCAGGGCACACCTGCAACTACCAAAGAGCGCACCCGTGCAGAAGGCAAACAGGCGAGAGTAAAGGGAGCGGCACACACAAAAACGAGACTTGCATAACGGACAAGGCTGTGCATTGTTTACTAGCGTCCACTTCCATTCTGCACAATTTCTGCCAAACAAGCGGAGGACTGACAAAAGCCTAGACGTTGGCCCGCGCATCTTGCTAAGTACAGCCCTCACGCTCTCTCACAGCATAGTTTCACTGTCGCACCTTTTGTTTGCAAATACATCTGGACTCATCGCAGACATTGCACCGCAGCACAACCTATATGTGAAGTCTCAGTGAGCTCCCTTTCAAGACTGCTGTGCTTAACCCCTGACAGTCCGAAACATTCACCGCCCCCGTTGTGGTCCGAAACTATTTTGCCTCTTTTTCGGCGCCCCAAAAGAAAATGACACCCATGCAAAAACACTTTTGCAAACTTTCACTCTACTTTTCTGTGCCCCTTAACAATATTTAGGCAGCGTGTGGAATTGCTCGAAGCATTCTCCTAGGTGCAGTCTGGAATTTTCATTGCAGGTTTAGCAGAAAAACACTTTCCTTCCTGCTCCCTTTGGTTTTCAAAGGCTTCTGCAGAGTGACCGTTTCCTCCTGCTTGTGCCCACATCTTTTCTTTCAACGATATATTTTGGGCAGAGCTAAGCATCGTGACTTGATGTTTGTCCCTCCAGGTAAGTGCTATGTATAGGTCTCCCTCCAGTAAGCAGCCACTTCACCTCTCCTCAAGTTCCTTCTTCAGCTAAGGCATTGTTTGCTTCCTGTTCATGCGAAGGGGAGCTCCTGAGGCTGTCAGTCATTGTGCTGCCATAATAAGGTTCAAATTTAGAGGTGTAGCCGGTTTGGCAATTAGCAAGCGCATCAACATTATAACATTTGAACGAAATTCGCCTCTTGAAGCCAAAGCACCTTTTGCCGATGCAAATTTTTGTCCTGGTGTTGAAATGCTCTCTTCATTTTGCACCAGTGTAGTGCACAATCCTTCCACTGTTTGGTTGGGCTGAAGAGGCATCCAGACTTCAAGAAACGCTCAGCATCCAAAAAATTTCAAGAAACTGCTTGTGTTTCAAGACATGCGGGCAAAAATGCATCTTCTTAAGGAGGTCCTGGCTGAAGTACTCCTTGACTTTGGGCTTGGGATTCAATGTTATATGTTCATTTGTGCACCTACAAAGGCTTTGAATTCTTCCACAAACACATCTTCTCAGTCTTTCCAAAGTAAGTGGTCTAGAAGAGCTCCCTCAGTTGAGATTTATTCCATGCAAAGCAGTCGGTTTTGAGCACAATAGTATCATCAATCAGTTTTTCTGTTAGGAAATATTGAGAGTAGTCCACCTTTCAGTTTAGATTGGATGCGCTTACTTGAGATCCCGGGTTCAAGATGGTGAACGGAATGGGTGTGAAGCCTGGACAAATGTTCATGTAGGATTTCCCGACAGTTGCACGTGGACACGTGTCACCAAAGCCACAGTCTCTAGCACTAGTCATTGCAGTCATTGCTGCGACAACTTGATTCTGTGGAATCACTGCCTTCATCATCTGACGGATGCAGGTAGTTTTCTTCACTGAAATGATCTTCACTTTTGCGAAAAAGGTTGGCAATTTTTTACTGCAGGTAACACTCTGCAAGCACGCAACCATTCTGTGCTGCCAGCAGCATGCAAACAGAACCACAGAACACTCTGGTGCTGAATTGTGCCAAAGTTCCAAAGCACTTATTTGCTGCCCTCTAGTTTAAAAAAATGCACAAGAAAAACCTCATTAATTCACTGTCTAAGGCGCATTTCGTGTAATGAAACAAAAATGCGTGCAATTCAACCACGGAAAAGCTTGTCGTGCGGCAGATTATTTGTGTTGTCAGGCAGGGTCCTCTCCTGTCATCCTCTTAAACTGTGTGTAGCCCAAACCACCACTGTACAATGTTTGATATGCGACCTTGTAAACTTTTGACTAGGGGTATGCAAATTCTGAATCGTAACTCTTGAATCAAATGTCAAATTGAATAAAAAATAAATAAATTAGGGAGCAGCTGAGGTTCCCTCTATGGATATGACGTGACAATAACAATGGTTCCCCATTGTGTGCCCTCATCTACTGCATACAGGCACTTTCCTGCCCTGCTCATTCAATCGCTAGTCCTCTCGCACATACTGCTTCGCATATAGTCATAAGTTGCCACGTTGTGTGAAGGACCACCCCTCAGCACAGGTATAAAGCCTCGCTTTAACTAAGCCACACCAGTGTTCTCATGTGGCCTAGGAATAGAGTGACATGGGATTAAGGGGTTCAATTTTTACTTCACCCCCGTCTCCAAGAAAGTGCCCGAGTTAAGTCCCATCATATGGTCTCATGAAGTCATACAACTCGCCGACCAATCAGTGCAATGCCATACCACCTGCCAGCCCCCACCTGCCCGAGGCACGCTCGTGATTTTTCGCTCAGAATGCCAATGCTAATGCCTACATCGCACCGAATACACAGACACCAGATTTTCTGGAGAATGGCGCATTTAATGCTATCACGTTAGTGTTAAAAAAGAGGCATTAAAGACTGCTTGCATGCAACAATGCAAAAGCATTACATTCCCTTGTAGCATGCTGGGTCATCCTACGTTGTGTAATGACGAACAGCCATGAATCATGACTACTGTAATGTTTCGAGCAATATGACACCCTGTTTACACAAACAGTGCTCATAAAGCTTCACGAAGCGGCATTACATATATTTCGATATAAATGAGAGAGCAACAGATCACTAGAAAGAACATAAAGCTGATCACACCAGCAAGAGGGAGTTCCACGACAGTGTAATGTCTGTCTGTTCCTATACACACCAGAGATGAACAGTGATTTGGCAGAAAAATGATTTCATAGAAGCAACAAATTCAATGTTAGAGTTAAAAGCAAATTCATGGCTTGGTTAAAGGCCGCTTTAACCAAGCTGTATGGACATGCCTGCATGGCCTAGGAGTAGTGTGTTTGGCTCAGCATCCAAGAGCCCTGAAAGGTCGATTTCTATCCCACCTTCCCACCTCAAAGGAGAAAGCCAAATTGACAGCTCTTCCAACTTTGTGACAGTATGAGGTCTCATCATGTCACATAATCCTACGACTCAGTGCTTGGCCATGTCACCTACAACTACCACCTGAAAGAGCCGTGCCCGCAATTTTTTCCTGACAACGCTAAGTACACTAGCAAGGGCAATGCCGACAAGCTGGAGTTTTTTCAGAACACTACCTTTAATGCTGCTGCATTAAAATAAAATTAATTTCTATCATTATTGAATAAATCCCCTTCATTTATCTAATGTCTAATGCATCTGTTTAGCTATGAATCTATTAGCTGTGTTTTCTGAAAAAGTGTTTGTCCCTAATTTAGATTACCTCCACTTATCTGCAACTGTTCAAAATATTTCATTTGATTTCAAAACAATAATTTGCTATTGCCTCTCTACGAAAAACTTTATATTCATATACCCTTACACAGAATCCAAGACAGATGACCACCCCAGCTTTCAAGAGCATACTGGGTTCTTCAAGGCTAAACGAATTGAACAGCCCTTGACCAAGCAACCTTTTGTTTGGAATCCTTGAACCTGCACCAAACAGTGTTCCTGCCCTCTCCATCCTCCCCTCAAATCACCTCCTTCAGAGGAAACAGCAACGGCTGTCAATGCAAGTCTAGACAGCTCACAAATCATCAACCTGCTGGGGTTATACTGAAAACACTCAAGTATACACGTGTGGCTCACACCCACCTGCACTCATAAGCACGTAGCCTGTCTATGCACTGCATTCCACTGGGGCACTGGTGGCCAGCACATTCATCCACGTTCTCCTCACAGCGACTGCCCCTGAGCCCCAGCGGGCAGGCACACACAAAGCCTTCTGTCTGCAGTTCGCTCAGGCGGCAGGTGGCATTGTTTGCACACGGTTGTGCACTGCAGGCATCCTTAGCAGGAGCGGCTGCAGCCTGGTCTTTTCCACACGACTCTCCCTTGTCTCTGCAGTCGCACTGCCAACCTGGCTCCCGACACAGCAAGGTTCCGTTGACGCAATCAGCCATGCAGACATTCTGGCTTTCACACAGCTCACCTGGAAGCAGCCAGAGAAGTCGCAGAAATTGCGATGCAGGAGCACTGCTTTGCAGAAGAACTCAAATATGCACCAGTTTCAAAATCAGCCTCAACTACAAGTGGTGCTACTCCAACTTCTACAACCGTGTGCCCCAATGATTCGATGAACCTTACCCGAGTATCCTGGCAGGCACTGGCAGCTGAACTGGCCACCCGCTGCTGGCTTGCAAGTGCCATGCAGACATGGGTTGATGCCTTGGCAGGGGTCATGTAGCCGATCACACTGCTTTCCTGTCCAACCAGCCTCGCATGTGCACACGAAGTCATTCACCTAAGAGCAGAAATTCAGCAGAGGGAAAAATATTGATGCCGGCACTGGAGAAGACAGCGACGACGAGAAAAAACAAGTGTGCAGACTTGCTCTCAGACTGGATATTCGTTGCTGACACCACTACCAGCTCGCTGCATTAGCAATGTTTTTCACTAATGTGACAATATTTCACCCAAATTACAGTAGAACCCCCTTATAGTAAAGTTACTGGGACCGGCAAAAATCTTTACTATACCAGGAATTTTACTAATATATCAGTGGTTGGTGATAACATGGTCCTGAAGTTGCCATTCGGCAACTAAATGGCTACTTACTGAACACGGCTTGTTGCTTAATGAAAAAAACACTCTAATACCTTCCATTTCTCTTATTTCTTCATTCCATTTTTTTCAGTTATAAGAGTTTTTGTTTACATCTTGTGGAAGTACTTCTTAAGCATGAGGGCAACGTGGCTATGAATACAACTGAGTTTGATTTAATGTGAAAACCAACGCGTTGCATGAACATGGCATCACCTTCTGCTGTTTCCGTCAGTAAGAAGGCAATAGATGAGAAATGCGCACTGCAGTCAAGTGCAGCACTCACATGTAGCGCCTCCAGTTCTTCCCACTGCTGCCTCGTTCTGCACAGTGCTGTGAATGTTTGGTCATTTCTTCCCTTCTCTATTTTTCGCTGCACTTTTACTCTCCTTTACCTTCTGAACGAATTCCACGGCCTTCTTTCCAAGCTTGTAGACAGCTTTACTTTTTTTTTTTATAAGCGCTGCATGCTTTCCCTCACGGCTCCAAGGCTTACATAAAGTTGGCTTCTATTTAGTGCTACTATGCCTAATGGTTAAGCCATTTAAAAGAACACTCGGTTTTGCTTTTTTCTTTTTTTTTTGTTTCAAAAAAAAAAAAAAACACTGCTTCGCAATTAGCACCTGCAGCGATGTCATTTCATGGGAAGGTATCGCCATGGCTAGACGAACTTTACTATAACCGAATTTTATCAAAAATGTCTTCACTATAAAGGGGGGAAAATGTACAGTCGTCTATGGAAGATGAACTGAGACTTCAGTTCCACTTTACTGTATCAGAGTTTTCACTATATCTGAGTTTAGTATAGCGAGGTTCTACTGTAGTCTCACACTTTTCTTCCCCCTTCTCTCCCTCTCTCTTCCATTACTACTATTACCTATCAAAAAGTAACCAATGTGGGAAGAGCATCAACAGAAGTTCAAACTGGATAAGGAAACGTACCATAATATAGATTTCTGTTCCCACAATTAAATTTGATGCATATGCCTGCTGTTGCAGAGACCTAGAGTCACTACACTGTATATTACATTCTTGATTCCGCACAGGATGCAACGTTCTACTGACAGCTCAACACAATGTTCAAAAACATGGAAACATTCTCTAGTTATGAAGGAAGGCAGGGCTATGTGCAAGGACAGAAACATGCGAAAAGCTGGGCTACCAAACTTATCCGTTAATGACTGTGCCTATCAGGTTCACTGCCACAAAACCTCAATCTAGCAACAAAAGTCCACCAAATACAGTCAAACCCGGATATATTGAACTCGAAGGGGATCGCGAAATAGTTCGATATATCGACAATTCGATATACAGAAATCGGCATGGGACGGCACTTACGATGCGAAAAAACGATACTGTATTTGTTGCGTAATCAACTCACTCGCATAATGAGCCCACCCTCCACTTTTGCACTCGAGAATTTGGAAAAAAAAAAAGCGTTAAGGACAGCTCGCTCACATGCAAGCGTTAAGCGATCTCAGCGACGAGCAGCAGCGACAGAGCAAAAAATTTCCAACTTGTTGGAACTGCGCCGTACGAGCCACTGCGGCAGCTCAAAACAAGGTTTCTGTGTCGCCGCGGCAGAAATCGCCAGTGTTATCGCTTGCATATCGCACTTCGTTTCGGTCGTCTCATCCACAGCTCATTTCTTGGCAGCGTGCCAAGATGCTGCGATAACGTCGCCGCGTGTTTATCTTTTGATAGCTCCTGCTGCGGCGGGGAGCGAACTTGGCAGACTGCCCGTGATGGCTTGATTGCACAAGCCTGGTTCGATTTATCACGCCGTGTTTGGAGCGGGCATAGTCTACTGCCACAAAACCATTGGAAAGCGTGATAAAGTAACTGCAAATGCTATTTGAAGCGAAAAATGCTAAAAGCCGGTGTCATGATCACAGCTGACCGCATGCTTTCGTTGATTCATACATGCAAGGATAAATGACTCCCGCAAAAAAAAAAAAAAAAAAAAAAAAAACGCTTCGTAACGCCATAACTTACGCTACGCCACGTGTACAGCACAACGATAAGAACAAAGGACTCTCACAAAAAAAAAAAAAAAAAAAAAAGATCTGCCACTTCTTAACTTCCGCAGGCGCCATAGCCACGTCAGCCGCGCAGAGGGTTCACAACACACGCTGGAGAAAGCGTCCGATGTTCTGTCTGAAAATGGGCTGAGCTGGCTTGGCGCATGCGTAGCGCGTGCTACTGCGAACAAAGGCCGGGAAAGAGGATGGAGAGAGATAGCTCGGCAAAAGAATGAGCACACCTTTGTGCTTCGCTCTATCACGTTTTTCCCCTCTCGTTCCCACCGGTTCATTCACACACATGGCTTGCAAACGTCACGTGCTGGCGCGCGGGAAGCGATAACCGCAGATGCGCGCGGCGCTGCCCTAGCCAAACTGTCCCCTCTCGTTCCTTCCGCGCGTGGCTTGAAAACGTCACGCGGCAAACGGCCGAGGGTGATGCGATCGTCTTTGGGGAAAGCACACTTTCCAGTGCGTGGTGCGGAGTTCGATATATCGAACGACTGGTGAAATCGAGTTCGATATATGACGCGGCTTTCCTATACTTTTACATGGGATTTTCAAGGGGATATTCCGTAAGTTCGATATAACCAAAATTCGATATATCCGGGTTCGACTGTAAATGCCTAGCTTTTAGTTCTGCTCAGCCAAGACTGCCACCACCTGAACACAGCGTTATACGTAGTACAGTCGAACCCGGATATATCGAACTCAAAGGGGATCGCGAAATAGTTCGATATATCGATAATTCGATATACAGAAATTGGCTTGAGACGCTGCTTGCGATCATGAACAATGATACTGTACTTTTCTTGTAATTGACCCAGTCGCATAATGAGCCTGCCCTACACTTTTGCCGCCGAGAATTGAAAAAAACAAAAGCGTTAAGGCCGGTTCACTGGAAGTGGTTGAGTGAACGAACTCGGCGACGAGCGGCAGCAACAGAGCAAAAAATTTCCCACTTGTTAGAACTGCGTTGCTCTCGCTGCCACGATAGCTCAAAACAGGTTTTTGCTTTGCCACGGCAGAAATCGCGAGCGTTTTCACTTGCATATGAAACAGCCTTTAGTCGGTGGCGCACCCCTACATTTCAGCCGTCATATCCACTGATCATTTATTGGCAGCACGCCAAGATGCTGCGCAGCGATAACGTCAAGGCGTGTTTATCTTTTAGCTATACTTTTGGCAGCTCCTGCAGTGGCAGGGAGTGAACCTCGCAGGGTGCCTATGATGGCTTGATTGCAAAAGCCTAAGTCGATTTATTATGCCACACTTGGGGCGGGCGGAGCTCTACTGTCGCAAAATCATTGGAAAGCTTGAGAGCTGCAAATGCCGTTTGAAGCGAACATTGCTAAAAGCCGGTGTCATGATCGCAGCTGAGTGCGTGCTTTCATTGATTCATAGATGCAAGACACTCGCTAAAAAAAAAAATCTGCCGCTTCTTAACGTCCGCAGCTGCCGTAGCTTACAATATGCCGCACGTTCAGTACGACAACAAGGATGGATGACACTCGCAAAAAAAAAAATGAACAAATTTGCTGCTTCTTAACATCCGCAGCCACAATTAGCTCACGCTACGCTGCACGTTCAGCGCGTCGAGGATGGTAGACTCTTGCAAAAAAAAATTACCATAACGTCTGCAGTCGCCATTGCTTACACTACGATGCACGTTCAGCACGACGACACAAGACGCGTGTCGCAAGTCACCCGTCATACACAAAGGGTTCACAACAGACACTGGAGAAAGCGTCCGATGTTCTGTTTGCCATGGGCTGAGCTGGCTTGTTGGAACATGCTGCTGCAAACGAAGACCAGGAGACGGGAAGGAGAGAGAAAGCTCGGCAGTAGAATGGGTACACCCTTGCGCTTCACTCTGTTGTACTGCTTCCCCTCTCCCGAACACCACGGCTGCATTGGCTGCATTGGCTGCATCTGCTCCATACCGGCCATTGCCAAACTAGTTCTCTCTCGTCCCTTCACGCATATGACTTGCAGACGTCACGTGCTGGTGCGCAGCAAGCTATCACTGCAGATGTGTGCACCTTTGGGGAAAGGGCGTGGCGCTGCTCTTGACCAGCCGTCGCCGAGATGTTCTCTCATTCCTTCCGCCCGCGTGGCTTGAAAACGTCATGAGACAAACTGCTGAGGGTGATGCGATCGTCTTCAGAGAAGGCGCATCTTCCAGTGCATGGTACAGAGTTTGATATATCGAACACCTGGTGAAATTGGGTGAAAGTGGAGTTCGATATATGATGAAGTTTTCCTATACTTTTACATGGGATTTTTAAGGGGATACTCCGCGAGTTCGATATAACCAAAATTTTAACTATTCGTGTTGATATATTCAGGTTTGACCGTATAAAAAAAAATCCCAGAGTCAGTGAACAGAGTGCATTCTGCCAGAACTTGTGCCCTTTCTAAAGCGGTTTTGCAACAGAAACTGACCAAGCCATGGCAGGTTCCTCCGTTGAAGCAGGGACTGCTCACACAAAGGTCATCCCTTCGCTCGCACAGGTCACCTGAATAGCCTGGCAGACAGCGGCACACAGGTCCCCACTGGTCCGAGTAGCATCTGCAGGTGCACAAAGAGGAAGGTGAAAAACAAGCAAAGCAAGCAACCCAGGCAAGACTTGCCTCGCACTAACAAAGCCATTCATGCAATAGGCTGCATTATTACACGCTCATAAATTGCTACATGAAATAACTAGCGCTGACGACATGCCGTCTACCAATGCAACCATAATTTTCAGGCCAAGATCAGCTTGTTGAACAGAAAGTTAACTGAAAACAAATGTTAGTGAAGTTGCAGAAGAAAAAACAAGTTCAGTAACTTACTAGCTGTAAAGTTGCCATGATGCATTTCGTTCAGAAGTGCACTTGACAAACGAGTACCCAGAATAAGACATTTTGAAGAAAGGAGGCAGCCCTCTTTTGCAAGGTGCAACTGGTCCTCTTCGTTCTAAACACTTCCTGTGAGGAACTTTGTCCAGGCTCTACAAGACTGAGGAATGCTGGAGGCTGTACTGGAAAACTGAAGCCCTTTCCTTTTAAAGCCAATGTTTTGCAAAAAAATAGCAATTTTTTTTTAAAGTTTACAGATTTTTTGAACTATTCGATTAATCGGACCATTTCCTGGGTCCTGCAGAGTCCAAAACATCAGTCGGTGACTGAACAGGATTTTTTTCTCAGATTCCTGATTACTTCTATCAAGGTTGGTAGCCATGTGACTTCATTCTGGTGCAGATTTATTTTAGTCTTAGTACAGATGATTCTACCGGCAACACTGCAGTTTCGATGTCACAAACATTCCCTGTAGACCAATACCTGCTCTCCAGCTTCATAAACAAACTTTACCCTAGGATTACATTGTTTTGGGCATTTCACGAAACGATTTATTGCTGTTAGTCCAGCCATTTCATGCCCCTATAGGTTTTTATCCAGGTATGTTTGTGACATCAGCTCTGCTCACTCGAAGCATCCTCTCTGGCCATGGCCCAAGTTATGGCTTTGGTTAACTGTTTCCACAGTTTTAAAATGGTTCCATTAGCTAGTATTCAGAATAACTGTTTGCTGTGGCAGAGAGAGCGGACTAAGCAATGTGATGAGACTATGAACTCAAAATGTTAGAAAAACTGCACCTAACACAGAGTATGAAAATAACTAGCACTACAAGCACAGTCTACCCTGCTTAGCATCTGCCAACACAGTAAGCCATTAATGCACCGACAGGTCAAAATAAAAATTTACATCTACTTCCTTGGTCAATATTCACCACAGCCACAGCTAAGTGCTCAGAGTTACTGGCTTCAAAGCACAAAAGAGGAGAGCTTAAATCACCACAGCAGCACAAAAGCTTTCTCTGCATAACCAGAATCACAAGCAGCGTGTCTACCTGTCTCAGTTGTGTGCTGTGCTGTGTTGTGTTGGTATGTATCATGGAACACTAACTAGCCCACACTCTTACCCTATCATTGACTGTTCCACAAAATCACATAAGATGCACAATACACTGAGACAAATGACATGCGCACGCGCACACACACACACACACACACGCGCACATGCACGCACACGCACACACACACACACTAGAAAAGTGCCGATGTCCTCACGTGGCTCCATTCTGACATGGGCTCAGCTCGCATGGGTCAACGGTGATGGTAAGCTCGCAGTGCTTCCCCCGAAAGCCAGCTGCACAGGAGCACTGATATGCGGCAGGCCCTCCCGTCGGTAGAGACAAGGTTTGGCCAAAGTCATGACACAGGCCACCATAGAGGCAAGGATTTGAAGGCGATGTGCAATTGTATGACCGTACACACTGTGCCAAGGCTGTATCTGCAAAGAGGTCATTCACAGACATCACCAGACAGTCGTGCACGGCAGTGATTAATGTGTCGGCATGGTTGCCATGAACGCCATGCCAGAGTATGTTGGGGCACACCGGGATGGCAGCCTTCAAGGAGAGAGACACGGACACAGACGCAGACTGACATTGAGAGCTTTGCTGTAAAGGAGCATTGTCACAAGACAAACAGGTGGCAAATGCAGTCCGAAATCGTAACATTTGTCAGGCCGCCAACAAGCCGGTTAAACCGATCTTTGCTCCGCTCCAACCAGTTCCTTTTTCTGAACCTGCATGGAAAAAATTAGGTATCGACATAGTCGGTCCTTTGTCTCATGCTCCATACGACTGCAGATTTGCAATTACATTATTTGATTATTATTCCAAGTGGCCTGAAGTCTGTTTCGCTTGCGAGTTGGCTTCTGATGCTATTACAATTTTTCTCTCTGCAGTTTTCAGCTGAGAGGGTTTCCCCAATCTGTTGTAACGGACAATGATCCACAGTTTTAAATCTCAAAAGTCTGAGACCTTCCTTGCAGAACGAGGAATTAAACAACTGTGTTCATCTAACTGTTATACACAAGTTAATGGGCAGGTAGAGTGGTTCAAGGAGCAAATTCAGCTGGAACAGCTTGAGCAATGCCCACAAAAGAAAGCCACTACAGAATACTTAGATACGTACAGGAAGACAGCAGAGGCTTATCTCCAGCAAGGTTTTACATAGTGGACAACCTCGCTCCTCCACTGACACAATTGATCTATAACTATCTTCTGTAAACTCCTCTTGCAGTGTTATGGTAAGAGCTAGGGTATTTCGTAGACAGCAGTACATGAAGCAACACGTGGGTGTAAAGAGGGGAGCAAAGCCTCCATGCATACAGATAGGGAGTAGAGTTAGGGTACGCGTTCCAGGTAAACGTCCTAAGTACAGAGATCCTTTTACAGTACTGTCCAAGGCATCGCATAATGCATTTAAGCTGAGTAAAGGAAATATTTGGAATACTTCCAAATTAGTCCTTGTGCATGCAGAGGGCAACAATAATAGTAACCAGAACACATAGTCCTCTGCCAATGCTCATTTGTTACAGCAAAGCCCTCAACGTCGGTCTGTGTCTGCATCCGTGTCTCTTCTCCTGAAGGCTGCCGTCCCGGTGTGCCCCAACCCGGGACGTGCTCCGCCGGGTCGTCAGTGGCGGACATGCCGCACAACAATTAACATTGTGCAAAGCTGAGTGCCAACTGCAATGTAACAGAGGACAATCACCATTACAGTAATTTCGTTCTGCCCTGGAGCATTTCACTGAATACACAGTTCTCATTATGCCCGATTGCAAGCTTTGAGTAATGCGTTTGCATATCAAAGTGTGTACACGATCACATAAATCAAGATGGCCCATGCCAAAAATTGCCTGGGTTTCACTGCGCCTGTGCAACACATGTATGCGTGACTACTATAAGCATCAAGGCACTGGTTCAGTGAATAAAAGCAGTAACAAGTACAGGTGGTTGATATTCAATGGTCAGTGCATGTCAGTGACTATGAACACTATGAGTTTGAGCGCATGCATCACTGCGTGCAACTAAATGCTGATAAATGCAGCCGTCGGCGAGCATGCGGTTGCTATTTGCTGGGAGCATCACTGATGCCAGAAAGAGGAATAAGATCCACTATGCCTTCACTGAGCCCAAAATGTGACAAACACTGGGCGAAGTGAAATCCATGTGCAGTTGGCAGAGTCTCGTGAACATTCAGTATTGACTTGAAAGGTTCCCAGGGTGCATGTACAGTCAAACCCACTTATAACAGTACCGGTTTTAACAATATATCAGATATAACAATGGGCAGCCGCTGCAGCATCAGGTTTGCCATGTGTTCTGTGGTAAAATAAACCGCTTATTGCCATGACGTCATATTATATTATCGGTTATAAAAATCAAATGTGGTCGCTGCAAGTCAACAAAAACACAAAATGTTGCGACCACAAAAGCATGCGCGTATGCGGAGACTCCGACAATGCTGATGCAGCGACATAAAAAAAGTAAAGAAAAAAAAATCAGGACAGAGTGCGTTGAGTCAACGCGTTGGTAGGGTGCACCGGGGAAGCTTGCATATCGCGAAGGTGCAGGAGAGGCCAGAGCGCTTCCTCACATGGAAGAGTGGGGAAGGCGTAAGGCGCTGCTAGGCACGGCTGTACAGAGGGAGAGCTTTCAGAGCTCAACTGGCATCCTCTCTGCCTCTGTACGGTGGAGCAGTCCATTCTGAGGGTGTGCTGACCGTGGTGTGCTGCACTATCCTCCCCTATTTGCTTTATCCAGGCCCCCGCTTCGCGGTTGTGCATGCTTTGTTGCAGGCGTGCAGCAGCGTTCATGCACATGTCTTTCTAGTGTGATTTTCCTAGTGTGCCATCATCGTTTCCCCGATCTTGCTGGCCCCGATTTTCCATGAACAGCAATGCAAGATCCTCCTTCAGAAAGCGCGACACAACCTGCGCAGAAGAGGAAGCGAACGGCACAATACCGCAAGAAGTTAAGCGGAACGTTGTACGTGAGCACAAGGATGGCGTAAAAGCGCAGAACTTACTTGGTGCGCAAGTAAGGCCTGACGCAATCGACAGTATCAACAATCATCCACAAATGCACTAAAGATTGGTTTAGTTTGGTTTGTGGGGTTTAACGTCCCAAAGCAACTCAGGCTATGAGGAGCCGTAGTGGAGGACTCCAGAAATTTGGCCACCTGGGGTTCTTTAACGTGCACTAACATCGCACAGCACACGGGCGCCTTGCTTTTCGCCTCCATCGAAAAGTGGCTGCCAAGGCCGGGATTCGATCCCGCGTCCTTGGGAACAGTAGCAGAGAGCCGTAACCACTGCGCCACCCCGGCGGGGTGCACTCAAGATTGAGAACGAAAGCGATGCTAGTGCTGTCTATGCAATGGACGATGGCCGGAAAAGGGTTCGACACAGGGCCTACAAAGATGTAGAGCAGGCGCTCTACCAGTGGCTCTTGAATGCCCGTGCAGCGAACTGCCGATTAGGGGCCCAATTTTAGCGGAGATGCACACCTCCTGCACAACACCGATTTCCAGCCTGGTGGTGGTTCGATTCAAAGATTCAAGGTTAGACATGGAATCGTCTACAAGGCAGTCATGGGCGAGGCAGGATCGCTCGATGTCTATGCTAGGCAGAAGTGGCTTGAGGAAACACTGCCCTGCATCAGAGAAGCATACGCGGACCGGGACTTGTACAATGGGGACGAGACTGGGCTGTTTTTCCAGA
The DNA here is from genome assembly GCF_055883805.1 of Amblyomma maculatum. Lineage (NCBI taxonomy): Eukaryota > Metazoa > Arthropoda > Arachnida > Ixodida > Ixodidae > Amblyomma > Amblyomma maculatum. The sequence continues at coordinate 140,307,865 of NC_139350.1, read as the reverse complement.
TGCTACCGTCAAAGATGCACGCTGTCAAAGGCAATCCCTGTAAGGGCAGACAGCAAAGAGAATTGCGCGTGACCGTTTTCTTGTGTGGCACCATGAACGGCAGCAACAAGTGCCCTGCCTTCGTCATAGGAAAATCCAAGATTCCTCACTGTTTTCGTGGTGCCACGAGGATCCTGGTTCGCTACCATCATAATGGGAAAGCATGGATGACGTGCAAACTTTTCTGAGGATGGCTGGTCAAGTTTGATCAGCAGATGCAATGCGAAGACAGGAAGGTGGCATTGGTGCTCGACAATTGTACTGTGCACCAAAGAGCTCAGAAACTCTCGCATGTGGAATTTTTTTTCCTTCCACCTAACACCACTGAAGGCTTGCAGCCTATGGATGCAAGCATGATTGCTTGCTTCAAGGCACTGTATTGCAGACGTGTTTTGAGCAGGCTTGCGCTGAACCTGGACATTTCTGTCCGAGAACGCCGACCTGCGCCAGACTTGAAGGTCTCACTCCTGATAGCAGTGCAGCTCGTTTTTGGAGCATGGGCTGAAGTAGGCGCCTCCACCATCATGAACTGCTTCAGGAAGGTGGGCTTTGCTGGGGATGCCGGCATCAAGGCGGAAGGTCGCAAAGCTCCTGCTGACACAGTGATGACCGAACTTTGGTCAACAGTGAGTAGTAGTGATGGCAACGCATCGGGACATGAATTTTTACATGCTGATGATACAGTCTTGACAGATGAAAATCTGACAGACGAGGCTATCATTGCAGCAGTCACCGGCGTGGAGGACGGTGACAGTAGTAACGACAATGACGAACCGAAGCCTGTACAAGTTGTGTCTCACCAGGAGGCTTTGAGAATGATAGACTCCCTTTGGGACTTTGTTTTTGCTAAGAACCTTCCACTGCGCTATGTTCAGCAGTTTGATGCCCTGCAGAAAGATGTCGGCCAGATTGCTGTGAAACAGGCAACGTTTATGAATTACAGGTTTCTTCCCGCTATGAAATAACTGCAAGCTACCTCGTCCTCATTAAATGAGTAGTTTATATTTTTTTTTGTATTTTCGACCTAACCCGCATATAACAATTATCAGTTATAACAATGTTATTTCCATGGCACTTCAATATTGTTTAAGTGGGTTTAACTGTACTGCCTTTCTAACAAGAGAATAAATTGCACTCCAGCGGAGATTGACTACAAGGCATAAAGTAAAAGCAGCGTATGGAAGAACCTAACCACATTCTGTTGCTTGGGTAGTATGCTACTACTGTTAAAAAATAGAATAATAAGGTAACAAAAACTTCGGGAGTCCATAACCTCCGCCTCTAAGGATACAACGCAACAGAGTTATGGCTCCTATCTGCAGCTCATTTGCGTATCTTTGTTCATGCACACAAACTTTGCTACTTATCACTAATTCCTTAATTTGTACCTCTTATCTCATTAACACATCTCATTAACATCTCATTAACATAGTCATATGCTACCATATTATGTGAAAGACCACCTGGCATAGACGTAAAGCCCCGTTTTGACCAAGCCGTACAAACGGGCCTGTGTGACCTAGGAGTGGAGTGGGACTCGGGATCTCTGCAGGATTGACTCCTATCTCAAAGGAGCTACCCGAGTAGGCTACTACGGCCACATAATGTGGCATCATGACGTTGCACAACCCGCCGACCAGTCAGCGCGTGGCCATGTCACCTGCCAACCAGCAAAACCATGCTCAAGATTTTCACTCACAATGCCAACAACACTGGATTTTTGGGACACTGAGCCTAAGCTATCACAGTATTATATGTAAGAATGCAATGAGCACTCGTTCCCATAGCACATCACTGCTCTGATTAAATTCAGACTGTATAGTTGTATAGTTTTTAGGCTAGGCATTTTGCATTGAAGGAACTGTACCATAACTATTTATACACATAACAAATACACTTCATCTGTTCAAAAAATTCATGGGTGATCAACGAGATTTAGGCAGAATATAAGCGAGAGCGTTACTTTTCTACAGCATGGTACACAACTATGTTATTGCCTATGTAAAGAAATGACAAACATAGATGTTCATTTCTGAACCGTTTATTGTGCAGTGACAATTTCCTTTTAGCTGACAGACCACATGAGATATCCTACAGATGTCGACTTTTCATTCATCTTAATGGGATCGTCACAGCCTTGTGGTCAGAAAAAAGGATACTCCCGTGCCACATTCCAGAGGCATGCTCGTAATTTTTTAGAGGCGGCGAGGATTCAAATGGGTAGGTACAAGGGTCTCATGCGATTGACTGCCATCTCATCCTTCTACACAAAAGAAGCTACCCCAAGTGGCAGCTCGCTTGAACTCAACCATGCCACCTGTTCTCACGACACCGCACCACCCACAGACCAATCACAGGTCCAGCGACTTCCATGAATGGAAGGTAAATGCTAATAATAATATACAGCTGAAACCATACCTTCCGAGAAGTCTTAGGAATTGGGAAAAGACAGTAAACTGCAAGACCTCAGTTCCACAGCTTTCCCTTCCCCGTAAAGTGCCATAAAGCTCGACTGTGAAGCACGGCTTTGCCCTTGACCCGTAGTTGCCCACCAGAAACTTCCAATTCCCTAAGACAGTCCAGATCAAACAGTCTAAGTAAATGAGACATGCCTGATGGAAAAAATTGAAGATAAAGTTGATTGCTTAACCACAACAACGAACACTAGTCAAAATGGCAAAGCAGGTTTTGTAGGCACAACCGTGTGGACATCAGATGATGACGTGAAAACTAGTCCCCCACTAGACAGAATTGCATTAAAGGCCTCCCAGCATACCAACTCCATGGAGGGAGACCAACTGATTGTGACTGAAAGGCTCACTTTTTACAGTCCAATTCAGACTCGCAGATGCCACTTTAAAAGTCAAAGTCACCAAAGCACTCATACCCGGCTGCCTGGAAGATATGTCTGGATCTGGAAGTTCCCGCACGCTCTCCTCACAAGCAACAAGCACATTCACTCGACTTAGAAGACCTTTAAGGGCTGATGCAGTTCACCTTTTCGTTTATGGGGTTTAACATCCCACAGTGACTCGGGTTATGAGAGACACTGTAGTGGAGGGCTCCGGAAATTTTGACCACCCGGTATTCCGCGTGGAAGAAGTGGATAAAGTGGAAGTCAAGGTCCTGCACGAACTGCAGCAAGCAGTGGGAAGTCTCAACCGGTCAGCTACTGCGCTGACAAAGTGGGAATTTTCCACATAAGCAGACGCAGACCACTATCGTTCAGGATCAAGTGTGTCAGATCACATGCTTTTCCAGCCCTTGTGGACCATCGGCGCCATGCAAGGCGGTAATACCCTAGTTACATGGCCGGCTTAACCACGGTTATGCTTAAGGGGGGACATGGCTCTTAAAGCTATTTTTCTTCATTTTCGACCAAACTTGATAAAACTAGGTAGTCTGATTCAGTTTCTTGTGCTGATTTCAAATATGTAACTATTTTTCCAATTGGCCAATTAGTTCAAAAGATAGATGAAATTAATTGTTCACAATTTGCAGAAACAATGAAAAAGTAACCACACTAAACAAAATTCATATTGACACTTTGCTAGGTACTAGAAAGCATAATGTATACAATGCTAGGAGCAGTTTTTTGATAAAACAAATATTAGCGATCATTTCAAAGTCCACCATTCAAATGTGGGTGCCCTACTGTCTGACCTAGAACAAAATTTTAAAATTTTTAACACATAAATTGCAAAATCTGCTCCTAACATTGTGTGCTTTGCACTTTTAGCTACATGTCACAACAAAAATTATGGTTCTACCTCCATTGAAGGCAGAGATATCGCTTCTGCAAATAAGCAAGAAGTCAAGAATCGGTGTTTTGAGAAAACGAGAAAAAAGAGATTGGATCTCTTTTAATCAAAAATGCCGAGAAAATATTGCAATATTTTGCAATGCAAGTGACTAGAAGGCACCAGGGATGTAGTCAGACTGACTACGGCCACCCAAATGGCGTTTTTTGAAAGCGTGCTGCATGTCTGCAGTGGTCTTGCACTTGTTTGCAGATGCCACTGCTCAGCGGTGGTCTTTCTCTGCCATGCGCTTCATGCTTGGTGTCCCAGGGTTGAGATGCAGCTCTTTCAATATTGCTGCAGAGGAGTTTTGGCAACCAGCATTAAATCTCATAACAGTGCCGTTTGTCGATTCCCAGTGGCTTGCATCGCGCACGCAGCAAGGACGATCACAATGAACGGGTTGCACTTCTCTTTTCCATTCACATGGGGCAAGCTCCATGCCGACGCAACATCACCGCAGCACGCGCACACGATAATAATCTTTATGGCGAGGCAATATTCACGTTCACCTTTCCCTACCGTGACGCTACCACCGCACACCTTGCACTTCACAAAGGACATCAACGCGTTCATTAAGTACAAACTGACGACAACGAAGCCCGTCTCGATGTCCGATGGCGCGGCCGCAACATCGTCAGCGCGAGTGAAAAAATCCATTTTTCGCTTGGTGGCCGGTGTTGAAGAAAGAACTTGTAGCTTTTCTTGGGCTTCCATTTCTCTCTGCAACAACTCCATATGCTGCAATATTTCGGTGTCGCACCGAATGCGGCTGCTGTCCGGAATGCATTCACTCGTCGGTGATCCGGTTAGGCTTAAGTCCACTTCAATACTGTCCGCGGCTTCGGCATCATTTGCTGTTGGCGGCGGAATATTCTCGACGCCGGCCGAAGGAACTGAGCGCTTCTTGAAGTTGTAGGCCGGTCGCTTCTTCTTTTTGCCATACTTGTGATTCGTGGCAAACTTCGGCGTTGCTTCCGACATCGTGCCGCACTCGTCACAACCCTACGGCTAAACAAGGAGAGACGCGTCGCCTGCGGAGGAGCAGACGACGGGAACTTTGCGTGGCCAATCACAGTGCGCTTTCAACCATGTGTGCTATATCGACGAAAAGAACCGCGCGTTTGGACTTTTTTTTATGCTCGGATTTCAATGTCACCAGTAAGCCGGCGGAGGCAATTGTGGCGGGAAATGGGAAAAGAAAAGCCGCTCTTTCCAACGAGACCAAGATGGCTGCAATCGTGCGTGTAGAAAACGACCTACGCGCCTTGGAAAAAAACGTTTTTTCGCGGATTTCAGCTGACAGTGATGCTATAAATTGATTCTGTGGCCCAAATACTGCACTGCGAGATATAAAACCTGGCGAATTAAAGGAATAATAGCTACAGATTCTGAAAATGCCACTTTCAAAAAATCGATTTTTTCGCGATTTTTTTCGTCTCAAAGAGCCGTGTCCCCCATTAACCAAGGGTACCAAACTTAACCACGGTTAACCGCCAATTGCTTCTAGCTGTTACACAGTTCGCCGCCATTCTCGGTCACGGCCGCCATTGCCCATTAAGTACAACCGAAGTGATGCAGTGATCTGCGGAACGAAGCCACATTTACAAATACAGTAAAACCTCGTTAATTCGAAGTCATCGGGACCGCGAGAAATCTTCAAATTAAGCGGGTTTTCGAATTAACCGAACACACCAAAAAATAAGACTTAGGCAAAAAAATTCGTTGCAGGAACGTGTTACCTTTATTCGGCAATATTTTGAGTTATTACTGAAAGTACCTAATCAGAGATGCTGGTTTGCCGCGTTCGGTAGTTTGCGGCTCCCATGGTCATGCTCTCGAGTTGGTCAAATAGACGAAACATCTCTGAACTTCCACCGCGGCACTCAACAAAACTGCGGATAACGCTCAGCAATCCGATAACTTCACCAAGAGCAGGTGCTCGGGGAGGCTCGTCGGTGTCGTCGTCGCTATCATCGCTGTCATCGAGCATGTTCGTACCAGCAGTGATCTCACTCTCCAAGTCAGAGTAGCCAGTCTGCTCTTCGCTCTCAATGTTGATATACTCGGTGAAGCCGACTGCGTTGGACTCATCCTCTGCGCAGAGCGCATTGATGCGGTCGCAATACTCTGCTCCTTCTTCATCAAGAGTAGTAGTAACATGGGTGGTCTGCATCGGCATCAACAGTGCTTTCACTGGAAAAACCAGCGTGTTCAAAACACCGCCTGATCAATGTGGGCTCCACTTGTTTCCAAGCGTACACCATGAGGCATATGGCTCCGAGGAGGTCGATGGAGTACTCCTTGCCATTGTCGTAGCAAAGGAGCATGCGCTGCACTTAAATTCCTCGTGCCCAAGTTGTAGAGCTAGGTCGTTGGCCTTCTCCCGCAGTAGCGTTCCATTGACGGGAAGGTGGGCAGCGTTTGCTTTCTGCAGCCAGCGAAGCAGAGCAGCTTCCACATCTTGATACGTGGGAGCCCGCACTCGTGACTGCTTCGAAGAATAGGTCTTGCCGTAAGCCTCTAGTATTTTTGACTTGTTGCTCAATATTGTGGACAACGTCGAGAGGGGCACGCCATGCCTTTTGGCCAACTCGGTCTTCGAACAAGCGCTCTTGCCTGCTTCCTGGATCAAGCAGAACTTCTGCTGCAGCGTTAAAGTCTTGTACTTTGGCATTTCTGCACTGCTACGGTCACAAAGCTAGCACTTCTGCACAGTCCCGCCCAAAAAAACGGCACAGTAGCCGACCCCTAACCACAGCGCACAACACAAAGAAATGGCGCAGGCGAGACCGGCGCGGCGGTGGTGGTGGCGTACTTGCAGCGTCGGAGGCACGGGGGAAGAGTGGGCGAAGCACACCAAGGGATGGAGTGGGGACGAGCTCACGTGATAAAAACCGGTATGCCCGCCGTGTTGCAGTGAAGCACGTCTTCTCCTCTGCAGGCGCGTGTTTCGGCGGTGCGCGAGGCGCACTGTGAACCGATTTTTGTGCAGAGAGTGCTCCGGCTGGGGCGCTTCGCCTATAAATCATCACCATTACTATGTGGCTTTGCCTCGCGGCTCCGTAGGGCCGTCGTTTCGCCGGGTTTGCGGCGAAACATGGATCAGGCATTGCCGCATAGCAGTCCAAATTTTCGAATTAACTGGGCTGGCGCAGGCCGCCTGTTCGAATTATCTGGCCAAATTTACATTGGAAAATACCGCAGAAAACCTTCGAATTATCCGGGATTTCGAATTAACCGAGTTCGAATTATCGAGGTATTACTGTATATTATTTATAACCTAGTTTTCGGAGTGCAGTCTGACAAGGCGTCAACAGCGCGGTCAAGCACTGCACGATAGTAGCACCTCCTCGACCGCCGTAAACATAACCGCATTGGCCTTTCCTCCCGCAAACCGTACGCAAACAACACGGCGGCTCGCTAGCGCTGACATCAGAAATAAAGCGTGCTAAATTTGTTGGCATCTGGAATACTGAGCCGAATATCAGGAGTGAATCACTCTTGAGGATCGCTGACCAGCGGCTAATTGCTGGTAAGATAACCGAGATACTATCAAGTTTCTGCTCAAGCCAGCTGCCGCCGATGCATTGCAGCTCACCGCTCTGCTTATACTAGCTCTGCGATTAAAGTGTCACCAAAGTTACTCATTTAATCATATCGTTATTTTACGGCGGCAGAATAGGATTCATAATACGGCACTTTCATGAGTACACCATTTTCGACAGCATTAATCAGTTCCAAAGGGCCGACCGCCGTGAGTTAGAAGCGAAACAATTTAGGCCTGTCGATGACTAGGGGTTTATGCACGACGCCGTCATTCGCTGCGCTCGCGCGCTTCGCCGCCACAGTTAGTGTAACATACCTCAGCCTGCTCGCAGCGTCCAGTGCTGCAAGCGTTGCGAACTTGTGTACTTTCATGATATAGCTAAGACCACGTATTTATGACGTTCTGCTCAGCAACAAGCCGCGCAAACGATACTGCAGAAACAGGACAGGGTTTCAGTATGCACACACTGCGCTGTTAGCCATAACCGAAGACGCTGGGCGCACAGTAGACACCGCCAATTCAATATGTCAGTCTTTAAACGTGACATAGTGGGCAAACGAGTACACTGTTGAAGCAGACGCATTCGTAAGCTTCGCGCACTCGGGTACCGACGAGCAGCCTCCGTCAACAGACGCCGTTGTAACTTCGGTTAACGACGCAGAGGTCGCCATGCTCGGTTTGCGATAACCGCGGTTAATGGTGTAACCATCATTTGGTCTGCCATGTAACATGGGCTAACCACGCTTTCGCGTAACCGCGGTTACGCTAACCGTAGTTAACCCTGCCCGTGTAAAGAGGGTATGAGAGAGTAATAGGAAGTGACCGCAGTCTCAGCAGCTGGTGATTCCACCCTGACTTTATCTAACCTGCAGAGTCCTTCTCATGGCTCATGAGCACTACAGTCGCCGACTGAAAATTCGAACCAGATTTTTTTGGCAGTGTGATTATTTGGAGTTTTGCGGCATCATGACATGCTCCATAGAACTAATGTACCTGAGCAAAAATTTTAGACGCATTGCAACTGACTTACAATACAAAATTGAGCAGAGGACAAGACACAGGAGAGAAGCAAACAGGATGAGCTCAGACTAACAACTGATTTATGTTTTGTAATCATGTCATACCAGCTAGCCTCTAATCGCTCACTCTTGGAATTCGATTTTTCAGACACCATTCACATTCTCTGCGGCACCGCTGCCAATAGCCAATCCTCCATACCACCAATATGTACAGTGGAGCATCATCAAGTCAGACATCAAGAAAGTCAAAAATGTGATCGAATAAAGAGAAATTCAGGCTAGACATGGAGCATATCAGAAACAGGCTCTTTTTGCAGTGCAGTCTTCACAGATGGCCCCTATGCATTTTGAGGATGCTGCACTGCATGTGTGGTCAAGCATTCTCAAAATGCGGCGGTTCAGCAAGCTCACAGTTGTAGGTTTGCTTTCTCACGTCGTCACTTTACCCAAGCCTGTGTGTTCACCCGCGACATGCTGATGGCAGTACAGCCATCAAATGCTAGTTACTGGCCATCGTCTGTGTAAACTGCATGGCGAGACCGTTAAACATAAGAATGGGCATAAAATTGTTGACCCCTTTCTCTACCACAGTGGCAATCCGAAGTTTATGCAAGGTGACTTTACATAAACTGCACAGCTCGGTTTGGGACGTTTTGCCGGTCCCTAGCGAATCTGAAAAATCTGCCATTGACCGCACTTTATGGTCAAGTTGGACAATGCAAACCCATAGTACCATCTGTCTGGCAGCAGCGGAGAATAATAAATTAAAGATACCCATTTCTCATTGCAACTGTCTAGGCTCCCCACTCTCGGGCATCTACACAAGCAGCAGGTAGACCCTGTGGTCCGTCACACACTCCACACAGCTGCCAACGTCCCAATCTAGACGCTGCATAACAATTAAACAATGGTAATGAAGAACAAAGAAGTCAGTGACAGCCAATTCTCTCACCTTCTCGGTATCCAGGAATGCAGCCACACCAAAGCAGAGCCCTGCACTGGCTGCCGGCACCCTGGGTGCAACCCCAGGGTGGGCAGGGTGGCCGAGGCAACTCGCAGTGGCGGCCCGAGTAAGCCCCCCCAGTGCAGCGGCAGGTGAAGTTGCTGTTGTTGCGAAGATCCCCTTCCACCTGGCAGACACCACCATTCATGCAAGGAGAACCATCCTCGCAGGGGCCCACAAGCTGCTCGCAGCGCGGCCCACCAAATCCGGGAGGGCAGGCACACTCGAAGCTCCCTGGCCGATTGAAGCAAGTGCCACCGTTGAAGCAAGCGCGTTCGCCACTGTCGGCACACTCGTCGATGTCCTCATCACACAAAGGCCCATGAAAGCCTGCAGCACATATGCAAGGAAACGAAAGGCACTCATTGGTACACAAGTCAACCTGCCTATAGACTCATCGATTACACTGTGTATCACAGGTTGCTTTGAAGAACTAGGTGAAAAAAAAAAGAATTTTGTTCACTACATAACACCGCTACGCTCTTTACAGGAACACTAAACCAGACTGCTTACTACATACCATGAGTGCATTCTGACAGCTCAACGCAATACTACTGCAGCATGTATGCATTTAGCAAGCAGCGAGAATGCATTCTCATCCCGCACATAACATCACTGATGCACTCCTGCAGTGTCACATATGCTGCATTAGTCATCTGCTATACTACACTTGCATTTGCAGCACGCTTAACCTGAACAGTTATAACAGTCTGCTGCTGGATAAGTGTCTAAAATGACGCTCCAAGCACTGTGATTAGCTAAAGAATTTATTAGCATGCAATTATTTCATGAATATGCCTTGAAAAATAGGTACAGTCAAGATTACTAGCTTAGCTCAATGACTGCTTGACTTCTCCTCTGTTGCAGATGCCACTCAGTTTGAGTAGTAGTGCTACATACTGTGCCACGTGAATGCAACCTCTGTTTTTATAAGGATTTGTCAAACTATCATGATGTGATGCCAACTGCCTGACAGCACAGTGTCTTTGTGATGTCTGCCGCTGTTTAAGCCAGTTATACTGAAATGCCATGGGCTTGAAAGCTTTATTTTTATTTCTCTTTAATAAACCCCATCATACTAAGCCTTACTAGTCGCGATTATGGGCCCAAACAATACCATCCAGTACTGCACGGCAGTAAATGCTGGGTCAAAAAGCTGGGCCTGAAAAACAGAAGCACTCGTAGCCAAATAGGAATTGGTGGAGATACAAAAAAAGTAAAAAAGAAAAAAGAACAATAAATTATTTTCCTTTCTGCGGGCTTGAACCAACGACTTCTCATTTCTTAGCCTACTACGGTAACAACCACAACACAAAGGCTAAGCGTAATGTGCAGTTTGAGAAGTGCAGATATGGTTTAAAATGCTTGTATGTTCTTTCTGAAGAGTAAATTTGCAAAAGCAGTATGCATTTGACACTAACTATAGAGTGAGACCACCCCCCTCCAGCTTGCTGGGAGTATACTGGTGGTATTTTGAATCTTGCCATGCACAACAGTATGTACCAGGTAAAACCTTTGGCAGACTACACAGGGCTGATAGCAGGACCGGCTGTTCATTCTGATTTCTTCGTGCACACAATTCGTGATGCACATTAAGTTATGCCACAACCATTCCTTGAATCATGAACGTAGCTTTGAAATTGACTTATGAAGTAGAGATGCACACAACTCAATAGCAACTAAAGACCCCCCCCCCCCATTATGAGTAACAAACACACTTCTGAATTGCAGGAGAATTGGCAGCTTGAGGCTGACTTCAAGAAAAACACTGAAGGATATAGTGCTTAATGCAGGTAAAAGCTGGTCGTACTTTCGACGCGCACTACAGACCATTTATCTGTTAAAAATTTTGCCCTACAGAGTAATGGCATATCTTTCCCAAAGAAGCTTCTTCAAATCTTGATGATACACACTTGAAGTCTCATATTCCTGATCTTCACAAAGCAGCATAATATTAGTCCAGACTAAAAAATGCTGCTGCTGACATTTCACAAGCGGTGTGACAGCCCCAGGTACTTTTAGCCCATTTCTGCGGTTCACGCTCGCAGGCAAGTTGGAGGATATGCAATATACAGTCGAACCCGGCTATATCGAACCCGGATATATCAAATTTTGGTTGTATCGAACTCACGGAATATCCCCTTGAAAATCCCATGTAAAAGTATAGGAAAGCCGCGTCATATATCGAACTCGATTTCACCGGTCGTTCGATATATCGAACTCCGCACCACGCACTGGAAAGTGTGCTTTCCCCAAAGACGATCGCATCACCCTCGGCCGTTTGCCGCGTGACGTTTTCAAGCCACGTGCGGAAGGAATGAGAGGGGACAGTTCTGGACAGCGCCGCGCCCATTCCCCAAAGGCGCTCGCATCTGCAGTTATCGTTTCCCGCGCGCCAACACATGATGTTTGCAAGCCATGTGCGTGGGTCTGTCCATTCTTTTGCCGAGCTATCTCTCTCCTTCAGCACGCGCTACGCATGCGCCAAGCCAGCTCAGCCAGTTTTCAGACAGACGTCGGACGCTTTCTCCAGCGTGTGTTGCGAACCCTCTGCGCGCAGCGGCTGACGTGGCTATGGTGCCTGCGAACGTTAAGAAGCGGCAGCTCTCTGTTTGTTTTTTTTTCTTTTTCTTTTCTTGCTTTTTTTTTGCGAGAGTCTTTTCTTATCGTTGTGCTGTACGCGCGACGTAGCATAAGATATGGCGGGCGGCAGGGTTTTTTTTTTGGCGGGAGCCGTTTATCTTTGCATGTATGAATCATTGGAAGCACGCGGTCTGCTGCTGCGATCATGACGCCCGCTCCAAGCGCGGCATGATAAATCGAACCAGGCTTGTGCAATCAAGCCATCACGGGCATTCTGCCAAGTTCGCTCCCCGCCACCGGAGGAGCTATAAAAAGATAAACGCGCCCTGAAGTTATCGCTGTGCAGCATCTGGGCACGCTGCCAAGAAATGAGCTGTGGATGCGACGACCGAAACGGAGTGACGCGCGCCATCCACATGCAAGCGAAAACGCTCGCGATTTCTGCCGCAGCGACACAGAAGCCTTGTATTGAGCTGTCGTGGTGGCTCGAGCGGCAAGAGGGACAGAGTTCCAACAAGTTTAAAATTTTTCGCTCTGTCGCTGCCGCTCGTCACTGAGATCGCTCAATCGCTTGCATGTGAGCGAGCTGGTCTTAACGCTTTTTTTTTTTTTCAAATTCTCAGGTGCAAAAATGAAGGGTGGGTTCATTACGCGAGTGGGTTGATTACGCGACACATGCGGTATCGTTTTTTGGCATCATAAGTGCCGTCACAAGCCGATTTTTGTATATCGAATTATCGATATATCGAACTATTTCGCGATCCCCTTCGAGTTCGATATATCCGGGTTCGACTGTATATACCGTGCAGCAATTATAAGTGCTTAAATGTATTCTTCTTTGTCGACATAGCATATAAAATTGGCGTCATGCTTCGAGAATGTGTTTGCTCAACAGTCGACCTTGTAAACAAACAGCCGCCGATGGTTGGTAGACTGATTTTGTCTGCACCACCAGTCTCGAAGCATGTTGCACTGCGAAGGCATCTCACTGTCGATCTCAGTGTCAGAGTCAGCCTAGTGGGGCAACATTATTGCCCCAATATTTGTTTCTTCGATTAGGCTAATAAAGCTTTTACTTTAAAAAAAAATTCAGGCTAGCTATTCAGCCCTCCATCTTTGCTGCATCCCTGAAAAGCGCCAATTTCAAAGCACGAAAGGCACTGCCAAAGATGACTTGTACCATAACGAAACCGTCTATAACAAGGGTTTAAGAAAAATGTTTCAGGTGTTACCATAATAATTTTTTGCCTCATATTATTAGCTAATCCAAAAAATTTGCAGCCCAAGTCTACCTTTTGAGATTCATTACTGTTAAGCGTTATCTAGTGGAGGAGTCTGCTAATCAAATTTTGACCTCTAGCCATGTTGACTTTGCAATCTCACGACACCCTTGCAACTGAAAGCACGAAGATTGCATCTTGAATGAGGTGGTCGGAAATACAAATGTAGTATTTGGCTGCTTTTATAACGAAGGCAATTATAAGCATCAGTACTGTGCCACATGCTGTTTATACAAACTGGATAAAGTATGAAAATCCTACAGTTACTGTCTCAAGTGGCTGAAATGGGCCTCTCCAGCTGTGCGTTGCAACTAGATTATGGATGCTTGGACCAGCATTTCCAAAGAGCTTGTCACCTTTAAAAAATGTGGAATATTGAATGTGCTCGAGTTTTTGTGGCAAGACTAAATATAAAAAGGAACTCTTGGAAGATGATGATAACCCCTTAACTTTTGCTTATTGCAGGGCCATTTTGCAGAATAGTGTAGGAAAACTTTTCTTTTTCTACCCATAAATTCTAAACTTATTCGTTATTGCAGCAATTAATAGCAAAGCTAATAAAATTTTCGGTTTAATAAAAGACACAAAACTGGAACATATGATGATTCAGAAAAAAAAATAATACAGTAAAAGCTTTTTAATTCGAACCTCAAAAATTCAAATTTCTGGATAATTCGAACTACACAGCTTGCCCCGGCCAAGCTCCATAGAGGTCTGTGTACAAAAAAGCTTGTTAATTCGAGTGTGAATCGGTTCCACTATGGATAATCGAACTACGCCGCACCGCGTGGGCGGTCTGTCGTCCAGGATATGGCCAAAGAAACACCCGCATGATAAGGGGGCATAGTGTGCGCATTCGAAACGGGGACAGACATAAAACCAGATAAAACCATGCAAGAGTGGGTAGAGCCTAACCCATGACCGGTGAAGCGGCCGGCGGAGCCAGAGGGTAGGAGGGTGGTGGATGTGGCGGCAGCTGTTTGCAGTCTGTTCTGCGTAACCTCCAAGACTTGCAACTCAGTGCTTAATTCGACACTTGTTAATTTGAAAATATGGATAGTATTTCTGTCGACACGGCCCCAGCTAACTACCACGTAAGGCTATAAATTCAGATGGGCGCTACGGGTCGCGCATCGGTAAGGTCGCGTCCAGTTACGATTGCATGCTACCATAAGCGACCATCTAAATAGAACTCCTCAAACCTGAGCTACATGTTCCGCAGTTGACTGCGCACTCTGACATGCACGCATTGGCAAATGTAACGAAACACAAACGGCCTCATCCCACTGTACCTAAACGCGCCGCTGTCTGCGCCAGCTCGTGATAGTAGTGCTCAGTGGCTCTGCCGCGCACCAGCCAGCTAACTGATCACAGTTGCGTGGCATTTCAGATAGTGTTCTTTTACGCGGCGGTTCTTCTGATCCTCCCAAAACGTGAGCACGTCAACTGGCGTTCAGCGCCTCGAGCAGTGAAGCCTCCTCACATGCGACGCAGGCTACTGGTGAAAGGGCACTCCCGCTACCTGGTCGCACTGTGAAGGATAAGTGCCGGCGAGGAGTCTAGGCTTTAGTCAAGGCCACTGGCATTCTTCCACTGCAAAAGACGTGACAAGTGCGTGATCAAGGGGACGCGATTCTGAGCTTACGAGAAAAAGCGCAACATTTTGACTTTAAATGGATTGGGGTTTGGCTGATTTGGTTTCCCTGGTACCCATATTGCCAACTTAATATTGTAAAACCGCGGAAACCGAAGCCAAGTGATGGTGGAATCATATGGCTGCACTCTAACGCTGTTTTAGCCAACCGAATCGCACTTTTCGATTATAACGCAAGGGTAGACTTTGAGAGTAAAAAATCATGAAAAAAAACTCTCCTTACATTCGGGTAAATACAGCAAGTTTTGTGTGTTACTATGTCAGGAATGAGTAATCAAAGTTACAAAACTCTTTGTGCTTAACTACCAGGTCAGTAAAGAAAACTATCCATTTGCTTGTATACAATGCATTGGGCAGTGCCAAAGTCGACTACAGGCTATCTAGCAAAAAAATTTTCTACACTGCTTGCTGCACAGAAATGCTCAAACACGCCCACAACATACACAGAGGTCCAGAATGCAGTGAAACTTTGTGGCAATGGAGGAAATGAAAGCTACAAATGGGCAGCTATTGACTGTCCAGGCTGAAAAGAGCAATCGTCACTCTGCGAACTAAAATAAGAGGAACAGATGTCATCTCCTCATGCAAAGATGTTGCTTGCACCTATAAAGTCAAGTGATAATGCTGCAAAATAGTAACCGTACCATCGATCATTGCCAAGACAAGGATGCCATTTTGGGTGTCATGCTAGATGTGATCACTCCGTGCTGACAGCTTTTGTGCTACATTTAAAAATATACATTAGGTGACGAAAAAAACAGTTGTGAGCAACATTTTGAATGGCACGGCTTGTCCAGAAGCAGCCTCGATGGCTCCCAATTGGGCATTCTGCATCATCACTTAAAGCGAACAATTTGAATACATGTTTAAGCAAAGAGCTGAAGGAGTACAGTAGAACCCTGCGTTATTATTGGTTTATCTTCCTGGGTGTAGCGTTTTCCAGGCTTTTTTAGATACCTGGCCACCTTACACTGGACGCTAAACAGATGCCATGAATGGTCTCCACGGAATCGCTGTTTAAAGCATAATGCAGTGCAAATAAAGGCTTTTAGTGAACTTTCTTTATTCACATTACATGTGGATTAAAACTGTCATTTCTTTCCCCAAGTTACACATTATATGAGAGCCTATATTAAGGGGGAACGTGACCTTTGAAACCTAAAAAATCGCGAAACAGACAATTTTTGGAAGATTATATATTCTGGTAGTATGTCTTATGAACTACCCTTCCTAAATTATCAATGCTCAACTCAACGTAGAAATACTGGATATTAATTATATAAGAAACGGCGGCAGCCGCGCAGCAGCGAGCAAGCGCATAAAATTCCCAAACTTCACGCGCACATCATTCCTGTCCCGCCGAACTGAGCGCCGCCATCTCAGTCTTATTTTGTTTGTAAATTCTTGCGCTTTCTTTTGCCACCCTCGGCGGCGGCGACGATGGTGCGGTCGAGGCGTGGCTTGCTTCAGAATGGAAGCCTCGCGGCGACTTTAGAGTTTCCTGCGCTTGAATTGAAGGCTGCAATAGGGCAAAGCGCGAGCTAAGCGACAGCGCAGGAGAGCGGGCAACTGCTATAGGCTGCTGCGCCCGCTGACGCCTTAGTCTCCGCCGGCTGCCTCCCACCGCCATCTGCTCCAGCTTTTTGTCCTCGTTGTTGGCTGTCTTTGTACTTGGTGCGTTCTCTTCCCTTTCGCCATTTTTGCGATCACCATATTTACAATCTCTCATCGTGCCCCCTAAACGGTTTCGAGCAACCGTTGCGCAGTCGCTCACGATGCTTCGAGATGTGACGCGTGTTTAGTGCATGGAAGCGAAGGTTGTTCTCATGACAAGGCGCGCTGCCGACTGCATCGACGCTTGCAGCATCCTAGCATCTGTTACAGTAGAAGTTAGAAAACAAGAAAATTTTAAAAAGCCCCCTTTCTTGCCCCGTGGTACTTAACCAGAAATTACCACAATGAATTTCACAATGCCAACACATTTCGCAAATTCTGCAGGCCTGGACCCACGTGACCGATATAATACACTCCTGTAACTTGAGAACCAGCGTGCACAGCTTTATGAAACCTAATAGTAATTCAAATGTCTATTCTGTGAGCTTGTCCTTGTCCAAGAAAAAAGTTAGTGTTCTTTTAACCTTCTAGGGCCGTTTTCTCAGAATCACTTTTTTGCCTAGTGTGGCCGCTTAGGACAGTCATATCTCGGGAACCGCTTATCAGATTTTCATGAGGTTTTCCTTTATTCCATACCTCAATAAATTTCTGAGGGCAAGACAATTTCATTTTTTCAGGATATTGTGTCTGGAATTAATGACAAACAATTAAAATTTGGTTAATGCAGGTCTGATTGATAACACTGATTTTGGGGCTGTGCTAAAATTATTCAGTGAGGAAATTTGAAAAAGGGGAATTGTGTTGCCCTGGGGCAACTATCCAGGAATGACCATAACAAATTTCACAGTGCCAGCACATTTTTCAAATTCTCCAGGCCTGCCCCTAGGGACCTATATATACCATCTTGATATACTCCTCTAACTTGAGAACCAACGGGCCCAGATACATGAAACTTTGTAGTTCTTCAAATGTTTACTATGAGCCTACCCCGAAAATTTCATTCATTAAAGTATCTCAAGAAATAAAAAGTTAGTTTTCAATGGTAGCCCTTAAGTAGCCTACCCTACCCTCGTTTGTTCCCTGCTATCTGTGCCTTCTCTGGAATCTGCACTGTCACCCTAAGGAATCATCGCTCATATATTCTCTACATTATGTGTCGTGCCCACGTCCATTTACAACACTTCATTTCAGCTAGGATAAGTAACACCTTCCATATATCACACACTAATTTCGTGTGCCTTTAGTGCTATCACAAAGTGAACCACTTAATCAAGTAAGCCGAATTAGCACCCTGTGGAACCGGTCTATTATGCCATAGTGTGGTACAGCCTACATTCTTCAGAGCTCAACAGAAACCAGTATGCTAGAAAAAAGAAAAGGATATGATAGCGCAAGATGACCTCCTTTGGCACCCACCTGTGTTGAGGCAGTTGCACAATGGCCCCATGGCACCCTCAGTGCAGACACCACCATTGCGACACAGGCCCAGCTGACACTCGCCCACGTTCAGCTCACAGTGGACACCTGCATATCCTGCCGAACCACAAAAGAGGACAATAAAAATTCAGCAAAATTTGAATTCCAGATGAGACCATGTCTTGTACATTATTGCACATGTTTGTAACACAGACCCCCATTAAACAGGAATCGTTAGAACAAAGAAAATTCTGTAAATACTAAATGCAGTTTCCAGCAGGAATATTTATCTGTAAAGGAATGTTGGAATCCCTTAAATATATTCCCTCTGCCCCATAAATATTCAGGAAAACAATCCCATATAGCGTTAATTGTACAGTTTATTCACAGCACGTGTACACTATCCCCCTCTGAATTAGCATAAGCTGCAAGTGTTTCTCCTCTTAAAACTTACGTGTTTTAGGTGAAGTTGTTGTGTTTGCAGCAGAGCTTTTGGATGCTATCAGCAGCAGCGGCTCAGAAGAGGCATTGTTGCGCCCTCAGATTTTGATCCCAATATTGAAACTTTGCAACAACAGTCCAAAATGTTGGCGGCTGCACGTGTGTTTTTTGAATTCTGCTTATCATTTGTTTGTTCTTCCTTGGAGCATGTTCACTTGATGAAAATACGTAATGATTAACATTTTTGTCATCTATAGTGCTGCAGCAAAAAAAATCAGTTATGGCAAAGAACGATTTTGTATTGGCAGAGTATAACTCCGAGAATCGACTTTCGATTGACACTCCGTAGTAGGCCTCCTGGCTGCTACGAAGTGTTAGCATAAGGTTTGCCAAAGCAGCACACTTCTTGAAATTGCTTTTCCCCAGGGTAGTTCTAAATGTAATATGCCTGAACACAAACGGGCATTAATTTATAGTCACCGACCAAAAATTTCAGTTCCAGATGCTCGATTATTCAAAGTTTCTCGTGGCTACCTCGACATGCTCCATAGAACTGGGGTGCTACGAGCACCTGAAATTTTTGACGCATTGAGACAGATTGCTCGATTTTTCAAACTTTATTCACCCTGGTGCTAATTGATGCTACTTCCCTGCAGGAACTGAAAGGACTATGTGGTGAAACATCCACAAAATGTGGTAGTTTTGCGAATCTGCAGAGGCAGGTTTGCTTTTGTATCTTCGCATTGTCAAAACTTGTGTGTTTGCCAGCAGTGTGTTGACAGCAGTATGACCATTGAATGCTTTAAGGGGAGACCCTGGTCTTTGACCAAATTTTGTTAATATTTAACTTACAGAGATGAAACTTTTGAGGCTAGTGTAATTTGGCATCCTAAAAACAAATATGCAATCAATGTTTGCCTATCTGTAATAGATTTCAAGATTTTAATTGTTTATTTAATCAACATTCTGCCCATGTTTTATATAATTTGTACATTATTACTGGCAAAAACTTTGTGTACTTGTTCTACTGTAACCCTAGAGTGCAACTATATCATCAGCATAATTTTAGCAGCAGCAGTTCTAAAGTTGTAACCTTTCATAAGGAGTGCACAATATTGTCAAAATCTTTTTTCTATGAAAGCACTAAATTAATTAAATTTTGCCAAATAAGAAGTAGTAGTTTTTCGTTATGGTTGCACAGAAAGATGTATAAACTTTCATATGCAACAAGAAGTATTGAAATCCGACCACTACATCAAGAGATACCTTGGGCAACAGTGCATGCCGTGCTAAAAAACAATCACTTTTGAGAAAACGAAGAAAGAAGTTTCAAAACATAGCCCGCACTTATTTACTGCAAACATGGGCACGAAATCGGACACACTTTGTATTAAAACCCTCCGGGAACATAATCACAGTCATCTGCCTTGATTCGCATCCTCTTCATAGCCTGACGAAAATTCTCGGCACTTGTATGTTTCTTGTCAGAAGCCTTGAGCTTCTGCTTGTCTTTTTCAGCACATCTCTGAAGCACTGTGCTACCTCGATTGAGGTTCAGCTCAGTCAGAATTGCCTCAGTGGCACACTGTTTACCCGAATTAAACCTGAGTACTGCTTCAGCAACAGCAGCTTCAACTGTGAAGAGCGAAGTGTGCCTGATTTTTTGTACAAGTGACCAAATGACAGAATGCAGACTCTCATTTGCGTTCCGAGTCTTCCCCCTCATACAGCACTCCAGAAGTTTCCTTTCAGAGAGACGTGTATAGACTGGCAGCAAGGCTTGTGCAACATGTGGAGGCAGGTTGTATTTGTGTTTTGGTGGAGCTTCTTGCTTTGCCACTGCCCTGTTATAGCTGCACCAAGACTGTTCACCTATTGGGCACCGTGAGTAGTTCGGGCTTCTGTCAGTTGAGGTAATGTGGCAGTATGTGGCAAGCACAGCATTCTGCATCTCCTCAATATTTCCTTGATGTGCCTTCAATGCTATGCCATAGTAGTTGGAGAGTTTCATCACAAGGTGTCCGGTCAGCTTCCCCTTGCCACCGAGGCTCTGCTTTCCTTCTCCCTTGTTTTTGAGCAGAAGACTGCGAAGGGCTGCACCTATCCGTTTGTGAACATGGTTCACACAATCTTCTTTTTCTATGCTCAAATAGCCATAGACTCTTTCTTCCTGGAGGCAATTAAAAGCTCGACTGTCTCCATCACACAACATTGTTGTGTACCGAAGTCCAAGCTTTTCGACAGACCGGCCAAAGAGAATCTTGGCAGCTTCTACCTCCATTTGGCCAGGTTTGCTCGAAGTATTTTTTTGGCAGATGTGGCTAGCTGACCATTCTCCGTGCTGATCCCCTTCTTCTTTGGGGCCGAGCCAGCATTCCAAGCAGAAATTCGATAGCATCACAAAGTCAAGCACATATCCTGTGAATAACTCGATGACAGTTCCCACACAAATGTGTGACAAGTGCCCTCTAGTTAGCCAAGTTTCGTCAAAAGAAACGGCGATATTGCCTGGATTTGAAAATTGCAGATCCGAGTACAGTGATTTTACTGCTACTGCGCACTTCTCTGTCACGAGTGCAGCTGCTTTCAGAGCTGCAGGATTAAGCTTTTTTTTTACATAGTCTTGGAAGGTCTTTTTATGCATGCCACGGTGGGAGATATTCAGAGCAGAAAACACATCGTTCAGCACAGTCTGGCCGTTACCAGTGCTCATAACAGCACGAGTTGCAAGCAAATTCACCTCGAAGGGATTGCAGGTCGTATTATCCCCGGCCCTTGGTGAACTCCATCTGGCTCCAAGATCTCCACAGACATCACAGCTCATAACAAGCTTCACTGCAATTCCATACTGTCGCCCTTTCTTCGAAATGTCCACTGGGCTGCCACACACTTTGCACCGCACGTGCTGTTGAAGCACATCGTTCACCTCCGCCAGACTCAGCACGACGAACTCCGTTCCGTTGGTCGTGTCGCACGGATCTTCAGCTGAGGACGAAGGCAAAAGCAAGTGCTTTCGGCGAGTTGCAGACACTGACGACAACCGGCGCTGTTCCTCGTACGCCCGGCGTTCAGCTGCTGCAATCTCGTCACGCGAACGAAACACTGTGTCAACGCGCACTATTTGCCCTACTTCACCGGCTGTGGTGACCGCTATCTCGTCAAAAGAACGAAAAACCGCGTCGACGCGCACAGTTTTGCTTCATCGGCCATGGTGGCCGCTATCTCGTCGCGAGAACGACACACCGCGTCAACGCGCACTGTTTGTCCCCCGTCAACAGGCGCGGTAGTCGCGACACATGTGTCCGCATCTGCCGCGGGTACGCGGGCTCGAGCGTTCGTTGACATCACTGGCTCGTCACGCTTTCGAGGCTGCCCTTTTCGTTTCTTACCAAAACGGTGCGCGGTACGGAACTTTCTATATCCACCAGCTATAGCAGCGAGAATAAGAAAGTTGCCTTACGTACCAATCGGCAGCTCGGCAGCTATGCGAGCGACGTGACAAGATGGCGACCGACGCGCTTTTGTCTGGCAGACGACGCTTCTAACATCCAATCGGGAGCCTGCATTCGCCCCACGTGATGCGAAACCACCAATGCTGTGCGTTTTTTTACTATGTTTTTGAAGGCGTATACTGCCATGGTTGCTGGTCAGAAAAAATTATCCTGCTAAAAACGGACTGTAAAAGACTGCAGCTTTCAAACGAGACCAAAATGGCCGCACTGCGTGGAGCCGTTAGCGCGGCGGGTGACGTTGAAATTCGCGATTCCAGGGGCATTTTTATGAGCCAGAACGGTCCCATTACTGACTTTATTCGCTAATATCTTGATAAATACGCATCAGAATACATTATTATTTTAGCAGTAACTTCTTTAGAGCTTTAGATTGTGATAAAAAATACTTGAAAAAAAAAAAATGTTTGACTATTTTTCGTCTTCAAACACCCGGGTCTCCCCTTAATGTAAAGACGCTTTTAGTAAATGAAAAGATCTGCACATTTTATTTGATTTCATCGTATTTTGTTTTAAATTTTTGTTTCAAACTTGTCACAAATGTTAGAGTGGCTAGACTTTGTTTCTGTCATTTTTTTCCGCCGTTCTTCAAAGCAACCTTAGCTAAAACAGAGAATGCCTTAAATCATCATTATCAAACTTTACTGAAATAAAGATTTTTGCGTTTAATCTTTTTTCTTGGTGAGTAAAATTTATTTAGAATCAAAGGCTGAAATTACCCTGTTTCAATAGTGAGAGGAAAAAATTCTACCTCGAGATACATTTGTGTTATATAATTTTAAGATTTTGCTGCCAAGTTTCAATAAAAATTTCAAGCATTTTGTATTTGTCCAGAATTATTTTGCTAATTTTCTTCTTATCTTGTAAATTCAAATTGTTTGTTTCCAAACAAATAATTTTGAGCTTCTCATTTTTTTTCAATATTCACATGGAGTATTTGTGTTAAATGTTTTTCGAATGTGCATTCTATTTTCATCACTGGTATGTGTTTTACCTATTTTTATCTCCCTGATAATTTGCGGCAAGGAAGTTTGTCAGAAACATAAGAAAAATATGAAAAACAGCAGTATTTTTTTTCATGGTAAAGACAGAGTTAAGCCCTGCTTTAACCAAGCCAAGCAAACGTGCTTGCATAGCTTAGCAGTACCATGTCCAACTGAATCCAAGAGTCCAGTAGAGTTTGATTCCCACCTCACCCTCCCACTCAGACTAGCTGCCTGAGTAGGCAGCTGGCAATGTCAGTTGGTCTCATGATGTCAAACAACCTGTCGACCACTCAGTGCTCGTCACGTCCCCTGCCAGTTAATGCCTACCAGAGGCATGATTGGGGTTTTTTGCAATCACTACAGCAACAATGCTGAGTTTTCTGCAGAACTGGGCCTTTAATGTGACTGCATTAAAAGCAAACCCCCTCCCCGACCTCAGTTCCATTGCAAGAGGCCCACTCCCATACCAAGTGCACACTGCCACTCTGTTTCGAGTCCTCTAAATGTGTTTCACACTGTTCATGCCACCAACATGCTCTTTTTGCTGGCGAACCTACCTGACAGACACAGGCAAAAAGTGCGACCTGGGCCACTGCCAGTCATGCAAGTGCCACCATTCTGGCACTGCTGCCCTAGCTGCTCACACTGAGCATCAGGCGCAGGCTCCTGACATGCACTGCCGGTCCAGGGACCTTTGCACTGGCACCGCGTGCTGTTGCCCCGCCAATCCTCCACACAGGTGCCCCCGTTGGTGCATGGTTGCTTCACCCAAGGGTCACGCTTGCACAGGGGCCCTGTAAGGAAGAAAAAAAAAAGGGCCAACCATGAGGTTGACAAGCAAGCAATCACCGTTGTTGCTACGGCAAGCAAACAAATGTTTGACAAAAGGGTGCAGCCGCTGTGTCATCACTAAACCCAACAAAAATCCAAAAAATTTTGTTCTAAAGTTTAGAGGTACCTACTTTTGGGAGAAGCCAAAAAAACTTCTCCAATTTCCAATGCAATGGGGCACAAAAGCAATCTCGCGGAGGTGCTGCACTACACAGTTTGTTGCTTTTTCTTTTTCACAACCCGCATGAGGTCACCGTGATTCATGGCTGCAGTGAAAGTTAATCTGAACTAAAGGCCTTGACAAACTGTTCATCTTAGCAAATGTATTTATATTTTTTGCGTCGAGTCTTATGGGAAACAGGCCATTAGTCTCACACTGTTCATCTTATCAGAAAATCGTTTTCATGGAGTTCATCTTAACAGGAGTCTACTATATTCTTCCTGTGACTCATTGACATATAGGTCTTATATACTTGTCACACGGCCGACTCAGAACTATCCTGAACTTTCTTCGCCTAAAGGAGCGCAAGAGAATTGTAGGGAGTTTCACCTCAAAGGAGCCATTACTGTGTCATATAGCCAGCAACAAGCTTCTCAGGGAAGCCATCAGGGCAACATTAGGCACTGCTTATTTTGTACAGGTAACAAAATGCTCAGAAAGACAGATATATTTTTACACTTGTCTTTTAATCGCAAAATGCAATTACCTAGACCTATCGTTGCAAAAAAATAAAACACATTTGCTGAAAACAACAAGCATGTTCAAAACAGAGATTTTGTCCTCTCTGCTGGACCCCATGTGCGGCATTTGACTGCTTCCCCACCACCGCTCTCTTTTGTCGTTCTGCCCACAGTGGTTATCAGCGAGCTCATGTTTTGGTGAATTTTCGTCGTATAATGAGTGATAACCATACTGTGCTACTGTTCTGTCCGCCTTCTCCACGGCGAGCTGAGAGCGTGCGTGCAAGAGATCAAAAGAAGTGACAAAGGCGCAGTGAAGCGAAAGTATAATGCAATTGTAAGAATTGAAAACAACTAGCCAAGCTGGAATACTAATTTCATGCGATAAAAACTAATATTTAAAAGCAAAAATAAAATAACTGAAAAAAAAGTTCATTTAGCGACTCTGAAGTAAAGTGCATTAAAAACGAGAGTACTCCCTTCACCCTTGAAGGTAGATGGCTGATCTCCTTTTGCTACAAACTTCCTTAAACTTACTTTCCTGAAGGATCACCATGTGACATGGCACGCATCTCCCTCGAGGTAAAGATGACCTTGGGTGAAGGGAGTTGACAGGTGTTCAGCCATGCCTGTGTGATAGGGGCATTAGTGTAGCCGGAATGTTGCCAAGAAGTTGTGCCATTCACTACAGCACAACTTTAGGAACCTGTACTGAAGCAGCAATGAACCAACGGATAACACAAAATTGGGACAATTTTTGTGCACTCAAAATGTGTGAAGTGGAGGGAGGCCAAGAAAGCATTTTTACATTTTTAAAAATGTTTCCCCAAAATAGTGACCCCCACATATTACCACAGATAGCATTAGTGGCTATAGTACACAGACTGCACGTAAAGGGGCACCGAGAGCGAGTAGCTTGCCTTGGTCAGCCTCGCAGTGGCTGCCGGAGTACCTAGCCGTACAGATGCACCTCGGAGCTCCAGATTCTACCACACACCGACCGCTGTGCCAACATGGGTAGTCGAAGCAAGGGTCCACCCGGTAGCCCTCTGCAAAAGAAAAACCACATCAAGGTAAACTGAGCATCTCACGTGCAAGCTCATGTCATGTGCAAGCTCCTTCCTCCAAATCAGCATGTAGCTAACTGCTAAGCAGACACATTTCAACACAGTATAGCTCCCTCCATTTTTTACCAGCAGGAACAAAGCAAAGAAGACTGAAAACTTTAAAATGAGAGAACTGCCTGTCTGGTTGAGAATAATCAAAGTGGAAGCACTGCCTCTAATCAAATCGTAAAGTTTCATTTTTGTTGTGAAAGCAACATTACGCCAGGTAAGGAAAAACTGGAAAAGGAATTCGAGAAAAGGGATCTGCAATTATTTTCACCCCCAAAAAATGTTTTGAAACAAGAAAGTCAGTAACAAAGAGAAGAGTTTCCCGCATTTAAGGGCACTACTGTTTTTGCCAAATTTGATTGCGAATAACTGGAAACAAATTAGGTGGGATGCTTGAAAATTTCACAGGAAATCTGCAGCCATCACAGTAAGTGCTAAACATTTTGGTAATTGTCAGATGTTATTTTTTCTTCTAAAGAATAAAAAACTTGGCATTAGGCGACTTTTTATTCGCAACTTTGGAGGTTTTTAATTCAAGGAAATGAGCTGTAACAGCAAACATTTCATGATGCATTGTACACAAACGTATCTACTAAATAATAGAAATGTTACAAATATATCTCCCACAGATAAGGAAATATTACAACACAAACTTAATAAAGCACAGAACCTCGAGAATCTTGAGTAACCATATAAAAAAAAAAAGAGGTGGATCACTTTTTTACATTTTCCATGCTGCATCCAGATGTTGTAAACTATATTCATAAGCATTAAATATGTGTCAAAAAGTGTTGCTAGTGTGGCAGCCTGGCTGGCACATACCCCTTGAGCGCATAATATACCCTTTCCAAAATGACCTACATGGACTGGGCCAATGGGTGAAATTGAGAAATTTCTGGGCAATGACTGAGCTGCTTACATTAGAGGGTCAGTCATAAAACATACATTTATGACAAATAAGCAATTCAAGCCCTCTAAGCATACCCAAGCATGTGGGAGTTAGCTAGACAAGTTTTAAACTGTGTGCTCCTGCCTGAACAAGTCTTCTAGTGAGCCTGTTGTAGACATACAAGAGTCGTATTTTCATAAAGGTGCACACCCCATGAGCATGGACCACTCTATAGCATGAATGTGAGAACTCAAACTATAGGGGGCTGCTGATACGAGTCATCTTTCCAAGTAAGCCAGGACAAGGCCAAGCTTCCCAATTCCCCCCGTATCATCTGGAGAAAAAATTACAAGGGTTCGACGCTGCTAAACCAAATATTGAGCGAAAGCATTAGCTGCGGGTGACCGAGTGTTGTTGTTCTCCTTTTCTTCTCCCTCAGCCCACATATAAAGCCCCGCTTTAACCAAGCCGTATGAACTTAATAGCCTATAGGGGTGACGTGAATGCCAGGGCCTTAGCAGGCTGATTCTGACATAACCGTCCCATGTAAAACGAGAGACTCAAGTTGGCAGCTCCTGCCAGCCCACGTGGGGTGTAACGTCACAGCGTCACGTGGGTAAGACGTGGCTACTGGCCGCGCTACGCTAAAGGCTCGAAACCTAGAGTAGTATTGCTTCGCAATAAAAAAAACAGAAGGTGCAGGAGATGCGAGAAATGTATGCTCGACATGTTTCACTCACTGCAGTGATGTGTGTCCAGAAGAGGGCAAGCTCCCAAAGATGGAGGGCTCCCATCAGAGCGGGCAGCGGCCAGGGGCAGGTTGGCACCTCCAGAGAGGCATCCGTGGAAACCTGAAGGTGCCACCACTGTAGACACGGCTTGAGATGGGAGGGAGAGCAGGTAGGGCCTGATGGTGTCGCTCGCCACAAGCACCAACTGCCGCTCATCAACGTGCAGCCAGACCATACCATACACGGGGCGCAGAGATAGCCAGTGCAGGCGGTTGTCACTCATGTTGGCGCCAACCTGGACAGCCAATGAATTAGAAAGTCCAATGAGAGCCAAGCCAAAACACGGTGGACAAGCTGCTCTTGAAAAACACATGTATAATGCAGCTAAGATGCCATCACTGCCACCATCTGACTGCACAGACTTGAGAACAGGCAGATTCTCCACTCTAATACACTTGCGAAGTTCAGTGGTGGAACTGACCACAGGCTTCTTGCAGCAGCATTTGTAACAGGTGAAATTATAATTTGTAGCAGCAGTTTCAAGCCTTGTAGCAGGAAACATGACATTTTGTGACAGCTGTTCTAGCTTTTGTTGCAAAAAAAATTGCAGTTCTTTGCAGAGGTGTGTAACCTAATGAGGTTTCAACCTAATCACATGAGGCTGCTCAGAAATCACACCAATCATTTAGTCACCTCATAATTACTAATGTTCAGTAAATCTACATGCATTACCAGCAACAATGAAATTGCAGGAATTGTTGAAAAATGTAAAGATTAAAAATTGATGATTTCCTGCAAAAACGCAAATTGCAAAACATGTTTGTCTTTCAATTATGAAAAGCAGAATAATCTAATAACTATTGCAAAACTGGTGACAGTATTTAACACCCCTTTTTGTTCCCTTTTTGCACACTCCCAGTTGCAGTGCGCCTATAGGGCAGCCGCTGGCACCATTGCTCTCAGCACCACCTTAACCCCCTTAATAGGCAAATTATCCAGCATATTCTAGGCACTGTACTGTTGTACAACAAAGTTCATTTTGGACCATGCACAAAAAGACTGGCAAGCTCTGATGGGCAGTAAATACCGTGCCGAAAAGTTCGGTGCTGAAGTGTAGACGCCTGGCAACGTAACTAGAACAACCATAGAGTTAATCAACCTAGACTAGAGCGAAAGCAGTGGCACGTGCTGTTGTGTTTCGATTGAACCTCTCGCTAACACAAGCAGAATGATCAGGTTTTATTTCATGAGAGTCGTTTCTATATGCTCTCATAGTGACGTCGCAATGACGTTGCTTACATGTCGCAGAACTTGCTGCCTGACTGCGGGCGGATGACGACATGCTTGCATGACACAGTAAATCTCCCCCTTTTACAAATTGAGTCTTTCAGGTAGACGTCGTTGCCTGGAGGACCGATGAAGCAGCGGGGGCTCATTGAGAGGGGACTCCATTGGAGCGAGGTTTGCAATGTTGTCTGGCTCGGGCAAGGTTTGGTTAGAGGTGTCGGGTGCTGTGGCACAAGTTAGCGGCATCGTATCAGAGCCCTTGGGTTTGTGCGGTAGCAGTTGATCCACATGACAACATTGCTCGGCATTCGGCAAAGACACAGTTTCCATCCTAGTCCCTTGTGTGCATACGACCGCTCCAGGCAACCACCTGGGCCGGTGGTGAAAACTACTGAGCCACACCGGCTGTCCTGCAAAGAATGGCATGGTAGATGCAAGTCTTTCATTTTGTGGTTCACTGGCTGCACTCTGAAGGCAACAGTCCAGTCTGGTCCGGAGCCGGTAATCCAACAGCAGCTCGGATGGAGACCCTTATAGGCGTCGGTCGGTGGTAGAATAAAAACCAACTCAGGTGGGTAAAGAGACTGTCCCCCTGAGCTTTTTGAAGGCCTTCCTTGATCGTGAGCACCGCGTGTTCAACCAGGCCATTTGACTGCGGGTGGTAAGGGGCAGTTGTCACATGGTTGGTCCTATTCATTCTTACGAAGTTCTTGAACACTGCAGAGACAAATTGTAGCCCATTATCTGAAACCAGTGTATGGGGCAGACTGAACCTGGTAAATATGACTCTCAATGCTTCCGCAGTGGACTCTGATGTCGTGTTTCTCATTGGTATGGCTTCTAGCCACTTGGTTTCGGCATCCACCACCACTAGCAGCATGTGTCCTTTGATGGGGCCTGCGAAGTCAGTGTACAAACGAGACCACTTCTGGCCTCTTTCTGGCCATGGTGCCGGTACCTGTGCCAGAGGCATCACACTGGCTTGTGCACATGAATCACATTTGCGTACTACTCTCTTGATATCTGCATCCAGCCCTGGGTACCAGAAAATGATTCGCGCAAGGTTTTTCATCACAGCCATTTCTTGGCGCGTTTCATGGAGGAGCCTCAGCAGACCTGCAGCAGACACTGATGGCATGACTATTTTATGCCCCTAGTAATTGAGGTCATGACTAACAGTCAACTCACTCTTTTTAAGAATGGTTGGAACCACCCCTCTGTCTCTGCCAGATAGGTCGGCCACCCATACAGCATCCATTTCCGCACTTGCTGTAAGGGACACGGATGGTTAGGGCTGCCAACTTTTTAGCACTGATGGGTGCCGCATTCACAGCCTCAGTATATAAGACATACCCAGACACACCTTCCTGTTCGTTAGGCTGCTCCTGCAAAATAGGGAGAGGGAGACGGCTGAAGGCATTGGCATTCACGTTTTCGGACCTCTTACGGTATGACAGGCTATACCAATATCCTCCAAAGAGCAGGGCCCAACGCTGAATACGGGCAGCGGCCATCAGCGGAATCACCTTGTCCAGGCTGAACAGTCCTGTCAATGGTTTGTGGTCTGTTACCAGTTCGAAGTGGTTTCCATGAAGGTAGTCTAAATCGGTTATGTCAAACATGACAGCCAGCACCTCCTTTTCTAGCTGAGAATAGTTCTCAGCTTTTGTTAGCGCTCGTGATCTGAATCCTATGGGGCAATCCGCACCGCCGACTCGATGCGACAATGCAGCTCCCAGACCCACTGCTGGCACATCACACTCTAAACGAAGGGGCCTGTTTAGGTCG
Organism: Amblyomma maculatum; assembly: GCF_055883805.1. Classification (NCBI taxonomy): domain Eukaryota; kingdom Metazoa; phylum Arthropoda; class Arachnida; order Ixodida; family Ixodidae; genus Amblyomma; species Amblyomma maculatum. The sequence goes on along the minus strand of NC_139350.1, from coordinate 140,277,649 downwards.
AAATGCACTAGAAGTTTTGCATTCTTCACTGCCTTCTTAGCTGCTTCGAAAGCCATCTGCTGCTGTTTGCCCCAGAACCACTTCACGGCTTTCGTCAACAACACGTGTAAGGGTGGCAGTAGAGTTGACACCTGTGACAAGAACTTGCAGTGGTAATTTAAAAGGTTAAAAAAAACTCAGCTCACTTACTGAAGTGGATCGTAGGGCATCGAACAATGCTGTTATGCTATCGCTTTTAGACTTTAAGCCGTTGCTATCAATGCAGTGCCCGAGAACGTAACTTGCTTTTGACTGAACTTGCATTTCTCAGGCTTTAGATACAGGCAGTGTTCCCCGAGATGTTGTAGCACTTGCTGTAGGACTGTGTTGGTTTGTGGGGTTTTAATGTCCCAAAGCAACTCGGGCTTTGAGAGACGCCGTAGTGGAGGACTCCGAAAATTTCAACCACCTGGGGTTCCTTAACGTGCACTGACACCGCACGGCACATGGGCTGTAGGACTGTGCAGACTGTGCAGTCTTTCACCTTTTCAGCCACAAAAATGTCATCCAATCCCACTAAACACTGCTTCCCTGAAACACTGGAAGATTGCTGGCACAGAAGACACTCCAAAAGCTAGCCTGTTGAAGCAGTATAGGCCCTTGTGTGTGTTCAGAACAGCTAGCTTCTTCGAGTCTTTGTCCAGGAGCAGCTGATTGTACGTGTTATACAAGTCCAAGGTGCTGAAAACTTCTCTGCCGTTGAGATTCGCAAAAATATCAGCCCGTGGAAACGGATATTGCCCCATCAGAGTCGCAAATTCCCCGTGAGACGGAAGTCACCCCACAACCGTAGCCGCCCACCTTCTCTACTATGGGCCCGATGGGTGCGGTCCATTCTAAAGACGTCACTGGAGATAACCCCCTTCATGGACTAGTCTATCTAGCGCTTCTGACGACATTTGCTTGAGTGTGTACGGCCCCATCAGAGCTTTAGAAAACTGGAGCCTGGCACCTTCTCGGACAGACAGGTGAATTGGTGGCCCTTTAAGCAATCTAAGTCATGGAGGAAAAATGTACCTTGAAAGCAGGGTTTTCAACCTTCTGTCTGTAGTGTGGTGTGGTACAAACATTCCACCAAGACGATTTCTGCCGGACCAAAGGAAGAAACTTTGAACCAGTTTCAACTTCATTGGTTCGTTATTGCAAAATGAATCAAAATAACAAGAATTCATTTTTTTTACCTTTTGCCCAACTTGACCCCCAAAAACAAAAATTACACTACAAAATCTAATGCTGACTGATATGTACCTCACTCATGCAGTAATTATGGTTGCTAATGCTCCCAGTTCTGGTTCTCCAAATGCTTATTGATATTTGCTACTTCACCATTCATTAAATGGGTAGAGTTTGAACAAATAATATTGCCCTTTCTTCACTTTTCAGTGAATATCTCAAGGTCAGGTCAAGGTCATTTGGCCCCAGCATGGCAAAATCCCAAGTTGCACCTCAAGCAGTAGAGCTGCCATATGGCAGCTCTACTTACGGCGTTCAACTACTGTGCCCAAAGATGTGGGATCGAATCCCAGCCTCGGCAGCCTCTTTTCGATGGAGGCGAAAAGCAAGGCGCCCGTGTACTGCCATGTACTGCCAGAGTAGAGCTGCCATATCTACTTTGGTCACCCAATGATGCTAATAACAAGGGCAGAATTTGTGGTTTAGACAGGAAATTTCTTTAAATTTGTGAAGCCGGATCCAAGCCAGTAGGAGCCCTGTGTTTTTGTCTAGTTCTGGAGCATATAACTTGGCTTGTGGGGTTTAACGTCCCAAAGCAACTCAGGTTATGAGAGACACCGCAGTGGAAGACTCCGAAAATTTTGACCACCTGAGGTTTTTTACTTTGCAGTGACATCGCACAGTACATGGGCGCCTTGCTTTTCGCCTCCATCAAAAAGAGGCTGCCGAGGCTGGGATTCGATCCCACATCCTTGGGCACAGTAGTCGAATGCCGTAACCACTGAGCCACCCCAGCGTGGTTAGAGCATGTGAAAGGGGGAGTGATGATGATGATGATGATGATGATGACGACGACGATGGTGTGTGTGTGTGTGTGTGTGTGTGTGTGTGTGTGCGTGCGTGCGTGTGTGTGTGTGTACATGCACACACACATTGACATATAGACGCTTTTTTTCCCATTGTCTTTCTAGATTTCTAGGTTTACAGAAACTTGAGGGAGACCAATGGCAACTGTTTATAACAAGAAATTAACAAATATAACAAGAAATAGGTGTCTTGCCTCAAAATTTCACAGAGTGTCTTGACTCATTTGTTTACTTCCACTTTTGCTTAGCGGAAACGCCGAGTTTATTCCAGGCCCACGTATTACAGAGAAACTTCAGCACATCATCAAGAATCAAAAGGCTTCTTCACGTGAACTGCAGTCTATCGGAGAAAAACATGCATATATCAAGACAATTAGAGGCTGGCTGCGATTGAAAGCAAACTGGAAATACTATCGTAAACGACTCAAAGAGTGGAAGCCTGTGAGGAAGTCATGGCAGGATTGAATGAAGCAGTAGTTTCGTTAACAAAGGTGGACTACCTCAAAAATTACTCCCATTGAAACAACCTGCTAATTTATTGGAATTGCAGAGGCAGAAACCGAAACAGTAGAGGACCTTAGGGAACATGTCCTAACAGATATCTTTGAAAGTAAGCTTGAAATCAAAGTAGGGAGTTTGGAGAAGGTGCACCGCTTGGGGAAAAAAGCTGGAAATGAAAAGCGTCCCGTGATTATCAGGTTTTCTGATTTCACTGAAAGGGTGGAGGTTCTCAGAGATGCTTCAATACTGAAAGGTACTCAAATGTACATTTCAGAGGACTTTTCAAGTAGGTTACGTAAAATAAGAAAGCTGCTCTGGGCTACAGTTAAAGATGTTAAGAAGCCCAAGGATAAAGTGTACCTCAAGTATGACAAATTAGTTGTCAGCAAAGTGGTGTACATGTGATACGAAAAGAATCAGCGGTACAATGTAAGCAATGTCATTTCATGTGATATCGGTGAAAACTCGCCGAGCAATGTAGCAACAGCCTCTCAAACTGAAAAAAACGTGCAGGTCGTCCGCAAAGGTACCTACGCTGCTTCGACTTGACAAGCCACCACTTCAGACTTAATGCGGTCTTTTAACGCACTTGGTACCAACGCTAATAGAACTAAGATCAGTTGCCAAACTCTCTGGGTTCTCCATGCTGCTGAAGCGGCGCGTCAATTTTAACGCGAGGTGGCGCTGCCGTCGAAACAGGCTCTATCTAGCCGCTGCTTGGCCGCTGTCGAAGCACAATCAAACACTAACAAACGCTGCTGGCCCGGCCGTTCAGCGTAGCATGTAGCATTCGGGAATGTTAAATTACTTGGTGTCCTAAATGCCGTACTTATCGTTAATTACTCACAGTCACCAATCAAATCTGAACCGTGTGTGGCGAGCATGCTGCAAAACTTTACTGCAGCAACTCGAGCGATATAGGTGAGCGCTGCTCAGGCAACGCTACTGTTTTGTTTTTTTAGGAAAGTTGTTTTGCTAGTTTCTTCCCCGAAGTGGCATATGAGAAACGTGCAATAATGTTAGAGATATGATCATTGCAAGGTTCATCGTCAGTTCGAAGTATGTTTCTGCAGTTTCTGCTCAACCGCATGCATGTGCATATGTTTAACAAAAAATAAAAATACCAGCGCTTTTGCAGAAAAGAGCCGCATTGTCTATGGTGCAGTTTAACGGAATAAGCGAATTTTGCGCATTGCATTCATTTCGTCAATAAGCATGCATGTGACTTTTAACCGAGCGCCGCGTGCAATCTGTGCCGCGAAAAGAGCGAACTTCTGCTTCTTGAGTTGTCGGTTTCTTTCTTCCAGCAAGAGAAGAGAGCTTACACAGGAGGTTAGACGCCAACAACTCGAGACAATAAAATTTAGTCTTTTTGGGATTTCCAACAGTGGGTTTATCGACTGCGCCCGCGTCGCAAGTACTTTTTTTTTTTTTGCGACCTTTCACGCAGTGGGCTACAGATAGACACACAAGTAAATGTAATTTTACATTTTATTCACAGCACTTTTTCACACTTTACTGAATGCACAAATTACAGCAGGCGAGACTTCTTCCTTGCATTTTTAACCTGACTACTCACATATTGCTCCTCTCGGATAGGAATCGTGTGTAAAAATGCATCCGCATTGCCAAATAAAACTTCACCACTTGCACAGTGAACTGTGCAGGCTACAACCTATTTGGGGTAGCTTCCTGCTCAAAAGCAGGCACAGAACAGATTTCCAAAAACTTTTTCTGTCTTAGTTTGTCGCTCGACCACTGACTTGATGCCAGTCACCAGTTCAGTCAGGGAGCTTGAAGGGTGCTTGAGCACTCCAGGGACAAATGAGCGCTTGTCAGGGAAAACCTTCGGTATACATCCTTCAGCGAGGTTCCATTTGCCCCTATCGATTTTTACTTCCTTGCCATTAATGATATGACTGTACGTCTTCAGTATGTCTTCATCGTAGAAATGAAGATAGCACACACGTGATTTGTCAGAAAGTTTCCTGTCAACACGCGGAATCGCGCGGTCCCATGCCGCACGGAGATCCGCGTCACGCGGAGCCGAGAAAAAACGCCTCGCTGTGTTGTCAGTGTTGTCGCTCTTGTAACCGCTCGCACAGCCCGGCACGCAGCACGTCGGCATGGTTACTGTAGCCCCTTCAACTTTGCATGCTAGCACAGGTAGCACAAAAAACGATCACTGCAGCAGCCGAGTAGGGAACGCACTGTACTCATGCTGCCCGCACTGCACGTGTTCAACCCACGTTCGGGCCGACGAGAGCCTGGTAGAACTGCAGCGCCACTCAAAGCAGCCAGCGGTGGCGGCACCGCGAAACAGCTCTCAGTTTTGCAACTGATCTTAGTTCTATTAACGTTGCTTGGTACTGAGCACAGAAGTAAACAGTCACCATCTGCAAAGGTTATCATTCGAAATTCTTTGGGCAGTAAGACGAAACCACCACCAGAAATGAGCCAAGTGTCATATCTTTGAACGCTAGAAGCAATGTAAACAAATAGATAGCCTCGAGCAACTGCTTTTCTCTTATGACCCGCATCTAGTGGTGATAAGTAAGACTTGGTTGCACAGCAGTATTATAGATGAGGAAATTGTGCCACCGGGATAAGCCTTATACTGACGTGATCGTGGCTCACGTGATGGAGGTGTCGCAGTGATTTTCAAGCAGAAAATCAACGTAGAGCTCCTTGATCAAATTGATCAGCATGAAAGTTTATTTTTACGTGTAACGATGCGTCGTTTCACTTTTTATCTGAGTGCAGTGTATCACGTACCTGATGCAGTAGATTTTTTAATGCCTAGTCTCTTCAATAGTCTACTAAATTACCAAAATCGACATTTAATTCTTACCGCTGATTTTAATCTGCCTGCCATCGACTGGGATAAACCATCGCATGACATGACATCTGCATGCCTGACATAGTTATTAACGAAGCAGGTATTTCAGTTTTGTTAAACAATCTCAAAATTACAAGTAGCTCGGATCACCTTGGCTTTAACAATAAGATACTAAAAAATACATCCAGAAGCATCTCTGCTATCTTGTCCTGTTTATTCTCGCAGTCGTTATCGAACGGACTAATTCCTAATGACTGGCGTGTAGCAAAGGTAATACCTATATTCAAATCAGGTGATCGTTCCTCCCCATTTAACTATCGACCCATCTCGTTAACCAGCAACTTTTGGAAACTTCTAGAGCATATCATTCATAGCCAAGTCATTAACTACCTCGAAGATCATAACATTATTTTCAAATATCAGCACGGTTTTCACAAGGGTTTTTCATGTGACACTCAACTAGCTGGCTTTGTTAATGACTTACAATCATCACTTAACGCAGGCTTTCAGGTCGACGCAGTTTTTCTGGATTTTTCAAAAGCATTCGATCGGGTCCCTCACCACAGACTTTTACTAAAACTAGCACAGCTTAACATCCACCCTAATGTGCTCGCCTGGATTAAGGACTTTCTTTCTTCTAGATCTTAGTATACCTCAGTTAATAATTCTAACTCTTCTTCAACTTATGTGACATCTGGTGTACCCCAAGGAAGCGTGCTTGGTCCTTTGCTTTTTCTAATCTATATTAATGATTTACCTGCCTGTGCAACATCTAAAGTTCATCTTTTCGCAGATGACTGCGTAATTTACCGTAACATTATTAATGACAGTGACCGCCAATTCCTACAATCTGACCTGAATGCAGTAAGCTCATGGTGCTCATCCTGGTTAATGACTTTAAACGTTTCTAAAACTAAACTTATATCTTTCACCCGTCGTTCCGCTCGCATGTCAACCACTTACATGCTCAATGACAATGCTGTTGAACTAACAAACACTTACAAATACCTTGGCGTGCACCTTCAGTTTGATCTAACATGGCATCCCCATATCGACCTCACCCTAGCTGCTGCTAACCGTTCACTTGGTCTTCTTAAACGTACTCTCAAACACGCTCCTATCCATGTTAAAAAACTTGCTTATATCGCTCTAATACGTCCTAAAATTGAATATGCTGCGGCTATTTGGGACCCTGACCAAGCCTATGTTATCACCAACATCGAATCCTTGCAGAACCTTGCTGTGCGTTTTATTTTTTCAGACTACTCACCTTTCACTAGCGTCACAGCATTAAAACAACGTGCTGAACTGGAAGACTTATCATGCTGTCGTAAACACGCTCGGTTAACACTTTTCCATAAGCTTTATCACCATCCACTACTGCGCAGTGATTTGTTTCAGTCACCTGATGTCATTTTTCCACGACTTGATCCTGCCTTCAAAGTTAAACGCGCAAAGTGTCATTTATCATCTTATGCCAATTCATTCATACCTCGCACTATCATTGAATGGAATAACTTACCATCGCACATCGCTACAGAAACTAACATAAAAAAATTCCAAGAGCTACTTCGCTGTGACGGAAATGTGTAGAAAATTTGGTGTTGTTTTTCTTTCCTCTTTTGATGTTATATAACGGTTCTTATTGTAATTGTTGCTAACTGCATCGTGTTTTTTACAATTGTATCCCCCCCCCCTATGTAATACCCTCCTTTGGAGGGCCTTTAGGGGTACCCTGAATAAATAAATAAATGGTTTGTGTGCCTCGTGTGATATTATCTTAAACCCGATTTTTTCATTAAACCATAAGCAAACTGTTCATGAATACACCAGAGAGTCATCTGTTCTAGACCTATTTTTTGTTAGACAAACCTTTTTTTATTTAAGTGCTTAAGGTTAAGCCTGGAATATCGAACCATCGTTTTTTATACTTCGGTTGTGATTCGCCTGTTTCTTCCGGGATGCATCCAGTTAGAATGATAAGGGACTATGTTCATGCTGATGATAATGCAGTTATTGACGCCTTGCAATCACTGTTAGATAGCACTTCCAGCAATGATGTGCATAGTTTATGGCATCACTGTAATAATGCAACAGAATATTGTACTGAACATTTTGTTCCACTTAGAAAGGTACGCATCAACCGCCGAAATCCTCGGATAAGTCGTGAAATTGTTCAACTGAAACATAAAGTGGAACGATGTAGAAATAAAAAAATACCTTCCTTACAACAGTTTCAAGTACTGAAACAGAAACTTGCCTCAAAGTTAGGATTAGTGAAGTCTTGTTATTTTAACACGATGCTCCTCGAAGTCATCAAAATTGATCCCAAAAAATTTTTGGAATTTTCCTGGTCGCAAGACTGATCAGTTTTTTTATTTATTTATTTCCAATACTTCAAAGACCCCAGGAGTACGGGGTTTTACATGAGGGCATAGGCTTGACAGTACTGTCGAGAATAACAAAAAAAATTTTCAATGGCGGTTCTGAAATGAACCTCAACAAGAGTTGTTGTCGGGCTAGTTGGCTTGAATCATGTAATGCCATTAAGGCTATGCGCAAAAAAAAGACAACACAAAAAACAGAGGCAACGACAGGACGAGCGCAATGGCTGAAATGGCTTCTGAAATGATGTCAGAGGGAAGATCGTTCCAGTCGATGGCTGTCCTTACAAAAAATGAGTTGAGGTGCGTTGTCATTCGGGCACGTGGCAGATAAACAGCCAAGGTGTGGCTAATGCGACTGGATGTTCGATGAATCGGCATGATAACTGCTGTGCTAGATGATAAGGCATGATAAAATTTATGAAATAAACAGAGTCTAGATATTTTACAGCATGCTTGCAAGCTTGGGAGACCGGCATTAGCTTTTAGATTAGTGACGCTAGTATTACGAGAATAGTTAGAGAAGATAAATCTAGCTGCACGATTTTGTGTTAATTCAATGGTAGATATCAAGTTTTGAAGATGCGGGTCCCACAATGCGCATGCATACTCCAATTTGGGCCTTACAAGAATTACATAAACTAGATGTTTAACAGAAGAAGGTGCCTGAGCTAGGTTATGCCGAAGAAAGCCAAGTGTGTGGTTAGCATCGTTAGTAATGGATGTAACGTGAGAATTCCATGTAAGATCACTGGCAATTGAGACATCTAAATATTTCAAAAAAGATACAGAGGAGATAGTAGTTCCGTTTAGTAAGTAGTTGTACGAAGAATAGTGTTGGCGTCTGTGGAAGGTAATTAGGGCCGTTTTGTTAACATTTAGGGTCATTAACCAATTTCGACACCATTCCTCGACTTTTGCCAGATCGGCCTGAAGAGCCAAATTATCAGTAGGGTTATGTATGGGACGGTAAATAACACAGTCATCGGCAAAAAGGCAGATATTAGAAGAGGTAGGTCATTAATATAAATAAGAAAAGAAGAGGACCAAGTACGGTACCTTGGGAGAGAGAACAGGGGTAAAGCTGGAAGCGTAATCATTAGCGAGAACAAACTGAGAGTGGTTAGTAAGGAAATCTTCGATCCAATTAAATACAGATGCATTTAAGTTAATTCTTGACAGTTTCAGTAATAGTGGCTTGTGGGGAACCTTATCAATGCTTTTTCGAAATCTAGTAAAGTTGGAATTAATAATGAAGTTGTAACTGACAGTCCGACGATAGCACAAGGTTTTAACAAGCACTTTCAAAGTGTGTTTACGATGGAGGGGGAAACCACAGCTAGAATCCGTTGTGAAGATCATGGTTATGTTCCAACTGTTTCTGTAAATGGTGTTCTGCGTATGCTGCGAAAGCGCGCCGATAAAAAATGCGCCAGTCCTGACGGGCTTTCCAATGCCTTCCTGAAATGTTTGCTTCACAGTTATCCGTGTTCTTGACCAAGATTTTTCAACCTTCCCAACGTTCTGGTGATGTACCGGATGACTGGAGGATTTTACCGATCCATAAAAAAGGCGATAAGCTAACTATTTCTAATTAACCAATTTCAATAACTTCATGTTGTAAGCTATTAGAACATATAGTTTCTGGCCATCTTAACTCATTTTTTACTGAAAATAACATTTTTTCCTCTTTGCAACATGGCTTCAGAAAGTGCATGTCCAATGTGACTCAGTTATGACAGTTAATGAATTCCAACTAGTTCTTGACAAATCAGGGCAGATTGATGTCTTTATTTTAGACTTTCGGAAGGCATTGACACAGTTCACTATAGTAAGCTCATTTATAAATTAAAAAGTATTGGCGTCCCTACTTACCTTGTTAACTGGATTTCTGCTTACTTTACGAAACAATACGTAGATGTTAATGACTGCAAATCAAATGAGCTACCAGTTACTTCAGATGTACCCCAAGGGACCGTCATAGGCCCGCTGCTTTTCCTAATTTATATAGATGATCTTCTGGTTTCCATTTCAGAGAATGTCTCCTTAGAGCTTTTTGCTGACAGTTGCATACTTTCTGAAGGCATAAATGAACAAAATGATCACTACATTTTGCAAAATTTCCTCTTAGCAGTTCATGAACGGTGTATTAAAGGGACAGAACACTGACCAAAATATGTCATGAGATTATGGTGGATATGAAAAGATCTTGCCTTATATAATACAGCTCGGGCACTACAATATCAAACAAAAGAGGCTATACAATTTTAATTTGCCATTGAAAAATGCATAAAAACAACCAAGGCGCTATCTACCGGAAAAACCCTATTACTTTCAGTGTAGTACCGTACGTGACTAAATGTCAGCAAAATATCGCTGATTTTCGTAACTGTACACTGTTTTTCTTCTAGGAGTGCTTGTCATAATTTATATCTTTTGCGCTCTCTCCAGTGCGTCCTTAAATAAAAACCACCCCTCCTTTCGCACCGCGAGAGGTATGCTTTCAGGTTTTGCCACAGATGGCACCACAGTGTTTGCAATTCCGTGAATGAAGCGATGATAGTGCCCACTAAAACTTTCGTCGACGAGGCATGCATTATTGTGCCGTAACAGCATCGAGTGTGAAACTGAAAAGGACGTTACTCTACGTAAAACATGTCTGATTACTGTCTGGCGAGCGGAAGTTATATTTGCTTTCGGTACGTCTTTTTTGTCCGTCACCAGTCGTCATCAGGTCGCTACTCATGGTTTCCAGCATCAGACTACATAAAAACGGGTGCATGCACAAATCGAAATATTCTCGGTAAAAATTTCATACAGTATTTCTAAGAAAACCATTATGGAATCGAACATTTTAGACATCAATCTTTCCACTGCACCAAAAAAAATTCAAGACCTAAATTCCAGTGTTCTGTCCCTTTAAATGGGATATGCAACTGCACCTAGAAAAAACTGTTCTTTTGCACATCTTGCATAAAAAACATTTTAGTTCTTTCTCTTACAAAGTGTTAAACTATTTAATTCAGGAAGGTTAGACACTATAAATAGTTAAGAGTTACACTAACACATGATTTAACATGGACTGCCTATATAAATGGCATATGTTCCTCGGCATTTTGCAAGCTGTGCTACTTAAGGCAGAAGCTTAAAGATGCACCAAGTAAGCTAAAAGTTCTTGCACACTCAACATTTATTAGGTCTAATTAGAGTTTGCTTCAGTTTTATGGGATCCACTCGTAAAGAAAGATGTATACTGGATAGAGACGATGAAAGTTTTCAGGTTTATTTATAACAAATACAGGAGATTAGACACCCTCAACTCTAATGAAAGCCAACCATATCCCATTACTTGAAGTGCGCAGAAAAATGTGACGTTTATTGTTTATGCATAACCTTTTGACACATAAATTAAATATATCTCGACCCATAATTTTCAAAACAGTTGTCGCGCCAAACACATCATTCACAAAGCCTATTGCTTGAACCCATTTTTGCAAGGACTGACACTTTCAAGTACAGTTTTTTTCTGCTGACCATTGCCGATTTGGAACTGTCTTCCTGAGGCTATTTTCCAGTCTCCCAATTCCAGTAAAGCTCTAGAGGATCATTTTATTGAGTAAATAAGTGCTTTATTCGTTGTTTTTGGTTACTGATTGCAACTGCATGAGCTGCCTATTTATTGTATTTTTTTATTTGTGAATCCTGGAATGTCTTGTATTGCTCCTTATGCATGGGCTAAAATATTGGTGTGCAGTATTTTCAAATAAAATAAATATATAAATAATATGTGCAGGATATTTACGACAACTTACAATGCACAAACTTTCTGTGGCCACCCCGTGCCTTCTCGAGCATAGTCTGCCCACATAGCTCCAGACAAGTCGACAATGAGAAGCAGTGCGGTGGCACCTAAATAGGAAAATAAGCTCTCCGTGACATCAGTTTGGAGATTGCCTATTCTTCAAAAATGATGTCAGAATTTTTCACTCTCCTTCATGTTTGCCATCAGATTGCATAGCATGGCATAGCATGGCATAGCATGGCATAGCACACATGCAATACCGACAATGTGAACATGACTCATATAAACAGACCAGACTCTAACGGGAGAAAATCTGAGACCTCCGCTATGCTTGCTCACACAAGTGATCGCTCAGTTACTGTGACGCAACAAGGTGCTCTTCTGGCCAAGCGAGAAAAATAAAGTTCTGTACAAGGAAAAATGACTTGGTTTTCTGTCCTGTTTGCGGACAATTGCACAATAAATGATAAGACACACAAAATGAAAAAAAAAAAAAAAAAAAACGAAGCACCAAACCTTACAGGGTCCATGCTAAGACTCACTGAACTTGCAGACCTGCACAGATAGCAGGACCCTATCTAGCTGCTTGCTTTACTTTACTTTAGATAGTTTTCTTTTTTTTGTTTGTCATCAAGAGCTCTCAGTTGATCTGCTTGCCTGATATGATAATCATATCAATATTTTGAGCTTCCAATTTCAGTACATTTGCTCAGGCTTTTTCTCCTCTCTCAATCTGCAATTAAAACAGCTATAATGGTAACTACTGCTCAAGGCCAGAAAAATGTCTCTTCTGCCCCCCTTGCTTTTTGTCTGCAACTGCAAGGATAAATGCTAACAATACCATTTTTGAACTGAAACAATGGAGGAGGCCATTTGTCACAACAAATACATAACTAGAGCCATACTGCCGGTATTGTTTTTGCCCTAGTGGCTAAATTCATGAACTAAGATATGGGCACTGGAGCAGTGATATCTGTGCAGGTCTGTACAGAGTATAGCAGCATGCTATAGTAATATAACATGAATCACACTAACGTGTTTTACTCAATTACATGCGTGCCATAGAACACTTCTCCCAACTAAACATCTGAATTCTCGCAGCTCAAATTTCGCACAGAAATGGAATTTGGTCATCAGTATTTTTTATGCCATATTTATTTGGAGTAGCACCTGTGGACGAGCACAACAAGCAGCTTTCCCCCAAATGGAACCTGTAACATCCTATGTTTACAGCAACACCGACATATAGATTTGGCAAGGAATGTAGCCAGGTTGAATTGTTTTTGTGGAGGGTTCAAAGATTTATCAATTGATTTCAGCAATAATAAAAAAACGTAGTTTGGCCTAAAACGCACTAAATTTGAAGAATTTTATTTGAGCCTTGCAATAAATTTTATCCAGCTCGCAACGAACAAGGTGGTGCCACAGATGCCATAACTAAGCAGAGGCCTGCTTTGCTTTGCCACCACCACAGACGATACAAACTTCCTGCATCTGGCCGAATGAGAGAAGTACCCCACACAAGTTTGGCGTAAAAAAATACTGACGATAAATGACATTTTGAAGTGAAATTTGAGCTACAGGAGTTCACCGGTTTAACTGCGAGAAGCATTCCACAGCATGCACTTAACTGCATAAAGATACCTAAATACATCACCATGCTGCAGTAAACTAGAGCAGAGAGCGTAGCAGATGGGGGTCTAAGCTTGTCCCCAGTGGAATGGATGCAGCCCCATCATGCAGGCAGTGCAAGCTGATGGCACGAGCTTAAGATGCACTGATATTAGTTCGATGATACCCGGGAATAATCTTTAATAATGAGAGACGAAACGAAGCATCTCAAGTGGTAACATTTTACGAGAACACCGAATACTTGCTACAATGGATTTATTTACTCTGTACTCATGTACCAAATACCTGATGGTGTGGTATATGGCAATCACATCACCACCAGCTGCACTGCGCTCCCCCTCCGCCTCGCTATAGCCTCGCTGGCGGTTTAAACCAGTGCTCTCACTGCCACAGGCAGCTACTGCTGAACTGCAACTCGTTTCCTCCATCTAGCCATGGATGTTGTGGTGCCTGGGCTGCCGATGGCTACAATGTTGCAAGCGTCAGGCTCAATCTGGCAACCCTGCTGATGCAGCACAGCGCAAGGCCTATAAAGCTTCAGTAGAGTTAGTTGTTGGGCTAGTTAGTAGTCTAAATATAAGCAAGCAGTTTTCAGCACAAAGGCACACGGCCAAAGAAAAGAAGAAAGAGTAGGATATACACAGCACTGTGTTCGTACAGAGCTTGCACTCGTTTACTAGGTTCAGCCATGTTGAATCCGGCAGTTCTTAAGCCTGTGGTGTGCATTGCGCGCCCCAAATAAAATCTATAGCTTAACAGATCTCGCATTACTGAAGTCATTATAACCAGTTAGACCATATCCGATTAAGAACGAAGACATCTCACAAATTTCTCGAATTAACCCGGTCCTGTGCTAGCTGCATCCACTTGACCCCTGCAAACTTTTTAACCTCCTCCACCCACCTAATTTTCTGCCACCCCCTGCTATGCTTTCCATTTCTTTGAATCCAATTTGTTACCATTAGCAACCATTCGTCAGCCTCTCTTTTCATCAAACATCCTACCCACACCCTTTTCTCCTTCATTTCCACTAGATTATCATTCTCGAGTTATTTCTCTGACCTACACTGCACGCTTCCTATCTTTTAATGCTACCTCTACCATTTTTCGTTCCATAGCCCTCTGCATTGTCCTCAACTTAAGAAGAACCCTTTTGGTTAGTCTCCACGTTTCAGCCCCACAGGTGAGTACAAGATGCACCTGTTATATACTTTCCTCTTGAGCAATATCAGTAGGCTGCTAGTCACTATCAGCGAGTACATACAAAATGTGCTCCATCACAAACTTATTCCCTTAGTTATTTCCTTTTTTTGGTCCAGGTCTGCGGTTACTACCTGTCCTAAGTAGACATAATCGCTTACCACTTCCATTGCTTCACAACATACAGTAGACTCGCAATAATTCAAACTCTGATAATTTGTACTTTCGGGTTATTCAAACAAAAATCAAATTTTTGGTTGGTTCGTCATGTTTCCAATGTATTTCAATGCCACTTAATTCAAACACCGCAATTCGGTTAATTCGTACTTTTTACTTGTCCATACCGAAAAATTATTTGCTATCGTTTCCACCACTGGCGAAGAATCCGAGTTCTTATAACACTACAACAGTGGAAAATGTGAAAATAAGTGCCCTCCGACTTAAAAAAGAAAAGAAAGCGAAGAAGAGCCTAACAAACAAACGTTCAAAATGAAACAAATGCCTCCCGAAGGGCGCTGCTGAACTTTTTGTGGCTTTGTGGCTTGCTAGCCAGTTCAATCCCCTTCATGGATCACTGCCTTGTCGTGGCGGAGGGGCTTGCGAAATTTGATGAAGTCGTGAGCTCTGCTGTGTAGGGCCACCCAAGCTAGACAGGTCATGGCGGTGAGTTCTGACAAAATGCGATTCACTGGAGAAGGTAATGGCAACCCAGTCCAGTATTTCCTGCCAAGAAAACTCTATCACCAGTCACAATAGCATTAACGATATGGCGCCGGAAGATGAGCCCCCCAGGTTGGAAGGCGGCTCACATGTTACTGGGGATGAACAAAGGGCGATTCCTAGTAGCTCCAGGATGAATGAAGCGGCTGGGCTAAAGCCAAAAGGACACTCAGTTGTGGATGTGTCGGGAAGCGACAGGAAAGTCTGATGTTACAAGGAGATATATCACATAGCAACATGGAATGTAAGATCTATGACGCAAGGTAAACTGGATGTCGTCAAGCGAGAAATGGACAGATTAAACATTGATATCTTGGGTATCAGCGAGCTCAAGTGGACCGGAATGGGAGAATTTAATTCCGGCGACCATTATGTCTTTTATTGTGGGCACGAATCCAGGAGAAGGAACGGGATCGCTCTCATAGTAAACAGAAGAATGGGCAAAGCAGTGCTAGAGTACAACCCCAAAAACGACCAAATGATTTCACTTCGGAACCAAGGTCACCCTTTCAATATAACAGTTATCCAAGTCTATGCACCAACCACTATTGCTGAAGAAGCTGACGTTGAGAGATTTTATGCTGACCTGCAATGCCTTTTAGACCGCACTCCATCATCAGATGTCCTTTTTTTCATAGGAAACTGGAATGCTAAGGTGGGAAGTGAAGAAATATTCGGAATTACAGGCAAGTTCAGTATTGGTGAGCCAAATGAAGCTGGGCAGAGGCTAGTAGAGTTTTGTCAAGAAAACCACCTGACCATAGCGAATACTCATTTTCAACAGCACACATGGACTTCACCCGACGGCCTGTACAGGAATCAGATTGATTGTATTATTTGCCGGCAGAGATGGAGAAGCGCTATACAAGCAGTAAAAACAAGGCCTGGGGCCGATTGTGGCACCAATCATCAGCTTCTTGTTGCCAAATTTAAGCTTTGATTGAGAAAAACGCAGAAAACTAGAAGGCCTTTCAGGTATGATCTGGATCAAATTCCATCAGAATATGCTGTGGAAGTGAGGAATCAATTTCAAGAATTAGATCTAGAAGACAGAGAGCCTGAAGAGATGTGGACTGATGTTCGTGATATAATACAAGAAGTTTCTACTAAGGTAGTTCCAAAGCAAAAGAAATGCAAGAAAGCAAACTGGTTATCTGAAGAGGCTTTGCAAATAGCTGAGGAAAGGAGGATGGCAAAAGTTATGGGGGAAAGAGAAAGATACAAGGTTCTCAATGCAGATTTTCAGAAAATAGCAAGAAGAGATAAGAATGCCTTTCTGAACATACAGTGCTAAACAGTTGAGGACAACAGCCGATTGAGGAACACAAGGGCTCTGTATAAGACAATCAAAGATATCAAAGCAAGCTTCTGTGCTAAGATGGCCGTGATAAAGGACAAACGAGGCAAGGACCTCACTGAAGCCTCAGAGATAAAGAAGAGGTGGCAGGAATACACAGAATAACTGTACAAGAAGGACCCGGATGTGCAAACCCAACATAAGATGGTTGTGATTACTGATCTCGAGCCGGGCATCCTGAAGAGTGAAGTTGAATGGGCCTTAGCCAGCCTTGCTAAGAACAAAGCTAGCGGAATTGATGACATTCCAGCTGAGTTGCTTCAAAACCTCAACCATGATGACGCTGTTAACGTTATGTATACATCATGTCAACAAATTTGGACAACCCTGCAGTGGCCACAGGATTGGAGGAGGTCAGTTTACATCCCCATCCCAAAGAAAGGCAGTGCCAAAGATTGTTCCAACTACCTCACGATCACGCTTATTTCGCATGCTAGCAAGGTGATGTTGAAAATCCTCCAAGGTAGGCTGTAGCAGTATGTGGATCGGGAGCTTCCGGACGTGCAAGCTGGGTTTCGCAAATACAGAGGAACTAGAGACCAGATTGCCAACCTTTGCTGGATCATGGAAAAAGCAAGAGAGTTCCAGAAACCCATCTACTTCTGCTTTATCGATTATGCAAAAGCGTTTGACTGCGTAGATCACAGCAGACTGTGGCAAGCTCGCCAAGAGATGGAAGTTCCAATTCACCTCATCTGTCTCCTCAGGGACCTGTATGAAGGGCAAGAGGCCACAGTCAGAACTGGGCATTGTCTTACCGATTGGTAGATTGAGAAAGGAGTGAGACAAGGCTGCATACTGTCGCCCTGCCTATTTAACCTATATGCTGAGTGCATCATGAGGAAGGCAGGTCTGCATGAGTCTTCAGCTGGAGTGAAGATTGCTGGAAAACGTATCAACAACCTCAGATATGCGGGCGATACCACTTTAAAGCAGAAAGTGAAGTGGAACGCAAGAGACTTCTGATGCGCGTACAAGAAGAGAGAGAGAAGTTTGGGCTTCAACTGAACATTAAAAAGACAAAGATCATGGCGTCTTGCCCTATCAAGTCTTGGAGCATCAATGGACAAGAAGTGGAAGCTGTGACAGATTTTCTCTTCTTGGGCTCCAAGATTACCCTAGAAGGAGACTGCAGCCATGAAATTAGGGGACGCCTGCTTCTGGGAAGGAGAGCCAAGGCTAGCCTTGACCGCCTAGTAAAGAGCAGAGACATTAGTCTGCCAACCAAGATCTGTATAACTCGTGCTATGCTCTTTCCAGTTGTGATGGATGGATGCGAGAGCTGGACTGTGAAGATGGCTGACCGCCGAAGAATTGATGCGTTTGAATTGTGGTGCTGGCGGAGACTCTTGAAAGTTCTTTGGACGACTAGAAGATCAAATCAGTCAATATTGTCGACCATAAACCCTGACTTCTCATTGGAGGGTCAAATCCTAAAGTTAAAGCTCAGCTACTTTGGTCATCTGATGAGGAGAGGAGTCGCTGGAGAAAGATTTGATGTTAAGAAAGGTTGAGGGTCACCGGAGAAGGGGTAGGCAGCGAACGCGATGGTTAGATGGCATCCTCGGGGCGCTGCAGATGAAGTTATGTAATGTTAGGAAGGTAGTGAGAGACCGGAAGGCGTGGCGTGATATGGTCGATAGGGTCACGAAGAGTCTGACACGACTGAATGCATGAACTGAACTGAGCCAGTTCAATGGAGAAAATTTGAAATTAAAACAACACTTAACCCTCAAAACTTGTGGAAAAGACGACTGTCCGCCTGCGCTTGTCAAAATTCTCAAAACTGCAGCAGAAAAAAAAAAACAAGAAAAAAGGATGCGAAAGTGACCCGAGTAGAGTCGGCCGACTGCAAATCACATGACCGCTCGTGTTTTTCTTTCCCTGGTCGGTTGCCTGTGTTGGTAGCACCATGTCTCCGCGAGGGAAGTATCGGATGCTCTCTGTGAAAGAAAAATTAGCCATAGAAGAAGTTGAAGCTAGAACGAAGAAGACTACTGTGGCATTGAAGTATGGGATAACGAAAAGTACGCTGACAACGATTGTGAAAGAAAAAGAGAAGCTGCGACACAACGCAAGTCGCTTCGCTCCTGAGAGAAAAATGCTTAGGGAGGCGGCGCATCTGCAGCTTGAGAAGGCAGTTCTCTGGCTTAAGCGTGCTCAGAGCTCCAATCTACCAGTAACTGGACCGATATTGCAAGAGAAGGCCGAAGAACTGTCTGTGCACTTTGGAATTGACGATTCCAAGTGTAGTGATGGATGGGTGTCGAGATTCATGGAGCAACATAACCTCGCTTTCAAAACTGCAAGTGGAGAAGCGGCAGCGGTGAATGAGGCGGTTAGTACTGACTGGCAGGAGATACGTCTTCAGGGCCTACTGCTTAAATACTCCCCGGCTGATATTTATAATGCTGATGAAATGGGACTATTCTTCAAGTGCCTGCCTCAGCAAACATTGTATCACAAGGGGGAACGTTGTACCGGCGGTAAGCTGAGCAAGGAGCGACTCACAGTCATGGTTTGTGCCAATATGGATGGTAGCCACAAGCCCGAACTTTTCGTTGTGGGCAAATCAAAGCATCCGAGGTACTTTAGAGGCGTCTGAACTCTACCCGTTTCATATGCAGCAAATTCAAGTGTGTGGATGACGCAATTTTTGTTTGAAGAGTGGCTGCGGAAACTTGGCGTGGTGTTCAAGCGCGATAAAAGAAAAGTGCTGATGATTGTTGACAACTGTCCCACTCACGGTGATGTGGAGGGCATGGAGGCAATTAGTCTTGAATTCCTCCCTCCAAACACAACTGCTGTTCTCCAGCCCCTGTATCAGGGGGTGATCAAATGTATGAAGACAAACTACAAGAAGCTACTCCTTAAGAGAATGCTAATATGCATGGACAATTCCATGTCATACAGCGTAACATTGCTGTCGTCGGTGGGTATGCTAGCTGACTCACGGGGTGCAGTGGCGCCAGCAATGATATGGAACTGCTTCCAGCATGCCTTTCGCATACCAGGCCACAGCAGTGATACTTTTTGCCTGACTGCACTCAAAATGAAAATGAAGACTGGCTCCAAATGGAGAGCGATGATGCAGGGCTAGTGCTTTTTGCCCTCCAAGCACACAACATAGCTGCTGACCTCAGTGAATTTGCAGCTACTGACGATAACCTCTGCATGTGCAGGGAATATACTCTGGACGACTGGTAGCTCAGGTGCTGCCAGCACAGTACAGCAGTGAAAGTGAAGAGGAAGAATCAGAAGAGCAATCCTCTGTGGCAGCAACACAAGCCTTTAACTACCTTGTCGGGGTCCGGAAATTTCTGACTGCAGCAGAAAATTCTGAAAAAGAACTGGCTGCTCTTACTGGAATAGAGAACTTTGTTCTGAATGCACATGTAAAAAAGAAGCAGTGAACAATTCATGATTTCTTCAAACGGTCTAGTCAGCCATAGATTTCCAATAAACTTGTTCTGGATCCTTCACCTCTGCTGTTTTTATTGTGTAATAAAAGAGTATAAGTGCTTAAAATGTGATTTAGGTGGATACTTAATTATAATGTGCACTGTAACCTTGCTCCGAGTCATATGTGAGAACTTCCGATAATTCAAATTTTTGATAATTCAAACAAAATCCTGAGGTCCCTTCGAGTTTGAATTAATAAAAGTCTACTGTATTGTAAACTGCTGTTCCTTTCCCAGGTTGCTGAACATTACCCTAGTCTTGTGCATATTATTTTTAGGTTTACTTTTCTACTTTTCCTGTCTACGTCCTTAATCATTATTTGCAATTCATCCCCGAGTTGCTTAGCACGGCAATATCATCAGCGAACTGCAGACTACTGAGCTATTCTCCATCAACCCTTATCCCGAACTGCTCCCATTCCAAGTCTGAATACTTTGTATACGCTCACTTTGAATAGTACTGTGGATATCATGTCTTCATGCCTAACACCTGTTTTTATGGAGAACTATGGTTGCTGTGCAGCCACTATAGATACATTTTAGTACTTTCGCATATGGCTCACCTACACCGATTTTGCAATGCCCGCAATGACTGAATTGGTTTGGTTTGTGGGGTTTAACGTCCCAAAGCAACTCAGGCTATGAGAGACGCCGTAGTGGAGGACTCCGGAAATTTCGACCATCTGGGGTTCTTTAACGTGCAATGACATTGCACAGCGCACGGACGCCACTACATTTCGTCTCTATCGAAATGCAGCAGCCGAGGCTGAGATTCGATCCCGCTTCTTTGAGCACAGTAGTTGAGCGCCGTAACCACTGCGCCACTCCAGCGGAGTTTCGACTGAATCAAATGCTTTCTCCTAATAAATGAGCACTATGTATAGGGCTGGTTAATTCTAGGCATTTTTCTACCACCTGGTTAATGGTATGACTGTAATTACTAAAACGCTTGTTACTAACTTTAGAGATCGCTAACTGCTGCTGCTAACTAATCTCGGAGGCTACAATGAACAGACAGCATGAAAACTGACAGCGCTCTGCAGGTGGTTCGCACATTCAATTGAAATACATAGGAACGTCTTACTCGAGTCGTGCTGGATGCCACTTTCTGTGCAACAGCACAGAGGCAAAGCACCTCAGCTGAGAACATCAGCTTTTCCCAATTACATAGGGAGAAATGATGCAAACCATGATGCGGACGTGGACTCAGAGACTACTGAAGCACAGCATTCTAGCAGCAACCGAAATTTAAGCTGCCTCTAGCCGGAGCCTTCACTTCATTTTCAACAGCTGTACATCCCGTTCCTTAGATCGACAACTAAGCTGTCGCGGAAAACGACAACTTGCAATTAGCAACCTTGGCCAGAACCTCGGCTCCAACAAGAGCATGCAATGCATTTTATAGAGCTCAGGCGGCTCGACTAGCAGAATCTCAAAATGTCTGAGACCGAACGAGGCGGCAGTGTCGGAAGTGAAGCTAGAGGTGCAGCCGCTGACATCACTAAGCTGACATCCAGCTGCTGACATCACCAATGTTCGCTGGTCATTCTTGACCAGCGAAAATTGTTACGCAAGGGGTTTCTAAATAGAGCCTCTGAGCCATGTATTGCGTCAGAAAAAAAAAAGAAAAGCACAGCCTGTTTAGCGCAATTTGTTTCGTTTCCTTTGCTGCTGTATTTCTTAATATGAACCAACTCCGTTCAACACTTGCTTAGGCGTTACACACAAGGTGGCTTGCTCAAATCAAGTGTCGCTGCTCTGCAGGGAGAATGTGAAGTTAAAGTACACATTACGCCAAAATCTGCTGCGTACATGCATGCCGAGATAACAGAAATGCAAGCATGGGTAAACTGAAATACAAAATCCACTAAATATTAAAGATGGGGAACATCGGTGACGCCGTCAAACAGTTAGCCAAATGATACAGCACACTTAGAATCCTTTAATGGTGATGGCAGTTTCAGCGCTTAAGAAAAGTACCTAAAAAGTGCAGCCACAGTACATAATAACAAACTTTAAAGACTTTCAGTTTACTGTGGCCTACCACTTCCGCATGCCATCCACACAGCATGCACCGATTGGTCCTTGCGTGCAGAGTGCACTGGAATTTTACAGGAATGTGGCACCATCAGTCGCATTCAGGGGGATCTGCACATGCATACTGACGCTCTCGTGGTAGCAGTAGATGGTGGCGATAAGCGGTTGGGTTCCAGAACTGTGTCATCTATGGGTGTGTCATCAGATTCCTTTCTGGAGCTCCTTTCTTTTTATCTCGGTTCCACCACTGTGTCTTTTGACGTAAAATTGTACATTCAGAAGAAGCGAATATGTATAGGATCAAGCGTCGCCCCGGTGCTGTGTGAAATCTTTCTTGTTGCGCATTTAGATCACTTGGTTGAGCTTAAGCTAACACAACCCTTCATTGCAAAGATATTTAGATATGTAGATAATTTTTTGATTATTTTGAAACTTTCATCCGATGACTTCCTAGCAGAAGTAGCTAATGAGATATTAGGCGACTTTTCTAGTTGCTCAAGCTTTCTTAAATTCACTTTGGAACTTCCACAGAAGGCTTCCATTCAGTTTTTAGACCTTAAGCTGCTTTTTAACCACAGTGATCATGTGTGTTGGGCCTTCCAACCCAGGACGAAGAAAGCCTTGTTGCCTTTTGATTCTTTCCATTCTAACGTGGTGAAGAGAGGCCTAGCCTCTCCATATTTTAGATCCGTGTTTTTAAAATCATGCATTCAGATGCTGCATTCTAGTTTTCATCAAGTGAAGCGATTGGAAAAGGCAGGTTACCGGAGTTTCCTGTTAAGCGGGGTTGCCGAATTGGTGGCCAAGAAGCTATGCAAGAAAGAAAAAACCTGTTTCCTTACAAACTACTAACCAGAAGAAACTTGAAGTCATTCCTTACATTCATAAAGTTTCACATAATCTTAAAAAGATTTCAGGCAAATATGGCGTCAATATTGTTCTTTATGCACCTTGCAAACTGTCCAGATTGTGCAATTTGGTGGTAAAGAGTGTTTCCAGATCAGGCATTTGTGGCATAAAACACCTAGAAGTAAACAAGCGTGTTGCATGTGCGAAAGGGGTTATTTATAAGATTTCCCTCAGTTGTGGGCATGTCTATATTGGACCACGGCCGGTCTCGAGGGAGAGCGCGTTTCTCTTTTCTCTTACAGCCTCTCCAATGGGGTCTGTTTCCACCGCCCGCCGCGCCTCGGTGGGGTCGCCACCGCCCCACTGCTGCTCCTCCGCTACAGCCATTCACGCGCAAGGGAAACGCGCTCTTCGTGGTACGCAACAGTACACCATCGGCGCGTCGAAGAGCCGGCGGTGAGCAGTCCACACCGCCACACAACACGCAATCAGAGCAAGCTTGGAACGGGTCGAAATCCACACCGAAATTCACGGCACAAAGCACAACGCTGGCTGCAGCGGCATAGTGCGGTGAGAGCACGTGGCGTGTGCACCAAGTCCAAGGGAACAAAGCGCGAGTCTCGAGGAAAAGCCGGCAAAGCACGGGCTGCCGATCGCTTTGCGCTCAAGCGAATAGAAGGAAATGGAAGTTAGGTTGGCGCACTTTAGCGCACGCGTTCATGACTTTAAAGCAGCGTCCCAGATAGTTCCTGTGACTGCTTTCTTGATGGCACCCGAGTCCATCTGTGTGCACGGGCAAGAAGCGGGGGAAAAAAGGAAAAAAAAAGAAAAGTCCCAATCTGTATACCACGTGTGCGGTACGCTTTCTGGACGCCGCTGCCCGTGTCCTCCTCAGGTGCCCCAGGGCACGGGTGGCCGCCACAACCCTGTAACAATCGTGTAGCGGCCTACCCGACACCACTCAAGTGGGCTTGTTAAAAAAAAAAGAAAAGAGGCAGACATCAATATTCCGCAAGACCGTGTACATATAGGTCAGACCGGAAATTTATCTACATCAGCTAAAGTTCCTCGATCGTTAACATAAGCCACATTGATATGGACAACTCGAATTTTGGGCAGTTTTTCTGGGGACCAAGCTATTCAATCGCATGAACAGCCGTGGTAAGAGTAAGTCATCTAGACATAAGATATGCCATCAAGCGTATCAATAGCCAGGCGAGTGAAGCGGAACTATGTTATTTCAGGCATAATTACGACGAGGATAATGAGATTGGAGCGGCAAAAATGTCTAATTCCAACTTCAATGAACCCCACTATGCGCAGAAGCAGATCTTATCATGGCATAATATTTGAAAATTTTTTATTCGCGATTCGTTATTACGAACAACTCGTTTCAAAGACAAATTTGCTCGGGAACAAAACTGTCCATATTAATGAGGCACGACTGTAATTAGGTTTTTTTTGTTCTCCTCCATTTCGGCCCAGCTATCGCTCAAAATATTATAGTGTTCAATTTCAGTTTTGGTCAAATATTATTTCGGTGTTCCCAACGTTCTTTTTTTTTTAACGCCTACCTAATAGAGCTAATAATAAATGTTAGCATAACCTTTCTATAAACATTTTAACAACATATCTAATATATATGCAGCATTATACTAGCGTTCTTGAAAATGATAAAACAACCCTGCACAAGCATGTAGCCTACCATTGGTGACGGTACACAACTACACAATACAGCCCGACATACAACTCCTATAGTCACCTCTGAATAAATATATATATATATATTTTAATATATATTTTAATATATATTATATATAATAATATATTAAATATATTTTTATATCCATTATTGAGGAGTGTCCCTTGAGTAATAGTGGCGAATGTGTAATAAGCAAAGCATTCTACCAAAATAATGGGGCAGCGATTGCTCTCTAAGGCAGGCATTACTGCACAGATAGTTACAAGGAACTATTAGTTCAAAAACATACTAGAAAAAGAAAGAAAATATTGCTAGGAATTAGTGCTTGAAATAGATTTCCTGTTTTTTTTCATGAAATAATCATATCATGTAAACATTTCATTAAACCAACGTTTATTTGCAAAATTAAAGTAATGTTTATAATGCAACATAAAACATTTGCTGGTCTATAAACTATAGCAAAACTTAAAAGCGTTTACTCTGACTTTATACTAATACTTTATGTCATGTAAGCATTGTGCAACTTACATTACATTTTTATAAAATTATTTTCATCTTCGGTGTTACCTCGATGGTTTCTCATCTAGCGCTGAAAGACAGTTTTGCTATTGTTGCTGTTATGTTTGCCTCGAAGCTTCGATGTGATCACTGCTCATTCGTTGTTTTTTTTCATCTCCTTGTACAGGCTTGGGAAAAAATTCAGATTAAAATGAACAAAAGTAGATACCATGCCGTAATACGTCATATGCTTGTCGAACGTTTGCTGAGCGACAGTTTGTTCTTAATATAAAGACTCCATTCACGTGTGTAGCATGTTGACAGGATGCTGCTGCAGCATCTACCTTCTGTAGTCTTTCATTTAGGGGCTGCACTCACCCCGAAACCCGCAGGCGACAGCACGAAACCAGGCAAAAGCCATCCGCCGCCACTGAAGCAGATGCAGAGCGAACAGTGAGCAGGCCACGCCCCTTGCGGCGGCGGAGAGCGTGACTCAAGGAGAAAAATTCCCATTATTCACGCGGCGATTGAGAAGGCCGTAAGAAAGAGCGCATGCTCTCTCCCTCGAGACCGGCCGTGATTGGACAAACCGGTAGGTGCTTAAATGATTGTTTACGAGAACATGCGCATTCCTTGGGGGAGGCAGGGGGTTCGAATTTGCCGATTCACTGCCACAGTTGTCGGGGCTGTTGCCCACAGCTCAGCCAGACCGAGATTATAGGAAGAAGGAAGGGACAACTTGAAACAGAGATTGTAGAGGTGGTTGCCATCCTGCGTTCGCATCCAGATGATTGCGTTAGCTCACCTTCTGTCACTCTCCTCCAAAAAGAACTAGATTTCCTTCTCATGTGGCCTCTTGGGTTGTTGTTGTTCTCTTTTGTTTTTACGCATCCACTTTCTCCAGTGGTTGTCGGTCTTTTAAATTTTTGGAACCTTTTCTTTTGGTTTCGTTTCATGCTCATCTAGTGCGGAGATCTTTGTCTTTTCATTCATGTGCTGTTGTCGATTGTCCAGATTCTTTTGCAATGATTTCCACTTTTACAGATCCTATTTGTTATCACCCTTTTATCAATTTGCAGGTGCTGATTATTGTCTTTCAAGTTTTGCCAAAGGTCTTGTTTAATTTTCATGTTTTTTTCCTCTTTACCTGACTGTAAGATCACATGTGCCATCTGTCTTTAAAATCTCTTGTTTTTTCAACAAACTTTTCAGTTGCCAGTACTGCCCTGTGTTGTCTCCACCCTTTGTCTTGTGCCTGCTGCGGTTTTATTTTCCTTAAGCGATAAGTGGTAGTGCTAAACTCTTTTTAGTTCAGCGCTACCGCTTACCCTTACCGTCTACCATTACCGCGCGATCGTCAGTACGCATTCGCAGATCACCCTGAGCGCAACAGGTGGCACCACGCTCCCGTCAAATATAAAGCTATTATATAGGCTTTGCCTATATTCCTGTACACTGACTCTAGATAAATGTGGGGGCTTTAGTCAAATGTCAGCAGTCTCGGCGCGCAGCGGCCAATCAACGGGTGCACCCCTGACGGCTCGCAGTGGTGGTAGAGGTCTGCGCTAGCGTTAAACTAGAATTATCTAATAACAGTTTTAGCAGCGCAAACTGCAATCTGTTAGCGTGACCTGCCACCGTGCGTTCCACTGCGCCATGGC
Organism: Amblyomma maculatum; assembly: GCF_055883805.1. NCBI lineage: Eukaryota > Metazoa > Arthropoda > Arachnida > Ixodida > Ixodidae > Amblyomma > Amblyomma maculatum. Next base: position 140,250,928 of record NC_139350.1, on the reverse strand, counting down.
ATCAGAGATCACCTGAGCACATGGGGGTGATCTCTGAGGCCATGCATTACGAATACCCAGATAGTCTTGACAGCGCTATATGGTGCCACCTGCAGGAAGTCGGCAGAGGTCTGTTCGATTCACCTGCACGTGAACTGGTTCATGTGATGCTGCACTCTTCCATTCATTTCTATGATGCAACATGGCACCCTCTATACGACACCACTCATTTCAAAAAGTGTAGGTCGAGTTCATGAAAAGTTCACCAAAGCTCTGCACCACCTCAGCGGTCATTGCCAAAATGGTGCAGCTGCAGCTGCCACATGAAAGCAGATGACAGCTTGCCCGACGATGGCGTGCGTGTTGCGATAAAGAGCTGTGGTGAACCCGAAAGACGTCACAGCTAGGCCACGGCACTGCTAGCGAAAAATAGATAACCACAGCCGACCAAAGGCTACCAGAACGGTGGCCGGCTCACAAAAGAAAATAAATCAGTTGGAACTGAGACTCCAAGCATTCTGCCTTGTCTCTACGTAAGGCTTTCGGATAGAGCCCCGAAGTGGTGAGGTTCAAAACGTGTAAGTTGCAATTAAATTTTTCTCCATTTTATTTCCTTAAAAAGTCATAACAGGGCCGGCGGGTAATGCAGAGTTAGCCTGCCTGACAGTTCCATCTGGTTCCGAGCAGGTTTATTCTGCACAATAAACTGACATGCCTAATTGTGTATACATTTCATACCAGACTTTCAACAAGGAAGTGCTTTCCGAGCCATGAACTTCGAGAATGTTAAGTTCCCCTGCTGCTCCGTGCTTGCAAACTAAGGCGAGTCAGAAACGAAACCACGTAAGCATGCGTAACGTTGTCGTGCAAAGTGCATAGCTGTGATTGCGAAGTAACGACGCCTACAGAAACAAAAGTGGCCACCTGTGGCCCCGCCAAGCGCAGGCTTTCTGTGCCTTCCAGCATTTAGGCTGTCTTTTTGCCATTTTCTTTGCGTGATGAGAACGCACATGTAGTTTCGAAACAAATCTTACTTAAGAACTCAGACAAGCAACTGCAATGCACATTTGTCAGAGTCCGGCATCCCTTACGCGACACGTGTTTGATTTTGCTTTTTGCTACCTTACAAAAGCTCTGTATTTGGCAAGAATGGTGTTTTCGTGATTGAACCTGGTATCCTATCGATACAAGCGAACTTCATTTTTTCTCCTCAGTGCCCCTTTAGAGACAAAGACGATCGCGGGGTTCGTTGTGTAGTGATCAATATTCGCCTTTAATTTCACATAGTTCTGTAACTAATTAGCATACGCTCCTATTTACTCATGTGCACATCAGTAGATGTCTCGCCGTGCGACTACAGTGCCGAGAGGATGAAGCAGCGTTACTGGGAATAGCTGGAGCAGCCTCTTTGACACTGCAGGCGGTGCACATGCACACATGCTGTTCTGTCCAGCTAGGGTGCAGTGGAGCCTCCGCATGGGTAATTTGGTGCGCTGCTTCGAAAGTGGCGTAGAAGCAGATTTTTCGCAATGGCAGAAACGGCCCAAAGAAAACAGACAAGGGAACCCGCTGCCGGCCAGACGCCGGCAGTAGCATCAGTGGCTCGCAAGCGTACACGCCTTCAGTCAGAGCCGGGAGTAGGAGGGAAGTGACGCTTGGCCCGCACGCATTCTCAGTGAATGCCTTTGTACGAAAAGATGAAAAGATAAAAACATATGATTCAGTAGGTAGCCATTCAAGAATGGAGGTCTCCTTCCCAGCTATGAAAGGTGAGATGAGAGGTGAACAGGCTAACGGTTCGTTCAGACAGTGGAAGCAGCCCATTAAATTAAAAATGAGCTGTTGCTCACCTGAAAGCACTACTGCATTTATAGCATGAATATTTTTCCAACTCTTGGACAAATAGGTCGAAACCTTGACTATTGCCCCACATGGTGGATGAGTTTCATCATCATCATCATCAGCCTGATTATACCCACTGCAGGGCGAAGGCCTCTCCCTATATTTCCCCACTTAACCCGGTTCTGTGCTAGCTGCATCCACTTGACCCCTGCGAACTTCTTAACCTCATCCGCCCACCCAACTTTCTGCCACCCCCTGCTACGCTTTCTTTCCCTTGGAATCCAGTTTGTTACCCTAAGCGACCATCGGTTATCCTCTCTTCGCACTACATGTCCTGCCCATGCCCATTTCTTCTTCTTAATTTTCACTAGAATGTCGGTAACTTCAGTTATTTCTCTGACCCACTCTGCACGCTTCCTATCTCTTAATGTACCTCTACCATTTTTCGTTCCATAGCCCTCTGGGTTGTCCTCAACTTAAGCAGAACTCTCTTGGTTAACCTCCACGTTTCAGCCCCATAGGTGAGTACAGGTAAGATGCAACTGTTGCATACTTTCCTCTTGAGCGATACCGGTAAGCTGCTAGTCATAATCTGCGAGTGCTTGCCAACTGCACTCCATCCCAATCTTATTCTTCTTGTTACTTCCTTTTCATGGTCCGGATCTGTAGTTACTACCTGTCTTAAGTAGACATTCGCCTACTACTTCCAGTACTTTGCTACCTAACGTAAACTCCTGTTCCTTCCCAGGGGCTGTTGAACATTACCTTAGTCTTCTGCATATTGATTTTCAAGTCTACCTTTCTACTTTTCCTGTCTAGGTCATCAATCATTATTTGCAGTTCATCCCCCCGAGTTGCTTAGCAAGGCAATGTCATCAACAAATCGCAGATTACTTAGGTATTCTCCATCTACCCTTATCCCTAACTGCTCCCATTCCAAGCCTCTGAATACTTCCTCTAAGCAAGCTGTGAATATTACTAGGAAGATCGTGTCTCTTTGCCTAACACCTTTCTTTATGGGAATTTTGATACTTCCTTTATGCAGAACTATGGTTGCTGTGCAGCCTCTATATATATCTTCCAGCACTTTCACGTACGGCTCGTCTACCCCCTGATTTCGCAATGCCTGCATCACCGCCGAGGTTTCAACTGAGTCAAATGCTTTTTCGTAATCAATGAATGCTATGTATAAGGGCTGGTTATATTCCGAGCATTTTTCTATCACCTGATTGATGGTATGGATACGATCGATAGTAGAGTACCGTTTCCGAAAACCTGCTTGATCCTTTGCTTGATTGCAGTCTAAGGTTGTCCTGATTCTATTAGCCATTACTTTAGTAAATACCTTATGCGTAACAGACAGTAAGTTGATTGGTCTGTAATTTTTAAGGTCCTTAGAGTCCCCTTTTTATGAATGAGGATATTGTTTGCATTCTTCCACGGTTCCGGTACCGTCGATGACACCAGGCACTGCATATACAGGGTGGCCAGTTTTTCTACCAAGATATCCCCCCCGTCCTTCAACAAATGTGTAGTTATCTGATCCTCTCCAGCTGCTTTCCCCTTTTTCATAGTTTCTAATGCTTTCTTGACCTCGTCCTTCGTCACTGGTGGAATGTCTGACTGCTTTTCCCTACCGCCAATCTCATTACGGTCCTGACTACTTTGGCTACTGTAGAGATCTGTATAGAATTCCTCGGCTACTTTCACTATCTTGTCCATATTCGTGACAATGTTGCCTGCCTTGTCCCTTATCGCATACATCTGGTTTTTGCCTATGCCCAATTTCTTCTTTAACGCTTTAAGGCTTCCCCCGTTCTTTACAGCATGCTCAATTTTCTCCATGTTATACTTCCTTATATCGGCCACCTTGCGCTTATTGATAAGCTTTGATATCTCGGCCAATTCAATCTGGTCTGTTGGATTGGAAGCTTTCATACTCTGGCGTTTCTTAATCAAATCTTTCGTCTCCTTAGACAGCTTACCGGTATCCTCTCTAACTATCCTACCGCCTACTTCTACCGCGCACTCAGTAATGATATCTCTGAAATTATTGTTCCTTGCCTCTAGGGTAATGTCGCCATCCTCAGTTAGAGCTGAATACCTATTCTGTAGCGAGATCCTGAACTCTTCTGCCCTCCCCTCACCGATAATTCGTTGATAGGTTTCTTTCTTACTAATCTGTTGCGTTCGTTCCTCAGATTTAAGCTAATTCAGGACCTCACCATCCTGTGGTCCCTGCATCGCACTTTCCTGATTACCTCTACATCTTACATAATAGCGGGGGTTGAACACATTATGAAGTCAATTTCATTTTTAGTCTCCCCGTTAGGGCTTTTCCATGTCCATTTCCGGTTCTTCCATTTGCTGAAGAAAGTATTCATGATTCTTAAGTTATTGCGCTCTGCAAAGTCAACTAGTAACTGCCCCCTGCTATCCTAGAACCAATGCTATAGTCACCTACTGCCTGGTCTCCTGCCTGTTTTTTTCCTACCTTGGCATTTAAGTCACCCATTAGTACAGTATACTGCGTCCTTACTTTTCGCATTGCCGATTCTACATCTTCGTAGAAGCTTTCAACTGCCTGGTCATCATAACTACATGTAGGTGCATAGGCCTGTACAACCTTCAGTTTATACCGCTTATTAGGCCTAATTACGATCCCTGCTACCCTCTCATTAATACTATAGAATTCACCTATATTACCCGCTATATACTTATTGACAAAGAAACCTACTCCTAGTTGTCGCCTATCTGGTAAACCTCGATAACACAGTACATGCTCATCCTTCAGTACATCATATGCCTCATTCGGCCTCCTAACCTCGCTAAGCCCTATGACATCCAATTTCATACCCTCTAGTTCCTCTAACAGCATTGCTAAACTAGCTTCACTAGCTAGGGTTCTAGCGTTAAACGTTGCCAGGGTCAGTTTCCAATGGCGGCCGGTCCAGCGGAGCTAGGAATTCTTAGCACCTCCTGCTGTGTCACAGGTCTGACCGCCGCCCGCAGCCGCTGGTGACTGAGGGCCGGGGTTTTATGGAGCTTATCATGAGAGGCTGCGGCCAATTACTGCACTAGGGTGGCCAACTCCTGTTCTGGTGAGGGAGTGCGTTGCCGAGGTGTTCACCGGCATCAGGTCGCACCCCAAACCTGTTTATGCAATTCCATCGACACGCGGACCTTTTTTTTTTTTAATCCGGGGGAGAACTGCGCGGCACCAGGATTTGAACCCCAGTCCTTTTGCATGAGAGGCGGATGTTCTACTGCGACGCCACCGCTGCACCCTTGCAATAATTTAAATGAAGCCCACCGCAGCTTCATTTTGAAATAAGCGCAAGTTCCACAGTTTTCTTTATTTTCTTTATTCAGAGATTACACCATAGCACCCAAAGGCGTTACAGTTACAGCAGGGGGGTTTAGAAAGATGCAAGGGCATCTTCTGCCTAGAAAAAAAAACTCTTCTCATGGGATGACCATGACTGCTATGAATAAGCAAATGTGAGCTAGCATTGACTTTTATCGCTCTCTTAAAGATGCTATTAGCTTCCGAAACTTTCCTCAGCAAATGCTAACCTTGTTAGCATACCTGTCCAATCCTCAGGGAGTGGATAAAAACAAACATAACGCACTAAAACTTGTTACAAATTTTCTTAACATCGTTACGCATGTGCTTGCGCTCTAGCTCTTCAAGCGTGTGCATCGCTACACTGGTTTGGCCCCATCGGCAGCGAGCACTGTGTTTTCAAAACCAGTTTGGCGTCAATATAGCTCTCACAAAGTTCAAGTCCAAACACGGTATGAGAACCGAAATAGATGAGGCAAGTTTCTTCAGAGCTAGCTTCCCAGCCTAGCTTCAATCTAGCCTACCTTCTCAGAGCCTAAGCATTCTGCTGCCTCATGAACAATTCAGTGGGAAATATTTCAATGAATATAAAACGAGTGTCTATTACCAACCAATGCTTTTCAATTGAAATATACCACTTCCACTGAAAAATGCATCCAACACCCAGTTAATTTTCATCCCAAAGAGACGTTTACTTATACAAGGATGCCATATGAAAACAGATAAAGTGTGATCTTTCTATTCAACAGAGCAGAACAACCATCCGAGTGCCTCACTGAGTGCTTCGATTGGTAGTGCTTATAGAGTGTTGAGTATTTCGAGCATATACTAAAAATGATGGTGATTTCCACTGGTCGATCAAAGCTGGGCACCCGAACCGACCTAAAGCGCTACAGAGCGAATAAGCCTTGATCGCTCAGCAGAACGTGTAGAGTGTGCGACAGAAGTAATTCTGAGTCGGTTTTGAAAGTTGTAGTGGCATCCCAGGGCCAAAATTGTTGCGGATGATAAATAGGAAGGAGTGCAGCCCTCAACAACTTGCTTTTGCACTATTTTAACGCTGCAGCCATTTTTCAATAGATGCACTCCGACATATTCGCACAAAACAACGGTGATGCCCAGTGTCCTCTGCCGATGTCACTGAACCGGCCAAAACCCAGCAAAAGAATTCAGCAGCCTCTGGAAGTGACCACATCAGCGACTACGACTTCCGGGGAGATCCCACTCCGGTCAGTGGATCAAGCTAGAGCGTCCCGAGCTGCTCCAAACAACCAGTAGAATATGCGCAACCTATCTTAGTCGAACAGTGGAATTCGAAACCGTCCTCCCAGAGCAAGAAAACGTGCTCTGGAGCTCCCAGTGGAAATCACCATTAGATTTTCGATGCATGAGAAAAGAAAAGCAACGTTCCCATGTGCTGTGCAACGTCAATGCACGTTAAAAAACCTCAGGTGGTCTAAATTTCTAAGCCCTCCATTACGCCGTTTCTCATAGCCTGAGCTGCTTTGGCACATTAATGCCCATAAACGAAACCAACCAACCAAAAATTAGGGGACAATTAAGCTCCACCATTAAAGGTATGACGTGATAGCGTTTTGCACACACACTTTGCATTTTTAGTTTTATTTTTATTTGTTTTATATTTGCTGTTAATTCTATACGCCGATACTTAGCATCAGGAAACACTGGCTTTCCATTTGACACCTTTGAATGCATTTTTTCTATATTTTTCTATTACTTGAATTAATTATCAGTCACACATTTTCACATTTGCACTACATTTTTTTAATTAGCATCACAAAGCATTGGTGTTTTATTCTGAGAATTTTGACACCTTTGAACCCCTTTTTTATTTTTTTTTCATCTCTTTTATTCCTCTCATTCATCAATTAATTACATTTCATTCATAAACTTGTCATCGCCTGTCAATCATTGGTCACTAGAACCCCAAATTATTTTTTTTTAGCATTGTATACAATGATACAATTCTTTTACACAACCTTTGATTAAATAATTCCGACACGTGGTGCGGCAAACTACTACTACTACTACGTCGGCTTTTCGAGTGAATGAGCTGCATAAGCTATAGTTTAAAATCACTAACACAAATAATGCGGCATTTGCAATGTGATCGTTGATTTCTGAAGCGCACATTGCGTCTAGTATTTACTGTAGTTTTCTAATGTCTGCCTCAGAGAGTACACATTGTCAACGAACTTTTCCACCTTATACAAGTTCGATTTAAAGAAAATAAAAGTCAAGCAAGCAGATTTTCCTCAAGCTGCACTGCTGATGGTACTCTGCGACATGCCACAGATGCAGCGCGAGATCTGCATGTGCTAGAAAGGGAGCGAGAGTGTGGCGGTGCGATGAGAACACGCAGCTGGCGCGGCCTCCATGTTCCCAGTCTCTGTTTTTCTGCCACAGATGGCACTTCCAGTCAGGAGCCACCGCGTGTTGCTTTGGATGCCTATAGATAAATTAACACTAGTGAGAATATGCGTGAATTCGGAAAAAAAAAAAAACTGAAAACTTCGGAACATACAAAATGTCTATTTCAAGCCCAAATACTAGAGAAAGAAAAAATCGAAGTTCCAACTCGCACCGTTTGTCCAACTAGAAGGTGGCCACTTCAGGGCCTATACATAGGCTCGACATTGGGCAAAAAAGCAGGGAACCCTTTGCAGAGCAGGCGGTATTTAATCCTGTCAGAGTGAAAATTAAACACTTGCCATTAGTAATGTCAGTACTCTTCAAAACAGCTGATGAGTCGATCAAAACCGGCCCAAATATGTAACTAACGGAAGTGCTTCCATAAATTTCCTGGGCTGGTTTCTCTGGTCTAAAGTGGGGTGATGAGGTACCAGCATTACAGTTACTGCTGCAGAGGCAAGACAAGATCATTTATGGTCATATCTGAATGCCTCAGAAGTGCCGCGTTTGAGGAAATGTGGCCACGCTGGCGGAGGCTGCTATTGTCAACGATCGCGCTTAAGCTCCGCTGTTTCCAAAAGCGGCTCAAGAGCCACTACTAAACTAAAAAAAAACTAAAAAGGAAATTAAACATCAGTTTCCTAGATTCAAAACAAATGGCACAGCGTGTGCAAGAACAGCATGGAAACGTTTGAACGTGCGCATTTGCATCCACCAATAGCCCGCTAACAATGTTCAGCAGAGTTGAAGCTGCTAGCAGGCATAACCATCACCTTGTATTTAGAAGCACTTTCAACAAGCTCTTTTTCTCCGCCCGAAAGTTCACTGGCAAACCTTATCGCAACAGCGCAGACCAAGTCACCGCACCTATTAAGGCAGAGACATTCAATGGTCATTTTTGTGCCATCATTTTACCCAACAGGACTGGAGAGCTTAGTTGCTCTCACTTGGACCCAACAACAAAAAATTAAAAATGATGGAACGAATTTGGTAGCCTACATTACCCCACCCCAGGTTATGAAAAATGATCGTGTTAGAACAGCCATCAACTGGAAACGATTCCGTGGCTGGCATCTATATGAATAGTCGTGTGCACAAAGAAAAAGAAAACACGAGGTCAGCTGTTTCAGTTAGCTAACTAAAGGCCATGGATACTGCAAATGTAGACGTAATGAAAGCTACGAACACACGCCAGAACGACTCGATCACGTGCACTACACTGGCGAGGTATGAAAAGAAATTTGGTGGACCACGGCTTGACTGCATGCGATGGCAGCCTTCCTGTAGTGAGACCCCCGTTATTATGCAATGCATGCAAATATTATTTAGATGTACATGAAGTGAGTACACCTTAGCATGTTCAAGGCGTGAAGAAGGAATTGAGTGTGTCTTATCGCCTCTGGCAGACTCCTTTCCACCGGGGTATTTGTGTTTACCAAAAGAAAGCAAAAAGTTCATCTGCCTATACGAACCATGACGGCGTCCTGGACCCCTTTGACGGACCAGCTGAGCTCAAGCGCGCCGTTCGAGAGGACGGCCAGAGATATGGAGTCGTTGCCCAGCGACTGCCGGAGTATCGTTCCATGGCCGCACGTACGGAAGGCCAGGCTGGTGACTGCACTTAAGATGGGCTTGGAGTCGCTCAGTAGGAGGCTCGAAGACCCATTCAGGAAGACTTGTGGCGTCGCGTGGCCCGGATGCCAAAGAAGCGCCAGGGCCAGGCCTGCACAGTAATCAAGGGGATCGAACAACGGAAATGAAAACGTGCTCACATAAACAAATAACAGACAGTAAAATGGGTTAACAGACACCAATGAGAACTAGAAGCGAAAAGCAAGGTGCCCTTACAAGTACAGTGTGATTTCAGTCCACATTCAAGCGTGATCTCCATTTCGGAGTCCTTTCCACTATGGCATCCCTTATAGCACTTCGAGAAGTTAAACCCTGTAAACCAGTGGTGGCCAAAGTGCAGCTCCTAGCGAGTCGAAAAATACGCCTCACAACTTTCTGATACCTTTCTGGTACCTTTCTGGCTCGTTTAGCACGGCCAAGACTGTATTGAAGTGTTCACTGTAAGTAAAGCATTTAAAGCATTACTACAGCAGTGCAATCAGGAGTGCAAAGAACAGGAAGCTGGGCGAATCGATGTTGAGGACAAGAACAAAAAAGCAGCCTCGCCACCAAGGAAGGCGATCTGGAAAAGCTACAGCATGACCACTGTCATTAAGTATAGCCTAAAATACTGATGTCAAAGGAAATCAATAGAGGCAATTCATTGAGTATTGCATTACCGATGGGCGTTGCATTGCTGCCGAGACCTCTGAATGAAAACTAAGAAGCCATTTTAATAATCTTACACGGCTATGCTGCCTCTTAGAGGTGTACACAGGCTGAAATTTTCAGCCCGAGCCCGGCCTGACCTGCTGCAATTGCAATTGAAGCACAAAGAATACTAGGTTGAGTTCATTAAAGGCCTCGAAATGTTTATTCCACATTTTAAGGTGACAAATTTGCAGACTATACAGAGGTGCAGCGCATACATATAACTATCATTCTAAATATTCTGCAAAAACAGATGGTTATGTACTGATGAAGGCAAGAAGCATTTGCGGCACTCCTGGATCATGATTCCGACCCCAGTGAAGTTTCTTTTGTTGCTCTAATTTGTGGTTGGAGAGCGCTCTTAGCAAGAAGAGGAAGTTTTGGGTACGAGTGTTCCTTGCTCCTCCAAAAAGAGCAAACTGGCACTGTGAACAAGGCGTATATTCTGTGGCCAAGAACTCTGCGAGATTGTCTCGCTCACCGAATTCTTGGCCCCACAATCCGCCACTGCATTGCTTGCTCCTAGAAACAAACTGGACTGGACAGTCGGAAACAAGTATCGCTGCAGCTTCCATAGCACTTGCACGGGGTGCACCTGACTGTCCAGTGAATAAATATCGCAGCGCCCAGAGAGCTTCTACCGAGGCTATGTCGAGAATAGGGCTGCCACTGGTGGCTACGTTTCACCAAATTGGCGAATTTCAAAAGCCCATGGTGACCGAATATTATTATTGGCGACATGGCGAATTTTGGCGATTTTCGATTAAGGTCTCATGATGTGGGTTCTAGGCCCAATGTCTTCCCAACAATGTTCCCTCTGCACTTTTAGGACAGTAAAATGCGCTTGTGGGGCTGCATCAAGGAGGACATCCTCTTTGGGCCACATGTCTCATATGAATGCCTTGGTTCCATGCATTCAGCCGACTCAGCAGCACTCGTGCAGTTTCTGCATACTCATGCACTGCCACGCGTTCAGCTGGCCCCCATTCGTGCAGTGCAGTACTTTCAGCTAAGAAGTGATCAACACAAGTGTGCGACACAGTTGAGTGCCACCATAAAGGCCGACGCACCTGTCAATTCAGCGGCATTTCACTCTATACTGACTGAAAGCAAGCTTCGATGAAGATCGAGCAAAAAAGCCGAAGCATTTCATTTGGTCACATTTGAAATAAATTTTAAATGCGACACCATTCGCAATACAAATTTACTGCACTGAAATTGCTCTGCCACAGCACCGACAACTCGTGCGTCTAGCCGAAGCTCTATAATATATACAAAGAAACTGGCAAGCATAGAGCCGTGGTGTGGTCAGTGTAGTGCCTGACGAGCCTGCACCACCATATATGTAGTAACATTTCGCGAACATGCACTGTTGTCCCTCGTTACCCACCATTTGTACGCAGGCAGGATAGCCTCCAAGATCTGCCGATTCTGCGAGGTCCCGGAGAAACCAGAAAGATCAATGGCACTCTACGAGTGTTCCTCACATTCTGCTGACTAACAGAAAGGTGTTCTAGAAGTGCTGTGTTTGACATACGCCACTTCCATGCGCACCAACACCGCGCTACAGTGTTCATTACACCTCAGCCAATTGCACCTACTGTCAAACGAACTGACTGCATTATATTTTACCTGTTGCTGTCAAAAGATTGTTTCCATGTTACCTGCAATGCCTTAGATCAAAAGAATAATGGTATAGAAACAAATGCAGACTTGACATATTAGCAATAAATCAATCGAGAAAATCACGCTCTGTAGCAACGTCAAAATTCCGCCTCCATTTTGAAGGTTCATTTGGTGAGCGGCCTTGTAAAAATTTTTGGATTTTATTATTACTGTTTTACTAGAGTCTGATACAACTCAAGCCTGCAGCAACCACCATGCACAATTCTCTCACGGCAAACAAAAAAATACTTTGCTGTTAAAGCTATTCTGGCTACCTGAATACAAAGCTAATAGACCAAAAAAGCTCCGGATTTTCAATATAGTATCTGGCTTGTATGGTATAGTGAAATATCAAAAACTGATTTCATTTACCATTCAGCGGAGCAATACACACACCGCATACAAATGTCCGTATAGTTAGCAACTGCTATAACCTTATATTTATAGTAATTTATAATGTCATCATTTATGGCAAAATTTAAATGCAAAATGGCTTCTTTTGGAGACATTTTGCCCATCATCTGGTGACATTGACTCAAAATTAAGTGGCAACCCTGGTCGAGACCAGGAGCAAGCCACAACACCGCAACATAGACACGCTTAAAAAGTGACAGCATGGTGTGATTCTTACAGCGCATATATCTAAACATATGCACCAATGTGACAGAAGCGGGAGCCACGAAGATCGAAACGTGCTAGCCCCCAAACGGCCCTTCTCTTCGGTCGTTGCAGACTAGCTAAAATCCGTTCACGGCGAGGGCGCGTGATTGAAAAGCAGGTTGATATCACAAGAAAGCACTGACATTCTCACTCAGAGAGGACGGCGGAAAACACTTATTGTTCTGCATTTGAGATGCCTCGTGCACCGTGGCCATATTCATGCTTTCGCTAAAGTTGCGCGTACTCGGGGTCAGTGTGCCTGGTCCGATTCCGGACGAAGGCAAGAGGCTTCCGAGCAGCCTGAGCCCGGCCCGTGGGGCAGGTACAGGTTTCCGGGCCTGCCTGAGCCCGTACACACCTCTACTGCCGCTAACAAATGTTCCGAAAGGAACCACTGGTCCCAGTACCAATCCCCTGTGCCATTGGCCAACCTTGCAGTCTTCTGCTACATGTGTAGACTAGAATGTATGAACAGCGAGTCACTGGTGCCGATGCCTGCGACTTTGCCAGGTCAGTGTTGGCCGGGTCTGTCCGAGCGTGAAATGTGGGTCACTGTTTAGTACTGTATTTTATTGCGAAAGCAATACTACTCTAGGTTTCGAGCCTTCAGCGTAGCGTGGCCGGTAGCCACGTCTTACCCACGTGACGCTGTGACTTCACACCCCTGTGGGCTGGCAGGAGCTGCCAACTTGGGTCTCTCGTTTCACATGGGACGGTTATGTCAGAATCAGCCTGCTAGAACCCTGGCATTCATGTTACCCCTATAGGCCACTAAGGCACGTTCATACAGCTTGGTTAAAGCAGGGCTTTATATGTGGGCTGGGGAAGAAGAAAAAGAGAAGAACGCTCGGTCACCCATAGCTAATGCTTTCTCTCAATATTTGGTTCAGCAGCGTTGAACCCTTGTCATTTTTTTTTCACAAGGTTTCCTGTTGAGCACATTTCTTTAATTTTTAGGCCTCGCAAATAGCGTACTGTAGGTTTTATTGATTACAAAGTATGTGCATAGACAAGAAGGCTGCGTTTGAGTGGTGTGATGTTTAAGATATGAAACGAAATTTAAAATGCTTGTACCAGAATGCCACGGACATAATGCCACTAACATCGAGTTGTGCGCATTAATTTTTCAGCAGCATGCCACTGAAATGTGCTGCATCAGCCTCTGCGCATCTGTAGCCGTGAGTGGTTGTAGCATTATGTGCACGACATTTCACACTTCCACCTACATATCGTCCCATTTCATGTCCCGTGATATAAACATAGCTATTCTTAATTGGCAAGTACCCGCAATATTGCGCAATACTTAGTGCGAAGGCATATGAGAATTTCGTCACTAGTGCAATTTTGCAAGGCTTTAGAGTTGTCATTATTTGCAATCTGTTGTAAGGCTTTCAAGTCATCACTATTTGCATTCTGTGTGGATGGATAAAGTGCTACGACGTGACACCATCACAAGCTGTCAGCATTAAGTGGCGTCACGTATGGGTATCAGCGAGCACAATTTTGTACTCTGTACTCATAACAACAGATGGCCGAGACTCGTGTTTCTGCCTTCTCGGTTTTCTTACCGCCAGCGTGTGGCGCGAACACACACAGGAAGATGATTAAAACGGCAACCACATGAGGCGACAATCCCTGGCGATCCGTCGCGCGACGCTGCCGTTGCCTCTCGTTGCCGCTGCTGCACACCACACAGAGCGACGGGACTATGTGACAGAGAGGTGCTTTTTCAGCATTGCTTTGTTACCGCCACCTTGTCGTTCAGTCAGGGGGAGTACAGTTACACTGTATCCTGTCTCTAAAACTAAACAGCATCGAATACGATAACAATGATGAAATTTTTTGTGATGCATCGCATTTAAAGAGAAAATGTCTCAGTGCAGCGGTGCGCTGCTACACTGTGATGCAGACTTGCATTGCAAGCAATGCTTTCGAAAATTAATATCTAGCCACACTAGCCCTTTTTAGTGCGTAGCTACTAGCCGCAATCACGGATTTCGCCGATGTCTGTCTGAAGCCGCTCGCTCTCTCTCGCTCTCTTCGTGAACTTGAAGTGGAGAAAGAAAAAGTGGCTACGCGCGCGTCTCGCGGCTCAGCATTGAGGAGGTGGGGCGGCCGCAGAGTTGTAGTAGAAGCCGCGCTCTCTGTTCATTTAGCTCTCCATGAACTTGAAGAGGAGGAAGGGAAAGTGGCGACGCCAGCATCACGCGACTTAACACTGAGGAGGCGGAGCGACCGCATGACAGTTAGGGAGAGGCGTGTCAGTAGCGGACGTGGCGGCCGTCGCTGGGCAGCGTTGCACAAGCGTGTGTGCGTTTGCTTCGCGTTGCAATGAATGAAGCCGGGCCATCTGGCACTGCGGCGCAGGTTCGCCGTGCTCGACGTGCTGAAGTACAACGGTTACGGAGGCAGAACCAGAAAGCCGGTGGCCCATAAATAGACAGTCAAGTTTGCGGGCTTCTCCCAGAAACGAAGAGTTCACCGTGGGTGCACTGTCACGGGGGAGATTCCGAAGGGGCAGCCAAGGTCAAGTGGCAGCTTGACGCAAGTTTATGATGGTCGTGCAGGCAAGACCCTTTACAGCGTGAGCGCATGGGCGCTGCCATATTTGATCATGTGACCCTTCTGCCATCGCCAGCCTTCGGGCCTTCTGGTTTGACGGCTTTCGGCGCGCTGGTACTTGGCTGCACGGTGCGGCGTACCCGCCGTCGCTGGGGGCAATGAGCTTGTGGACAGCCAAAAAAACATGTGAATGCTCATAGTGTGTGTGTAGGTGCTAAAAAATGTTTATTTTAACCACATATTTAATTTATTGCGTCCTCCTAACTGTCTGCATTGGCTAGAACGTTTCGACAAACCGTCAGCCGTCAACTCATTTTTTTTTTCTTTTTTATCAATTCCCTCTCTTGTGGAAAACATTTTCTGTAAAAGTGAATAGATTACAAACTGAAAGGGCAAACGCATGTTCAGACCGTGCTAGCTTAGACGAATTATGAATATTCACCATTTAACACTGTGCACAACATTTACTGCTCAATATGGACGCGCGTGTAATCCCCGACAATTGATAAGGTATAATTTTACCTCCTGTAAACGTTGTGGTTTCTACGTGGACATAGGCCACCAACCACCGCGGGTTCGAGCGTCGCGCGAGCCGAAGCCCCGATCAGCCGTCACCACGCGCACACTGAAATACCGTAGCGCGCACTCAACCTCCACCGGGAGGAGAGCACTTCGCTGCAAGGACACAAGCCTCCAAGTTCACAAAGAAGACGTTTATTGAAACGCCATCCTCCAGCGGCACACACACGCACACACATACACATATATACAAACGCACATACACACACATACTCAGTCACCGTGTCCCGGGAGCGCGCGAGGAGCAAGGCTCCCCTGCGCGCACGAAGTGACACGGAGTGCGCGCCGCAAGCACGCAAGGGAGTGCTGAGATCTCTCTCTCTCGCAGTGACCAAAGGGTTCCTTTGAGAGAGAGTGGGCAACCACCGCAAGGTACGCCTGTCGCGGATCGTTGGATCACGATCGACAGGCTCGAGTTGCGCTCTCAGGTACGACCCGGAGCAGACGAACTCGAGTACACACTGGTCTGCGCGGACAAAGGCTGGCAGACAAGAACAGTTGCGTACGCACCTTGCGATGTCTCGGAGGGGTCTCTCTCAGAGCTCCGCTCGGACGGTCGCGCAAGCGCGGCCGTCGAAGCGGTGCTGTGTTCCCGCCAAAAGGCGCCAATGAGAACAGCCACTGGGATGCCAGGGCGGAGCTGTGGCCCGAACGACAGTGACAAGTCGTCCGAGCCTCTCTCCGCCGCCTCAGGCGGCAGAAAGGGAACGAGGAGAACAAATGGGAAGCGGGCGGCGGCCGCGCAAAGGGCAGCCGCAGCAAGCCCGAATCCCACAATGTTCTGGCTTCAAAAGACTATTACGCTGCTTGAGGGCCGCATCAGGCGCTCAGCGGCGTTCACCGACCATGTGTTCGGGCGAAAGTGACTGGAAACTGCATCGGAATTCAGAACCCACAGTAGGCAACCCAAGCAAATGGGGATATAAAAAAATCTTATGATAAATTTCATCATTGGCCCGTGCATTAGTTTTATAAAAGCAGCAGTTTTTACATGTATTGCAGCAGTGCTTCTCTAATTAAAGTTTGGCTCCGTTTGTGGGGTTTAATGTCCCAAAGCGACTCAGGCTATGAGTGGAGGATGCGGAAATTCCCACCCTCAGGGGTTCTTTAACGTGCACTGATATCGCACAGCACACGGGCGCATGGGTTTTCGGCTCCATCGAAAAGCAGCCGCCGAGGCCGGGATTCGATACCGCATATCTTGGGAACAGTACCTAATTAAAGTAAGCAAATTCACTGACATGCCCACACTGACTTTCCTTCTCTGCACAATCAATTCTTATAAATGCATATATATTAATAGCCACGTCAAGGTACTTCTTAACGCCCTGCGAAAATAATGCGGCAGCAGTGCTCAATATACAACTCCTTAGAAAACGTCAGGGTCGTTCTCTCATTCCCATGGCTACTGCCGGTACTAAAATAAGCTGGTGCGTGATGTGTAGCCTTTTTCTACAATGCACACGCGCTTTCTTGTCCCAGAAAGAAACATGAACTCGCGATACACCCCCGAGAAAAACGGTGGCCTAGGCCATGATGTGCACCTTATGTAGAAAGCATCGTCTGTTCTTCGCCAATAAACAACAGGTTCATTAGCTCTACTTCCTCACAGAACACTTGGACAATACAGGGGACACCTGCATCAAAGCAGCGGCGTTTAAAAGTCAGCCGGCATTCTTACAAAGATGCACAGCAGCAGTCTGCACTGTGCGCCGATGCGTTCTGAAGGCCAGCAATGACGGCCTTACTAGTGGCGAAACCTGTTGGGGAGAGTGGAACTACTCTCTGTAAACGGTCTTGGAAACGGGCGACGCCGTCGGTTCGGTCCATAGAGTTCCCTTACACTACCCAGAGGGAAAGCTGAGGGCGCTGCACTTCAGCCACCATGGGCGCGCTAAGAATCATGGGCCGGTGTGCTACTTGTTGCGGGACAGTCGGTTTTTCTCGGGTACGTGGAGTGGCGTTACTGCAATGATTCTTTTTCGTCATCATCATCATATGAAGGTGCGTACATAGACCGCGAAAGCCATAGTAGCGAAGGCGCAAAAGCCGACGTCGCCAATAAATGGTTTCTGTTTCCCGAAATGCCACTAAAACCTTCCTTAAGTGATTGCACAACGATAAATATTTTCATAACATTTTTTTTTATTTCAAGTTAAGTTCAGTCGTTCAGTTGTGTCCGACTCTTCTTGACCCTATGGACCATGTCACGCCACGCTTTCCGGTCTTTCACTATCTTCCTAACATCACATAACTTAATCTGCAGTGCCTCGAGGATGCCATCTAACCATCGCGTTCGCTGCCTACCCCTTCTCCGGCGACCCTCAACCTTTCCCAACATCAAATCTTTCTCCAGCGACTCCTCTCTTCTCATCAGATGACCAAAGTAGCTGAGCTTTAACTTTAACTTTAGAATTTGACCCTCCAATGAGCAGTCAGGGTTTATGGTCGACAATATCGACTGATTTGATCTTCTGGCAGTCCAAGGAACTCTCAAGAGTCTTCGCCAGCACCACAATTCAAACGCGTCAATTCTTCGGCGGTCAGCCTTTTTCTAAGTCCAACCCTCGCATCCATACATCACAACTGGAAAGACCATAGCAGGAGTTATACGGATCTTGGTTGGCAGACTAATGTATCTGCTCTTCACTAGGCGGTCAAGGCTAACCATTGCTCTCTTTCCCAGAAGCAGGCGTCTCCTAATTTCATGGCTGCAGTCTCCTTCCGAGGTAATCTTGGAGCCCAAGAAGAGAAAACCTGTCACAGCTTCCACTTCTTGTCCCTTGATGCTCCAGGACTTGATAGGGCAAGACGCCATGATCTTTATTTCAAAGTTTGCCTATTAAGTGCGAAATATTGGTATTTGTGCTGCTCAAAACTAAGCCAATAGGAGAAAGAGCCATCGCTTATATTGGATAAATCTCACACTGGCATTCTGTTTCTCTCTCTTTGTAATTTATAGTCACAATATTCAATCTTAGGACATTATTTATGGCAGAAAAACGTTTATCTTTGCATTAGTTTTGGCCAAAAGTTGTAGTTCTGCACTCGGTAGCTCTCCGGCTCATGATGCTTTGAGTGCTCATGGTGGCTGAACTGGCCGTCTGAAAACTCCATGTAAACTCCCATAGACGGCAGCACAGCTTTCCCTCTAGGTAAGAGTAAGAAACTCTATGGTTCGGTCCGTTCCAATTCTCGGAAAAGTCGCGCTTCGACCGTGCCGCGAAGGAGGCAAACTAGAGCAGTTAAAAAGTACAGCGTAAGCGCAGTGGTTGTGGGTTCGGCGCTAACTGCTCTGCTTCTCGGTTTGAGGGGAAAGGGCGCGGAGGCCATAAATCGCGGCGAAACACGGGCTGAGGAGAATGTGCGGCAGAGAGAGCTGCTGTCGGTATCTTCTCAGGAAGACGAATTGACAATACGTCCCTTTGAAACCGCCGCCTGCGTGCAACCGACCAAGGGCAGCGATCGGAATGTTTGGGCCTTAGGTTTGTGTGTTGTGTGTTTTGGAAGCGCAACCGTCGGCGATGTTTGTTTTTGTGACTGCTGGCCACCTCTTGCGTGAGCCGAGGGAAGATATTAGAGAGTTTTAGAATAGGGGGCCCCAAGCTTTGGGGCCCCCAAGGAGCTTGGGGCGTCGAAATGCGCATGCGCAGAACGTAAGGCGCGCTTGGGGTCTTGGGTTAACGCTTGGGGCGGCCCCTATTTTTCCAAAATAGCGTTCGCCCCAAGCCGCCGTTGGGTCGCTTGGGTTACGGCAACATGGCGGCGCTCGGCCAAGCGGCGGCCGCTCGCCTCGGCACACATTCGTCGTCACCGCTCCATGGTGTCACGCGTTCATGGCAAACGAAAGGCCAACGAAGCTTATGCTATGTCTCATGATGTCCGCACCACCAAATTTTAGCAATAAAACGCCCTATATTTTCTGATTGCTTCCGGATTTACCGAGCTGCTAGGCCTAGCGAGTTCGCCTCGTTTGGTTGCCATGGGGACCAGACGGCGGAAAGCGCGGAAGGTTCAAATGAGTTTTCCCGGCCTCGGCGTGGATTGACAATTGGCCGATTTCGTCTTGTATGACAAAAACAGTTTATATAACTAGTAGTTTTAATACAGTTTTGTGCAATAGTAGCACTTTTTGATGAAGAAAATAGCGTTTTTGGCTCATATATTTAAATGCTTTTTCTTGGTTTACCGTCGTGGCGCTGCAGTCGACGAACGCAAGCCCGGCTCCGCTGCGTCGGGAAAACCCCTATTCTAAAACTCGCCGCTCGGCTAGCACGTTGCGCCGCCGCACGCTATTTCCTTGGGGGCCCCAAGCCTTGGGTCCCCCTATTCTAAAACTCCCTATTGGAGAGAGTGTAAATCGCAGATGTGCGTGGTAATGCATGAAAGGTATAATGGGGATAAGCCGTGCTACGCACTTCGTATTTAATTAACTATTCAAATCGGCCATATTTCTTTTCTTTCTTTACTACCCTACCAAGCTTTTACTGAATTGTCTCGATGCATTCATATATGCACGGATAAGACGAAGTGGGCGTCTGCAGGTTCTTCGCTCAAACTGGACTAGAAAAACCAACCTTCGCTCGCTAAAAAAAGAAAGAAAAAAAAAAGTCAGAACGGAAGTTGAGTATCCGAAGGCCTTTTGCGCTTGGCTGCGATTGCGCTTCCGAGCGACACACGAAACTTTCGAAAAACCCAGAACCTGAGCTATGATTGACTACCTGAGCGACAGCGACGAGCGGCAACTTTGGCGGCCGTCAGCCCACCGCGCTACGCGTCGCGCGGCAGTGGGTTTCTGCCGTAAAACAAAATTCGCGGCACACGCCGCGAAATGTCGCCTCATGAGATTAGCGCTTAAACGTCAATGGTTTTTTTTTTTTTTTCGTTTGACGGCAGCAACCCACTGCAAGCGCAGTTCGGGAGACGCGGGGAACCGGTGTATCTTATGTATCTCGCGTAGTCCCTCGCTGTGGACACACGATGAATACCTAAAATATTCCTCATGCGTTTACTGCCACTGCAGCCGTACAAACAGCGATGCCGGCAAGATGGTTTGCGGCGCTTGCTGCGCATAGTAAACGCGAACACTACCGGCGAGTAGGGGGAGGCTGCCTCGATGTCACAGCCAGATGGGACTGGCAACTGACAGGATACTCTTCGCGCCGGACGCGTCACTGCAGAGGCTCCGGACTATAGTGTTCTACTCCGGATCGAGGGTTTCTCCGCAAAAAAGGACAGTGCAGCCATCAACACGCCAAACGCGGGAAGTGCATCTGCATAACGGAACTCCAAGGTTAGACTCAAAAGCTTCAGCGCGACATTCATAACCGCACAGAGTGTACAAATTTTCGGCGAAAAAAAAAAAAACGTGGAGCTCGACGAAGAGCTTCCTCCAAGTCTGGGCACGCAACAAAGGACCCGCGACCCACATCCAATAGTTCCGAAGGTGGCTGAGAGTAGTAGTTCCGAAGGTGGCTGAGAGGAGTAATTCCGAAGGTGGCTGAGAGGAGTAGTTACGAAGGTGGCTGAGAGGAGTAGTTAGGAAGGTGGCTGAGAAGAGTAGTTCCGAAGGTGGCTGAGAGGAGTAGTTCCGAAGGTGGCTGAGAGGAGGAGGCGGCGATTCGCGCGGGCTCTCGAGTCTCGAAAAGCACGCGGCAGGCCGCACAGACCTTCGCGCCGGTTTCACAGGGGGAGTTCACATACGCGGAGCCAGGCAACGCGCTGAGACGATGACCGCGGCCATCAGGATATGCGCGCAGATCGTGAAGCGAAGCGCGGCTAGCGCAATGAACGGACTTCCATTGTCAGCGTCGACGATCCGGTAGATCTGGCTCCTTCCTTCCTCGGGCTGTCGTCACCGTATGGCAGAGGTGGTGCCAGCCACCAGTGCGTGCAGTCACAGAAATATGTCGCGATTTCCCGGCGTGAAGAGCGCAGAGCTGTATTTCTGGTTGAAAAAGAATCGCTCCAGCGGTTAGTCCCCATCCGGTAAACTGTCTGCACATGGTAAGGGATCTCGTAGGTACACTGCGCAACATCGAAAAACTTTATGGTAACACGGGTTTCTTTTTGAAAGAATGCCGCAGTACCCCCATGCAGGCGTCCGTGCAATCAAGAGAAACTGGGGATCATGAATAATAAAGGTAACGTGAACGCATCCGCGGCACAGTCGACGTTGCAAAATAGAGGATTGGCGGATTAAAGGTTGGGCAGCGTCCTAAAGAGGCAAAAATGTTTCACTGAAAGCAGAATGTTCTCGAAAGAAGAAGAGGATTCCAGCGGCTCCCGTCACCAACCCGCCACGCAAGTGAAACACGCCAACTCAGTCGGGATCGCCCACTGGAACAATCGCATTGTCCACTGCAGAACGAGACTTGCAGGCTCAGCAAGGCGGGCGAAACGCGAGGATGATGGAGCGCCTTTTCCTGGCGTTCCCCAAGCTCTTTTTTCGTTGTTTAACGCGAAAGCGTTACTTCGCTATGTTCACAGATTTCTGTCCGCAGACCGTGTCTGCAAAATCGTGTCCGCAGCCGTTGCGGGTAATTGAGAAGTGATAGAGGTTAATAAGGGGTGTCAATCGATAGAAGCTGACGCGATGTTGCTGCAGAAAGACTAATTGGACCAATAAGTTGTAATTCCAGACAAAAAATGTAAAAGTTGTTCGCAGCACTTGAGTAATTGAGAAGTTGATGATGGACTGATTTTTTATGGCGCAAGGGCATCTTTGGCCAAAGAGCGCCAAAACACAAGGTGAAGTCACAACTGAATTTAATAAAATGTCCGAGGTGAGGTGTTTAATGAAGTATTTAAATACGATGGTGTATAGGGCCTAAAAGTTTTTCCGGAGTGTGCAGTCTAAAAGCAGTGGTGTATAGGGCCTAAAAACATTGAGTTGAGGTGTTTAGTGGTCTGAGTAAAACTGCAAAGGGTGAAAAGTACGTGTTAAAAGAATAAGTTGCCTCAGCAAAAATTTCTTTAAAAGAAAGCCATTTAATTAAAAGAAATGGGCTGCCGCCCATGTTGATAAATGACTCCGTATAAAAAGCCTACTTATAATAAATATTTAAAAAGTCTTTCTGAAGGGAACATTGGATGATCGCCAAGAAAGATGGATGGATGTGGCGGTATTTGTTTCGTGTATAATTCAGGGAAGTGACGTCTCCTATGCTGTTCCAGTCTTTGACATTCAATTAAAATATGGAGAACTGTGAGCCGGCAACCACATCTCGAACAACGTGGTGCAGGAGAGTTTGTTAAAATGTATGAATGTGTCGTGTATGTGTGACCTATTCTCATCCTGCACAGAGCTACTTCTTTGAATCTGTTTTGTTTTTCTGTAGTGTATCTGCCTATCCTTGGTTTTATTGTGTGTAGTTTATTCTCCGTTGCCATGTCCCACTCCTCTTGCCATTGTTGTCTGATCGTGTTTTTGATGTGAGGCTTGAGATCCTGATATGATATGTTGTCAGTGTCTGTAGCGTTTCGAAGGGCAGCTGATGCAGCAAGCCTATCAGCTGCCTCGTTTCCTGGTATACAGCGGTGGCCTGGCACCCAACACAGTGTAATATTAAGTTCTAGTTTATGGGCAGACATAAGGGAGTTATAAAGGGAATTCAGGACTGGGTTCTTATTGTGCCACTTTAGAAAGGATAGGGACATTAAAACACTGAGGGAGTCTGTGTAGATGATCGATGTCTGTATTTTCTTTTCTATAATGTGTCTCACAGCTAGCAGGATTCCATGGCATTCAGCGGTAAATATACTTGTATGTCTGTTCAGTGTTTTTGAAAGTGAAAAGTGTGGTCCATGTGCTGCACAGGACACTTGAGCAGACTTCGAAGCATCGGTGTAATATTCATCACAAGTGTACTTCGCCTGAAGTAACATGAAGTGCCGCTGTATGGCAATAGAGGATGCGTGCTTCCCCACTGCAAGAAACGACAGGTCACAATTAACAGCATGCATTTCCCAAGGGGCAATTAAGTCTTTTGTTGAAGTTGTATGAAGGCTGTTAATCGGAATGTCCAGTTGTTCAATATGCGTGGCAACTCTGACTGGATATGGCGGTGTTAGAGATGGTTTTCTTGAGAAGAGTGCTGTGCTAGTTTTGTCAAGCAGGAGGCGGCGACATGGATGGTTCAGTTGGCATAGTACCTTCATAGCATAAGTTACACAAGTAAATTCTCTCCTTCGTTGCAGTGACCATCGGTTCGCCTCGACATAAAGGCTAGCAATTGGGCTAGTTCGAAAAGCCCCCGTAGCGAGGCGAAGGCCGAGGTGGTGCACTGGATCGAGTAATTTTAGTGCAGAGGATGATGCTGACCCATAGACCATCGAGCCATAGTCTATGCGTGATAGAACTACACTATTCAGAAGGCTCAGAAGGCAGTCGCGATCTGTACCCCATGACCAGTGAGAGAGAATTTTTAGCAGATTCATTGCTTTGAGACACTTCAGTCGCAACTGTTTTATGTGGGCAATGAAGGAGAGTTTTTCGTCAACAACTACGCCAAGAAATTTATGTTCCTTTTTAAAGGCAAGGCTCTGACCATTCAGTGTAATGTTGGGGTCAGGTCTGACGCCACGCTGCTTAGAGAAAAGTACACAAACACTTTTTTCAGAGTTAAATTTAAACCCATTGTCATCAGCCCACCTGGACAGTTTGTTAACACCTAGCTGAATCTGTCTTTCACAGATGGCCAAGTTGCAAGATTTGAAGCTTATCTGGATGTCATCAACATATACAGAGCAAGAAATGGTTTTTGGCAACACACTTTTTAAAGAGTTCATTTTGACTATGAAAAGTGTGCAACTGAGAACACCACCTTGAGGGACACCATTTTCCTGTATGTACTGCTTTGAGTATGCATTGCCAACACGAACTTTGAAGGCCCGCTCAGACAAGTAACTTCGAATTGTATTCAACATGTTCCCTGTGATGCCAAGAGAGAAGAGGTCGCGGATGATACCATAGCGCCAAGTGGTATCATATGCTTTTTCGAGATCGAAAAAAACAGATAAACAATGCTGTTTATGTACAAAAGCATCCCTTGCGTAAGACTCGAATGCAATGAGCTGATCAGCAGTTGACCGCCCAGCTCTAAAACCAGCTTGGTTTGGATGAAGAAGACCATTGTATTCAAGGAAATGTAGGAGGCGGCGATTTACCATTTTTTCAAAAAGCTTGCATAAGCAGCTGGTTAGAGCAATAGGCCGATAACTGGCAGCAAGAGTGGGTTCTTTTCCGGGTTTTAATATCGGGATAATGATCGCTTCCTTCCATGCTTTAGGAAAGCGTCCTGTGGCCCATATTTTATTATACAGGCAAAGTAGGGTTTCAAGCGTGCCCGTATGCAGGTGTTTAAGCATTCCATATGTGACCCTGTCAGGACCTGGTGCTGTGTTCCCACATGTGCCAAGTGCAATCTTCAGCTCCTGCATGGTGAAAGGGCTATTGTACCCTCCTGTGCACGGTCTTTTATCACATATAGGCTTCCTCTCCTCAGTTACCTTGTGCCGCAAAAAAGAATCTGTATAGTGCGCTGAGCTGAATACATATTCGAAGTGTTGCCCTAGTGTGTCTGCTTGGTGTTCAAGAGAGTCACCACTAGTGCTGACAAGGGGTGTTGGGAGAGTTATTTCCTTTGAGTGCTCTTATTCTGTTGTATACTTTGTGAGAATCAGAATAAGAGTTCACAGAAGAAAGGAATGATGACCAGCTTTCTCGCTTGGAGATGCGTCGAACACGTTTGCCATTTGCCTTTGCGCGCTTAAATTCTATTAGGTTTTCAGCCGTGGGGTATCGGCGTAACTTCGACCATGCCTTGTTTTGTGTTTCACGGGCAGTTTTACATTCTGCATTCCACCACGGCCTTCGGTTGTTTCGTGGCTTACTTGATGTTTGTGGAATGTGTTTTTCTGCAGCATCTATAATGTGCAGCGTGATCAAGAGTTGAGATTCGTCAACGCCTAAGCCAGTAACTGATGAACAGGGCAGAGCTGAGTGTTCCCTGAACATCTCCCAGTTGGCCACATATTCTTTAAATTTCCTGGGACTAGATGCATTTACATTTTCATTGCCTGTGTACTTCACAGAGATGGGAAAATGGTCGCTTCCATATAGATTGTCAATAACAACCCACTCTGTAGCTGTCAAGAGCATCGGAGAGCCAATGGCTAAGTCAATGGCTGTGTACGTATTATGAGCTGAGCTGTAGTATGTTGGCTGTTTTGAGTTGAGTAAACATGATCCTGAGGACAACAAGAACTTTTCAATTAGTGCACCTCGGAAGTCCGTTCTTGTACATCCCCATAATGGGTGGTGGGCATTAAAGTCTCCGACCAGCAGCCATGGTTCTGGGAGTTGGTCAATCAGCTTTTCAAAATTTTTGTTGCATAGCCTATGATCTGGCGGAATATACAGCGAACATACCGTTGTTATTTTACCGAATATTAAGGCTTGTATTGCTACTGCCTCTAAGTCTGTGTTAATCGAGATGTTTCGACAAGCGATTGACTTTTGTGTTATAATGGCAACGCCACCGGAGGGGTGAGTACTGCCTTGCCTATCTTTCCTGAATATACGATACTGTTTGAGAAAACTTGTGTCTGTTGGTTTCAGATGCGTTTCTTGCAGACAAACTATGTTTGGTTGGTGTTCGGCGAGGATTTCATATACGTCATCCAGATTTTTTAGGAGTCCTCGACAGTTCCAATAAATGATACTCTCGATAGTCATTTTGGTAGGTGTGGAAGGAATATAGAGTAGGGTTAGGACTCGCCGCCCTTATCAGGGGGCTTAAGTGGTGTATGTTTTTTTTTTTATTTGAGACGGTCCAGCAGGCCCCGCCTCTCATTGGCGGACTCCCTAGGCGCCGCTGACGCTGCGGAGTCCGTGCTCACCTCCATCGCCTCTGGTGAAGGCATGGAGGCAGGAGGTTTTTCAAGAGGAACAAAGTCCCTCTCAGATGTCTTTGGTGTCCCGGACGTCTGGGGGAAAGTGACCTCCGGGATTTCAAAGATTGGTGCAGCCGGTGGCTGCTTAGTGAGGAGCCGTGGTGGGAGCACGTCAGCAGCATTGCACTGCGTGCCCACCGTTACTAGACGCGGCCTGGCCCCTCTGCGGGCTGCGTTAGCATAGGGAGCTGAGGAAAGCATTCTGTGCTTTTTTCGGGCCTCTCCGTATGTTATCTTCTCAGTTATCTGTATATTGATTACTTCTTTTTCGGCCTGAAAGGCTGCACAGGACCGTGAGTATGCAGGGTGGGTGCCCTCACAGTTCACACATTTGTAGTCAGTTGCACTGCATTTATCGGTTGCATGATCATGCGCGCTGCATTTTGCACAGGTAAGGCGTCCTCGACATGTCTGGCTACCATGCCCATACCGCTGACACTTGAAGCACCTGCGGGGGCTTGGTATGTACGGGCTAACTTTGCATCGGATAAATTCCACATTGACAAATTCAGGAAGTGTGCTCTAGTTGAAGGTGAGAACAATATGTTTCGTTTTTATTTCTTCGTTCTTTCGCCTGATTGTTATTCTTCGTACTGCTGTTACACCTTGGTTCTGTAAGCCCTCAAGGAGATCTGATTCTGTTTCGTTTAGGAGGTCTCGCTCAGAGACAACTCCCTGGCAGCTGTTAAGACTGCGGTGGGGTGATACCTGAACGTCAAGGTGAGCAAACGTTTTTGTTATGAGAAGGTTGTCAGATTGACTTTTGTCTGATACCTCTATTAGCAGGTCACCAGATCCTAGTTTTTTCGCTTTGTAGTTTGCCCCAATGATGGCCTTCAGAGAGTTGGCAATCAGAAAGACTGACAGTTCATTTACTGGTTGAGATTCGGTTACAGAGTGCAAGACAAGAAATTTCGGAAAGTTCTCAGTTGGTGTACTGATTTTTTGCGTCACTTCGGTGCGACTCCTTTTCGGGGGTCGATCAGGTTTTTTTAAAGGTAGTTTTTCCATGCAGTATGGATTGTTTTAAGGGGTCCTAATATATGTCGCCTCTGGTTCACCCTTATACGCAGAGGAAGGTCCCGGAGCCCCTCGCCTGGTGGACAGGCGAGGAGCCCATCGGCCGAGGCTTGACCATGGCCTCGACCGCCACCGTTCAAGGTTTCTTCCCTTCACCTCTCAACCTATCGCCACGGTACGGATTACAGCTTCGGTATGGGGGCTCAGAGTCCGTGGTGGCACCAAGCACCAACACCTAGTTTACACAAGGTGCCCTTGCGGTTAAGTAATTGAGAAGTGGTAGAGGTTAATGAGTGGTGTCAATCGATAGAGAGTGACGTAATGTTCTGCCCGATAAAATAATTAGGCCAATATGGTAATTAGGTAATTAGAGGCAAAACGCGCGAAATCGCGTCTGCAGCAGTTGCGAGCAATTGAGAAGTCTTAGAGGTTAATGAGTGGTGTCAATCGATAGGGGATATGTAATGTGTGCAACAAAATAATTAGGCCAATAGTATAATTAGGTAATTAAATAACAGGCAAAAAATGAAAAAGTAAAGGCGAAAATGGTCTCATTAGTGAATGGCTTGGCGCCATATTTGAATGTATAAAATACTAAATTAGTTAATTAAATCAGTCAATTAGGATGACGTCAAAGATGTGACGTCACGCAGCCGGAAGTAGAGCCGAAAAATGGCATAGGAAGGGATAGGCGCGCAATTTGAAAGTACCGAAGACTAAAATGGGTAAACAAGAAGTAAATTACGCAGCTAGAAACAATCAACAGCCGCATCCGTGCTTTCGCATTACTCCAATGCAGATTCTGCAGTGCTCTAATTTTTGTATGTGTCTCTGTGTCCGTGTGTGCGTGTGTGCGCGTGCGCGTGTCCGTCCGTGTGTCCGTGTGTGTGTGCGTGTGCGTGTGTGTGTGCGCGCGTTCGCGGGTGTGAGAGGGGGTGTGGGTGAAGCAGTGCGGTGAAAATAGGGCCCATATACAGCCTTCTCGATTGTTAACATCGCGCGAGCTTCGATTTCCAGATGAAGCGGGAGAATCAAGAGTGCGGGAATCAAGAGAGGCAGCCAAAGGTGCCGAAGGAATAAAAGCATAATAGTTGGTACTTCACTCGTCATTTCTGTCCTCGCGGCAGCTGGTTAGCGTTGCAGTGAATTTAAATAACGATGGGCCGATTATACATTAGCGTATTTTTATTTATTTATTTTATATAAACATATTTTAGTCATTGGAGACCAAGCTATACACAATAAAATACTATAAAAGTGCAATACAGCGCTATCATGAGCATCCTTCACGAGACCTATACTTGACAGATGCCATAACCATCGTTCGGCTGTTGAAGCCGAAGTCGAAGCGGGTGAGAAAAAAAAAACAGTTAAAAATTATTTGGCGATCGTATACGAATGCCACGTCGTGATCGGCCGTGTATTGTAATGCTGATTGGTTATGGGGCTCAACGTCCAAAAGCGACTCAGGATATCAGGGAAGCCGTATAATGGATGCCTTCGGATAATTTTGAAATTTTGGAGTTCTTTAAGGTACACTGGCATCGCTAAGCACACGGGCGCCTTTGCGTTTGCCCTCCATGATAACACGGCCGCCGCGGCTGGGATCAGCCCCGGGTCTCCCGCCTCAGCAGTCAAACGCCCTAACCAAAAAGTCATCGCGGGGGAGCGTATTATATGTTACGCATCATTACAGAGAATCAAACATACCAAACACTTGGTGCCTGTACTCTCAAAAGTCATTTTTTTTTTTCTTTATGGCGTAACGTTTGTTGCTTCCCTTTGTCGGTTACACCTGCGTTCGCTGGTCCGCCGAGTGCATGAGACCAAACTCGATGCTGGGCATCTTTTCAGATGCAAGAAGCCCACTCTCGAATTGGAAACCACATCGCAGTGAAGCTTCCAGGCCTTTGCTACGGTATATATGAATAGATGGGCGCCATCATGCTGATAACCACAGGATACAGGACGACTCGATGCGCGCTGAAGTCGTGGTTCCCCACGTCTCCAGGTCACTCGGCCTAACCGTTCGTAAAATGGCGCAAGCGACAGAAACTTCATTCTTGGCGCTTCTGAAATTGGCTAGGCGTTATGGCATCATGTGGGCCGTGTGGACAGTACGAGTCACCTCAACAGCACCCGCCACGCTACGAGCGCTACTTTCCCATTTCAACGTTTCTCACTGAAACAGCATTACACGCGACATCCAATCTAGGATGAGCGTTGTAACGAGAATCCTCAAGGGGCGTGACTTCAGTGGCTTGCCTTTACGAGTGACACACTTGCAATATTTCGCATGACAGGAATGACCAGCGCGCAATGCACGAGGGCACAAGGAAAGGAAGGCACAAGGAGACACACGAGCGCTGACTTACAACAGTTCATCCTGGAACCTCGGACACATCGGATAAACACGGCCAACATCACGCATGCGCAGCCAGCGGAACAATTCAGGCGTTAGGTGCCTTTTGGGTTGAGAGCGATCGATGACGTTGATACACAACAATCGCTCAAGCGACCTATCAATGCAATAAACGAGATTCTCGTTTAGTGCAGCTTTTATTACCACTGAGTTGATTGAGTTGCGTGATGGAGTCCAGCAACAGTGAGACAACCCATCGCTTTTCCGAACGACTTATTTCCTGCGGCGGTTTAAGCCGGACGATTTCAAAGCACAGTGCTAACGGGCACACGTTGCGCGAAGGTTTCAACGGGGCACTCGCGGCAAGCTCGGCTTCCGGGGGTAAAGAAACGGTTCCTGCACGCGGCGCGGCTTCCGACGTCTCTACATAACGCCGCTCGCGGAACACCTTGCACAATGCCACAGACAAAAGCTCGCATAGCAAAGAGGCTTCCGCAAAGAAGCGCCGCGGGCGGAAGAGGATCGAGTCATTTGCTTTCTCGCTACCGGGGGATATGTCCATCAGGCGCATCATTGGGAGCGCACGAACAACCCACTCGCGAGCACGCCGGCACACAGAAGCCCGCCCAAGTGCACCTACGCAGGGCGCTACAACAGTGAGCATGGTCCGCCGAATGCTGCTGCCGCGGGAGTGCGACTGAGAACGCACACCAGCCGCCAACACAGGGTTCGTGAGTCGCAGATAATGTTCAGGCTGGAAGGCGCTGTACACAACCTCCGTGGTCTGGACTATATGTGAAAGGAGGAAGCCACTGGAACGGATTCCAACGGAGAAATTTTGTTGTCTCTTGTACTTTCTGTAATATCAGATCATCACGCAATTACTTGCCTTGTCTAATTAGCCTACACCACCACAAAAAAAAAAAAATAAAAAGTAACCTTTATCGACGTTTGTTTTTAAAGGCAGTTGCCAATTAAACGGAATTAAAGCAATTCAAAAGACGTGTAAAGCTAGAAGAGCGCTTTCTTCGACACAGCACTGTCAATTGTGCATTTCGTGAGGGAAGGTATTTGGAAGGTATTTGCTGCGCACGTGGCAACAGTCACAAGCTGTCGCCTTAGCGAAACCGAAAGAGGATATAGCTACGGATACATTTTAAAACAAGTGCGAAAAACAACACCCTTTATATAGAGAGCAATTTACACAAAAACAGTGTTAAGAAGGTAAGAAGTGACGAGAAGTTGCAAACGGGGGATGAAGCAGGAGAACCAGTGATGTTTTAAAACACACTCTGAGAAGGTCGATGTAGAGGCTTTTTTTTTTAGCCATGCGCATCAATTGATATGTAACGCTACGTGAAAGAAAGATCGTTAAATGAAAAAGAAAAAAACAATCGGGGTTCCGCAATGTAATCAAGTCAGGGAGTGAGCGGCGATGCGTCCAAGCAGTGTACGATTAAGAAAGTTCAGCGAAAGGGCCGCTGCTGCCAGGTGCCGGATAGAGAGCTTCGACGTGGTGCATGGGGCGTGGCCGCTACAAGGCGCACGGCAGATTAACACGAACGCGCAGATATTGGACGCGCACCTCGTCAACCAACGCAAGATGCAGGTCCAGGGTGCGTGGCACGGCTTCGCCGGTTCTTCCAAGGTCGCGGCTCCGACAGCTTGTTCGGAAGGAAAAACGTGGTGCAGCGTGACGGACCCGCTGTGCTCAGCAAGGGCGCGCCGTCGGCCTCCGTTCGCCGAGGTCTGCGCGCGCACCGCAGAGTCGTCGTGCTCGGCCGATTACCCTCCCCTCGAAGCGTCATTGTTTCATGCCCCCAAGACAAAGAGCGGCCCCGCACGGGAAAATGCGGGTCACTCACGTTGCACTTCGTCCTAGCGTCGCCTCCAGCGTGTAAGCTGAACGCGGGCAGATTGATCCTGGCCCATTGCTGGAGAATACTTGCTTACTACGTGCCGTTCAGTACTGATGCCGTGCATAGCCAAGCGTGTGTATGGCCTTTTCTGCTTTGCACACGTGATTATTTATGCAAGCAGGCATGGACAGGAATTATATCGACAGTGCGTGATCCGACAGAAGCGCTTTTAAAGGGAAGCGGGAGAAGTGAAATAAGGCACGGTCTCTCCGCTTCAGTTCTGCTCGAAACCATTAAATATATATATATATATATATATATATATATATATATATATATATATATATATATATATATATATATATATATATATATATATATATATATATATATATATATATATATATATAGGGAGGGGGTTGAAGCTCGAATGGGTCCGGTAGGGCATAGACGTAAAGTAGTTGACACACGGTAGAAAAAATAAAGTGGAATAAAGTGTTGTTTTTCCTACCGTGTGTCAACTACTTTACGTCTATATATATATATATATATATATATATATATATATATATATATATATATATATATATAATGTGTGAAGGAAAGAAGGAAGGTAACACAAGACGTTCCACGTCCGCCGCTATGGTTGAGGGTGGCGCTGGTGAACACTCTCAAGGTTCGTATACACACACAGCATTAATACCCAAGAAAGTAGCAGGGGGGACAGCGGCCGATGTAGCTCAGTTGGAAGAGCACCGGACGCGATATTCGGAGGTCGTGGGTTCGGTTCCCACCATCGGCACGTTGTTTTTTCTTCTACTTTGCGTTTAATCATCTTTCCCCTGAACAGATTACATTATTAGTTTATGTGCTTACCGAAATAAAATTAAAAAAAAAAAAGACAAAGTACAATCCCCAAGTGCTTTCCTTCGCCTCGCCGACTGTTCGCTTCTTTCCTTCATGTTTTATAACGAGCACCCTCATTTCGCCTTCATTTATCTGCTTTTATATATATATATATATATATATATATATATATATATATATATATATATATATATATATATATATATATATATATATATATATATATATATATATATATATATATATATATTGGGTGCACCTAATTTGGACCAACATTTTAAAAAATATGGTTAGCCCTAGCACAGTGACACCTATTCAGAGCTGTTCAGAATCGCCTATGCTAACCTGCAGTATTTTTTTTTTCGTTCACTAAAGTTAATTAACTAGTGAAGACTAATTATCTATTTTTGTAATTATTGGCTTGAAAGAAAAAGTGTCAATGCAAAAGTTGTAGACCTTCTCGAAAAACAGGCAGCTACACTGTTTTCATCACGATACGACTTATGCCGCCCTATTTATAGGCCTTCAAAAAATGCTGTCACGTGACCAGCTGTTAATTTAAATCATTCGCCAAGTGCATACAACCATGCTTCATGGTAGAGAGCACGGCCCAGATAAGCGGGTTTTGTTATCTCGGGCGCGACTAGAGGCCTAAAGTGACGCCGCAGTCATGAGGAAGTTTTTTTTTTTTCTTTTTTCGCCAGGCATCGTTTTCGCCTGGTAAAAAATCATTTTGCGTAAACGCTAGTTTGATGGAAACAATGTATAGCTACCTGTTTTTCGAGAAGATCAACTTTTGCATTGACAGTTTTCCTCCAAACCAACAGTTACAAAATTAGCGAATGTCGTCACTAATTAATTAACTTTAGTGAACGAAAAAAATAATGGAGGTTTGCATAGGCGAATCTGAACAGCTCTGAATTGGTTTTACTGTGCTAGGGCGAGTCGTATTTTTTAATATCTTGGTCAAGCTAGCTCGGACACCCGTGTGTGTGTGTATATATATATATATCCAGTCGGAAAAAACTATAGAAAATTTTCTGATGTTACGACACAATTTCTGTGCGGTTTTTGACGGGAAATCTGTTGTGACAAAGACCATTCTGTAGTAACATCAGAAATTTCTGTAGTTACAACAGAAAAGTGCTACAGAACTACAGGCAATAAAAATATACTACAGAAAAACTACAGAACTTCAGAAAAGTACTGCAGAACTACAGAAAAATCTGATGGTTACGACAGAACTACAGGATATTTTGTCGTATTTTTGACACAGTTCTGTAGTTTTTTTCGACTGGGATATATATATATATATATATATATATATATATATATATATATATATATATATACATACACAAAGTGCATGCAATATTGCACAATTAAGTATTTTATTATTTACTTATAGATACTGTGAGGCTTTACAGGCTCATACAGGAGTGGGTCACAAGGCAAACAATGAATTAAATAACAGAAAATTAGAAACCAAAAAAAAAATTAAAGTGGAACAGCGCAAAAGAAGCAATCCACAGTTCAAGTGAGAAAAAAAAAAAAAGAAGAGAAACGCACATACCAAAGTTGTAATGAACCGAAAATACTCACAGTCAGTCCTATTCCCACAAAAGCGACCTGATTTTAGTATCAAACAAACCAACACAATCAACATTCCCAATTTCTTTTCGAATTAGCGTCTGTTCCGGCGACATCGATGATTACTGGTTGGTTGGTTTGCGGGGTTTAACGTCCCAAAGCCACTCAGGCTATAAGAGACGCCGTAATGAAGGACTCCGGAAATTTCGACCACCTGGGGTTCTTTAACGTGCACTGACATCGCACAGCACACGGGCGCCTTGCTTTTCGCCTCCATCGAAAAGCGGCCGCCGAGGCCGGGATTCGATCCCGCAGCCTTGGGAACAGTAGACCCCGCCATGCCACAAACTGAAGGCTGACATAACCTAGAAAAGAAAAAATGAAATGACGTACGGAAGGAAGTTGCTTTCTTTTTTTTTTTTTTTTTCTGAAGAGGATCCCGGAGATTAGGTAACATTCATTCTCTTACAATATGAAATTTACACAGACTCCCTTTCAGTGCGGAAGTCGTTTCAATCCGGTAGCGGGAACATCTGTAAACCCGTCTTGCCCGGCGATAAATGCTTCTTTAGTACCGAACAAGCCCATGTGTTCCCATATGATATGGAACATGCAACCAATGATTATTCCATAAGTATGCGTGACAAACCACGAGCTTTGTTTTGTTACGGACAGACTTCTTGCGGACGGGCAGTATCAACGAGGTGCACAACACTCGACGGAGTCGAGATGAAGCAGAGGGACTCGCGGTTTTTCCTCCTCCTCCTCCTCGCGGCATTCCCCTTCGTTGTGCGCGCAGAGCTGACGGGGGAGACTGCTCCCGTGGCCAGCTAAACCGCGCTTAGTGCACTGCAGC
The DNA here is from genome assembly GCF_055883805.1 of Amblyomma maculatum. Classification (NCBI taxonomy): domain Eukaryota; kingdom Metazoa; phylum Arthropoda; class Arachnida; order Ixodida; family Ixodidae; genus Amblyomma; species Amblyomma maculatum. The sequence goes on along the minus strand of NC_139350.1, from coordinate 140,216,030 downwards.
TTTCTGGGCCGCCAAAATTGCCCCGCGCCCATCAGCATGGCCAGAACATCTTAGCTTCATGCGTCCAGTTAAAGGAAACATTGCGTGATGACGGCCGCTGTCCCACGCGCTGTCAGGTCACAGCGCCGAGGGAGCGAGAAGGCGCAGCCTCTGGAGACAAGTCTCGTTCGGCGGAAGATGTTTCATGAAGCGAATCACAAACTGCGATCGCTACTGAGAGAACTTGCTAAACCTTCGCGACAAGCCGGAGCGACGCCATACAAGCTGTGAGTATACAGGCTTCCAAGCACCGACCAACGTTTCAGCCTGCGAAGGACGCGATTCAGCGAATCCTACAGCTCCAGGTTTTCATCTTTTACGCGCATGGGGGCCATCGGGAAACCAGAAAATAGCGTTAACAATTGCGAGCAGGAATGCACCAAATGCTGCTGTCGACATGCATCGTCGCGCCGACGACAATGACATCGTGAATAACCTGCTCGGTTAAGCGCTAGGCAAGCAGGAGTGTGCAAGTGACCGCCAAATCCACGCGTTACAAGCGAACCTCACGGAGCGGAGATATTGTGAATGCGAATGGCTGAGATGCTTTACGAGGTGGATCAAGGTGATTAATAGGTGGATTAGGATGTATATTAGCAGTAACATGCACATACTGTAATGACTATAGCAGCGCTGCAACCACGTAACTGTCCCGCTAACGTCACGCCTACTTGGGGCAAAGCGTAAAGTTATGGACATCGTGAAACCGCACAGCCAAGCGAGTGCCATCAGTACAACATTCCCACGCAACGATAGTGCTTTCTCCCTCCCTGATACGCAATGGGGCGCTAACGTGAGCCTTGATCCTGCGGCGAATCGCACGAGGCTCGCGAAAACGCCGCACATTACGCGAAGTGCCGACCGCGCGCACTCGATATCGTGCACCAAACTGTACTGTGGAAGCCTCTCGGCTCGCAGAACATCCGCCACGGTGTTGAGACCGATGCGACCGAGCAGGGAAGTGCCGTACCAAACCACGGGGGCAGCAATTCGTCGGCCATTGGACCTGGCGCGCAGCCACCAGGGCCACAAAGTCTAGCACCTGGTCGGGCAGCAACGGAGCGAAGACGTAACGGGGCCGGGGCAGCTGCTGCTTGCACGACGCGGCCTGGGTTTCCCGCACGCCGCGCATCAGCCGCACAAATGCACACGCGCGACGCGGCCAGAGAAGCTGGCGAAGGCCAGGCCACAGGGTACGGAGTGCATCAACGCCTCTCGGGGGGAGGGAATGAGACAGGTATTACGCGACGGTGGGGGGTTGCTTCTTCACGGCGAAGCTGCTTCGCCGCCGGATCCAAGTGCGTGCGTGACTTGAGCATGAGCGAATGCGAAGGGAATGGGGGTTAAAGTGGCAGGACGACTGCAATTCGCGCAGATGCGGGCGTGCAGGCGACGAAACCCGGTCGACCTCAGCTCAGAATGCTGGAGTAGAGACGGGGAAACAAAAGAGGGCCAAGTCGCGACGCGACGGCGACGAAACGCGCGATTATATGACAACGCACGCAACGCCGTTTGCCTAGCCACATCAGGCACCCTCTTTCTCCCCCTCTCTCTTTAGCGCCTCCAGCTCAGTACTTTTACCCCTCCTCGCTTTCTTTGCAACAGGCTACCTTCCACATCTCCTCCTGTCGCGCTCTTCTTTTCCGGGAGAGGAAACGCGCGAAGCATGCAACTCGCGCGGCGACCCGTGCAAAGCGGACAAAGCCACGAGGCGTGCGTATTACGCAACTCGGGCAGTTCTTCTATCCACTCAGTGTGCCGCTTTCATTTTCAGTTCGCGCGAATTGCTTTTTTCTTTTGTTTTTAATGACAAATTCTCCCGTGTTTAATCCCACCGTAGCTGCATTACTGGAAACATCAGTAAGGCGCTAACACAGCAGAAGCACCCACCCCGATAGATCAGACAAAGAAATATTCATTTACGAATCGATTTATCAGCGGTGCCTGCATTTCATTGGGAAACTTCACGTTACCATTTACCGGGCTAGGCTGGCGACATCTGCCCATGCGTGGCCATTAACCCCGTGGTGCAGGCGCTTTGGGGGTTCTGTTTTAGTGTTTCGAAGAGAAGGCGAACCAACGTGGCGGCACGCTACTCGCCCGCCCAAATACAGCATAGCCGCTGTATTATTCGGTGCGAGACCTCGCTCTAAACGACTGCATTCGATTTCTTTTCCCATACTCTCGATCGCTTGTACCTCGAAGTATGAGAAACCACAAGACACATTTTACGAGATAATTAGCAATTTTACAGCTGTTGAACCTGACTGTACACCGTGAATATTCTCACACCTATGAAAGCAGTTCTTCAGGTTTTTTACGGAACATTGTGTTCTATTTTCCCAACTTTCGTCCTTAAAACAAGAGGCTAATGATTCAAACGCCACTGCTAATAATAGCCAGGAAAAAAGAAGTTTCTCCAGCCGCAGCTAAAGCGCTTTGACTTAACGTCACTAGATGACACCACTGCCCCAAAAGGCCACTCTGCGGCAGGAAAAACTAAAAATGTCGCATTTGCATCGTTTACAGAGATCTATGTCAGGCACCGAAAATTTTGTTCGCAAGCTTACTTCATGATACATACTAAATGCTAGTCACAGTACAGGCAGCCTAGTGTTACAGGATGATTTCAAAAGGTAATGAGTGGGCTGTTAGCTAACACGTATACGCCCCGAGGTAAGAATGATTAACGTGAAAACAGCCCCTCACTGTGGAGAAATGTTTTGAATGTGCGCGTATTTATACTGTTGACGAGCATGCAGCAATGCTCTTTTTTGCGCAGAAACTTTCGCAATATTTGCACCTTCATGTCTGTACCATTTGCGGAGCACCTGTCAATCACTTGTTTCGCACAGGAGCTGATAAAGTGCGGCTACATACGGGGAAAGCGGCGTGCTAAAAACGTGGTGTGCGTTTTGCGGTGACAATCGCATCGTAAAGTTCACCGTCCGGTAAGACGGTAACGTAAACACGATAACGATACGCCTGATCGGTACAGTTAGCTTGTATGTTCTAATCAAGCATCCCTTCCCTGAAATGCTAAGCAAGCCTACAAGCTTTCGTCGGTATCAGACTGATGCGCTTGTTCGCCCCCGCATGAGTGAAGAGCGTTCCAAGGCGCCATTTGAGAGGATCAAAAATGGAAACCGTGATGTCAGGAGTTGGTTACACAGAAATCCCCAATGAAAGCGATAAAGCAAAACGCCAACAGAAAGCACTTGCAGTGGCCACCAACAGCCGTGCCTGCGCATTCCAAGCGAGTGTGAAGCTGCACCGGCATGCAAAATATATATATACAAAAAACTAGGCGCATGCCTCCGCTCGCGCGCTGTCAAAAACATCGAGGTCCCCTGGCGGAAAACGCGACGCGTCCGGTGCAGACAGACGGGCCGGGACTCGATGTTCGCCGCAAAAACCGCACGACACGTATGGACTTCGCGCCTCGCTCACGCACGCTTCCTGCGGCGGCGCCGCTGCGCACGACCGCAAGTGACGGCGGCGGCAGCGCCAAGGCTATAGCGTACGCGCACACGCGTGCTTGTCCACAATAACCTGAGAATGCGAGCCCGGGCAATCTCTCTCTCTCTCTCTCTCTCTCTCTCTCTCTCTCTCTCTCTCTCTCTCTCTCTCTCTCTCTCTCTCTCTCTCTCTCTCTCTCTCTCTCTCTCTGTCACACACACACACACACAGTCAGTACTACGTACGAGGGTGGTCACTTTCGGTCCGAAAAAAAGACAAGCTAGTAAATTAGGAAAATATCTTAAATACTAATTAGTTAATTGAAAAATTAAAAATTCCCTGCGGTGCGCCAGATAGCAGGCAGCTGTATACAAGTAGTTTCTCTGGTCTATCTCAAATGTTTCATTTTTAACCCTCGGCAAAAGTTAGCTTGGACACCCTGCATACGCACACACCCTAATGACCTGGTACCCCAAACAAGCTCTTCGCGCGATGCACAAACTCCAGACAGTTTCAGGACCTTGCAGCCTAATGGGAACATTTCAGCCCAGCATATAATTTCTGTACGCAGTCAGCGAACCCGTAATGATATATTCAGAATTAGGACGCGCGAAGCTACTATGGCGATCACCACCTCTTCCAACTCTGCACTTTTTCCGTGCAGACAAGACAGTCAATTGACCGTCTTCCCTTTTGCACCACCGATAGTCGACATCCCACGTCGCAGACCCGACAACGACACCGACGGTCGGCCAGCGCAGCCGACCAAGCTGTCACACTAGGCCGACGACGACACCAACACGACCGAAAACCAAATGTATTCCCAGTGTGACAGGCCTTGAGGCCGGGGACACCGACAAAACCAGTCTGCCGACTGTCGGTGGCCGAGTCTTCCTGAGATCGGCCGCCGAGCAAAAACTTTCTCGAAACGCAAAGCGGACTCAGTACACCATGTCGACGGTGAATACCTTTCAGCACTAATATACGTAAAAAAGTTGAATCAATGCATAATCCCTGACCAAAACGCGAGCGTGAGCCGCCAAAATGCTCGGGGCCGCCGAATTCGCGTGGAGTATCAACGGCAGCGCTTTCTTTTCTGGGCGAGTGAATTCGGGGCGCATAGATTTGAGGCGCGCGTCGGGACCGTGAGCAATCTTTCCGCGTTTCCAAACTGCACAGAATAGTGCAAAATAAACATAGTACGTGACAAAGAAATGATGAAAAGAAGCGATTATTTTCCTGAAGCCAGCAGAGCTGCCGATCCTCCTGCGCACTTCGATCGTTGTGTTTACAGTCATGCCGCTGCGTCGCTACTTCGCAAGCCAATTTCAACGCTACGTTACGCATCACGCAATAAATGTTTGTTCCATAATTCAATGTGTTTCAAGAATTGTGCGCGCAAAAAAAAAGCGCAGAACTTGCGTAACTTTACAACAGAACCAACAGCAGCTGTGGTCCCGCGGCCAGCCCAGTGAAATATACGCCTAAGGTTTTACGAAATCCGCCGAAGGTTTTACGCACTACACGGCATGATTCAAACTATCTGCAGTTTATTCTCAGCAAACTGGGCAGTCAGTTAAGCAGTAAACGCTACTACTGCCTTCGCGACTTTCACACTGCAAGACAGCATATCAGCTAAAACCATATCTCAACCTCTGAAAGCACCGGTTAAGCCTAACATTTGTGGTGCAGTGGTTAGCGCAGCTAGCTATCGTACAGAAGGCCGTACATAAGTTCGATCCCAAAGGTAGAGATTTTTGTTCTGCTTTTAACATACTGCCTTTTATTAGCCGTGGACAGCGTTTATTTTTCGAACACTGCCGTTCTGATCTGGCAACAACAAGCGTAAAATACTGGGCAGTATTCAGTCCTGGCCCATAATCATGACTGGTGAGGCGCTTGTTTCGGTATGGTCGATTTTATGAAATAGAATTTTTAAAAAAGCGTCCCTCAATGTTGTGAGAATAAACCAAGTAAAATATATATATTTTACTTGGTAACGGGAGTAGGTGTAGAAAGGAGAATCTCGCATGGCAGAAAGAATAAAGGATTAAGAAAACGAACTGTATAATGACACGATAAGAGACTGAGAATGAGAGGGCCTAGTCGGTGGGGAGGTTTCGCACGTTGTCTCGTTAGTGTGACATCGGAATTGGGCGACCATCGGCCGACAACCGTCTCGCGAGCGACGCAGCTCGTCCGTCGTATTGAGGAGCGCTCTGTATATGTTTTAGCGAAAACGCCAACGCCTTCTTGTATGCAGTTCATAATTATGGCATTCGAATGTCGCATTTCCTCATCCGCAGGTATGGGGTCACATGCATGATTCGGCTCAGTATGAAAGCTTGAACCAATCGAACTTCCGTCTTCTTTCCCTTCCTCTGGCATGGCATTCCAGGGGGACCTATAGAAAGCCCCCGAGAAGCCTGAGACGACCCCTGTCGTCCTGAACGTATATTCTGCGCATTCACGGTCGTCGCTGAAGAGAGGCCCAAACACACCCTTTAGAACGGCAGAAAAATCCCAGTTTTATAGCCCCGCCGTGGTGGTGCCATGATTAGAGCAATTCGACTGCAGTGACCAAGGTGCGGGGTCGAACCCCGGCCGCTTTTCGATGGAGGCGAAAAATAAGGCGCCCTGTGTGATGCCCCCCAGGTATTCATCCGGAGCCGTCCACTACGGCGTCTCTCATAGTCTTTGGCGTTAAACCCCATATACCTAAACCTAGGTTTTATAATAATTAAACGCACGCTTTTCTACCTTCACACTCGGAAAAATGCTATTCTTATCAATGACGTTCAGCGGGTCGTCTACATTCGTGCAAAAATTACGCTACCTCTGGTCACTGAAAGCAGCTAATTAATAAATAATGATACGTTTCTATTTTGTTTGAGTTCAGTAATTCATTGCATGCGGCGGTATAGCACGCCAGCGCTATAGTGCGTACGTGCGTCGCGTCGCTGCACAGCCAGCACAGTTTCACCTGTCTTACCCTCACGGCGCGTGGGATTTCCATTCAACCCCGCAGCTGCTTACTGGAGAGTGCGTGACGCTCTTCATTGCATTGCATTTCAAATCATCGGCTGCGCTTTTAAGGCGAGAGCCTTTCTAGGCTCACGAAATGAAATCCCGTGAGCGAGAGTTGTGCGCGAGATCTGTCATATTCCGCGAGATTCCACGAGATTAGTTCTTGTCACAGCGTTCCTGCCATCTACAATGCTCCAACTTGAACGCGCGCCAAGGAACGGCACATGACAGGAGCGATGGTAAACCAATTATAATTATATGTAGCACTGCAACGAACGCCGATAAGAGGCAAATAATAGCAAAGGAAGGCTTTCACTGTTGGCACGGGCTGATGTGCGTGATAAATGCCTTCAGCGTGTACAAGAGGATGGCCGGCGAGTTTAATACAATTAATGGCAGTCGTTGAGTTGCAATAACGGCTTAAAGACCTCACCCTGTTCGCAAACAACTTGGCGTGATTGGGCACTGACAAAAAATAAAAAATTCACCCGTTTGGCCTGTGAAGCTATCTCGCACCAGTCGCGCTTTCGCCACAGCCTTCCTTCACGCAAGTATAGAGCCGCCTCGATACGAGTCGCACAGGCTGCACCATGCTGCCAGTAGCCGTACGTTTTGCCCACCGACCGCTTTTCACCTCCGTAATATACGCCGTCCCGCACAGCGTTTCCGAATGGCGTAAGTTTGGTAGTTCGCCACGAGTCAGTTAACAACACGCCGACTACGTTTCGATACTTGGCGCTATATCGAGGGCTCTTCAATTTCGCCAAGTGTTGCAAAAAGTCGGCTTGATTCCTCCGCGAAATATTAACTCGCTAAAGACGAAAACAACTCGGAGATGTGGCCAGTGTAAAAAGCATTCAGCCGGTTACAATTTTCCTCGCGCTAGCTTTTCTTTTTTTTTTTTTTTTCTTGTGGCAGTTTTGCGCTTGACCTATGGCACAAACCATCACCTTCCTCTTCCTACAGCACAGACAGTCACGTGTGGCAGCAGCGATCAGCTTCACTGGCCAGGTTAAATTCGCTCCAGAACGAAAACTTTTGCCACGGACCTCTAATCAGCTTTTAGCCATGCCAATGTTTTTATCGACTGTCTGCTGCTTCCGACGCCATTCCCCTTCCTTTCTAGACAGTCTGCATCAGTTGTGCCCTACTAGTAAACCTCCCCGACTAGACCACACTAATGAGTCGCTGACATGCATAACTGGGTGCATGCAACCTGCGCAAGCACAGACCTGTCGGCGAATCAGCGCACTGCGCAATAATGGCTCCGTCAAAACAGGGATCGATTGAAGCGGCAAAGGTGCCCGGGTTGGCCGGTCGAGCGTCATGTGTGGGGCAGTCCGCGCGGCCAGAAGCCACACGCGGCGCATCTGTCCTCCCCAGACAGCGCAAGAAGACCCGAGCGTGCACGCCTGCACGAGTGCCGCGAGATCAGCAAAACGAGGTAAAACGCCGCAATATGCATTGCGTCCCGTATGCCGTGAGCAAAGGGTCTAAACGAGAGAAAAAAAAAATAAAGGCCGGAACGCGGGAAGGAAACCGAAACTATATTACTGGCCTATCTAACGAGATTTTACTAGCAACATAGGAACGCACGACTCAATCCCATTTTATTCCTGCGGTACCGTCCCTGGACATCACGAGTGGCATCCGTTGAAGATTTTTTTTAAATATTTTGTCTACCTTTCTCTGGTACTTGAGCTTCGATATACGACTTTGAGGCGTCGTATGCGGTCGGAACTTCTCGCGCAGTCCACTCCGCAGCTATCTAAATAGCCTAGGATTCACATTACGGAAAGATGCGCGGCACAGTCTGAGCAGCCTCGACCTCGGAGTCCACCAGCTAATGGTCGGCCCCTCACTTCAGAGTGAAGCGGTCAATGTCGTACAGGCGCGCAGCGTCCGTATAGAAGGCCCGACGACGCTTCGGCGAGAAATGCGGCGAAAAAGGAATGGAGGCGGTCCCGCGATTCACTCGTGACGCAATCGGCCCGCGCACCCATCTATTCGCAATTACCCGCGAACGCGTGATGAGGGCATCGCAGCATGGCACCGGGACCCATTTTCTGGTCACTATCCCCACACTGGGAAAGAAGACTGACTCAGCATCCTCATACCGGCAATGACGCGCACACGACGCTAAAAGGGGGGCGTTGAGCGCTTCCCAGACACAGCGCACACAAATGTCCGAGCGCCTTTTGTAACCACTTCGCAGAGGCCGGTGAAAGCAACATCGTTCAGAAAAGTGAGAATAGGTCACCTGTCCGTTGTGCTCAGAGGTACTACAATTATTCTTCATTTTTCTCCAATTTTTACCTCAATATAAAAAATAGTGGCGAGCGTCCGATATGGACTATGATAAACGTGCCGTATAGACAAAAACAAACTGCCCAAGTACCAGGTACCATAAGTGCACCAAAATGCAGGATTGGTCCTCTTGACTTTCGACGGAGCGCGATATTTGATCAAGAACCACTGGTGGCGTTGTTATAACTGCAGTGAATGCGGCCCTGTTTGGGCAATGCTGTACGAGACGATATATCGTTCACGTGCATGGGGCACCCGGGAACACAGGGCGCCCATCTTCAAACCCACCCACACGTATGGCTAATCTAAAGCTATTCGCACGCCTAGAATCGCGTTACAGTAAAGCGATCACGTGACCGGGCTTTCGTCGACGGACGCGGTTATGCGACAGGAGAGTATGGCGTCCTGCGGTGTGTCTTATCACACACCATGCGTGGTAACGGGGTCGGTGATGCTTGTATGGAGGTAACCTTTCATTCCGATCTTTTTTTTTTTTCTCAGCCGAGCAAATGCAGCATCTGCTGCAGAGGCAGAGGCTGTGGCGCCTGACGAAGGCCTCTGTCCCTCTGCAGTCGACTGAAATGCAGTCATATTACCGCATAACAGAACGTAATGTACACATAAATAAGAATTGTATATAAGGAAAAACTAACAGAACGACACCATGACGCTATAAGACACCACAGCAATATGCACAACGACAAGAAATGATATTTAACAAAGATTTCCTTCAGTACAACTATACAATTTATAACTAGACACAACAAAACAAATAATATACACAAGAACACGACGCAAGAACACGACACAAGAAGCGCGCACCTTAAACAATATGCGTTCAGCGAACTTCGAGCAAATCGGGCCAAGTAAGTTTCATTAGCTGCACCAGTCAGATGGAAACGGTTTGTGCGTGTACCATCCTTCCGCAGCACAATGTGTGTGTGTGTGTGTGTGTGTGTGTGTGTGTGTGTGTGTGTGTGTGTGTGTGTGTGTGTGTGTGTGTGTGTGTGTGTGTGTGTGTGTGTGTGTGTGTGTGTGTGTGTGTGTGTGTGTGTGTGTGTGTGTGTGTGTGTGTGTGTGTGTGTGTGTGTGTGTGTGTGTGTGTGTGTGTGTGTGTGCGTGCGTGTGTGTGTATATATATAGGTATATACGCCATATCGTTAAAGCTCATTCGGGCGAACAGGCGTCGCCGCCCCCCAGACTCAAGGAAAACGTGTCGGAAAAAAACATGTACGGGATTTCATAACAAACATGCGATGCGACCGTCATGTTCTTCCAATTGTACGCCGTTCGTTGCAACTTGTGGTTTCTACGTGGTCATAGGCCACCAACCACCGCGGGTTCGAGCGTCGCGCGAGCCGAAGCCCCGATCAGCCGTCACCGCGCGCGCGCTGAAACACTGCAGCGCGCACTCAACCTCCACCGGGAGGAGAGCACTTCGCTGCAAGGACACCAACCTCCAAGTTCACAAAGGAGACGTTTATTGAAACGCCATCCTCCAGCGGCACACACACACACACGCACACACATACACATATTTACAAACGCACATACGCACACACATATTTACAAACGCACATACACGCACGTACGCACACACATACACATATATACAAAACGCACATACACACACATACGCAGTCACCGTGTCAAGGGAGCGCGCGAGGAGCTAGGCTCCCCTGCGCGCACGAAGTGACACGGAGTGCGCGCCGCAAGCACGCAAGGGCGTGCTGTGATCTCTCTCTCGCAGTAACCAAAGGGTTCCTTTGAGAGAGATTGGGCAACCACCGCAAGGTACGCCTGTCGCGGATCGTTGGATCACGATCGACAGGCTCGAGCTTCGCTCTCAGGTACGACCCGGAGCAGACGAACTCGAGTACACACTGGTCTGCGCGGACAAAGGCCGGCAGACAAGAACAGTTGCGTACGCACCTTGCGATGTCTCGGAGGGGTCTCTCCCTGGGCCCCCGCGCGAGCGCGGCTGTCGAAGCGGTGCCGTGTTCCCGCCAAAAGGCGCCAATGAGAACAGTCACTGGGACGCCAGGGCGGAGCTGTGGCCCGAACGACAGTGACAAGTCGCTCGAGCCCCTCTCCGCCGCCTCAGGCGGGAGAAAGGGAACGGGGAGAACAACTGGGAAGCCGGCGGCGGCCGCGCAAAGGGCAGCCGCAGCAAGCCCGAATCCCACAAACTGTAGGTTTGGTTTGGTTTGGTTTAACGTGCACTGACCTCGCACAGTACACGCGCGCCTTTGCTTTTCACCTCCATTGAAAAGCGGCGCCGTGGCCGCGATTCGATCCCGCATCCTCGGGCAGTGCAAGTGTAGGCGTCCAGCGAGAAGTGACAAAGATACTGTGCCTTCGTTCCCTCACAAACCAAGACATCTAAATGCGTTTAACACTTGGTCAAACTCTGTGCCAGTCTCTCAATGCGCGAATGAGTGTACCTATATGAGATGCGGGCGTGCCATAAATCACATTTTGATGCATCAAAAAATGTACGTGGGCGAATCGCAACGTCACTTGGAGGCCAGGCGATAGCTTAAACAGAACACGTACACTGGTAAATTACAGGAGTCAAAGAACGTACGCAACGTCAGCGGTGACTTCCTCCATAACTCCTCTGTGCGCGCTATTGTTTATTGAAAAGAGTGCAGCCCAATTAGCTATTCTCATGCAGCCCAGTAGAGTGCTGCAGTGGATATAACCCACTGCGCACAACGCCGCTTCTTTGGAGCAGGCCCACCAGCAGGAACTAGCCACACGACGGTAGCTACGCGTGCATGAGCCTTGATTAAGCGTCTACACAAAGGGGTCGAGGCGGTACTTGCGACAAATGCAGAAGTCGCGCTGAACCAGTTCGTTAAAATGACACGAGAGAGCTTTTTCTTTTTTTTTCGCGCACTCTTTTAGGAGAACCTAGACCGAACTAGTTCCGATATCGGTCACTCGACGTAGTGGATAAAAATGCATTAAACACAGCGAGAACAACTGAACGGGAAAAGGGCACTGAAATCACCCGACAGATGGCACGGATAAGCGACATATCAATTCATTGAAAACAAGCGTGCTATCAGATAAAAGAGCCATAAGCGCGTTAGTATCGCGGTGTGCGCCGAGTTCTAAAAGCAGGCCCCTCAAAGTCTGTATCGCTCAAGTTCTCGAATACAGAGTTCTTCATCGAGGCATAGATAAGCAGTGGGAAAAAAATTAACGCAAAATCCACAATTGATTTAGCACGCCTGTTATCTGTTTCAGATACATTCATGGCTCATGACGTAGTGGAGAACATGATGCACGAGGAAGCTAAAAAAGCACGGCCATTTACGCAAACCACAGTAATGGAAGCAGTCGCCGATTAGTTTTAAAAGCTCAAGCCCTGAAACTTTTCTTTGAGCACTGGTTTGCACGCAAGTGTTAAGGACGCCAGGAAACGGGGGAAAAAAAAAGGAAACGAAGAACTCCGTAGACTTTCAAGCACGCATGAAGAGTGCGGCCTTCCCTTCCCCGCACATCACAACCATCAATGCTACGCAGCGGCTGCACGCAGAGGCGGAAATTAGTGTTTTCCATGTTCCAAAGACGTTTTGTGCTTCTGCAGGAGCACCAACGCGCTCGACGCACACTGGCCGGAAGAGCGCGGCGAAGGCGGCACGGACGCTTGAAGCCGGCGGTCATCGCGTCGATCATTTTGCCGGCCGGCAGAGAAGGGCGACCGAGGAAACCCGTTCTTCTCAATGGGGCGACCCCGATAGCCAACGACTGGTGACCCGGCTGCGTTGGCGCCGTGCCACCGGGAGAGATCAGAGGTGCGGGGAGAGAGAGGCCACTGTGTACACACTCCGTCACGTCTCACCGGTTCCGTTCAACCGCGCGTCGTCAACAGTCGCGCAAAACGCAGTGCGCTCCATACCCGAAGAATGACGCAAGGGGGAAAGGGGGTGGGGGCGCACATGGGCTATTAAAAATCCCCCTCTCGACAACCATTCGGAACTGCACTACAGTCGCGAGAAGAGCGGAACGCGCTCGAAAAACTGGAGCGGTCTATAAGCATTCACATTGTTCCCGAGGCGCTCCCGGAAAGATTCGTCTCTCCGAAACGGTCGGAATACAACGTGGTCGCTTCAGCAGAAGCGTAGGCGTACTTTCTACCGCTGTACAGAGATTGCGAGGCGCAAGCAGCGAGCTCTTCTCCCGCAATGCCTGGCGCCTGAATACGGTCGGTGCTCTGCACATGTGACTTGAATCGGGAAAGCACGTGACACTGCCCTAGCGGCGTGCCGTCGTCCCATATGAGGGCAGCGAAAACACCACAGCTAGGCTCTACATTTCCCTGTTCGATCCCCCGGCGGCCTTGCTCAGAACCATGCTTACAAAGCCGTCAGCGCTACACGCGCTGGAGACCGCGATGCAGGTGTGTCTTCATGTCGGGTTAGCTTTATCGGATGAACGCGCAATAATTACGCCGATTAACATGCACAGTTTCGAAACCAATTTGGTCTCAAATTGCTCGTCGCTAACCACAGACTTAGATTAGTCGCCTGTGGCACATATTTGTCCCTGCGGCAGAAGAAATGTACGAACGCTACGCAGCCCTGAACTTCTGAAAATTTACAAATTCTGAAAAGTTTTTTTGCAGTACTATGCCCAAGATGAACGCTGCATTCGTTTTTTTTTCCTCAGCGCGACTCGAAACACATACGCCGCATATGTAGAAATAGAGTAATTCCGCTCTCTCTTTCCCTTTCTACGCTACACGACGGTGCTTCAGCGCTCCGTACTGCCGACTGTCCCGCTGACTACGAAACAACGCTTTTGGGGCGGATTTTAACTGCCGCAATAGTATATCTACGTAGGGGAGTGTCATCGTCGACATTTTTTTTACGCAATAATACAACCTAGCCCGCACGTTCTAACCACACCAAAATAAAATGGATGGCGGGAACAAGTAGCGCGCCACAAAGTAGCACTACGTACTGTCGCTCTCCAAATCGACCAGGATGCAGTCCGCGTTCACATACCGCCGCCCGAAGAAGCAAACCCATTCAGCGTTACGGACAAAGGGGCGCGCTTGCCAATATTTACTTTTTTTTTTCTTTTTTTTTTTTCCCTGGGCGAGAACGCTGTATCTGCGCGGCGTCTGCACAGGCACCGCGCAGAGAGGAACGCTGCCGGTCGAAGCGGACTGACTGGCCAGGCCGAGCCGTTGTGCGCCAGCGTTTGTTGCGTCCTGGTCACTGCAGGTCCATTGAAACCGCCCACGATTGTGCGCAGCCAAACGTGCGTCGACCTGCCGGCCACCAGAGGGGCCGTCGGACGGTGTCAGAGGGCAGGGCCTGACGGGGTTATGCACACGGACAGCCCCGTGCACAGACCGGTCGGCCGGCCATTTCGCAAACAGAGGCACAATCTTACGCGTCTTTGAGCGCCACGCAGTTCGAGAAAGGCGAATAAGCAAACCCCGTAAAAACGCTCGCATAAGGAACCCATCGTGCTTCCGCTGTGCAACGTTATTTTCGGTGACGTTCGGAAAAAGGGCAAGACTACTGTCGCACAATTAAAGAGTTTCAACCCCGCGTTAACGCATACTGGGCGTAAGGTGGCTGCAGTTTTAACAGGGCAGGGTTAAATTGAGGGATGTGGGAGAGGCCATTGTCATGCAGCGGACGTGGCTAAGGGCTGATGATCACGATGGTGGTGTACAGGATAACGGACTGCGCACACGCCTGAGCGCACACGCGGTGGCGGTGCCAGAAGGGCCGCACAGCTGCAACCACGCGGGAGCAGCCGGTGTCCGGTAATCCCATGTACGTCTATGCTATAGTACATCTAATATCCGCTATGCTTAAACTAAAGGTGAAACTATCGCAAAACGCCACGCTGATCGAGCAGAGAACACTTACCAAGATGTCCTTCGGTATCTGAACATGTTTTCCTGGGATGTCTCTAGCACACCGGCGCTGGCGAACTACGCCCCCCCCCCCCCCCCCCCCCAAGATTTATATCGATTAGCCTTCAGCAATAAGCGTTTGAGGAACACTGTTGCAGACTTTACACAAATGTCAACTGCAAGGAAAGGAGTCATTAGTTTTTACGTAAGACCTGCTGTCGTTCCGTTAAAAGAATAAACCGCCATAACGGATTCGGCAGCAGTCTTCATCCTGGCAGGGAGGAAGGTCCGAGCAGTCTGTGTACCGCCAGGCAAAGGACGCCATGTGCGCTGCAAGGGTCGCCAATAAAAAAAAATATCGCGATAAGAATAGGGCGAGCGAGACCAGTCCCGTTGGCGCAGCTAAGGCGTGCCAAGTGAACACTAGTCATTTTGCTTCGAACCTACACGACGAGCGAGCGCCTGCTAAGAAGAAGGAAAAAAGCGAACGTGCTGTCCGAGGCCGCGCGATCACACCGCCGCCTTCTAGTGAGCCGAGCGCTCGGGACGCACCGGTCTGACCGCGTGTGTCAGGGCCGGCCAGAGAGCGGGGGAGTCGTGGTGGTTTTGCCGCCCGCGCAGGGCCAACCGGTGCTTCTAGTCGGCAATCGCTCATGCACTGCGGAGAAACTGCGACGAAAGGCCTCGACCAGGCCGATGTATGCAGAAGTGCTCGCGAAAGCTGAAGAGCTCGCACAGATGGGGAAGCGAGTTTAGCTGCGCCCTTACCTTCAGCTTTCAAGTCACTAAATATTCTTCGAGCAAGGGGTGCGGGTTCGCGCACTTCGTCCGAACATCCCTTCCAACGACAAACGGGCTGCGAACAGCTGGACACAGAGGACGGAAACTATAACTATTACCTCCACACGGTATACATGCACGGCGCGGTTTCTTTGGGCGACTGACATGAACAGGCCTCGGTGCAGCGGGTCGCCGAGCCACAATCACGCACCGTTCCTGGAGATCACACGAATACAGAATTACGGAACAGTCCGCTTTTCGCGAATAATGAGCGCGCAGCACATCCGCCGTTACCTCTCTTGGCGTTGTCCCCGTTGCAGCGCATATTAGAATACTTATTCGTGGCGGCGTCTAGACGTTGCGATTCCTGCAGCGGTGCGAGAAGACGTTGCGATGCGCAACAATAGTTGCAGGCAAACCTTCGCTATCGACCCTTATTCAAAGCTTCCCACATCGCGAGCAATACATGTAGAGGTTATCTGCAAAAAGGTTCTGCTATTAAACATTCAGTTTAGTTTATACGGTTTAGAATTTGTATGCTTTGACGTCTGAATCGACTGGGACTATGAGGGACGCCGCAGTGGAGAGCTACGACATCCACGTAGGTGTTTTTTTTTTTTTTTTTTTCAACTTGCGCCGACATCGAACTGCACACGGGCGCCTTGTTTTTCGCCTCCATAGAAAAGCGGCCGCCGCAGGATGTGCGTAAACTATGTGCAGTCCTGCTGTTCCCAGACCACCGTGTCGGCGGCCGCCGAGAATGCGCTACTCTATAGCGAAACTGCGATTTCGGCAAGGGGAACCTTAACTCTAGAGCTCAGCTTGACAAGAAAATTACCATGGGGGAGGTAAGAGGTTCGGTTCCCAAATGCCACTAGTTTCTGTTATGCTCTTTGGCCAAAGATGTCCCGTCAATACAACCGAATCATCATCCCCTTGATAAAAGGCCCGTTGCCTTGTAAAGCTGTCCACAAACAATTTATACTTTGGTCTACCTACACCATTATGCATGATGCGATGGTAAAAAAAAAAAAAAAAATCATTATTATTAAGTTCATCTTAACTATTCTACAATGGCTAGGGAAATAGAGCTAGCAGCCACAGCGGTGCAGTGCAGAGGCCCTGCCCAGCTCGCTGCGTACTCTAGATAACCAATTTATAAAGGCGGCTCGGGTCGAATCCAACAGCCTATTGACTGACCACATGGCATGGTCACTCGTGTAGCTCCTTTGACATGGGAGACGGAATCAAACCCCCCGGGACCCTCAGAGGGTTCTAACACACGCTCAAGGACACTTAAGTCGAGGCTTTAGCCTGCGTCGGTCTCCCACACAATGGGGCATAGCTTACGGCTGAATGTTAATGAGTAGGTATGAGATAACGCAGGCACACATTAAGGGATTAATCATTGAGTGAGTAGCAGGATCCGCAAAAGGCGGATACGGGAGCCATTAACGCTCTTCAGTCATACCCTTAAAGGTAGAACTTAAGTGTCCACTTTTATTTTATTTTTTTTTTATTATTATCATTTTTTTTTTTTTTTTTACAAAGCTGCACACATTTCATGAACCAGCTAGAGCAAGGATCCGTTTGCAACGAAGGCAAAGTAGCAGTAAAATGAAAAAAAAAAAAATAATTACGATAATTGGCTCGCTCCCTTCGAGCGAAACGCGCGCTTGGACCAGCGATCCACTGCCCTCAAAAGCGCGCAACAACGCTCTGCGTCTCAGGGGTGGAGCGCCGAATCCCATCGGGCGCGCCTCCGCCACTGGCCGCACCGCGGCCCCAGCGGGGCGCGGCCCGCAACGTGCATGGATCAAAGTCAATAGCACTTCTTTCCTTCTTATGTACATTGTTTACGAGACGCAGCGCGCACTTTGCGGAATGGTAGGCATGCGTGTGTGTATATATTCTGCGCGCCTCGCGTGAAAATTTACTGCCCGAGCAGTGCCGCAATGGAAACGAAAAGAAAATCCTCCTAGCACTCTTTTCGCGCGATAGAATAATGATGAGAGCTGCAAGAACGAGGTCGGTCGCGTGGGTCTCACCGCCGATCGCGAAAATAAACGTCGCCGTAGCCGCGGCGACGCCTTCTCGTTCAAGTACACGGTGGAAAGCAAGAGGAGAAAAACGCGTTCGCAGGACTGGCAAAACACTCCGTGTCAGAAAAATTGCTTCGACGCGGCATCAATCGCCTGCTCACGGCATACTCCTTCAGCACGACGCGTGTCTCTGGCGCACACTTTACGAAATTGTTTCCTGCATTCTCAGCGCCCAACTTCTCTCCCCCCGATGCTTCTCTGGTACTTACACGGGGTCTTGAATTCTGCGTACGACTCTGGGAACACAATGTTGGCCGCCTGGTATGACCGTGCCGCGCTGAGGGCTAATAGATAGTTCATTCGATATCTGCACTGTGCATTTAAGTGCCATCTCGACAAGCTCTAATTTCACCCCGAGTGTCACCCACGCGCATCTTTCACGCTTTGAACTTTCCCAGCCCTTTTGTCGGACTATGCGTCGCATCATTTCATTTTATCACACTGCTCGACGATTCACCTTAGTCCACATTTGATTGGACACATTCTATCCCCCCCCCCCCCCTTTTATTCCTTTACCTCACCGCTCTCATTAAGTCTATTGACCCAATTTCCTTTCTCACGCAGAGTAGTATGCCAGTGAATACTAAACGCCGGGTAAATTTTTTCGATTAAAGGGTCTCTCTCTCTCTTTCGAGCTTGCTGCATCCTTCTGCGAGAAGATTTAAAAGAAGAAAAAAAGTCGTCAGCACGCATGCGTGGCATTGATCGCGCCTAGCTATATAACGCCTCTTCGTTACCTTGTAAAACAAGGCTCAGCGAAAGAGGCAGTTGGCAGGACAACGGCTCGATGCGGGGATTCCCTGCACCAATAAAAAAAAAATCGAAAGGTACAAATAATTTTGCAATACACCTTTCGTTACGATCGATGCTCAGAAGGTGCCACGTCCTAAGACGAAAAATAAAAAAAAAGCGACACTTTTTCAAATATTGGCGACCTAAGTCACCTATTCCCGAGTCCGGACACACTCGCAGGCGCAGCCACCGACGACGCGTTCCAGTGAAAGCTAAGGGGTACGACTACCGTTGAGAGCCCGCCGCACATGGTCGAATCTCGTGAACTTGAACAGAACACAAGCCGCGAGTACTGAGCAACGGTGCCGAGTTTCAGAACCCACTTGGATGCAAATAGATAAAGTTATCGGTTCCTCACCCCTTTCCCACCGCCAACGCTCAAAAAAGCTCAATAAGATAGAAAGCTCGGCTAGTTGGAAGCTGTTCGCGATGAAAACGCGGGCGCAAACTTTACAAGCGAACAGATGCATGCCCTGCATCCTCCTCTTTTCTCTGCGATTGTAAAGTATGCGCCATATATTTTCAGGTCGAAAACGTCTTGCAGCTGATTTAATTCAATCGCTACGAGGCTACAATAGTGAACTCTTTCGAGCAAAAATAAAAGAAAGAAAGCGAAGGCCCAGCTAAACCACGAGCGGGCTTTTTTTCCTCGGAAAACTAACACGACGAAGCAAGGTTCAATCTACACGGGCACAGGCACCCAGAAAGGCCCACAGCTCGGCCACAGCCGCGGTCGGCACAGACTAGCTACGGTATTTGAGATTAGGCGTGAAAGTCCGAGTGCCACACGAGCATCCGCCAAGAGTCTTTAAAAGTAACGAGGCTGCGTGTTCCGCTTCTCAGTCGGGCAGCAGAGAATTCATACCACTTCTGCAGCTACAAATCGGTAGAAAGAAATAAGAGTTCGCTTCTCAAAAAGTTATGATATTCTGGGAATCCACGTTGGCTTTAGAATACAAGCGAGAAGCAAAACAAGCAGCCCGGTTACTTTTGGCAAAGACGGTACTAGACAGCGCATGAAAAAAAAAAAAAAAAAAAGAACGGGAACGCCAACTTTGAGACTTGGCTACGCGCCTGGCGAAACTCGGACACGACGTACGGCTGCAAAGTAACGCAACGAGAGCTCGCTACTGAAGAGCTGTCGAATCGAAGGCAGCTGCGGGCCTCCACGGACCGAGAGCAGCTGTTCGTAGTATCGAGTCGACCGACAAAAGACGCAGACTCCACAGTCAACGAATCACAAGGAAGGGAGCGCCCGACCCTTGTGCCATGCCGGCGCGCTGTCGGTAGCAGCCCGAAAAAGGGGGCGCGAAGTGACGCGTTAACGAGCTCGGCGCACAGTGATGGTCGGCAGCGAGCTACCCACAAATTAGCGCTAGAGTCAGCACGCGAGGAGACATATACTGCCCACGCGATAACTGGGGTTCTAGGCCACTGGCGATCGATTGGCAGTCACCTCAGTGTCCACATAACGCGGCCACGGCACACAAGACATAGCGGTTTGCTCCATAGCGAATCGGGCTCGCTTTCCTCCACATGAACGTTGTCGAGCGTCTGGCGTTCAGGAGACAATTCCACGCGACTCCTGCAAGCGACTATGAGCGAAGCGACAACCGCATCCTTAGGTGATTAAATTGCGTGCACGCGAGAACTCACGCGCACGATGGCAAGCGACAAGCAGCGTCGTCGCGCGGAATGTTTTAAGCCCGCCGCTTGCGACGCCACTCTGTTCTGCATCCAGAGAACAAATCGCTGGTCGCCCTGAAGTCGCCCCGCGACTATATAATCAGTTGGCCGTTTACTATTTGTCGCATAGTTACTCTCCCGGTATAGGCAATACCGCCCCTGTTGCAGCGCTGCCGCACAGAAAACATACGTGCATTATTAGTTGTGAAGCCGATATTTTAAAGTGAACAATGCGCGTGGCACTAATGAAGGGTTAACGTTCGAAGCATTACGCAGCGCTACTGGTGACATGCACAACTTTCCCACAACCAAATCGAGGTGACAGTCCGAGATTGTTCGACAGAGAGGTAACAGTTTACGAGAGTTCGCAGGTACCGAACAAAAAAAATCTCTCCCGTGAATGCGTGATCAGTATTCGCCTCCGAAACGTTGCCGGTGAACATCGTGTGCCGGCCGATGACGTCGCCGGTCATTGCCGCCTCGTCACGCTGTTGCCTGAAGTAGCCCGAGCGAGGAGGGCTGCAGAAACAAAATATCGCTGGCTGCTGTAAACGTCCCGCATGAAACACGCGCAGGAAATTCTTACGCGCGGGTCCGGCGCGTACAAGTGCCCGGAACAGAGGAGAAACAACAAAAGTGCTTCAAAAAAAGGGGATAATGGAGTGCACCACGTTCCACTTTCTCGCCCACACGCGCTCGGATGACGGCGGGCGTCCGGCTGGAGCAGAGAAAGCGACTACCGGTCTTCTATTCTGGGCACCCAGAGCAGAGTGGACCCGGCCTCTGTTCCCCGCGGAGAATAACGCACACCCAAAGCGCCACCACCCCTTTCCCGGCGCTAGCACAAAAGAGCGGCCGGCCAGCTACCCAGCAGCGACTGGAGCCAGTCTTCATTAATAACCGGTCGGCGAAGAAAGCACAAAGCGCACCCGCGAAAAGAAGCGAGTAAGGGCAGGCCGCGCACGCACCGCGAGCAGGTCCGCCACACTCGTTATAAACGGGAGGGCCAGTCCGCAGAAAGCGGAAACTGTACATAACGCGTGAGGCCATAGGCTCCTTTATACTCTATGGCGAGGCAAGTGAATCGCCGCACGACCGGACCGAGGAGAAAAAAAGACTGCGGCGATAACCGGCGAGGCGAGGGAGAGCAAGGCTGCTGCTGCTGCTCACCGCCTTCTCTGAGCACCAGCCGGTTCCTGTCCACGACTGTCCGCAGTAAAGTCGGCGCTGGCTCCACAAAGCGGGGCACAAGGAAGGCACACGCACGCCGCGACGACGACGAACAAATATGCGAGGGAATCTTGCATGATACCACTACACCAGCCTTATGCCTTGCGGCAAACTTCTCGAAAAAAAAAAAAAATGCGGGGGAAAAAATCCCCGCGCCTCTCTCTCTCTCTCTCGAACAAATTTCATCCGTACTTCCTACGGTGAAGCGCTCACAGTTTAGTTCCCTCGCCTCATCGCTGCGCCGCCCCGATCACCTGCATCGTCGTTGTCCGTAGCCAGTAAGCCCGCCGCATGCAGCAGCAGCGCCAGGCATGGCCATAAGCGCAGCGTTATTAGGCTTTCCGGCACAACGCGGAGCCTATACGTAGAACAGCGGGCGCTCATTACACGACGGAAGGGGGGAGGAGTACGCCCACCCATTATGATCGCCGCCGCGAGCCGAGTTCCAGCAGTCTCCGGCGTAGCGTCGAAACCAGGCGCAGGCCAGGCACCGCAGAGTATCCGAGAGAAAAGATGGCCACAAAGGTAGGGCGGTGCAACGAAGGCTGCAGTTGGCGGTCGGCGCTTTCCCGGGCAGAGCCAATGCGCTGTTGCAGCCCAAACACGCGTACGCACACAAATGAGCTCGCGCCCAAACACAAGAGAAAAAAAAATAAATCTATGGCTGCTGGTTACATACAGGCCATCAGGAAACGAACGCCATCAACAGGCGCCATGGCGTTAATTTACACCGCTCGAGGTTCTGTGACCACGCGCAGTCGGTTGTCACGATTACGACTGCTACGAGAATATTAAAAAAATCGTTGAACAGCTACCACGCTGTTCGCCGCAATACTGACCTCTGACTGGGTTTATCTGCGTTCTGCTGAACATACTAAGACACTGTGAAGAGTTGATATGCATTCTTTTCAGTCTTCTCCTGAAATGATTTTAAGCCATGCCCGACATATATTTCAGCACATGCAATTACCCCTTATGTATGAGTCTGCATGATAGGATATCTGCACGTCTTTCCAATCCACTCTTGTACAAATCCCTAAAAAGGGACTAGTAGTATTACAAACAATAAATAAAAGTGCATCCACTAGACCAGTCAGAAAAGTTGATTCGACAGGCTGCTTACAAACAAACAACACGATGGCTAGAAACGCGTCCGGACTCGAGCGGCGACGGCGCGCGCTCCCGCTTGAGTCCGGCCGTGCGAGAACACAGGGGACGACTGACAGCGAACAGAAACAACAGCCATGTGTTGGTTGCCTAGCGCCTTTTGCGGTGTTCCGACCACGTTTAGTTAGCAGTAAGTGCAACTTCAAATAAGGCTGCAGCTTTACACACCTACCTGAAGACTACAGCGCCAACCACTAGCGGACAACTTTCTCTGGCTCCGCAGCAGAGGCCAGGCAAAAAAAAAAGGAGTCGGGCCTTTTTTTTTTTTTTTTTCTTTTTTTTTTTTTTTTTTTTTTTTGCGGGTGCCCACTTAGCGAATAATGTAGCGCCCAAGGATCCCTTATTTTAAAGGTCTACAGACAAGTAAATTGCGCTGGCGACGAGGAGGGTTGCCAACCAGAGGCTTCAAGAGTGACGCCACGACACCGTTGTTTTAGGTGCCTATGAAGGACGCCAAAGAAGATCGGCGCTATCAGCTGAGGAATTTTGACTTCAAATATTCGCATACAGTGCAGATGGCGCGGTCGACTGAACAGTGTCAAACGCCGAAACGGAATCGTGTCCACCAGCTAGAAGCTTTCCTTCTCTAGTAACCATTGAAGCCCCGCCAACACACTTTCACTTTATAGTTTCTCCACTCAAGCATGTTACTCACGGCTACCAACCAATATGAAGAAATCTTGAAAACTGCCACTAAGCGGCCGACCCCCTGAAGTCGCCGAGGCACTTAAGAACTGGCCGAACGCTGACAGAACGCGCAATAATGCGAGATACACAGGGATCAGGGTGCAAATCAGATGTCGGCCACTGCCTTATAGATAGCAGAAAAATGTCACAGGACATCATCTGGAGCAACTGACCGGAAGCCGCAAATTCCAGACGGAAATTTCAGGCGTGGCTTCGGTTTTTACGCGACGCAGGCGTTGATTAGGCGTTGCGTGATTCCGTGCACAAACGTAATTGGGACGTCTGTTCTACGCCCCAAGTCTTCCAGTTCAATCATGGCCTCAGCAGGCGTTTGAAGTCTTTTGTAGGCCACTCTGTCTGCGATTTCCCTCAAACTAAACTGAAAACAGAACAATATTTTCCCTCTCCTCGTCACAGCCCTCGAGCCGCCTGGAGCATCTCAGCGGGCAAACACGAGAGGATACCGGCCCGCAGAGGCGAAGCGACGGTTCGTAACGATAGTCGAGAAACCTCGTCTATGCACCGCAGAAGCATGCCGTAAGCTACGGGCAAACGCGCGCAGTCTTTTGCGTGGCCACTCGGCGACAGACAGAAGCCTCAGCGAAAGCCTTCGCGCAGGGGTGTGGAGTCATACGCTGACGAGGGCGCGCCGCTGCTGCGCGCACTACAATCTGCACTTAACCCTCTTGCTGGCTTGAGACTACCCGTTTATAGTTCGGTAGCTGGTTCTGCAGCCCGATGGGGCAAATACGCCCAGCGCTAAGCCCTCCGCTAAGCCCTCCGCTAAGCTTTCCGCTAAGCCGAATACTGCTTTGTGCGTTAACCGGGCCACGCAAGTTAACGTCCCATTTTCCAATGGGTACAAATTTTCCCTCCTCGAGGTGCTGGCTTACCTGCAGTAAAATGCTTGGAGGATATGTCTTTGAACCTGCCTTACGTAAAGAAAAACAGCTTGTGTCATGACGCTGTTGGCCCAAATATGCCCGTCAGCCATTGAAATTCATCATCACCATAATCATCGACTAAACATCTCGCATCTTAAAGCAACGCGCCATGCCGAGAAAAAAAAAAACGGTGCCAGCGCACACGTGGAGGGCATGTGAAGTGCGAGTGAGTTTCCGCGAACGCATATTGGTTCATTTCCCGTTTTAACCAAGCTTGTCACATCGAGGGACCCAAGCCCCGGAGAAATCCCACTCGTCTACGAGGCCGAAATGAAAATGTCGCAAGAGTCCCACGCAAGCGCGTTCGGCGCACCTCATAGCGCCGCCGTCCTAAAAGAGGCCCGCGGGGAATGTTGAGCTTGTCGAGCGACACGCTACTCGCGATGAAGAGGAGGTGCACAGCCGAAGTATTCGACAAGCTCAGTCAGCAATATATCAGCACGCACGACAATAGCCGGATAATACGCATCAGTAATCACCGTCACCTGAAATACGATTTCTGCTCTAAACATTGCATTTTTCCAATACGGGCTTCACGAGAAACAATCTCCTTACTTCATTATCCCATGCATTCGATCATTTATCCTTCAATTCACTGCGTACCACATCATTCAGTTTTTGGGGCTATGTGCCCTCTCTATTATTGCCGCTTATACCACTGACTCAAGAACAAACAAAAACATGCCGTTCGTCCTAGCGCTGTAGATTTCAGTAGTGTCCATGACGCTTCCGACTAAGTGATCAACTGTATTTATGCAATATAGTACTGGCCGCGGCGTCCCGGATTTCATATGATTACGTTGTTGTTGTTTTTTTTGTTTTCTTTTACCACATATTACTGACGTACAAGCTCGACATTTGCTCTGGCCAAAAGCGCTAACGCGTAGCTCCGCGAAAACGCCAGGCCATCCGCGATCAACTGGAGGAAATGCTTTGCGATGACGTCATCCAGCCATCGAAGAGCTGGATGAAGAGCTGGAAAAATGAAGGCCCAGTGACCGCCGCTTGAATAGCATAACTAGGAAAGGAAGATGCCTACCCCACCCCCCTCCTCCTCCCCCGCATCGACGACACACTGAACAGTCTCTGCGTCTCTTAAGTACTTCTCAACCACGAACCTAAAGAGCGGTTACTGGCAAAATGAGGTTGAATAATTAATTTAAGGTTTAATCACACCCGACAGCCTCTGAGTTCGGATAAATGCGATTTGGCCCCTGCTCCCCACCAGCGACGTTCAAGTCAGGAACTGATACTGTACTGGCAAGGCTTGAAGTACCAAATTTGTCTGCTATACTTAGATGACGTCGATGTCCTATCAAGCTTTGAAGACCACCTTTGAAAAGGCTGCGGACAGTGTTGGATGCTATGAAGTCCTCAGGGTTAACGTTGAAATGAAAACAGTGCCACTTTGCCTACGAGAAGCTGTTGTTACTGGGTAATTTCGTAAACAAGTATAGAGTTCACCCAAACCAGCAGAAAACCGCGATGATCGCACAGTTTCCACAGCCTGGTGACAAAAAAGCTGTGCGCCGATTCCCTGGACTGTGCGCGTATCAACGCAAACTTGTCAATAACCTGTCAAAAACCTTTGACGCAGCTTACAAAGACAGAAGCGTCATTTAAAAGCTTTCAAGCACCTTGAGCGCCGCTGACAGTCTCCTCCTGTCCTCGTGCACAAAACAAGAAAAAGAAAAAAAGCCGAGACTGAAATGTCTACAGACGTAAGCAGCGTAGGCTTAGGCGCCGTCCTCGTTCAGAAAAGTGACCAGCCGGAGAAAGTTAATTTGTACACCATAGCAGGTCCCTCTCAAAAGCCGAAGTCTTCAGACTCGACGATGGAGAAGGAGTCTCTTCCGATTATTTGGGCCGCTTCGAAAGTTCCATTCAATGTATCAAGCGATCACCGCACATCCTGCTGTCTCGTCAATTTGAGAGACCGAATGCTCGACGTGCCCACATCTTAAGGAATCCGACACTTCCGTAGCCTGGTAATGTGGCCGCTAGCATTCCGACGCAGATTGCATAGCATGCGCCTCCGTCGACGACCACGGCTTCTTGGCAGCGGTAAGCGCCAGCAGTTTCACAAAACAGCAGCGCTCGGACCCTAAATTTAAAATCTAGCCCATTACGTGGAAGACAAACCCCTTCTGCAGTGTTCAAGCGTCTGCTTTTCGCTTTACACAATGACGCCCTCTTGAAATAAGGCTTCACACCCAACAGGACCAGACGTCACCTTATGGCAGAAACACATTCGTGAGGAAATTTTACAGGCGTTCCGCGACAAGCCGACAGCACTGGCATCTATAGGGTTAGCAAGCACATTGCGGCCAATCCAAGAGACGTCTTGACCGCGGTGATCCCCCGACGTTCCACATTACGTGAAAACGTACCGCGAGCGTCAGCGACGACACCTCAGATCACACAACAGCTAGGCTACTGAGCCCCATGCCACCCCCGACATACCCTTTCAACAAATTTGGACGGATCTTCTCGATCCTTTCTCAATTTCATCAACGGGCAACAAACGATCATCGTGGCTATTGATGACCACGTTACCCGCTACGCAGAAGCAAAAACCTTGCCTAATGGTATTGCAGCAGAAGTCGCCAAATTCTTCGTCGAATGCAACCTGCTGCGACACGCGGCGCCCCCGAAGTGCTCATCACGGACAGGGAACACATTTTACGGGTGCAGCTGACGCAAGCCATATTGAGCTCGGACAAGCCAACCGTAAACCAACGCCCTTAAACCATCTACGGTAGACAGGTTTGTTATGTACATCGGCGTCATCGTGCCACCGTGATGTTCGCCTAGCACGACCGTCCAGGAGGCAACCAGGTCGACCTCATTCAAACTTGTGTACGGTAGAAAGCCCACCACACAACGCTCGAAGAAAGGCTGCCGTGCGTCAGACTAGAACAATCTCGACTTCGCCGCTTACCTTCAGAGCGCAGAGGAAGCCCGACGACTCGCCCGGCTACACACTGAAGATCAGCAACGCACTGACTGCCGACGATTCAGATGACAACTTAAGATGACGCGACGCAAGCTATACAAGCCGGGAGACCGAATAGAGTTTTGGACGGCGATCCGTTTTGGTGGACTCGGTGAAAAGCTACTAAACCGATACTTCGGCCCATACAAAATAGCTCGCCGCGCATGAAAACATTACTCTGGAAGCCACCCCCGACGGCACAACATCTCAGCGGTGCCGCGAGCGCCCAGAAATTGTTCACGTTGTGCGCCTTAAACCATATTAGGCGAAGTAAAGGCCCACTGATGTTTAGCCTTACCCTTTTCTATTTTGGAAGCCTCATGGCGATGCTATTTTAAGGGGGGAGTAATGCCACGAACTATTGTAATTTTTACAGTTTTCAACGGCCGCCGGCAAGCGGCCTTATCGCTTTGCGCAGAATTAACTACCTTGTGACCATTGTTTGTTGACGCTGAGTGTCACCGAAACTCTGATTTATGACTTTCTTTGTAGTGCAAGATGTGCCGATATTTGCCTGGAATGATTGCAACCAAAATGCTTCCATATTTTTTCAGACTGTTGTAGCTACGTTTGGCCTTTTTATCTAGATGTTCCTTCATATAGACTAAATTGAGCCCTGCCAAAAGCAGCGGGCATTCTTGGTTCGACGACCGCCGAGCACGCGCACTCTTGCTGTTATCGCCGTCGCTGAGTTGTATAGACCTGATGCGGGGTCAGCCCAATAAAGAGTTCATTTCAGTGTCACGCCATTCTCTTCGTTTGCTGCCGACTACGTTACACCCGCAACGTGACAATAACGCTTCATCTAAACTGTAAGGCGGGGAAGGTCTGCAAGCCTTCTTTGAGCGAGAGACAAACTTCTGAGGGTGGAAACTGGAATCCATTATGTCTGCCCATTATTGTCAACTGTACACCCTGCCAATTGGTTAAAAGTACCGCGCGACCGTCGACTGCACCAGAAAAAAATAAAAAAAACTCAATTTATTGGGTAATTAAAAACAGTGGGCGGATCACTTGCGCTACCACTTGCTATCAGTTCTTGACGGCTGACCCGTCGACTGAGGAGCGCGAGGAGTGAAGCCGTTAGCGCACGACTTCCGTCGGGGTCAACGACTCGCGGCACTGGGCGAATAGGTCGCCGCACGCAGGCAAACGCCCGGACATACATATGGGCGCGCACTTGTCAAATGTCTCCACTCGCAGGACGAAAACAGCGCTATCGCGACAGAAGGTTGAGGCGCGACACGCTTCCGCGTTTCTCGCGAGCCTTTATCGCGGCGCCGCCGAGATACACGGAGCCAAGAGAAAAAGCGTTTCCGGCTTCCGCGCACAGGATGCGTTTCGTATAGAAGCAATTACTGCCTGATTTTGCGTATGCCGAGTATAATAACGGGAGGGATGAGGGGGGAGTTGAACAGGGGTTGTCGCTACACAGAAGGAAAAAAAAAAATGAGAAAATTAAGCCACCGCGTTCACGCGGGACGAACGGTAACCAGACAGGAGACCGACGGCTGGGGCGCAGCTTCTCTGTCTTCTAATGGACGCATCCCGGAGAGTTGCAGAGAGGAACGGCCAAGTCGTACAAGTCGTACCCCACGAAAGAGGCGGTCGTCTCAAAATAAAGCGGTCTGTCGACCCCTTCCGGAGTTCATCGCCTACGCAAAGCAGTTCGGTGTTACTTTCGCTAGGCCCACTTTTTCAGGGCGTGTCCCCTGATATAAGAGATTTCACCTCAAAGTATTCAGAAGGGGACTCCAATGGAAGGAAAGCGTAGCAGAGGGCGGCAGAAAGTTAGGTGGGCGGATGAGGTTAAGAAGTTTGCAGGGGTCAAGTGGATGCAGCTAGCACGTACAGGACCGGGTTAATCGGAGGAATATGGAAGAGGCTTTCGCCTTGCAGTGGGTATAGTCAAGCTGGTGATGATGATGTCGAAGTGAGAGGCCCTTGTGCTCCGCAGAAGTACCCCACAAATTCTGTGCCACTTGAATCGAAGGCGACGCGAGAGATGACGTCCTCTCAGCTCCTACGCTACGCCTCAGCTACCATGGCACCTGGCCGAGGACTGCAGAGGACCAGGAGAAGCAAGGTTATCGATTGGGCCGGCGGAGCTAGAAGTTTCCGCCGCATCTGAGCTGCAGCCAGCGGTCTCGAAATCCCTTTCCCCTCCATGCCTCAGTTACTGAATCACCCAGCTATGTATCCAGTGAGCCCTGTGCTGCGGACGGCAATAAGCATTGATAGTCCGCGAAATATCACTCGCGCCGCGCCGAACAACGCACATAAAGGCGCAGATAGGCAAGCTAAAAACAAAGGGGAAAAAAGAGCTAAAGGGCGTGTGCTGCAGGACAAGGTCTACACGAAAGTCTCAGCGCAGAGTGCACTTGGCCGGTGAGTGCAGCGATGGCACTCACAATTTCCAGGATTTAAAAATGATTCCGTGACAGCAGCTGGCGAACGTCGCCTTACTCAGACCATAGCGTCGTGAGGACTTGGACAAAGCGGCGGAAGGCTGCCATAAAATGTTTCCTTTAAGAAGGCCAACTTGCTGCAACCAAAATGTTATAAAACCGGCCTCCTTGAATAGCCAACCCGTGACGAGCTCTTGTGGCAGCAGCCGACTGCGCAGGCGTCTCATGCGCTAGACCTGGCTCCAGCGCGCTCTCCCCCTGAATGAATGACCGCTTTCAGGTGCCGCAATTGATATTTCTCTCTCCCTTTTCTCACAACCTGTCCGTTACCACGAGCTCTGCCCCGTTTATTCAAAATTCCCACTTGGTTCTGAGAAGAATCTGAATATGAGCTAGTTCATGGCGCAGACAACAGCCAAAAAGGACGGAGAAGTAGGAACAACGTGAGAAAGACACGAGGTTATAACGTAACTACTCTTAGTCACGTCTCTTCTCGGTGTGTTGTTCCTAGTTGGCTGTTACTTTCTGTGGTTTTCCCGGTTCTCAGAAACAGAACTGCAAATTTTGTAGTCGTCTGGTCTTGCCCCTAATTTCATACTCTAAGCGCGCGCGAGAATCCAGTCGCCAGGCTAACAGCCCATCGTCGGTTACAACGAAGCAATGATAGACGTGCGCAGGGCGCGTCCCAGCGCTCGGAAAAGCAAGGCCTCTGGCCACCACCGGCGGGGGCACTTTCATCAACATCCGGCCACAAGGGCGGCCGAAATGAAACTGGCATCCCCAAGCTGCGATACACACGCAGCCCGTTCACCTCGAACGACCGCAGTCCAAGCGCAAGGTCCCGTGGGACCACTGCTACACTGCAACTGCCACAGCCTTAATCCCCGCCACAGGAAAGCTTTTCAGGCTGTTCTCTCTGAGCGAGGAGGCCAGAGGGAGGGAGAGGCCGCCGACAGACACAGACGGGAAGCTGGTTGCGTTTCGTTCCGGCCCAGCGCCACCGCGCACTTCCGCGCTGTCGCAACGACCGACCGCCCGCGCAACGGCCGACCAGGTGCGCCCAGAAGACCGCGTGTCGCCGCCAGGAGGAAGCCACTCTTCAGTTCCACCGCGACCGAGCGCGCCCGTCGGCCGCGACGACCGACAGCGTCCCACCACTGCCATCGAACGAGGAAGAAGACATCGGCCGCAGCCGCCAGAGACCATTGTCCTATCCGGTCCCCCTTTGTTCCAACCTTGGGCACCCTCTCCTCTTTACACAGCCCTACTCGGCCGGTGGGCGGGGGTGCAAAAACAAAGGCGAAGAATTTAAATTTCTGCACGCCGTTCGCGTATGTGCAAGGCGCGCATGCGCAGTCAGCTTTTCGTGCTTCAAAAGCTCTCAGACGAGAGCGAAGCACGTGCTAAACTAGAACCGACGAGAGGCTCGCCGTAGGCTTCTTCGCAGATGACAAAGACAAAACGAAACGGTTTGCAGCTGAACTATAGTGCACTAGAATAGCTGAACACATCTTGCGCGCCTGAGGGGTGACGTTTGTGAAGCACTGCTGCCAAAATTAGACTCGCCTCGTGTCGCTGCAATGTGCGGCCCCACGTGCATGGAAAGGCAAAGCCGCCGTTCCGTGGTTTGCAACTTGGTAGCCCGCACTGTGTACAAAGCGTTGCCTTGGAAACCGCGACAGATGTCATCACCAGGTGCGTACCCCGCCCACAGCGCACGCACAAAAAAGAAAAGCCCTTCACACCCTGGAAATGGACCCCGCAGCTGATGTCAGCTGTCACGGTGGATTACAGACACGACACTGCTATTGAATAGGCCACTTTTTTTCTTTTGTTTCTACGGATGAAGGCTTCTACGAAGACTGCTCCGCCGAATATTACCGGGCCGGAATAGAAAGGAGCAGTGCGAAAGGAACTGTCGAGACCACTGGCAAATAAACGAACGGTTGGAAACCTCGCTGAAAATAGCGGAGTTCTTACGGGGGCATGGGGAGGGGAGGAGTAAGAGTTCTAGGACAAAGGCCGGTGCGCTCGGCCGAAATATCAAAGGGTTCTTTCAGCTCGCTTGTTTTTCCCGTGTGAGAAAGAAAGCCGAGCTCGGTACTTGATTTATGGCCTACAAAGGGACGGTCGGAACATTGCTCATAACGTAATATGAGATTATGGTGGAAATGAAAAGCTCAATTTTCAAGAAACGAGAATTTTTAGTTTAGTACCAATTGCGAGCGGGCTAGTTGGCTATACGACTCCGAAGACCTCCGGCGCTGCATGGTTATACACAAAAAAAAAGCAATACACACACAAGAGAATTGAACCAGGACGTTAACACAGATGATGCGCTCGCTACCAACTGCCAGTTTTTTTGGGGTACGAAAAAGAAGAAAGCTTCACTCAAAACGTGGGGTTGCGATATGAAGAAAAAGTAAACAAAAGAATCAGAAAAAAATAAACGAAAATGAAATGAAAATAAAGACAAATTAGATCTAACTTTTTGTCACATTGTCCAAACGTCTTGTCAAATTGTCCAAACGGAGAAGTATAATCTCTTTGCTGCTGAGCGCCACCGACGGAACACTCACGCATTCCCCTTCTCCCGAAATTTTAGTTGCGATTTGGTACTGAGAATCGCAAACATAAAACAAAGTGGAGTGCCGCCTACTGGCTAAAAGCTGCCATTACTGGTGTAGTCCAGCTGGTGACCACATTCCAAGAAAATATCGATTCATTTAAGTGCACAGTGTTCTTTAAAGCGAGAACTCTATTATTCGGGCTGTAACTTCGAATTTCGCCTCGCTTTGTCGTAATCACACTGACCTTTCACCTCTGACCTTGGGTCTGGCGTCCTAGCATGGTGGTAACGTGGCAGACATGTGTTAAGTACTGACGTCATCATCATTTGGAAAGCAATGAAGTTTAATCGAAGTCGAACAGTGAACAACCTTGCTAACTCATGCTTAACAGAGTCTTCGTTAGTATAACAAGGTTTAAGCCATGCTTGAACACCCAACCGTTTTCTTTAAGGAGAGATCATAATGTCTTACTTGCTGCACCACATGGCCCCACAGCGGTTTCACTTCCTTCCGTGAAGCAGTAACACACCACGGTCCCCTAAATCTTCCGTCGACGAAGCCCGTGCGAATGTGCCTTAAAACCCCTGAATGCGAAAACCAATGGACGCTGCTCAAACCAAAAATGTCAAATTACTGTCGGTGGCTGAGATTTACATTCGTCTTGGATACAGGAATCTTTCGTTTGACGTGCCTTGCTATCTCTCTTGCTGATCATTTTTTCCATCACCGAGATACATATATACTTACAGGCGCATTCACTGATCTAAAAATTATGGGTAAGAGTTTTCCGCAGCGTTCCTAACAAAACCATTGCGAAAAAAATATGGGAGGTTAAAATCCAGTCTCTGGACTCCGATGCGATTCGGGCTGTGAGGAACGCAGTAGTGGAGGGCTCATCGCACATAACGCCGGCGTCATGCGTTTGGAATGCGTCAAAAAACAACCACCGTGGTCGAGATCGAACTCCGGGTCGCCCGCCTTATAGGTAAGAGTTTTCCGCAGCGTTCCTAAAAAAACCATAGCGAAAAAAATATGGGAGGTTAAAATCCACTCTCCAGACTCCGATGCGATTCGGGCTGTGAGGAACGCAGTAGTGGAGGACTCATCGCATCATGAGTTTGGAATGCGTCAAAACGCAACCACGGTGGTCGAGATCGAACTCCGGGTCGCCCGCCTGATAGGTTGAACGCCCTAACCGACCACTAAGCTAGCCCATGCGGCGGGGCGCACAAGAAGGCACGGAATACGTGAGGCTCGTCATGGCAGACACAGAAGGTGAGCACTTTCAAAAATAGTTCACACGCAACATAAATACCCACGAAAGTTGAGTTTACAGTTCCCCTCCGTTATCCTGGTTTCGGTGACTGCCTCTTTGACATACGCAGGGTATTTAACGTAACTTGAACCGAGGAATCCAAGAAAGCGGGAATCCGTATCTCGGTATTAACCAACGACTCCTTGTTTGCCGTCACTGTGCCGCTGCTCATAATACTGTTACATTCAGTTTATTTACCTAATGAACTAAAAGAACTGTTAAATATTTCACTTCGTTCCTAATAATATGCATCCCATGAAGTTGCAGACGGAGTCGAGGAGCACACTAAACAAACGATCAAACTGTTCTTACCTATATGTACCTCCTGCGTGGGCATTTTTTACTGGAATTTAAAGCAATTGGCATAGGAAACAGGAAAAAAAAAAAAAAACCATCCAACGCACTTATGCGCTACAGCGCTCCCAGTCGCATTTTGAACGAATGAAATGAGCGCGCTGGCCATAACCGAGTGAGTGGCAGGCACTCAGTTCGACGGGCTGCATAATGATGCAAATAGAAAGGAGGCTACGTTAAACGACGCAACTTCACTCATTTCCCTGCATTTTATTGATTAGTCTGTACGACAGCTCAATAAAATATCCGTCCGAAATCGTTGTAGGTGGTGTCGTGACGCTGGGGCTACGTCGACCCGGCCTTCACTTGGTAGCGTGCAGAGACTCGGGGTTGAAGTAGGATTGAATCTTCGAAGTTGGTGAAATATGTACAAGCAGGTTTAATGGCACTTTGAGAAAACTTATTTACAATATTTACACGAAAAAGAAGGGTACATCAGCAAAATGGCAAGCGTTAAGAGTTCATAGCGAGAAGCGACTGGATGAGCCGTTTACCCAGGGCCCAGAGCGACATTTCGTGCTCTGCAGCGTCCTTAAAAACCCCCTATGTCCAGCCCCTCTCTGAAGATGCTGACCAACCAAATCCAGGGCACGCCCCTCAGGTATCGGCATCCAATCGAACACATCACTGCACTGATGGTCTGAAGCACTGACTGGTCCGGCATTCATTCGTTGGGCGTGATCACTTGTTGGCGGGAAAAGCTTGGGAACGGCGAGGAGAGGAGGTACATTTCTATTCTTCAGCAAAGAAACCACAGGCTGGTTCTGGGGGTTTTACTTCTCAGAAACCCGAGTGCACGTGGCGCCGCATAGGGCTCCCAACATGGTCCCTTTTCGACAATTGCAAATCTTTCCTGCATTCCCGGGAAATCACTTAATGGCCGTATGAGTCATGCTCTTCTCTTGTCCTGCACGTCAGCGGACATGTCACTCTGTCGTCTCCTTTGGATAGGAGGCATTCATCACTGGAGGATAGCACTTCTCGACTGGAAGGGTGAACAAAAGAAAGCACTTCCTGCTATTTCCCGCAGGGGGACGTTTCTTTGTGTTTTTCCAGACGTTCTCTTGACAGGGCCAATTTGGCATTTGCAGGTTGTCCACAAAGCAAAACATGCTTACAAAACAGGATTCCTGGAAACAGGCTCACTTAGAGCCAATGGACCATCACCACATATTCACAAAACTTTTCCATGCCCACAGGCGAACAATAGAGCGCGCAAATGCGGATGCTTGGTCGTAACAGCCTCCTCCCCCGCCAGAAGAGACTCGGAGGGCAGCAGCCGCAGCTGCTGCATGAAGAGACGACTTAATGGCCTGCAAGTGAACGCTTGAAGCTCGCTGTTGCTTGTCGCGTTGTCTTGATTGTTGTAGGCCAAATTGCTTGAGCTATCTGAAACTCAACCACATGTCGAAGCAAGCACTCGGCTCCCGTCTGAAGAGACCAGGTCAAAAGAAAACTGCCATTGTTGTTCGAGAAAAGCCCACTCTCAAGACGTTCAGGACCCACGTATGCCTCGAAAACCAAACGTGCTGCTTTACATAGTCATCTATATTCAAGCGCACGAAAAAAAAAAAAAAAAAAAAAAAAAAAAACCTGATTATCAATTTGGATACATGGTGAGGAACATCTCGGACCGCTTAGAAAGAGCGGCTAAGCGCGTCCGCATTCCCATTTAACTTCCCCTTTTTGTATCTTATTTCAAAATTGTACTGCTGTAAAATCAAGCTCCACCTAAGAAGGCGACTGTTCTTCGATGTCGCAGTTTGCAGCCAAGCCAGGGGACAATGGTCCGTCTCTACGGTGAATTTGGCCCCTCCAAGATAGCACTGCAATTTTTGAATGGCCCATACAATGCAAGCGCATTCCTTCTCTGACGCGCAATAAGCCCTCTCTCTAGAACTCAGTTTTCTGCTCAAGTAGAGCACGGGGTGCTCATTACCGTCGTCATCTCTCTGGCAGAGAACAGCACCTAACCCTCGATCACTGGCATCACACTGGACCGTGAATTCTCGGCCATAGTCTGGAGCTCGCAATACCGGACGGCTAATCAGCACAGCCTTCAGGTTTACGAAGGAGGCTTCCTTTTGTTCGTCCCAGACTACATTTGTCGGTTCTGTCTTGCGGAGAGCGTCGGTCAGAGGGCTAGCCAAAGCTGAATAGTTAGGGATGTAGTGATTGTAGTACCCAGTCAGACCCAGGAATGCTCGAATTTCCGTCTTCGTGCTCGGCCGCGGGTAGTCTGCTACCGCAGAAATCTTAATCTCGCTGGGTTTCCTGAAACCTTGACCTACATTGTGACCCAAGTAGTCCACGGTCGCCCTTGCCAGGCAACATTTCTCGGCCTTTACGGTTAGTCCAGCTTGACGCAAAAGGCTCAGTACAGCTCTTAGATGTACCATATGGTCCGCCCATGAGTCGGAAAAAACCGCAATGTCGTCTAAATAAGGCACCGCGAATGTTTCACACCCCTTTAAAACCCTATCCATGAGTCGGGAAAAACAAAATGGAGCATTTTTGAGCCCGAAACTCATCATTGTTGGCTGGTAGCTGCCCGTCGGAGTGACGAAAGCCGCGTATCTGCTGGCGCGTTCAGTGAGCGGTACTTGCCAGTATCCTCGAGTAAGGTCCAGCGTAGTCACATATGCCGCTCTACTGACCTGTTCTACTCTCTCCTCAATATTCGGAATAGGATACACTTGATCCCTGGTGAGAGAATTTAGCTTTCGGTAGTCTACCACAGGCCTAGGGTCTTTACCTGGAGCTTCTACTAAGATCATAGGCGAAGCATAATCGCTTTCCGAGGGTTTTATTACTCCCAATTCCAGCATGCGAGTTACTTCCCTATCCAGAATTTCTCTTTGCCTTGGAGAAAATCGGTAGCACCTTGATCGCACTGGCACGTCTGAAGTCAGCTCAATATCGTGCTCAGTCAAATCAGTTCTGCCTGGCCTGTCCACGAAGCAGGCCTCAAACTCTGTTATTATCTCGCCCAGATCGGACAGCTGGGATTTCTTTAGTTCTCCTCTCTGCTCCGTCTTTTTGAGAAGCTCCTGAGCGTTGCTTCCTTTTCCGCTGAGGCAAATCAAGTTGTCCCCCATCTCCTCGGGAAGGTTTAACGTTAGATTTACCACGGCTTCCCTCTGCACATAAGGCTTCATAAGATTGCAATGATAAATGCGCACTTCTTTACGCCTACCGGGAATTTTCACTGCGTAGTTAGTGTTAGAAAGCTTTGCAACGACTTCAGCCGGTCCTTCCCACTGTACTTCGAGCTTATTCTGCCTTGAACTTCTCAGCAACATCACCTGGTCCCCGATACAAAACGTCCTTTGACGGGCTGACTTATCATAGTACACCTTGGAACGAGCCTGGGCTGACTTCATGCTGGCCTCAACGAGTTCCTTAGTGTTATGTAAGCGATTCAAGAGGTTCAGAATGAATTCTACTACTGTTGGGTCTTCTCCGCGCCCCTCCCAGGCTTCGCGCACCATTCGCAAAGGTGAGCGCAGTGACCTTCCGTACACCAACTCGGCTGGGCTAAATCCAGTGGATTCGTGCGGCACTGACCGCAAAGCGAAAAGCGCTGCAGGCAGGCAGGTATCCCATTCGCGCTTGTTTTCATAGCACAGTCCCCTCAGGACTCGTTTGAGAACAGAGTGCCATCTTTCTACGCTGTTGCTCTGCGGATGATGGATCGAGCTATGCACTACCTTAATGCCGCATCGCTCGAGAAATGAGGTGGTGAGGACACTCGTGAAAACGCTACCCTGATCACTTTGGACCTCGGAAGGGAATCCAACTCGTGCAAACACTGACAGCAGCGAATCCACTACACTCTCGGACGTCACCTCGCGCAGCGGAACAGCCTCTGGAAATTTCGTGGCTGGGCATAACATAGTGAGGATATAACGGTACCCTGACTCTGTCACAGGAAGTGGCCCAACTACATCTATTACTAACCGGTGAAACGGCTCGGTAATGATTGGTACTAACACCATCGGAGCTTTCCACTTATCTTGCGCCTTTCCAACCCGCTGGCACGTGTCGCATGACCGTACAAAATTTTCCGTGTCCTTAAAACATCCAGGCCAATAGTATTCTTGCAACAGCCTCTGCTTTGTTTTCTTTATTCCAAGGTGACATGACCACGAGCTGCCATGGGAAAGTCGCAGTAAGTCTCCGCGGTACTTTTGGGGAACGACTAATTGGTCCCGCTCTACTCCGCGCTTATCCTTGAATAAGCGATACAGCACTCCCTTTCTCATCTCGAAAGAAATATTGTTTGCTGTCTTAGTGGCGCGGTGGCGCTCCCTTATCTCCTGTATATTGGGATCATTGGCTTGCTCTATAGCTAAGTCCTCTCGGGTTCCACTTAAAAGTCTCGTGAGATTACTAGACACTGGCGGCAAGAGGTTACTCTCAAGAACGTCCTCATTCCGCGTCTCATCAAGCTCACTTTCAAGTTGACTTATCTGAGATGCCTCGCTCTCAAAGTTTTCTGACCTGCTATCTTCCGCATTTACCATTGTTTTAACTGCCGTTTCCTCCGCTGTGGATTTTTCTGGAATGAGCAGTGTAGCTAGTTCTCGCGCCTTTGAACGTGTTAAGGCTTGCACAACTCTGTCTCCGAAAAGGATGCCCCTCTTTCGCAGCAGCATGTCCGATTTGTTGGAGAACAAATACGGATAGCACTTAGGAAGCTTTCCTGAAACGGCAGCCTCGGTTGTTAATTCGCCGAAAGGGCCCTCGATGACCACGTTCGCGATCGGCAAGCACACACTCTGTTCCTCAACTACCTGTCGGATCCATGCACACTGTCCTGTATAGTCGGAAGGCGATACATACGCCGGATGGACAACATCCATCGTTGCGGCCGAATCGCGCAGTACCTTGCAAGGCTTCCCGTTGACTACTAGGTCATGCAGGTAGGGTTCTAAAAGCTGCATATTTTCATCGCAGTCCCTGACATACGAGAAAGCAATCTTTTCTTTCCGGCAGTTGACGGCAATGTGACCCTGCTCATTACACCTAAAGCATGTGAGCGGCTTCCTAGCCTCAAGCTTATTCTTTGTGTTCTGCACGTTGGTCACTTCCCCACTTTTCTCACTGCCGTCCTTTCTAGGGAATTTGCCTGAAGAAACCTTCATTTCTTCGTTTCCAACTCTAGCAAAGTGCCTTTCCTGACGGTTTTTCACACTGAACTTGGGATTGCGGGGCCTATCCACTGCTGGGTTGCTGAATTGTCGGCGCGAAGCATACTCCTCAATAAGTTCGGCAGCTTCAGTTGCCGACTTAATTTCGCCTCGGTCCTGTAACCAATTTCTTTCTTTTTCTGGGAGGCAGTTATAAAACTGCTCCAAAAGAATTTGCTCGACTACAGCGTCCCTATCACTGTAGGAATCTGTGCTCTTTAGCCACTCGCCCAAATTAACTCTTAAATTGTACAGGAATTCAGGGTAACTCTCGTCCCTGGACTTAGC
Source organism: Amblyomma maculatum (assembly GCF_055883805.1). Classification (NCBI taxonomy): domain Eukaryota; kingdom Metazoa; phylum Arthropoda; class Arachnida; order Ixodida; family Ixodidae; genus Amblyomma; species Amblyomma maculatum. The sequence goes on along the minus strand of NC_139350.1, from coordinate 140,176,801 downwards.
AGCTTTCCGAAAACGTTGTCTGAACGCCTCGGCGCTAAGCCTATACTTTCTCAGAAGGCAAGCTTTGACCTTCTCGTAGTTGTCCGCGTCCTCCTTGCTTAGCCGCGCGACAACCTCCGCTGCCTCGCAGGGCAGAACCGTCAATAATCTCTGAGACCAAGTGTCTCGCTGGAAGGACAGTTTTTCGCAGGTTCGCTCAAAGTTAGCCAGATACAGACCGATATCCCCTGATATCACATATGGCTGCATGTACTTTGACATCTTGAAATCTGCCTCCTTGTTGAGAAGAGGTACCGCTAGCTGGGGACAATTGCCCGACCTCTTGCTCAACTCTAGTTCTAATTTCCGGAGCTCAATTTCTTGGTCCAGCTTTTTTGCTTCTCTTTCACGCTTCTTTTCCTCTTTTTCCCACTCACGTTCGCGCTCCCTTTCCTCTTTTTCCCTCTCAAGTTCACGCTCACGCCTCTTTTCCTCTTTTTCCCGCTCTTTCTGCTCTTTTTCCCGCTCCTTTTCCTCTTTTTCCCGCTCTTTCTGCTGTCTGAGCTGTTCCTTTTTTTGACCGATGAGGTTCCATGCTTCACTGAGCTCCTCATCATCGGCTCCCAAATCTGTGATTGCCTTTATAATCAAAGGTTTTCGTGCCAAACCACTTGTATCAATTCCCAATTCCTCACACAATTGCAACAGTTCCGGTTTCTGCAGCTTTTGTAGGTCCATGATCGCTCCGAGTGTCGGCTACTTCCAAAACAACAGTGCAAACTACCAAACCTAAAGGCGTTTCCACACTCTCTTTACCAGTTCTAAAATCTAACCCTGTTCTAGAACCTGGTCCACATCAGAAGAAAAGCCAAGCACTCACCCACACATGCGATCGATGTTCCGAGCTGCCCTCTTGTTGGCCGATTGTTGCTCCTGCTTGTTGCTTGAGATGCCACCTCCGATCACAAGGTGTTGTGGCTTGTAGCTTCAGATCCACCTCCAATCACCAGATGTTGTGGCTTGTAGATTCAGATCCCACCGCTGGTCACCAGTCGTTGTGCTTGCAGATTCAGATCCCACCGCTGATCACCAGTTGTCGTGACGCTGGGGCTACGTCGACCCGGCCTTCACTTGGTAGCGTGCAGAGACTCGGGGTTGAAGTAGGATTGAATCTTCGAAGTTGGTGAAATATGTACAAGCAGGTTTAATGGCACTTTGAGAAAACTTATTTACAATATTTACACGAAAAAGAAGGGTACATCAGCAAAATGGCAAGCGTTAAGAGTTCATAGCGAGAAGCGACTGGATGAGCCGTTTACCCAGGGCCCAGAGCGACATTTCGTGCTCTGCAGCGTCCTTAAAAACCCCCTATGTCCAGCCCCTCTCTGAAGATGCTGACCAACCAAATCCAGGGCACGCCCCTCAGGTATCGGCATCCAATCGAACACATCACTGCACTGATGGTCTGAAGCACTGACTGGTCCGGCATTCATTCGTTGGGCGTGATCACTTGTTGGCGGGAAAAGCTTGGGAACGGCGAGGAGAGGAGGTACATTTCTATTCTTCAGCAAAGAAACCACAGGCTGGTTCTGGGGGTTTTACTTCTCAGAAACCCGAGTGCACGTGGCGCCGCATAGGGCTCCCAACATGGTCCCTTTTCGACAATTGCAAATCTTTCCTGCATTCCCGGGAAATCACTTAATGGCCGTATGAGTCATGCTCTTCTCTTGTCCTGCACGTCAGCGGACATGTCACTCTGTCGTCTCCTTTGGATAGGAGGCATTCATCACTGGAGGATAGCACTTCTCGACTGGAAGGGTGAACAAAAGAAAGCACTTCCTGCTATTTCCCGCAGGGGGACGTTTCTTTGTGTTTTTCCAGACGTTCTCTTGACAGGGCCAATTTGGCATTTGCAGGTTGTCCACAAAGCAAAACATGCTTACAAAACAGGATTCCTGGAAACAGGCTCACTTAGAGCCAATGGACCATCACCACATATTCACAAAACTTTTCCATGCCCACAGGCGAACAATAGAGCGCGCAAATGCGGATGCTTGGTCGTAACAGTGGCCACAGACTTTCCATGTTTCGATTGAGTGAGCTAATGTTCTTCCAAAGCTATGCGGATGACATCGGGCTTGGCTGAGAGCACGCTCGAGGATCAAAATCAGACGCGGTGAAGAAAGAGAATGTATTTGACGTTTCGGACGCGGGTCCAGCCTTCTTCCGACGAAGGCCGGTCACGCGGCCGAAACGCAAATACATTCTCCCTTTCTTGAACAAGTCTGATCTTCTTCGAACACTATACTGGGTGTCCCATCCATATACAACCAAGGTTTTAAAAATACAGTGAGAGCCTATGCTAATATGCAGCATCTTTTGTTCGCTTAGGTTAATCAGTAAAGTCTAATTAGCTATTTTAATTATTGCCTTGAGAGAAAAAGTGTCCATACAAAAATTGTAGCTGCTGTGTTTTCAGCGCCCTATAACTTATGCCGCCTTATGTATAGGCCTTCATAAATGCTGTCACGTGACCAGCTGTTATATCAAAATGGTTCGCCAAGTTCGTATAACCAGCTTCATCGCGGAGAGTATGGCGCAAAAAAAAAAAAAAAAAAAAAAAAAGCGAATTTTGTTACCCATGGCGCGTATCGGGGCTCTAAGGTGGCGCCGCAACCACGAGGGAGCTTTTTTTTTTTTTTTTTCTTTGCGCCAGGCGCTGCTTTCGGCTGGTAAAAAAAATAACTTTAAGTAAATAATGGTTTGATGGAAACAACGTAGCTAGCCGTTTTTCGAGAAGAGCTACAATTTTTGCATTCACAACTTTTTTCTCAGGCCAATAATTAAAGCATGGCTAATTGACAAGTTTTGACATGGCTAATTAACACATGGAAATTTTGTGAACGAAAATTACTGAAGATTAGCATAGACGACTCCGAGCAGCTCTTAATTGGGTTGACTGTGCTAGCTAGGGCCCACCGTATATTTTAAAGCATTGGTTACATTTATATAGCGTTTTTTTTTTTTTTTAACGATAGTAAAAATGACCACGTTGCGACAGGTCGGCGAGCGAAAAAAAAAAATGTATCAGTTCTTTCTTAACCTCTTGAACTGCTCAACAAACGCGCTTTACCTTTACAGTGAATATTAAGAATTTCAGTATATAATATGAACAAATTAAGCGTAGCTCAAAAACATGCTCCAAGACCTTATACGTCGGGGGAAAAAAATGTGCAGTTTCGCCCAACTGAGGTGCATTTGTTTTTATCCTTGGTTCAAGTTACCTGAAACACCGTGCAGATTTTCATTTTAATTTTTTGTTTGTTTGTTTGCCTTCCGGGACGGTGTTTTTCCTCTATCCGGGCGGAAGGCGATGGCCGACGCGGCGACCTTTCCGTTTCGCCGTAGGTCATCGCGTCCGATTCTACTCTGACGTCACGTCTCGACGACGACGCGCGTCTCCGGGTGAATGACTCTGCGGGCTGTCCCCACAGAGCATAGCGCGAGACGTTCCTTGCGGCACCTCACGGTGCGTTACGAGGAGCTGGCTGCAGAGGGCTTGGGACCCGACAGAATTTCATGCGAGCACACTGTGTTACAATCAGTGTTCTATCATGTATTACAGCTTAAATTAACTACATCGCTGCATGTCTCCAATGTAGTCTCATCCAGCCGTCCTACACCGGGCAAGAAAATCGTCAACGATTCTGTGGCTGAGCCCAGAGGCTGTAAGTTGTCCTGACGTCAGGGGCCGGTAACCGGGGGAAAAGAAAAACCGTCGGAACGCCGTGGATTTGGTTTTGGTTTGTGGGGTTTAACGTCCCAAAGCGACTCAGGCTATGATAGACGCCGTAGTGGAGGACTCCGGAAATTTCGACCACCTGGGGTTCTTTAAACGTGCGCTGACGTCGCACAGCACACGGGCGCCTTGCTTTTCGCCTCCATCGAAAAGCGGCCGCCCAGGTCACTATTCAATCCCACATCCTTGAGAACAGGAACGTAGTGGATTTGAGCCCAAAAATTCCTCGTGGAAAAGCGCGTACACGGAATCTCGTAGCTATCGCCGTTGCCAATAGCCCCGCCACTTAAACTGTAAGACACTCTCACGCTGTTCATTGCACGTCGTCTTCTCCTCTTCCACATGTGCGCAAAACATTTCGCACATCCAGCTCGGTTTAACCGAGCTAAAACCATAACGAACCATTTTTTTTTTTTTCTACAGCGACCAATCCAGTGTAATAACCGACTGTAGATACTGACGCACACATGGAATTTTTTTAATTTCCACTGCCTCTTCACTGCTGCCCATTCAACCCAAGAGTTTTGGAACCATCCGTGTGAAACTTATGGTATTAATATTCGAGTGTCTGAGGGCGAGATATTCCTTCATAAAACTTTCTTACTTGGTTTATCTCCATTAAGCGCGGAAAAGCGGTTATGAGGCTTCATACTTTGTTCTAAGGCACGTTTCGTGACTAACAACCACGCCCTGAACTACAATAGAAGCACTTGCAGAGAGCCTACTTGCTTGCTATCGACCGCAACGAAACTCTTCAGCCTTTTTCCTCACCGTATTTGTTTGTTGTTGTTGTTGTTTTTTTGCCAGGTTCTTAAGTTGGTCTCGTATAGATATTAAACGACAGTGGCATACAGGTCTAAAATACCTGTTGCATGGCTGTAATTCTTGGTCAGTTGGCAGTTTCAATGTAATGAAGGGCTATGTGCAATGACTCTTGGGAATATAGTTAAAAACGAAGTTTACGGGTGCCTGGGGTCCCGTTATGAGGATTTTTTTTTCTTCCTTTTTGGCCCCTCAAGTAAGCTGTGCCGCCGCTGCAAAAGGGCGAGCTCGGAACGATGTCCATCGCCTCTCCAGAGGAGGTACGCGGAGAAGCTGCAGGTACTCGCCGCGCAGGCATCTATCTCCTCAGAGGACTCTGTACAGGTTTGGGAGTATGCGTATCCACCTTGGCGGCTCGGCGTGGAAACGGCGCTTGCACGAACTCCGTTCATGAAGGGAACGCGAAGAAATACAAAGCAGCGCACACGCCCACTTCCCATATCCTACGGGAAAGAAAAAGAAAAGGCGCTATAGTACACGTTCAATAAGATGCCATCGCTGCCAGGTTCACGTACGGCGCGCGCGCACGTGTAACCTCGGCGTTAGCCCAGTGGACGGCTATCACGAGACGGTGCCTGGCTGCAGGGGAACGCGCCGTGCTTTAAACATCTAGCGAAGTCATACGCGTTTCACAGCGTCCGCGCCTGTCCACATTTACTACCCAAACCACGTCTTTTCCGAGCTGAAAGCAGCCAGTCGTAAAGATAGCGCGTATCCCGAACACAACGCAGACCATAGGAGTGGTGTTTTTTTTTTTTTCTTTTTTTTTTTTTTTTTTTTTTTTTTTTTTGCGACGACGAATACCGCAGCCACTGCCCCGCGTCTTTTCTCGCTCAAAACTAGCTGCACTAAAATAATAAAAAAAAAAAAAAAAACGCTACTAACCCCAGCTGTTGCTGTAAACGGGGCACGAAAACACAGAACGAAGGGGCTACTAAGTTCTGCACAAATGACGTCTGCTCCTCCGGTGTCCTTTAGGTCGATCAGCCCTTTTTAAGGTAAACGTGGCACTGCGTAACGGACGACTTTATTGACTTTATTGGGGGAGGGGAAGACTATTGATCAATGCGCACCCAAACTAACGCAGACGTCCCGGACTAAAAGCCGAGCCCGGTTAACCCACTGTACTGGCTGGCAGGGTTGCTTTCGCGGCACCGCTGTCCACTACAGTAGCTGAAAATAGCCACAACAGGCGAAGGGCTGACTGAATTAAGGATCCCTCCTTGTATAGGGTGACCCAGCTAACTTGGACCAATATTTTAAAACATACGGTTAGCCCTAGCACAATGGAATCTTGAGTATTTTTTCTTTCACTAAAGTTAACTAATTAGTAAAGACTAATTAGCTATTTTTGTAATTATTGGTTTGGGAGAAAAAAAAACGCCAATGCAAAAGTTGCAGATCTCGAGGAACCGGTAGCTAGGTTGTTTCCATCAAACCAGCGTTTACGTAAAGTGATTTTTTTTTTTTTTACCAGCCAAAACGACGCCTGGCGCTAAAAAGAAAAAAAAAAAATCTTCCTCGTGACTGCGGCGTCACTTTAAAGCCCCGAGTCGCGCGCGAGATAAGAAATATGCTTTTCTGGGCCATCCTCTCTAAGATGAAGATGGTTGTACGCACTTGGCGAATGATTTAAAGTACCAGCTGGTCACGTGACAGCATTTTTTGAAGGCCTACAATAGGGCGGCGTAAGTCGTAGTGTCGTCGTAACGTAGCTGCCTGTTTTTCGAGATCTACAACATTTAAATTGACACTTTTTCTCTCAAGCTAATAATTACAAAAATAGCTAATTAGTCTTAAACAGCTAATTAACTTTAGTGAACTAAAAAATACTGGAGGTTAGCACAGGCGACTCTGCACAGCTCTGAATTGATTTCACAGTTCTAGGGCTAACCGTATTTTTTTTTTTTTTTGTCCCAAGTTAACTGGGACACCCTATACCTAACCACGAAAGCGATTTTGGAAGTGAATGCGCCGTGCATGGCTCCCAGGAGTCGGTTTTAAAGATTTGGGGGAGGGCGAGTGTGACTGCGTCACCGTATGCACAGCCAAATATTCTGTCCTAGCTAGCACACTTTTTGCGCTCTAGAGAGAGTCGCGCCCGTCGAGATTCAGTAGACCTCTCCCTGTTTGCAAACAGTATGACGTCACGGAGGCACGCGACGAGGGGGGCGCGCTGAAGGAAAACCGGCTTGCTGGGCAAAAGCATCCTTTACAGCCGGGTCTCCCTGCTGCAAGGAGCCTCGGGGAGCTGCCCATTGATGTGCAGTTTTTACCCAAAATTGTGCGTTGGCCAATTTCATATCCGGCACAATATGCAGCACTCCTTAGCAATTCTCACTTTTAAAAAGACAGTCTCGGCAAGCATGCAATTATTTTTCTGTTCCTTGAACTGGCGTGGCCCGTTGCGGACGATCTGAAGTCCTACCAAACGCTTGAAACGCATAGGATTTAAAGGAGTATAGACGCCTAAATTTTCTGTTTCGGGATTTTTGCTTTAAACGATCTACGATGGTTCAAAACAGAGAGACTGCGACCCAAAAAGCCCCAACACGCCTCGGTTAATTAATTATCAGGGCGTTTATCAGGACCAGTTTCGGTTTCGAGCTCTCCGAGTGCGCGATGACGTCAAAGATGCGATCCACCCACGCACTTATTTTTTTTTTTTTCCCTCGATTGCTGACTACGGTATCAAAGTTAGCGACCGCACAGTCAGTGATGGCACTGTTTTGAATAAACGTGCCAGAGCCTTCCCGTTTGGCTGAGCTTAAAAACACGTCCCAAGCGTATACGAATGCGGTCACTCGCCGTTTAGACACCGGCCGGGCCCGGCGGTCTGGAAGGGAAATGGCGCCCGCGGGCACCTTTGCGGTACTCTGAAAATATTCCAGTGACTCTAGCGAGCACGCCACACAAGCACCTCCTGCTGGGAAGACTGGCGACACTACACACACAATCTAATGACGCATACGGGTAGCGTCTTTCGTCTGCTTACGATCGCACGTGCAAGAAAATATCGTCGTTGAGCGGTGTTTCCGCCATCGAGTCAAGCGAGCAGAAGCGCTGAGCTTTCCCTGGGGTGCCCAGTCTATGCAGACAGGGCATACGCGGTGAGCTATCCCGTGTCGTCACTGCTCTTTGTTCTGCTGACTCCACGTCACAGTTGTTTGATGACGTCATGCTCTTTACCTATGTACACTTTTTCGTCACAGAGACGTCACTGTCGATAGGTTTTGAAACACGGAGTCTTTGCCTGGCGTGTATTTAAAATCAAACTAAAATATGTTCGCAGCAAAATGACACGTTGGGATTACTTGGGGAGCATCTCTGTATAACCAGGAAAGCAACCGTATTCCTTCCGACGCTTCAGAAATTGGTGTCTATACTGCTTAAAGCATGCTGAAAAAGGGGTCAATGCATGCAGGCCTATTACAGGCCTATGACAAAAACGACTGCTGGGCCCCACGAAGCGTGGATACTTGTGAGCGAAAGCAGCAGCGCACGCGCGAGATGATTCGTGCTTGGTTGGGTGACTTCCCTCCCAAAGTACGACATTTTTAGTTCGTGTTATGTTCGGCCAGACAAACAAAATATTTTATTGGTACTTTATAGTCGGTGAGCGCGCGGGGAAAAATTACTTCCGCATTGTCGTGTAATTCAGTCACCTAAACTGCGTTACGAGGAAGCGTGATTTTTCACCGCTGCTAGCAATGGGTCATGGCAAGCAACGAAGCGCATTTCATACCACACAATGATATTCATGCAAGGCATACAAATATTCATAAGTGCACTTAAATGATTAGAGTAAAACCACTTTCCGATTGGACACGAGAGCCTTGGAACGCGCTATATTATGATTCCGTCTAGGGATGCGGCTTACTTGAGCGATCATGCCGCTGTGATGACCTCGCAATGGGAGCCGCCTTAATTGTGACAGAGCTAGCTCCTTCAACATCATCATCATCATCATCAGCCTGACTATACCCACTGCAGGGCGAAGGCCTCTCCCATATTGCTCCACTTAACCCGGTCCTAGTGTTCGCTGCATCCTCTTGATCCCTACGAACTTCTTAATCTCATCCGCCCACCTAAATTTCTGCCGCCCCCTGCTACGCTTTCCTTCCCCTGGAATCCAGTTTGTTACCCTCAGCGACCATCGGTTATCCTCTCTCTTCGCACTACATGTCCTGCCTATGCCCATTTCTTCTTAATTTCCACTAGAATGTCGGTAACTCGAGTTATTTCTCTGACCCACTCTGCACGCTTCCTATCTCTTAATGTTACCCCTACCATTTTTCGTTCCATAGCCCTCTGGGTTGTCCTCAACTTAAGTAGAACTCTCTTGGTTAGCCTCCACGTTTCAGCCCCATAGGTGAGTACAGGGAAGATGCAACTGTTGTATACTTTCCTCTTGAGCGATACCGGTAAGCTGCTAGTAATAATCTGCGAGTGCTTCCCAAATGCGCTCCATCCCAATCTTATTCTTCTTGTTATTTCCTTTTCATGGTCCGGATCTGCGGTTACTACCTGTCCTAAGTAGATATGTTCGCCTACTACTTCCAGTAGTTCGGTACCTAATGTAAACTGGTGTTCCTTCCCGAGGCTGTTGAACATTACCTTAGTCTTCTGCATATTGATTTTCAAGCCTACCTTTCTGCTTTTCCTGTCTAGGTCGGTCATCAATCATTATTTGCAGTTCATCCCCCGAGTTGCTTAGCAAGGCAATGTCATTAGAAAATCGCAGATTACTGAGGTATTCTCCATCTACCCTTATCCCCAACTGCTCCCATTCCAAGTCTCTGAATACTTCCTCTAAGCAAGCTGTGAATTGCACTGGGGAGATCGTGTCTCCTTGCCTAACACCTTTCTTTATTGGAATTTTGTTACTTTCTTTATGCAGAACTATGGTGCTGTGCAGCCACTATATATATCTTCCCTTCAACACGGCCTGCTGAACTGGAATAAAGTTTATGCCGAGCAAGAATCTCTAAAAGTGCTGCCATTGATCGCATGCCGTCCGGGCTTTTTAGCGCGCGATCGGTCAGCATTCAGTACGACTCGCTCAGAAAGGCAATAAAGCAAACTAATAAATGTGTTTTATCGTTCTCCCAGAAATACGTGAACGCACGAGTACACCAAAAAAGTGTGCTTACTGTCAAGTTCAAAATCGAGGCCTGCCAGCGCATGACGTTTGTCGCTTCGATCTTTGCGTGCACATCTGAAAAACACATTTGGGCGCTTCTAGAACGGAAGAAACGCATGCCGCTGGTCATCTTCGGAATTCATTTTTTCGTCTAGTGTCAGTCTTGTACGGTTTTGCTGTGTTGGATTTTATGAAACATAAGAACGAAGGCCACAATACGTGAAACACACGATTTATTTAAGGCATCTGGAAGCAGGGAGCGAATAGGACATATTAAAACACCATAATTTAGTTTAGGCTTCCTTATGAGAACGAAACAAAAAAAAAATTTGAAAGAGCGGATTTCGCCCCAAGAAAAAGCGAGACATGGTGGCATGGGATGTACTCACGAGAAAATTGAGAAGTGCTCTCTTTCTCTAACTTCTTGAGCCTTGTGAACGATGATCATACCCTCAATTTCGTGCTCGTTCACTTCTGCGCACAGCTCGCATGCTGGCCTCTCGTGTTTTGCAAGAATAAAAATGCAAGGTGCGCGAGTCCATTGCGAAGACAACTTTCATAAAACGGTTTTTGTTGTGAGCGTGACTTCCTTCTAATCTATGACGGGCTTCGCTAGATGCATCTTATTTACTTCAATTTGATGTTTCATTTAGTCTGCCATTTTAGTTCACACGGCCTTTATAAAGAATTGATTTCTTCATCTGATGAGATTACCCACGTGTTGCGTTGTGAACAGCACACCGCAACCCGCGTGCCCACTACGCACAAATCTCGCAGTCGGTTCAACGAAAGGGCGATCAAAAACTCAAGGTACACGCTTTTCTCGAATACAACCGCCAGCGGAGCACGCCATGAACGAAGAGAAAAAAAAAAGAAAGCAAACAACGGCGACAGAGGGAGAGATAGAGTGTGCCGCGGCGACGAGTTCGAAGAGACATGCACTCACTGGCTGCCAGTCGAAATGAGCTAAGTGGTACCCCGCCGAGAAGCAGCACTCTACTCTGGCTTCCTGGGCGAGCCCCGCGGGTTGCCCTTTCCCTGTCGGGCCGCAGAACGGAGGGGGTCGCTACCCCTTTCTCCCCGACCGCGCGCGCACTGTCGCGCCCGACGGCGAAGTGGCCGGCCTGTCCTCGGAAGGCTGCCCTCCGGGAGACGCCCGTACCCTCCCTTCATGTCCGTGACCGAAAACAATGGCTCGCTGCAGAGATTCCGGCGGGGTATAAACTGCACGAGAACATGCCGGATAATTATAACAATAATGCAAGAACTCTTCTTTTATTTGTTTCCACGTGCAATGAGAACAGCCGGAGGCCCCGACTTGGTTGATGTGCCGCGATGAATCGAGGGGACAGTGCATTACAGCGGTGCGCGGGACATTCGGCACGCTGTCGCTTCGCTTGAGAAGACAAAAGGCAGAGAGGCCCCCGCGTGTACACAATTACCGACGGCTGCGCAGCGGCTGAACGAAGCGCAAAACTTTCAAACCCACTGTCGCTCCCCGAGGAAAATAAAATTGCTTAAATGTAATACGAGAGGTACGGAAAAAAAAAAAAAAGAAATATCAGTTCCAAAGTTTGCAACCATGGCAGCTATTTGCTACTTCTCCAGAAAGAACTTTCACGCGACGCGCTCACATTCCGTCCCACTTTCATAGACACAATGCATGACGGCCACTCAAGTATGACGATCCCAAGTTTCTGCCTTAGTACACGGCTAACAATTTTGAAGTGTGGAAAGAATCGCGCTGAAAATTCCAGGCGTCTACTTGTCGCCCCCCCCCCCCCCCCCCCCTTTCCCTTTAGTCGAGGCCCGGCTTTGCTGTGTACGGGCGCGTGTGGCGGAGACGAGGAAACAGGTGCATTCCTGCCCAGACACCTCGCTGAATTGACGAACGTTAGAGGAATCTGCTTTCTCGGCTTTTCCTCGTATTATTTTTTTTTCTCTCTCTCCAGGAAAAAGACACCGTACACTTCGTTGAGTTGCCGCGTCCGCTTTTTTGTTTTTGTTGTTGATTTTCTAAGAAGCGCGACAGCATAGGGTTTCGCAAACGGGCTCGAAATGCCGCACTAGCACGCACCCGACAGCGAGAAATCCGAGCCGGGTCCTTCCTCCTGGGTCGCCACGGCGTTCCAACCACGCTTGCTCAAACACTACCACGACGATGTGCCGTCGGCGAACGCGTACACAACAAAAGCGCGCAGAATATTTGCATTGAAGCGCAGATGGCCCCACAACGAACAGAGCAGCGGTGAGCTAGGCACGCGTGCGTAAACAGGAAACCGACCGCCGCGGTGAGAGCACGAACGCCACGGCGCTGAGGAGATTCCTTTGGCTTACCTCGCACACATATAGCCTTTGCAACAAAATATGCGCGGAAGATGGCCCACGAAACAAACGGTAGCGGCGTCCACCGCTTAAACGAGCGACCGCGCCCAGTGGGACCGTTACCGTACCAGCACGTCCAGTGGCGTGCCTGGTTAGCTGCAGACTTGGAGGGATGTGTCCAACGCTTGATGTGGTTAACACAACATTTATTCCTCCGCCTGCGACCCAACTCGCCCGGAATCGCCGCGGCCCGAGATACCGGTACACCGGAAGAAGAGCACATTCGCTCGCTCTGTTTATCCCTCCGTCTCCATTACGGTTCAGCTTGAGCGCAGACTCCGCGGCCCGAGAACCCCGCCTGAATTATGCCTTCCACGACCCTCGGACTGTGCTCGGCCGAAAAACATGAGGTTCGGGAGTTCGAGTGAGGCGTTAGAAAGGCTAACGAGACGAAACACTGACCCGCACGATGCCTCGCCGGGGTGGTGTACTGGCAGGACGCTCCCCAGGATGCGGGATCGAATCCCAGCCTCCTCGGGTAGAGCATTCTAGCCACTGTACCTAGGTTAAACAGACCTCGAGAACGGTGTCGTGCCGGCACCTCCAACTCTCCAATTGTCAGCGTCTCCACCCTCACCGTCATCCTTCGCCCTCAACGCCGATCAAGAAGAAACAAGGAAAGAACATGTACTGAAGATGCCGACATAATGGCACAACGCAGGCGCTAAGTGAAATGTATTATTATTATTATTATTATTATTATTATTATTATTATTATTATTATTATTATTATTATTATTTGGATGGCGTACAATACATAAGCAGGCCAGAACGCAGTTCGGGGCACAAGCTACGACCACGTGCAAACTTCAATGACGGACCTCCGCACACAGTGCACAAGCTGCTACATAGTAGTGCAGCAATCCAACTGCCTGGCAGCCAGTGCTGCAGGTACTGAACGCTTTGAACTTATTCACTTCTGCGACGACCTAACACTGTCCCAGCACAGAGAAGAGACACTACAACCGAGGGTCCTCTGTGCAGTCTTTTGAGACTAGTTCGAGAAATTCGTCGTTTTAACCTAAACTACGGACAAGTTGCATCCCTTGAGGCTAACATGTCTGCAAAAATGGCCCTTCCACCCTGATCGAGTAGAGTGTATTTCAGACGAAGTGGTCAGCATGAAATGTATGCACGAAGTCGGGAAGACAAAGTCTCCAGCCAAACGAGCTAATAGCCTCCTTGTCCTTCCCGCTTCATTCACTGCGTTTGCCGCACTGCCTGAAGTCGGCGCTCTGTTCATCCCCCCATCCGACGCTCTCCCTGCACTCGCGAGCAGCGGCCTAAGTTGTCTTTTTCCCTCGGGCGACACACGAAAGGAAAAAAAGCCGGCTCGAGAGCGTCCAGCTGCAGGCTATACGAAGGAAAAAAAAAGTGGGCACGATTACGCGTCGCTGGCAAGGGCGTCGGCCGTCCTCGCCGGTAGGTATAGATTACCTACGGCTCCGAACATGCAGGACACGAATAGGGGACAGGGAAAGCCTGGCCATCGGGGCTGATACTGAACGCTTCACATTGCTTTCTTATCTTCAGTAGGTAGGCCAGGGGCGATGATTTCCATACCCTCACATAGTAGACCTTCGTTAAACGATGCCACGGGGCTCTTTAAGGAAAAAGAGAGAGAGAAAAAAAAGAAAAGGTGCGAGCAGTTTTTAGAGACCTCGGAGGGTAAAAACTGAACATTCTCTATTTGTTGTCGCTGTAAAGAAAGAAGAAATGGGTGTCTGAGATGTTCTTTTTTTTCCTTTTGCACAACGTCCTGCTCATTGAAAGATGACGGCAGTTGCAATTGAATCGATTTTTTTTTTCTTTCCGTTTTTCAGTTCAGCATTATGGTATTGCCGTTAGGCTATTCGCTAGCACGTGTACCCACAGTGAGCAGGCACGGTGGACGCTCGGGAGTAACGGCCTTTTGAAAGTGAACGCAGCCCCATGCGGTCACTTTCACCCGCAGGCAGCTTAAGAAAAGCGGCGGTGCCCCCAGGCACGAGAAATCCTTGCTCGAAAGCAGCGGCAATCAGGCGGCCGGGCGGTCCGCAATTTGCTCCGGCCCGAAGTAGGCAGGCCTGGAGGCGAAGATTCGCTCGTTGCGACTACGAAGCGCTGCGGACGCACCGCCGCAATTGAGGGGGCGCCAAATGAGCGCTTGTCTCGAGCCGGCCGACCGCCCGGACCCGTTAGGAGGAGAGCGCGCACATGGGACAGCCGGGGCGAAAGTTCACACACAAGGGGTCGCGGTCGCACCGCAGCGCTGAGGGTCACGCGTCCGCCCGTTAACGCCGCTCACGAACCAACCCCACTTGCCTCGGTAATCTCCGCCAGAGTGAAGAAATACCGAGGAGCCTAGCAATGCAATCGTTCCCTCTCGGCTCAGCTGAGAACGAAGTAAATGGCTTAGCGCCGACACGCACCCACCTCTCCTCTCAGAGACCTCAACCCACGTCCTCATAAATGCCTGCCTTTCCGCAAACATTTACTCCAGCAACAGCAGAAAGTTCATATAAGTAGCACCAGCTATTATACGAAAGGGAACGTTGAGTTGGAACCCGAAAACGTATTTTACTTCGACTTTTACATCAAACAGGGGGAAGCCTGAGATGACACGGCACGATGTGGTATAGTACACGGCGTTCTACATTTCAAAGCGACTCAGGCTATGAAGGATGCCGCAGTGGAAGCCTCCGATTATTATCAATCACATGGCGTTCTTTAATGCGAACGGACGTACAGCACACGCAGCCCTAAGCACTACGTCATCGTGGCAGGAAAAACTCGACCAGCCACTAAAATGATTATGGCGATGAAGTGTACAGGAAACTTAGAGAACAAAAGGCGCGCTTCTGAGACTATTCCTCCAACCAACTGATGACAGACCGGGTGGTGCCGACGGCACAGGGATTCGAAGCCGGGGTACCGACGACATACGAGGGAGAATATGCTATACGCCACTGCAACACGGCGTTTCCTTTCGCAGTGCTTCGACATGTACGCAGCATGCGGCGAAAACCGGAGAAGCACGCACCTGAAGCGGATATGAAAGATCGTAGCGTATACTAGATCCGTAGGCGGGCGCAGAGTTCTGCATTAGGGGGAGCGAAGTTTCACCGTAGCGCCCCCCCTCACAGCAAAGCACCGACTGCCAAAATGCAGCGCAATGATGACCAATGACTATAAAACATTTCGATGAGATGGAATTGCAGCTTATACAAAATATTGGTCGTTCAACAAACCAAACAAGCTTCGCCCTGGACGTAAAGTCGAAACGGGCGACGACTCCTTGATCCTCGGCTTTCCGCAAGTAAAGGTGGCCAGTAGGCAGTTATTGGAAAACAACATCACGGGCCTTCGGCAGTCAGTACTGTCAAAAAACAGGCATGGCGTGCAGATTTAAAAATGACTGCACAGGTCTGACAGAGGCTTAGCGGCCGAACCGGATGGGCGACAAGGCAACTGCCCGCCGTCGGAAACGAGAGATGAGGCCAGACGCTCCCAACTGCCAGAACGGCACCAGCTCGTCTCCGACCGCTGTAAATTGTCTCATGCCCACCTCATTGCTAACAAGAGCAAAACAAAACAAAACAAAAAAAAACAGACTTGCAGAACGTGATACCGTTCTGAAGCTGGAGCCAGAGCCCGACGGACGAAAGCAGGCGGTCCGAACGGAACTCAACAGAACGGCGCAACAATCACCATAACGAGATTTCTGTCTAACTCGTGCATCAGCTTTCAGAGCTCCCAAATTGACAGCCAAACTTTCTTGTTCTTCAAACCTGACAAGCGAAGGAAGTCACTTCGTTTAAGTACAGCAAAAGCGACAAAGGCGCACCTATACTTCGTCTCACAAGTTTCTTTGCAGCACTAGTAAAGACAGGGGAGCCCTGGCAAGATCGTGCTCACTATAACAGGTAATTGAGCTCTTACTGTCGCTCGACCACTCCCCGCGGCGAGAGGAGCATATGAGCACAACTGCCTATAGCAGTGCACATGACCCTGATTGGACCAGGTCGCACCTGACTTTCGCAGCGCTGCAAACAGGTTCTGAGACGAAATATATGCGCCACATTTTTGCAGAATGAATACTGCCGAACTACCAAACAAACCATTCATCGTATTTCTATCTTTCGCTAAAAACAATCCTCGGCGTTTTGCGCGTTTTCACAAGTGCGGATGTACTATGGACAGAGAAAGTTTACGGAATACGCGTGTGCACAAAGAAACACACGAGAGAGAGAAAAAAAAAAAAAAAACAAAAAAAAAAAAAACAAATTTGCCGCGCTGTCCCGGAATCCAGTCGGCTATGTGCCAAGGTACGAATGGGCATTCACGCACTGACCGCTACACAAGACTTGGTTACGAGGTAGAGTTAAAGGATAAACTATTTTACGAAATCACGCTTCCCATAATCGTTGACTGCCGACTGCAAATTTCGACGCCGTTCCTTTTGGGGAGATCTTCTCAGAGTACTTGTCGAAGCAATTTTCAATTCTAATTGCAAGTTTCCTTACACGTCGAAACGATTGCCTGACGGATTGCACACCCATTTCGAGGTCTTATTACGTGTCCATTGGTACAAACGTCCCCCCCCCCCCCCCCCCCCACACACACACACAGTTTTGTTTCTTTTTTTTTTCACTAAATTAAATGTCGAAACGGCCTCAAAGTGGTGTCACCCGATTTCTAGAGCCATTAGGAATCCAAGTCTGTCATTTGCTTCCAAGGAGCGCTTAGCATGGCCTGAATCTACAGGGTACCGCTTTCTAATCATAGAGAGACCACTCCCGCCGAGAATACAGCATATGTGAGCCAGAAAATACGAAGAAAAAACAAACCCAGGCGTCTCCGTCAGCGGCCCATTTCGCAAAAAAAAAAAAAAAAAAAAAAGCGCGTCTTCGCCAACTTTTCGATGCAGATCTGAGAAGATAGCCTCCACTGGTGTTAACTTCGAAAATGCCATCATTCCTCCTCAGTGTAAACGTCACGAATTTCAATCATGACGAAAGAAAAACTGCGAATTCCATTATTCTGTCATAAATACGTCTTTTTTTGCTGGGCATCGCCTAAAACAGTTTCAAAAAAAAAAACTGCTTGAGAATCAATTTTAAAAGAGTACAGTATTTGGACAGTGTGTCATGCGCGCGGTTGCGTTGTCCTGGCCGCGGATAAAACGAGCGGACGGAAAGTTGCTTTGGGTCGAGGAGGGCTCGGCGTCCAGGGCGAAGGGGTGATTGGAAGTTGGGAGGGGGTGGCGGGGGTGGCTGCCGTGTTCACGCGCGCGTGTGCAGGCAGTAGCAGACGTCCCCTCCCACTGAACGGCTCGAACAGGTGAGGAGGCGTGCAGGCTGGCGCCGCACGGAGGGCAAGCGGAAGAGGGACGATGCAGTCTGGAGGAAAGCGGTCGCCCTCGAAACGACACCTGATCCTCCCGCAAGCCATCCCCGCCCCAGGTTTCGGGGAATTTGACGGGCGCTTGGAGGCGACCAACGCGTTGGGCCGACTGCGGCAATGGCGACGACCAAAGTAGGGCTGGGAAAGGAAGAGTCGAAAAAAGAACGACCGACTGTCCGCGAGAGATGAGAACGCGATGGGGACAAAAAAGAGCAAACGACGCGGCAGAGAGAAGACTGGAAGCGGAGCACCGAGAGCCACACCCTGATGGCAGCAAAGTTGTCGGTGCATTGTAAAATATAGAAAATAATCGCCGGGTAACTAGCGTGGACCGAATTCGCCAGGAGGAGGAACTTGGAGCAAGGAACCTGCCGGATGATGGCATCTTTGGCGTCTTTAAAGGTTAGAGGCAACCACATTTTTACTGCATTTCTTCTTTAGAGTTATGCGTAAGATATAAAATACATCACTCAGTAAATAATTTGTAACTGCATTCCTTCGACACAATTTGTGTCGACTCGCGTTGCCGAACGACGGTTCCGAGGTGAGAACCTAGTTACGAAATTACGTGAGCCCCCAGTTGCTGCCATACAAGATTCCGGAACAGCTTAGCGTCGGAGTGTCTGAATTAAAACCACAAATGAGCTAAAATATTGCAGGCTATTTTTTTATACGTCACGTGATTTCATACTTGCTTCTGACATCGAAACATTCGTTCGCTGTCGCTAAACTGAAATTGTGTGGTTGAAGAAGTGCAAGTGTGAATTGTTTGCCGCGAATACCAGCAGTGATGTGTGTTTACTAAGCCCTTCGATGTTAAACTACACATCCTGTAAGTAAAGCATGTCACATGCTTGAGTGCCAACATATTAAATAATTAAATAGCAACGTAATCGCTGATGAAGTTCAGGCCGGCCTCTGCTCGCAGGGTGGAAGAAAGAAGGAGCCGGGTGATGACGTCACGTACGGTAATATTTCAAATTACTGCCGCCTTCAACCCAACCCTGCATGCCATGCGTCGCCGGATCCCGCCAAGCAACGCTGTGCGTGCTTTTTACATCGTGTGGCAGCGATCTTATTCCGGAAAAGAAAGCACTGCAGCCACCTAGGACGACAGCAGTATCCCCCCTCTACTTCTCCATATTTGGTTTGTGCGCTGCGTAGAAGCTGAAAAACAAATCGTCGTTTTCATCGGCGATTATATGTTTTCATTTTTTCTGACTTGGTCAGTGACCGTGATCCACTTCATTCAAATACTTGACCAGGCAAACTTTCGTCAAACCATTGATTATGTTTCCATTTCGAATGCTTGATCAGTCGAATGCTTTGCATGTAAGTTTCCCACATTCAACTAACGTTTTGTAGTGAAATCCGCTTCAGTGGTTCTTAAGACGAAAAAAAAAATTACGTAAACAAAATGTTAAGAACGGATAAATTATTTCTGGTCTTTTAACAAACACTTCCTCGCTCTCTGACACCGTCTACGGCGAAGAGACGCCCTTGCCGACAACAGCTGATCCAAACGTGGCCTAACTCGAAAACTGCTGCTTGCCTGACATTCTCCCACGGTTCGTCTGGGCATCGAGGATGACCAAGCTGGCCATCCATGCAAATGATTAGCTCTCTCTCTCCCTGAGGATTGCGGTACCCCGCTTCTTTGTCCTATCGAGGCAGTGCACCCAGCTCGGGCTCGAGACTGCCCAGTTCGCCACCCTTCGACCTCGCAGCCGACCTGCAGGAACAGCGATGCACATTTTACGAAGCCTCAACATGGCTGCGCAGGCACACAAACGGGCTCGCATCCCGCGGCTGCACAGTCGAGCATCTGTGGTTGCATTCACATGTGGCCACACCAGGAAGCGGAATGGGCGGCGAACAGGATAAGGTAGCCCTCGTGTACTAACCAACCACCGACTGGCGCAGTCTGTCAGGCTGCAACAGTCGCCCGCCAGTCTACTCAATCCGAAGGGCGCCAAGGAGCCAACACACTTCGTGCTGGAGTGAGTGCTCAAATGCGGATCTTGACCGCTGCCCCCCCCCCCCCCCCCCCCGCCTTTTTTTTTTTTTTTTCTTGTTTCAGGAGGCAAGATACCCAGCTGCCAGGGTCCTTCCAAGGGTGACTCAGTTCCCAGCAACGCTTCGCCCGCTCCCGCGGCGCATTCCTGGCGAGCGTGGTTTTCCACCACGGCGGCAGTGACGCGAGGTGACCCCCCGGGTCACCGCCGCCCCTCTCCTCGCCCCAGCGGCACCTGCGCCAGACTTGGCCAAAGGCCATCATGCAGAAAGGAAGGGGGAGAGGAGCTCTTCTCCCACCCTTGAAGCCGCAAAGGTGCAGGGAGATAACGCGGCCGGAGTTTCTTTGCTGGCGGAGGAGCGCCATGCGCCAGTGCATTAGTGGCCGATGGAAGGAGCAGGAGTTTTCAGCAGCGCGCTCTCAACGAATGTCCCAACGGAGAAAGAAGTTTCAACTTCGAGGCACGCAACATGGCTGCATCGTGTGTGCCCTCTTTCCCACGGTGCACTGATTTGGTTCAGTATCCACCTGACCCCGCAGGTGCGTTTTCGGCGATTAACGTGTTGCTGAAATCATCGAGACTGACTGCGCGAGGATAAACCAGCACGTGCTAGTGATGGGTATAGGGATTAACAAACGCACTTGCTGACGATTGTGCAGGTCTGCGCAGCGAGAAGCACTGCAAAACGCGGATAATCGTTAGGTCGATTAATATTTTTGCGAATTTGTGTCCTCGCCAAACGGCCTCCCCGGGTTTCTCAAAGCCCCAATGTAAACGACAGAGTTCTTGGACAGAGTGCTTTCAGACAACGGATTCCAAGATTTTCGACGCTGCGGCGTTATCAGCGATGCAATCGCTGCTTAAATTGTGTAGCTAAGCCCCGTGCACAACAGAGTTCAAAATGGTGAACTTGGGATTCCTCAGTGAAGGCCAGCATAGCGGAGCAGTTGTGGGACTCCCAGACCCGACATTCCCAGGAACAACTCATCGCCGACGCCAAGCAGGTGCAGGGCGATATGCAAGCCAAAGCAGGGACGCATTTATGGGTCACTCTTGGAGGGGAACGTCTCGTTCGAACAATGCGTGTATTTCTTGTTAGAAAAAAAAAAAATAGACTTCAGACTGGTTTTCATAACCACGTCGGCTCGTCGCCGACTGGGCAGGCGTTTTCCTGACGACGCAGCAACCTGTAGCCGCTTAGATAGGCGGACCAACGGCTCTGCTGATCCCACGTGACCCAGCAATACGCAAAGCAAAAAAAAAAAAAAAAAAGCACACAATAGCACGCGACGCTGGTATCACGTGATAATACAAAGCAGGATAATGAAACCTAAATCGCGTACACGCACACAGCTCACGCAATCTAACCAAGCACAACTAGTGAAAGCACAAACGAACTCTGACGACAGCGTCTACCATCTGCACCTCATCGCGGCGCGAGCCAACCGAGGCCGAAGAACACACACGAAAACAAAATGGTCCTCTTCTGTTTCCCACGAGCGGCGCTGCCCGACCAAAACTGAAATGTTTTAACAAGAGCGAAACAACAGGCGAAGATCATCTCTGCTCAGCGCATTACTCACGGGACGGCACCGATGCCACCGTCAGCTGGCAAAACAAAACACGAAAAGGGCCGGTCGCTCGGGAAGCGCCACGTTTAGACAAGTGTTTCTGTGGCTTCGCTCGCGCGAGCCAGGGGTGACGTTTCTAACGCGATCACTTCGTGTGGTTCGTGCCCTCGACTGGCCAGCAATGCACGTGCGTTTTCGGCAAACGGAAAAGGAGGGGGGGGGGGGGGGGGGCAGGCACTAGACTATTCTCGCGAAGTCTCTTATTAACCTATTATAGGAGCATTTCCCTCGTCATAAGCCCGCCCCTCGGCTTCGTGAGGCCTCAACAACGATCCGGTAAAAATGGCCTCGGAAGATGCGTCCCCGGAGAAAAAATCCCTATTCACGAAGTAGGTAAAGACTGCGTTTCCTGTAGCGAGCTGCAATGGTGTATGCTACAGCACTTATACCTGTGACCTGTCGGCTTGGAAGCGGCCGAACGCCGAACTGATGCGAGGTGCTCATAACAAAAAACATGATGGCAGCGGTGAAGCAGCGACAGCGCTTCGTTTTCGCTTTGTTTGCTTGGAAAGGGCGAGCTGACAACCGGCTTTAGTGGCCCAAAAGCTTGGAGCGACGTTTAAGGCCGGCCATGTTGCACGACCGGTTATGCCTCGGCCTGCCTTCCCAGCATCTCCATCACCAGCGGAACTGCAGCAAGCATACTACACCATCATCATGGGAAGCGTTGAACCTCGTCACCGGAATATCTGAGGGGTAGTCGTAGTGACGCCTTCTGTGTTGGGCGGTTCCCCAAGACTACCATGCACGCGCCGATCCGCTTGTACATGTACACCAAAAGTAAAACTGAGCACGCGAGTGCTGGCCGAAATGGGCAAAACTGCTTGCAAGCACAGCTCTACCTGCAAATGCACAGCAGTGAACACGTCTCGAGCTCGGTGATTCCGCAGAACGATGCGTTTATTGCAACAAAATGCGAAGAAATAATGCGGTTATCGCCACCTCAAGCAAGCGGTGTGGCTGCAGGCGGTGGCATTCCAAACAGTGCTGTGCGCACTGCGCAGGCACTCGAGCGCGGTGGCCGAAGCGGCGCCAAACGGTGCGACGGAATAACGAACGCGGGCCCGAGAGGGGCACGGTGCATGCCGATACCCAGAGGGACGGAGAAATCAGCGACGCTCCCGCCGCGAAGGCCGAATCACCGCCAAGAGGCCGCTGCGAGTTCAAGAGCCGCCAAGGACGCATAGAGCCCCGTTACACATTACGCCGACGGGCGAACCCAGCGTAGCCCGGAGATTGCTTCCCCGAAAATCGAACACACGCGCTGCTCATGCCGGTGACAAGAAGCGGGATCAGCGGTTGCACAGACCACGAAACAAAAAACTTCAAGCTGCAGACCTAGTCAGACCGCCGAATGCAGACAATGGAGGAGCGCGGAAAGCCACCGACGGCCAGCGGTGACCGCACCACATGGACCCACGTGTAGAGCGAACGAAACGCACACGCGATTACAGCGCAAATCCTATACGGACGATATTTTTTGGAGTCCTGTGCTTTCCTTCGTCTTACCAGCTCCGACAAATAAGGAGTCACTGAAGAAAAAATATCAAAAATAAGATGGCGAAAGCACAACGATATCACAGGTGACCAGAAGGGCAGATTAGGCTTGTGATTCACTCTATGCTAACAGCGCAAACAACGTCCCGGGAACGCGAGACAAGATGACGACACAACGAGCGCTCGTTGTGTCGTCATCTTGTCTCGCGTTCCCGGGACGTTGTGTGCGCTGTTGACTCAGAACGAATTCATAACGCCGTCACCGAAGTGTGTTCAAGGTACGCCATATGCTTATGTTTACCTCCTAGCGACTTGCCACCAATGGAGGCAAACTTGCTACGAACCGATACTGACACGTGTCAGAAAGCGAAACCGGTTTCATTGCCATTTGGGAAGGATCCACTGGTCTGCACAACATCCCCCGTTTCAGTGAGTCGAACACTCGAGACGCAAGGCTCAAGCGTCATGTTTCCCCTCCGCCGAGCAATATAACAGCCGACGACACCCCACCCCCTCTTTCATCGGTTGAAGGCACGGTGCCTGCTGCACACACTGAGGCCATGAACAACGCTTCACACAGACTGGTTTCCACACCAGTTGCAGCAAGAGACTGCAATCACCCGTCGAGCTCAGCCTAAACACCAAACCATTCCTTAGCTTCTATACTGGCCCGTCTCCCACTACTCAAAATGTAGTTATTATTTCGCATATAAAAAAAAAAAGTATATATATAATTTCCAACAAGGCCGGCGATTTGCGGAAGCTGTCTCGAGCTTTCGAGGCCCAGCTTTACATAGATGCACAGCGTGACGTTGCTTTGGCCAGTGCTGCTAACATTGGCGTCACTCTGCCCGCCACATGGAGCTCCGCGTGCACTCTGCCCTCCCCGCATGCGTGGCCAAGCGTTAGCGCAGCACTCTGCTCCTGTGAGACAAAACATTGGTCTGCATGCATGCGCTTTTTGCAGCGCGCAGTGAAGAAGCAAAGCAGCGCTATGTTTACGGAGCCACACTTCTGCAACACTGTAGCCTAAGCGACCGTTGCCAGCGTATGCAGCTGGTGCGCAGACGGGGACGGAATCCGACCGCATTTCGTGTCGCGCCAAGGCTGGAACAATGCGCCGTGTTTCGATTCGGCGATGTCTTTCTTTTTCTTTCTTTTTTTTTTTTTTTTGCCCGCAAACACCATCTCACCAAGCAACTACGAGCCGCTAGCGAGGAGGTCCCTGTGCTCATATCGGAATATCCCACGCTCCTGCGTTGGTATTCGACCGGCCGGGTGGGAAGTCGTGCGACGGCAAACACGTAACCACTGCTTACTTTTTTTTTTTTTTTTTGTCGGAAGGGTGGCACTACGAGCCATTTGAGCGAGTTGTAACTTGTCAGCGTGCACTGTTCCTCGTGCTGCGCGCGACGTGGACGTACAGCCTTTGTCAAAAGTGTAGAGACCGGGGTTCTGCTTCTGGGCGATGCAGCGGCGCTGATTTAGCATTAGTGGTGGTTCCTTCCCATTGGAGAGGGTAGGACAAAATATCTTCTTACCATCAAGAGATTCGGAACACTGGAAATGCATTACAAGCTTCACGAAGTGGCTCAGAAGCAGACCCCCTGGCCTCTAAAATTTTGAACCGAGCACCTGAACAGAGTTTTGAGCAAAAGATTCAACACGAGTTACTTATATAACTGCTCCCGGATGCACGAGCACCTACGGCAGCTGCGCTGTCGTCTTCAACCCTTTATCGCAAGACCGAAATATCTCAGCCCAGTGCGTTGCTGCTGTGAAAAAGAGGCAATTTAAAGCTGACCAAAACGAGCGTACCCTATCCGAAGCACGTTAGTGACAGCAACTAAGTGCAGACCTTGTCTCTGATGCAATCTCTGGGGCTTTCTCTCTCTCTCTCTCTCTCTCTCTCTCTCTATATATATATATATATATATATATATATATATATATATATATATATATATATATATATATATATATATATATAAAATGCTATTTAAAAAAATGTAAGGCCGAAGCATGACGCGGTTCCTTCGATTTTCTCGCCCACGGGAAGCACGTAGATCACTCCCAAGAAGCGCAGTTGCTAAAAGGATGAAGACCGAAATAAAGTTTAATTCCGCTTCCTATCCCATCATGTTGCGATAGTCGGGTCTCATTTGCGGGTGGGTATTTCCTTTGAAATGTTGACAACGATCACGTGAAAGAAAAAGTGCGACCTTGCTTTGGAATGGACAACTTCGGCACGTGGCTGGACTTCCGTATCTCTTTCCTGCACACGCTACTGGGCTCCCTGTGCTAAACCTAGCGCAACTCAACCGCTCCCGATTCTTAGCCCTTATTGTTATTACTTGAGGCTCAGGCCTGAGTCACTCTCCTCAATGAGTCACTTTCCTCAGCCCAGAGGCAGCCAAATCTTCGAGAGCTCAATGAGGGAGAGTCCACCCGACGCGCCTAGGCAGGCAAGCAAGCACCGAAGCTATAAGGCTGCTGGCGTGCAGTAGAGTGATTTCCCAATGTAAAGCGAAAAACATTACGCGCACTTCTCTGGTTGAGGATGCCAAACTAAGTGGAAAGTCCAGAGGAGTTCCTAGAAACAAAAACACGACATTTCGAAACCTACCCGGCTTCTTCGTCAAGGTGGCGAGCGCGGGTCAGTTGCGGCTTGGCTTTTGAACGCATGTGAAGTCAACCGCCTGGTCACTGAACTTCAATCTTTGGTGTAGGATGAAGGAAGAGGAAGCGATTAAAGTTTCCGTCTGTCTGCCTAATGCACCACGCTGCGCGCGTATGGCTCCGTCTCCAGCACAATAACTCTCTGTCGAGCTCAATCATGCCCTCGTTTTGCTGACTGTTCATTTCCCTGACGTCAGCTTCGTACTGCTTCATCCAATCCAAGAAATTCTTATGTTTCCGTCGCATATGACACCGCGGCTACTCCGAGCAGATAACTGTGTGCACAACGCTCTGTTCCTTTCCTTCAGAACGATGGCTTTTCAGGTAGGGCAGGAGGCGCCCGATAGTGGTACTCGGCTTATGCATTGTTTGCACCCCCACCTTTACAAAAACGCGGTCGGACCAAGGGCTTACTACACGATTCGTGGCAACGTTTCGTCAATGAATACTGCTCCGCAAAGGAGATCACCGGTCATACTGCGATGCAAGCGAGAATCTTTTTGGGCGATATCTAACGATTCACACATCACGAAAGAACTATCCCACTTTCTGATGCACACATAAAACTGGCATGTAAGTATTCCCGGACACTCGGCAAAGAATTCGCATTGCGCAAGAAAGAAGAGTCTCACGCAACGTCCAAAGTGTCGGCTTGGCAAGGCGTCACGAGTGTAATGAGATCATACCTCGCAAAAGATTAAAGCCAGTATACGCTAGCCGGAAGCGCTTGCGAAGCTCTCTTCCACGCAAAGAGATGATCCACGGATTTCAGCCGCAGAAGAAGGGGCGCCTCGCATTGCGCAACACTACGCAAGTCGTACGTAATACAATGCCTGCTCCCTCATTTTTGCTTGCACGGCGGCCGCGGCAAACAATGCTGGAGGCTGGACACGTCGAAATGGACAGGACAAAAGCCGTTCTCCGCTTTGCTTCCTCGCGACAATCACAGTGCGGATGAGCGGAGATGGTTTAGTCTGGAAAGAGGAGGAAGAAACGGGAGGGGTACGGTGAGTCACCGCAGTCTCCAGCCGACGAACAGGTCGGCGGAGGAAAACCAGCTCCTCTCCGCTATCTCGGCTCTCTAGGTACGCGGCGCTGGGCCGATAAAGACGGTAGATAGAGCAATGCTTGGCATAGCCCACGCGCAACGCGGAGAGGTCTGCCTCCCAAGAGAAAAGGACACGCCGCAGTCGTCCAGACGGCGGAGGCAGACTGCGTGCTCGGCTGCCCCCGTCCGTAGTTTGGGCCACTCGCGCGCACAGGAAAGGGCGAGAGACGAAAACCACCCTTCACCTGGCTAAACGCCACGCAGCCGCCGACGCAAACCACCGCCCCGGACGATGGCCTTCGCGCATGCAGAGCACGTTTGCATTTTAACAAGGGCGACCGAAGCGGATGTTTTGACCCCCCCCTACGACTAACCAAGAATGAGGCGAACGAAGAAGGCGGCCATGCGACGAATTTGCCGCGGAGCGGCAGCCGCGTTCGGCGACGGTACCGAGCAAGAGAACGGCGACATAGTTTGCACGGGCGAGACGGGCAGGCGAATGTTTTCCATAAGCACTCCGCACGCTCGCTGGCGCAGTCAGATCGCAAGCTTCGAGTCGAGCAAGAAATAAAGCTGCACGGCTCCACAACAGCCGCCAGGTACTTCGACGCGTAACACGTTGCAAACCTGGCCTGCACAATTCCTAAAGTAAACAGAGCGACAGACAGGCGTGCAAGCCAAAAGGTAGCAGCATCAGCATTATTATTATTATCATTATTATTATTATTATTATTATTATTATTATTATTATTATTATTATTATTATTATTATTATTATTATTGTGTGGGAAAGAACACTTGAGCTACGTCTTCAGGGAATGCAAGGAAGAGATAACTGCTCAGAGCAAAAGGCGCCAAAGAGGAGGATCAAAAGGAAAATCGCCAACTAAGCAAAGAGCAGAAATTTTTCCTCAGAAACACTAGGACCTTTTTCTTTTTCTGTCCGGATAGATGCCTGCGATTTTGAGGAATGCTAGAAGTCCCGAAACCCTTCTACGTTTAAGCCATTCCCATGACAAAAAAAAAGCACAGTTATGTCATTTCTATTACGGGCTATGGGATGGCGCTTTCCGACCAATCAGAGGCGCCGCTACCTGACACCGGAAACTTAACACACACTGCTGGTTTACAACAACCGCAGCCTGCACAAAACCGCCCGATTCGAAGGCTGCAATGAAAACGAAACACCTGTACTAGCCGCGTATACAGCAGGGCGCGAATGCTGCTTTCATTTATTTTATTAATTTTTCATTCGTTTACCCGAAAAAGAATCAAAACTATGCATTACACGGGGAGGGGGATTTCTCTTCTTTTTATTCGAAAGCAGGAGCAACAAGATAGCAAATGGCACAATAAACAAGGTTCAGTTAACAGTTGAAAGAAAGAAAATATTCGGAAACAGTACAAAGAGGTCAGTACACAAAGCAAGCTCTGCTATCGTACAAGATAGCATAAGGAATAACAGAACGAAAGACAAGCTCAAAATAGAAAAGGCTAACTCGCGCCAACTCCAGCAACGAAGCGGTATAATCTGATTGCTTTAGCAAAAAGACAACGGTAAAATGTAGCGACACTCGATCACCGTTCGCTCAGGGATGCAGCACTAGGTGAGTTTTCTGCGTTCGAAAATGTTAGCCCAGCTTTTTTGAATGGACGGTTGATTACGGCTGGCGATGCCTGGTGGCAATGAGTTTCATTCATTTACTACCAACACCACAGCAAGTTCTGATAAGGCCTGTATAATAAGGAAAGGAAAGGGGGGGGGGGGGGGGTAGACGCCCCACCTCTCTTGGCCGTGTAGACATGGCATGGTTTGTGGCGTTTAACGTACCACAGGCTACAGCGACTCAGGCTATGAGAGACGCCGTGGTGGATGGAGGACTCTGGAAATTTCGACCACCTGTTCTTTAGCGTGCACTGACATCGCACAGCACACGGGCGCCTCGCTTTTCGCCTCCATCGAAAAGCGGCCGCCGCGGCCGGAGTCTAGATACGGCATGAATGACCACATTCTGAAGTTCTCATCCCCTCACTGATAACGCAAAAATGCACATAACTGGGACTAGTTTGTGCGTCACGTAGGACGCCTGTTCTCTATCCTTGGAGCGCTACTAACGTGGCGGTGCGCAATGCAGTACCGGCATATAATTAGCGCATGGACATGAGCTAACGTCCTTCGCGAAAGCGACAGGGAGATCTCATCCTCAATTGCGATTAAAAGACGAGGACCTCATCCCGCGAGACCAGAGAACGCGACACTTTGACGAAGCGTAACTTTCCCCTACTCGCGTACAAACTAAGTCGTGCCCCGTTAATATGACCGCTATTAATATGGACGACCCGAATTATGGACAGTTTTTCTGAGAACGAAACTTTTTCAGTGGATTTATGCCTCGTTAATATGGAAACTCGCTGTCTGGACAATGGACAGGGGAAGAATGCACACGGCCCACTTGGGCCCATGTATTTTTGTCTCTTTAATATGGACAGTGCTTGAAAAAAAAAAAAGAAAAAAAAAGCAGAGGAGTCCGAACGCGAGTTAAAGAAGGGCACGCCGCCCGCAAACCTACGCGACAGCCGATACGGCCGGATGCCCGAACGAGTCCTGTGGGGTTGGAAAGAACCAAAGCGGGCGTGTCGCCGTTTTAGAAGGGGGGGGGGGGGGGGGGGGCGGCAAGAGCGAAGAGGAACGTACACAGCAAACCGAGGGTCGGCTAAGAAAGACCCCGAAAGGGGGGAACCAGGAGATTTCTGGGTGCAGCGGCAGTGCCGCCGCAGTCGGGAAAACAGCCACATGTGGTTGCAATAAATTCTGCTGAACGTGAACAGAGAGGCCGGTAAAAGCGCAAGAAAGAAATGACAGGAAGAAAGACAAACGCCTACAGTGGCGGCGGGAACTGAAGTTTTCTTTCCCAAAGCAAAGTATGTGTTCCATGAAGCCGTAACGCTTTTCGGTGAGAGTTAAGATACACTCACAGAGTAAGGCGACAAAAGAAAGGCAATGTACGAGCACGTAACCGAGACCGGGCGTCCCGTCCTGGACGCGCTTCCCTCTCATGCTCCTGGTTTTCGTCCCTGTTGCCCTGCCGAACTGCCACATTTTGCACCTCAGGCCCGCATGTCGGCTTCGCTTTGAGTCAACGATGCAGCCTTGACAAGGTCTGAGCTCTTCGTAGTCTGCTAGCAGTCGTTCTAAACTGTACTTCAGCTTACAGTGTTTGTTTCATAGGACGACGCCATTTTGAAAGTGGCGGTGAGTAGAGAATCGGACGCTGATTCATCGGCCAGTGAGGAGTTCGTGCTCGAAAGTTCGACCAACACAAAGCCCACCATCACCCGTGTGATGGTATGCGAGTTGCTTCAGACTGCACTGCAATTTTTCGAAGGCAACAATGACAAGGATAATGCACTCAAAATTGCCGGTGTTCTGTCAAATTTTGAGTCCAGTGCACATCGTTATGTACAAAATCAATCATTAATTACTTTTTTTTTTCAATAAAATTCTTTTCGTTTTTATTCATGACTCGTTATTATTGATGACCCGCTTTATGGACAGTTTTGGTCGGAACCCAAAGTGTCCATATTAACGAGGCAGGACTGCACACCGATGAGCAGTAGTAGTACAAGCGACTGCCGCACGGCTTCGCGAAAACCAGCTTTCGTTTTTTTTTCTCTCTCCTTTTTAAGGACATTAACAAGCAGCACACGCAGTACTACGCAGCGAGGCCGCTGTCGGTACGAGGACGTTTCCATGGCATGCACATTAATCACTCGCGGGCGCACGCAGATCCATGACGCTGCTGCTGCCCGTTCACGCGTAAAGCACGCCGCCAGGGCTTGATTCTGACTCAATGGACTAGTTGCCAAGACCGGCAAAATAAAAAAAAGAAATAAAAAAATGACGGCACGCGCAGAAGCGTTCGCGTCCATCACTCGAACGCACAGCCGTTGACTAACGGTATCGATTCCTCTCAGCCGCCGTTTTTCATCGCCGCTTTCGGATAAACAGCTTTTCGACCGCGCGCGAGAGACAATGCGGGCCTCGTCACGCGCAAGTGACAAGTATACGCTACATACTGCGGAGGCCGCGGACGGCACAGCGCTGATTCACGCGCTAGTCAAATCGCGGCTAATAATACCTGGGGACATCCGATAGGGCGCGGCTCGCAGGAAGAGGACGATCACGAAATGATTGCGGAATAGCAATGCAGGCGATAGTTTCTATGAAGCAGCGCAATCGACAAATCGCGACGCTGAGGGGCAGAAAAAAAAAAGGTGGTGATACAAGCAGGAAGTAAATAAAGCCGCTGATAGCGTTTGCGCATTTATCTGCGCGGAATTCGTAGGCACGGTGCACGGGTCGCTCACAGACGGTGATGCGCAAGGCGAAAAGTATACAAGTTAGTTCCCACATTTGTTCGAAGGCAAGTTAATCCTCTCGTCTCCCAGAAAAGCGAACTTCCACCTAATAACCGGCCTGCTGTTACCAACAGACTAGACAGCTACGCAGTAAAGCTCGTCGGAAGAGCCAACGACCAATACCGTTAATCGACGTCGTCAAAGGGATCGATCACTGTATGCGACGTAGGTAATTAAAGAAGACTGCAGTTCTAAAGCGTCACACGACAGTGAACGTGGTGTCGTACAGCGCCTCCGAATACGATTAGCTCACGCAAACGTGAGATAGTTGATTGAATATTTTAGGGGAATTCCCCAAGGTGGAGTTGATTTCTAATGGAGTAATTACTCAATGGCATCCCCCCAAGCGCAGCCATACGGCCCCGAAGGAAAGCTAATACAGCTTTCTCGGGAACTTCGTGGTCAAAAGAGAAATCAGGACGAATTTTTAGCTACGAAGTATCTGAGAAAGCTGTATAGCCGTAGCTTTGTAGCCGTATGGCTGCGATTGGGTGGATGTCAATGAGTAATTACTCCCTCGTTACAAAAGTAAGATAGTATGTCACCTCCGTGTAATCACTTCAGGACTGCTGTTGTCTCGAGCACTGGTCATTCAGACTTTTTTTCAACTCACCAATTATAGTCGCGTATCTGGTGGGCCACAATATTTTTTTATGAAGTTTCTCTCATTGTTTGGCCCGAAAATGAACAAGGATGTGTGTGTATTCTTGATACAAGCTTGGTTTCGTTCCCGGCACCAGCACGGGTAACAACGACTGCCCTCCCATCAGCACATGAAGGTTCCATGCAAAATGAATATAGGAGCGGGATATATGCGGCTGAATAAACACTGCTCGAAAAAAAAAAAACCAAAAAAAAAAAAGGGGAGGCATAACTTTTAGCATACTTTTGGCATAGAATCAGGCTTTCCAGGGGCAATGAGTCGATCATTTCACAAGCCCCTCAAGCGGCTTCGAGAAAAAGTTAATGCACCTAAAATATGCGTCAGGATAGACACACTGGCTCCACGTCCAACCCGTTCACCTTGAAATGAGGAAGCCTGCCAGGATACCGCCCGCTACTACAAGCCCCGTTTCTCCGGGTTGTATACCGCGTGCGTGCGCAGTGCCCACACAGCAGAGGGCGCTCACTGCACCTCTTTCGCCCGGACCGCTTTTAGCCAAGCGAGTAAAACTCGTCTCGGAGCTGAAGTTGGAACTTGCACGCTTTGATAGACAAGAGTCGAATTGTGCGCATCTTACATTTTGCTTGTTTGCAGCATCGAACAAGAAAGCGCCTTTTCTTTCCTCCACAGTACCACTGATGCCACACTGGAAAGTATACACTTGCTCACCAGACTCTTGAATGGCCCATGCTTCTGGAGCCGCCCTCTTTCTCTTTGAGTACTTAGAGGTCAGGAAGCTTTTGTGTGCGCCAGAATATTTACTTTTCTTTTTCAATTCTTGCAGTGCATCGCTAGGTTGGTGCCCCAGGTCCCTGTGATTATCACAGCTGTAAAAGCGGGTGAGTAAACCAGAGCTTTCAGTGGGCAATTGTCCCTGTCTGTTTCCTTCTGTGTTGTTCCACTTTTCTGCACTTTCCCAAGAATGCAGAACTAGCTCAGCTAGGCGTAAGAGTGGACATCTGAGCCGTTTGTATGTTATGAAGAGGGGAACCAGTCAAAAAGGACAAGAGGAGAGAGGCGGGTGGTGAACATCACCCCTCCTCTTGTCCTCCTTTTTGACTAGTTGCCTCCTCACAGTTCAGCTACCCACCCTATTGAACATTCCCATTATATGCAGATATGCCATAGAGTGAAGTGCAGTCAGAGAAGCATGCAGGCTTGGAATCTGTTGCCTGTCCGCCCTCAGTGAATACATATATTGCACACAACTAGGAAACAATTTTTGGAATGGGAGAGGGAGCATGACTTTCAGTATACATATTGCTTTATTAAGCGGTGTTTCTGGCTTTAATTTTGTTACTTTTTTCTTATTTTGAACAGCTCAGAGGGGTAACTATAAATGTATATAAAACCTAAATTAAAATTGGCAGCTGTATAAAGAAGTGAGCGAATACATTAAATGCCTTTGCAAGTTGTTAGGAAGGCTCATGAAAAAGGGGTCAGTCAAGACATGTGACTTCTGAGAAACATAATTGGTTAAGGTTACTGAAGCAGAATACTTTACTGGTGTGCGCTACCTCGGACGTATGCTGCTGGGCGGCACTCCCCGGCAGCTTGTGCATTATGTCGCGCGCGCGCGACTATGTATATACACCCTTGAGACCATTGTTGTTGTTGTTGTTCTCCTCTAATGTGATGGCACATACCCACACAGGATGATCGGCCAAGAATTGGGGTGCAGAGATATTAGATTTTGAGATGTATAACTACATCGAAAAAAAAAAAAATAATAAATGCTATGGAATATATATATATATATATATATATATATATATATATATATATATATATATATATATATATATATATATATAGGGAATATTGAAAAATTGCAATGGCCGCTCGCGCGCAGTCATTTGCGGACTGTGCTCGGACACTTGCGCGCGAGCGACGCGATTTCGTAGTCCTTTTTTTGGTATTTTGTAAGTAATGTACAAAGCTCCTTTCTTGCTATCGCTCCCCTCTGTACTTTCTCTCGTCATCCTCTCCCTATCCCCTTTTCTTTCCAACCGGGCGCAGCTCGGGTGCTTCAGATTTTAGGTTACAGTTGCGGCGGCCGGCAACAGTTTTTTCCCCTTTTGTTTGATTATTCAATAAACCACTAACACCACCACAAAGCTCATCTCCACAGTGATTTACACTGATCACGCATTTGCTAGAAACCTCCTGGCAAGCAGATGGAGGCTTGGTAAAGAGAACCCCCCTTTACCTCACTTACTATGTTCCGGAGTGTAAAACAATAGGACCTGACTCGCTGCACGGCGAAAAACGACAGCGAGCACAGACTCCCTCAGCGCCCGCTTAAAAGGAACTATCGAAATTCAGTTTTGAAACTCACGACTGCTCGATAATACAAACATCGGGCGAACCGCGCGTAATGATACTAAACGGTAAAATATCCAGACTGTGTGGTCGTGTCACCCACACGCCTCACCTACGTCAAAGCTTCCTTGCTACGGGCAGCGAAACAGTGGGGCCACGACGGCGCAGCCTGGTGTGTATCCCATGGCCTGCCAGTGCACTACCTCACGGTGCAGCCGTCTTTTGCCGCAGAGGGGGCGCCACAACAATGGCAGACCTGACGCTCCTTTTCTCCTCCGTCTACCTTCGTCACTGCAGAGATCCGGTTATCAACGTTACGAACAGAACGCTCGCAGGCGTCGTCACCGACGAAAGCACGAAGCCTAAATATAATCATGGCCCGATGGTTTCAAAACCACGCTTCCCTTTCGTACTGATCGATGCGGCAAGCACCAAAATAGGAGACTTTTTCTTTTTTTTTTTTTTGCGCGCGCGTGTTCGAAAAAATAAACGCAAGCGATGCTGGAGGGTGCGCAGACGCACTGAATCTCATTCCACCGGCTCTTCGAGCTTGACTCACAGCGAGTAATTTCCCTCGCAGCCTCGGTATAAGCGCCAACCCAGATTTCGCCGAACTGGGGTACATAGCCAGACAGAGCGCATGCATGTCGCCGCAGGAAAAAAGAAAGAAGCTAGGCTCGTCCTCGAATCCAGAGCAGCGTTCACGAGGCGGTCATCGATGAACGTGTCGCGTTGAATACGCAAATAACTGTTTGGCTATGCATCGCGTGGCATACTGTTCGCTCATCAGAATTCATTCGCCTATGGTTTTCCCTCCGTAGCGGCGGTCTCGAACAATGCTCCGTCGCAACGCATGGGCAACGCATGGGCGGAAAAAGGCGCGCAGGATGCGCGATTTAGCGCGCTAAATTCTGCGTGTGCGCCAGTTCGTGCGGCCGTCTTTCATACCCAAAGCAGTCGCGATCGGATTATGTAGCGGTAAGGCGTGATAAGCGAGCCAAAGGCTGGCAGGTACGGCAGATTGCTTCTTTTTCAACACACAAGCTTTCTAAAACACTCAGGAGAGACACAGCTTTATCGACGGCACTGCATGCGCCACGATGAAATGCACGAGTGCGGTTTGCTGTGGCAAGCGACCAAAGTTAAAATGAACATAACTGACCATGGATGACATTCCTCGAGATAGGCAGTGTGTACCGGCGTCAGAGTTTATCAAGCGTGCCATCACAATGTTCCAGTTACGTCTCACATCAGACGCCTTTCGATTAGTGATCTTGTATAAATCAGCAACCTCGGACGAATTGGAAACATCGGTATATACTGGAGTAAAGACATGAAACTATGACTAGGCCGCTATGGGAGCACGAGTCGACCCAATTCCACAAAATCTGGAGGCATCCACTGCTGACCGGGTAATCATTGTAGTGGTTACCACTGTAATGAAGCTACCTGTAAATGGGGAGGATTGCGAATCTGATGGCATCATGCCAGACTATGTAACCTCCGTTCCCATCGTCGTTTTCTTCTGCTTTTGTTGCATTGCCGGCACAAGCGGGTGTAGAAAACTGCGGCTCGCAGCTCCCGCCACAGTTCCAAGTCGGTCAGGTCACCCTGATTC
The DNA here is from genome assembly GCF_055883805.1 of Amblyomma maculatum. NCBI lineage: Eukaryota > Metazoa > Arthropoda > Arachnida > Ixodida > Ixodidae > Amblyomma > Amblyomma maculatum. Next base: position 140,141,395 of record NC_139350.1, on the reverse strand, counting down.
GGAAGGTACGGGGACAACACACATTTGTGGCACCTACTTCGACATCGACAATTACGAGTAGAGCCCAAACAAAAGCGCGGCGCGGTAAGGAAGGGTTACATTAGCGAGCTCGTAAGTGCAAGGCAAAATGACGATTTGATAGCCAAATCTATGCGGGCCACACACAGGCCTCAAACGATGCGCACGCCCGGTCGCGCCTCCGGAAATGGTCAGCTTATATTTAGACCCTGGCAGCACTAATTACCGCCCACCGGCAGCATCAGATATCGACGCCGCGCCAGCAATATCACACAGGCCTAGGAGGCCTCCTCGAGAAGAAAACGCCCCGAGGCACCGTCATTATCGCGGCCGTGTCTCTGACAGGTGATCCACAATAGAGGACGACGCAGCTTAGCTGCTGCGCGGCAGTGCCGGTCGTTGCCACCCGACGCGAACCGGCAGCGCGGTTCAAACGACGGCGAAACGCGAGAGGTGTGTGTGTGTGTGGTTGGTTGGAGGGGGGGGGGGGGGGGGGAGGTGCACCTAGGTCGGCCTCGCTCGAACAGCGTCGCTTCCTAGTCGCCGATCCAGCAGGGTAAAGCTATCGAGGCCAAGCGGCAGCGCGGCCTACAAGGTATGCCGCGCTGCCGCTTGACGTCGCGCGCACTGCGAGCCTTGCCGCTCGCAGCGCGCGAGCGACGAAAAACACCGCGTACAGTATGCACGCCTGTCGGCGGCGCTATCACGCACCGGCTCAGCGCGGGCTGCCCACTTAGTGCCCACGAGGCAAACGCAAGGTCGCGCTAGAATATCATGAATACGAAACGAACCATCGACCGTTCAGCGAAAAGCAGCGCACAACTTTGTCAACGGCCCCCGGCTCCGTTTTCCCGAAGGCGCCGGCCAGTCTGTCAGCGAGGGCCGCGATCGGCAGTCTGAGAAACTCGAAGGAAAGCCAGGCGTTGCGGTTTTAAGAACCGACACCAAATACCACCGGCAGAGAGTGGGGGTCCGCTCGGCAGGCGACACCCAATCTCGCCACGAGGAGTTGTCAAGACAACGCGCGGCTCCCGCCGCAGAGCGAGCGAGGAACGCAGAGTGTTCAGAGAAAGATATCGCTTACCTGCGCCGAAAATCCGAATCAGGAATCCGTTCATTGTGATCGCCGTGCGCCGCGCGTGGCCATTATGTTAGTGCCGCAGTAGACTCGCTGCTTACGCGTCGCCGTCGACCGGCTGTCACCTCACGAGGCAGCCGCTCGTCCGCCGCATGCTCGCCCGTTGCGTTCGCAGTGTCTATCGTCCGACAACGTCGCTGCAGGTCCACACACAACGCTCTGCCACGCACCGAAACACCACCGCCACGACTCGGGAGATACTCGTGCCCGCAGCCACAAAGCGCCGCTGAAACGCACCTGCCACGCTCGCTGCAAACTGAAAGCTGCCGTAACCGGCCCGAGCAAAAGTTTTCTTCGCCGAGCGAGGCGCCGCCAACGTCGGCAGGTGGCGGCACAGCTTCTCTTTGACTTTTCTCTTTGCGCTTTGGGGGCCGGCGCCGCGCGCTGACGGTGAGGGGACCACGTGACCTGCGAGGAGGACGGCTCAGGAATGTGGGTTGAGCCGCGGCGAAACCTGCACGGCGGCGACGGCGACCTGGCGGCCGCGTCACGAAGCGCGGCCGGCAGGCGTACGCGATGCGAGCCGCGCAGGCCCCCTCCGTTCTTGTCTTTACTGCGGCGGCATCCTTGCAAGAGTCGGAAAAATCGCCCGGGGCATTGCGTGCGCTATGCGAGTCGCAATTGCGGTGTCCTAACACCGCCGCGCAGTGCGCGTGCGAGTCGAGAGGTCAGAGGGATGCCAGCAACGTTTCTATTTGTCAGGAGCGTTTTCGTGCGCGCATCGCAGGAGCCGGCTGCCTTCTGAGTTGGCCGCGCGGAGTGGTTTTATGCCACTAGCGCAAAGCTTAGTTTCCGCCAGATGGATGGTACATACATCCCGTTTCTTAAGGAGCAAAAAAAAAAAAAAAAAGCAAATCGCTGGCGTGTGGCGCAGAGCTGCCTGCAGGGCAACTTACTGTCCCTCAGTGCTCAGAGAAAATGAGAACTTTTTCGCTCGCTCTCTGCCTATAGTATCTGCTCTCTTTCCGTGTATTGTGTTTTGTGAATTTCAGACGCTTGTGGATCTCTCGCCGCGGTCCGCACGCTCCATTGATGTAGCACTCTGTAGTGCTCTGCAACTCTTCTAGAACCAGTACCTTGACACTCCTGACAGCTGTTGTCTGAAAACGTCTCGCGCCATCTTTCGGTCGCTGGCTGCGCAACACCGCCTGGCATGCACAGCTGCCCCTTACATTGTTCAGCGATTGTCATTTCGCTCGTTGATTCCATTGTTGGCAGTAACTCTCTACCCTTTTTCAGGTGGCGAGGACTTGGCGTTTCATCCGTCTCCGGGGCACTCTGTAATGCACTTGATATATCCACAGCTCTTTGGGGAGTTTGCTCTTGGGTTGTGCTCTGTGGCTCCTTATGCAGCTGCAGCATTCCAAATCTACTAAAGTACTGCGTGCAATCGCCCTCCTTACTTGTTTTACGTTTCGACAGATTGCGCTTGTAACCAGAAACGCACCTGGTGACAACGTTAAGTTCAAAGGGGGACTTAGTCGCAAACAACACAGATGTAACAATAGCTTCCCTACATTTTTCTAGCCTCTTTTCCGACCTAACTAAGATATTTCCTTGTCGTCCAGTTTCGATAAGTTCTTGCGGTGAAAGAAATATTTCTGCCGCTTTGCAAAGGTTTTCTTTTGTTTGTTTGTTTGTTTGTTTGTTTGTTTGTTTGTTTGTTTGTTTGTTTGTTTTCTTTAAGGGTCTAAAGGCGACTCCTGCTATGAAGGATGCTGTAATGATGATTGCGGTTTTTTTCGATCACCACCTGGCATTCTTTAGCGCGCACCGACATCGCACAATGCACGGGCACCTTGCTTTTCACCTCCTTCGAACAGTGGCTGCCACGGCCGAGATTTGATGTCGTGTCCTTTGCTTCAGCAGTCGAGCAGGGATTCATCACAGGTGATGGCGTCTTGGACAATATGTGCACCTACCAATGACGATGAACTTTCGAAACCTCTTTTATGCCCCTCCGAAAGAAACATTGCGAGCGCCAGAAATCAATAAAAGCTTTTCAATAGAAACTGCTAGCAGCAATACGCGGCGAATGGGAGAACATCACAGTTGTCACCTACTGCATCAACGAAATTGAACACTAAAGAAAATGCAGGAAATTTAGATTCCTCTGTCCCTTTCCTTAAGTGCTCTGTCAGCGATTTAGTTCACTATAGTCAGCGAGAATGTTGGATTGAAAAGCCTTCCCGCCAGGTCATTCAAACTCGTGATGTTTTTACCAGGTATGACGGGTCGCTACAGCATTGAGGTACACGGCGCAGCGATCGCCTCTGAAATCAGCCAGCGATGGCGACACCCTTCGTTTATGTATGTATGTATGTATGTATGTATGTATGTATGTATGTATGTATGTATGTATGTATGTATGTATGTATGTATGTATGTATGTATGTATGTATGTATGTATGTATGTATTTATGTATGTATGTATGTATGTATGTATGCATGCATGCATGCATGCATGCATGTATGTATGTATGTATGTATGTATGTATGTATGTATGTATGTATGTATGTATGTATGTATGTATGTATGTATGTATGTAAGCATGCGCGTGTGTGTGTGTTCATTATACTACATACGTGAATATAACGTGGTACCCTATCGGTACTGGTCAACATTTACTAGTCCTCGTTAGCCGTTTCATTCCGTTGTCAAGAGACTGAAGAGGAGAGTAAGCTGCAGGTCTAGTTGCTGATTCATAATACGAATAAGTCAGCGCAAAAATACCGACAAAAGCAAAAAAAAAAGAAAAAAGAAGGGCACATAGGACATTCACGAGCGCTCGTGAATGTCCTATGTGTCCTTTTTTGTATTTCGTCGGTTTATTTTTTGTTTTTTTTGCACTACTTCGCAAGTGTGATTCATTCACGTTCACGTTGTTTAATACATTCAAGCACACACTAGCAAATTATTTCACGAGGGGTGTACTGCCATCTCTTAACCGAAGTCCCCGTGATAGTAACCTCTTTTAGCTTACTAATTTTTTCCGGAGTACTGACTCAAAATGGGCGGAAAGTAGGTCATCAGTAAGTTCGCGGCTCACTGGCAAGGTGGTCACGCGCATGGATCATGTCTACTGTCTACTCCATCGTAGGTATAATTTACACGTTCGTAGGGAAACGAACTTTTTAGAACCCCCGGCACGCAAGAGTCTCCTTAAAAATATGGTCTTTCCTTTTTTAAGTCATGATTCTGACACGAAAAAATTCCCGACTACATTTATGTTGGCTGAAAGTATACGCATTCAAAAAAATCTAGACCCCACGGGAAAGTGAGCGGTTGCCGAATTAAACTTCGCCCTGATGAGCACGCCCCCGCGGATGAGTACGGCTGGTCGTCTGCTAAGGCGGCCCTGATTGTCGCTCCTACCGCCGGCGGGGTTCTTTTTAGCGTGGCAGTACGTTCACACTTCACCACTGGGCGTCAAGACAGAGCGCAATTAGCATCCACTGAAATCACGCGATGCTCCAGCGCCGCCAGCGGCGAGACCGCCGCGTGGAAGTACGAAAAGTTGACGGTTGAGGGAGAGAGTGCAACGTCCTCTCCGTGTTCCTCTCGGGCGTGCAACCGGTTTGTCCGCCGGCACAAATTGGTTTCGGACTGATCGCTCTTTCCGTTGGCTTTTTCGGCGAGAAGTCGGCTGCGGAGCCCGCTATGCACGCCCATGACGCCGAATGACCGGATGTGAACATAGGCCATAAGTACGTACCATAAGGTTTAGTTTCGCGTGCGGTTGAAAGACGACTTAACAAACAAAAGCAAGGAAAGCAAAGCACCACCATGCATTTCTGTTACGGCAACAACATGATGAAATGCCGGACTTTCTGCGGACAAGTAGTCCGCCTTAAGAAAAATGTTTAAACAAGTGAAATGAAATGGAATCCAGCAGAGAAAGCGCGCATCCGCGTCATACGCCAACGGCCTCAGTGATGCTGGCTCTTCAGAACAACCAGGAAAGCCAGGTGTCTCAACAGTCGGTATCTCCCCGCACAAATAAGCCGCTCCTGCACCCCTAAAGTATCGCGGATTAAACCGCAATTGTAAAATATTTAGTACGACAAAAAGACCGACGATTGTGCTTTCACAGACGCGAAGGTGAAGAAATAAATTAAGAAGAGAAAAGGTTCTTTGCCACTCCCAACCGGTATCTGGCCAGGGCCCAGTCTAGACTTCCGCTATCTCCCCCGAGAAGTGAAGCGTAGGGATGTGGGGCGCAGGGAAAGGCAATAGGTTGCTAGACTTGTAATGGGAGCTTGAGAAGGAATGGGGACAGAAAGTTCTTCGATTATTTTTTTTTAATATTTTATTTTGGTTTGCATTACACAAGCAATGAAAACCGGGGGAGAGCAGGCAAAAGGTGCATCAACCTCTGACAAATGCCCCCCAGCCCGTAAGAAGACTGTATAAAGAAATAAAATAAAAAAAAAGAAATCGGATAAAGACATACAACACGAAATATGCGCAGAACTATACAATACAAAACAGATTGTATGACGGCATATCGTTGGGAAACAGATTAGACATGACATAATATCGTATTACTCCGAGGAAAAAAAACAAACACTGTATATGTAAAGAAGGAGTATATATACGACTACAAGGCATCACAGGGACACACGTCTGGACAATCGTGTCCGGAAAAGCAAATTTGAAATGGAAAAGGTGTAAGTGAAGTTTTGTTTGGCTTAGGTCTCAACAAGTAGGCTGACTAGGCGTTTCTTAAATTCTTGATCACTAGAGTTTTCGAGGGCTAGATCTAAAATTTCCTGATAGGAAGACAACAAGCTAGGTACGAGGTATGTCAGTCTCTCAAACCGTAGTTTGTTCGAACGTTCGAGACATTGGATTTAACGTTAGGTAAACTACAACTATGGAGGTCTAAAAAAGTGTCTTCAAAATTTTGTCTGTTTTTATCAGCGTGCGCACATGATTTGCGAGCTTTCTTTTGTAAGTCTACTCAACGGAAAAAAGACTCAATTTCTAGAAATACTATTTCGTGCTTTCTTTATTAGATACGTTTGCTATAGCGCGAACAGCTCTTTTCTGTAGTAGAAATATTTTTGTTTTGTTCGTTTGTGTTGTGGTTCCCCATACCAGCAATCTATAATGAATGTATGAATAAACAAGGTAATAGTACAGCTGCATTTTGAACTTTACCGGTAGTATAGCGTTCTATAACTTAAGTATAATGCCGATAGAATCGAACACCGCTTACGGCTCAAATAATCTACGAGATCGGACCATAGAAGGTGTTCTTCAAAAAACACACCCAAGAACTTTATCGACTTTTCGCGACTAAGCACATTATCATCGAATTTCAGCCCAAAGTGGTCTGATTGATATTTGTTTTTAGGTCTGAAGAGTACATGCTTAGTTTTCTTGACATTTATTCAAGCCTGTTTGACTTGAGCCATTCTGACAGTTCTGTCAACCAGAGATTAGCTAATCGATGCGTATGTTGTAAGTTTTCTCCTAAAAAAAAAAAAAAAAAAAAAAAAAGGCGTTTACGTCATCGGCATACACAATCACGTCTTTTGTGTAGGGAATGTTGGTTATATCACTGATACAAAGCAAGAGTAAAACTGCCAATACTGAGCCTTGAGGAACTCCGGTCGAAATTCTACCCATGTTAGATTGAACGCCATCTACTACTGTAAACTACAATCGGTTGTCAAGGTAACTAATTACTAAACCTAAGGGAACCCTCTTATTCCATAGTGATGGAACTTTTTTCTCAGTATTAATCATGTTTTATAATGTCAAATGCTTTACGTAAATGCATAAATATTCCTATAGTGATGGATTTGTTCTCTATGCTTTCTATTAGCTTTTCATTTTATTTCTAATAAGGCAGACTCGGCAGACGTATTTTTTTTTTTTTTCGAATCTAAAACTGTTCTGGAGCGATAATTTCATTTTGTTCAAGGTAGCGGTAGAGGCGAGTGTTGATGACGTGTTCAGCTATTTTCGAGAATACCGATGAGATATATATTGGTCTGTTGTTATTCATGTCGTTTTGGTCCTCTCCTTTGTGAATCCCAGTAACGCTGGCTATCTTCATGCTGTCAGGGAAGAGACCCATTGATAGTATTCTGTTAATGACATGCGCCAGCTTATCAGCAGTTATATCTGTAACCTTATTGATCGGAAATGTTAGGATGCCATCAGCACCTTTAAGTGTGTCAAAAATCTTCATAATTTCGGTAGCACTGCGCGGTGTGAGGAACATTGTTCTCGCATAGCTATTGTTCAGGTAAGTAACTGGATCTTTAGCACCGTTAGCAGACCGTTGGGTGGTTCCTAAAGCTTCACATTCAAAAACTTTACCATTAAAGGAAGTTGCAAGTTTTGGGATTGATGACCTAGTAATTCAATAAATGTACCCCGTGTTTCCCGAAGGCCATTAGACATCGCAAACCTTCTTTGGAAATAGTCCCTACGTGCTTTATTGACATCTGCGCCTAGCTTGTTTCTGATTACTTTGAATTGACGAAATATATCTAAAATTTTAGTCTGAAGGAATTCAGAGAATAGGCGGTTTCTTTCATCAATCCTCTTATAGAGGTCTCTCGAGATCCATGGCTTACGACATTGCTTATTTCGTTTAATACAAGTATCAGGAAAGGCCTTATCGTAGATTTCCTTGAAAAGACTTGTGAATATGTGGAAGGATCTACTCGGATGCTGATCAAGAAATACAGCACTCCAGTTTGTGTCTATGGTAAGCTTGCGAAAGTTTTCAGGGGTTCTATTATCAACTTTCCTGTAAGCATTTTTCTGCTTATGGTTTATGCCATGTTCAGTATAATATGGCATTAAGCAAAAAATAGGCATGTGGTGACTTATTCCTAATTTGAAAACACCAGCAATGGTTCTGGTAGAGGTTACGTTGGTAATGCACACGTAGATGAGGCTATCAGTATTATGTGTAACTCTTGTGGGTGCTGTAATCAGATTTTCAGTGCCATGATAGTGTATCAAGAAAAGATTTGGTTGCTGATTTACTTGAAAACAAATCAATATTTATGTCTCCGACAATGCAAACCTTTAGGTTATTTTGTGCTGAGTAATAAAACACTTGTTCCAGAAGAGCACTGAAATTATCTTTTGATGCCGCGAAGAACCCCCCCCCGGGGGGGGGGGGGGGGGTTGGACTGGTAGACTGCCACAACTAAAAGATTGCCGCAAGATACGGTTAAGAGTTAGCACTGTCGTGCATTGCGCAGAATTCAGGTATGAGGCTGAAAGCTCTCTCCATCTGATGTATACCGATACTCCACCTCCTCGCTTCCCGGATCGAAATAAAGATATACTTTTATAGCCTTCAAACTGATGTGCGTACATCAGATTGATTTGAAAACCAAGTTTCCGTAAAAGCTAATACCCTAGTCACACGGTCATTTTCAAAGGCGATTGAGTCGATAGCCTTCGAGATTTTCAATCGCGATCGAACTCGAAGGAGTTGTGCCGCTGCTACACGGCAAAACTCGAAGGCTATTGAAATAGTTCTGGTGTTTGGCGCCAAACTTATATGGCGCTACTATCGTTGCTTTCGGTTTTGCTTAAAGTACTAAAATCTCTCTATAAATGCAAAATAAAATATAACTGTTACCTTTTTTTAGTAACTGCAGGTGTTTAGTTGTTATTCAAGGACAGCTTTCTTTTTTTTTTTAACGCGTTAGCGTTCATACCGTTCATACGACTGTGCTTTTCATTGTGTTTGTTTTTCTCGGCGGCGCATGCTACAGATAGTAGTAGAGAAGAGTACATAAATAATACGCCTAAAAAAAAAACAATACTATTTTAAAACTATTACGGGTATTAATATTTTACCGCGTAAATTAAAGATATACAATAATAACGCTTGTTCACGTTTTTGTATCGTAAACGCGCTGTGCACGTGTGTGCGTGACGCTCCTCGGGTCAACGCTAGCAACCTTGCGCGACGTTCGAAGGCCTTCGAGAGCTCGATAGAGTTCTGAGCTGTTCCGTTGACTCGATAGACTATCGACTCAATGGCCATTGAAAACGCCCGTGTGGCAGTTTTCGAAGGCCTTCGAGTCGATAGGCAGTCGGTTCGAGGGCCTTCGAAATGCCCGTGTGACAGCGGTATAAAACATCAAACTGCACATGGAGATCATTTCGGTACGAGTCTATGTCATCGGCTTTGTGACTGCGAGCATTCATATGAAAAATTGCAAAAACAAATTTACGATCTTGGAACTCACTATTTACTTGCGCAGTCTTGTGCAGTTGGCACAGGCTTTCGCGGTTGCTTGTTGGTGAGTACCTATATGTGACGATATGATGTATGTGACATTTTGTGGGCTACATAAATCATGTAAAGGTGAGATGTAAAAGCCATTGCCAACATATTAGGTCATTTTGCACGGTGCTTCTTCATTGTCAATAAGCAGTATCGTAGCACCTTCCTGTTTTCTAACAAAGACACGCTCATTTCGAAACCACACATAGCGATAGTTCTTGTTGTTGTTTTTTTCCCCTTTGCACATTTTTTTTGTCGTCCAGATAAGCCTTTTGATGCTTGAGGTGAGATTTTCATTGTTGTACATGTCATATTGTTTCAACGCCATTCTTTTTTCAATCCACTTGTCCCTGACGGATATGTTCCGGAAACGCACAAGTACTGGGGGAATGCAGTTTGCTTTCCCCTTATTCTATGCACTGCCTCTATGTCTTCAAAGGTCGGATCAGGGAGTTCAAGTCTGCTTGCTAGTGACTGCACAATGGCTGTCAGGTCTTCTGTATCGGTTTTCTGGACTCCATGAATTTCAACACTTGCCTTTCAAAAATACTGTTGCAATCTTTCCACTTCCGTTTCCAGTTGGATAATACGATCATTTCTTGAAACCAGCTGATCCTCCAGATTATTTGCTTGTTTCTTTAGGCCATTAGTTTCCTCCCTGTGCGCATCAATGAATTTCAGAATCCCATCATATTGCTTCGACAGCATATCAAGAAATGTCTCCATTCCTGTGATTGTTTCACTTTTATTTTTTATTGGTGTCATCTAGTTTATCAAGTTGCTGTTTATGTTTATTTTCCAAAGCAGTTATTCTCTCTAACAATATGTTCAGTTTATTCATAACATCAGCAAGGGATGGTTCCGGGATTTCTGCCTCAGATTCATTGGTTTCATTATCAGTTTTTTTCTGCGATCGCAGAAGCCGTTACTTGGTGGTTGTACACGTCGGGCACGACCAAAATTGCTGGTTTTCCAGCGGAATGCTTTTAATAGCAGATTTAGATAATCCACCGTGATAAGAATGTCCACATTCAGAAAATTTCAGATAATTACTATCAGATGAGATTGGCTTCATACAAGCGATACATTCAGTGTTGTCAAGCGTGATTATACAGTCTGTTGCAGTCCGCCGGAGTGAAAAAAAAAAAAACAACTAAAAACAATAAGAAGGTAGGCGGGGAAGCCCTTACTTACAGACAGGCGAGGTGACCGAACGTTACTGCACCTCTCGCATGCTCCGCCGGACTGCAACTGTTGAAGCGCAAGCCGTCGTTTTTGGCCCTGCTCGTTCGGATGGTTTGCGGCAATTGGTTGTACCTGAAGTGACGTAGCTGCATGGTTGCTGTCCTGATCAGCAGCACCGTCCAGGATGTCACCAATGACGTCACACCAGCAACGGTGATGCAGCAGAAGATCACGACCCAAGAAACAGTTATACTAGGGGTCAACTTTCTGTGGCAATGGAGCCAAAGCTAAGCGGGTGGGTCTTTCATAACTGTGTTACTACGCCATGTAGTTCCGAGTACCTGGCCTCGGTTGCGGTTCCGGTAAAGCGCACGGCGTACGCTGTCAAAAACAGACGCGCGTTACGAACGCGCGCAGAAATGGGCGGAGAAAAGCGGCCGACGCATCCCACCCGGCCCCGCGTACGCTGCTTGCGTTTTGCAAGGTTGTCGACAGGGCGCGCAGCCATCGACATGAACGCTGCGTATTAACTCCCGCTGTACTCTAGTTTAAGCCTGATACAATAATAAGGTTAATAGTTCATTAATGGTATAACATTCCAGAGCATCCACCGCGAAATTTGTGAAGGCACTATATTCCTGCGCGGAGGGAGCTGGTGCTTTCCGGCTGCGTAGCTTCCACCACATTGCCACAGAAAGTTGTCCCCGAGTATAGACAGGATCGTTTCGAACTGCCGATCGACGGAACTTATAGACAAGCGAAGTAACGGAACGTCTCTGCCACGCTCGCATGCTTCGCCAGACTTTGATATGTTTGACCGCATATGCCTTCTTTACAAGTCTACCTGGCCCCGAGAATTCCTCCAGTAGCGCAGTCCCTATCCACGCATTCCTGTTTGTCACAATGAGCTTGGGCTGTCATCTTCAAGACAGAAAAAACTAAAATAGCGGAGGCTGCCTTGTACAGCGGTTAGATTAACCCATGCTGACCAGCACTGTGCGCTGCAATCGGGGCTACAGTCAGGGTTGGTGGCGGTCGATACTCGTATTGCTGAAATAAAGTTTGGGAGCCGCGTTGTGGCCTTTCTACGTGGTCGGCGTCCGTAGTCCGGGACACCGCATGCATGACGAGGACCCGTACCGCACTCGTTTCCCCAGAACCCGTTCAGACTACGCGAGGAGCAGCTGAAGAGAGTAGTCTGCAATGTCTTTCTGGAAAGGGTATAGACAGAGGTGCGAATCTTGAGTTAATGGTGTCTTTGCTGTCCCACTAGTATTCAAGAAGGATTTGAGACTCCCGGCTGCACAAATGAGAAGCAGCCGTCCATATTTTATTCTTTTTGTTAGTGGGTATGGGAACACTATCTTGTTCCGTGACGGTTTGTTGCAAGGTTTTTTTTTTTTTTTTTTTTTCTTGTGTTAATCGGATAATGGGTTTCGTCCTATGTTCAAAGCTGAGCACACGTTTGTGAAAATCTGTCATCTTAGTTTAAAATGGTTCCAACTCGATTTGAATGCGTTTAATGACGGCGGGTAGTAATTGCACCTGGAGTTCTGCACTGCAAGCGCATGAGCTGCCTTCAAAAGTAACGATAATAAAATAAGAAGAAAATGAATATTGGTGCAAAGGCTTACATTTAGAAGAGTGTTTTATGCCTAGAGCGTGTTTAAAAGGACCAGCAGTCCCGCCTCCGCCCTGGTCAGGCACGGCTGGTATCGAGGGCGAGACGTACGTCCCAGTTATAGGGCTCTTTTCAGGGTGGAGCAGGAATCACACACGAGATAGGGCCAGTAACATATTTAATCAGAGCTAGATGCCCCCGCTCACCCGACGGTCTTGAGGCTGCATCTGGACGCCACTGCAGTGATCCCGTGCTTGAGGTGGGCGATGACGACCATAGCTGCAGGCAGCTCTGATGATGACTTACTTTTTACACGGTGAGCTCAATATACGTGCCGGCAGGATTAGCGAGTCGTCTTCATATTTTCAGGCAGTTGTCCCTCTGGAGACGAAGCTGGGTCGACCTGCTTAGCGCGTCTCTCGTTTCTCTCTGCCCCGCCGTCCTTCTGCGGCGTTCCGTGTCACCTCGGGTCCTTTATTCCCGTTCTCAGAACCCTCGCTATCCTCTCAAAAGCGTCCGTGTTCCAGCGTGTCATTCAGCGACCCTTCTTCGCGCCCAGTTTTCGGACAAAAGGCGACACCAGCAGACAAAATTGTGGAGAGGTCCGTGGCTCCCGGATCACCAGGCAACGCGGATCTCAAGCCATTACAAGGGGGAGCGCATGTTCCCCCTCGAGACCGTCCATGAGCCAGGATGCATTGCTGCCTTGTAGTTTGTCAGATATCTCAGCCTGTCAAGCAGGCTGCTCCTGCCGCAGCCATCTGCACTTTTTAGGGGCGACCTTCCAATCGGGCGAGGGAAGTGGTAAAAACACCACCTGTTTGGGCTGCTGCAAACCGGTTCCACTGCCGCTTCCACCGTACTAACGTCAGGCGCAACACGACAGCCTATATATATATATATATATATATATATATGAATGAAAGACGCCAACAGTCGGCGAGTTGGCTTCTTTCATTCATGTATTATAACGAGCACCCTCATTTCCCCTATATATATATATATATATAGATATATATATATATATATATATATATATATATATATATATATATATATATATATATATATATATATATATATATATATATATATACGAAGGACGGGCCCCGGTCGAAACGTCGGAAATAAACCGTTGTTTTCGTTTGTGCGCCCCTACCTCATCTTATATATATTTCTGGATCCTGGAGGACCTTTATAAAACACACACACACACACACATATATATATATATATATATATATATATATATATATATATATATATATATATATATATATATATATATATATATATATGTGCGTGTGTGTGCGTGCCTGTGGGTGTTTTGTGTGCGTGTCACCTCAAAGACATGCTAGGTAAAAAACCTGAAGATTGGGTAAGTAGCGACGTCTACATCCTTCTCCGGTCCCTTTTCTTCCGGTGACGCTCGCTTGTCGGCCTCGTTTTGTACCGGTAGGCTATTTTGCCTTCGTTGAATTAGGAGTGAGGTCATTGGTCCTAATTCGTAATATGGCTTTTCACTAAAAGCGCGCATTCTTTGACTAATAGGAGCACATGTAAAGGTCGTTGCAATGCACAAAAGCTAAAGAGCTGGTTGGTTTGGTTCGTTTATAAGGTTTGACGTTCCAAAGCGACTAAGGCTATAAGCAGAGTCTTCACTCTCTATAAGGGACGCCGTAGTAGAGGGCTCCAGAAAATTCGACCATGCCGCTGCCGGGATTAAGATTCCGTGTCCTTGGATTTAGGCAGCAGTCGAGCGCCGTGAGCACTGAGTGACCGCAGCGCGGCAGAACTACCTTGTCAAATGATAATTCCGTTGTTTGTGGGCTCTCGTCATCATTATTCACAGGTTCTTTACGCAGCAAACAGTGCTTCTTACCACGCGTCAGTTATAATCCCGGTGGCTGTCATAACCGCTGGAAGCTCTTGAATAACGAAATGTAAAAATTAAGTGTGGCCTCCAGCTGCAACCAATATGCTCCCATATAATAGGGGATTTCAAGTGGATGGTAGGTGAAGTGTTCTTGGAAAAAAAAAAAATAATAGGGCTTAGCTTAGTGGCTCATCAATCAGCGTGATATGTAGAGGGGCCCCGCACTGTATTCTGATGCCTTGTCGGGCATGTTTTATAGGAGTGACCCGTGGTAGACGCTGGCAGTCCTGTTTAGAAAAGGTGGTGGTGGTAGTGCTTTCTTGAAATAATAATCGAAAAGGAAGGAAAACAGTGTTGCCGGCCGCGGCAACTGTATCTAACAGAGAATTTTAGAATAGAGGGTGCTATTGGTTAGGGGAATAGGGTAATAGCGGGGCGCGAGTGCGCATGCGCAGAATGATTACAGCACCGCTCGCCTGTTGATCGCAGCAATCCGCGCGTGCGCACTGTAGTCCCATTATTACCCTATCCACCTAACAGGTTGGGTTCCCCTATTCTAAAGCTCCCTAAAGTCTGAAACACCCCAGTTGCGGCCGGCAGGAAAGAAAAGGGATAGGGAGATGATAGCGAGGCGGAGTACAGAGGGGAGGGATAGCAAGAAAGGACAGGGGGAGCTTTGTACATTATTTACAAAATGCAATAAGGAACGAGTAAGAAAATATTGCTTTTTCAGGAACCCGGTGTCCTTACTGCAGGAGTGGCGGCAAAGCCGAGGAAAATACCGCCACTATATATAGTACAGTGGCTAGAATACTAAGTGGGATTACCGCCAAGCGGCGCCTATGGGGAGCGTTGAAGCCGTTTGGTGATGCTTCCGCTAGATGGCGCGTCTTCTCGCTTACACGTCAGGTAGGCGCATGAAACGCGTGCTTGAACCCTGGAGTGTGCACGGGATGTGGGCGCTTTGCGTTGTTTTTTGGTGCAAATTCTGCCTGATGGTGTATGAGGAGCCGGCGACAAAGTCATTGTTTTGTACCTCGTTACAAAAGCGGGTACAAATCGTACTAGGAAGAGTTGTTCTGTGTGCGAAATTATTGAAAGGCGCAACGCTGCTGTTTGCGAGCTGCTTTGGAAAATAATTACTGTTACATCAGCTTTGGCACGTTATTTATGGCACAACTGCTAATGTTAACTGATAGAACGATTGTGGGTGGCCCCTTTGTACGGCGTGTTCCGGACCATTTTTCTGATTGTGCCTTGATATACATGTGTCAAAAACCGTTTCACGGAAAATAATCATAAGGTATGGCTGTGCCCATCGTTCCAGCACTGTCATAAAGGCAACGAAATATAACGATTAAGGGGCTGCGGCCATTGCCATGTGAGGAGCCTGATGACCTGACGGCCAGTTCTGAACATAAACTGGCTTTTAATCACATGCATACACGCATGGACTTTTCTGTTACCTCATAAAGGTTCGTGAGATCAGTGGGGTGTCACTGAATGTAGCGTGCAGTGTGCGCCTAACCGCTGATCTGGATCTCCTGAGCGCCGATCGAGGAACGTACGTGTTGTTCGCTATGCAACAGCTCGACACGGCTTTCGGCAGGTCTAGTTTAAACTATTTTAAACTATTGAAGTGGGTAATAATTCTGAAGTAGGATATATATATATATATATATATATATATATATATATATATATATATATATATATATATATATATATATATATATATATATATATATATATAGATATATATATATATATATATATATATATATACCTGCGTTCAGAGGTAGATGTTTTGTTGAAGTGTAGCTTGATATATCTGATGATATCTAGCTTTACAGCATCGAACGTGAACACGAAATGAGCACAGCTATAGAATTTCATTTAAGCATAGCCTGCAAACGTATCGGCTCCCGGTGTTTTCCTTATTTATTTATTTATTGTAAGTACCTACAGCGCTCATGAGGCATTATTGTAGGGGGGACACAACTACATACAATAACACAGGCAAAGAAGGAATCGGGAAACTTGTTAGCAAGGTAACACAACACTAATAGAACACTAAATGAATTCACAAGTAGTATAAGTGATAACATAACGTACACCGAACACAGCGCTGGTAAACGCACGAGGTCTGGAAGAACTATATCACAACATCATTTCAACAGTACTTCGGAAGCCAGGTGCACAAACTACATCATTCGGAAGCTTATTCCAGTCCGGAATTGTTTTAGGGAAAAACGAACATAAATACATTAATGCGGCATTGATAACTCTTAATCTTTTTCGTGTTGTCTAGTCTCTCCGAAATGTAATATGGCTACTTTAGATAAGTGTTTTTATTAATACCGGTACAATCATCGTAAATACTGTACAAGAACTTCAGCCACCAGATTTTTCTTCGGGTTGCTAAAGTCTTCCACCCAATACGGTCGCGAAGTTCAGAGCTCTTGATACGAAAATGATAACTGCCAGTTAATTAAATAACGCCGCTGAAGAACTGAAACAAAAAACAAAAACAAAAAACAAATGGCGGTAATTTAGAAATTTTCCCAATGCCTCAGTGCATGCTAATCAATTATAGAATGAAATTTCGTTGTGCAGCAGAGGTGTTTCTTCTTGTCTCACAGAAGAAAAACAGCCGAATTAAGCAGCCCAGGCAAAATCAGTAGCGAAGCAAGACAGTAACTGCGAAAACAAAATTACTACCAACCCTAAGGGATTCTTCAGCTGCTCACCTATCTATTAGGAAAACAACAAAATTCACGTTGAAAAAAAAAAATTCAGGGAGGGGGGGGGGGGGGGGTTACTAGCACGAATATACATGCAATGTTTACAGCTCATGTTCCTCCTGTAGCTTTGTTATGTCATGCCTTGCCACGTTTAGCTAAGTACTTAAATAGTTCCTTGGGTTTTCATTAGGATTAAGGAGGCCTAATTAACGTCTTTAGTGCCACTGTGTCATATAGGATGAAGCCAACGACCTTCGATCAAAGCGCAGCTTGAAAGACTGGCAGCTTAATACGTGAAAAAAAAAAAAAAAGAAAACCGGGCACCGAAATTGCGGAGTGGTCTATCTAGCACTGTGGCCAGCAAAGTTCGTTTTACCTCGGCCCGTGTCTGGTGGCACTTACTGTCGGCAAGTTTTTCTTGGAGTGATTGCTGAAAGGAGGTTTCAAAGCCACCCCGGCGAAATCCCATAGGAAGGCTGGTTGTAATTCTTCCGGTTAAAAATGGCTGCTGCATAGAATAATAAAATTACATCGGCATGACTTAGATAGTTGACAAATAAATAAAGATGCCGTGTAAAAGTGGAGGTCGCAGTAAGAGCAGAAAGTATGCATCGGATCTTTTCTCAAACGCGGCTGATTAACCGCGCGGCGAGCAGACGATCTCCCGCTCCGGAGCATCGCGGAAGGGCTTCAGAGTCGGCAGCGCGGTCCGCACACTTTCCCTATTATAGCCACTGTAACTATACCGCGACCACACACGTGCTGGGAAGAACGTGTTGGCTCTAGAGAAGGCAAAAGTACAGTCACCCGCACGCCTGTACTTTTGAACTGCGCACGCGTGCACTATGATGTCAACGGACGCTCACCCACAGTGCCAAGCCGTGCCGTTCTGAGGCAAGCGTCGTGTCGTGTACAAAACTGATATAATACATCCTACACACACGAATCCACCCAAACCTGAGTAAATGGATTGTCCTCTAACTGCCTCCCTAAATGAGGTTCGATTTAGAACACTGTATTAGAGTAAAATTTTACCCCAAGAAGAGGGAGCACTTGCGGGTGGCCGCGAGAGTTCATTTGGGGTAGATTTTCACTCTCCAAAAACGGCGCAGTTACGGCATGCAGTGGGAGGTGATATGGGGTAGATTTTCATTCCCAAATATACCCCGCCGGGGTGGCGCAGTGGTTACGGCGCTCGACTACTGTTCCCAAGAATGCGGGATCGAATCCCGGCCTCGGCGGCCACTTTTCGACGGAGGCGAAAAGCAAGGCGCCCGTGTGCTGTGC
Source organism: Amblyomma maculatum (assembly GCF_055883805.1). Lineage (NCBI taxonomy): Eukaryota > Metazoa > Arthropoda > Arachnida > Ixodida > Ixodidae > Amblyomma > Amblyomma maculatum. The sequence continues at coordinate 140,123,253 of NC_139350.1, read as the reverse complement.
GATGTCAGTGCACGTTAAAGAACCCCAGGTGGTCGAAATTCTCGGAGTCCTCCACTACGGCGTCTCTCATAGCCTGAGTCGCTTTGGGACGTTAAACCCCACAAACCAAACCATTCCCAAATATGCGGAGCACTTACGGTTGCTATAGGGAGCAGATGCTGACTGCGAAAAATCGTTCATTTGCGGCTAATACGAGACGCTTTTACTGTGGCATTTACCAATAATATTAGGTTCGATTCATTTCGCAATTACACTGCGCTAATCACCATCACGTGCGACGGTTTGGTTCTGTCGAGTAAGGGATACGCTGTGCATGACGGCTTCGTGTATGTGCACGGCGCCACGATCTCGCCCCACCGACGTCCTCAAAGACGTAAAGGCAGCGATCTGATGAGCTTGTCCTTTGGCGTTCCCATCCTGTCTGTAAATTATAGGCGAGACTGCGTTATTTGGTAAGACTTTGTACGCGCAAAAGGACCTAGAAGGTGCGCTATATCAACTTGATATATTTTGCCAACATCTTTAAGGGACAGTGGTGCAAAGAAAGAGCGAAGACGTCAAAAGAAAAGCGCATCGGATCGCTGTCTTTACATCCTTCTGAATATTAGCTTTGCTACATTGTGATGCCGTACATACTCACGACGTCGCTGCCACGCGCAGCCTACCACCGTATTCAGCGGAAAAAGGAAACGAAGCCCATGGCGGCAGTTTACGCTTTGTAATAACGAAATTCAATCGAACCTAACAGCAGTGGCAATGGCTGCCGTCTTAACATCCCATATTAACCTTCGATTCCGCTCTACTGTACTTACTGCTTAAAATTTACACAAACCATACAAGGAACAGCCGAAGTAACATTAGAAAAAAGGGGCTTTTATTTAAACATGGGTTCACAAAAAATGTAAAACAAAAACTACCACACAGAATAAGTACAGGGCCGGGCTTAGCATGAAGCTTCTCGATCCAGAAATACACATTTGCCTTCCATTCCAAACAGCATTCATAACACAAGAATAAAACAATGAGAATGCAGAGAGCCAAAAAAAAAAAAAAAGTGTACTGAAAGCACACAAAAATATGAAAAGTTGTGGCGAAAATTTTAGGCACCACGCTTCAGCATTCGAAATTTTCTCATGCATTCCGCAGCGAAACTACGACGGTTCTTTAGTTTCACGAGCAAATGTACCAGCGGCATGAGGTAACAAATGAATACGAAGTGCTTCCTAATTTTCGTTCGCTAAGGCGCAACAACAGTTTGATAGCTATAACGCGTTTCCCAATGTTATGTTCGGGACTGTGGACTTGCATTTAAGACAAAAAAAAAAAATCATTGCCTAATGCCCAAACACAATGAGTCAACACAGAAAAGGGACGAGAGTGAAGAAGGGGTAGGGCTATAAAAATGCAATTGTGTTTGACAGAATACCAAGACATTGATAATTTTCATTCATGACAGTAATGTGTAATTTGCAAAAGCAATTTTTACGAACAGTCACTATGATGAGTAATAAGATAATTGAATTTGACCACCCCTGGGGTTGAAAGCCACAAAAACACGCTTCAGAAAGACATGGTGAGACAAAACGCAGTTCGGGTACGCACACAGAAGAAACATTTTTCACCGAAGACTGCAGCTTAAAAAACAAACAAAAAGGTGATCACTTCAAAACAACTGCGTGCACCCAGTTTGGCGATCAGGCAAGAAGGTTGCGAATGGCTGCAGATGTTACATGTATGCACGGAAACCAAAATAATTAATCCTGAGATTACTTAATTGAATAAAAATGTCGAACAGCTATCTCCACTGGCAACAGCATACATAAGTGCAGACATATGAGAAAACTAGAAGAGAGCACGCGAGTTGTGCTCGGCAAAATTTAACGCAGGTACTTCACTGACAATGCATTAACGATGCGTCGTTCAAACGCGGGCGTATAATAATGCAAATTACAAAAGCAACGAGTCCTTAAAACAGTATACTTGCTCTAACACGCCCCTTTGTTCCGTAGCAACCTCAAACGCTCTTGACAGCCGGCTAGACGCGATTAAGACGCAAAACGAAAAAAATAAAATAAAAATAAAATGAGATTTTCCGCCGAAACAGACAAATGCAGAAAGCTTACGATGCTATTTTCCACCCAGAAAGACATAAGACTGGGCTTCAAGAATATCCTTCAGGGCTGCCATAACAAGGCAGAGATATTCCCCAGGTGAGGAGAGCGACAAAGCACGCACAAGAACTTGTACCGGTGCGCACACGACGACGTCGAGTCAGAGCGAAGCAAAAGCCAACACACCGTTCACAACGTCCACTCAAGTGAACAACTCGCGCAGGCGTCTTTTCATTCTCAGTCGAACTTGGAAATCGTTGGAGGCTGCCGCGAAGGTGCAGCCGCTCGCGTATCCTTAGCCGAGCTCGCCATGGAGGAGCAATTAGAGAACTTAAGGCCTACCTCCTACGCAGCGTCCGCTTCACTCGGTGCAACACAATCCTTAGCGTCACTCGCGCAGGCGTCTTTGCACTCTCAGTCTCACGTCGAACTCGTTGGTTAAAAACTGGCGCCGCTCACAATCAGGGGGTTTACATGAGAGCGACAAAGTCGGGCCGGGTGGGCCTGTCGGGCGGAAAACCGGCTGTCAGGATCACGTATACGCTAGGGGGTCGAGCTAGACGACCGTCGGGTCGGGTCCCGACAGACCGACTGCAGGGTGGTGGGTTGGCTGGACCCTAACCGCTGGGCGAGGGGCATGTATACCCTGACGCGTCGGGCTAACACAGTTCGACAACCGGCTCCCCCCAACTCGACTCACTTGAATCGGACTCGTGTATATACAAGGCTCATAACTGTTTCAACAGAGGCCGCAGTCAAACCGTGCAGCCGGCCGGACTCCATCCAGCGGCGTAATTAGAGATGTTAGGCCTACGAGGCCTGCTGCTTGCACCGTCAGCACCGTCCGCCTCGCTCGGCGCGCAACACGATGTTGCGCCGTCTGCTGATGACCACTCCACTTTAACTCCACAGCAGACGCCTCTCGTCGAAAACAAAACTCGCCGCTTCAAAAGCGAAACTGTTAAACAAATACGTAAAGAAGCGTAGTTTCCACTGGCGTATGCTTACGGAGCACAGTGTCGCTTCGGCCTTTCTCGATCTCAATTGTCATACGTTCTTTTTTCTTACACAGCGTTAGAATCGTGGATACAGAGCTCCGTCAAACCAGTCAAACCTCCGCCAGAGCTCGGCGGAAAAACAGACGGAGTGGCTTCGGGGTTGACAAGGTCCTGTGCTCCGTTAACCGGAGTTCGTTCGCATGGCACGGACCTAAAAAGCGGATGGCATGTCGTTAGTGCTCTCTTTTCGTGCATTTCGTGTTAAGTGTGTATCTTTATATCATCATCATCATCATCATCACCACCACCATCATCATCATCATCATCATCATCATCATCATCATCATCATCATCAGCCTGATTATACCCACTGGAGGGTGAAGGCCTCTCCCATATTTCTCCACTTAACCCGGTTCTGTGCTAGCTGCGTCCACTTGACCCCTGCGAACTTCTTAATCTCATCCGCCCACCTAACTTTCTGCCGCCCCCTGCTACGCTTTCCTTCCCTTGGAATCCAGTTTGTTACCCTCAGCGACCATCGGTTATCCTCTCTTCGCACTACATGCCCTGCCCATGTTCATTTCTTCTTAATTTCCACTAGAATGTCGGTAACTTGAGTTATTTCTCTGACCCACTCTGCACGCTTTCTCTCTCTTAATGTTACCCCTACCATTTTTCGTTCCATAGCCCTCTGGGTTGTCCTCAACTTGAGTAGAACTCTCTTAGTTAGCCTCCACGTTTCAGCCCCATAGGTGAGTACAGGCAAGATGCAACTGTTGTATACTTTCCTCTTGAGCGATACCGGTAAGCTGCTAGTCATAATCTGCGAGTGCTTGCCAAATGCGCTCCATCCCAATCTTATTCTTCTTGTTATTTCCTTTTCATGGTCCGGATCTGCGGTTACTACCTGTCCTAAGTAGATATGTTCGCCTACTACTTCCAGTATTTCGGTACCTAATGTAAACTGGTGTTCCTTCCCGAGGCTGTTGAACATTACTTTAGTCTTCTGCATATTGATTTTCAAGCCTACCTTTCTACTTTTTCTGTCTAGGTCATCAATCATTATTTGCAGTTCATCCCCCGAGTTGCTTAGCAAGGCAATGTCATCAGCAAATCGCAGATTGCTGAGGTATTCTCCATCTACCCTTATCCCTAACTGCTCCCATTCCAAGTCTCTGAATACTTCCTCTAAACAAGCTGTGAATAGCACTGGGGAGGTTGTGTCTCCTTGCCTAACACCTTTCTTTATGGGAATTTTGTTACTTTCTTTATGCAGAACTATGGTTGCTGTGCAGCCACTATATATATCTTCCAGCACTTTCACGTACGGCTCGTCTACCCCCTGATTTCGCAATGCCTGCATCACCGCCGAGGTTTCAACTGAGTCAAATGCTTTTTCGTAATCAATGAATGCTATGTATAAAGGCTGGTTATATCCCGAGCATTTTTCTATCACCTGATTGATGGTATGGATATGATCGATAGTAGAGTATCGTTTCCGAAACCCTGCTTGATCCTTTGCTTGATTGCAGTCTAAGGTTATCCTGATTCTATTAGCGATTACCTTAGTAAATACCTTATACGTAACAGACAGTAAGCTGATTGGTCTGTAATTTTTAAGGTCCTTAGAGTCCCCTTTCTTGTGAATGAGGATAATGTTTGCATTCTTCCATGCTTCCGGTACCGTCGATGACACCAGGCACTGCGTATACAGGGTGGCCAGTTTTTCTAGCACGATATCTCCCCCGTCCTTCAGCAAATCTGTAGTTATCTGATCCTCTCCAGCTGATTTCCCCCTTTTCATAGTTTCTAGTGCTTTCGTGACCTCGTCCTTCGTCACTGGTGGAACGTCTGACTGTTTTTCCCTACCGCCAATCTCATTACGGTCCTGACTACTTTGGCTACTGTAGAGATCTGTATAGAACTCCTCGGCTACTTTGACTATCTTGTCCATATTAGTGATGACGTTGCCCGCCTTGTCCCTTATTGCATACATCTGGTTTTTGCCTATGCCCAATTTCTTCTTTACCGCTTTAAGGCTTCCCCCGTTCTTTATAGCATGCTCAATTTTCTCTATGTTATACTTCCTTATATCGGCCACCTTGCGCTTATTGATTAGCTTTGATATCTCGGCCAATTCGATCTGGTCTGTTGGATTGGAAGCTTTCATACTCTGGCGTTTCTTAATCAAATCTTTCGTCTCCTTAGACAGCTTACCGGTATCCTCTCTAACTATCCTACCGCCTACTTCTACCGCGCACTCAGTAATGATATCTCTGAAATTATTGTTCCTTGCCTCTAGGGTAATGTCGCCATCCTCAGTTAGAGCTGAATACCTATTCTGTAGCGAGATCCTGAACTCTTCTGCCCTCCCCCTCACCGCTAATTCGTTGATGGACTTCTTTCTTACTAATCTGTTGCGTTCCTTGTTCAGATTTAGGCTAATTCGGGACCTCACCATCTCACTGCATCGCACTTTCCCGATTACCTCTACATCCTGCACAATGGCGGGGGTTGAACACATTATGAAGTCGATTTCATTTTAATCTCTCCGTTAGGACTTTTCCATGTCCATTTTCGGTTCTTCCGTTTGCCGAAGAAGGTATTCATGATTCGCAAGTTATTGCGCTCTGCAAACTCAACTAGTAACTCCCCCCTGCTATTCCTAGAACCAATGCCATAGTCACCTACTGCCTTGTCTCCTGCCTGTTTTTTCCCTACCTTGGCATTGAAGTCGCCCATTAGTACAGTATACTGCGTCTTTACTTTTCGCATTGCCGATTCTACATCTTCATAGAAGCTTTCAACTGACTGGTCATCATAACTACATGTAGGTGCATAGGCCTGTACAACCTTCAGTTTATACCGCTTATTAAGCCTAATTACGATGCCTGCAACCCTCTCATTAATACTATAGAATTCATCTATATTACCCGCTATATACTTATTGACAAGGAAACCTACTCCTAGTTGTCGCCTCTCTGGTAAACCTCGATAACACAGTACATGCCCATCCTTCAGTACAGTATATGCCTCATTCGGCCTCCTAACCTCACTAAGCCCTATGACATCCCATTTCATGCCCTCTAGTTCCTCTAACAGCACTGCTAAGCTAGCTTCACTAGCTAGGGTTCTAGCATTAAACGTTGCCAGGGTCAGTTTCCAATGGCGGCCTGTCCAGCGGAGCCAGGCTTTCTTAGCACCCCCTGCTGCGTCACAGGTCTGACCGCCGCCGTGGTCAGTTGTTCCGCAGCCGCTGGTGACTGAGGGCCGGGGTTTTATGGAGCTTATCATAGGAGGTTGTGGCCAATTACTGCACCAGGGTTGCCAACTCCTGTTCTGGTGAGGGGGTGCGTTGCCGGAGGTGTTCATCGCGGATTTTTTTTTTTTTTTCATCCGGTGGAGAATTGCGCGGCACCGGGATTTGAACCCCGGTCCTCTTGCATGCGAGGCGGATGTTCTACCGCTACGCCACCGCTGACGGGTGGCGTGATGGGATCTTTATATCACTCCCCTATTAATTTCTCTTGCTGTCTACACACACACTGCTCCTTTATTTCCGCCGCAGTAGCTGAGGCGCTTCAGCGTTCGATAGGAGGTGCCGTGGTTGATGCAAATCCTTTTAAATCCAAATCCAAGCTCGATTTAAAATGTTATTGATTGTTCGAGCAATCCAAAACACTTTGAAAACAATTACCGTACGCGTTTGAGCAACCAGTAGTTTGAAAAAAAAAAATAAAAACTTAAGAAACGGCGCTACGAAAGACGCTTTCGAGTACGTCGACAGCGAAATCAAAGTGAGCACATTTGCGCTAGTCGATGAACGCAAGAGCTGGCCCCTCTTTAACAACTGCCCTTTAAAAATTAAGCTCGTTTCAGTAGCAACAAAAGGAATAGGCATTGTATATGATTCAATCCTAGTACACAGCGCGTTTATACATCTTTCCCTTTCGAATATCGCCCAATGACGCAACGACAAACGCACGCGTGCTGCAGCTGCTCCCCGTCCTGTATTTGCAGCTTTTTGATCGGTAGCTTAAAGCTGTCAAGTAGCCCTGGCCCTGACAATATCACTGCAGAAGGGTTTAAGTCCACCAAAGCTATTTCCAGCCTTATCTTTCAGATCATATTCACCCAGTCTTAAGTTAGCAGTTCGATTTCGGATGACTGGAAACTATGTAGAGCATCCCCAGTGTTCAAATCAGAAAACCGCTCCGATCCATCCAATTACCGCGCGATTTTATTAACTTGCATAGCCTGTAAAATAATGGAACACATCATTTACTCCCAAGTTGCAAGCCACCTTGATAATAACTAATTTTTCTTTAAGAATCAGCATGGCTTCCGCCCCTGTCTTTAATGCGAGACCCAACTCTTTGAATTCCCTACTGACCTTCACTTTAATCTTGACTCATCTTTCCAAACCGATGTCATATTCCTGCACTTTTCCAAAGCATTCGATCGCGTCTCCCATCAAAGACTGACGTTTACACTTTCACGCCTTTGTATTGATCCATTGACTTCAGCCTGGACTGCTTCCTCACGAACACATTTCAGTACACAGTCTTCAGGGGGCATCATTCCGCCACACACGAAGTAATTTCGGGCGTGCCGCAAGGATTTGTGCTTGGGCCATTGCTATTCTTTATCTTTATAAATGACCTCCCCTCTGGCATAGCATCATGCATTCGCCTGTTCGCCGACGACCGCGTGTTATACCGCCGCATTTCATCTCACGATGACCAAGTAACCCTTCAGAACTACTTACGTAAATTGAAACCTGGTGCTCAGACATGGAGGATGGAGCTGAATGTACCCAAATGCAAATTCGTACAGGTCTCACGTAAACGTTCTAACATTTCCTATACACATTCACTAAAGGCAACTGTCATATCACAGGTTGAAACAGAGCACTCCTGCGTCTGCAGCTCCACCCAACGCACCGTTGGAATTCAGTCATCTCTCCACACCGGACTTGGGTCTGGTAAAAGGATACGTGCATCAGGTGACTCGGCGACCGGAAGTTAAATCTGTGACCGGTTTAATGGGAGGTAGGAACTCCTCTTGCAGTCTTATGGTAAGAGCTATAGGGTGTTTCATAGACAGCAGTACGTGAAACAAAACGTGGATGTAAAGAGGTGAGCAAAGTCTCTATGTATACAGATAGGGAGTAGAGTAAGGGTACGCATTCCAGGGAAGAATCCTAAGTACAAAGGTCCTTTTACAGTACTGTCCAAGATATCGCATAATGCATTTATGCTGAGTGACGCAAATATTTGGAAAATTAGTCCTTGTGCGGGCCGAGAGCAACAATAATAGTAACCAGAACATACAGTCGTCTGACAATGCTCCTTTAAAGCTCTCAGTCCTTTTCATATGAGATTCCTACCTTGCTAGCTATCCCCATTCCCGAAGTGCAATCATCTTCAGCCGGAAGGCGAAATGATCAGGTACGCGTTCAAATTCCGACTGACGCGCCCAATCAAAATGCTACGCTTATACAGCACCGACTGCTGAGCGCTTCATAGGATCTGATGATTCTATTCAGGCAACAGTTCTACATCCGGTTGTAGCGCCCAGTCAACATGAACTTCTTTCGCCGGATAGATATGTAACTGAACTTTATGGTTCAATACAGGCACCTTCACGACGAATGACTGATGCGCCCTGTCCCCATGCTTTCTCTGAAACACCTAATGCTCATGTATCTAAGCCTTCGTGTTTACGTGGAGACCTTCATAATTCTTCGCTGCCAGCTGTGCCAGAGAGGCGCGCCACTGAATCTTCGGACTGTGTTGAATCTTGTTCTGCATCTTCAGAGTCGTGTGAGGCACTTAGAAAAGGTGCGTACCATCATGTAATGCAAGTGCCTCGGCGGTCAAAAAGGCGACGCCAGAAACCGCGCCACCTAAGGGATTTTAATTGTTCCATGATTGTATTACTTGCATTTACATGTGCCACACCTAGTCAGGTGTTCAAGTATGTTTTGGGCTGGCAGTTCACTGGGTTGCCACTTGTTCATTTTTTGTTTACCGAGTGCTCTATTTCGGGCTTTTTGTCCCATAAGGGGGAGAGAGATGGTAAAATGAATGTAAAAGGAGTGTTGTCAACAACCCCCGCCTTTACGTTCAACAGAGGCGTGGGATTCCCTTTACGATTACCCGTCGTCCCTCTATGAGGTTTGAAAACACAGTTAAAAGTTAGGCCTGTCCACCCATGAAGTACGTGTGTCGGTATGTGATTGAGGAATATGTTCAAGAAAGTCACTTTTTTTTTTACAAACAATGGGATATTTATAGCCAGTAGTCCAAATTGCACTGCATAATAATAGAACACAATAAAACTATAAAAAGGCCACGATACGATAGTGATAAAAAACGACTCGGCAAATGACAACAGAAAAAAAAGCGACAATGAACACTGCGATAAAAGACGACTATAAAGATAACAAGGCAAGTATTCAGATATAGTAAGTAAGGGCACGAGTTACACAGAAAACGCAGCGAAAAAAAAATACTAAGACAGATCAAGGTTAATTAAACAAAGGAGAAAACAATATTCTATTAGCCTACAGTCTGTGGTGAAAAGGAATTCTCACGGGTTTCTTTTTCGGTGAGGCGTCGAAGTCGCAGAGCTGATCGGTAGCGGCGGCCGTACAGATAAAAAGAACGATGATTTGATCGTGGGCTCGGTGAAAAACAAGACTTTCCCAGCGCGAGCGGCCGCGAGAGAGGCCTGGAAGACTGAATCTTCCTGGAGCGCACTGTCGCGGGCGTGCTGTGGTATGCCTTTTTATACTCTCGGCTGGCTGCGCTGTGGCGCATTCGCTGCCCCGAACGTCATGTTTTAGCATGCCCGGAGGAGCGGGGAGATCCCGTAAGTTCCGCTCTATATGTGAGGCAGGAGATCCCGTAACTTCCACTCTATAGGTGAGGCAGCTTGTGACAAGTGTATATTGTTGCACGTGACAATATCATTAATTAATGTATAATGATGTTGCTTCCCCGACCCTCTTAAAAATTGTTGTTGTATAGTTATTCTGTTAACAAATCCCGTTAACAAATGTATAAGGTTGCTTCTTTCACCATTATTTTCAAAAAAAGAGGCGGATGATGCTGTATCGTGGTTTCGGTTTCGATACCGAAACTTACTCGCCTCAAGGGGGCGCTGTAATAGCGGCACTAGTGCAGGCAAGAAAACAAGAATCTCGTTGAATGTCTTAGTGACGATATAAGCCGATATTATTCTGCTGGGGGACATGAACGGCCACATCGACGATCTAGATGGATACACGGATTGTAACGGGAAGCTACTGCTAGATTTCTGTGAGCGACTCGACCTAGTTATAGTAAATAGAGAAACAAAATGCGAAGGACAAATCACGTGGGAATTCCGCAACAGGCAGACTACCATTGACTGCTGTCTAATGTAGCAGGGAATTTATAGCAAGGTCACAAAAGTGGAAATAGACGAAGAAGGAGAGTGTAGTCTGGGAAGTGATCATAAACGTATTAGTTTGCAGATGCGGCCCTTGATGAAAATAGAAGTGGAACTTAGACAAAAATAAACGCAAAATTAAACGAAGATCAAATAGCGCAGATAGCAGCAGGCACAGAGGAAGCAATAGAGAAAAGCCCCATGGAAGACTGGGATTATGAACAGGTAGAACTACTCATAAGGAGGAAAATTCAGGAGGTTAAAGTAGCAAACCGCTGGAATGGAAAGTGGAAGCCACGGAGCTGGTGGAATAAGGAAATCAGGGAAGCCATTGAACAACGACGGCCCGCTTCAAGGGAACACCGAAAGGCAAAGAAAGCACAGGTATATCAGGAGAACATAGACCAAAAATGGGAATCATATCGACAAAAGAAACTTGATGTACAGGACCTCGTCCAAAGTAAAATAAAGCAGTCCACCGATCGCTGCTTGGCTGACATACACGATGCCACTAGAGGCGGACCAAGAAAATTCCGGAACCATATAAGCTGGCTAGGTAAAAAGAATCAAAGAGCGCAGGACCGGATTCAAGGTAACGAGGAAAATTATTTAAAGGGAGACAACTCAGTGAACTACATTACATCAAGTATAGTCAGGTCATTTAAGAGCGACGATAGGGTAATCTCCGCCAATCAGGAAGCAACACGAGATAGCAGAATAAAAAGCACATTAGAACTGACAAATCTAAACTGGAAAAAGGCAGAAAAAAATATTCCTAAAAACACATCTACAGGAATAGATGGAATTCCGATCAAGCTGATTAATGAACTTGTTCCAAGAAGTAAGGAAATGTTGGTAAAATCTTTAGAAACAGTCATAACGAATAAGCAAATTCCGGACAGCTGGCGGCAGAGTAAAATGAATTTGATTTATTAAGGGAAAGGAGAACGGATGCACATAAAATCCTACTGGCCGATTATGTTATGTACAGGTTGGCCATGCAGGCGGTGAAATTAAAGGTGCAAGCATGGGTAGAAAGTAACAAGATACTCGGAGAACTTCAGAAAGGCTTTAGAAATGGTAGGCGCTTAGATGATAGCCTGATCGTGCTTGCCCAATGCATCGAATTATCTAGAGTGGAAAATAGACCTTTGTATTTGGCCTTCCTGTACATAAACGGGGCGTACGACAACGTAAACAGGGGACTCCTGTGGAACATATTAAAAGAAGAAGGTATCGGTTATGAGATAACAGAGTTCCTACAGGAAATATATACCGGGATAAATAAGTAGAAATTACATGGGAAGGGATAAGAAGTACGGAAGCTGTCAAGGTATGCAAAGGTTTAAGACAAGGTTGTCCTCTGTCACCGCTGAACCTGGAACGGAGGATACAAGAAAGTAACCTAGGTTTTAACCTGTCATATAGATTAGGCGGACAGGCGGTAGACCAGCGCCTCTCCGGTTTGATGTATGAAGATGATATTGTGCTGCTAGCTGAGAGTAGGAAGAATTGCAAACTCTAGTTAAGTATTGCGGAGACGAAGGGGCGATCTAGGCTTCAGTTTTAGCGCTATTAAGTCGGGTCTGATAATTCTCAACGGCTCAACTGATCAGGGTCTTAAAATACAAGGCCATGAAATACCCAGAGTAGCAGAATATAAAGACCTCGGAGTATGGATAAACGAACGATTGGCATACATTGAAAAGCATGAGAAATCACTTAAGGCAAAAGGACGAAGAAATGCCGGAATAATGAAGCATAGGGCATTGTGGCGCTACAACAGGTATGAGGTTTTGAGGGGTTATTGGAAAGGAATTATGGTGCCTGGGTTTACTTTCGGAAATACGGTTTTGTGCCTAAAATCAGAGGTACAGTCGACATTAGAAATAAATCAGAGAGCCGTCGGACGATTAGCACTAGGTGCCCACGGCAAAACCACAAATGAGGCGGTACAGGGAGATATGGGCTGGGCATCTTTCGAAGTATGGGAAGCTAAGAGTAAAATATTATATGAGGAATGCCTGAGGAAATTAGAAAGTAACAAATGGGCAGCTAAAGTATTTAAATACCTGTACTTAAAAAGCGTTGACTCACAATGGAGGAAAAGAACTAGGAAACTAACCAGTAAGTATGCTTGTCACAAGGACGAAGAAATAAAGAGCGTTAAGCAACAGGTGAAAAACACAGAAGGTAAAAATCGGATAAATTCGATAGAAAAGAAACAGAGTGTGAAATTATACCCAAAGTGGAAAAGACAGATGAGGAAGGAAGTTTTCTTTGATAAGTCAAGACGCAGTGGCCTACTTTTTGAAGCTAGATCAGGGTGCCTTAAAACACGCAGCTACAAAAAGAAATTTAACAATGAAGATGACGCATGTGCAGCATGTGGTAACTCCACTGAAACAATTTACCATATTATATTCGAATGTAATGGTATCCATGCGCAAGTCGGTGCAGGCGCTGTCACTCTTCCTGAAGCTCTGGGGTTTAGAGATACCAGTGGCCGGGTGAATAAACCGGCGGTGGAAGCTAGCAAAAAACGACTGGAAGATTGGTGGCTTAAAAGCAGAGAAGTGACATAATTTTAGTAATGTAGAAAACAAAATCAATAAATGGAACGATGGTATAGTTAGCCAATCTAAAACAATAATTAAGATATAGGGAGGAAAATGAGCAAGATAGCTATTGCTACCACCCCGTTTCAAAGGGGACTCTCCTATATTCCATCCATCCATCATAGTGCGTATTTAAGATACCGGGCACTGAATAAAACGCCCCCACTCTCTCAACCTCGGTCCGCGGCTGCGTCCGTGTGCCTCTGAAGGTCGACGTCCGGCGGGCCCCAACGTGCTCCGGCGTGGCGTTCATGGCGGCCACGCCGTTACCACAAGCTCCAAAATAATGACACGGTCAAGCGCACATGTATTTTCGCGTTGGGCTGCGCTGAATATTATGGAGGTTCTTAAGAGGCCATCGAGCATCATTTGATGTCTATAGGCCGCGACGCCACAAGCGGCTGTTCTCACGGCGGGCAAGTGGTCATGCAGACATTTGCAACAAAGAAGAGGACGTTTGTTCAGTAACAGATGTTTATTAGGTGCTACCCAAGAAAACGCTGGCGATAATCTTGACAAAGACCCTGAACCTTTGTTTGTGTTCTGTTGGCTGAGAGGGCACAATGTTGACAGTGCGTTTTTCTGGTTGTCACGACTCGTAGTCGTCTCTGCTTGGCCGCAACCGGTTCCCGCTGAGCCTGGAACATCTTGCCTGATATTGTCCTTTTTTGACCAATGAGCCTCTCTATTGCGGCGCCTAACGGCTCGCTCCTGGGCATGGTGAGGGAAGAGAGAAACATGGTGCAATGGTAACGATTTCATTTCCGTCTTGTCGCTGTCCTGCTGAAGAGCCCCCAAAAGAGGTGGGGGGGGGGGGGGGGGTCCGGGCGTGCGCCCTCAACGAGAAATCTATATCGAGGGCCATCTCCTCCAGGTCCGGAGAGCGACGGCCGCAAACTCAGGATTCCGGGCCATCCTGGTGCACACCGCCTCCGCCTCCTGGTGCGTGCTGCGGTGGTCTGCCGCGCGTTGGTGGTTTATGGACGCCTTGTGTACTCACCAACAGGCCTCCGGTCGGGTGCGCGACGAGGCCTTCCCACGCTGTGCGGCCGCGGAAAATCAGTGCCACCCGATCTAGGGCGGGGTCCACCGCCAACTGTAGTTGGTCCGCTCAGGTGGCCACGCTCAAGGTGTGTGGCGGCTCCGAGTCATTTTGGTTGGTCTAAGTGGTGACGGATCGGTGAGGCTGTCTCCGCAATCCGGCCATCTATGTTCCGCCCACCACGGCCGAAACCCGTCGCGGTAGATGCGGCCGCTCTGATGGCAGCCGCTGGGGTGACGACTGTAGGCGACTGTGGCCGGTGGTGTTGCTGCGGTCGGGGGCTGCGGCTGGTTCTGGCGGATAGCCGACCGGGCCTCTCCGTGTGTCCAGGCAGAGTGACTCCGTCGGGGTGCACCGGCCACTGATGGCCCCAACGGCGTCGCTACTGATGGTGTCCTGATCCTTTTGTTGGTGCCTACATGTTGCCTCGTGACAGTGATTGCTCTATCCGCTGCGAGATTCGTGTCTAACGTAGTGTGCCTCGATACCTTCACTAGTCTAGGGAGCCTGGATGCGTCCTTTATCGCCCCCGCTCCGTTCAGAGTGAGGACAACCACGTCGTCTGCTACGGCACCCGCTATTGCGTAGTCTATCTCTCGGGCTCCAAGCACACGAATACGCTTCTAGATTCTTGTCTGTAGGTGCGCTTCGTGCTGACAGAATTCCGTGTGAGGTTGCAGGCCTTAACAACAGATAAAGCAGACTCATTTTTTGATGGTATAGTTTTGCTAAACCTATGTTGCAGTGTTGTCGTCCTATAAACTTTTTTGCTTCGAGATATTGATTGTTCGCGTAGAAAGCATGCGACGTGGATAGGCGTGTTCTCGCACCGCGCATGACATATGTCGTAGTTGACTGATTCTAATCGCCATGGTGTTGACGTCTTCCCTTTAACATAGACAAAACTCTATTTGTTACACTTTCCCAAAGCAAACTGGCGGATTTAAAAAAATGCTTATTAAAGGGCAATCGCGAAGCATTGAAATACGAAATTGAAGTGTACGAGTAATAAAAAAACCGAATAAACAGCAATACTGGTATTGACGTGAGTGTTGGGAAACATACCTGCGTAGCTATTATCATGCTAGCTTCGTATTCACCCGCAGTTTAAAATAACAGGCGTATATAGCAGTGTTTAAAAGCTTTTATTCGTTTATCTTAGATACAGAGCAAGAGCTGATGAGGCGGAAGATGTTAGCAAAACTTCATCTTCACATGGCGACAAACCTTCTTCACATGCCACTGGCGACACAGGATGTCTCATCGTTTCTTTCGGTGGCTTCCTCTGTCGCTAAAAAGCTGCAACAGCAAAACAAAATTAACAAGTTGAAGGTGAAAATAAGAACGCCCGTTGCCGGAATTAGACCTCAGCCTGGAGTTGCAAGCGCCAGCACATTAGTGCCCTTGACAATAGTCAAAATACGACAACGGCAAGCGATATGAACGTAACGTTGATGTAAAAACATTGTATGTACTTACTGCTTAAGACAAATACGGTTAGCACAGCCGTTGTTTTTAACTTATTTCAATCATCAGTTCGATTTTGTTCGAAGTTGTACACTTCAAAATGGGCCTGCAGATAATGTCAGAGCCGGTAAATAATGAGTGAAGCTTTTAATATAATGTCGAGGTTGGAATCATCAACGCAAATGCCTTTCCGTGCTTGTTTCACATGCAACATATTTTAGCCCCCTGGAAAGATCGTAGCATTGTACTGTTTGATAATGCAGATACACAACACTCATTCGTATTATTGTAGTATTTTTACTTTGTTTGAGTGTACTGGCTGCCAAACGCCGTACATTGTACAACATAAACGGACGGACTCTAAGAGCGGTTACTGCACGTTAGACACGAAGAACGAAGAGCACAATAATCACCTGGCACAAGCACGATCCTTTGTCGGCTACCCCTTGTCGCGCTCGACTTTTGCGATCCACAGAAGCCTTTTTTTTTCTTTTTTTTTTGGCTATGTTGGAAAGTTAAACATTCTCCAACCATTTCTGGAGTGGTTCGCACACAGAAGCACACAGCAACCAGGCATTCTGCGCCGCAAAAGCCACGGCCAGGCGGCAGTGCAAAATTAACATGGGCTGCTTCCGTTTGGTGCGGGCTATGCAGTAGCGGACAGAGGCTGCGAAAACTGGCCGAGGCGGAGACAGCTGCTTGAAGAATGTCCCCACCTTGAACAAAGCGGGGTGAGAGAGGGCGCATACAGGCACCCTAGTCCTCTCTAACGTCACTTTAGCCCTGTCTAGAGTTACTATATAGACTTCGACAGAGTTGCGCGAAGGTGCCGCATAAGCAACGAAGTTATGCAGCGAAGCCATACGTCGTCTTTGCGGGAATTACGAAGAAATTACGTTGGCTGTCCTAATTGAAATAAGTCATCGTCGCTACAGTTCGCACACAGCGCGGCACGCCGTACCGATTACGGATGATGCAATGCAGCAGGGGTGCCCGTCGGGTTGGCTTCACGGCGCTACATGGTTGCTTGGCGGCGAAAGGAAAGGAACGCGGAACTCTGGCAAAGCCTGTGTAGTAACTCAAGCCCTGTCTGCCCTGCAGCACCCTCTGGCAACAAATAATAAATTTCCATTATATATTTTCTTCCCGTTCCCAGGCAATAGTTACCTGCCATTTGCCCAGGTCCCCAAAGTAGCGAGTAGAGAAGTGAGCCAGCTTGCTTGTGTCTTTGCCACCACCTGCTTTTCCCCCACCCCCTTTCTGGGCCGAAGGAACATTAACAACAGTACTGCTAACCCTCCTCAGCAAGCTCGTGTCCTCACAATCGGTTCTTTACACGCACGCTCTTCTGAGCGGGCGCAGTATTAATGTGAGGGCCGTCACACCTTCAGATGTTCCCTTGCCTACTGCGGGGTTTGCATGAGTGAGACGGGGGGATAGTTGGAGGCACCAAACTTTTCGTGGGGATTCGTGCACTCAGCGCTGAAGTTCTCGACCCGTGTTAGGATGTCTCAGCTTTCGAGAGCTCCTCAGCAATTATGAAAGGCCCAATCCATTTAGGCCCAAGACCAGCCGCGAAAACCATTCTGGCATCGTTGAACAAAAGCCTAGCAGACTGACTTCAGCTCTTCACAGCTGTGGTTTAGTGGGGTTCAGTGTGAGGTCTGCTGTCCTGAGTTTTCCCAGAACGCATCGGAGACGGTCGAGGTGTTCTTCGAATGTGCAGGAGCAGGTGACGATGTAGTTCAGATAGGCGAGTGTCTGGTGCCATGTGGCATCCCAGTACGGGGTCGATCAGCCGTTGAAAGGTGCTCGGACTGGATGCTCGGGAATTGTATGTCTGCACTGGTGTCTTCTCTTCTTTGGCCAATGCTTAGTGTTCCGAAGACGAATCTTCTGTGTTGCCTTTTGCTTTCTCGGACAACTTGGAGATGTTATCTCATGGTCGTCCGATTTGCAGAGGCCGCATGGGTACGTAACATTTCCTTCAGACGCACCTTTATCGGCAGTAGCAAAAGGGCAAGATTTGGGCATGTGCCCAACCGGAAATAGTTGTAGCAGCAATAAACCCCAATCAGTTTATATGACCGAGGCCTTAAAAAATCCTAGAGGGCACTTTTGGACCACTAAAGTACGATGTAGCGAAAGCCATTATAGAGCGGTGGATCGTAGCCCTCCACTACGGCACCTCTATCTCCATCACTTTTCACTCCCACCTTCCTCCCTACCTTTACGGCTTGGTACATGTGTCCGCTGAAAACTGTGACCGATACTGCGCCTTTTCTATCCTGTAAATCAATTTCAAACGCCGCTGATGCCTGCTGTACTAACACCTCCTAGACATCTGGCTCTGCTTCTGTTTGCTGTATGGTGCGGCGTTCGATGAAGCGGCAATGAAAGGCGCCGCACGGACGCCTGGATCGGACGCCCGGCGGGATGAGCTTCGAATATGCATGAATCACCTGGTGACGTCATGACTTTTCGTGACGGTACATCGCGCGCCGTTTGTCGAACACAACCAGCATTTCATTGAAGGCATCAAACTTCATCGGCGTTCTATAATTCGTTTACAGGAAAGGAAAGGCGCAGTATCTTTTACTTGCGGAATACCGCTATCATGCTATCATCCTCACGGTAGACAAGGAGAATAATGAGAAGCGTTTCACGATCCGGGGCGTGGCGTGGTTGGTAAAGCCCTGGACTTGGGATTCAAGGGATAGAGGTTCGATTCCCGGTGGAGAGAAGGTTTATTAATTTATTTTTAACCCTCGCTCTCGAATGCATGACACCTAGCTCTGCTGACAACCTTCAGCTGAAAAGCTTCTGTCGAAAACGATGAGGAATTAAAGGCTTTCGCCTTAAAATTCAACCGTAGTAGTACAGACAGGCTGGTAGTGTCGGAGGTCCTTGTAAGGTGACCATGAAAGAACGCCCCTTTCCCATGTGTTGGGCCTGGATGACTCGGTGCGCGGGACAGTGTACAGCTCACGTTGAAGGGTGGTTTGATCCTTGTTTATGTTGACGTTGTAAACGACAGGACGCTGCATGTCGGAGCCTTCAACTAGATACATCTGAACAGGCCCTGAGATCTCATTTGTGATTGAAATACCCCTAAGCGTGTGCATATATACGTTCCACCGCAGTGATGGTCGGGAGCCACACAGCTATAGTGTTTGACTTCTTACTGGCCGTGATGCCCCAAAAACCTCTGGTTCCGAGATACGTGCCCAAGTCAGCCTGGAGGATCCTGTTGGGCATATCCGCCAGGCTTTTGTTGGCTAGAGAATTGCCACTTTATAAGATGTCGATCCGGGTGTAGGCGTAACCTGGTTTTCGATCGTTAGACAGAAGCGCTTTTCTAGATAGCCATCACTTGTCGAAAGCGAATTCAGTTGATTGTCTTCCGAAGGACGTTTGTGAGAGGCACGGGGGCTCGTGGACATGGATGGTGATGCCGATGAATCCATTGGAGAGCACGGCTCCTCATGTCGCACGGCTAATGCCTATCTCGGCATGTTGACTGGGTGGCCGTTGCCATGCTCCGCCCAGGGAACATATCTTGGGAACTGTGGGAATGCGGGATGGGCGCTGTTGTTGATGAACCAGGATGGACAAGCTGGACCTGGGTGCGAGATTCAATTTGAGGTGTCGACTGCGGGCAGGCGTTGCAGCGAGTAATGTCGGCGAAGCTACCCCTGCCAGCGTGGCAGCGGCACACCGGTAACGCAGCACTACGCCTAGCCTCAGTCCCCAGCTCAGCCGCAATCATGCATGAGTACCATGCGCTAGAGACCTCCCAACCTTACGGCGATAGGACGCCTGGATCTTCCTCGGAAAGCGAGGATCCACTTCTCTGGAGACAGGACAGGTATTTACGTGGGTGGCGAGGACTTTCAGAGGAGCAGTGCGAAGCCATCTTAGAAGGAACACACTTCTTTCTTTCTTTCTTTCTTTCTTTCTTTCTTTCTTTCTTTCTTTCTTTCTTTCTTTCTTTCTTTCTTTCTTTCTTTCTTTCTTTCTTTCTTTCTTTCTTTCTTTCTTTCTTTCTTTCTTTCTTTCTTTCTTTCTTTCTTTTTCTACACTTGATTCTCCTCTTTGTACAGCAGATGCATCTTTGCAACTTGGAGTAGGAGTTGCGCCCAATGATTATACATCTGCAGGGACAGAGAATAACATGGTCTACTTTGCTGCCTGGCTTGAGTTTAGTTTATGAATGCCCACAGGTGTGATACATCATCATCATCATCAACATCAGTCTGACTATACCCACTTCAGGGCGAAGGCCTCTCCCATATTTCTCCAACTAACCCGGTTCTGTGTGATACAGGACCGCACAAATGCGAGTTGAGGCCAGAGAGCGGAGACTTTGCCAATCATAGCCACTGTTCCTGCACTCAAGTATGGGAAAACCCCGGGGTGGAGACTTGGAGTATATCGGTTCCTGCATCCTAGTTTGCAGATGTGTGCTTGTGAGCAGTTTTTTGTCACATCTTACTGCAATATCGTGGGAAAAGAACATGTAGGACAGTCTATGTAATCCGGAGGCCGCGATTGCTTAGAGAGTAACATAGCCGAGGCTCGTAGAGGGAATGTGGAACCAAAGCTCATTTAATAAAAGAGATGCCACGCGCGCACACACACACACACACACACACACACACACACACACACACACACACACACACACACACACACACACACACACACACACACACACACACACACACACACACACACACACACACACACACACACACACACACACACACACACACACACACACACACACACACACACACACGCACACACGCACACACACACACACTCACACACCAATATATATATATATATATATATATATATATATATATATATATATATATATATATATATATATATATATATATATATATATATATATATCGGTTCTGGCAGTCTGGAGGTCGAAAAGGTAGTGCAACAAAGCTGCCGCCCTCCCTAATGATCATGTGGTGATGCTCGTGGTATACCTGGATGTGTTACATCCACGTTAGGGACGAGGGTGGCACTGGTGAATGCTCACAGGTTTCGGTTAGTAAAACATAAATACACAAGCTAGCGGATGGTTGGACCGGTGTCGATGTAGCTCAGTTACTTTCAAAGCTTCCGAAACGCTTTCGCGATCTTCACAAAAAAGCGCCACATCATCAGCGTATGCCAATATTTTCACTTCACATACTTCCAGCTTAAAACCACGGATGTATTCGTTAGCAATTACCATTCTACACAATGGTTCCAAATATATAGCAAAGAGGAGAGGAGACAGTGGAGATCCCTGCCGCACAGATGCTCTTACATCAATTCTTTCAGATAACACTTTGTTAATCATAAGGCGTGTAGAACAACATGCATACGCCATTTTAACTCCTTTCAATACAACGGCACCAACGCCAATATGTTCCAACAAACAGTACAATATTTCATGAGACACACGATCAAATGCTTTTTCGAAATCCACTTGAATTATGGCCACTTTCCTGTTTAGAGCATCGCAGCACTCGAACACACTACGCGCTACATGAATATTATTAAATATGCTTTTGGTCTTTATTCCACATGTTTGATGAGGTCCAACAATATCTTTTATAATGTTCCCAGCTCCATTGTACAGAACCTTATACTGTGAAGGCCCAGGGAAAGATGTGCTCAAACGAGTTAAAAACATGACTGTTGCACCGGGCGTAAAAACATTATTTTTTAAATTGCATACAGGAACCCTCCCAGTCAAAACATGGATGGAAGAAAAGGGCCTTTTTGTACCTTGGGGCTCAAACTGTCTACTATGTAGGAAACCTGAAACAGTTGAGCACGTGTTCCTGGATTGTTGGGATGCGGTGCTTTACTGGGATGTGTTACAAAGGACACTTAAAAAAAGACCTGCCATTGACGCCACGTGGAATTCGGTACTTGACAACTATTAATGATGATTTTCAGTATGACCTCATCATGCTACTGGGCCTTCACAGTATTTGGAGGAGTAGGATGGCTTATAGACACTGTGATGTCGATGCACGATCTGTATGTGATTATTTTGTTGAACAAGTGTATAAACTAAAAGAAATTTTGAAGCAGCAAGACGCTGCGGAGGAGGTCTTGAGTCTGATGGGCGAACTTGTGGTAATGAAAGTTCATTAGACACGGTTGTCAGCCAAGGGGCATCGCAAACACGATCTTTTACTGATGTATTTGTACCAATTCATGCAATAAAGAAAAAAAAAAGTCGATGTAGTTCAGTTGGAAGAGCACTGGACTTGACATTCGGAGGTCGTGGGTTCGACTCTCACCATCGGCGCGTTGTTTTTCCTTTCGCTTCGTATTAAATATTCTTTATCCCGGTAATCACCATATGACTAAGTCTTGTCAAATGCCAACAACAAAAATATTAAAAAAAATCCGAAACGTTTGCTTTGGGCTCGTAGACTGTCAGCTCCTTTAAACTCTATAATAACGAGCCCCTCATTTCCCTTTGAAATGTCTGCCTTTCCATGAGTGTGCTCTGAATTTGGATTGAATGTGGTGTGTCATGTGACTGTCCTCTCTCTCTCTCTCTCTCTCTATATATATATATATATATATATATATATATATATATATATATATATATATATATATATATTATGTAACGGATAAAATGGTTTTAATACAGGTGAAGGGACGCACACGGCTCAGAAAAACCCGGTACAGTCTGCGCGTGCCTCGCTTCCTCCGCTTCTTCTTCTGCTGCTCTTGCTGCTTATGAGTGCGCCGCTACACGGTGTAACAATTCCCCCCCGGGCAAACGATTCTCGTCCTCGAGAAAATTAGGTAGATCGAAGATGGCAGCGCTTCATGCGAGCCACGTGAACAACTTGTGTCTTGCGGGATCGGCGGTTATCCGTCGTGACTTTGGCGCTAACGCAATTCACGTCATTCAGTTGGTCCAACACTACGAAGGGGCCATCGTACTTGCAGAGGAACTTCTCATATAATCCTCGCTTGCGAATAGGCGTCCAAAGTCAGACGTAGTCTCCAGTGTAGTAAGCAAATGCACGATGATGCAGATCGTAGTGTTCTTTCGAGCGGTTTTGAGAAGCCAGTGTGCGTAAGCGGGCTATGCGACGGGCTTCTTCGGCACGGCTTAGTATCTGGGAAACAGACGTATCGTCGTTGGGGGAAAATGGAAAGATGGTGTCTAAGAAAACGTGGGGAGTTCTTACATAGAGTAAATAGAAAGGAGAATAGCCGGTAACTTCATGATTTGCAGTGTTGTAAGCGTACGCCACATGCGGTAGCACACTGAATCCCAGTTGCGATGGTCAGACGAGACGTACATGGATAGCATGGTTGTCAAGGTGCGGTTGGTGCGCTCGGTGAGACAGTTGGTCTGCGGATGATACGGTGTCGAGTGTCAGTAATGTGAACCACAAAGTCGGAGCGACATCAGCAGTGAATTGCCGACCACGATCACTTATAATAACACGGGGTGCGCCGTGGCGAAGAATAACGGAATGCAAAAGAAACGACGAAACACCAGCAGCTTTTGCGGTAGCGAGAGCAGCGGTCTCCGCGTATCTGGTAAGATAGTCAACGCAGACGATAACCAAGCGGCAGCCCTCCACAGTCTCTGGGAAAGGACCGAGCAGGTCAATTCCAATCTTTTCAAAAGGTGAGGTAGGTGGCTTGACGGGTTGTAAAGGTCCGGTCAGCGTGGTGGTGCGTGCCTTAAGTCGTTGGCATTTTTCACATGTCGCAACGTATTGCTTGGTGGTCTTATAAATTTGTGGCCAATAAAAACGCTGGCGAATTCGGTACAGGGTACGACAGAAGCCTAGATGTCCAGAGGTAATATCATCGTGCATGGCATGCAGAACTTGTGCACGGATACTTTTTGGGACGGCCAAAAGGAGGGCAGCACCGTCAACTGAGTAGTTCTTCTTGAACAAAACGCCATCTTCGATAGTAAACTGCGTTGATTCTGAACTTCCGTCTGCCTCTTGTATAAGAGGCTGTAGTGACCGGTCATTGCGTTGTTCCCGCCTAAAGGTCGCCATACTAGGAAACGTCGACGCGATTGAGGCTAAACATCCGTCGAAGCCGTCTTCATCGTTAACGGAAGTCGGCAGTGGGTGCCGTGACAAGCAGTCTGCATCACTGTGACGTCGTCCACTCTTGTACGCGACACCAAACTTGTATTCTTGCAGGCGTAATGCCCAGCGCGCCAGACGACCAGATGGATCGCGAAGTTCGATGAGGCATAGCGAATGGTGGTCGGTAACTATGGTGAAGTAGCGTCCATATAGGTATGGTCGGAACTTGTGCACAGCGAACACTACTGCGAGGCACTCCAATTCGGTAACTGTGTAGTTCCGTTCCCATTTTGTCAACGTGCGGCTAGCATATGGAACAACGTGTTCAGCCCCACTATGCAGCTGCACAAGCACCGCCCCAAGACCGACGCCACTGGCGTCTGTGTGGACCTCAGTCACAGCAGAAGGGTCGAAGTGGCGCAGCAGTGGTGCAGAAGTTAGAGCAGACTTGAGCAGATTGAAAGAGGATTCGCACTCTGGAGTCCACACAAATTGCGAATCCTTGTGCAGTAGAGAAGTAAGGGGGTGGGCAAGTTGCGCAAAACCAGCAATGAAGCGACGAAAATAAGAAGAGAGGCCAAGAAAGCTCCTAAGACTTTTCAGGGTGCGTGGAGTTTCGAAGTCGCGTACTGCAGCAATCTTCTGCGGATCCGGCCTGATACCATCCTCATTGACGAGGAACCCAAGAACTAAAGTTTTTC
Source organism: Amblyomma maculatum (assembly GCF_055883805.1). Lineage (NCBI taxonomy): Eukaryota > Metazoa > Arthropoda > Arachnida > Ixodida > Ixodidae > Amblyomma > Amblyomma maculatum. Next base: position 140,098,774 of record NC_139350.1, on the reverse strand, counting down.
GCTCTCCAAAATGGCACTTCTTCGAATTCAAAATGAGGCCCGCTTTGTCAATGCATTCAAGAACTTTATGGAGCCTCTCATTGTGCTCTTGGAAGGTCTTTCCAAAAATGATAACATCATCAAGGTAACACATGCATATTTCCCATTTGAGGCCACGAAGGATAGTGTCCATAAATCGCTCGAACGTCGCGGGAGCGTTGCATAATCCAAAGGGCATTACATTAAATTCGTATAAACCATCTGGTGTTATAAAAGCAGTCTTCTCACGGTCGGATGGATGTAGAGGAATTTGCCAATAACCATATCGCAAATCAACAGAGGAGAAATATGACGCCGAATGCAGACAGTCGACAGCGTCATCAATGCGAGGTAACGGGTGTACGTCTTTCTTTGTTACCGCATTCAAACGACGGTAGTCTACACAAAATTGCCAAGAATTGTCTTTTTTTCGCACCAGGATCACAGGTGCGGCCCACGGACTGGAAGATTCTCGGATGATTCCTTTGTGCAGCATTTCGTCCACCTGTTCTTGAATTATCTTGCGCTCTGCTGGGGAGACTCTGTAAGGTTTTTGGCGAATAGGGGGTGCGCTTCCTGTGTTTATTTTGTGCTGTAGCCGAGAAGCTGTGAAATGGCTACCCGATCCATTTGAGGCAAAGTCGAACACTTGGGCATGAGTTGTCAAAATGTCTTGCAGAATACGACGTTCACTAGATGGGAGCGAATTGTTGACCATGCCCTCAAACTCAGCACAATATTCAGACTTGTATTTCGCGGCTCCTCTGCAATCGGAAATAATTCCAACAGTATGAGTCCCATAATTCTCAAATCTCGCTAGTGTCAAACCAGAAGGAAACCGAACAGGCTCTTTTGACATGTTCACAGCCCAGAGGTGTGCGCGAGCATCCTCCGCCTCCACGACGGAGCGTGGCACCAAAATATTTTTTTTTCGCTCCATTCGAGACATTTGGCTTGACGACCGTTGAATGTTTACCCATGAAGGATTCAGATGACTTCACGGGGAGAAACGTCGCTGTCATGGCAGGCAGCAGCACATCTTCCTTCAAGGCGAGAACTCCTTGATGACTCTGAGACATGTTATCTACTAATGCGGGGATAATGTTCGGCTGCAAACAAATTTCACTGGCACTAAAGTCTAAAGTCGCACCACACTCGCGCAAAAAGTCAACACCCAAGATAACGTCATGCGTGGCACGTCTCAATACAACGAATTCTGTCCTGTAGCACTCGTCACCAATTACAACTGAAACTGAGCGTAGGCCAACCGGAACTAAAGTTTCACCCCCAACTCCACAAAACGTAGTGTTTTTGTCCCACACAAACATAACTTTCTGTCGAAGGCGGTTCTTAAATGAAATACTCATAACTGACACAGCGGCACCAGTGTCAACCAAAGCTTCCGTTTTAACATTGTCTACACACACTGACACTTTGTTCTTTAGCATGAAGATAGGTAGAGGTATGCGTGAAATTGACCGTCCGGCGACCTTACCTTCACCGGTCGCACCACCTAGTTTCCCAGCGGTGGAGAAACAAAGCTGCGACTTTGGGATGGCGAACGGGGTTGTCGCTGCGGTGGGGGAGTGATGCTGCGATCGGACACAGGGGAGTCATTCCGTGCATGGCGTTGAGGGGAAGAGGGCCGATAGAAGGTAGCGGGTGGCTGCTGCTCTCACTGGGCACCATTCGATATATATATATATATATATATATATATATATATATATTGTAAGAGAAGGTTTAATCTATACGTCGAGGTCGTCAAGGAAGCGCACGATGATCAAACCAGCACAAAGATCTGCGCGATCACAATTCCACAGACTACTTCCTCTTCATCAGCGTCCAGAAAAAAGGGCCCATCTTCTTCTTCACAATATATATCATCATCATCAGCCTGACTATACCCACTGCAGGGCGAAGGCCTCTCCCATATTTCTCCACTTAATCCGGTTCTGTGCTAGCTGCATCCACTTGACCCCTGCGAACTTCTTGATCTCATCCGCCCACCTAACTTTCTGCCGCCCCCTGCTACGCTTTCCTTCCCTTGGAATCCAGTTTGTTACCCTAAGCGACCATCGGTTATCCTTTCTTCGCACCACATGTCCTGCCCATGTCCATTTCTTCTTCTTAATTTCCACTAGAATGTCGGTAACTTGCAGAGGTGGGCATTTGACCTCAAAAACCTCGACCTCACCTCAAACTCAAAAAATATTTGGCGACCTCACTCAACCTCAACCTCATCAATTGAGGTTGAGGTCCCCCAGGCGACCTCACCTCACTTTTCAGGTGACCATTGGCGACCTCACTCAACCTCATCTCAAACTCAAAATGTGAGGTTGAGGTCGGGCGCTCGACCTCAAAAAAAAAAAAAGAATCATTAAATTAAACCGCAACTTACAGCTAATATACATTTCTCGGTAATCCTAGGGTATATAGGCTAGCCAGAATTTTGAAGTATGAAGGCTGCATTTTACTCCTAATTTTATACAATTAATATCCCGGACAAAAGCAGAAAATCTCCGGACACTACATGTCCAACTCTGCACTAAAGTGGCAATCATCTTCCCCTCCTCGCCTACCCTTTTGTAGTCGGTTTCAATCTAAGGCCTATATGGGTACAACGTTACTACGCATAGGCCCATAATGCAATACAAAGAGTTTATCCCATCTGATCCACGTGAATAAGATTCGTATTAGAAATAAAACAATCCAGTTCTTCCTATAAACTGAAAAGCAAATGCTGTTGACCCTAGTGACGACGACAGCAATGACGATATGCTCTTTTTCTTTTCTTGCCACATAGCGCTAAACAGACAGGGTGTCACGAAATCGGCGCCCATTTTCATCAAGCCGGCACGGCGCGAGGCCCGCGCGGCGTCGCGTGGAAAGCATTAGAGAAAGCCCCCTTCCCCGCGCGGGAGAGCGCGTAGCTTTGTACGCGTTGCCGTCACCCTCTTTCCCATTGCCCGGGGAGGACGGTGATTCATCGGACTGGAATCAGCCAGAAAATTCTAGCATCTTCTATGGGACCTAGCCAATGACGACGCGCGGCTCGACGGGAGGAGAAGAGGGAGCTATAACCACCGAAGCTATGTGTGTGTGCGCGCTAGCTTTGGCGCATGTTAACGAACAGACGCGGCGCGCCCTATTTAAAGCGACCGCGCCGCTCGTTGAGTCAGCCGGTCAGTCAGTCAGTCAGTCAGTCAGTCAGTCAGTCAGTCAGTCAGTTCGTCAGTGTTTTGCGACGTATTCGCCGGTGCTTCGGCTGGACACCCGGGGATCACCCGCTGCTGGCAAGCCCACGGACTTTCAAGGGAGCGGCGCTCGTCTCGTATGGCGGCCACATCGTGACTCTTGAGGCGTCGGACTGCAACAGTGCCCGGTGAACAATTTGGTGTTTGTTTATGTACTCTCTCGTGTTTCATCTGTTGTAAAGCCTCTCTGTTATTGAATCATTCTGTAGTTGCATGCTTAGCGTTTGTATTCTGTGAACCTCTCGTCTGTTGTATTTCAAGTGATCTTGTGTATTCCTTTGTATCGTCTCTTGCTGTACATAAATTGTGTTTTGTTTGTTACTTCTGACTCCGATCCTTACTCTGGTTTGAACCGGCGACCGCTGGGCACCAAACGACCACCCCCTTCTGTCACTACAAGGTAGTTGAATTCCGGCTGAGCTTGCCACGCAAGTCGAGGGCATCTCCTTTGCGACCGGAACAGCTACCCCCACTCACTCTAAGGGTGTCTGGGAGTGTGCGCACCGTTAAGGGCTCATCGTTAATAATACCCCCTAATTATTAACGGGTGACACAGGGACACAGCGAGACACACGGGACGGGCGCTTTTTTTTATCGCCCGTCCCGTATGTCTGGCTGTGTCCCTGTCTGTTTAGCGCTATAAGGCAAGAAAACCGACACCAACTCACCCAAGCTTCCATCCTTGCTCTTTTTCTTAATTAAAAAAAAAAATTGATGATTGCCGAGCTTTTTTTTAATACACTGTACATTGTTTTGCGACAGAATACAGAAAAAAATAGGAATACATTCGTGCCTCGTTTGTACGGACGCCTTGGTTTCCGACCAAAGCTGTCCATAAAGCGAGTCATCCATAATAACGAGTCATGAATAAAAACGAAAAGTATATAATTAAGAAAAAAATTATAATTATTGGCAGCTGTTTTAATTAATTTGGGTATATAAACACAGCCGAGATGTCGATGCTGCCCTCTTCTCCATAGATCCGTCGACCCGAAACGTCATGTCTGTTCTTAAACCTTGTCAGCCATCCTCTTGAGTAGCTGAAGTCCGTAACGCCTAGACAGAGCGTAGAATAATATTTCTCAGTAAACATCCCCCTGTTTTACTGAACAAAAATTCCGCAAGTCATCACAGGTAAAACCTATAAAGACGGAGGAGAAGAAGCACTCATAATGTTGCCGAGGCAGCGAGCCTTCTTTTGAAGCATTTCGTCGCTCACGACAGCACCATTCGCGTACACATTCCCGAACCACATTAACAAGGCTGACTCCATTTCCTCGAACTGTGCTTGGCGCTGTCGGACTGTGGCTTTCGCTGCGATGCCGACGTTGAGTCAATTATCGGAGTCGTGTAGTATATATAGATGGTATACCGTCGACCTGGCGAGGCTGAGGCCTAGTTGAACTTGGGTTTAGTCTTTCATGGCTTGGATTGGCTGAGATGGCTTTTGCCGCTTGTATTCACAGATTTCCCACTTCGCGCCTAAGTTCAGCTCCATTCTTTTGCGTTTAACTCCCGCCATGCCAAAAGTCAGACTAAAGTTGAGGGTTACAGGCTCCTGCTTCTTTGCACTCTTTTTCCCTAGTTAACCTCCCTGACTTTCCGTTCTTCTGATTCTCTTTCTTGCCTTGTACTGTTTCTGTAAGGAGGCGAGGGAGTCAAGCTGGCAGGCTACTATACAGAGGGCTATCAAACTGCCCTTTCCAGTGCCGTTTGTATGTGTTCCTATGAAACAAACACTGCAAGCTGAAGTACATTTTGGAACGACGGCTAGCCGACTACGAAGAGCTCAGACCTTGTCAAGGCCGCATCGTTGACTCAAGGCGAAGCCGACATGCGGATCGCTGTGGTGCAAAATGTGGTAGTTCGGCAGCGCAACAGTGACGAAAACCAGGAGCATGAAAAGAAAGGGCGTCCAGGACGGGACGCCTGGTCCTGGTCGCGTGCTCGTCGCCTTTCTTTTGTCGCTCTACTTCCTGAGTGTGTCTTAACCCTGACCGAAAAGCGTTAACGGCTTCATGGAACACACTTTGTGTTCTGGGATAGAAAAACTTCAGTTCCCACCCCCAATTTTGGCGCTTGTCTTTCTTCTTATTATTTCTTTCTTACGCTTTTACCGGCCTCTCTTCTGTTCACGTTCAGCAGAATTTATTGCGACCACATGTTGCTATTTTCCCGACTGCGGCCTCTAGTTGCGGCGCTGCCGCTGCACCCAGAAATCTCTCGGTTCCCTCCTTTTGGGGTCTTTCTTAGTTAGCTGACCCTCGGTTTGCTGTGTACGATCCCTGCCATCCACCCTCCTTTTCTCCCCCTCCTCCTCCCTTGCTTACCGCTCTTGCGCCCCCCCCCCCCCCCCCTTCCTCTCCTAAAACGACGACATGCCCGCTTTGGTTCTTTCCAACTCCACAGGACTCGTTCAGGCATCCGACCGTATCGGCTGTCGCAAAGGTTCCCGGCCTGCGCACCCTTCTTTAACTTGCGTTCGGACTCCCCTGGTTTTTTCAAACGATGTCCATATTAACGATACAAAAATACATGGGCCGAATAGGCTGTGTGCATTCATCCCCTGTCCATTGTTCAGAGAGCGAGTTTCTACATTAATGAGGCATAAATACATTGAAACTTCTTCGCCCCAGAAAACTGTCCATAATTCGGGTCCTCCATATTAACGGATGTCATATTAACGGGGCACAAATTTTCCATAATAGCCACTCATGAAAGGACTTGTGAAGACTAAATCGTCAACAAAACAAACAAATAAGGAAAAGACAGCAAAACACCAATTAATCATAAAACGCCGAATAAACCTTCAGAAAATTTCCAAGAGGAATGCTGTTTATCTTATGAGGTCCCAACCGGCCACTCCTGGACGTTTATTTATAATTCTGTGATCCCGTGGCGTACTGTAAGAATTGGCGGAATTGCTTCTTCGAACACCACGCTTACATTAAAAAATTACAAGGGTCGGAACTGCTAGGAAAGGGGGTTAAACGTGAACCACTTTGCTGTCGCGAGCATCGGCTCGCCCGTCAAATGTCGCCGGAGCAAAATGTCCAACTCCCACCCGCCTAAAAAAAAAAGAAAAAAAAAAGAAACATACATGATATAAATACTTGCACGTCTGAACGGAATACTGGATGCCATTTCGCAAACAATTCTGAGACGAGCTTCTTTCTAGTGTTCACCTGTTTTCCTTTGAAGACTAAACTAATAAATTGCACGGTGGTGTCTTCCAAGCTGCTTCGCCGCATGCACCGTACGTGAATCTAGAGAAACCGTTTCCCCGTTAGTGTCGTATAGTTATAGCACATAAACGTAAAATAAAGACAAGAACAACAGAAAGGAGGCGAGCAAGCTGCCTGGAGGGACCGCGCCCCCTGCTGTGCACGCGCTCCTCCCTTCGCCGTCCGTCTCCATGGCACCTGGGTTTGCTCATGCAGTGAATGCCGAACTGTCACCAATACACACCGAAGGCAGTGGGGTATGTGTGTCAGCTCCGCTTCCAGAGACTGCATCGCGCTTTTCAATACTTGCAAAAAGAGAAAAACTAAATGACCGCGCCGGTAAGTGGAAAGGAGGGTTGTGATATGCGCCTCTGAAAAGATGCCAAAGAAAGAGCCTAATGTGAGGGAAGAAGCCTGTTCTCTTTTCGGCATTGTACGAACTTAATTGACATACAAGAAAATATATATCAAGAAATACCATGTTGACGAAAGTAATAACAAATGTTGCACACTAAAAACACAAGAGAACTGCGCTTCCCAGAGCGTACAGAAGGTTTGAGACATCGACTTAGTACCGCATTCCTCAGTGCTAGCATGTAATTGGCTTCATTCACGTATATCTAATTTGATTTTTAAAGAAAAAAACAAATGTCTGAAAAAATTATTCCGACATCTGGCCACAAAAATTTTCATCCGATTGATTTGTCCGTCTGGAGCAGACGGGAGCACAAAAGAGACATGCTCAGTTCGCTACACCAATTCGTCCGTCTAGACACCAAAATGTCGAGCCGGAAACCATCTCAAAACTTTCTAGCTCATAAAAACATGAAGGAGAACGCTTTTCTCTTTTTTTTTCTGCGCGTGAATAAGAGATGAGAAATCTGACATTATGAAGTTAAGAATCCCTTACTCTCCTCCTTTCTCCTGCATTGCTTGATTTTACTAGAATTTGAGAGAGAAACAAGGGGCTTTAGAGGAGCGAAATCATATTTGTTTTTCAATGGGCTTCACTGTATGCAAGCCCCACATATTTTTTTTGTCTCTTCTATCTCGGCAAATAGTTAACATGTGCAGGCTTTTTTACTGTATACCACTGCGTCTTATAAGCTGTGCCGTCCGTTTCATCCTCTTACACGTTTTACCGCTATATTGGTTATATACGGAACGCTAGCACCTTCGTCCCATTGCAGTTGTTCGGGGCCACCTGTGAATCTGTTAGAAGGAACAAGCAGCACAAGACCAAATAGAGGTTGTTTTGGAGAATACAAGAATATAAATTTACAGGACCGGAATATAGAACGATGACGTACAATTCGAAAGGGAGGACTTCGATAAAATGCTCAGATTGTATTGTGCCGGTTTTCCTGGTTTGTTCATGTTTTCCTTTTTTTTTTTTATCTGTCAGTATCACGTCCTCTAACAATTTCGCTGCACCATTTTCTGTTAAGTTTCCTTGTAATGTACAGCGGGGTCCTTTATCGAATGTAAGGCAGCAGCCGTGACGTTAGCGCCTGGAAACGGGCATGCACACGACAAACAGTCCTGCTCCGCGCCGTCTGCGCAAAGACAATTTGCTTCACTTTTTAGTTTGCTTGTTTCTTTGTGGCATCCGACAAAAGCACCGCGGGTCAACGTGAGTTATGTGCTTTGCGCGCTCCTGGGTGTTTGAGCCGGCGGCAAGCATCGGCAAAAACAAGTCAGAGGAAACGGGGGTGGCGGGCGGGGGACATGAGGAGTTCGTGAAGTAAACAAAAAAAAATATCTCCTTCCAAGACGACCAGAGGGAAGCGTCCTCGGGCTGCGGACATTACGGTGGAATGCCGAAAGCTGGGCAGGGGCTGCGACATCCGGTCGTCCGAACGGGGGGTAACCAAACACCGAGAGCCGGCGGGCACACCGCGGCAGTACGCTCGAGCTCCGCGCCAAAAGGGGCGCTCTTCGAAGAAAGCCGCGGCAACAGCAAAAAGCCTGGACCTCACAATTTCGACCTCACACAATGACGACCTCACTCAACCTCAAACTCACGCGTGAGGTTGAGGCCCAATTTTGTGACCTCACTCAAAAACGTTCGAGCTGTCACCGACCTCACGTCAACCTCACCTCACTCCGTGAGGTTGAGGTCGTTTTGAGGTTGAGGTCGACCTCATGAGGTTGCCCATCTCTGGACTAACTTGAGTTATTTCTCTGACCCACTCTGCCCGTTTCCTATCTCTTAATGTTACCCCTACCATTTTTCGTTCCATAGCCCTCTGGGTTGTCCTCAACTTAAGTAGAACTCTTTTGGTTAGCCTCCACATTTCAGCGCCATAGGTTAGTACAGGTAAGATGCAACTGTTGTATACTTTCCTCTAGCGAATATATATATATATATGTCACAAAAGTGGCCGCATTTATATTTCATAATATGGCAATTAACCATATGTAGTATATTCTAGAAGAGTTTATTGATATATGTCAGTGTATTCTGTTTGCCTCTGCCTTGTCGGTAATGTCAAGAGCACGCGTACGTGCACGTTCTCCTCGCGGGGTGGTTTCCGCGCAGTTAGAGAAACCCCCTCGCAGTGCGCGAGCGGAGGTGTCCTCCCAGCTTGTTTTGCAATGTGACCCCTAGCAGGGCCGAAGTTGCTGGCGTACGTGCATCCTTTTTTGGTTGTTTTGTTTGTGACTTACGTTTTTTCATCCGCAACATGGCGGCCATGCAGTGTGGAAGTTGCGGGGCCTACGTGCCCCTTCCTGCGTGTGCACTTGTGCGTGTTTGTTCTACGGACCCTGACTTGGGGAGGGAACTGTTGTGTGGGCGTGTCTTACACATTGTCAACCGAAGGCTAGAAAAGAAGCCGACTCGGACCCAACGGCAGTGCGCCTCTCGCCTCCAAGCACTCCGGGCTCCCCGAACCGCCGCCGCATCGCACCACGAAGACTTCGCCCCAGGGCTCCGGAAGGACCATCGCCTTCGAGAGCTCCCCATCTGCGTCGTCTTTGTGAGTGGAGTGCCGCCGCGCTCGTCGGACAATATGCCCGTTTCCTAGTTTCTTCTGAACTTTTTTCTACGCTCGTCTTATCTTGTTTTAAACATCTGTGTTCAATTTGCATGTATCCTGATAGTGAGAATTTTGACTGATGTATTTCTAATTGCTAGTTTTCTCATGTACGCTACCTTAACTGTGTTGTTTTAAATGCCTGTAAATGCTTGCGTCGTATCATCCTGTGTATAATACTAAGAATATATAGTTGTTTTTCCATCATTGACTTCGTGGCTCTGTTCTCATTCACAACGCTGAACGTAACCGGCTAACGCTGGGCGTCAAAGTTCCAACTACCTTTGCCTCGGTTCGAGAAGGCGTCTCGCACCCCTTCCGGAGCCGTGACAATATATATATATATATATATATATATATATATATATATATATATATATATATATATATATATATATATATATGTGTGAAGGAAACAAGCCAACAGTCGGTGAGGCCAAGGCAAGCATTGGGGATTATGTTTTATGTCTTTTTTTAATTTTTGCTTGGATAATCACAGAAATGAGTAATGTAATCTGCTTAGGGGACAGATAATTAAACACAAAGTAGAATAAAAAACAACGTGCTGATGGTGGGGACCGAACCCACGACCTCCGAATATCGCGTCCGGTGCTCTTCCAACTGAGCTACATCGGCCGCTGTCCCCCCATTAATGTTGTCTGTATACGAACCTTGAGAGTGAACACTCTCAAGGTTCAGTCGTTCAGTCAGTCGTTCAGTCGTTCAATTCAGTCGTTCAGTCGTGTCCGACTCTTCGTGACCCTATGGACCATGTCACGCCATGCTTTCCGGTCTCTCACTATCTTCCTAACATCACATAACTTCATCTGCAGTGCCTCGAGGATGCCATCTAACCATCGCGTTCACTGCCTACCCCTTCTCCGGCGACCCTCAACCTTTCCCAACATCAAATCTTTCTCCAGCGACTCCTCTCTTCTCATCAGATGACCAAAGTAGCTGAGCTTTAACTTTAGAATTTCACCCTCCAATGAGCAGTCAGGGTTTATGGTCGACAATATCGACTGATTTGATCTTCTGGCAGTCCAAGGAACTCTCAAGAGTCTTCGCCAGCACCACAATTCAAACGCGTCAATTCTTCGGCGGTCAGCCTTTTTCACAGTCCAACTCTCGCATCCATACATCACAACTGGAAAGACCATAGCACGAGTTATACGGATCTTGGTTGGCAGACTAATGTCTCTGCTCTTTACTAGGCGGTTAAGGCTAACCATTGCTCTCTTTCCCAGAAGCAGGCGTCTCCTAATTTCATGGCTGCAGTCACCTTCCGAGGTAATCTTGGAGCCCAAGAAGATAAAATCTGTCACAGCTTCCACTTCTTGTCCATTGATGCTCCAAGACTTGATAGGGCAAGACGCCATGATTTTTGTCTTTTTAATGTTCAGTTTAAGCCCAAACGTCTCACTCTCTTCTTGTACGCGCATCAGAAGTCTCCTGAGTTCCACTTCACTTTCTGCCATTAAAGTGGTATCGTCCGCATATCTGAGGTTGTTGATACGTTTTCCAGCAATCTTCACTCCAGCTGAAGACTCGTCCAGACCGGCCTTCCTCATGATGCATTCAGCATATAGGTTAAATAGGCAGGGCGACAGTATGCAGCCTTGCCTCACTCCTTTCTCAATCGGAAACCAATCAGTAAGACCATGCCCAGTTCTGACTGTGGCCTCTTGCCCTTCATACAGGTTCCTGAGGAGACAGATGAGGTGAATTGGAACTCCCATCTCTTGGAGAGCTTGCCACAATCTGCTGTGATCTACGCAGTCAAACGCTTTCGCATAATCGATAAAGCAGAATTAGATGGGTTTCTGGAACTCTCTTGCTTTTTCCATGATCCAGCGAAGGTTAGCAATTTGGTCTCCAGTTCCTCTGCCCTTGAGAAACCCAGCTTGCACGTGCGGAAGCTTCCGATCCACATACTGCTGCAGCCTGCCTTGGAGGATTTTCAACATCACCTTGCTAGCATGCGAAATAAGCGCGATCGTGCGGTAGATGGAACAATCTTTGGCACTGCCTTTCTTTGGATTGGGGATGTAAACTGACCTCCTCCAATCCTGTGACCACTGCAGGGTTGCCCAAATCTTCTGACATAATGTATGCAGAATGTTAACAGCGTCATGGTTGAGGTTTTGAAGCAACTCAGCTGGAATGCCATCAATTCTGCTAGCTTTGTTCTTAGCAAGGCTGGCTATGGCCCATTCAACTTCACTCTTCAGGTTGCCCGGCTCGAGATCAGTAATCACAACCGTCTTATGTTGGGTTTGCACATTCGGGTCCTTCTTGTACAGTTCTTCTGTGTATTCCTGCCACCTCTTCTTTATTTCTGAGGCTTCAGTGAGGTCCTTGCCTCGTTTGTCCTTTATCACGCCCAGCTTAGCACAGAAGCTTCCTTTGATATCTTTGATTGTCTTATACAGAGCTCTTGTGTTCTTTAATTGGCTGGTGTCCTCAACTGCTTGACATTGTGTGTTCAGGAAGGCATTCTTATCTCTCCTTGCTATTTTCTGAAAATCCGCATTGAGAACCTTGTATCTTTCTCTTTCCCCCATAACTTTTGCCATCCTCCTTTCCTCAGCTATTTGCAAAGCCTCTTCAGATAACCAGTTTGCTTTCTTGCATTTCTTTTGCTTTGGAACTATCTTAGTAGCAACGTCTTGTATTATATCACGAACATCAGTCCACATCTCTTCGGGCTCTCTGTCTTCTAGATCTAATTCTTGAAATCGATTCCTCTCTTCCACAGCATATTCTAATGGAATTTGATCCAGATCATACCTGAAAGGCCTTCTAGTTTTCTGCGTTTTCCTCAATCGAAGCTTAATTTTGGCAACAAGAAGCTGATGATCGGTGCCACAATCGGCCCCAGGCCTTGTTTTTACTGCTTGTATAGCGCTTCTCCATCTCTGCCGGCAAAGAATATAATCGATCTGATTCCTGTACAGACCTTCCGGTGAAGTCCATGTGTACAGGCGCCTCTTGTGCTGTTGAAAATGAGTATTCGCTATGGTCAGGTTGTTTTCTTGACAAAACTCTACTAGCCTCTGCCCAGCTTCATTTGGCTCGCCAAGACCGAACTTGCCTATAATTCCGGATATTTCTTCACTCCCGACCTTAGCATTCCAGTCTCCTATGAGAAACACGACGTCTGATGATGGGGTGCGGTCTAAAAGGCATTGTAGGTCCGCATAAAATCTCTCAACGTCAGCTTCTTCAGCAGTAGTGGTCGGTGCATAGACTTGGACAACTGTTGTGTTGAAAGCGTGACCTTGGATCCGAAGTGAAATCATTCGGTCGTTTTTGGGGTTGTACCCTAGCACTGCTTTGCCCATTCTTCTGTTTACTATGAGAGCTATGAGATGGAATGTACAGATCCATAAATAACGCAAAGTATTATGTCGCATCCGCATACGGCAAAACTTGAAGATGAAAAAAAATGTGAGGGTCTCTTGGATGTCTCTTAAGAGGAGAATGACGAAAGCCTACCTTTCCTCTCATATCATTTGCCTCTCATTTTTTGCCTTTTATCACCGTACGTTCCAGCGCTCCGTAAAATTATAATTGTTTCACAGGAAAGGAAAGGCGCAGTATCTGTCACACTTTCTCCGACAAGTGTGCGTTTGGACGGTATACCATCGCTTCTGTCGCGTGCATTCCTTGGCGTGCTTTCAAGCGTGATGGCAGGAAAGGTAGCCAAGATGAGACTTCTGGTTGGTCGCTTCAAATTTGGCAGCTGGTGACGTCACTTCTCTGTCGACTAATCAGGTGCGCCACTCGCGCGGACAGCTTTTGTCGACGTCAGTATGAGTCATTAAAGGCTTTCGCCTTAGAAAACTCATAGCAAATCTTGTATTGTTAACACAGCTTTTTTCGTGTGCATAATTGTTTAGAAGCTAACAGCTATGTTCCCACAGAATCAAGGAATCAATTGAAGGAGAGCGCGCCTGGAAACGGACGCGCGGGAGTCTCCACGTCAATTAATGACAGCACTCAGTACAAATACACTATTACGTGAAAGCGTATTGTATTTGGTAGAATGATCTATTCACAAATAGCAAGCAGCTTGCACACATCACGCCAAGGCAGTAAGATTCCATCAACCCAATTATTACACAATTGAAATATATGCACGCCATAAAACAACCATTCACCAACAACCGCAACGAAACGTCGGACATCTGAAAAGACTCAAGTACTTAGCTTTCGTGCCTGTGTGCTGCCTTCGCATGAGCAGCCATGCAACAAAATTTAGCCTTTTCTTGCCTCGCCAACCAACGAAGCCTAACTCGTGTGAAGAAGGAGAAGATTTTATCATATACAGCACCGCTGCCCTTATGAAAATCGAATTTTCCTTTTTACTTCCTTTGTTTTTCCTTTTTGCTTCCTGAACAGCCTTCCTATAGACTTTTCCTTTCTTTTGACTAAAGGAAGTTTCCTTTGAGCTCACCTTGTTGAGACTTTCCTTTCTTTTGACTAAAGGAAGTTTCCTTTGAGCTCACCTTGTTGAGACTTTCCTTTCTTTTGACAGAAGGAAGCTCATTTTTAAACTGGCTCTCTTTGGCAATATCAATAATGACCTTCCTTTGTTTTTCCTCAAGTAAAGAGAAAGTTCTCTTTACTCTTTATGCATCATACCTTCTTTTTTTTTGTTCGTAAGCGAAAACATACGAAGCTCATTTTTCTTTTCAGCTAGACTTCTCGTTTTTTTTCTTTCATTAGTATACCTTGCACTTTTTTAACTTCTGAACTTTTTTGAATAAACCAATTATACATTTATCAAAATATACGAAATCGCATTCGTTTCTTTGTTGTGCAAGTAAACATCATTTTAATTTTTTTTTTCATTTTATATTAAATCCCTGCTTTTTTTTCACGCGCTAGATCTTACTTTTAGCGCAAGTTTCTTCTTAGTCGCCACACAAGGACCAATAATATTCACCACCTTCCTTCCTTTGTCCTTAAGTTTAAAGATAACTTTCTTTTCATTCATTTCTTGTGCTTATTTTTGTGTGTGTGGCATTACTTGGTCTATTTCTTGCCCCTCTGATTTTTTAAGATAAAATATAATACATTCAAGAATTTTCATACATGTTAAAGAATGCCAGGTGGTTCTAATTCATCGCTTTCGCAGCCCGCTGGTTCGATGGCGATGCATGCGCGAGACGGCATGTACATACATCCGTGACCGCTGCTTTACGCAACAAAGCTCGGCGCAGGGCTGGCAGGGTTCGTCAGTATTTGCGTCGGCATTGCAGCCTGGCAACTCTTGGCTCGCAGCGACGCCAAGGGCGACGCTGTTAGCAAGCGCGGCCTGCTTCCGTCGTGATTTAGTGCACTTCGGTACGGCGCGACGTTGACGTCGCGCAAGTACGCTTTTACCGTGGTGGCATTTCCAGTGCGTTCGACGGGTAGGCGGTTACCGCAGCACCATCGATAACGGCTTCAAAAGACTGCAGTTAAATGCACTTCAAGATGTGCCTAGTACCGGATGTCACATTGTTCACGAAAGTCAAGCTCGTTTACCTCCTATCACAGTTTAAAGACCAGCAATTAATACGTCAGCGACGTCGGTACGCCGGTACCACCCCGCACAGAAGCCCCCGCAGCCGAGGTTACGAATACTGCCAGTAAAACCAACGTTCTCACGGCGAGTAAAACCAATGAAGATTGACATGCACCACAAGAATTCCGCAGCAAAAAAAAAGGGCGCTGCAACTGCTTGTGGCAATATTTTGCTTAAATTATTTTGTGTTTTGTTACGCATCACATATTACTACTAAAAAAACAAATGTTTAAGGTTGTTTATAAATTATAAGTTTTTATTTGAAAGTTTGTGAAGTTTGCAAAAATGCATTTAAAAGTTTGCAATGGCGCTTGAGACTCTAGCGCTATCGTTTTCGTGAAAACAGCCGGCGGCATGCTTCACTATGTGTTTCATGACCGTAGGAAGTTGATTGTTCGCGTTCGTTGTGTTCGTCCGTGAGTAGTGCAAATGGCCGATCATGTCTTGGTTAAATGGGCGACCGCTCAGAAGTGGGACGTAGAAACCTACAATCAAAAGAACTGCAGGCGAAACTGATGGATAATCCAAAATACTGGAAGATTATTCCAAACCAAGGAGTACTACATGCCCAGTGGAAGGAGGGGTCGTACTCTCCTACGTTCATTCTCGGAGTGGGTAAGTAGTCAAACGTCTCTTGTCTCTTTTCGTATTCGTGTCTTAATAATGTTTACCTGTGAAACACCTTCCTTTGCTACTCGCGGTGAGTCGTGTCGCGAAGTCGTTTACATGCCCGCATTACGACCGCATTGTGTTAACCGGCAGGTGACAGTAGTGCACATGGTGAAAGAGGTAGACAGTTGATTCCGGGAATTGCGTGAAATTAAAACAAAAATGCATAATGAACTGAATTTGCGGAAATAAGAAGTAGAATAAACGCGGCTGCTGTCGTTACGTGGACCTGATTCTCCCTGTTTACACAGCAAATGGCAATTCTCGGTGTTTCGTGATAACAGGAGTAGGCTTCCCAATTTGGGCTCTATAAAAAAAACCACCCTGCCCGCATCGTCGTCTCGGAACGGTGCGGCATGGAGAATGGCAGCTCCTTGATTATTGAAGCTGATTTAGAACAAGTTTTAAAGATGCCCAGGGTGCTCCTTCCGAGACAATTGGTAGTGTAGCAGCGAAACGGACGCTTTCACAGCTGCAGGCGACTGAAGTTTAAGCAGATAAAAGCGCCTAACGTGTTGTCGCATTCATTTACTTTCATATTCATTTGTTTGTTGCTTTTTATTGAAGCGTCAAACATGCTTCCTTTCTTCGCTACCAGCCATTCCTCAGATTTCGCGTAGAGAGAGAAAACTTTATTAAAAAAAAGGGAAAAAAAACTGTGTGTGGTGGGGAGGCAGTGTGTGGAGTCTCCATTCTAAGACTCCAGTGGCCTGGGCTGCCGCTTTTGCCTGAGTTACCAGCCTACGCTGGGTTGCTAGGCCAGAGCATAGCAAAGCAAGCAGTGATATCAGTTACCAGCAGCATAATGCTGCAATGATTTTTAGCTGCCGATGTAAAAGTTGCTCCCAGTGCATGGGGTACGGCCAACAGGTGGAAGGGCACCGCTCTCTCCACTTCATTTTCAATGCTGCCGTTGCACTTTGCCACTACTTCTGGATGAGGCTATCTGCCACGGGATCGCATACTCCCTTTCATAAAGCTCACGACTGTACATGGGTACAATCCCAGCATTCATGGCCGCATTTCAGTGGAGGTGAAATGCAAGTTGACTGTGTACTGTATGATGTCATTTGCACATTAAAAAACCCCAGGTGAGCCCACCACTACGGCATCCCTCATCGCTATAGCTTAAGTCGCTTTGGGACATAAAACACCATGAACCTACCATAAAGCAGAGTGGCTATGTTTTACGGTATGCGTGGGAGCTCAAACTGTTTTTCTGGAAATGCATCCTTTGTTTTGTCCACTACTGCTCAAGTGGGCATTCTGCCCACTTGAGCAGTAGTGATGCTGGATGGTGTCAGCTCGCAGTTAAACATTACCATGTCCTTTTCTGTGCCAAGGTTTGCTCAAGGGCTAGTGGTCCTCCTTAAGAAGTGTTGCTTTGAACCCTAAACAGTGTCCATGCTACGTTTCTCTTGTCAGTGGTCTTCATTTGGTCACTATTTTGCTAATCTCATGTGTGGAACCAGATATCTCCACAATGCGTTATACTGAATAATTTTGTATGATGCATTTGAGTGCAAATACAATTTAGTGAATAGACCTTGCCACATGTCGTTTTGCAGGAAAGCTGCAGCTGTGACAAAATGTCTAAGCCAACAGGTGCAAAAAAGAGAGTCCTGGAGCTTGAGGATGAAGTGGGGTCTGCAAAAAAAAAGAATGAAGAAATATAAGGCCGCAAGAGATGAAGCACGTCAGATGCTTGGTATGTGATCGCTTTTTTCTGAAGCCATTGGAATCCTGATCTCCATTGCCATGATACTGAAATTATTTGCTGTGTCACCAGATGCTACGTAAAGCATAACAAATTCAAGTGCTAACTCCTAAATGAATAAGACCTCTTGGTCTGTAGCACGTCCTAGTAAAAGCACCAGTAAGATTATGTTGCTGCAATAAGGTTCCCCCTACACTGAGGATTAGGATTGGTGTTCCTCCTGTAGTTGTCTTTGCGACACATTATAGGTGGTGTACAGTAGTGCTCAGCTACACCGTGGCGCTGCTGCATGACGCCACCAACCACCATGCTTGCAGTGCACGTAGCAGATGAACTGCTGCCACTCCTGCTCTGCAAGCATGCTTTGTTTGTGTTACAGTGACTTGCGTGTCACATGTCATTGCTTGGGATCGGCATGCATCTGAGATTGAGCCTGTTGTCGTATGTGATAGCTGCATGAAAATGCATGGTAAACAAATGCCACTCAAGGTGAGCACCTGTGCTGATTTGTGCTGCTCAAGCCGAGGCCGAAAAACGGGCGCGGGATTGGGTTCCTTTCTGTTCTGGAGTGGTCGGTTACAACAACGCTCCAGTGAACCCGGAGAGCTGCATTAGGTTCAAACACATTCACGGGGTATAAGTTGTAGCCAGATGGCTGTGGCAGGTCTGTGGTGCTCTTGCATTACTGTGGATGGCGTATCTGAATGGAACCCTTGATTCCCTCAGATTTTAACCTCAGAGTCTCCTGCATATGATGAGGTGCATCTAGAATGAGCGCAGGAGGGACAGCAAAAAATCTAAATTTGTATGAAATTATCATATGTGGCCTCGTCCTGTCTTGGACCTTGGAATCCTTATGGCATGTGCTTCATTTTCCTGTGCCATTTTGGTCACTTAGGTGGTGTTTTTTTTTTTTTTTTTTTCACAACAGGAAATTTATACTTGTCCAAGCTCGGCACCTGGCTCAGCAATCTGCCTAACTTAACTCGGTCACTACACCATGTTAGCAAATGTCGACACGAAAGACAGACACGAGATAGGTGAAGCATGGGCTATCGAGTATCAGCTACACACTCGAGTGTCAGCCTTTGTCCAAATGTATGGCGTATTGCTGCCGCCATACATGTATATTGCATGCTGACCTCTTCAAGGCCCTTACTACCGACAAACTGTTTCAGGGATGTGATCTGACTAACTTCTGTTAAAGCGCTCACAGCTATCTCGGCAGCATCATTCGCACCCATGAATTCATTCTAAGCAATAGCAGCACCCGTCAGTTGCACTGTAGTTACAACGTCCTCCGCAGTTAATTCAATCCAGGCATTTCCACAGCGAACAAAGAGATCAGAAGTGGGATGTCAGCATTGGCTTCATCAATTGCTATCAGCATCCCCTAGATTATGTACCGCTGATAGGGCGCCTTGAGTGCGTGAGTGATGCCAGTGTCTAGCAGCTAAATTTTGAATGGCGCATTTGGTGACAGAAAAGGGTTGGTCATGCAGTCAAGGGCAAAGAAAAGGCTTTTCTCCTGTGGTGAATGTTACATGGGCTGCTGCTGCTAGTGATGAAATAGTATGTTTTGTTCCGGCTTTCCTTTTTTGTTTTTTTCAGATGTTGCTGAGCTGGTCAGTCAGCTGACGGAATCCGTTAATAATGCTGCGTGTACAACACAAGCAGTTGTGCTGCCAACCGAGGCTCAGGTTAGTTGCTTTAGTCTAGTGTCTGCATGGTTGTGCTCATTACTGCCTTTCTCGATGAAACTTTTTTAAGGGTCACACAAGAACTTGGTTCTAGCTTTATGATAGCACTGCCACAAGTCATGCACTTCCATTGAGAAGTGTGCAGGGATAGGGAAACGAGGAGCTCATTATCCATGTGAATGAAGTCAGCAGTCACTGAATTCAGAGATAGGCAAGAAGCAATGCTCTTTATGATTGGTTGGCTCTTAGGGTTTAATGTCCAAAGCGACTCAGGCTATGAGAGATACTGTAGTGCAAGGCTCTGGAAATTTCGACCACCTGGGGTGCTTTAACGTGCACCGACAACACAGAGCACACGGGCACCTTGCGTTTCGGCTCCACTGAAAAGCGGCTGCCCTGGCTGGGATGCTGTTTATGAGGCTGGGCTCACAGACTGCATAATTAGTAGCATAATGATATTTTTAAATGAATGTCAATTTGATAGAAACGACAAAAGACAGACAGTGCTATTTTCTTAAATTCGTCAAAACGACCATGAAAAAAAATCCCAACTGCTTCCTTTCATTTTAGTGACTGTTACTTCATTCGTGTGTATATTGATTTGGAAGAGTTTTTGTGAAAGCTGTAGTGATCGGAAGTGCAAGGTTACTCTTGTTTATGCTTCCTGTTGAGCATACTTCGCTTGGGCTATAGCAAAGCCCTTTTCATCAGAAAAGAGATTTCCATTAGCTTGTTTAATATTCAGCAATTTCTTAGGTTATCGATCTCGGAAGGCCATCTTTTTGCACTACAACTCGAATGACGCAGCTGGTGCTCCTCTAATCAGTCATTTTAGCGACTTGGGCCAGTCATCATGGTATTCAAGCTAATGTGCATATAATCCACTTGCACCTGACAGCCACCTGCAATGTCACTCTGGCAAGTCAAAGGCAATTAACCACCATGGTATTGCCAGGAGGGTCTCCTTTGAGAAGGAGTTGTGGCTTCTTAAGCTGATCCAACAATAATTCAATTTCACTTTAACCCCTTGAGCACTATTATTTCGAGATTTCTAGCTAAAATTGCTTAAAATTACGATATCGTTAAAGGCCCCATTACATGAAAATTTGTTGTCTGTGTTGTGAGTGAAACATCAAGAGCATGGCGCTGGCAAGTAGCATGGCCGAACACACATTCTTCGATGATTTGTGTGGCTTAACGAGACCACATGATATCCAAAAGTTAGGAGGAGCTGCTAACTCCGGTCGTTCATTTGAGGTGGGAAGGTGAAATACGAATCAACATTCCAGTGCTCTTCAATGCTGAGTCAGGCTTGCTACATCTAGGCTACGCAGACATGTTGATACAGCTTGGTTAAAGCAGGGCTTTATATGTTGGGTGGTAGCCTACACTGGTCGCATCATACCCTTAAAGGCGGAGCTTAAGTGTCCCTTTAGTTTTTATTTTTACTGCTGGTTTCTATTGGTAGTGTAATAAAAAAGGAGGTATCCGAGACAAAAATATTTGAACCAGAAACTAAGTCAAATGAGCGCAGTGAAGTTTATTGCTCATTACGTGAAAAATCAACTGCCCGCCAATAAGCAGCAATCTAGTCGAGTAACATAGAGCGAGGTAACTGGAAATGTTTTACAAGGGACGACTAAGAATGGAAGCCCAGGGGGCTTCATCGGAATGTTGTCAATTTTCATCCACTGACACAGAACTCGCAATAGTATCGTCTGAGCTGTCATCATCTTCGTCGGAAGAACTACTCATGTCATCACTGTCGTCTTCACTTCCCATAACAATGCAAAAATTGGTGTCTGAGCCATCTTCGGATGGCGAGGATGGCAACGAAGAAAAGCTTCTTTCCCGCGATGACGGGCCAACAGTGCATGCGTTGCCTCTACCAGGCACCATTTTTCTCATTAAGGCTGCTTAAAAGGCTTTCAAGCGGTAGAACAAAAAGCAGTTAACGGGTCAGTGGTGCCATTTGTCAAATGGCGCATGACCTAAGCCACAGAGGAGCGCTGTACTCACCTAAAACTCTCAGGGTGAGGATCTATCCTGCAAGGACAAGCACTCGTCCAAAATGGCTTGAGGGCATCTTTGCAAGGACGAGCTGCTTGTCCAAAGCACTTGAGGGGTTAAATTATGAAAGCTACCTGTGCAAGCTGGAAACTAAATGTTGCCTCAAAGTAGCACATACAGAGCAGGGAGTGCATGCTTTTGCTAAACCTTCATTGGCAGTTTTTTTTAATTGGTTGAGCTTCTGATGTACGAAAAGGATGTTAGTATTTTTAAACAGGAGATGACAATGTGGGCACTGTGCTCTGTCTAAACTGGCTTTTAATGGCCTTTGCAATGTTAATGATGAGTAAATCCCTTTATTTTCTGACTTAAAATCTGTTTTTTTTTTTGTTGAAATGCAAGCATAAATTAGGTCGTTAAAGAATCTCTTATTTCTTGTTTTTTCTTCTGCTATAGCAATGCACTATTAGCGCTCAATCCTTTGCGGGGCATTATGTGCCCTCTTTTTGGCTAGTTACTTTAAATACATATTACACAATTGTCAGGTTACACTAATAAAAATGTTAAAAGATGTTTGGCCTGACTCAAAATTAGATTAAAACACCGCTCGGGAAGGTGTCAAAAACATCCAATAGTTTTCGTATGCCTTCATTGTTGTACTTGTTAAAGTACGGCTTCTTGAATGTGTATTTTTACTTGCAAACAAATGACCTTAATTATGCATTTTGGGATTTCTTTGATTGTTCTTAAGCTGGTCTAAGTTTTTTGTTGTTTATAAAGCCCCTTCATTTTCTTATTGCATATCAAGGAATATTGTTGTATGTTACAATACTGGTCATAGTACTAATATTTGCTTTTTGTTCTAGCAGGTGCACATTGGCAGCAATATTATGGTAAATCAGCAGTTGATTGACCGCATGAAACTCAGTGCGGGCAATCAAGCAACAAAGTTTGCATGTAACTTGGTGCGGGTTGTGTTCTCACCCGAAGAACTGGAAGAAAGCTCACTCTATGGCCGTGTCTGCAATGCCCGCAAGGAACAAGCTCCAAAAAAGGCACTGGGCTGCCCAAAATTGGATGCTGTTATCTGTAAGTCCTCGAGCTCATAGCCTGTGCATGTGATGCAAGAGCATTCTGAAATATTGTCCAAACAGCTGACTTTTCAGTGATGGTCAGGGCCATAATGCTTGCCTTAATTCATAATGCTGTGGTACCTGCATGGCGCACACACTGTCCGTGCTCTGTATATTTAATTTACAAAAGCTAAGGAAGGCTGGATAGACTCTAGCTTGTTTATTGCAGTCATGCTTCTAATGTTTTTTTTTTCTTTTTGCAGCCTACACTTGCTTGCTCAATGGAGTACTAGCCAAGGTGGTCACCGGCAATTGCGCAAGTTTGCACTGGGATTGTGGACAGTGATCCAATTTTTTGTCGCAGGGTCTTCGAAAGCAGGCCTAATTGCAAGGCCTAAACAGAGGAAGTACATCTATTCAAATAAATATAAGCTCATACAAACAAATGTTTCAGTCTGAACCTACTTCCTTCGAACATCCACCAAATATCCCATAGTCATCATTCCTTCGAACTTCCTTTGAACCAATAATTGGCCACTGCCTGTGAACTCAACTCAAACTGACAATGGTCTGTTCCCTGGGAGCTCAAAGGAAATTCACAGGAAATTCACAGGATGGTCAGAGAAAGTTAATTCACTGTGAATTCAAAATCAGTAGCCAATTCTCAGTTCAGAGGAAGTTGCTTCCTTCTGACTTTTTTGAGTTCACATTGAACTCAAAGGATGTTCCCATTTTTATAAGGGTGGACACTGCCAATAATGTTCTAATTTTGCACAAAGGATTGTAGAAAGAAAGGGCTTGACCAATATTGTTGCGAGACACAAGTCTGTCAATAAAAGCTTTAAAAATGCATTCACACGCACCAAAAATAAGCAAGAAGCTGTTCCCATGAGGTTCTAAAGCCTCAAGTCATGAACACCAGTGCCTTATCGCAGAGATTCCACCCCTGCATGCCGGAGTATTCCACAAGGGCTTGAAACTTATCGAAAGGTGTGTTGCAGGACTTTTCGGAGTGCACATGCCATCAAAAATTATAGTGCATGCACGCCCGGGTGCCGAAAACGATGCTCCTTGCTTCTAACTAGTTCAAATATTTGAAGAAAAACCTATTTTCAAAGGAAAACAGCTTCAACCAGAGTTGCGCAGTGTCCTGACATATGTTCACATGAAAAACTGTCTAAATTATCCATAGCTCTTTTGGGATGAACTGGCAACGGCTTTGGAAACTGCTTTGTTGCAGCTGCTGCAAAGGCAACCACAGCGTTTAACGCTGCTGAGCTTCAACCAGTGCAGCAACTGATGACGATGCATATGTGGTTATATTGTCACCACTTAATTCACAGGGAGCCGTGAAGGTACACGTAGCTGAGGACAAGAGAATAAGGTCGGCTTGTCGTTCCGATCACAGAGTCCAGCACCAGCGCGCCGCTCGTGCCAACAACAAACCGCTTCGTCGTCGTCGGCACCAAACACGGCTGTCGCGCGGCGCTAGGCACGTGGCATTATCCCCCCCCCCCCCCCCCCCCCCGTGAAAGAAAACATCGTCCCGATGACAAAATTAGAGGAGAAAAAAAATTAGGCGTGAGGCGAACTGTACAATAATGGAAGGTTTCACTTGCAGGAAACGCTCAGTCACGCGAAAAGTACGGCGTTAAGCGCACCACATGCACAATTTCAGGCCGCTGGCGTCGAACACTGACGGTCACAGTTCCATCTGGAATGACTTCGTAATTAACGCTGTTTAAGCGGCGCAGGACTTTATAGGGTCCGAAATAGCGGTGGAGTAGTTTCTCGCTCAAGCCTTTGTGGCGCATGGGGGTCTACACCCACACTTGGTCCCCTGGTTCGTAGTGGACTTCCCTGTGCCGGACGTTATAGTGTCGAGCGTCGGTGGCATGCTGCTCCTTGATGTGCAAGCGGGCCAGCTGACGGGCTTGCTCGGCCTGTTCTGCGAAATGGGCGGCATCGGGTTCGACCGCATCTTCCCCGCACGGGAGCATCGCGTCCAACATCGTGCGGGCCTCTCTGCCATATACGAGACGGAACGGCGTAAACTTCGTGGTTTCCTGCGGCGCCGTATTGTAGGCGAAGGGGACATACGGCAGGATCTCGTCCCACATTTTATGTTGGACGTCGATGTACATTGAGATCATGTCCGCCAAAGTTTTGCTTAGTCGTTCCGTTAATCCATTTGTCGGAGGGTGAGCTACGCTGTTGTTGTGCGATGCTCGGTATGGCTGAGAGTTAAGGTGTCACGCAGTAACCGAGCTGTAAACGCCTTTCCTCGGTCAGTAATGATGGTCGACGGTGCACCGTGTCTGAGCACAATGTCGTTCATAAAGAATCGAGCAACTTCGCCGGCAGTACCTCGGGCAAGGGCCTTCGTTTCAGCGTAGCGTGTTAAGTAGTCTGTGGCGACTACGATCCACTTGTGTCCGTTCGAGGATAAAGGAAATGGGCCTTAAAGGTCCATGCCCACTTGCTCGAAGGGTGTGAGGGGTGGTTCAATAGATTGTAACATACCTGATGGCTTGAGCGTGGGTTTTTTTTTCGCCGCTGGCATTGTCGACAAGTCTGTACGTAACGTCTAACGCTCGGAGAAAGATGTGGCCAGTAATAGTTCTGCCGGACTCGGTTTAGGGTGCGTGTAAAGCAAAGATGCCCTGAAGTTGGTTCGTCGTGGCAGGCCAGGAGGATTTCGTGCCTTAGATCAGCCGGTATGACTAGCACGTATGTTTTTGCACTCGACGTAGAATTCTTCTTATAAAGCACCCCATTGCGGAGGCAATACGACGACAACCCCCGAGCAAGATACCGGGGTATTGTAGGATGTCCACCTTCAAGATGGTCAATAATCAGTCCCAGCTCGTCGTCGGCACGCTGTTTGGAGGCGAGATCGGACGTTGTGACTGCTCAGAGGAAGCTATCGTCGTCGGTGGCATCTGACGAAGGAGGGCCGACGGGCGCGCGGTACAGGCTATCAGCATCGGTGTGCTTCCGGCCAGACTTATAAATAACACCGAAATCGAACTCCTGCAGGCGCAATGCCCAACGTGCTAAGTGGCCACAAGGATCCTTTAAGTTTTTCAGCCAACACAACGGGTGATGGTCAGTGATGACACGAAACGGTCGGCCATAAAGGTACGGGCGGAACTTGGCAGCGGCCCATACTACCGCCAAACATTCTTTTTCAGTGGTGGAATAGTTACACTCAGCACGGGAAAGTGCACGGCTGGCGTAGGCAATTACTT
The DNA here is from genome assembly GCF_055883805.1 of Amblyomma maculatum. Taxonomy (NCBI): domain Eukaryota; kingdom Metazoa; phylum Arthropoda; class Arachnida; order Ixodida; family Ixodidae; genus Amblyomma; species Amblyomma maculatum. The sequence goes on along the minus strand of NC_139350.1, from coordinate 140,073,242 downwards.
TCTCGACCCCGTCTTGGTACTGAACTAGAACGGCACCAAGGCCGACGTTGCTCGCATCCGTGTGTAACTCTGTGTCGGCATCATCGTCGAAATGTGCCAGGATCGGGGGTGACTGGAGCCGGCGTCGTAACTCGTCGAAAGCCATCTGCTGCTCGGTGCCCCAGGAAAATGATGCGTCATCTCGAGTCAGGAGAGCCAGAGGGCTGGCCATCTGTGCAAAGTTTTTGATAAAGCGACGATAATAGGAGCACAGCCATAAAAACCGTCGGACTGCTTTTTTGTGGGCGGAGACGGGAAAGGCAGCAACGGCAGCAAGTTTCTCAGGGTCAGCTCGGATGCCATCAGCACTCACGATGTGCCCAAGAAACTTCAATTCGGTGAACCCGAAGTGGCACTTTTGAGGCTTGAGAGAAAGGTTGGCAGATCGGACGGCTTCGAGAACAGTTCTCAGGCGGCGCAGGTGTTCCGTGAAAGTCGGTGAAAAAAATTATCACGTCGTCGAGATAAACAAGGCATGTCTGCCACTTAAGACCTGTGAGCACAGTGTCCATCATCTGCTGGATGGTGGCAGGAGCATAGCAGAGCCCGAATGGGAGGACGCGGAATTCATAGAGCCCATCTGGTGTTACGAAGGCAGTTTTTTCACGGTCCCTCTCATCAACTTCAATTTGCCAATAACCACTTCTGAGGTCAATGGAGGCTCAGCGAAGTCGGTCGAGAGAGTCGTCAATCCGTGGCAGCGGATAGACGTCCTTCTTTGTCATACTGTTAAGTTTCCGATAGTCAACGCAGAAACGAAGTGTTCCGTCTTTCTTTTTAACGAGGACTACAGGCGACAACCATGGGCTGCTTGAAGGTTGAATGACGCCATCGGCGAGCATCTCCTTGACTTGCTGTTGGATAGCGTCTCTCTCCCGAGGAGACACACGATAGGGCTGCTGATGGATGGGTCGAGTCCCTTCATGCGTGATAATCCTGTGTTTAATGACCGACGTTTGCTGCACTTTAGATGAAGACGTGAAGCACACACGAAACTCCAGCAATAGATCTTGGAGCTGCCTCTTTTCAACGGAGGAAAGGCTAGAATTGATGTCGACAGCGTGTACGGCATCATCCGGTTCAGTGCTAGGCGTAGCTTCCTCTGAAGCAAAACTTTCGGCGACTTCGTGCAGATGGTCGACGTAAGCAATGACAGTGCCACGGAACAGATGTCGATGTTCTTTGGAGAAATTGGTGACAAGCACCTCCGTCTCTCTTCCACAAAGGAAACAAAGACCTCTTGCCACAGAAACTCCCAAGGCGAGTGAGAGGGAGACATTAGGCTCAACAACCCGGAGGCCGTGATGTGGCTTGTCACAAGTAACTCTGGCGAGGATGCTGGCGCGTGGTGGCACTGTGAGGCTATCATCGGCGACTCGCAGCGTGGAGTGGGACCCGCGGTACTCATGCTTTTCAGTGGCCAGTTTGGCGGAAAACGTCACCAAGCGGTTCGGTAGATTCCTGTGAACCAATTATTATTATTAGTATTATTCGGTAGATCTATAGTGGCACCGTGCTCACGAAGGAAGTCGATTCCAAGAATAACATCACGAGAGCATTCGCATAGAACAAGAAAAGTGGCAACAAATGTGCAGCCTCGCACCGTAACCCGGGCTGTACACATACCCAGTGGTGCAACCACATGTCTGCCTGCCGTCCGTATGTCTGGTCCGTTCCATGGCGTCATCACCTTTTTCAGTGTCCTTGTAAGCCGCCCGCTAAGGATAGAATAATCGGCTCCCGTATCAACTAAAGCGCTGACCTCCTTCGTGTCGACGATAACAGGGATGTCCAGGGAGACCCGGCCACGACCAGGGCCTGTCGACGTCGGTTCGGAGTGAAGTGAGCGGTGTGGCGGCGGAAGCTGGACGGCAGCTGGGTGGTCGGCGTCGGGACAATTCAATGTCGACGGCAGGTTGGCGTGAAGCAAGCGGTGCGGCGGCGGAAGCTGGGCGGCAGTTGTGTGGTCTGCGTCGGGGCGATTTAAGCGACACGGCGGTGATAACTGGTTGGCGATGCGGACGACGTCGGGGAGATCTGGTCTGTGCGGCGAAAACTGGATAGGGATTCGGCGTTCGACGTCGGGGCGAATCGAGCGGTGCGGCGGTGGAAGCTTTACGGCGAATCGGTGTGTGGCGGCCTCGCCCCCAAAGGTCGCCGGAGCTAGTTTTCCCGATGAGGGCTCGAGGAATCATGGCGTCCAGTGGTATACCGTGGCCCAGAGGGCGAAGGCGAGCGTGATTCGCGACGAGGAGAATGTGGCAGACTACGCTGGCGGGTGACGTACTCGGCGATGTCCTGAGGCCGCTGACCTGGCCGTGGGTGAGGGCTGTCGGGGGAAAATCCTCTAAGGCCCATCTGGCGATAAGGGCACTGCCGGTAGAGGTATTTCGGCCGAGGTCCTGTGGCGACATCGTTGTGCGGACTGCTGAAGTTTCTGGATGCGCTCTTGAAGCAGCTGGTACTTATTTCGAGGGTGGGGATGTCCCTGGGGGCGGAACAGCGACTAGTAGAGAAAGCTGCAAGATGCATTAGAAACAACTGAAAGAAGTGCGTGCCACACTGAAAAACATCTGAGGTTAAAATCGAGTAGACTCATTGATCGAGTCTTGCCGCTACCAATATATCTCATGTATAGTACGCATTTCTCAAGCCGGTAATAATCACCTCTGTCAGCACATGAATAAGTGCAAAAAAAGGAAAGTGTACATTTTAAGGAACACTAATGAACACTTCTATTACTGTTCGATGTTAACAATTCACTTACAACTCGCGTACTTTATTTACAGTTCTATTCGAGCACTATAATAAATAATGCTATGAAGTGCCAGAGGAGCAAGTGTATTCTATCAATGTATTATTACACGTAACAAAAACGATAACTGAGGAACGGCCAAGAGGAATTCACGGCATGCGCTGCTGGGCTCGCAGAGGCGCGAGACGTCACCGCCATCTCGGCAGCGACATTTATCAACAACACTTCTTTTGAACATAGCCTTTTAATGCAGTCACGTAAATCACGTAAAACTATGGTCCACGCGCCTACCCGTCAGTAACAACTCCTCGAGCGAATTCATGCAGTTATTGCTGGTTAATGCAATGCAGTAAACGAAATGAGATGCAGAGTTAACAGGGGGAAGGCTGGGTGGAATGCTACGCACGCCCAGAAATGAATTTAAATGTTCGCTTGCTCACCTTCCGAGTTGAAATTCCAAAGCGACGCATTCAGAAGCCGTTCGAGCAGTGCATGCCGCCACTTGCTACGATGGAACGTCTCCCAGGAGAAGTGCTGACGCAACACCGTCCGAGAAGATTTGCACGATACAAGCTTTACCGCAACCAACATAACGACGTGCGCCTACGCCTGACACATTAGAAAATACGTTCATGCTGTGTGCCGCTTTCAAATGGCAAGACGTGACGATACGTTTCCTTCATCCGTGTGACGATACAACGAAGATACCACTGAACCGGCATCTTTCCGCACGCAAACCCATTGCGTTCTGGACGGTTCCGCTGGATTTACAAGAGCAAGAAAGGCCGGTAAAAAATAAGGTGCACTATAATTACTGCAGAATAACCATGCCGTGTTCTTTTCAGAAAAATTATGAAGCTAAATTTCATCAACATACCCAGATGGCCATAGACGTCAGACGGACGACTGACGGACGTCCGTTTTCGGAGATTCGCACGCCCGACAGAAATTCGGTTATGTTCGACATACGTACAGCGGATATCCGTCGGACTATCGTTTGTGGATTCGGATCGCGTCCCACGAACATCAGACGGAGAGCCGGAGGCGCACTTTCGGACGTTACTCGGAACTTGCTTGCAGGGCCCGCTATTGATGTAAAAACTTGCCAATAACATTGGTGTAAAGCTCAGCAAGCCCGTGCCATGGAAATTTCAGTCACATACCAGTGCTCAATGCCTTTGTTGTGAGAGTAAAGCAGACAACAGAATATGCAACAGGTTCAAGTTTCAGGTTGTCTGCTTTACTTTAACACAACAAAGCACACAACAACAGCGTGCAATTAAAACTTCCAAGAGGCACATATGCTAGCTGAGCTTTACACAAATACACCATCTCTGAGAACATGAGAAGTGCATAAGCATACCAGCATGCGTGATTGTAAAAACAGCATTTTCGATTCTTTTTAGGCTTTACTGTAAAATTGCGTAAATAGCCTACACTAAAAAATATCCATGTTAAAGCTGCATGCAAAAATGGACAGAATGGCATGGTAAAATGTAAGCCAACTGGAGTATTATAATCTACTCAAGTATTTTTTTTTAATTGTCCTTGGTTGTGACAGCTCTTCCCTTGGCGAGGTGGAGGAGAAAAAAATATTTATTGAAACCTAATATTTGGGAACTACTGAGGAGATGATCGAGTCCTCTGGGGGCGGCCTCCGCAGGCCGGGATTCCGCGAGCCGCTACAATCCTGCGCACTCGTTCGATCAGCAGTTATTGGTCTTGCAGGTTTAAGATGGAAACAACAGGTTGGGCTCCTCCTCCAAAAGAAAGGAAAATGAAATTCAAGCTATCTGTGCTGAACTTAGACTAGATATCTCCGAGGACAACTGCCAGTTTCCCTAAGTTGCTTTTTCCAGATGGCACTGATGTGCATCTCCATTCAAAACGGTCACATACTATATAGAAAGTTGTCATTTTCCCAGCTCTGAAAAGAAGTGATCAATAATACCATCATTTAAAATTATTACCTTTTGATTCTGTAAACTGCACAACGTTTCGCTGGTTTCCATGTATCCTTCCCGAAGACACTCTAGGGGCGTGTCAGAGCCTGTATATTGACATCAACATCTAGGCTAGTGAAAGCGTCTCCTTAGAGCAGCTGTGATGAAGTAACTGATGTTAGCGCAACTGATAATATGCAAGCTGCAGCAGCAGAATAAAGAGATATATTTAACATCTGGCTAAAGCCCAATGTGAAAGCATAGCCCGCCGCAGTGATTGTGCAGTTTTCATACTTCTACTAGAGTTAAGAGTAAAGTTATTTGTTTACCTACAGTGCAATATGTGACATTACAATAGCAAGGCTTACAGTTACACAAAACATAAAAATAAAGCTGACAACCAAAAGCTCTTGATGTACCGGTAGTATGCAGCATGAATGTTAAATAGTTACTGAAGTATAGTTGCATAATTTTTGTAACCAGCGGTGTATGCATGCCATGGATTTCTCAACTACGCACCACAAATTACAAAAGAAATATTATGGTTTGTATAGATGCTGCCAGCTGTACTTGAATGAAGGGGGAGGGTAGGGGGGGTTAATAAACTGCCCTGTCCAAGGACGGCCCATAATTTGCCCCTATGCAATATCGGGGAGAAAAGTGCGTGGACCACACAAACTTCAATCAAAGTGCACAACTTTCGCATCGACCAGTAGTCTCGGGCCATACCTGTCGATGTGAAAGTTGAACATTTGTTCTTTCATGTGTGCTAGAGAAATAAGGTAATTTGTATACATCGCGATTCTAGTCCAAAATCTCCCGACGTACAGTCCAGTGACTTTTGCCCCCATAGTATAAGCCACCACTTGGGTAAGAGATTAGTAATAACAAGTGTATAAAAGACATGAGTGCTGTGTTACAGCCATAGCTATAAAGATGGATTGACATTGGAGTGCTCCCTTAGGGCAGAGACTAGGGTATTACAAATGCAAGAGTTAGTGTCCGCTCATTTGAACGAAAAAAATGGGGCACAATAGAAAGCTACCTCAACAGATAGTACTATATGCTTTTTGTGATATCAAGTTAGCATTAAAGATATCACAGTTTTGTGGAAGATTTGGGAGCCCTTTGCTTATTTTTTGCAGGATTGCACAAACGAATTCACCATCTTCAGAAAGGCATGTTATGTTATATAGATATGAAAATCATTAAAGGAAGGAAAACAGCACATCAGGTAACGCTACAATGTATGCAAAGTCTACCACTCCAAGTCGTATAAATATGTGTACATCTCTGCACATCAACTAGACAGAAACAATGTAGAGTAAACTAATAATTCAGTGTCTGGCAACACTATTATAAGGGGATAATAATACAGCTATTACTATCATTTTGTCTTTAAACTACGATACCGTACTGATTGCAATCTTAAAATCCCAAACTTCACGCCTGTCCCACCCACAGCCATAGAACACACCTTACTCAAGTCTGAGAGAAAGAGCAAGCTAGGCTACTACAGACGGACCCTTGGCTGTTTATCTGGCATTTCTGAAAGTAGCATGTATATGAATAAGGATCCTATGACATTGAATGCATCCGATTTTCTAATGTGGCTTTTCTTTGCTGGCCCCATATGAGGTGCGCTATAATTTATCGAACTTGACTTAGCTTCATTCTATGAATAACAGAGCTATTGCATGTACACAGTCGCCCACTCTTTGGCTGAACACGCGAGTGCGTGGCATGCACTTTTCGAGATGCCACTGCGTCCATCCCAGCCGCACACTGTAGCGAAGAGGCAGACAGCGTGAAGTAGCAGCCTCTAGTCCCTCTACCGCCACTGGCGTCCCGAACTAGGGACCTCCACCTAGTGTTTGTGAGGGCAGGCCCCCTCAGTGTCAGCTCGTGCATAAACTCCTATATTTGTATCTGATATAAATGTTTTCCACCACCACTCTTAATGCACGGCTGCTCACTATAGCAGATGTGAAGCAGTAACTCCTAGTCTTTTTATGTACAGTCGACGTCACCCTTGTGTAGAACACTCGGTCGGCGCACTTCCCTGCATAAAAATTGATACCTCGTTGCAGCTTCTACTGTTTACAAGCAATGCTTGTACGGAAGTAGATCCACATAGACCTGTGAAGAAGATGAGCATGAGCACTTTGTCTGCAAACCGTGGGCTGATTTTTAATTTTAGTTTTCATTGCGGGATGAGCACTGCCCGAGCGCTGTACAAAAGGGTGATGTCGACTGTACAAACCATCTTAACTCAATGCGTATCTGCGCACCGCAGTAAAGAGGCAGACGACATGAAGCAGCAGCTCATGGTACCTTTCCGTGAGCCATTGTGCTTCGATGTGCGGATGCGCACCATAGCCAATATACAGACGACATCACACAGCAGCTCCTAGTCCTTCTATGCATAAGCCACTTTGCCTCGATACGCACTTGTGTATCAGAGTGAAGAGGCAGACAACGTAAAGCTGCAGCTCTTCGGCCCTTCATGCACGAGCCACTTAGCGTCAATCAACGTCCTTTGATAGAGCCTATGTCTAATAACGTTGGCGACGTTGGCCTCAATGCAGGGCTGTGCACCATAGTAAATAGGCAAAGAACATTAAGCAGCAGCTCCTGGTCCCTCTACACATAAGCCATTTTGCCTCGATGCGCACTGCACACCGTAACATCCAGATGTGCCACATAAGCTCCTGGTTCCTCTACACATAAACCACTTTGCCTCGATGCGAGTCTGCACACCGGAGCAAAGAGGCAGATGAAGCTGGAGCACCTGGTCCCTCTACGCACGAGCCATTTAGACTCGATGCATGGCTGGGACGGAAGCAATGGCATTTCGCAAAAAAGCATGCCACACATTCCCATATTTAAGCTAAGAGTGGACGAACAATCATGTAAACTTAAAATACTAGCCATTTACTTCAAGGGACAATGCCAAAAAGTAACATGGTGGACAATGTGAAAAGAAGTCGCTGTATAAGGATGGTTTAAGCCAGTTCTACATCCTGCATGTAAACAAGCTATAAACATTTACGTCCAAGGGAAGTCCTGTGTGTTTAAAACCTTGTGATACTCAAACATTAACACTGACAACCATGATTCAATATTAGTAACGTAGATAATGATACAATAATCACTTTTAGCCATGCCAAACAAATGAGAATGCAAAGGGATGTTGCTGTCTTTTCCCCATGGATGACAGTTTAGCTAAAGGAAGTTTTGCCCACATGCTCAAAACGCTGCTTCATGTTGGCCTACGAAATCGGCTGCAGCAAATCGCATCGAACACAATTTAATGAAGCCACATGGTAGTCTTCAACCACAAAAACATTGCCACACAGAAGGAGAACGCAAACACTTTCACAACACACAAAAAGCGCCAACTGCACAGCTGTTTTCAGGATGACTAGGTACAGGGTTTTCCTGTAGCAGGCCAAATGTTAGCCTTTAATAACAAATCATTGCCATACAGAAACACTACACATAAACTTTCACAACACACTAAAAGTATCAAGTGCGCAACTGCTTGTAAGATGACCAGGTACGGCTTTCTGCTGTAGCCCACATCATGTGTCCAGCGGCTATCAGAAGCATTGCATGCGCGAGCATGATGCCATAGATTCAATTAATGGCTATCACTGTATTAGCAAGCATGGACTTAAAACTACTTCAATATGATAACCTATGGGCGTGATAAGAGCTTCCAGTGCGAGACATAAGCTCAGTATCATGCACTATAAGGTGCTTTAAGGCTATAGTGTAGCTTAGGCATTATCTCGCTGTCAATAATGCAGTGAATTTCTGAGGAACCTCTGAATATATCTGTAAGGACACATCAATAACAATTTTGTTTTCATCTTACGTTTGCTTAGCTCAAGTTTTTTTAGAGCCTGTGGCTTGCATGACCTGCCAGTATGCCTGTTTTGAATAACAGAAGGCGCTGCAGTCACCAAAGTGTTGGATGCGTGTTGTGAACTCTTATTGTGTTTTTTTTTTTAAGACTGGGCACCAAATGCCAACCCGTTACAAAGGGAATGGTCAATAAATCATCATCATCATCATCATGACAGCCCAACTGTTTCACGGCAGCGGTATGTCAAATTCGTGCCAGAACATTGCAGAGCAACGGGTCAAGAAAAAGACAAGCGCTGATTTTTTTTATTTTTTTTTTGTCTTTTATCTTCTTCTTGTCCGGTTGTTCTGCGCTGTTTGGTCACATATGCATAACCAACATGCCCAAGGGGCTGTCCTGGTTTGTCAAAGTTGAAGGGGAGTTCTAAACCTTTAGTTATTTAGCGGCTACTGCACAGTGCACACAGCAGTTCCTTCTATACACTGTAGTTGCCGTAAAGCTCAAGAGAGAAAGATCAGTGGCTGGCAATTAAGAGAACAACCCTCGCGGCGTTTCCACAAGTGTAGGCATGTCGCACGATAGGCTCGAGTGCAAAAGTCCTGCGCTATAGTTTTTACAACTCAGCACGCTGCGCATGGTTACAAATTAACCCCCGATTTAAAGCTCAGGCAGGCACTCCTTTATCAGAGACAGAAAAGTTGCGTGGCTTACTGGCGCGGCGTCCGGCAATGCAGAGAAGGATGGCCCTCAGACATAAGGCTGCACTTTGCGCAGAGCCATCCTGTCAGTCTCCCCTAAAACACTCGATCGTTCAGCTGCTGTACAGAGCTGTTTCCTTACCGCCACCATAACCGAAAGCGCACCAAGTGTAAGCAGCACCACCTACAATATGTCAGTGCATCGAAAAGTTCCACTAAAGAAACAAAAGTTGGGCGAAATACTTTGAGTTCCGCGGGTGAACAAAGTGTGCCAGCCGCTACAAGCCATAACAAAAACAATGCTAGCAGTGCATAACAGCTGTAGTTATTTGTAACTGCGCAGAAAATGCAGAACGCAGAAGCCTGAAGGCATCCTCCATGACGAAACTTGTCATGTGGATTGGATTGGCTCAGATATTTTTTAGGGTAGGTTTGGTTTCGTTATCTTTGAGCTTGCTGCGTCTATTCAGCCTACGGTTAAAGTTTCGCCGAAGCATCATGATTAGAAAAATGTTTTATGGTCACTGAAATTTTGATCACAAAAATTTTGAAGAAAGAATTCAACGATGAAACATGCGGAAAGTAAAAAAAAGTTTTTAATGAAAAGTTGTCTATCGAATCGATTCGCTCTGACATCATATAATGCAGATTCGACGGCATTACTGATTTATAAGCATTTCAGACGAGCACGACGATTACAATCTATCATAGCTTTGTAAAAGCGAATCCAGTGGCGGATGTACGGCGGCTGTCCGCTGAGAGTACAGATTCGACAATCCGCGTTCGAACGTACGTCGGAACTCCGGCGGACGTCCATACTCGGCCGCCTAGTTGCGACCGAGTTTGGATGTCCATCGTACATCAATGGCCATCTGGGACAAGAACGTAAAAATGTTATTTAGTTTTTGTGTTTTACTCAATACCGATATTTACAACCCTAATTGAAATGTCCTTCCAATCGATTGGTGCCGTTGGCAATGGGTTTCTGTCCCCGTTTGGTTCCAAGTAACGCGACCATGGGTAGACCTTGCGCTTAGCGTCCCGCACATTTTCGAGCAGCTCGGCGAGCCGCATCATCCTGGTGGTCTAAAGCCGCCCGCCGCCTACGCGACAAAGTAACCTTTGTCGGGGCCGCCGAAGACTGTCCTGCACGGCTCTCTTCTGGCGAGACGCTCACCTCACGACAAGCTCCCTCTCCTTTTAAGCAAGTGACAAGTCCCGTGGTTCATCACATTAACACAGCTGGCGAGGTGGCGCAGCGGCAGCAGCTCTGGCGTGTCACGTGATATGACGCCACAGCACACCTTCAGCGCTTTCCAGCTGTGGGTCTAATTTCATACCCGACAACTTGAGCGAAACATGTCGTAGTGGAGCTTCCGCTCGAAAAGCGCCCGACATAGAAAGTCCCGTTTAACCAAACTGTAATCAAGGATGGCTTTTTTTCCTATTTGCCGCGAGATCGACCTAGAGGTGGCGCCTTCGTCGCTCCCATAGTGTGGATCGCCAGCTGGTGGCGCTCGCGGAAACGCACATGACGTATCTGCTTCCGAGTTTACGGCGGGTTTATTGGCGACGAAAACGTGCCTCCTGCAATGCATTAGCGATTTACTGTGTAGAGTGTTCCAACATTTCAGAAAAAAAAAAAAAACCCCGTGGACTTTACCAATGCAGCTAAAGAAGTGCGAATTTTAGAAAAACAAGGCACGCAACCATCCGCCTTTTAGATTTACTGGCCTCGCTTTGCACGCTTTTTGCGTTGTACGCGCTCACGGGCCTGATACTGGATCTGAAGTGCACCACTTGCCTAATGGCAAGTTCCTTTTCAACAGTACGCGCGTGTCTTATACGAGTGAGATAGGCAAATTTAGTGTTATTAAGACAACGCAGATACAAGGTAAGTGGTATGGCCTGCAGTACTTTAGAATGAATCAACACATCCTGGTTCATTATAGCGTATTTGACTCGAGAATCAAGCGCTGACAGCGTACTGCCCGGCGTGTTGCCATAGACTGAGTGCACATCAACTCTGGCTAGACAGCCAGGTACAAGTATTCCCCAAAAACGAGATTACGCTGACACTGTACAGAAAACCTCGCCACATAGTAAAGCTGAATGTTCACGTGTATAGAGCGCTGATTGGATTGAGTTTGTCGAGCTCACAGCAAGGTGGATGCTTCTTACGGCCAATGTCAGAGAATCTGATAGTGTAGCACTACGCCATTGCTTCTCAATGATTTTCTGAAACAGAGGACCGTAAAGACCGTTTACAGGGAGCAGTTCGCTTAGTTGACACTCGCGGCGCCCCTGTCGTCGCGACATGAGTGGCCTTCTGGATAGCAGCCGACTACAGATGATGTCTATCAGTCACTGATCTCGCATTCTGATCTCGCTGCTGCATACGCAGTGCTTTGCGAAGAAAATGTGGAAAAGCCGAGGGAAAACGTGTTCGGTGTTTGGGTGTAAAAACTGCGACGCCGACTTGAAAGTGTGGGACAAATCCGTTTGTCAGACACACTTCCCTCTACTTCATGAAGACTGCCCGTGCGCTAGGCCCTTCGGAATGCATCGATTTCCGCAAGGTGAAAACAACAAGCCGATTCGCCAGCGTTGGATTTCGAACCTTCAGAGAAAGAACTTCAACCCTGGAACATCGGCTAGAGTGAGTATGCTGCATAGTAGAAATATCGCGCAGCGATCGTTTGTTGATGGTAGCTGCCATGCCGACCGCCGTCAGTGATCATATGCCCTTGAGCACGGGCTCAAATCAGTTTCTGTGCGCGATTTAACGGGAGAACGTGTGCATGACTTCATTTTCTATGTCGTTGACTCTTTGCTCACCCGATCGTAGTGGGATACCATTTAAGTTTTCGAATTACGTCCGCGTTACGAGTCAACTGTGCGTTCGCGCTTGTATTGTAGGTCAGTACTGTAAACAACTTATGGGATCAAACTTGTTTCGATATATTCTTCTTCTTCTTCTTCTTCTTCTTCTTCTTCTTCTTCTTCTTCTTCTTCTTCTTCTTCTTCTTCTTCTTCTTCTTCTTCTTCTTCTTCTTCTTCTTCTTCTTCTTCTTCTTCTTCTTCTTCTTCTTCTTCTTCTTCTTCTTCTTCTTCTTCTTCTTCTTCTTCTTCTTCTTCTTCTTCTTCTTCCTTTTCTTCTTCTTCTCCCTCGTTGTAATGGCACATACCCACAGTGGGGGATTAGCCAGAGTTCGTTGTAGGTGACATAATATTTTTGATAATAATAATTTGATAATATTCAAAATACTTTAGATGAAGTGTTGGATGCATTTCGGTTTCACCGCAACGATGATGCGCTTGGGAGTGTTACGCGCGCATGAAATAGGCAGTTCTGCAAACATCACAAGCCTTCTGTGCATTATGTTGGTCGTTTTTGTTTCAGCGAATTGTGTTATTTCATAGTAGAGGTAATATGTGCTTGGTTTCGTTGAGTAATTGCGGACGCCGGTGGCAGTCTCAACTGTGCTGTGTCGGCGAAGTTAGTGGTGTGCACAAACACGTTTCAGTGATGCATATGCTGTGCCTACTTTTGTGAATTATTATAAATGACCATGCTGGAAAACAAAGCAAACAAAAAATATGCCTTGAGAAAACGTCGGCAATGAATTGTTATTAGGAGGATAAAGGAAAACGTGCAATGCAATGGGCACCTGCATGGAATGACTCTACTCGATTATGTGACTGTTTTTGTTAATATTCTTTGTATTTATGGCTTTGAAAGTAGCCTGCTTACACTGTTATTCAGTACATGTTGTAGCCCTCGCTTTTTTTTTTTTTCAGGTATGCTCAATTCATTTTGTTGACAGGCGGCCCTCCAAAGATAACCCATATCCAACGCTGCACCTTGGAACGCCGGTATGGATTTTGAGATTTTGTTTCGAACTAGCATAAACACTACCGGGTAATGACTATCATTACAGAAACTGCCTCACTGCAAGCGTTAAAAAAAGCATAAACATACACCTTTTGTGCACACATGTTTGAGCATTTTTTATTCTTTTCTTCAAGGTGCTAAGTGGTGATTGATAACTAACATTGTTGATAGCTGCATATTTTTAGTGGTTTATTACCATGCCTAGTTTGGATTTTGTTTCACAGCTGTGTATTTCTCATATTAATATTAATAGTTTTCACTGTCTGTATTAATGTAAGCCCGTTATACCTAGTGGCACGGGCAAAGGCAAAATACTTTGTTTTTTTTTGGGAAGCCTCACCATATTATATGTCTGTATTAATGTATTACTTTTGTTGTAATGGTATTGTTTAAGAGTTCCAAAGCACTGTGGCTTTGTATATTACTGTACTGCTGTTGAGTGATGTGTGTGGGGGTGGGGAAGGGTACAGACACTGAGTCAGGCATTTTTTGCCTTTTTATCTGTATCCTAGGAATCTTGCTGCCTGAATGAAATACTTTGACGTTGAACTTGACCCTATTTATGGTCAAAAGAAGTAATGCACTGTCGTCGTTTGAGCATTATTTCCCTTTTAAGTATGAACTACCAATATGGCCAAACTTACTCTCTGCTTCAGTCTACTTACTGTCCTTCTGTATTTTTGTTCATTGCAATACCTTAGACTGTTCATCACAAAGGACGAAGGAAGCTAGTACGGCACATTGCCACAACTCTGGAGCCAGAGACCAGTAAAACGCCTTCCCCTGTGCCTTGCAACGAAACAGGCACACAAAACAATGAAGACAGCACTGAGGCTGACCAGCTCCCTGGGGATGTTGCAGCGGTTGAACTTGAACATAGGTACAGTACAGTTGATTACTTTTGACGGGCACTCCTTTATATGGTTTTGTGTTTGTCTTGTGTAAAAACATAAATCTTTGCTTTCAGCAATATGTGGCAGAATTTAAGAATTTCAGCAGTATAGCCCGTTCCCGCTATAATGTAGCTGATATTCTGCGATGCACAGCAGACTTTTGCATATTGTTCTTGCCAGCTCTAGCATAATCATGTTCAGTTAAAATTTCTTGGGATCACTCATACAAAGCCAACCTGATTACAGCCGATAGCTTCCAGCCAGAATGTCTCTCATGCTGCCATGTGTTAAGTTTATTCGAAAAGATCATGCAGTAGAATTGAATGGACTATATATATTATTCTAGGAGGCTCCACAGTAAAAATTGCCAGGGGACTTCCTAACAACAAGTGTGGTAAAGGGTCATAGAAAATGCAACAAATAGCGATAACATCAGTAGAGCATTTATATTTTCAAACTAGCAATCGAAAGCAGGTAGCCAAATGCATTGAAGGAAGAAATAGTTTAGCTCATTTGTTACCAGTCAATTTACTGATGACATGCTGTTAAATATGATAGTGAAATAAATCTGGAGCACACAAAGATTTACTTTCAAAATGCCATCAAGTTTAGTGGCAAATTTTGCATATTTGATCCTAAGTTTAGGAAAAAGTAAATTATAATGCTTTGAAAATCTAGTGTTTTTAGTTCTATTAAGCTCACTTGTGGAGAAGAATCAGCAGAAATAATTTATCAATCAGTAGATCATGCACTTTAATTGAAAAAGTTGTCAGAAGCAAACTGATGTGTAATGCCTGTCACATGAACATTTCGAAGGCTTTCAAACTTATAGCCTATTAATTAAGCAGCCAGTTGAATGCTGCTGCACTAGCAGCTCCAGAAGTCAATAGTTTATTAGTTAGCCAAGCAGTGCAGAACTGAGATTTTAAAGACCCTCAAACAGCAGCAGCAACAGCATGCAGAGTTGGGTGCTGAATGCTGTCAGGAACATGCTAAGGAATAAAATCGGAGCTGCATGATTGCCGAAAAATTGTGCAGCTCCAAAATAAGACTTTTTAAAACCTTTTCTCAGGTTACAAATGTGGTCATATTGCTTGCATGACTGTAAAATTATTGTTTACGTGGGCACATCATCTCACACCACTTTATTGCTAGATTTTGGAATGTTTCAGCAGCTCTTTGCTATGTGGCAGCAGTAAAACTTTCTCTAGATCGGTCACCATTGAGGATATAAAAAGCAACTTGATAGCAGTTTGACTACTCGTGTGGCTGGTGTAAAATATGTATTGCAATAGGAAGACAATTAGTAAGAGAAATTGCAAATATTGTGTTTCTGAAAATACTGCTGCATTCTGATAATGGCATCTAGACTGAACAAAATCTTCCTTGGTGTTGAATAAATGCTAAATTTTTGTCGAAAACTACATGAAGCATATGGACATTGTTCTTTGCAATAGTACAATAATTTTACATGTTAGTGAATGGTGCAGAAGTATGTAAGCTGCGTTTTAGTGGAACAGCCTTCAATATTGCATTCATTTTCCCATGCAATGCTAGTTTGTCACATGAAGCTTGTACATGTTTATGATGACTTGTTTGTTTCACGACATTTCCCGGGGTGGGAGTCCTGTACAAGCAATATATGCGACAGGTATCTTATTTTTAGTGCGTGTACATTGCAGAGCCATTCTACTGCACAGTTTAATCATCTACTGCATGCTGGACATAATACAGCATTCGTACTATTTATAAAGCCTTTGGAACTTAAGGAAGTTGGCTAGAGAGTACAATATAGGTCATTTATTTGCATATAGTACTGGCACGCGGCAAGGTGATCATGTTTTGGGTGGTATAATATAGCGGTGCCAAAAAACGGTTCTATGCCGTGTTGATTTTTCACCCGTCACGCACTGCATTCGCACTTCATTATTGGCTGCAGCCTAGGCCGTGGCATTACTTCTGTCAGTGGCAAGGGGAGGGGGCTTAAAATGGATTTGGGAAATAATTTTTATATTATACAGACCCGAGTGTACCTTCTGGCTCATGCTGCTGTGTTGTTTTCTATATTTATTCACGTTTTTCTTTGTACAGGTTTGAAGGAGCTCGGAATGTGGTCGACAGCTGCAAGACCTGCGGTTGCAGATGCAAGAGTGCCGAAACGGCTGAAAAAGGAGTTCAAGTTCAGCCAGCACGTATCCTTGACCACGCATATGCAGTCACCCGCAAGCAGGCCCCTGTTGTTGCTGACAGTGCTTGCCAAACAGTGTTCAGTGTCAGTTCATTAATAGCAGCAAGCCAGTTCCGTTTCTTTACAGGACTATCGAAAGTGACATTTTACGAGCTGGTCAGGACTCTCAAAACTGTTGTGAAGAGCCTCTTTACGATGCCTTTTGAGGACCAGGTCCTTCTAACATTGATGCGGCTTCGCCTAGGCCTCTTGCTCAATGACCTCAGCATACGTTTCTGCGTATCGACAGCAGCCGTGAGCAGAATTTTCTGCTTCGTAGTATCTGAACTTGCCAAGTTTGCCAGAGAGTTATTAGTGTTCTGGTTGCCCCCACAAACAATAAGGAGAACATTGCCTGATTGTTTTGAGGAGAATTATTCGGTGACTTGCATTGTGGATTGTTTTGAAATTTTTATTGACAGGCCCGAGAATTTGCTGCGAAGAAACATAACATATAGTTCATACAAATCACACAACACGGCCAAAGTCCTTCATGCTATCGCACCAAGTGGATTCATAATGTTCACTTCGAAACCATATGGTGGCCGTGCAAGTAACCGCTACATAACACTGGAGAGTGGTTTTTTAGAGCACTTGACGCAAGGTGATGAAGTCCTCGCCGACAGAGGCTTTACCATCGCCGATCTTCCGCCAGGCGTGAAAGTTTCACTACCGAGCTTCTCTAAAGGCCGGCCCCAGATGAGTCGGTCCGAACTTGTAGCTTCGCGTCAACTGGCCAGACTACGTATTCATGTGGAACGGTCAATCAGGCGTCTTGAGTGCTTCAGAATCCGGAAGCAATTCCCAGCTAGCGTTTTTGCTAAGAAACCGCTAGCAAACAACATACTCATTGCCATAGCTGGGCTATGTAACCTTCAGCCACGTTTGATCAGGGATCAGTGCAATGGAATGTCAGTACCTGGAGCTTGACTGCCATCGCATCCAGACTAGCAGCTAGGAGACAACAGATGCCAGATCTCTCTAAATTTCGCATTTTCATTTGCCCACTTGACTGCCACTTTGATATTATTGGTTATCTCCCTTTGCATTAGGTGTCCTTCCTGCAGCCACTGCTTGTTGGTTTCAACTCAAATACCAATAGTGAAACTATGTTTACGCAATAAACCCATCCTTTTCCATAGCTTGGTATGCTGCCTTCATCTTAATTCCAGGCTTATTTGTTAGGATCCAACTATTTTTCTATGGTGACTCCTGGCAAGGATACAGCTATTGTATACTTCCCTCTTGGGGGATGCTGGTAAACTATTGTCTATGATGCAAGGGTTACTGTCAAGTTCGCTCTAGCCTATTTGTGTACTCCTAGCTATTTCAGTGTCACGGTGATGACCAGCAGTCATTACCACTCATTAATAGATGTATTCATTTGCCCCTTCCAATGCTTTGCTCTGTATCGTGAATTGGTGTTCTTTACTCACGTAGGTAATTTTTTTATATTAGATTTTGGATCCGCATTATTATTTCACTTGTTTAGGTCATCATCTCCACGGCTTGTTGTATTACTTAGCAGAGCATTATTATCAATCATCGGAAAATTGCAAATATATTTTCCATTAACTTGATCTCATCCCCATTGAATTCCATCGCTGTGTTCTGGAAAAACCTGATTAGTTGTGAAACTGTCTTTTATCTTTGATTGGTATTTCGCCATGTTTTGTATGGATGGCCATCATTGCCTTGCAATCTTTATATATTTCTCAGCACTTATGCACATGCTTTTTCTGCACTTAGGTTGCACAGTCACTGCCAGTGTTTCGATAAATCAAATTTCTCAGTCACTGGAGGATATTTTTTCTTTTGTTTTGTAGATTGGTACAGAAGGCTATCTGGCATCTGCCTTTGGCCCTTAAGTGCACACCTTAAACCTTTCAAGGTGAAGCAAAAAATATTACGAGTTGGTTTTATTGTATTACCTGCTTTTGCAAATATTAATAGTTATTGCAAACTGAACAAACCAATTCATTATTCCTTTAGGTAACATATACTTCAATGAACTCTTGCAGGTGCTATACTTGAAGAACCAAATTTTATCCACAATGTATTGTCCATTCTCAGTACTGATGCCAATATGTGATGCGAGTGGCCCAGTAATTACTTTGGATTCCCAAAGTACGGCAGTCCGCACCTCCTCAGAGTGCAGAAGTTGGTAGAAGTTTAGCTCGCAGGACTGTTAAGAGAACTTGCTGTTTCTAATACTAGTACACAATGAATATGTCATGTGTAAATCGCAATGTCATATTTGGCAGTTTCTGTGTGTGCTTGCTTCGTTGAACCTCGCCTTTAAAAATGCTTCCCGAGCTCCTTGCGTTCGTTCACAACTAGAAATTGACTTTTCAAGGAAAGGGTTGACCAGAAGTTCAACACTGGACAAGCATGCAAGCCTGTTGCTTTATGTAATATGGTATACTGTGTACATTTTCTAATTAGTTCACGGGAAAGGAAAAGCGCAGTAACTGTCACATTTGTCCGTGGACACCCGAACCGTGCAGTAAGGGAGGAGAGGGAGGCGGGATTTTTTGTAGTATGTAATTATGTGCTCATGTTTTGATACTCGTGTATTATGTAGAGCATTAGTAAGAAAGGGCAGCCAGTCCAAACATTTTTTTCGATGAAAACTTTACTGCTTGCTCTCGACAATTGCTGGCAGCAGGTGTGAAAAATAGAAATCTTCAAGATGTGCTACTTGCTTCTTTAGAAATACGTCATCATAGGGCACCTCAAACATATGCCTCATTGGGTGACCAAACCACAAAGTCATATTGGCTTCTCTCACAACGAAAAAGCTGTAACTGTACTTGGTGGTAGTACCTGTTTTTGCCAGTCTTGCTCAGTATGAAGCGGTTGTCATTTTCCACGACGTCATACTTGCCACTCTTAAAGAGGGCAGCAAGACTTCCATGCTTTTGAATTGTCTGAGGGGTTGGACACTTGATCTCCAGAACTTTATCCAGGCTTGGAATAATGCCATCAGGGCTGGCACCCAGCCACGACGTAGCAGGCCGGACGACAAGGCCGCATTCTGTAACGTCCGCATTCTTCATCTGCTCGTACCAGGCACGGGCTTTCACTTCTGACTCCCTTCCATACCTTCATGCAAAAATAGCAATCATGTTCATGTGAACCTTGTCTAATGCAAGTCACTGCAACAATGATTAGTATCCCGAAACACTCAAACTGTGCATGCAAAACATAATGAATATCAGTAAACATTCCATTCAGAGCCTCCTACTTAATAGTGTCAGTATTGCACCATACATGAATTTTGCTTTGAACAATCAAGTAATGCTTTGTCATTCAAAGCAATGCATATAAATAATAACATGCAAATTTCCACCACAAGCTACAACTGAATAATTCTGTGCTTTGCAGATAGATGCAGCTAGCATATGCCACTTTGCGTAATGCTATACTGATACTAATATACTATACTAATACTAATATACTAATTGCTATACTAATACTATACTAATGCTATACTATACTATAATGCTATACTAATTGAAATACTGGTAGTAGGCGAATATGTCTACTTAGGACAGGTAGTAACCGCAGATCCGGACCACGAAAAGGAAATAACAAGAATAAGATTGGGATGGAGCGCATTTGGCAAGCACTCGCAGATTATGACTAGCAGCTTACCGGTATCGCTCAAGAGGAAAGTATACAACAGTTGCATCTTGCCTGTACTCACCTATGGGGCTGAAACATGGAGGCTAACCAAGAGAGTTCTACTTAAGTTGAGGACAACCCAGAGGGCTATGGAACGAAAAATGGTAGGAGTAACATTAAGAGATAGAAAGCGTGCAGAGTGGGTCAGAGAAATAACTCAAGTTACCGACATTCTAGTAGAAATTAAGAAGAAGAAATGGACATGGGCAGGACATGTAGGGCGAAGAGAGGATAACCGATGGTCGCTGAGGGTAACAAATTGGATTCCAAGGGAAGGAAAGCGTAGCAGGGGGCGGCAGAAAGTTAGGTGGGCGGATGAGATTAAGAAGTTCGCAGGGGTCAAGTGGATGCAGCTAGCACAGAACCGGGTTAAGTGGAGAAATATGGGAGAGGCCTTCGTCCTGCAGTGGGTATAATCAGGCTGATGATGATGATGATAATAGAATCTATGCTAATTTGTGACAGTGCTGCTCTACCTAAAATGTTATAATTTATAATGAAAGCATGGCGTTCAACTGGCTTATTGACAGCATCACAAGTGAATGTTTAGCCAAGTTTCTTGCACTACCAAACTTGGCATAGCAGTTATGAATCAGTGCTGTAGAACTAGACTTTCCGCATGGCATGCACAGTAAATGTGACCAGACACAGCTCAAAAACGAAGTGAGAATGCCCTTCAAAGGAGAACTTCCAGCTGATGACAAACTGTCATAATATTGAAGTCAGATTATTAATCTGGTGTTAATCTCCTGACACCTGCCATCCACATGTGATGTCATGACAGCGGGCTAATTAAAGAATTTAGTCCCAGTGGCATGACAGTCAGTCAGCCACATTGGCAGGACGGCTTCTCTTGAGGAACACTGAAAATTCGTTCTTGAGTTATATCCTACTTTACATCACTTCAAGTCTACAATCAGTGCGACTGTTCGTGACACTGTGTTTAGATCTTACCGTGTGCTGGCATTGCCATAGAAGTTTGGGTGTATGTGCTTCGTCACCCACTTCTCAGGGGCAGCCTTGACAGGAACTGTTCGAGCCTCACTCGCTGTTATTCTTAGCAGACGTTCCTCGTACCAGGCTGCACTTCCTTGGGGGTGTTTCGCCAAGGCTACAGCTCGGTCAGGAGACAGCAACACATTGTCCCTGTAGAACTTCTGACATGGCTGGCACAGCAGCCTTGTGTCATGCTGCCCATGCTCACCATGCTCTTGCTGAACAGCTGTAAAGTTATGAGGACTGCTTTATTAACGAGCTCTTTCTGTATACATTCAAAACTAGTTTCAGGTGGCTCACACCTAAGCTTTATGCGATCAGAATGAACACTGGCAAATCAGGTATTATGTACATCTTTAGATCGCACAAGCTTGAGAAAAAGTTTGCTGCAGTATGGCCTCATGGCCCAGGCTTATGGCACAAAGTGGTACTAATATATCAAATGAGGCTGTTGTAAAGTGATATCGCATTAACGCATTTTCATTGTCGACAATGCATCCTATTCTATTACTAGGCAACTTAGATTGTGTGTATCAGCATGAACAGTCTGCTTGATGCAATACTTCTTGTCCCAAGATCAAGATGCATGCTATACTGTAAAGCTTAACACCGGATAACCATCACAGCAGTTTCATATATTGGGATTGTTTTAACTAAAGAAATGTTACTTACAGCTTTGAACACAGTAACTGATAGCACATTTTATACTCAATACAATGGAAAAGGAAATCTTACGTGCACGTCGATCTTCATCTGCATGTGCTTTCTCGCGTTGCATGAGGACGGAGTGTAGCATGGTGTTCTGCAGCTGGCTAATATCCAGTGGACATTTTTTAAAATGCTCTATCATTTCTCTCTCGGACAGGAACTGTAGAGTTTTTGCAGTTGTTTTCTTGTGACTGTAGACTGTCTCCATTGTTGCCGGGGTCACATTTCTTGACGTTGATTTATTCCATGTACACAGTCTGTCTGTGGCTGATACTCCAGTAAGTCCCCTTGATGTAGCATCAACAATCTTCATAAAGAGGGCACATATATGGCTGCATCTTTCACTCAGCCCTGCTTTGCATGTGCAGCTTGCTGCGACAGTTTCTCCAAAATCAATCTGAGTGCTGTACATCCTGCCAACTGTTTGTGATGACCTGATTGTTGCTTTTATGCTACACACATTTTTATTTTGCTGGCACAGTGCCACGCCAACATGCCCACTGTCGAGCAGGTTGCTGCCCTCGGCGAAGCCTCGATAGTTAAGGCTGGTTTTCCGCCAGCGTCTGGAGCATTGATCATGTAGTTGTAGACAACTGAAATAAAAGGAAATGATGTACATCAATTTTGTCATTTGTGAGTACTACTTCCATAGTTGGCTGACTCTTGAAACAATACAAAAATTGCCCCCATACTAGAAGCTGGTGTGCATGCCAGTTGTTCCCTGTCTGCTGTTAGGTTTGCAAGGGACCTAAATAAAGTCAATGCTAATGCTCTGAGCAGGGGTGGACATCCAAATAAAATAGCAGAAACTGAGAACTGGTGATCGCAAGCGCAGATCTTGCGTTTTTTTAAAGTTAACCTCACAAGTGCAGAAATAGGCACAAAAATTGGAAATTGCGGGATTTAATGTTTAAAATTGGGTATCAGCTATGAGGAACCCCATAATGGAGAGCTCTAGAATGATTTCGACAACTTGAGGTTCTTTAACATGGAGTGGCATCGCAAAGCACACGGGCGCATTTTGCGTTCCGCTTCCATCGAAACACGGTCGCCGCAATCCAGGTAAATCATGCAATGAAGAATAATGCTTGCGCTGTCATTTTTCTTCGGTTTACTGACGGCTGTAACTTATGGCTGTCTACGCTGGCAACTTCAGTTTATCACACGCAAAGCTACCGTAACACATCGCGGCATGTAAAGCAGCAACTGCCGGTTAGGCAGCAGATCTCGCAAACAAGGTTTTTAAAACGCACCTGAACCAGTACGTGTTGAATATTGCACTCGTGAGAAAATAAGAAAAGCTTGAATTCGAGCACGCTGCCCGCGCAAGCGCGAAAAAATGAATCTCAAGCGCAGTCTTACGTCGGGGGGCTTGTTAATTGTTCTACCAATCTGCGGTGGGTCGCACGCAGAGCAAGATTTCAGCAACTTGAAGAAAGGCGCAATTTAATCAATCCTCAATATGCATTACCACCTTGTGCACTGTTGCGAGAAATTTCTCGTAGTTTGGGGCAGTTACGCGCCGGCTACATAAAATACAAACTTTTAAAGCTTTACTAGACGCGCTTTATCAACAGCTCCTACAACGTGTACATGCATACGCCAAAACTGTCGCAAACACACAAGCAGGCATTAAATTCCTAGCAGTGCATTTAAGTTTAGAAAAATTAGGAAAGGGAACAAACAGCGAAAATGACATCTTCAAACAAAGTGAGGCGTGAAGGCCGAAGAGAGGCTCGAAAACAAAGCCAGAAAGGTAGCGCACTTACACGGCCGCTGAAGGTTTGGCCAAAGCTTCGTGTCATCAATCCATTCCGTCGTATCCATTTTGGGAAGAAATAACAATATTTCAAATTTACTTGCAGTAACAAACAGACTCGCAGGTCCAGCGTCCACACGGGCAGGCAGCGTCCGCGCGGACAGACAGCATCCGTACGGGCGGACAGCGAAGAACGAAGGCCACTGATGGCGTCGGACGTCACGTGATACAATATGGCAGCCTACATGCGTGAGCGCTGTAAAGGGTCTATAAAGGGTTTCTGATGTGTGTGATGTTTATAAATGGTATATTAGTAGTGTAATTATTTTTTACAATGCCAATATGTTTCACCGTGTGAGATAACTTTTGCACACTTGACAAAATTGAGGATAATAAGCGATTAATTTTATGTAACGTTAAAGTGCAAGCGAAAAATCAATCGCTGCGAAGACGTCGTGAAAAACTGCGCATGAGCGCTATCATGCTCTGGCAAGGAATTTTGAAGGCTGAAGATTTCTTTATCTCTGTAATTATTGAGCATTGACTCAATCATATGCAAAGCAAAATATTAGGGTTACTTCGAAAACAGATGCCGGATATGAAATTATCCCGAAAGAAATGGAAGTTAATTAATTTCCATCATTAATTTTCACATCATTATATTTCTTCTTCACAACGTCAACAACGATCAAAACGGCGACAACCTCAGAGCCTGATTTTCTGGAGAACACGTTCTTTAACGATATTACGTTAAAACAGGCGTGGAGAGCGGCATGAAGCGAAATAAAATGTTTGGATATGGCATGCCGTACCTATGCGTTTGAATTGTGGTGCTGGCGAAGACTCTTGAGAGTTCCTTGGACTGCCAGAAGACCAAATCAGTCGATATTGTCGACCATAAACCCTGACTGCTCACTGGAGGTTCAAATTCTAAAGTTAAAGCTCAGCTGCTTTGGTCATCTAATGAGAAGAGAGGAGTCGCTGGAGACAGATTTGATGTTGGGAAAGGTTGAGGGTCGCCGGAGAAGGGGTAGGCAGCGAACGCGATGGTTAGATGGCATCCTCGAGGCACTGCAGATGAAGTTATTTGATGTTACGAAGATAGTGAGAGACCGGAAAGCGTGGCTTGACATGGTCCGTAGGGTCACGAAGTGTCGGACACTACTGAACGACTAAACTGAACTGAACTGACCCAAAACCGGTGGTGTTAATTTCGTTTTTTACACGTTGCAACGCGAAATAGTGTGATTTACGGCACCTAAATTATTTACCATCTTCTCTTGGTGTGTGTTGCATTTTAAGCTGGATTTATAGGTACTGAGGTGAAACAGCATTTTAAAAAGCAGTCGGATCGCCAGGGAGAACAAGATGAAGTTGCGGTGTCATACCATTGAGAAATCGCAACTAGGCCGTCGCGTGACGCGTTTTATACCACGTGTCACGCGCTAGAGAGGACGAAGAAGAGCACACGGGCTTATCAGTGGCTCGCCATAACGCTTCGAACAACTTTGCTCACGACACCCGCTTCGCCTTCCCATTTGAGGAGAATGCAGTCCGTAGAAGAAAGCCCCAAGGAACGCCAGGGGGCAAGGAGTCCCGAAGTAGTTTCGTCGCCGGCCCTCTCGCTACAGGAGAACTGGCAGCCCTCCTCGATGTTTCCTGATCTACGTTTCCAAACGCAGGCTACATTGGCTGAGGCGCCGGATCAGTGCTATCCCGTTTTCTACTACGACGGTGCTGAAGCCCGGCCTCTTCAAGATTCTTTCCTAGAACCTGAGTCACCAAAGACGAGTAGCCGCGAATGCTTCAGCTTCATGCTGGGCATAGCGTTCGCAGGCATGCTTCTGGGACTGGGAGTCCTCGTGGTGAATGGCCCACTCGCTACCCACGACATCACTCCCGAGGACGACGGCATGGCGCGCGGCCTAGAGGTGACTCCACGGGCGGTCGGCCGACTAGGAATTCAACACAGAATTGCCACACCACACGTTCGCCGAGGCGCAAGAAAAAGAGCTGCGCAGCGTTCCCGCATCGTTGTCCCGGTCGCTGGAAGGACAAGGCATGAACCGGGACTTCTTTTACCGGTATTGAGCTCGACGGCAAAGACGAAGCGGACGACTGTCACCACAGTGGCGGAAACGCATGACCCTGACGAGGACAAGGAAATTCGCGTGAGTTATCTGCTGCACATGCAGTGCCTGCTCAGACAAAACATGCATGTGGAGTTTGTTATGAAAACTGTTGCTACTAGTCACCGTGAGCTACATTAGAAAATTGTTCGCGCTTTGTATAGTATTTAAGTGCAACGCAAGAATGCGTATCGTTTCCGACCGGCGGCACAATCTTGGGGCGCATGTAGCTGGCAGATGTCACTATTAGAATAGTTGAGTGGCGTCTCTTACATGGTTGTGCATCCTCTGCGGCAGGAGGGATACCCCCGAGCAGCACATGCGCAGTGCATCACAGCTTTACAGCTGCCGTATATGGATGCATTACATCATGATACGAACTGCTCGTCGCCAATAATGCACAGGCGGTTTAGAATGAGAGGTTTAGGTACCACAAAACGCAATAAGTATTTGTAATCAGAAGGCTGCTATGCGGCCTTTTTATTACACTCAAGCACCGAAGCACTGGACCGATTATCGATATAGCCGACAGCGCTCTGGAATTTCTCACGACCAGAATTAGGTATGCAAAGTTAGACTGCACGTGCGTCTACAATTTACATGAAACAAATCCGCTCTAGCGCCTATTGGTAGTCAATCAACAGGCTACTTAAAACTCGTCGCATACGGACAAAAAGTCTTTAAAGCGTGCTTAATCCGGCGCACCTTCAGTCGAAGGTGCCCAATACAGTTGGCTGTGCACTACGGAGGGAATCAAAATCTTCGCGTCAACCGTTAATCGCAGGCGGACTCCGAGCTGTGCAGCCGCCACCTGTACACGCACTGCACGCATCCGAGGAAGGAGTTTTTATATAACGTCGACCAGCAAATCTGCGTGCCGGTGGCCAAAGATGCGGTGCACGTCTGCAACCGTGGCTCGAACAGGTTCGCCAGCCTCGACAGTTGTCTAACGAGCTGCGTCAAAGGCCGCCAGGCTTCGGACCGCTGCTACGAGAGCACCATCTTCTTTCCCTGCTCGCGGTAAGAGCGATGCGTTAATTCAATGCCTTCTCGATTCCAGGCGAAGAAATGGTGCATTGCAAACGCCCGAGGCTATCTTTATCGCCGTCTAAAATTGCCGGCCACAACTGCTTTTCGGGAAATGATCGGCCTGGTAAAAAAAAGGAATGCCAATTTGGCGGATGTGAACCTCTGGTGCCATTTGTTTGATAAATGTAGGGCTTTGGCCGTCAAATTTCATGAGGTTTCCTCCACACTCAATTATCTGCAATGCTAAGGACCCCTGCATTGAGAGCAGGTGAAGAGCTTTCTCGAGATGAAAGATTTGCAATAGGCAGCAAACCAGCGCGCCATTTTGGAGTAGATAGCGGAAACTTTTAGGAAATAAAGCACATATTTAGTGAAACCTACCTGGTGATTCCCCTTCATGGATCACTGCCTTGTCGTGGCGGAGGGGCTTGCGAAACTCGATGAAGTCGTGAGCTCTGCTGTGTAGGGCCACCCAAGATAGACAGGTCACGGCAGAGAGTTCTGACAAAATGTGATTCACTGGAGAAGGTAATGGCAACCCACTCCAGTATTTCCTGCCAAGAAAACCCTATGGCCAGTCACAATACCATTATCGATATGGCGCCGGAAGATGAGCCCCCCAGGTTGGAAGGCGTCCCACATGTTACTGGGGATGAACAAAGGGCGATTCCTAGTAGCTCCAGGACGAATGAAGCGGCTGGGCTAAAGCCAAAAGGACGCTCAGTTGTGGATGTGTCGGGAAGCGACCGGAAAGTCCGATGTTGCAAGGAGATATATCACATAGCAACATGGAATGTAAGATCTATGACGCAAGGTAAACTGGATATCGTCAAGCGAGAAATGGACAGATTGAACATTGATATCTTGGGTATCAGCGAGCTCAAGTGGACCGGAATGGGAGAATTTAACTCCGGCGACCATTATGTCTTTTATTGTGGGCACGAATCCAAGAGAAGGAATGGGGTCGCTCTCATAGTAAACAGAAGAATTGGCAAAGCAGTGCTAGGGTACAACCCCAAAAACGACCGAATGATTTCACTTCGGATCCAAGGTCACCCTTTCAACATAACAGTTATCCAAGTCTATGCACCGACCACTGCTGCTGAAGAAGCTGACGTTGAGAGATTTTATGCGGACCTACAATGCCTTTTAGACTGCACCCCATCATCAGACGTCGTTTTTCTCATAGGAGACTGGAATGCTAAGGTCGGGAGTGAAGAAATATCCGGAATTACAGGCAAGTTTGGTCTTGGTGAGCCAAATGAAGCTGGGCAGAGGCTAGTAGAGTTCTGTCAAGAAAACAACCTGACCATAGCGAATACTCATTTTCAACAGCACAAGAGGCGCCTGTACACATGGATTTCACCGGACGGTCTGTACAGGAATCAGATCGATTATATTATTTGCCGGCAGAGATGGAGAAGCGCTATACAAGCAGTAAAAACAAGGCCTGGGGCCGATTGTGGCACCGATCATCAGCTTCTTGTTGCCAAAATTAAGCTTCGATTGAGGAAAACGCAGAAAACTAGAAGGCCTTTCAGGTATGATCTGGATCAGATTCCATTAGAATATGCTGTGGAAGTGAGGAATCGATTTCAAGAATTAGATCTAGAAGACAAAGAGCCCGAAGAGATGTGGACTGATGTTCGTGATATAACACAAGAAGTTGCTACTAAGGTAGTTCCAAAGCAAAAGAAATGCAAAAAAGCAAACTGGTTATCTGAAGAGGCTTTGCAAATAGCTGAGGAAAGGAGGATGGCAAAAGGTATGGGGGAAAGAGAAAGATACAAGGTTCTCAATGCGGATTTTCAGAAAATAGCAAGGAGAGATAAGAATGCCTTCCTGAACATACAGTGTCAAGCAGTTGAGGACAACAGCCAATTAAGGAACACAAGAGCTCTGTATAAGACAATCAAAGATATCAAAGGAAGCTTCTGTGCTAAGCTGGGCGTGATAAAGGACAAACGAGGCAAGGACCTCACTGAAGCCTCAGAGATAAAGAAGAGGTGGCAGGAATACACAGAAGAACTGTACAAGAAGGACCCGGATGTGCAAACCCAACATAGGACGGTTGTGATTACTGATGTCGAGCCGGGCATCCTGAAGAGTGAAGTTGAATGGGCCTTAGTCAGCCTTGCTAAGAACAAAGCTAGCGGAATTGATGGTATTCCAGCTGAGTTGCTTCAAAACCTCAACCACGACGCTGTTAACACACTGCGTACATTATGTCAAAAGATTTGGACAACCCTGCAATGGCCACAGGATTGGAGAAGGTCAGTTTACATCCCCATTCCAAAGAAAGGCAGTGCCAAAGATTGTTCCAACTACCGCACGATTGCGCTTATTTCGCATGCTAGCAAGGTGATGTTAAAAATCCTGCAAGGTAGGCTGCAGCAGTATGTGGATCGGGAGCTTCCGGACGTGCAAGCTGGGTTTCGCAAGGGCAGAGGAACTAGAGACCAAATTGCCAACCTTCGCTGGATCATGGAAAAAGCAAGAGAGTTCCAGAAACCCATCTAATTCTGCTTTATTGATTATGCGAAAGCGTTTGACTGCGTAGATCACAACAGATTGTGGCAAGCTCTCCAAGAGATGGGAGTTCCAATTCACCTCATCTGTCTCCTCAGGAACCTTTATGAAGGGCAAGAGGCCACAGTCAGAACTGGGCATGGTCTTACTGATTGGTTTCCGATTGAGAAAGGGGTGAGGCAAGGCTGCATACTGTCGCCCTGCCTATTTAACCTATATGCAGAGTGCATCATGAGGAAGGCCTGTCTGGACGAGTCATCAGCTGGAGTGAAGATTGCTGGAAAACGTATCAACAACCTTAGATATGCGGATGATACCACTTTAATGGCAGAAAGTGAAGTGGAACTCAAGAGACTACTGATGCGCGTACAAGAAGAGAGTGAGAAGTTTGGGCTTAAACTGAACATTAAAAAGACGAAGATCATGGCGTCTTGCCCTATCAAGTCCTGGAGCATCAATGGACAAGAAGTGGAAGCTGTGACAGATTTTCTGTCTTGGGCGCCAAGATTACCTCGGAAGGAGACTGCAGCCATGAAATTAGGAGACGCCTGCTTCTGGGAAAGAGAGCAATGGTTAGCCTTGACCGCCTAGTAAAGAGCAGAGACATTAGTCTGCCAACCAAGATCCGTATAACCCGTGCTATGGTCTTTCCAGTTGTGATGTATGGATGCGAGAGTTGGACTGTGAAAAAGGCTGACCGCCGAAGAATTGACGCGTTTGAATTGTGGTGCTGGCGAAGACTCTTAAGAGTTCCTTGGACTGCCAGAAGATCAAATCAGTCGATATTGTCGACCATAAACCCTGACTGCTCATTGGAGGGTCAAATTCTAAAGTTAAAGCTCAGCTACTTTGGTCATCTGATGAGAAGAGAGGAGTCGCTGGAGAAAGATTTGATGTTGGGAAAGGTTGAGGGTCGCCGGAGAAGGGGTAGGCAGCGAACGCGATGGTTAGATGGCATTCTCGAGGCATTGCAGATGAAGCTATGTGATGTTAAGAAGATAGTGAGAGACCGGAAAGCGTGGCGTGACATGGTCCATAGGGTCACGAAGAGTCGGACACGACTGAACGCCTGAACTGAACTGACCTGGTGATTGTGAAAGGAAGGTTCAATTACACTTAGCGAGTTACTTCGCTCTTACGACCTTATGCAAAATTGCTGCCATCTATCGGACCTTAAGCGAAACGCGCTACGCGACGCCATGTTGAAGGGTTGAGTGAGTCGACTGCACTTACGGCTGCTGCCGCTAGCTGCGTATGCTTTGTGCTGTGGCTTCCGTGCTATTTGTTCGCTTTCAGAGCAAACAATGGAATAATAGATGAATGACTTGTCCACGCTGCCTAAATTCCAATTTTACTTCGTGAAGCGATACTGCTCTGCCAAAACTTCTTGCGAACGGTGGCATCAGCGTAGACACAAACGGTAAAGCCTTTGTCGCTCCTCCGGCGCATTCCTTAATACAGTGCTCAGATACGCGTCCATGAAAGTGCAAAACATATTGATATTGCTTCTGAGTGTAAAGCACATCTGCGATGTCAGTGAGCGGCGTCAGCCGCAGCAGGATGCTTTCGAGTCCAGCGCGAGCAAGGCTCAACTTGTTACTGCGCCCGGCACTTGGCCGTGATCATGGTCGTTCCATATAGTACCATGTACAAAGGAACTTAATATTGTTTCTTTTTTTAAATATAGGACTGATGCCTAATAAGCACTGCGCTCCTATGGACCTTCACAATTCCCAGTACAGCACGAGCACTACTATTTCCATCCTGTTCCCATTTTCTGCCTGGACGTTTAGCCGCTGATGTATGTCGTTGACGTGTAAACAACCATATAGCAGATCACATACTCTATATGTTATTGGCTAAAACAACCAACCACGTGAATGTACCGGCGAAACGTGCCAGGTCAATGACGTGATTTCATGCGCACTGATCCTATTTCGTGAAAATTATATATTAACAGATACTAATGTCTACGAAGTCACATCGCAGAGGTCTGTCTTATACCTAGACGCAATGTCAGGCTCCTTCGTGGCTGCATATTCAAGCAGTGCTTTGAGCAATGCGCAGCTTTTGCAGGAAAGTCATTCTCCTCTCCAATGCCACTTTTTTTTCCATAAGTCTTGACGAAATTGAAATGTTTCAATTTTTTTTTTGTTGGCGATGCCATGAATGAGCTTAGTAGTGAGCCAGGTATTAACTATCGGAGCCTATCCAGTCTGTACCAGTTTCTAGCATTTGAGAAAAACTTTTTTTTTTAAGTTTCGGGATTCCCCCTCTCTGTGGGGTAAACGAGATTTTAGTGGCTTTCTTTGCTTGTGAAGATTTTGATTGAAAACAACTGACAGAACTGCATTCTATTACAATATTCGAAACTAGCGACATTCTTCATGAAATCGTTTTTTGAAAACGTAGCGAACACATATGGGCTGTCTAATGTTGCATGGCGGTTTTCTTTTTATAGCTGCCGAACATATTTTGCGAAGTCCGAATTTATGGAGAGTGCGTTCAGGTGACACCTGAAAGAACATAAATGTCATCAGCGTGGAGTTGATGTATGTTTTTTGCCATATTGGAAAACAACAAACATTATTTGTCAGCAGTAATTCAGGGAAGTAGTGATGTATCGATCAATGGGCATGCAGAAATTGTGATGCATACATTTATAGGGCTGGGTATTTTTAGACAAAATAAAGTTGGATGACATGTGTGCGCTCATCCTTGTTTCTACAGCGATAGCCGTAGTAGCAAACCTCACTGCTTAGCGCAGTAAGGCTCGTTACAAACGATATTGCTCTGAGGATAGTGACAAATGGTTGACAGTTTGTCCCTACCTCATTACACTGTTTTAGCGCGCCATGAAGGTTAAACGAAAAAGCGGCATTATTCATCGATAGTGTTACGTGGAAACTCGATGTATTTACAGTATATTTACAACAGTCTCAACTGGCATAGGGACCGGGCGCCCGTTGTATGGTGCCACCGTCGCCTCGGCGGAACAGCGCCGCCCTTGGCGGAGTGCCGAAGGAGCGGAGTGCCGAGGCAGCTGAGCGGCGCAGTCGCTTCCGTTCTGCGAGGCGTTTTTGAGCATATTCCTACTCGTCGTTTTGCGGTGTGGCTTTGAGAGCTTTGAGCTGCTTTGAGTAATCGCAAGGAGTATTTTTCGACCGGGAAATCTTGAAAAAGAAAAGGGCCGTCCTCAGTAGGGCCTGCGTGTTTTTTTTTGAAACCGCCCGGCGCATGGTATTTCTGTTATATAGTCGAAAATGCCGCGCGCGTGATTTCCCCATGCGCTAGGAACACCTTCGTTGGGCACTTGTTAAGACAACTTCGTAGACGGGAATTGCGCCTGCACTGCGCGTTCACATTATATATAATTATATATAGGTCTAGTCGAAACCTGCCTGAAGATCAAATACCGCCGAGCCGTGTAGCCGTGGCGCCGTAGTAGAGGTAGTTGTAATGGTCAGCGTTCATGTAAAATGAAAAAGATCCTGCACCTGTCTTTTTTGGTAATCATCATCATCATCATCATCATCATCATCATCATCATCATCATCATCAGCCTGACTATACCCACTGCAGGGCGAAGGCCTCTCCCATATTTCTCCACTTAACCCGGTTCTGTGCTACCTGCATTCACTTGACCCCCGCGAACTTCTTAACCTCATCCGCCCACCTAACTTTCTGCCGCACCCT
The DNA here is from genome assembly GCF_055883805.1 of Amblyomma maculatum. Lineage (NCBI taxonomy): Eukaryota > Metazoa > Arthropoda > Arachnida > Ixodida > Ixodidae > Amblyomma > Amblyomma maculatum. Next base: position 140,040,388 of record NC_139350.1, on the reverse strand, counting down.
GCTACGCTTTCCTTTTCTTGGAATTCAGTTTGTTACCCTAAGCGACCATCGGTTATCCTCTCTTCGCACTGCATGTCCTGCCCATGCCCATTTCTTCTTCTTAATTTCCACTAGAATGTCGGTAACCTGAATTATTTCTCTGACCCACTCTGCACGCTTCCTATCTGTTAATGTTACCCCTACCATTTTTCGTTCCATAGCCCTCTGGGTTGTCCTCAACTTAAGTAGAACTCTCTTGGTTAGCCTCCACGTTTCAGCCCCATAGGTGAGTACAGGTAAGATGCAACTGTTGTATACTTTCCTCTTGAGCAATACCGGTAAGCTGCTAGTCATAATCTACGAGTGCTTGCCAAATGCGCTCCATCCCAATCTTATTCTTCTTGCTATTTCCTTTTCTTGGTCCGGATCTGTAGTTACTACCTGTCCTAAGTAGACATTCGCCTACTACTTCCAGTACTTTGCTACCTAATGTAAATTGCTGTTCCTTCCCAGGGGCTGTTGAACATTACCTTAGTCTTCTGCATATTGATTTTCAAGTCTACCTTTCTACTTTTCCTGTCTAGGTCATCAATCATTATTTGCAGGTCATCCCCCGAGTTGCTTAGCAAGGCAATGTCATCAGAAAATCGCAGATTACTTAGGTATTCTCCATCTACCCTTATCCCTAACTGCTCTCATTCCAAGTCTCTGAATACTTCCTCTAAGCAAGCTGTGAATATTACTGGGAAGATCGTGTATCCTTGCCTAACACCTTTCTTTATGGGAATTTTGTTACTTTTTTTATGCAGAACTATGGTTGCTGTGCAGCCACTATATATATCTTCCAGCACTTTCACGTACGGCTCGTCTACCCCCTGGTTTCGCAATGCCTGCATCACCGCCGATGTTTCAACTGAGTGAAATGCGTTTTCGTAATCAATGAATGCTATGTATAAGGGCTGGTTATATTCCGAGCATTTTTCTGTCACCTGATTGATGGTATGGATATGATCGATAGTAGAGTACCGTTTCCGAAAACCTGCTTGATCCTTTGCTAAGTGGCAGTCTAAGGTTGTCCTGATTCTATTAGCCATTACCTTAGTAAATACCTTATACGTAACAGACAGTAAGCTGATTGGTCTGTAATTTTTAAGGTCCTTAGAGTCCCCTTTCTTATGAATGAGGATAATGTTTGCATTCTTACATGGTTCCGGTACCATCGATGACACCAGGCACTGCGTATACAGGGTGGCCAGTTTTTCTAGCACGATATCCCCCCTTTTTTTTAGCAAATCTGTAGTTATCTGATCCTCTCCAGTTGATTTCTCCCTTTTCATAGTTTCTAATACTTTCTTGACCTCGTCCTTCGTCACTGGTGGAACGTCTGACTGTTTTTCCCTGCCGCCAATCTCGTTACGGTCCTGACTACTTTGGCTGCTGTAGAGATCTGTATAGAACTCCTCGGCTACTTTGACTATCTTGTCCATATTAGTGATGACGTTGCCCGCCTTGTCCCTTATCGCATACATCTGGTTTTTGCCTATGCCCAATTTCTTCTTGACCGCTTTAAGGTTTGCGCCGTTCTTTACAGCATGCTCAATTTTCTCAATTTTATACTTCCTTATATCAGCCACCTTGCGCTTATTGATTACCTTTGATATCTCGTCCAATTCGATCTGGTCTGATGGATTGGAAGCTTTCATACTCTGGCGTTTCTTAATCAAATATTTCGTCTCCTTAGACAGCTTACCGGTATCCTCTCTAACTATCCTACCGCCTACTTCTACAGCACACTTAGTAATGATATCTCTGAAATTAATGTTCATTGCTTCTGGGGTAATGTCGCCATCCTCGGTTAGAGCTGAATATCTATTCTGTAGGGAAATCTTGAACTCTTCTGTCCTCCCCCTCACGGCTAATTTGTTGATGGGTTTCTTTCTTACTAATCTGTTGCGTTCCTTCTACAGATTTAGGCTAATTCGGGACCTCACCATCCTGTGGTCACTACATCGCACTTTCCCGATTACCTCTACATCTTGCACAATGGCGGAGGTTGAACACACTATGAAGTCAATTTCATTTTTAGTCTCCCCGTTATTACTTTTCCATGTCCATTTCCGGTTCTTCCGTTTGCTGAAGAAGGTATTCATGATTCTTAAGTTATTGCGCTCTGCAAAGTCAACTAGTAACTCCCCCCTGCTATTCCTAGAACCAATGCCATAGCCACCTACTGCTTGGTCTCCTGCCTGCTTTTTCTTTACCTTGGCATTGAAGTCGCCCATTAGTACAGTATACTGCGTCTTTACTTTTCGCATTGCCGATTCTACATCTTCATAGAAGCTTTCAACTGCATGGTCATCATAACTACATGTAGGTGCAGAGGCCTGTACAATCTTCAGTTTATACCGCTTATTAAGCCTAATTGCGATGCCTGCCACCCTCTCATTAATACTATAGAATTCATCTATATTGCCCGCTATATACTTATTGACAAGGAAACCTACTCCTAATGGTCGCCTCTCTGGTAAGCCTCGATAACACAGTAGATGCCCATCCTTCAGTACAGTATATGCCTCATTCGGCCTCCTAACCTCACTAAGCCCTATGATCATCCCATTTCATATCTTGTAGTTCGTCTAACAGCACTGCTAAACTAGCTTCACTAGCTAGGGTTCTAACGTTAAACGTTGCCAGGGTCAGTTTCCAATGGCGGCCTGTCCAGCGGAGCCAGAAGTTCTTAGCACCCCCTGCTGCGTCACTGGTCTGACCGCCGCCGTGATCAGTTGTTCCGCAGCCGCTGGTGATTGAGGGCCGGGGTTTTATTACAGTGGCTAGAATAGGGAAGTGTGCGGACTGCGCTGCCGGCTCTCATGCCCTTCCGCGATGCTCTGGAGAGAGAGATCCAGGGGGCGCTGACGCCCGCTTACACGTCCACTCACTGCGTGTCATAGCGTGTCATCTGCTCGCCGCGCGGTTATCGGCCGCGTTTGAGAACACCTTCAAGATCCGATGCATGCTTTCTGCTCTTACTACGACTTCTGCTTTTACACAGCATTCTTATTTATTAGTCAAATATCTAAGTCAGGCCGGTGTAAATTTATAATTCTTTACAATGGTCTTGTTTTGAGTGGAAGAATTACAACCCGCATTGGGATTTAGCCTGTGTGGCTTTGAAACCTTCGAGCAATCACTCCAAGAAACTCTTGTCTCCAGTAAGTTGCGGACACGGGCCGAGGTAAAAAAAGTAAAGGTAAAGTGCTAGCCATAGCGCTAGCGCTAGACCACTGCGCAATCTAGGAACCAAGTTTTCTGCTTCTTTTTTTTTCACGTGCTAAGCTGCCAGTCCTTCAAGGTGCGCATTGAAGGTGGTTGGCTGCACCTTCTGTGACACAGTGGTACTAAAGACGTTAATTAGGCCTCCTTAATCGTATTGAAATCCCAAGGAACCGGTACTTAGCTAAACGTGGCAAGGCGTGGGGGAACAAAGCTATAGGAGGCAATGCTTTTCTAAACATGGGCTGTAAACACTGCATGTATATCCATGCTTAGCCAAGGTAAACCACCGATGATTTTTTTTTCACCGTGAGTTTTCTTTTCCGAGTAGATAGATGAGCAGCTTAGGAACTACAACTTAGGGATAGTTGTAATTTTGTTTTCGGAATTAATGTGATGCTACGCTGCCGATTTTGCTTGGGCCTTTTAATTTGGCTGTTTTGCTTCTTTGAGAAAAAAAAAAGACACCTCTGCTGCAGAAGATGAATTCATTCCATTGATTAGCATGCATGCACTCAATTCAAGCATTGAAAAAAGTTCTAAATTACTGCCATTTGTTTTTTTTTTGTTTCAATTCTTCAGCGGCATTATTAAATTAATCAGGGAAACCTCGGAAATCGATATGCTTGCAGGCTATGCTTAAATGAAGTTCTATAGCTGCGCTCATTTTCGCGTTCACGTTCGATGATATCCTGTGAATATTTGAAAACATCTGCCCCTGAACACAGGTGCATATCTATTATATTAACTACTTCAGAATGCAAGGCCCGTCTCCAGGGTTCTTCAATAGTTTAACTCGACCTTACTACATAGCGAACAACACGTTCCTCAACCGGGGCCCAGAAGATCCAGATCCGCGATTAGGCGCACACTGTATGCTGCGTTCGATGACACTCCGCTGACCTCGTGAAGCTTTATGGCGTAACAGAAAATTATATGCGTGCATGCATGTGATTAAAAGCAAGTCTATGCCCAGAACTGGCCGTCGCGTGGTATCAGACTCCTCACATAAGGCAGTGGCCGCAGCCCCTTGATCATTATACGTCGTCACTCTTATGTCCGTGCTGGCGCGATATGGGCACAGCCTCACCTTATGATTATTTTTCTTGAAACGGGTTTTGACACATGTATTGCAATCGGCACGATCAGAAAAATGGTCTGGAACGCGCATTCAGAGCGACCGCCCTCGATCGTTCTATCAATTACCATTCCCAGTTGCGCCGTAAATAACGTGCCAAAGCTGATGTTAGGTTTTTTTTTTTTTAAAGAAGCTCGCAAACGGCAGCGTTGCGCTTTTCAATAACTTCGGCACACAAAACAACTCTTCCTAGTACTATTTGTACCCGCTTTTGTAACGAGGTACAAAACAATGACTTTGTCGCTGACTCATCATACAACGTCAAGCAGAATTTGCACCAAAAAACAACGCAAGGAGCCCACATCACGCGCGCAGTCAAGGGTTCAAGCACGCATTTCATGTGCTGACCTGACGTGTAAGCATGTAGGCACGCCATCTAGCGGGCAGCACCGAACGGCTGCAACGCTCCCCATAGGCGCCGCTTGGCGGTAATCACACTTCATTATTCTAGCCACTGTAGTTTTATGGAACTTATCATGAAAGGTTGCGGCTAATTACTGCACCAGGGTAGCCAACTCCTGTTCTGGTGAGGGAGTGCGTCGCCGGAGGTGTTCACCGGCATCAGGTCGCACCCCAAACCTGTTTATGCAATTCCATCGACACGCGGATTTTTGTCTTATTATTTTTGTTTAATCCGGTGGAGAATTGCGCGGCACCGGGATTTGAACCCCGGTCCTCTTGCATGCGAGGCGGATGTTCTACCGCTACGCCACCGCTGCACCTAGGCTAGGCTCAAACGATTCAGAGTAGAATAATAGCAAATGACATTCCGGTTTCAACCTTGCAACGAGAGCTGTAAAATGAGAAAAATAAACAAGCAAGACAAAAATAGGATCCTACTTATGGTTGGAATAGCAAACACACATATAATTCCAGGACTTCCTGCACAATTACGCTACAATAGCTCACTGAACTCGGCCTTGAGACTATCAAACTTAATAATAATATAACCAAAATGAGTAATACCACCTCAGCATCATTTTTACATATACGAATGCTCACGGTGAACACGTCGCAGCAGCTACATTTAATTGACTTAGAAAATATTATACTCTAAATACCTTTCTCTCGACATGCTGCGGAGGTTGTGAAAAGAAAAAGATTAAACTTCCTGCTATCAGCGGCTCTATTTTTTCGGACACCTGCTATGATAGAGAGATCTTGGTAGTATTTGGCTTTTGCTTATTTAGGCTTTCTCTCAGCGTAGGAAGTTCAATGCGATTGACCGCAGTCGCCTTGAACATTTGAAGCCAATAGTCCAATACTGTCAAACTGTTAAATACAATCGAAAAAAAGAAACACACACGCAGTGTGATGTGTTGTAAAGCCACCGATAACTAAGAGAGCGTTCTATTGTTAAAATGAATCTTTCTGATGGCTCGTTCGCTAAGGTGTTCTACTTTCTCAGCGTACCACGCACTTGCGGGACCGGTACCTGACCTCAATACCTGATGAGTGTGAGGGGACAAGACCATCTAGGTATTTTTCTATTTGCACGTAAAGGAATTCGGATAACGGAAAGCCATTTCTTTGACTATTTCAGCGAAAGCCGCTACACAAGCATTGTCTCTGCCCATCACAGAAGATCATAACGCAGCCCGAACGATGGTGGTGGAGCTGCCTTTTCTTTTTTCATGCTGGGGATTTCTTGTACATAGGCGGGGAAATGCTAGCGTTGCAGCTTACGCTGTTGGGTTCCTTTGATTTGCAATTGTCAGTAAAGTGACTACAGATGAAGGAATGCGGCTTCGACTCCGAGACTCTCGTGCCGTCACTCCTGGGAAACAGAAGGCACAAAACATCCGGTAGCAAGCGGAATTTTAAAAATTCGGCACTTTCCATGACCACACAGTAACCAAATACGTAAATTCGTGCCTCCGCCTTTCAAAAAAACAGCTTAGGTCACCCGCCACTTATGGTGGGTGTGGAAACCCGTAGAAATGAATCGACGTAAAAGCCCCGACGACTTTGCGTAGCTGCCAGTGCAGCCAACAATGCACCACGTTTCGCCAGCCTTACTTGGCCAGACTTCGTTTCACTGGACATATTCACACAACTAGCCCAACTTTCTGCTCTCTTGAGGATATATTCACGCACAACATCATCTAAACCTTAGGATTTTCAATTTCCACAAAAACCCACGACAAACAGCACGCTCCAATGCGCTGGCAATGCGCCTGCTGGGGCCGGCGCATTCCAGTGATTGAGCGATGTGCCGAGAGGCGGCGCCACCCATTCAGCTATCCGGTCCCTATAGCAGCGAGCAGCAACGCGGAACCAGTCTCACTTCATCGTCATCACCTTGTCCCTTCCGCGAGGCAAGAGAAGAACACACTTCGTCGTCGTTATCGCGTAACATGACCCCCCGGCGGTGTAAGCGTCGTCCCGGCGTTAAAATGGCAAAGAAGGCATGAATTCGTATGGCTTCAGGCGCGAGACATGGACAATGTCATTATTGGGGCGAGAGGAGGAGGACGCGGGCATAAGAGGGGCAAATTCATACGTCACATCAGTGACTTGGCGCACCATCCGACAAGGGCCACTGTAGAAGGACAAAAGTTTCTCCGAGAGACCAATGCGGCGTGCAGGAGACCACAAAAGTACCAAGGACACAGGGTCACAGGTTACGTGGCGATGTTGCCTATCGTAGGCACATTTCTGAGAAGTCTGAGAGGCGAGGAGCCGACTACGGGCTACTTGGCGCACTTTAGTGGCTTGTGCGATGGCGTCACGTGCGTAGGTAGTTATGGGGTGGCCAGCAGGTGGAACCAGCGTGTCCAAAGTTAAAGCGGGGTGCCTGCCAAAGAGAAGAAAGAAGGGAGAATAACCCGTCGTGTCGTGCTTGGAAGAATTGTAAGCAAAGGTCATATATGGCAGCGCGAGGTCCCAATAGTGGTGATCAGGTGATACATACATGGATGATATGTCCGTAAGTGTGCGGTTGAAGCGCTCGGTAAGGCCGTTGGTTTGAGGATGGTACCCGGTCGCGAGCTTATGCTTCGTAGAACATGAGCGCAGGATGTCTTCAACTCGGGAAGAAAAGAAGCGACCGCGGTCGGTGATTAATTGACGATGAGCGCCGTGATGGAGAATGACGTTGTGTAGAAGAAAGTCAGCGACATCCGTAGCGCAGCTCGTGGGTAAAGGTCGTGTGATGGCATAGCGGGTTGCTTAATCGGTTGCCACTGCGATCGATTTGTGACCCGACCGTGACGTTGGGAAGGGGCCAAGAAGGTCAAGCCCAACACAATAAATTGGTTCCAGGGATACGTCAGTAGGTTAGAGAAGGCCAGCCGGTGGCCGCGATGGTTTTTTCCTACGCTGACACGTGTCGCACGCTGTGATGTAGTGCCGGATGCTGCGGTATAGTCCCGGCAAAAACAAAAACGATGCCGTACCCGGTCGTAAGTACGAGACACACCGAGATGGCCAGCTGTAGGCAGGTCGTGGAGTTCTTCCATAACAGAGCAGTGGAGCTTTTTCGAAATCACCAACAGGAGGGGAGAACCATCATTATGAAAGTTACGGCGGTAGAGGACACCATCCTGTATAACAAAAAGTTGTATGAAAAATCTGTTCTTCCAGATGTCAGATCGTAAAGATGGATCGTTGCGCTGCTCGTCTGCTATGTTGGCGAGATTGGAGAGGGCGAAGACACAGGGAATTTCCTCTGTGTCACCGAGATCAGGGGGCTCTACAGGATAGCGAGACAAACAATCAGTATCTTGATGAAGGCGCCCCGGCTTGTAGACGACGTTGTAGGAGTATTCTTGAATGCGCCAAGCCCAGCGACCAAGACGGCCGGAGGGATCACTCAGAGATGACAACCAACAAAGCGCATGATGGTCGGCTACAACTGAGAAAGGACGGCCGAATAAGTAAGGTCGGAATTTAGTGACAGCCTATACAAGGACGAGACACTTACGCTCAGTAATCGAATTATTGCGTTCGGCGTTGGAGAGAAGGCGGCTAGCATATGCGATGACGCGGTCATTGCCATGTTGGCGTTTAGCCAGCACTGCACCGATCCCATATCCGCAGGCGTCTGTTCGAACTTCCGTGGCAGCTGAGAGATCGAAATGACCAAAGACAGGGGGATACGTCAGTAAGCTTATAAGCGTTGAAAACGCACCTTGCTGGCCAGGGCCCCACGTGAAAGCGGTGTCTTTCTTAAGTAGGTCGGTGAGAGGACGAGGAATACGAGCAAAAGTTTTTATAAAGCGGCGAAAGTAAGAGCAGAGGCCGACAAAGCTGCGCACATCCTTCAAAGACTGGGGACAGGGAAAGTCTTTGACGGCATGAATTTTAGCCGGATCAGGTCGTACTCCGAAGGCGTCAACCATGTGTCCAGGAATGATGAGTTGGCTGCGACCAAACTGGCATTTCGATGAATTGAGCTGGAGGCCGGCTGTAGGGAATCATCATCATCATCATCATCATCATCATCATCATCATCATCATCATCATCATCAGCCTGATTATACCCACTGCAGGGCGAAGGCCTCTCCCATATATCTCCACTTAACCCGGTTCTGTGCTAGCTGCATCCACTTGACCCCTGCGAACTTCTTAATCTCATCCGCCCACCTAACTTTCTGCCGCCCCCTGCTACGCTTTCCTTCCCTTGGAATCCAGTTTGTTACCCTCAGTGACCATCGGTTATCCTCTCTTCGCACTACATGTCCTGCCCATGTCCATTTCTTCTTAATTTCCACTAGAATGTCGTTAACTTGAGTTATTTCTCTGACCCACTCTGCATGCTATCTCTTAATGTTACCCCTACCATTTTTCGTTCCATAGCCCTCTGGGTTCTCCTCAACTTAAGTAGAACTCTCTTGGTTAGCCTCCACGTTTCAGCCCCATAGGTGAGTACAGGCAAGATGCAACTGTTGTATACTTTCCTCTACAGCGATACCGGTAAGCTGCTAGTCATAATCTGGGAGTGCTTGCCAAATGCGCTCCATCCCAATCTTATTCTTCTTGTTATTTCCTTTTCATGATCCGGATCTGCGGTTACTACCTGTCCTAAGTAGATATATTCGCCTACTACTTCCAGTATTTCGCTACCTAATGTAAACTCCTGTTCCTTCCCGAGGCTGTTGAACATTACCTTAGTCTTCTGCATATTGATTTTCAAGCCTACCTTTCTGCTTTTCCTGTCTAGGTCGGTCATCAATCATTATTTGCAGTTCATCCCCCGAGTTGCTTAGCAAGGCAATGTCATCAGCAAATCGCAGATTACTGAGGTATTCTCCATCTACCTTTATCCCTAACTGCTCCCATTCCAAGTCTCTGAATACTTCCTCTAAACAAGCTGTGAATAGTACTGGGGAGATTGTGTCTCCTTGCCTAACACCTTTCTTTATGGGAATTTTGTTGCTTTCTTTATGTAGAACAATGGTTGCTGTGCAGCCACTATATATATCTTCCAGCACTTTCACGTACGGCTCGTCTACCCCCTGATTTCGCAATGCCTGCATCACCGCCGAGGTTTCAACTGAGTGAAATGCTTTTTCGTAATCAATGAATGCTATGTATAAGGGCTGGTTATATTCCGAGCATTTTTCTATCACCTGATTGATGGTATGGATATGATCGATAGTAGAGTACCGTTTCCGAAACCCTGCTTGATCCTTTGCTTGATTGCAGTCTAAGGTTGTCCTGATTCTATTAGCGATTACCTTAGTAAATACCTTATACGTAACAGACAGTAAGCTGATTGGTCTGTAATTTTTAAGGTCCTTAGAGTCCCCTTTCTTGTGAATGAGGATAATGTTTGCATTCTTCCATGCTTCCGGTACCGTCGATGACACCATGCACTGCGTATACAGGGTGGCCAGTTTTTCTAGCACGATATCCCCCCCGTCCTTCAACAAATCTGTAGTTATCTGATCCTCTCCAGCTGATTTCCCCCTTTTCATAGTTTCTAGTGCTTTCTTGACCTCGTCCTTCGTCACTGGTGGAACGTCTGACTGTTTTTCCCTACCGCCAATCTCATTACGGTCCTGACTACTTTGGCTACTGTAGAGATCTGTATAGAACTCCTCGGCTACTTTGACTATCTTGTCCATATTAGTGATGACGTTGCCCGCCTTGTCCCTTATCGCATACATCTGGTTTTTGCCTATGCCCAATTTCTTCTTTACCGCTTTAAGGCTTCCCCCGTTCTTTACAGCATGCTCATTTTTCTCCATGTTATACTTCCTTATATCGGCCACCTTGCGCTTATTGATTAGCTTTGATATCTCGGCCAATTCGATCTGGTCTGTTGGATTGGAAGCTTTCATACTCTGCCGTTTCTTAATCAAATCTTTCGTCTCCTTAGACAGCTTACCGGTATCCTCTCTAACTATCCTACCGCCTACTTCTACCGCGCACTCAGTAATGATATCTCTGAAATTATTGTTCCTTGCCTCTAGGGTAATGTCGCCATCCTCAGTTAGAGCTGAATACCTATTCTGTAGCGAGACCCTGAACTCTTCTGCCCTCCCCCTCACCGCTAATTCGTTGATGGGTTTCTTTCTTACTAATCTATTGCGTTCCTTCTTCAGATTTAGGTTAATTCGGGACCTCACCATCCTGTGGTCACTACATCGAACTTTCCCGATTACCTCTACATCCTGCACAATGGCGGGGGTTGAACACATTATGAAGTCGATTTCATTTTTAGTCTCTCCGTTAGGACTTTTCCATGTCCATTTTCGGTTCTTCCGTTTGCTGAAGAAGGTATTCATGATTCGTAAGTTATTGCGCTCTGCAAACTCAACTGTAGGGAATACTTTGAGTATACTGGTGAGGCGTTCAATGTGCGAAGAAAAGCACGGCGAGAAAACGACGAAGTCATCGAGGTAGCACAGGCAGGTTGTCCATTTAAATCCGCGAAGAAGGGAGTCCATCATTCGTTCAAAGGTCGCCAGTTTATTGCAGAGACCAAACGGCATGACTACAAAGTGGTACAAGCCATCTAGTGTGACAAAGGCTGTATTTTTTTACAGTCCTGCTCGTCAACAGCTATCTGCCAATACTTGGGCCGTAAATTGATGGAAGAAAAGTATTTAGCTCCACGGAGGCAATCTAAGGCATCATCGATTCTGGGAAGAGGGTAGACATCTTTTTTAGTGATACTGTTGAGATGGCGATAATGGACGCAAAAGCGCCAGCTGCCGTCTTTCTTTTTAACCAGAACGATTGGGGACGCCCACGGGATCGTCGTGGGTTCGATGATGTCTTGAGCGAGCATATTGCAAACCTTCTTTTGGATTACCTGGCGTTCTGTACTGGATACGCGATAAGGACGGCGATGAATAGGAGCAGCACCACCGGTGTGTATGCGATGTTGCACAAGAGCGGTTCGAGACAATGGGCGTTGATCAAAATCAAAAATATCTGTGAAAGATGCCAGCAGACGACAGAGTGCATGAGCTTGTGGAGGAGAAAGGTCTGGATTGATCATCTTGGCGTAGTCTTGGAGACTCGAAACTTCAGATAAAGAGCAGCCAGAGGAGGGCGTTAAACCGGTGGGCACAACAGAGAGATCACATTCATTTACAGGACACAGAGTGGCGAGCGAGATGCCTTGCGGGAGGGGCTGGATTTGCTACGCAAAGTTTAGAACAGGGAGGCATGCTTGGTTCGCTGTCATTGTGACGACGGTATGAGCAAGGGCAACGCTTCGGGTTAGGGGAGCATTAAGGGTTGTGGTAACGGTTTAGTGTCGATTGGGAATAGAGGGTACAGAACAGAACGTAACATAAGTTGCGGCTTCAGGTGGCAGGCGAAAAAAGTCGACACTACAAAGGCGGTGCAGAGCAGGAGAAGGTGGGTCGAAAGGAGAGAGCAGGTCAAGTTCAACGACGCTGGTAGCACAGTCTATGATGGCTGCATAGTCAGAAAGAAAGTCGAGGCCACGAATGATGTCGTGAGGACAATGCTGCAGAACTGTGAATAGGACGGTAGCATGGCGGCCAGAATTCGTTACGCGGGCAGAGAACAAGCCAATGACCTTTGACTTTGCTCCATCTGCAACACGCACAACCTGTATAGGGGCAGGGGTGAAGACTCGGTATCAGCGGCTGTGCTTGAAGGGTAGTGACGAGGTGAGAAGGAACGAGAGCGGTCATCATAGAGGAGGGAGGAAGGCGGGACCTTTGTGGCTGGAACCAACGATTTCGTCAATGACGGGCGATATGGCCCACGCAGGAGCAAGTAAAACAAATAGGTCGGTTATCGGATGTGCGCCATTCGTCTGGATTACGTCGACGCGGGGCAAAATAGGCAGGTCAGCCAGAATAAAGGTTGCGAACGTCAGGGTTATAAGCAGGTCGGCTAGGATAAACTGTGCGAACGTCGGTGTCACAAGGAGGGCGACCAGGATAAACTGCGCGAACGTCGGCGACAGGGGGCGGGCTGACGGCAGCAACGGAGTTGAGTCTCAAGGGGGCGAGCTCTTGGCGGACAACGGCCTGAATTAGGGGAACGTCCGGGTGGTGGCCGTCAGCCAAATGTGGCGGCAAGGTAGCGGGAGCGATGGCCTCGAGTTCGCGGCGGACGATATGGGTTACATTTTCGGCCGACGTTGGCTGGTGGCGGGACGGCAAATCTTGACACGAAGAAGTCGGAACAGCATTTGGAAGGCGGGCAAATGAGTGGGCTATGCGACGACGTTTGGCTTCTTCAAAACGGCGGAATGCTTTGATGATGGCATCAACTGTGTTGTAGTCTTTGTACACCAGCAGGTTGAATGCATCATCTGCGATGCATTCAACCCTTCAAGATATGACCAACTTTGGCAGACTCTGACATGTTGTGATCTACTTTGTGGCAAAGGGCGAGGACGTCCTGAATGTAGGCCATGTATGATTCGGTAGTTGTCTGGAGGCGGGTTTCGTGGGTTCACTGTGCGGTAAGCTCTCAACCAATGGGTTTTGTAAAGAGTTCGCGGAGCTTCTCTTTGCAATTATCCCAACTGGTCAGCTGGTCTTCACGAGTCTCGTACCAGGCTAGCGCAGTGCCCTCGAGGTAAAAAAACAACATTCGCTAGCATGAGGGTGGGGTCCCAGCGATTATAGGTGCTCACACATTCGTACTTGCGTATCCATTCGTCCACGTCCGTAGTGCCGGTACCAGTGAAACTGCCAGGATCGCGCGGGTGGGTGAGGATGACCGATGACAAGGACTCCGTTGGTGTGGGGACGGTATCTTGAGGCATCTTTGGGCAGGAAAGCAGGCGGCCGCTGCGGAGTTCCGTCGTGCGGAGGCTGACGCCGGGATCAACGGCCGCACCTCCACCTAGATGTTACGTGGAAACTCGATGTAATTACAGTACATTTACAACATTCTCAACTGGCATAGCAGCGAGCAGCAACACGGAACCAGTCTCAGTTCTTCGTCATCACCTTGTCCACACTTCGTCGTCGTCATCGCGTAACAATATGGATGGGAGAAAACAAAACTGGCGTGGTCCAAATTAAGGCGTAACTTTTCGGCGCACTTCACATAACTCGCAGAGAAAAAAACTCGCACAAATAAAAACAAATAGTCAACGGCGCAGTGACCGCCATCACTATAGCAACAACAATCATGCGAACTCGCGATAGAGGCAGCTGCTGCCAAGTATAATTTGCGTCATACCTTTTGCAAGTCGTGTTCTGGAGACGCATCTCAGCAACTGAAGCCTGGACGTAGTCGACTATATTTGATTCATCGATGAATCGAATGCGTAAAGACGTTAGAATATCACGCTGGAATTTAAGAACAGTCTGGCGTCTTTGAAGTGACAAAACGTGTTCTATCTGGATACTTGGACGTATACATACGGGCAAAATCTGTTAATAGCTTGTATACATGAAACCGTAAAAGCTGGGATGAGAGAGACAAATTTAACAGACCATGGGCGATATTTTTCGTCTGCCTTAGCACCGAGTACGAATTTCCAATCCGCCAATGCATGCTAAATAAGATACCATTTTACAATTCGCGCACGCCGTTGATCGAAAGTGGCGCGACAATCACAGAAGAGCAGATTAATGCAAGCCTCAAGGAAACAAAAACGCGAGGGATATAACTTGCTGCTGCTTTTCTTCTACACCCTTATTTTAGTTTTGCCTACAACAAGGGACACAACATTATGTCGGCATCATCGGCGACAACGAGCATAACAAAGCCGGCCACACGACCATGCCGCTTGCCGCTCCTCAATTCAGCTACCCTTAAACATGACGAAAACCGCGCGGCAGCCGATAGATGGTAGCAATTTTGCATAAGGTCTATCGACAAAGCAAGTGCAGTAGTTAAATATTTATTTTCTAGTGTGAGTGTCGTAGACGTCGTTGATTTCTATGGAACCGCGGCATGCTTATATGCAGGCTATCGGGAGCAAGATGAAGGCTAATACCCCTGTCAAGCGCGCAAGTTAAGTACACTTCCGGTAATTCCGAGTGCTTCGAGTCACACATTTGCATACGCGGTGCTAAACGAGAAAGCAGAGTGCACTCGCTGCAAAAAAAAAATCGCGACGACATAGCTCATTATAGCTCGTTTTTTTAAAGATGTACATTAAAAAGGAAAGAAAATATTACAAAATTGATTGTTGTGCATTGAATTTAAATAAAAACAAACATAGCCTATTTTTCTCAACGTAAATGAAAATTATAACAGCGTATTAAGTGTACTTAAAAAACATTTCAAGTCAAGGCCGGCTTAGACGGCTTCCTAGCCTACGTAGACCAATATGGCGACGTGCGTCTGACGATGATCTGACACCACTGGAACCAAATAATTTTATAAAATGCTGTTAAATAGCTAAAATGAACATCTCTGTCCTTTTTTATGTACTACATTTTGTACCAATAAGTCACTGGTGACGAGGCTACGCACTCGGCCAGAGAGTGCGTTCCCCACAATGTACTTCAATCAAAGTGTACTTTTCTGAGAGTGCATTCCACTTGCGGCGTTTAGATTGGGCAAAGTGTACTTATAGAGAGTGGCACTCTTCGTAAGTGCACTTAACTTGCACACTTGACAGGGGTATAACACGTAGATATCAGGAACAATTTTAGGCAACGCACTAGGGATCATCGGCCGCGTTTAGTGACAAGTGATAATTTGCCACTGATTGCCATGGCTTTTTTATTTATTTATTCATTTCACCCTCAGGGCACACAGTACATTACAGAAGGGAAGGACAATTGGCAACAGTAAAAAGAAGACGGAGCATAATATATCTGTTAATACACAACTACGATAAAATATTATGGTTCACAAATTTCTGAGAACATGGAAGATTTGATAAAGTGGAACAGCAAAAAGCACTTCAAGTCACTTAAACTACACAAACACAGTAGTTGGTTAATTACCGTTTTAAGGACCTTTCTAATCTGAATTTGATCGCTGATTCTAGTTACAGCCTGGATAAGGAATTCCATTCTTGGAAAATATAGTAGTGCACATTTACTGTAATGCAATGTTGCTTTGAGCTCTTTTTCTGGTGATTACAGTAATGAGAAATGAAGAGTGCTGGTTGAATCAGTCAAGATCCCATAATGCTAGACTTCGCTGGCGCAAAGTTTAGCATTATGATAGAAAATCTTAAGGGACAGGGAAATGCAGGTGCGCATTCAGTGGGTATCTAGTGCCATTAGTTTTAAAGGGGAAATAAAATCAGACCAATGTTATATGAAGAGGAGGGCAGAGTCGGGGCTGGCATGTTAAAAGGGAATGGTGAAAACAGCGCTTACAGACGGGACAGCGCATTCAGCGCATGTGTTTCGTCTTTTTCTGCTGTCCCGTCTTTAAGCGCTGTTTTCACCATTCTTTTCCAACCATGTTATATGAGGTTCGATGTTTGTAAACTGAGCGTGGACTATGAGGCACTGCGATGAAGGGCTCTGGATGCATTTATACCACCACTGTGTTTTTTAACGCACACTTGCAACGCGCAGCCTGAACAATGAAAGTTCGGCATCTCGCTTCTACCCAGATGCGGCAGCCGTGGGTGGCATTGTATATCGCGTCATTAGATTCACCTGGGCTATCGCAGTGGGCCTCGATACAATGGCTGAATGGGAACATTACCACCCTTAGTTTAATATATACGCGTGTGAGATAGCTCTGTGCAAGCCCTTGGCGGCCACGGGGCGTATAGAAACGCATTACTCAGACGAACAACATGTGCAATTGGCGCAAATGCGCGTCGCGGCCACGTCTCCATCCCTCGTGCAGCCAAGACGTCCTGTACGAGCCGTGGTTCTTCGATGGCAAGAAATGCGTCGCGTGGAGCTTTCCTCAGGGCAGCTGTCTCTCGGTTGGCCACCGGGGTGTCTTCCGCAGCTGGGAGGAGTGCCACAGGCAATGCATGCTGCATTCGGGCCCGGAATGCGACGAGGCGCCCCCGCCAGCCGAGACGTGCTCGCAGCGCCACCTCCAGCACCCATACTTCGCCGACATGCAGGCCCAGGGCACGGCCCGCTGCGTCAACGCGTCTCGCCGGACGCTCCAGACGCAGCGCTGCCTCATCGGCTCCAACCAGTTCACCTCCATGGCGGCCTGCCGCAGGGCCTGCGTCAAGGGCTAGTGACCCACGGCCTGGTAGCCGTCGCCCAAGCTACTCCAGGCGGTCGTTCTCCACTGTAGGCCTGCAATCGTGTCGCCATCATGGCTACAGAGTTCGTGTAATATGTTTCTGCGGAAAAGCAGTAAAAAAAAAGTCCAGACTAACGGTCGATTTCCTCTGCTCTCTGAGTGAATGTATCGAGCTTTACGGCCGCACAATATGGCTGGGAAATTTCTTCATGCGAATCTAATGCAGTGTACATTAGACACTGAAGTTTATAACCAGTTTGAGGCACCGGATTTTCATTGCTTCCTTGGAATGACGTTTAAGACATTATTTAACATAGATTATCTCTTGAAAGTTTGCCTACGCTTATTAAATAATCTATATTTGATTTTAATCCACCAATCTAACGATTTCAGTTGCTGAACGATTGCTACAGATTTTGTTGATCCGTCACACGCTAGAGAGCAGCACTATTGTATCGAGCAAGTCCTCGATTCCACCACATGGAGCTCGAGGACACCTTTTTTCATTTTTATCATTTGTCATCATTTTTTTTTATTCATATATCGCGGACTTTGCTTCGAGTGGCTGTGAAACTTCTTCGTTTTATGCTAATAAAATGCAGTATAGATTACGTGCTGTAGTTTTTAAAGTGGTGAATGCACCAAACTTTGCTTATTTTTTCTTTTTCCTTTCGAATGATATTTAAAACATTAGTTAACATGGATTATCGCTTGAAAGGTGCCTACGCTCAGTGAATGATCTTTGTTTAGATTTTATCGTCCACACGTTTTCTGTTGTAATACCACAACAATGCGCATAGAGCAAGAGGTGATCCATGCGGCCGGGTTTGGCGAGTATAAGTGACCTGAACTTTTCACCGATTCACCCACACGTCCATTCCCACCGATTTGCAGATAAATTATTAAAGTTAACGACCACACCATTACTTGTACTGTTTTGAATAAGCGTGCCAAAATCTTCAACTTTTTTTTCTGAGCTTAAAAAGATGTTCCAAGCCTATGAAGGCGTTTATCACCGTTCAGAAAGCGGTCGCGTCCGGTGGTCTGGAAGGGAAATGGCGCCCGCTGGCACATTTGTGGTACTCTCGAAATTCTCCAGTGGTTCTACCGGGAATTGGGCTGCCTTGACGCGCGCTGCTTCTTTCAGGTGGAGACAACCGCGTCGTGGATTTCGGTCCACTCTTCTCATCGCGCTTCAGGAGCGCGCACTCGGATTGAATGCACTCCCTCGAAAGTGAGCTGCTTTGCTCACGAATGAAGGGAAAGCAGATAACGCAAACGATAAAATCTAATACTTTTACATACTAGGTTCCTATTTTCTGCAGTTATTCTTCGGAAACACACGACCAAGCGATGCTGTAGATAGTGTGGTGTTTCACATGTATCTGCGACACCCAATATTATACCACACATTTTGCGAAACCTGTACATGTAAAGTGGGCGTTTTATGAGGTCTTAAATATAATAACTGTGGTTCCTAAGTACGCGGTTACCCAGAATACCTCAGCAGCGCCGTGAAGGAAGCAGTGGAGAATTAGTACAAAAAGGGAGGCGAAGTACCCTTATCGTGGGCTTTGGAATAATGTTAACTTGCGCTCACATCGCGCAGCACACGCACGCATTCTGCGTTTTGCATTCGAAAACATTGCCACCGCAGTTCGGTTCGAATCCAGGTACTTCGGTTTAGTAGCCACCGTGGCGGGCGGCTTTAAACAGCGTTTGCTTAACCTGCGAAAAAACGTTTTCTGGCGCCGCAGCCTTAAATGTTGACACTAAAACTCCCAATAAAACGAACAATTCCTTTTTTTAGAGCTCACTTTGGTAAAATGTTCGTGTCGTGTTAATTGGATATTTATTTTTCGTTACAACAAAGAGCATAAAACTCCATAAATATCTAGATGTGACGATGAAAGCCTTTAAGTCACATTAAAATCTGCAGTAACGTCTGGGTCTCCTCACGGCACCACTGTGGTCGGCGCAGATGGCAGAACAGATATGTGCTTCTTCCCTTCAGCGATTTTTGGTAGTGAAACAAAGGTGCAGAATAAATAAAAAATGCATATTTATAACTTACTGGAGCCAGCCAATTAAGCATCGAAAGCTTGCAGCTGCGTCAAGGTATGCAAAGAAATTGAGGATGAAGTACGATCACTACACGCAGTCCAAGAGCGCCAGTATTCTAAGAAATCTACATCAGTGAAATTCACTGCAAAAGTCATCACTGTTGAAAAATATGCAGCAACTTGCATCGCACTGAAAATATCGTTGGTACAACGTTTCGATGTTTAAGCAGCTTTTGTTCATACGTGCTGCTGTTGTTTATTTATTAGCAGCTGTCCTCAAAATGGACTTGTACGTAAAATAAACAATAATATTAGGAGTCGTGTAATCCCTGAATAAATAAATAGATTGGGCATTCTAATATTTCATTTAATTTACACAGGGCCATGGCGCACTTGAGCGATTTTGAAGCGTTTAACTCTTATGATGTTCCATTTTGTGGCTTTCAGAGGCGAATGCACTAAGAAATTGATATCGAAATCGCAAACACAAACGAGCCCAGCAAGTCGACAGTGTATCGTCCTTGAATACGAAATCGGTGAAAAGGCAGTATGAGAAAAAAAAAAACACAAATATTTAGTGGCAATTTATTCCGAAGGTTGCGAAGGCATACGCCTTCCGACTGCGCTTAACTGCGAAGGATTACCGCATTGAAGACATAACTAATTTTCGTAGCTCACTTGAGTGGCCGTTTGTTTGAGGGACCTTATATTGATTAGTTATTTTCGCTAAGCGTTAATTTTGCTGCATTAGTTTAAGCCAATCTAATATTTCTGTGTGATTCTATATCAATGTTAATTTTGTTGAATAATTTTAATCCACGTTAATTTCTTTAGCTAATTCTTAAACATTAGTAAAGTTCGCTTTAATCGCATTCACCTCTTCATTGCACCAACAGCTACACATTACCTTTGACTTAAACCTGACTAATTTGTCAACCAACATTGGCAATTTCACTTAATCTTTTTTCGGGAGCTAGGCTAAAAGTTGCGCAGTAACGATCTCTTTAATAAATGACAGAGGAATTTGCAGCTTCAGGCACATATTACGAGCGGCAGAGGAACAGAGCATAAAGATCCCTGCGCCACTGCAACACACGCTTGTATTTCCTGTATTCTGTTCAGATCAAGGCGCATTATTCCTTGCAACTTATTCTCTTTAAACTAAATATGTGATTCAAGTGCGCAGCTGCGCGTCCTGAAGCGTACGTCGGCGAGCATTTTAAATTCAGTACACGATTCCTCGATGTATGCTGGCATAAATGATCGTGCCAAATATCATGCGTGAAATGTAAATAAATGCCTACAAAATCACTAACGTTGCTCTTAAGACACACGTTGGGTCGTAATTTAAAGCCATGCGCGTAACAAGGGGGAAAAGTAAGGAAACGAAACAAGCACTATTGTATTCACACTTCATAGGCGTGAACTCTTGGTCGGGCACCACTGGATCCCGTTTCACATTTATAGCCCACAGGGGCTCTCACTTTGGATCTCTGCGAAATGCAAACATCGTCCAGCCATTTCGGGAGTGATGCGTGCACTCGTGCATGCAGGCATGCGAAATCCCGACATCTTCGATGGCAAACTCGACGCCGCACGTGGAACTGAAGCAGGCGAAACGCGGAGTGGGAGTAAACATGGCGCGCCTCCTCGCGGAGGCGGCACTGACCCTTTCAGGGGATGTCCTCACCCTCCACGGAGCGGCGGAGGGGGCGTGCGCACGTCACCACCGAAGTGTTAGAATCTCGGTGGTGACTGTGCGCATCGGGGGCACCCTTCCGGGAATTCCGGGAATGGCACGGCAGAGACTCTGGCGGCAAATCATCTTACGTAATTCATCGTGTGATCGGCACTCATTGGTACGGCACGTTCGACTTGCCGCCCGCCTACAGGCTTGGCTCACTTGCCACTCACGGCAGACAGTGCCAACTTTTTAAAATTTGCATCACTCTTCGCTCTCAGTCAACTATTGCTTGCATTCAAAGCTCTACACGTAATCACTTGAGTGCAACATTGGTGCTAATATATGTTAATTTTGACATATGCCCTAAAGGGAAAATCTTGCCGCGGGAATGCACCGCGTTTGCTTCGTTGCCTTCGAGTGTGGATGGACAGGTAATAACCGAAAAAGATGGCCCGCCCTTGAAGCGTCCGAATCAGACGCTTGAAGCAGCTTCCAGCGTGCGCATAGACGGAGAGTAAGTAAACCATTATATTTGGATTTTTGATGTATCATTGATAACAATTAGAGGCGCTTTTAGTTGCATTGTTCACTCTGCTATGTATGAAATGAGCAAGCGGCACGTGCATGGTGTGCTCGCGTACCTTGGTATCGGCATTTTATTTTCTGCTGCTTTCGTCTTTTTTTGCGCTGTACGTTCACTGACTGCCGTCGCGCAAAATCAGATACAACTCGGCCGATCGCAGGATTCCGGCTTCGTGCACAGCGCCTCCGGAGTAAAATTCTTTAATTTGCTTCGACGTCGCGTCGCAGATGGGCGCATTTTTCATTCCGCTTCCGTCCGAGCGCAGCCATCATGTTGAGATTTCAACCCGAGTTCCTGGGCTCAGCCGTTGAACCATCACGGCAGCCCCGTAATTTGACATAATCACAGCATCGATCGCGTGTGTCTCGGCAAATCGTACAGTTCGTGCTGCAAGTAGGAAGAGCCTATTTTTTAAACCTTCAACTTCCTAGGTGACCATCGATTGAATTGGTCACTGCGGGTGGGTTCATACAGCAAAAAAAAAAAAAGAAAAAAAAGAAAGAAAGGAATGCCGAAAGTTGGGCGAGTTCGTTAACATTCATGATGAAAAATAGCGCGAAAGCAATAAACCCTGCAGTTGCGAGTTAGCGCTTGTCCGTGTCTTCCTTCCGGCCTTCGTGTACTTTCGCGCTATTTTCCATCATGAAAAAAAAAAAAAAAGCAAAGTTGTTCGCGAGAGCGCGACTGTCACTGTATATGTATATGCAGATGACATAGCATTCTTCGCCTCTGCAAAAGATATTCATGACCTATATCGTTCACTACAGGCTTACCTAAATGCATTTGAGGTCTGGTTGGACAAAATTAAATTGGTTTTAATTGTGTCCAAAAGTAGTGTGCTAGTTTTTAAAGCCATAACCCCCTTATATGTTTCGTTAAACTACCGCTCAGATGTCATACTTCAAGTGGAATCTGTGCGGTATTTAGGCATTACGTATGATGCTAGTATGGATTGGAGGCTTCACATCAAGTCTAATGTTTGGAAAGGTGAACGTGCCCCTGGTAGACTGATACGAATAAGTAACAGGAAATTTGGTATGCGTCGAGATACTCTTCTACTTGTGTACAAAGCCTATGTGAGACCGATTCTGGAATTTGGCTGCATTCTTTTTTCTGGGTGTCCAAAATATAAGCTGCATCCTTTGCTCATTTTAGGAAGACGGGCGCTGCGCCTCTGCCTAGGGCTTCCACAGTCAGTCTCCACCACTGTTCTGTACTTGGAGGCCCGCATTCCGGACCTTGACTCCCGTTTCCGCCTTCTAACTGTCAGATCATTCTTGCGATCATTTGAGGCTACTCCTGGTGTGGCTATACCTATATTTGTGTAAAACCCCGCCCTTTTTCTCACTCACCAGTGGCCAAGGGTCTGCATGCCCAAGGTTGTTTTCACGCAGAGCATTTTAGCAAACATTGGTATGGGCCTGGCTTCTATATCTCCTATTGGTTGCTCAAGGTCTTTTGTGGATATAAATTATGGTTCTATATTTACATCTAATGTGAAGCCCTTACCCTCAAGTCTAATATCCAGTCTCCTATGTGAACACCTTGAAAAGTTCCCTGCTCACACTGTAATTGCCACTAATGCGTCTGTGATTGCGCACAAAGCAGCGATTGGAATTTTTTCAGAGTCTCTTTCCTGGAGTTTTTCGGTGCGTGTCCCGGATTATACACCGATATTTTTAGCAGAGTTTATGGCAATTGGGCTAGCACTACTAAAAGTTCCCTACAGTCAATCAAAAATAATTTTTCTATCAGACTCTCTTTCTGTTTTGTTGTCACTGGAGTCAGCACGGGATGCTCTGTTGAGCCGCCCACTGAAGTATTTCATACCGGAGTTGGTGAAATACGCTTCATCTGGGTCTCCGGTCACAGCGGTATTTTCCAGAACGAAGCGGCAGATTTCCTGGCTAAATCAGCTCTTGATGCATCTGTTTCATGTACCATCCCTAATATCACAATTTTTGGAATGTCCCGTTTCCAGCGATATAAATTACTAGCCGCTTCATGCAATGATCCTTTGCTATCTACAGTCGAATACCAGCATTTCGTATACTCACGGTAAGTTCGTTCATGTAAATCACGGCAGTGCGAGGTAACGATGACTCTCGTGAGATGCAGGATTCCTCGCCTAAATCTTTATTTATGTAGATGCGGGATCATCCTCACAAACCTTTGTGAGGCTTGCGGTGAGATTGAAAATATTGATCACTTCCTTCTCGCTTGCCGAAGGTTTTCACATCAGAGGAGGGTGCATTTAGAAACTCCAATTGCACGCTTGGGATTTACGTTGTCGGTCCCACTTCTACTCTCCTTCGGTGCGAGTGCGAAAGGATTTGCGTTGTCTCAAATTTGTCAGTACTTACATAACTACATCACAGCTACGGACAGATTCTCTTGCTAATTGTATTCCAAATTTACAAAATTCCAAATTTTTGCTTCATATTTTTTCTTTCAATATAATCTTTTATGATCTTAAATCTTATGTCTTTGTTTAGTTGTCAGTTACTTTAATGCTTTAATTCAGTTTGTGTAGGACATTTAGCAGTCCACACTGAACCCTGGCCAATCCCCCTTCGTGGGTATGTGCCATATATCAAGGCAGAAGAAGAACAAAGAAGACTGTCACGCGCTGCATTTCGAACGTGGCTCGCGTGAGAGCAGCAGCTGCGGTTAGGGACCTCGCAGCGGACGGACCGAACGAAATGACGAGGTTCCGAAGCTACCGGGACCATTCCTTTGAGCTCACATCGAGCTTTCTGCTCAAGAGAGGGAGACAGGCGGCCATGCCCAAGCGCCCGGCCGCCCCACTGGGCTTCAGCAACGTGGCCATAACTGACGATGTGCCCAAGGCCTCCCACAGCGACCCCACTGCCATCTTCGTCGAGTCAGACCTGATGGCTTTCTGGGGAGATCGGCGCGTCGTGTCCCGGCCGCGCAGGCGTGGGTCCATTCGTCAAACTCGGCTCGAAGTTGTGTCAAAAGCAGTGGCACACCCACCGCAGCCAGCTGCGTTACAGGGAGTCCGAGGCGACGCTCCAGTGTCAGCGCCGGCGCGTGTACACTGGGCGCAAGGTCAGCGTCCAGAACTGCCAGCAGAGCAGGCAAGTTTATAATTTAGTGTAGCTACTACAGCTGCGGGTCTGGTTTGCGTCTGCACAGGATAGGCAGCGCAGAGATGCCAGAATACGTGCTGTAACTAGAAATATGCTGGCAAACGAGGATAGATCGCTAGGGCCATAACATTTGATTTGCAATGGGGGGGATTGAGGAAGCAGTAAATTGTGATAAACTTGCTTATCTACTCATCTCTAAATTTGTGCCCGTGTTAGGTGAGAAATATTACTACTGGGCATGCTGTCGTCAGCTACGATATTGTGTGAAATACCACCTCACGCGGATATCAAATGACGCTTAAGAAAACCGACCGAACCGACCTGTTTGGTCTAGGGTTAGCATATCTGCTTCGGAATGCATGGGTATTGGAGGCTTCGATTCCACTCACCCTTTTATCTGAATGGCAGCTCCTGCCGCCTACCATAGTCATTTGTTCGGGATTTTTTCCCTCGCAACGTAGACAATGACGTGAAAACGCCAAAGTCGGATTTTATGGATAAATGGAGCCGTTAACGCTTTAAAAAGATTTGTTTCTCAGCTAGTTCGTGGAACATAGAAACCACAGCCAACGAAAAGCACCACACAGAAAGGAACGCACGGACACAAGTGTAAGGCCGCGATAAACGACAGATTTTTTGTTTACTGTGCTTACACGCGTAACCCGCGCCGCGTGGACAGGGCGGCCAGACCCTGCTCGTCAGAGCCAGGATTGCAGTGTTTCTTTTTTTCCGCTCCTTCCGGCGCCGGCAGCGCCCAGAGCCCAAATGGCATGCGAGATTCTATCAGCTTTTATCACCTCGACAATAGCAGCGCTACCCTCTACCCGAGAAGGCCCGTTTCCCGGAAACACACTGCAGTGCAGCTTTCTCGGCGGTGCCCCACGCGGCGCCGCTAAGGAAGGAACACGACTGTTAATAGAGCTGTTCGACACACGACGTCTCGAAGACACCCCAGCTGCACTGTATTCAGCCCGGAAATCGGGAGCGCGCCCCAGAACACTTTACAGCGGACCATCGATGGCCTTCCGCTGCGCAGCTAACGCAGGGACGATGAGCCGTTTCGAGCTTTCTCCCAAGCGAAAGCGCGATCTGAGTTGTGAAGCTCGGATCATGTGAAGCGACTGCCCTCATGTCATTGTAGCCCTGTACATGGACCCGACAGCGAAGGGTCGAGTTGTGGAGTTGAGTTGAGTGGACTCGTACCTATTGGGTTTACATAAACACGACACGACGAGCGCAGAACCGGCTCTAAACGAGCGGCGATTTGCGACACCTCGCGTCGAAGCGGAGAACTAGCAGACGGCATCCGATTTCGATTTTAGAGCGCAGCTCTTTGGCGTCCGTTCCTGGGTTTCGCGTCGGCGTCGGCGTCGTAGTAGGCCTCGTAATCAGCTCCGCCCCCCTTTCATCCCCCCAGCGCTAGCAGCGACCGACTGATACCGCTGGATGCCGCTGACGCCGCTAAAGAGTCAAGATAACGTGACTGCATAGAACACCGTCACGTCGCCGCCATGCAGAAAGAGGAGGGGAGGGTCCCCCCCCCCCCCCCCTGTTCCTGTGTGGCGGATAGGGTGCTCTTCAGTTGCCGACGCGCCGGTTATTTCACGTAGGCCCCGGCACGTCGACGAATACGTGACCACCTTCCCACGGCTAGACCTGGTTCTTGGCGCTGCGGAAGCGAGGATATCATATTGTTTGCGTCGGCATCGGCGGCGTTGTCCCTGAAACCAATTTCGCAGCTGGGGTTGACTCACTATCGGCGTCAGCAGCATCAGTCAATCGCTGATATCTCTTCCCTCCTCCCTTTATCGCGTTGTCCGCTTGCTGCGCGCGCTTCTGCCCCCATCGTTTGCCGCTGGGTGTACACGCCGCCCCCCTCCCCCCTCTTCCTGCGAGTCTCCGGTTGTCAAAGCGCCGGCTCGAACTTAATTCCTTTCTTCGCTCCTCCTCCAATGCAACCCCTGTGCGGTGGCAATCAGAGAGCCAGATCGGTGGCAGCGGATCTGTATATGTGCATCGCCCGAGCCGAAATTGCCGCTGCCGTTCACCACTGCGAAAACGTCGTGCACTTCCTGCAACTCGTATTAACCGTCCATCGATCCACACCGATGTTAGTAGCGGGGGACTTTAATGTTGACATAAAGACAAACAGGAATTTCTTCACACTTATGCGGGAGAACATCCCGTTCCTCTCGCTCGTAACGCATCCCACGGCTGTGACAACCTCGCGAGGCACTTGTATAGATCTCGTCTTTGAGAATCAAGCATTGGTGTACCGAGTCGAACATATATCAGTCTATTTCTCCGACCACAAAGCTTTCTTCATGACTGTCAAGAACTGTTAGTGGAGTCTTTGTTAAAGGAATACGTGTGAAAAATAATAAAAAAAAAATCTGTGATAGCGCATACATGTGTTGCTCGATTTCTTTGCCTCAATCTATCGAAAAGGTGAAACAGCTTATTTGCTGCGCTCAAATTTCGCATTAGGAAGTAACGTAATCGTCGGTAATTTTTTTTTTTCCTCGCACATCTCTGGCGTTTTCCGTTCTGTTCTCCCACCTTATAGACCTTATTAGGGTGCCTCGATACCAGCGCCGGTAAGGTCTAGGGTGCATAAGGTCTAGGGCACGGTGTAAGAATAATTTAGGTGATGACACTGCAGCCGGCGTGCCGTCCTGGTTTCCGCTGTTTCCGTTTCCCGGCGACAGGTGGCGCTAGTAGGTGGAGGCTCTCGGATTCGCGCGGCGTAGGTTATCGATGCTAAGCGTTGCTCGTTTGTCGCGCTCGATATCGGGAAATATAGAAAAGTATGCACAGGCATGAATACACCGGGATTCTGCAGTAAAAGACTGATTATCTAAATGAATGTGCAACTGATTTCTCGACGGCGTTTTTGTAATAGCTCTGATAGCTAGCATACGTTGAAGCCAGTATATCAATCGTATTTTCTAGTTGCGCCCGCCAATGTTAGCTAATTAAAGCAAAAATAAATAAATTGTAGCAGGATTTTCGGGGAAATAGCCTAAGGACAGCTAGCCAAAATACCGTTCCGAGCTTCGGTCGTCAACCCAGTGATCTCGCGCTGTGCGCTGGCGGTGCGGCTGCCGCCGCTGCTCATCTTCCTCTTTACAAAATAAACGTCCTCAAAGCACCTTGAACCATTGCACCTCTAGCTTACACATGTACTTGGTTACAAACTTCTCTCGACACGCGACCCCTACGCAGACTTCTGCTCAGTGTTAAGGCGATGGCGGTTATACTTTGCGCCAGTACAGCAAGCCGTGTGCAGTACAGCTTGATGAAGGGCATGTCACATGGTTAAATCCATCGCAACTCTCAAAGCAGTATATCTTGTGCTAGTTGCCCATGAATGGGCATATTTTTCTATCCTACTCTGTCATTTCAAGAGAACAATGCGCGCTCTTATATCAGAAAAAAAAAAAAAATGTCCGACCTGAAGTAGGTCTGGTGGTAAGTGCTCTTACATTTGTGTAGAATATTAGGAATGGTATGCTGAAAGGGGGGCTGAACATATACTTTATTCTGTCACAAAACTATACATTACATGGCAAAAACTTTTTAAAACATACATTCGCAAAAAATCTAACAAAAATTAGTACATTCTGTAAACTTGGCAACAGGATTCAGGATGAACAAAGTTTTGCAAGCTTTTTTTTCTCTTGAGCTTGTTTTTTTCAAGTTCATGGTTGTAGCTTTGCAGTGCTGCCTCATTCTCATGGTTAAGAAATAGTGCAGAATTTGTGCGATGACCTCTTCTTTGTGCTGAGCACATGGAAAAGTCAAGGTCTTTGTGTCAAGCACATGCTCCACTGTTTCCCAGTATACAGACTTACTGTCGGCATTTTTTGCAAAGTGCTCCTCAGCTGCTCTCAACAGCTCAAAGAGATTCACGTTGGGGTGCAACAGTCCACCCCTGCTCTTTGTGTTGGTCAGGGATGCTTCAGCAGAGCTGTTTTCCGGGATGGTAGAAGCAGACCGGCAACAATCGCACGTTGTGGCTTTCATCAACTTTCGGCTCAAGAATCCAACCACATAGCAAAGAATGCAGTCAACGACTTGCGCTGTATCCTTTCCGTTCACTGTGATAACATCCTCACATTCCCAGTCCTCAACAAGAATCAGTTTATCAAGCTTTTTTTTTAGTAGCTGATCAATGAAGCCAGGCGAACAGTTGCTTGCACTGCCTAGTTCGATCAGGGCTCTGAAGTCTGATGCGA
This sequence comes from Amblyomma maculatum, assembly GCF_055883805.1. Lineage (NCBI taxonomy): Eukaryota > Metazoa > Arthropoda > Arachnida > Ixodida > Ixodidae > Amblyomma > Amblyomma maculatum. Next base: position 140,011,738 of record NC_139350.1, on the reverse strand, counting down.
ATGGCTTCTCATCGACCACGCAGCAATTCCCAAACTCGGGAGGCCTCAGAAGGCTGTAAATGGACATTGTATTGTACAGTTGCAAAAATGTTGGCATTGAAGGATGGTCATTCTGGCTTCCAGCAAGTCTTATCTTGCAAAAGAATCTTTCGATCGGATCTTGGTTCATTTTATTTGTAAAAACGTATCTGAACTCGTACTGATGCAAAAGAACCTCACAAAGCTCTTTAGTTGATTTCAAGGTAACTCGGAGCCCTTCAGAGGTGCTTTTTGTCAGGAACATATCTTTCGTGATATTTCCACTCTGCAGCTCTTTTTCCCAGTTATCAAACCATTCTACCCCACGTGACAGAATGCCTAGGTCAGAGCCCTGCTTTGTGACACCTTCATGAGGAAACCGCCGGTTCAAGGCATCGAAAAGATTATTAAGAAACAATGTGAATTCTTGCGTGGCTTCAGTGTCTCCCAGACTGCGCACACCACGGTTTCTGTAAAATTCGATACCTGCTGCCATCGAGCGACTGAACACTTGCGTGGCAAGCTTTACTCGCATCTTTTCACAGTTGCTTGGATAAATGTGGGAATGTGTTATTTTTGGACACGCCTTCAGAGCTCCAACATTCGCTTGGTCTTCTTTATAAACTGCTGCATAGTCCTGCCACCTAATCCAACGTCCCTCCTTTTTCAGGTACCTTTGTTGCAAAAGACGGTTTCTGATGCATTTAAAGAGGTGTGGAGCATCAGAAAATGCAAAAACGTTTCGTGTTGGGTCGCTTGGATGTGTGAAGGAGTTCTGGCAGGCTTCTAGTGACCCACTTATACCCAGTGTTCGCCACATAGTCCTGTTTGTCGAAGCTCCATCACAAACAAACCCACGAATTTTTGCTCCAGCTTCCTCCATAAGTAAAATTGCCTGAAGGAGCAACTGTGCAAGAATAGTACCCCTCGTGGCACCATTTGCTGCAAAAACACCTATTGGCTGAGCATAACTTTCACCAAAAGGGCAGAACATAAAAACAAGAGCATGGTCTGCAAGCTCGCTACTGTTTTCCGTCTCTGATGCCAGACCTACGTAGGTCATTGTCTTTGAGTTGACAGCCTTGCTTTTACGGACTTGCATCTCATCAAAGATGATAATACCGTGTCGCTTGAAGTCATCTTTCTTTTCAAGTTTCCTTTTTAAGGCTGTGAAGAACTTACTATCAAAGCATGTTTTAAAGCCCACCAATGAGATGTAGCGGTGTATTGTTCGTACTGAAGGCAAGGCGAGAATTTCACTCTCCATCAAGAATCTGTATCCTGCAGGTGACCTAATATGGAGGAGAAGGCAGAGCAAGATCCAGTCATCTGAGTATCTTCTACCGTTTTTTGAGCGAGCTTTGCCTGCAGCTACACACTCTTTCAACACCAGCTTTTGCGCTTCAGGAAGGTTTGCTTCTCTGGAAAGGCGTTCGAGTGTTTCATTACTGATTTCTAGTAGTTTTGATTTGCAGTTAGCCAATTCTTGTTCAAGATTATGTTTTTGTTTTTGAAGCCGCACTTTTGACTTGTAGCAGGCAATCCTGGCGCGCCGCAACATTTCAATGCGTGTTTTTTTCGATGGACTGGCCGGAATGCGAATGTGTTTCAGTTGAGAAGTATTTTTCTTTCGTGCAGCATGAATACGAAGTACATCTTTTAACTTAGCACATGCATTGCAACTTGTACTTTCTGTCACTAGTAGGCAACTGTTGTGCCGCCAGGTTCCACATTTGTCAATATATGCGCACTCGGGGCGTATATTATTGTACAGTTCACCACTGGGAGCACCTGCACACACATGCATTTCATGAAAGACCCGCACTGCACACTCTATATCAGCTAGGGAATTCATGGGCAAACCAGAACTTATGGTCTGTACGTTAACAATACGGCCATAAACAAAACATTTCACTGACAAGGAGTCATTATGTGATGTGGTTACTTCTAGTACTTTTCTATGAAAAGGCGCCTGGTTACTCTCTTTCGGCAATTCTAGCTCACTGAAAACAACAGATTTAACTCCAAATCTGTCAGAAACTTGGACTGCCCAGGCTTCACTTGGGAGTATAAGGCTGGATGCACAGCATGACAGAGCGGAAATTGTCATTTGCTGTCCTCCGTCCTTGAGGAACAGGGACTCGGTGGGTCGCTGCTCTTGCGTTGGTCCATGACTTCTCTCTTGCTGCGTAGGTTTTTCAGATGAGGAAGAAACTTGTTGCTGAATGAAAAGATATGATAGAATCAGGAATGTTTCTGCCGTCCCAACTAAGCCAAGGTTTCGTTTACGTCACCTATATTATGTCATTACTTCTCTTAAACAAGTCGGTGCTATATGTTTCTTGCTATTTTATTATCTCTTATTAATAATTTTCCTGTTACCAACCTCTTTTTTAACGCCTGAACGGCGCTGAAATAAATAAATAAATGTTCACTTTCCGGATGTCACCTAATAGTGAGCAAAGCTTATGCGATTACTAGCACACTGTGCTATTAGATGTCCAATGAGATCCTGGCTAATTAATTATAATCAAATAAATATACTGAAGGGAAGAATCGTATCGTATTTACGATAATTTCCGCTCAGTAGTTATTGTAGAACAATATCATGATTTGTTGCGCCTAGTGAGCTTAGATGAGGCGGCTGGAGAAATGCCACCTGAATTTAAAACAGGAAATTACCTTTTCAGCTGTATGACTAGGTGCCTCAGCAGTGCATGTGCCACTCAATGTGTCAGTATCGTATTGAAAAGTATCCTCTTCTTCACGTGGAGGGGGCTGTTGAAATCCAAGCGTGGCCTCTTACAAGGCGCGTCTGTTGATTCGGCATCAGAATTCGGCTCAACCAGACGCCCGACACATCCGTCTAAAAAGGCTTGATCGAACATTTAAATTTTATGTTCCGCGTGATATTCCGCGTCATCAGACATGCTTGATACATCGACTTCGTTTAAACGTGGCTTTCACGCGCAAATACTTACATTTAATTGGACAGCTAGACTCACCGGAATGTTTAACTTGTGGCATCCCAGAGACTGTGGACCATGTATTATTGGTGTGCCCAGAGTATGCGAACGAAAGAAATGTGCTAGCTGCTTCCTTGAAGCGTTTAGACAAGAGGCCTCTGTCGGAGGAACTGCTGCTGGGCGCTTGGCAGGACAAGGGGAAGGGCGTCCAGGCAGTGCGCGCTCTTTGCCGTTTTTTGAGCGCCAGCGGACTTGATTCACGTTTGTAAAGCAAGCTGCTGTGTCTGTATATATATTTCATATGCCTTCTCCCACATCGTCACCCATCATGACCTTCTTTCTTCTCTCCTTCCCCTTCCCCAGTGCAGAGTAGCAGGCCAGATTTGAATTATTCGGGCCAACCTCTCTGCCTTTTCCTTTCAATAAATCCATCTATCTATCTATCGGCATCAGAATGTTTTGAACTCGTTGTGTCAACCAGCAATAAACTTGGTGTATTTTCAACGGCCAGGTGTAGCTCTTCAGAAGCATTCGACGCTTCTGGCTGTCCTTGCTTCTTAGGCTTGTGAGAAGTCTGCGGCAGAGCCTGCCGTTTCCGCTGAGGTTTTCTCGTTTTTTGCTGCAAAGTCAAGTATCCTGGGCAGTTCGGGAAAATGCTAGGCACAGCGTCGGGTGAGAGCACCTGTTTTTTTGTGCGTGTAGAAGGACGTTCCCCTTGTATTCCGCGCGATATGTTGCAGAGATCACTTCATTCGGGAAGTGCTTTGCGCACACGTGGTCGGTAGGCTGCAAAACTCTATCTGCTCTCGGAATCGCCCGTCGCCACTTTTCTAAGCGTTCGGATTCACGCGGAGCCTTGAAAAGCGACACACGCTCCGTACAAGTCCGATACCCGGACTTGCAATTCGGTACAAAGCACTTCTTGCCCATTTTGAAGCGCAGCAAAGCTGAGCGCAACTAATTGCACTCGGCGTCACATGCCGCGGCGTGGTATACGTTGAGTGAATCCCAGCAGAATACCAATCAGCCGAACAATGCACTCACTGGACTCACAGGCACAACCAACACTTTTCGAGAACCCGGAGAAGCCTTCTCACACACACACACACACACACACACACACACACACACACACACACACACACACACACACACACACACACACACACACACACACACACACACACACACACACACACACACACACACACACACACACACACACACACACACACACACACACACACACACACACACACACACACACACACACACACACACACACACACACACACACACACACACACACACACACACACACACACACACACACACACACACACACACACACACACGCGCACGCGCACGCGCACACACGCACACACACACGCGCACGCGCACGGGCACGGGCACGGGCACGCACGCACGCACACACACACACACACACACACACACACACACACACACACACACACACACACACACACACACACACACACACACACACACACACACACACACGCACGCACGCACGCACGCACGCACGCACGCACGCACGCACGCAAACGAGTTTCAGCAAGTACACCCCGAGCGTGGCGTGAAAATTTCCGAACGAACGCGAGCGGGCAGCGCGGGCCCCTGGGCTCCCATACTACAGCGCCATCTGTACCCTTGCGGCGAAAACTACCGCTGATTCAAGGTAATCTGTGAACACAATCTGCCCGCGCCTTCTCTCTACGGGGAGCGGCGAGTGTCAGCACCTAAATTATTCTTACACCTTGGTCTAGGGTGCATAAGGTCTAGGGTACCTCGATACATCGAGGCACCCTAGAACATATGCAAAATTGCTGCCATCTATCGGGCCTTCAGCGAACCGCGCTACGCGACGCCATGTTCAAGGGTTCAAAAATGTTCAAAAATGACGGAATAATAGATGATTGACTTGTCCACGCTGCCTACATTCCAATTTTACTTCGTGAAGCGATAGTGCACTGCCAAAACTTCTTGCGAACGGTGGTAACAGCGTAGCTACGAATGGCAAAACCTTCGTTGTTGCTCCGGGGCATTCCTTGATACGCTACTCAAATACGCGTCCACGAAAATGCAAAAAATACTGATTTTGCTCCCGGGTGTAAAACATGTCTGCGATGTCGTTACGTGCACACGAAGGAACTTAAAGTTGTTGTTTTTCTTTTTAATATAGGACTAATGCCTAATAAACACTGCTCTCTGATTGACCTTCACAGTTTCCAGTGAAGCGCGCGCACTACTGTTCCCATCCTCTGTCTGAACGTTTAGCAGCTGATGCATCTCGTTAGCGTGTAATCAACCATATAGCAGATCCCATATTCTATGTTACTGGCTAAAAACACCAACCACGTGAATTTGCCGGTGAAATGCGACAGGTCAACGACGTGATTCCATGCGCGCTGATCCTCCTCAGATATGTAGCTCCTGATGCCGTCATGTCGTGGTTCTATTTCGTTTAAAATCAATATATGGCAGATACTGCTGCCTGCGAAGTCACAAAGCCTTATACCCAGACGCAATGTCAAGCTCCTTCGTGGACGCGTATTCGAACAGTGCTTTTTACAATGCTCAGTTTTTGCAGCAAAGTCTTTCTCCTCTCCAATACCGCATTTTTTCTTTTTCTTTCCGTAATTCTTGACGGAACTTGAAATATTTCAATTGTTTTTCATTGTCCACATCAAGGATGAGCTCAGTAGTGAGAAAGGGGGGGGGGGGGGCGAACGAGGATTAATAGCTTTCTTTGCTTGTGAAGATATTGAATGAAAAAAACTAATCGCACTGCGTTCTCATGCAATATTTTGCAAAGTCCGAATTTATGGGGCGTCCAGTCAGTTGAAACCTGAAAGAACACAAATGTTTTCAGTGTGGAGCTGTGATGCATGGGATTTTTTTTTGCCATATTGCAAAACAACAAACATTATTTGCCAGCGGAAATTCAGGGAAGTAGTAGAATGTGCCAAGCAATGGTCATACAGAGAATGTGATGCATACATGTATAGGGCTGGGTACTTTTAGACACAATAAAGTTGGAAGACATGTGTGCGCTCATTCTTGCTTCTACTGCGATAGCTGCAGTAGCAAACCTCACTGCTAAGCGCGGTAAGGCTCGCTACAAACGATATTGCTCTGTGGATAGTGACAAATGGTTGACAGTTTCAATCCCTACCTCATTACACTGTTTTCATGGCGCGCCATGAAGGTTAAGCAAAGAAACGGCATTATTCAGTAATAGAGACGGGAGAAAAGAAAACCGGCGTAGTCCAAATTAAGGCGTAACTCCTTTTCGATGCACCTCACACAACTCACAGAAAAAAAAAATCTCACACTAATAGAAAAAAGCAAACAGCGCGGTGATCGCCATCACTATAGCAATAACAATCATGCGAACTCGCGGTAGACGAGAGCAGCTAAACGGTAGGGGCAGTTGCTGCTACGTATATACTCTGAGTCATTTCTTTTGCAAGTCGTGTTCTGGAGACGCATCTCAGCAACTGAAGCCTGGACGTAGTCGACTATATTAAATTCATCGATGAATCGAATGCGTAAAGACGTTAGAATATCGCGTTGGAATTTAGGAGAGCAGACTGGCGTCCTTGAAGTGCCGAAACCTGTTCTATCCGGATACCTGGGCGTATACATACGGGCGAAATCTGTTGACAGCTTGCATGCATGAAACCTTAAAAGCTGAGAGGAATTAGTGCAACAAGGAAATCAGGATTAACACTCCTGCACCTCTTTGATGAGAAAAGGCGATGCGCAGTCCGTCTACAGGCAAAATTAACATACCGTGGGCGATATATTTCGTCTGCCTTTATACCGGGTACTTATTTGCAATCTTCCTATGCGCGTTAACTAAGATATTTTACAATTCAGGCGCGCCGTTGATCGAAAGTGCGCCTAGCACGACAACCACGCGAGAGCAGATTAACACAAGCCTCAAGAAAAAAAAAAAAGCTCAATTATATGTAACTTGCTGCTTTTTTTCTTCTACACCCTTAATTTAATTTTGCGTACAACAAGGGGCACAACAGTACGTCGATATTATCGGCAACAACGCGCATTAACGCAGCTGGCTACGTCACTCCCTATGCCGCTTGCCGCTCTCAATGCAGCTACCCTTGAACATGGTGGAAACGCGCACGGCGGCCGATAGATGGCAGCAATTTTGCATAAGTCACACCGACAGCATTTACATGCTTCCTGCAGCGAGGTAGAGCCCAGTCAACCTACCTCCTGCGCGGGAGTTGACTGGATTCGACCTGTCGTCCTCTCGACCCGACCCGAAGCGGTTTACATAAACCCGGTAACCGCTTTTCGACCCGATAACTCAACTCAACCCACTCCTGTCGGGTTCATGTAAACGCCACGTGTTTGTCGTTGCCATGAAAAAGAGGCCATCAGACCCGATTGATCAGTTCTGTCCAGCCGAGCACAACTGGCGACTCTGTGCTCGGCACATAATTTCCTCTGTGTGAGTTAAGCGGTTCTCTGCGTGAGATGTTTTGTGCATGTGATGTACCCTTTTGCTAGGGCGGTGGCAGATCTGTGTGAGGCCACCAGTGTAAATTTAGTTGTGTTTTGTATATAATCTGTAGATATATCTTTCCTCTTCGTTCAACATAAAGACTGCCTGACTTGTAATATTTCTCTGTCCTGCCGAATCACCATTCTGAACCTTCGGAAGGTGACATCGATCATCACTATAAGGCTGACTAACAACTACGCTTTACTGATGGAAAACCGGCACATATACACTGAAATGAAGGAGAGGAGGAATAAAAAAAAGGGGATGGGGGCGTCGTATGCTGTGTAATGGAGCCGAACAGAAGTAGTCTCGTCACAGGATAAAAAGTACGACAGGGAGATAAAACCGCTAAAATACGGGTGTGTAAAGGGCCACTCTGAAAAGCTAAAAAGACAGTTAAAAACACGTCGAAAGCGAACAGGCAAAGGTAAACAAATAGATGTTGAGAGCAAGCGTGAAGGCGGCCACAATCCAGGTAAATATCTAATCTCGCAGAGTTTAAATATCTCGGTAAATTTTATAATTTTTTGCCTAGGTCTTTCTTTATCTGGCTTGTGGCCGCCTTCGCTCTTGCTCTCAACATCTTTTAGCTATCTTGGCCTGTTGTTCGCTTTCGACATGTTTTAAGCTTCTGTCTTTTTAGCTTTTCAGTGTGGCCCTTTACACCCCTAGTATTTTAGCCGTTTGATCTCTCTGTTGTAGTTTTTATCCTGTGAGGAGACTACTTCTGTTTGCCTGCATTACACAGCATACAACCTCCCCTCGTTTGTTTCCCTCCGCTTCCTCATTTCACTTTATATGCGCCTGTTTTTCCATCAGTAGAGCTCAATTGTTATAGTCAGCCTTGTGTAAGTGCGTTCCTTTCTGTGTGGCGTTTTTCGTTGGCCAAGGTTTCTTACAATCGTTAGATTATCTTGCTAAAAGCAGATACACGATCTTATCCTCGGCTTTCGTGCTACATCAACGTCTAATCTGGCTTCCCTATTTAGCCTATGTACTGGTACAGGCTCCTGGGAGCTCTGTGCAATTTTCACTTAACCGATACTCGCTAAATAAATTGCAGGCAATGCTGCTCGCACAACTCTGAACGTTGCGGACCACCCCTACTAGGTATCGAGCTGGAGCTTGCGGCTTAAGTGCAATTCTCATTACAAAGACTTGTGACCTATACAGTGGCACCTAAAACTTCGAGGCGTATGTTTTTGTAATTTTCACCCGTAACCACACGGTAAGCGTCGCCCTTCACGAGCACAAATCTCAAGAGAAAATAGTTTAGCGTTTGCTTTCTTGCTGTCCCGTGCCTTGTGACGTTGTAGCGAAAACGCCGGTGTTAGAAACGGGCTTTCAGTCATAGAGAGATACAAGCGTTCTCCTAAATTTCCGGTTCACGCCGACCATGGAAAGCGTTCGCAGAACACGACAGAAGTTTCGGCTGCGGAACGGAAAACCATGAAGCATGGTTAACTGCAGGAGAGAGAACTCGCAGTTGCTTTGGGACGTTGACCCTAGAAACCAACCAACAAACCCAGAAAACTCTCACTATACAAGCAGGCAGCCCGTGAGCCGGCGAGGAGGTTTTCCAGGCAGAAGGGTTTAGCCCTTCAATATGGAACTAAGATGTTCGATTTCGGCGTACTATGTACTTTTTGCAACTAGTAAAAGTAAATTGCCGTTATTAACACATTATTAGTTTTTCGGCCGAGCTTCCAGAATCTTACGATCGCTCGCTGACACGCCTCGAGTAAGCCCTATGATAGTGCTCGATATGAGTAAGATTGTTTCCGACTAAATTTCTTATAGAGCAACGACGGCTAAAAACGCACATAGGGTCGCTATAATCTGAAGACGTCTGAAATTATTTATAAATGAGGGATACATTGGGGCCACTCAGAGATTTGAAACTTGAGCCGAGCACTGGAAAACATCTGTATGCTTTTGGCTTCATAACATGTCCAAAGATCATTAGAGTTCTATTATAACTCTTTCCCTTTCCCTTTCGCCTTTAACTTTGTAGTGGGAAATGGTCTGGTTTTTATATGCGCCGCGGAGAGGATTACATGAAGTCAGGTTGCCTTTCTGAACAGTTTCAATGAAATCTTCCTCCCGCGTCTGCACGCAATTCGTCAGATAGTATTCGTGTGAGTGATACCCGAACGGCTCAGGTTCGAAGCTGCCTGCCGTCAGCAACGTCTACAACTTAGCCAACCTAGCTTATAAGACACGCCTGATTGATTAATTTATCGCGGATTTTTCAACTCAGGACTTGTTTGGTGTGTGTACATACCATGTACGATAAAGGCTATGCAAAAATAATAGGTTTCATGCCTGATTGCAGCAGAATATCAGACGTTGATTGACTGAGCAAATTAAATGTTTAAACATTTTATCTGAAGAAACAACTGCTTGCAAACGGCTGGAGAAGACGAGAGCATGCTAAACTATCGCAGACACCCTTCATGATGCCCAGAGATTCAATGCGCGTACAGCTTCAATATATGAACCGACATTTGACTGCTTTGATGTTGTTGAAATTCGCGCGCAGCTCTTGGTTTCAATTAAATCATGCAGCTGTACTGTTTTTTTAATACAGTAGTTTGGTATATTTGCAATGCACAGGCCACCTTCAAACACTTGCACGATGGTTCAGGATCCACAATTTGAGCTCTCGAATCCTCTGCAGCAGGAGTCTCAAACTTATATGACTGTGGTGGTCGCAATCAGGAAACTCCCTACCTCGCGGGTCAGGAGCCGCAATATAAGAAAAAATAGCAATGCAATATTAGATCCGAAGTTTAAAGAGAAATTTACAATAAAATAAATGAAAATGATCTCAAACGTCTCTTTCCTAGATAACTTTCAGTCTACATGGAAACAAACGACTGCACATACCCCTACTTCATAGCTGGACAGTCGCCCGTTCAGGATGTCTCTGGGAAAGCTACTGAAAAGTTACAACGGTTCATACCGGGCACTTATCCTCAACCAGAGAAACTGACGGGCATAAAAGATTGATGGTCGGGCAGCGCCTTGCTTTTGAGGACAGCTGGCGCCCGTTTATGCTTTAGGTAGATTAAGGGGCCAATGCCTCATTTTTTCCACAAAGAAAGCGCGCCGTTGGGAGCCAAGGCCTTTTAGCTAAGGTTAATTGGAAAATGAGACGCCATAAAGTTGTTTAAAAAACTTGGCGCATGATTTCGTAAGAAAGGTATAACCTAAAGGAACAGTCGGGCCGCATCACAGAACTCCGCTATCTGTGTGTTTGAGGCCCCTAGATAAGGTGCATCAGTATTTCTCGCAGTGCTTTTTGAGAAACATAGATGACAGAAAGATGTTGCTGAGATGATATTTTCTTATAAATAAAAAGTGCTTACGTCGTATGTACGCAGCCACAATCTCTGTGTTATGCGGCGCGTGTGGACGTTTTTTCATTCTCTTGCTTTGGTTGATTGCGCGCGAGTAGCGTATGTGCTTATAATGGTATAGATACGCGATTCTGACCTTGCTCCGCCACGTCTTCATGATGCCGTATCTAAATAAGATCTACCTCTGGACAGCTGATGCGCTAGTCCTAACTCGAGAAGAAATTGAACCGATGAATGTGCGAAAAAGTAGCTATCGAATCGAAACTGCGGTTTTGTACGTGGCTTGGAGGTGCGACGTGGCTCTGGTAATATCCTTTGCCTGTACAGATTCAGCAACAAGCGCCTCTCCGATGTCTCCTATCTCGTATTAGGGGCTGATCATACAGAAGCTCGGTGAAATTTGTAAACGAGCGCGCAGTCCGAATAAATCATAATGTCGTCAAATGTGGCTGCTGTTAATGTCTTTGGGCATCAACGCACGTCTGCACGATCATATAACAATGCGAACAAGCTTGCGGGAGAAAATTAGAGCTTTGTAAACCCGATACATCGATACTTAAGGGGCAGGAGCCATGTGAAGCACTGAATAATTCATGTAGGACTGTGTCATAGAATTTCGCACGTGGCGGCTTATTTAGTGCGCATTCATCTGTAACGAGCACAGTAGATTTAGTTTCGTGAGCGCTTCATAATTTGGTGACAATCAGCAGGTCAAGTGTTCCACTATAGTGAGGAAAAGAAAATTTGCGAGCAGAGCACTAACAATGTTAGTAGCTGCGAACGTCATCCTTTCAGGAGAGCAATCGACATGTTTTCTGCTTTAAGACGCGTGGGAAAGCACTTTGAATCCCCGTTTTGCATATGCCCTTATAATTATTAAATATATATTTACACAACGCTATACTATTTCGTTATTCATCTATTGGGGTGTTTTTTTATTTGCGGTTACATTTGAGACCAGTGGAAGCGAAAATCGCTCCTTAATGCACACGGATAAATATTTAGCTTTCCTTCTCTTGTGCAACAAACAGTTACCCCCTATAGAGTAATTTTTAATTGCACCCGGGGTATTTCTTGCCTTTTATGTTGTATTGCGAGCAGCTTCAGAGTAAATATTCCTTTTTGAAATGCTTTCAGAAGACACGTTACGTTGGAGCTGTACGGGAAAAATGCTAGGCTCTCCTCTGGCCTACAGGTCGACTTCCTTGGGATGAAGTACTTGGAAAATGGGTGTCTGACCTCTCATTGCGTAAAAAAATGCCATGTGACATAGCGCTGCTCAACCATAACTGTAGTGTCTGCATGTGCCCCTAGGTGGTTTCCCTAGCTATATATGCTCGCGTTCAATAAAGCCCGAGGGTCGTATACCCACTAAGTGGCGTAGCATACCGCTCGTCGTTCGTGCTTGCCGAAGCACATCCCGCTACATGGTATAAGTGGGACCATGACGCCACTGATTCAACGCTCTTCGGCTCTTCGCCATGAACGACGCTGTCGCCTCACTCGGGGAAGTGCTACGCTCCCCGCCGCCGTTCGACTTTAACAGCCCAGGTACTTGGCCGACATGGCTGTTGCACTTCTAGGACTTGTGTTGTGCTACGGGACTGTTTACCGCAGCACAGGAAGTTCAGGTGCGGTCCATGCTATACTGCATAGCGCCGCAAGCGACAAAGGTTCTTGCATGGATGACGCTGGCAGAGGTCCACGTCAAGGACGTATCAGCTGTCAAGGAGTTGGGAGTCGGCCTGCCTCCACCGCCGGACGCAGCATTCGAGTGAGACCACTGATTTATTCTTCACCGTGCTCCGTGCCATGGTAAAGCGATGCAGCTACTCGTCGTCTGCGACTGAAAATAGGCTTGTGCGCTACCGTTTCATCTTCGGTTTGCTGTACCGCAAGCTTTCAGACCTACTTTGTCGGAGCCCTAGGTTAACTTTGCAAGAGGTATTGACTCAAGGACGCCAGCACGAATACGCTGATAACGAACGCAGAGTTCGTGACTCAGTAGAAATGTCTTCATTCGCTGTCGACGCAACGCGCACGAGTAAAGGGAAGCTATTGTCGGTTGATAAGCTTACCGTTATTGCTTATTCTGTGGGCGTGCGTCGCATCCTTGTGCGGACTTGTCAGCTTGCCGTGCTTCCTGCAACTTCTGCGGCAACAGTTGGTACTTTGAAGTCACGTGCGTGGAGAAAAAAAAAGGTGCGAAGTAGACACGGAAACCTTCGGCCAGTTCGGTGGAGCTTCACACCATTGCGGAGGGCCATCGCTCGAATGCGAAGTTCATTGAGGTGTTCGTCAATGGACGCGCTATATCGTTTACGATGGAATCCGGCTCCAAAGTGTTCGTTGTTCAGAGCATGTTTCCTGGTATTCCTGCCAAGCTTCAAGACCAAGAGGGTCAGTTGAAGGGGCTCGGTAACAATGCGCTGCCAGTTCTGAGAACTTATAACGCTACTTTGAAGTGGCACGGCAAGTCTGTCAAACAGCAGCTTTGTTTTGGAAGCGCACACAATTCCTCTGCCAGGTTTCCCGGCGATACAAGTCCAGATCATTTGCAAGTTTCTAGATCACGTTTCAGAGGCTCCAGAAGCCTCCGGACAGTTTCCCGTCTCAAACCTGTTTTTTTGAAGGCCTTGGAACGCTTCCAGATGCCTACCTTATCCGGCTGAAACCGGATGCTACGCCGTTCTCATTAAGCGTACCCTGGCGCCTGTCGCTACCACTTCGGGACGCGGTCAAGCAGGAGCTGAGCAAGGTGGAAGGGGATAGCGTGATCCGTCACGTCGACACACCTACGGACCGGTTCACCGGACTGATTGTGGTCCCGACGGCCACAGGCTTTGCGTGGATCTGACCCGCCTTAACAAAGCCATTTTGCGGGAACGCCATATGTTGCCTACGGTCAAACAATGCCTTGGTGTTCTGGGAGATGCCACTGTTTCTTCCAGGTTGGATGCCACGTCTAGCATCCATCAGGTCCAGTTGTCTCCTCAGTTTCAAGAGTGCACAACATTCATAACTTTATTCGGGCTGTAAAGATTTTGGTTCGATGTTGATGGATGACTGGATAGTAGATCAAGTGAGAAAGTTGGTTGATAAACTTGATAATAACCCGTAGAAGAAGGAAAAGGTGGTGCAAGGGCCAAGATAAATGACAACTATCAGCGGTTGGCCATGCCAAAAGCTAAACAGAGCAACAAGGGATTCCGCGTCCTCGCAGTCGTGCTGGCACCTCTTGCATCAGCTATAAAGTTCCCAGCGCTCGGCCAGCGCGAGACACTGCAGTAAAATATGCTCTAAGCTCTAGCAAAAGACACTCGGGCTCCGTCCGCGCTCGGCCGATCTAACCATGAGCGCGCCCCTTTTCCCAAGTCAAAATAAAAACACAATTACTGCAACTTCTCCGAAAGCTCCGCAAAGTGCGCCATATGTGCACTCACGTTATGCAGTGCGGCAAAAACCTGATCCCTCTCGCGGGTTTTATGGCCTCCGGCTGCTACCACTCCTGCAACGGGACAGCGGGAGACCGCGCTAATGAGGGTCTGAGTCGCTCAGCGGGGGTCCGAACGAAAAGCTCGCGTTCTAGAGCTAATGCCCTCGTCCTAAGAACCACGCACCCTCAAAGAAAACAGAATACGACACGCAGTTCAACACCACGGCACCCTGCTTAGAAATGCTCTAAGAAACAAAACTACACAAAAACATCAACACACGCATGAAAGTGCGCCAACCTCTGCTGGCGCTCATGGGGATCATGGATGTCGACTTGCTGCCTCGGCGGATTCTGCGATTTCGGCTGAAGCTGATGCGCTTCCAATAGCAAGTACTGTATGTGCTCAGTAATTTGTTAGCCACTGCTGACACGCTCTCAAGTGTACCATTGGATGGTTCTACTCGGCAAGCTGATCAAGCCGAGCTCTTTGTTGAACAGATTCTTCACTCATTCCCAGACTTCTCTCCACACGTCAAGAAGAGCTTCGCCAGGCTCAAGCTAATAATGGTGAGTGCAACCTTCTGCTTGAATACTGCATCGAAGGCTGGCCCATGTAGTCAAGGCTGCCGCTTCCCGTTAAGTACTTGCAGCATCAGGGGGACCTCCGTATTTGTAAAGGGCTACTTCTGAAGGAAATCCGCTGTGCCGTTGGCTCTTCAGCTATCCATGCTTGACCTCATTCACGACCGTCATCAAGGTATTAACCGATGCAAAGCCATTGCTCGAGAGTTAGTATGGTGGGTTGGAATCAACAGCCACATCGAAACGCTTATCTCTAACTGCACCAAGTGCGCTTAAACATGCGTTCAACGCGCAGAACCGATATTGCCTTCGCTAACTTCAAGTCTTCCCTGGTAGGAGGTAGGAATAAACCTTTTCAATCTGAATGGCCAAGATTATGTGTTGCTCATCGACTACTGGTCACGCTTACCTGAAGTCATCCGTCTGCGCTATATACTAGCGCCGGCAGTCATCGCAGCCATCAAAAGTGTCTTCGCACGTCACGGCATTCAAAACGTTGTCTGCAGCGTCAATAATCCACAGTTCTCACCCAATGGCTTCTCTACCTTTCCACAGGCTTATGGCTTCAGGCGTGTAACCAGCAGCCCACGTTTTCAGCCGTCCAACGGCGAGGTGTGTGGAGAGGATGGTGCAAACCATCAAAGACCTGCTGCACGAGACTGACGATCCTTCCTTGGCACTGCTGGCCTTAAGGGACACTTCTGGTATCAACGGTGTGAACCCTGCACAACTTTTCATGAACAGACTGCTACAAACCAGAGCCTAAAACAGCACAGCAGCTCGAGCCAGGCTGGCCCTCGTCGCAGTCTTTTAACCCCCGTGATCGAGCTAATCGAAGGACGCAGGCACGGGAATTCAACCAGAGGCATGTAGCTCAAGTACAGTGTCCACTTCAGACTGGCGAGGAAGTCTGGGTGCGTGGCATAAATAACCCTGCAATGGTTCTGGGACTAGCCCAACGTCGCCGGTCGTACGTCGTGGAGACCCCGAAGAGTGTCCTTCAACATAATCGGCTACACCTCGTCCCAGTGACTAAAGCCCTGGTGTCCGAGGGCCGTGCCGAACCTGTCACCAGAGAGGAGCCCGAAATGAAGCCATCCGGTAACGAGTCTTACTACTGTAGGGCCGGCGGCAGTTATTTCCACTTCGATTTTATCGGCTGGACCCAAGTCACAACCTGAAATTTCACCCTTTCATGTGTCAAAGTTTGGAAGACCGATCCAGAGGCCGAAAAGACTGCACTTATGATGCGTAGTCTGTGCATACTGTTCCATCCTAAACAAGACCGCACAGTAGAGAGATTTAGCTTACCGGAGACGTATGACGTCTCCCGGAGACGTACAGACGTAGACGTATCGGACGCCTACTGCGCATGCGCGAAAATTGATGTAGACGTATTCGGCTGTCACCGGGCAAAACACGTTTTAGCTGTACGTATCGCCCATACGTAAGACGTATCGCTAAACGTACATGCATATGATGATGATGGCTATCCATTAAAAAAAAAAAGATAGAAGTTATTTGTAATAAATACTTCAAATAATGTCACAAAATGTCACATGCAGATCCCCCGAAGTCATCATGTTGACGTGTTAGCTGTGTTTCGAATAATTATTAATTTGAGCTCACTTTTAACCCCTTTGCCACCTGCAGCAAGCCTGAACAATCCAAGCCTAGTTGCATTAAATCCGTTTGTTTTGGTGCTCGCATGGAGGAAGGAAACAACTGCTCGTGTTTGCTGGTGTTCGGTCGTGTGCTAGAATTTGCTCCTGCTATCGGTTTAACCTGCCCACGTTACGTTACATCATGCCGACAGCATCCTTCACCCTTCACGACAGGCAGCTTTTAAGCACCCTATCATAGGATGAAAGTGAAGACATGCATATATTTCAACGGAAGCGCGATATTCCAAAGCCTCGAAGGAACTTACGTGAGCGTGGTACCCTTCAACATCGGCGCCAACAACACTGTGTTCAACAGGATTTTTAGATTCTAGAAAGAGGATTTCGGAGAGCTGCAGTTGGCCCTCCTAATTCCAAATGAGGTCATCAGTGCGCAGCGTGTCAGAGTCTCCGGCTCCGAAGCACCTTGGCACAGCTCGATTTTTACTTCGGTCATCTACTCTACGATATGACAAGTGGCTTGATCTGCAAGCTCTTCAGCGATTCTCCGAGGTAAGTAGCGCATGGTGTGGTGGCTGTGGTGGCTTGACGGTTACAAGCCAAATTATTGATAGCAGTGCTTTCTGTGTCAAATAAATATGCCCGCCGAAACATGTAAAGCAAAGCTGACTGGCTGTGGCGTTTCAGTAGTCATCTTTGAATGCGAATTGGCGCTAATCCTGAGGTTCAGAGCTTATCAAAACAGTCTAACACTTGTGCGAGCGCTTATAGCGCTTTCAAATTAAAAAAAAAAGAAAAAAAAGGGCCGGAGCGGATTTAAAGCGATAAATTCCTTGTGAGAAGCGGGCGGGATGTCGTATCATCCCGCGTGCACACTGCTACGCACTCTCGCGCTACTCATTGCACATCATCCCCATCAGCTTCCATGTGTGCATGAACGCTACCGAGCCTTCTACTCGATATAACTACGTCAAAACCCTACCATTTTGTAGTCGAAAGGCACCAGCGCTCATGCTCCTAGGGATGATGGCATGGGGCCAATGCTCTCTGGCGCGTAACGGCGTTGTGTCGTTTCTAGCAGGCGAGCAGTTTTGGCTACTGTAAAACATAATATACATTAAAGATTGCAGTTGACTCGTGCCCAGTCACCGAACGTCTGCTGTAGTCATTCAGTTTTTTTTTTTGCGTCAATTAACTTAGGCACACTTGTGCAAAGACATATATATATATATATATATATATATATATATATATATATATATATATATATATACCCCTGCTCTCCAACTCGGTTGTAGAGCTTTGGGAAGGTGCTCTCTTGTCGACATCGAATTTAGTGAAACTGTTTAACGTCCCGAATGCAACCAGTGCTATGCTGCTTTTCGATCTTGCCTACTAGCACAGCATAAGGTCATCAACATAAACATTAGCACACTTACAAGTCAATATTTTTTTTTATTAAATTAGGGAAGTCCACGGAAACACAAACTGAGAAATACGCAAAAGGTTGTTATCAGCACGTCATTTTTTAATTTGCTTCATGTATTAGAAATACTCAACACAGAAATTTCATAAAATTTTATGCAATAATTTAAACAATGTAATCAATTTTGGATTTGGCCCTTATCGATATGAAAATCTATATTTGACCCTACTTTGACTGAATGAAATTTTTTTTCAGAGTCGTTTCTAGTCTCTTTGTGAAAATACCTGTAAATGATCATACTGTGAATACAGCTGATGAAGAGTTGTAATATTCATTGTCACACAATCAGCAGCACTGATTTGCTCTAAAGTGAGCAAATAAATGTTTAGTGGGCTTCTGCTTCAAGCAAAGATGTGAGGCTATTTTCTATTGGTAGAAATTAGTTGGAATGTGTTTATTGAAGAGCTATTTTAATTCAGTGCACCATTTTATTGCCGGGGAATGGTAGATGCACATAGGATGCAAAGCGACAAGAGAGCGACAAATATTGTCGTTTCTTGCCAGTTTCGGCTATTTGCTTATGTTGCTAAATGCAGAAAGCCGCTGCCAACAGGCTAAACTGAATGTAGTCTTTTATAAGTTATTTTGCTAGCTTTATGCACAAACTGCTTCGTCTGCTGCAGTCCTATGTTCCCAGTGTTTTTATCTTCTGGCTTCAGATTTTCCTGTGATCTCTTCGTATCCTAGACAGTGATAAGGAAGTAGCTATGGACAAGCAATAATTGAATTTACACTCGCAGTAGTCCACCCTATCATGCTAAAGCTGAGAAAGAAAGCTGTCAAGAATGAAATAGATTTGGCTCATTTCCATCTGCACATCAGCAGAATCTGGCTCATTTTTGATTTGGCACATGATTTCTGTGAAATTCCTGGTCTTTATTTACATCCTTACTGTCTCAAACCGTTTGCAAAAGTGAGATGTATATATGATCTTTCAATTACAAAAAAACAAACAAAAAAAAAACAACAAAACAACCTAGTGTAGGTTTCTGAATTTCGCTTGCTTTGAAAAAAAAAATCAAGCGTCGATGATAGTGTTGAAAAAATCCGGGGGCACTGCGGAATCTACACTGCAGAAATGTGAAAATCTAGGCGTTGCTGGTGCACACGATGCATCACGTTTGCTCTCATCATTATGAATTAAATGCACCGTCATTATCATTGCTAATGTCATCACTGCTAATTACAACTTCATTGTCATCGCTACTATCATCCTTACAGTAGACAAGCAGAATTTTGATGTGTGTTTCACGATCCCGAGCGTTGCACAGTTGGCTAAAGCGCTCGGATGGGGATGCGAGGGATAGAGGTTCGGCTCCCAGCGGAAACAGGATTTCAATTTTTTCTGATGGCATCATCATGACGTCATTTGATTGAGAGCTATAGTGTGACCAAACAAACGAATGCCGACAGTATGAGCCATTAAAGATTTTCACCTTAAAATTGATGGGCCTGTACGAGGTAACGCTTGTGAACTCTTCCAAAAGCAGTGCAATAAGTATTATGCTACGGCACAGTAAAGAAGGTGCACACTGAAAGATTATTTTCTCATGACCATTTTATAGGGACTCTATAAGCGATCGTTGCTTGCAGCCGCTTCAATTTTTCCACCTCAGGCGGTGCATGCAAAGAAAGGCCCCCGTGCTCAACTGCTGGGGTTTCATCATGGCACAGCAAGGCAAATTTGTCGACCGTCTGTGGCTCAGAAGGAGGACTTCTCTGGGCACAAGTAGAGCCTGTGCAGAAATATCAGGCACTAATGTGTACCAGTGCCATAGTCTGCCAGTGGGCCATTTAAAGGCAGGCGTCACGATGCAGGTAAGCCTGTTCAGTCATGTCTTCATTGCAGTAACTAGCTCTAATATGTTCTTCATATTCAGGGGAGTGCATTTCCAAATTAAAGCCTAACATCTCTGCTGCGAAAATTCCACAAGTACTTTTATATTTTTTGAGTTGGTTTTTGGGAAAGGGTACTCAATGACCCACCTCATGAAAAACAGCTTTTCATCTGTAAAGAAACGTGGCACTTAAGTATGTGATGCAAGATTGTGTTAGCATGTGGCATTTTATAAATTTGTAGGAAAAAATTGTATCTAAAAACTTGCAACTGTAATTACATCTCATTATACAAAAAGAACAGAGACACCTGTGTAGACCCGCATTGGTTATATTTTTAATTCTTGCTATCTTTTAGGGATCCTCAAGGAGACGGTGCCCTTTGAGAACCTGCAGAAGATCACCATGGGTCATAAATATGTGATCTATAGTGATGCAGCCTACCCCCGATGGCCTCTACTCTACAAGCTGTTTGGAGGTGCCGTACTGCAGCCTCATCATGTTGCCTTCAACAAGGCAATGAGCAGTGCTAGGAAAGCTGTAGAGGGTGGGTTTGGAAGCGTAGCACGGGATTTTGCTTTTATTGACTATTTCAAGAACCAAACTTTGAGATGGTAACAGGTAGGGCGCATGTATAAAATTGCGCAATGAACTGCCGAACATCTTTGTACAGCTGTCATGTGTCTATGTACTTTGTCTTGTGTCTGCCTCAGTTGGTCAGTACCTTGTGCCTGTTCAGACATAAGTGTCGGCCTACGTCCTGCGGTCAAAAAATTTGGAACATTTTTTTTAGGCTGCCTTTCTCAGTAAAATATAGACAAGCATGGCAAGCAGTGACCTTCATAGTTGAGGCATTTGTCAACAGTCGCAGAATTCATCTCTGTATTCCTTACAGCAATAATTGCAGCATGCGGTGGTGCATATCTTGTAAATAGGGTAAGTGCACTAGGAAACTTGGACATCAGAAACAAGTGGACAGGAGGCTTGCAGACTCACAACTGGATTTACTAAGTAAAGACACATATAAAGCGCACAAAACCGCATGCTCAACGCTATACTTTTGCTTGCTGTATATATGTCCTCTTTCGGTTAGTAAAATACAGTTGTGAGCCTGTGTACGTCCATGTCCACTTCTGTTTCTGTTGTCCGTGTTTTCTAGAACAGTTACTCCATTTACAAGATGAGCATCACTGCATGCAACAATGCTACTCAAAGATTTATGCTGTTCATTTGTTGACGCTGTTATGCCGAGATGCAGCTTTATGAATTTTTTTTTATGCGAGATGCAGCAATATTAATCTCGATTGATTGCAGCAGTGCATGACTACTTTCTCGTTGTTCTCGTCTCACAGTGTTCAAGATGACATGGTGTGTGCGTGGTGGCGTTTAAGGTGGCGTGTGATAGTGTTCGTGTTCAAATGCAGGGGTTTTGCCTGAGTGTTGTGTGCAGCGATATGACAGCTCGGTTTGCCATCTCGCTACTTGGCAAACTGAAAGGACGCGATGACTTTGATTCGGCGTTGTCTCCCATGCTCCTTTGACTGCGTGACCGTCTACCGGTGAACACCTGACAGCTGCGCTCCGGACCAACGGCTTCACTTGTTCCCAACGCTAACTTCGAACTGTTAGTGGCACGAGATGCTTCTGACCGCAAATATGCACTAGACCGCCAGTCTGAACGCTGTACATGAGTTGTGCCGCGTGGGCCGTCTCTAGTGTTTCACCCGGACGGTTGTGTAAGCATTTGTGTACTGTCTAGATTAAGGAAAGGTGGCATCTGAGTTATAAAAGTGTCTGTACGTGTGAAGTGCCATCTGCTTTGGCGAACGAGGCGGCGAACCACCACAGCTTGTCTTCGTCAGGCCGTCTGACGGCTTCAGTGAGAACCTGTGCTACCAGATGCAAAAAGTGGTGATGCCATTTTATGGTTTTTCACTTCATGCCGCTAATTCACAGCTCATATAATTATTGATCGCATGTACTGCTAGAGTCATTATTCAGTTTTCTGTACACTACTGAATTAATTGTACTCTCATTGAGCTGTCATGTTGTCATCATGCCCGAGACGCTTTGCATTGTAGCCCCATCCAGTAGTGCAGCCAGAGCTCGAGTTTTACCAACGTTGGCATCAACGAATGCCGCAGATGCCCTCTCCCTCTGTTTCCGCACTCTTTTTTTTTTCATAAACTAAAGTCGCCTTTGAATCTCCTAGATTTTAACCCTGCAAAACTGTGTCTAGTCAGGCCAAAGCTATCACGCATATCTTTCTTTTTTTTTGCAGCTGTGGGTTTCGTCGACCCTGAAAATCACTTCGTGAGCCCTTATTTGAGAAACACTGACCTATGATATGTTTTTAGCAATTACCACTATGTGACGGGACATTTTGAATTTCTTTTGGTGAAGTGGTGACCACAGGCCACTAACAGTGTTTTCAACGTTGTAGCTGAGGCTCACTTGAGAGAGGTTGTGCACATATTTTTTTCGAGTCATTGCATATGTTTACAATTCTAACAATGCAAATGTTTCTTAAAATATGCCATTTAAAATTAGTGTAATGCCCTTTGCAGATAATTTTGTACCTGTATTTGCGAAAATGTAGCCTTAGCTACTTATGCACCATAAAATGCAAGAACAGAAACACACCGACAGCATTTGTGTTGCAAAAATGTATTTGGGATTTATTTGGAAAAGTGAACATGGTCGAGAGAGTTTTGGAGAAAATAAACTGGTGCTATCTGCAATGTGATATAGTGCCAACATAAATAACTTTCTTTCATCAGCGCCATCAACATCTTGTCAACTGATTGCCAAGATTTCACCAGCTGATCTTCACATGCCCATCTTCACACGGGGCAGTGTTCGTCACCATGTGCTGCATAAAACATCCGTGTTGTATTCTTCTACCTTCCTGGAATGAAAAGGTGCAGTGTTCACAGAAATTACTGTAAAATTAAAGCTGTTATGAGAAAGCTGGAGGTTGTTTAATATTGCTCTCCAGCTGGTATTGCAGTGAATAACTACGCACATGATTATTCATGAAATGTCTGGGCATATGGCATACCCCTATATCATGGCACAGAAGTGCAGCAGTCTCCTCTTGCGAATGCACCTATCGGGGGTGGAATTGCCGCTCCATTTGCTCCATTCTGCTCCCAAACTGCTTTTCCTGCTCTATCCTGCTCTAAAATGCAATATTGCTCCAAAACTGCTCCAAACTGGCTGTTTTAATGTTCTACCATCAAATGTAGTGCAACACGCAATGTCTTTGCACCAGTGGCAAAGATATAACGCATCTAGCACTGGGCTTAATACAAATGAAATTTTTTTAAGGGAAGGAAGCATGTGGCATAATAAATATTTCTTTGCAAGTAAATTTAATATGAGTCACTAGCGATTGGGGATAATTGCAAAAAAAATGCACTGTGCATGTGACGTAGCACCTCCTCTCAGCCTTTTGAATCGCCGGTGGAGGGAGAAGCAAGAGCAGCAAGCGAAGCAGATAGGCGCAAATTACTGTGAGTCGTTCGGAAGGAAACTTGCCCGACTGGAAAAGCCACATGATTTATTCTAATGGTTGTGGTCTAAGAACAAGCAGGCACTTATCGAGCCTCTTTTTCAGTAACAAGCTTGTCGGGCCTACGGCAGACAAAATCATACTTGAATCGTTATGGGTTGGTACTCCAGAGATGTCACTCACTAGGAAGCGTCTCAAGAGTGTTGGAAAGCCATACAGGGCCTATTGCCAAGATTTAAAAAATGAGCCCCAGCATTAAGCAAAGAATGATAAAACTATTGGAAGGAGGTAGTGAAGTAAAAATGCTGAAGGATGAAAAGGCTGCCCTTCAGTGCCATCTACATTTCCTGAAGGCACTACTGACCACTGCTCAGGAATTTATCAGCACAGGCATAGGATCAAAAAGGGATATGCACAAGATAGGGAGCAGAAATGTCATGTCCATTAATCTGAGCTCCAAGTTAGTGGCATTGCTTGAGTGCATTGAAGTGGTAAACTCGACATTTGAATCTGTCAAGTCAGAATAGGCAAATGCGTTAGGTCACAAGGTCACACTAGGTGTTCAGTTATAAAGCACACCAGCAAGCATTTTGTTTGCTGCTAGTCTATTCCAAGTTGTTGGCCGTTGTCTTGTCAGAAATGAGTGCGAAGTTGGAGAGGCATTGAACTTGCATAAAAAGGAAGAGCTCATCTTTTTCTGTCAGAAAGAGAAAAACAATTACTACAATTATCAGAGGCATTTGACCTTAGGAACCTGCTCCAAAACATAATTCAAATGCTCCAAAACTCTTGTTTCATTACTCCAAAGCTGCTCCAAAACTCTTGTTTCGCTGCTCCCAAAGCTGCTCCAAAATGCTTGAGCCTGCTTCCACCCCTGGCCTATGTATCAGACCCCTTGATGACTGTCTTTAGTGGTAATGGCACATACCCACGGCGGGGAATAGGCCATGGTATATAGCAAGTGCAAAAGGTTCATGGACAAGCAATTGGGTATTTTGATAATTACGAATCTTAAACTAGAATTTCATGAAAAAAAAGAAAGGAAAAGAAAAGGCAGTGAATTCTCATTGTAGCAATCTACCTGGTGTGATTATATAGTTGTGAACAGAATTGCACACAGGTTGTAGGGTATATCCCTTGGCACTTGCCCCGAAGGAGAGGAGAATAAACACAAATAGCATGCCTGAGTAATCACCATTTGAACGATTTAACAGTCACTAACAGTGTTTCACAAGGAAGCCTGCTTTGGCCACTGTTGTTGAAAGTGTTCATCAAAGACATTGCCCACATCGACATATCCATTAAATTTGTCGTACATATATAGGGTGGATCTGGCACATATAATATGGGCGTGTCCAGAAATCTAAAATATAAATCGAGAGACAAAAAATAATTTTGGGAAACTACTGTCGAGCTCACGCCCTGAAACTCTGCTAGGTCTAATCCGACTAGCTGACGTCGCCCATGTCCAAGGACTCCAGGCAGTCATCTTTGCGGATAAGTTGACACCTATCTTGCGCCTGTTGGATATTTATTAGTTTTGCTACCACCACATGCAGATGACTGTTCTTTTATGACCGGCACAGAGGCAGACACGTTGACAAAGCAAAGCAAAGCCTTCCTGTTAACATTATTGTTGTGTTTTCAATCAAACAAACTTAATATAAAGTGTTCAAAGACAACGCTAATTATTTTCCCAGAAAAAAAAAATTTAATCGTGCTGTCAGCAATGAGAGCCGGAACATTACAATTGTAGGCTCGCAGAGAATACTAAGTGTCACGTTCAACAGCTATCTATACTGGGACTTGCCTGTTGCTGGCATATGCAAAAGATTTTCTATGGTATTTGATGTTATTTTATGTCAGTGAATGCTCCTTCTGATGCACATTGAAAACAAATTGAATCATTCTTTCACATCAACCAATGCATTAAGACCACAGTGGAGGGTGGAGTAAACAATATTATAATTTTGCCATCCTTTTCTTGAGGATAAATAAAATTCACCAAATGGGTATGGGGTAGAAATGTCTCTATAAAATATTACTTCTGAGCTTTTGCGTTGATTATGCACATTATGCTCTTAGTCATGGTTCAATGACCTAAGAGCTGGAAATGCATCACGCGTCCAGGCAAACATCACACAAAAGTGTGAAGCCGCAAAAAGAAAAAGCATGTGGGAACTTCCCACGCTTTGCCCGATGATGAATACATTCTGGAGAGGGGTGCCTGAGGGCACACCGCACAGGAAGATACGGTGGCTGTTTGGGAGAAGGGACATGGCCATAAAACCATTACACTGATCCATTAGGAGTTGAGTTCTACAGATGCTGTTTTGATCCGCTGTATGTGACATCAGACATGCCCTGTGTTTTTCTGGCAGACAGACTCCTTGTTCGACTATTGCAACGCTATCGAAGTGAAAAAGGAAGTTTCTATGTCTCCTCGCCTGTTCCCAAGGTATGACTACAGGAACATTGCTTACCAATACTGTTTGATTGACTGGCTGATTGACCCGGAGAGATGTGCCGTGTTTTATTGGCCAAAGTTCTGTGAGAGGGCTGGATTGATTGTTAAAAGGTTTCTTGTGGAGTAAAAAAAAACAATACTGGCCCTGGGCAAGAGGCTCAATAGTCTATCATTGCTATGAAATTGCTTTTGACTTTTTGCTGTTAAGACCTTTGAAGTATGTACATAAGTCTGCAGAAGTGCAATCCAATTTCATTGTTTTTGTTCTCTCATCTTTGAAACGTCATTCTTCTCTCAAACCGAAGACTCAGTCATGCCACCAAATGGAGTGTAGGTTCAAAACAGTCTGAGACAAGCATAACAATACACAAAGCATTGCGATGGTCTCGTGAGTGTGCACCATGAACATGAAAATTTGTGAATAATTTGTTTTCCTACTCATTTATTTCATTTATCGCTGCTTTCATAGACCATTGCATTTTGTATAACGCACTGTTGCTGCTGCTGGTCCGTGCATAGATTTGGCATGGATGCAAAAGCTAACAACTAGGTTCTAGTGCAGTTGTACTAAGCAGTCTTGAGTTTTAAACTATAGTAAGTTGTTAAGGCATTGAGATAAATAATACTTTTTACAAATTGGTGCTGCTCAAAATAACGTAAATATGTCCTCACCCATCTTATTGTAGCGCGAACAAAAACACACACAAGACAGGGTACAGGACGAGCGCTAACTGCCAACTGCACCAACTAGGCCGACAACACATCTTACTGATGTCCTCACCCCTCAGGGGCACTGACTGCAGGCTTGGTGTTGACGGCAGCGGCTCCACACTGTGCAGACTTGTGGCTGTGCCATGGAAGCAAGCAAACAAATGAAAGAAATAATTATTTATGCAGCCATGAGATCTTGGGTTGTTTTTCGGTTTATAACAACATGCACGAGCTTACTTTAGCACTCTGGCTAGACCTTGTACACAGCAGTAAGAGAATCAAGACTGAACATTGCAGTGCTTTGTAAATAGCTGTAACATGTTCAACAAGAACATTGAAAGTAATATAAGAAGTGTTGTCGCTTACTATTCCGGGAGTTGTCATGATTGCTTTCATCATCATGAGTCTCTCCGGGCACCATGTCATTCAGGCACTTGCAGGCTCATTTTCATCTGAAAGGGAATAACCATATGAGACACAGATGATTGGTAATTAACTTGCCAACATAATACAGGATCTAATTGTGCAGCTGAAAGTTGCGCCAGGACACTAGAAAAGTGCCACGACGCAGACACTGTTGCTTTTATTCAATGCAATGGTCCTTAACAAGGATCCTTTTTTAATTTTCAGGTGTTTTTATAACGCAATGAGTAAACCAGTTCAGCCTCTGCGACTTGTAAATGCTAATAGGACTTCCAGTGCCTGAATGTTTTGTCCAACAGCATAAAATATTGGCGCACTTCATTTCACGTGCTGACACAGGGACACAAGTTCATAAGCTTGGAGCAAAAAAAAATAATAATAAAATAAATGACGTGTTGCAATATTTGGCTTTGGCACTGCATTCAGCATGTGCTGTTATCTAATGGTGCCAGACAATTGTCTGAGAAGATAAAGTAAATCATCTTGCAAACAATTTTCATTTATTGTGGCTCCTGGTGGCTGTGCACATTTACATGCACATGTAAACAAAAGCAGCTACACGACGTGTATTATATTATGCAACTCGAGCCATGCTTAGCTAAAATGCTGAAATATCATGTATCTAATTCGCACAATGTAAGTGGCTTTTTACTTTGCTCTGCTATTCCCCAGCAATCGACTAGGCGGTGTTCAGACGGGCGGGCCGTATGTATCGTGGGAAAGCATCATCCACCACCACTCCTACTCGGAGCGCACACGATCGGCAGGCGCCGAGTCACTGCCATTCCGAGCTACTCGAAAGTGCCGTTTTCGTCACATATGATAACTAATTGTTCTGCTCGGACAGTCCGCTGTCCAGTCCGATCGTCTGAACAGAGAAGGTAGTGGGTAGTGACTTACCAGAATCATTTTTTTTCCCTGACGCTGGATGGCTTGCAAAGGCCTTTGCGAACGCCTTCATTGCGCAGCGGAGCGAGCGCTCGTTCGCCGTCGGCGGATCCCTAGAAATCGTTGCAACTTCTTTCGACGGCGCCTTCTCCCTGCGCTGTACAGTGTATGTACAGGATGGTGGCGATCTCGAGCTACTTGCTGGTCGTCCGCCGCACTGAAACGCTTGCGCATGATGTTTTCTTGGCACGGCCGGGGCAAGGGTATTACAGCATTTGATGACGCCAATGTGAAAACGGGAGAACTATGTGGCCCGTTGCGCACAGTAGCACTCTACAAGCACTCGTAGCACCATCCCATCGGCGCTTGGCTTAGCTTGGCGGCTTGGCTCCATGGCTGCTGCAATCTCGTGAGATCTCGCGAGATTACGGCAAGCTGGACGTCACGCGGCATAGGTCTCCGGAGTACGTCTCCAGCGCCTGTACGTATCGGCAGTTTTCACGCCTGCGCAGTAGGCGTCCGATACGTCTACGTCTATACGTCTCCGGGAGACGTCATACATCTCCGGTAAGCTAAATCTCTCTAGTAGCTGTGTGGAAACGTATCAGGCACTGTGCGGTAGGTGGTTAGTTATGGCTGCCGGTGGATAGCACGACCCTCTTTGTAACTTCCTAAACAAGAAGGGGGGTGTAATGTGTGTATGTGCCACAAGGTGGCACCACTGGTCCCAAGGCTATATATACTCGCATTTAATAAAGCATGAAGGTCATTTGCCCGCTCAGTGGCGTAGCCTGTCGTCATTCGTGCTTGCAGGAGCCCATCGCGTTACTATAACTATCTTTGCGGGATCAAATATGGGATATCACAAACAACAACGTTGTGCGTGCAGGTCATGTTCAATTCCCAGCTACAGAAGGATAAAGTGGGGAGCAAGTTGGTGGCAGAAATTGAAATCCAGTCCCAACTCTGGTGAGTTCGCTCTTTTTCCGATCTGCACTGGCACGTATACAGTTGGTAGCGCAGTGAGTCGTGATGCATTACTGCTGGAAGGTCATCTCCACCCTTC
The DNA here is from genome assembly GCF_055883805.1 of Amblyomma maculatum. Classification (NCBI taxonomy): domain Eukaryota; kingdom Metazoa; phylum Arthropoda; class Arachnida; order Ixodida; family Ixodidae; genus Amblyomma; species Amblyomma maculatum. Next base: position 139,982,806 of record NC_139350.1, on the reverse strand, counting down.
CATGTTTTTTATGCGTATTTGTGATCTTGTTTTCCGCATGCAATTCTTAACTTGAGATCTTTATATCTGACTGTCTTGCCCATTTGCAGTTATATCACTCGTTTGCTGCGTCAGACAGATGGGAAACTGGTGGCAATTCTCCTTACACTGACTTGCAAGGTCTAATATTTTCGTGGTCAAAATACTGTTTGGCAGGAAGTGAAAAATGATAGTTGCCTGCAAGGAAAGCCAACACCCTCATCGACATCTTTTGAGGGTTCTAATACTGTGTTGTGTTGCTTTTTGAGTCACCATATATCACAGTAATTCAGACTTACTGAACAATGGTGGTTCCACGGTGTTAGCAATTTTATTTTGCAAGGGTGGCTTTTTGCAGTTCTGTAAGTTTCGATGTGAAGGGAAATGTCACAGGCTGTGGCTTCGTAAACGGCTCTTAATCATATGATTGTAACTGCACCAAAAACGGTTATTACGGCAATGATGCAGTCATGATGGAGTTCATAGCTGTACAGCAAAAATCTCATTTCCCATGAAGGTGTTTTCTCTGGAAAACCAAAGCAGTAGGTATTCCCTTCAGGCTTGGCTCAGTTACTGTGAGACAGTCAGCAGGCATAATAAACGCATTAGGGTCTTTGCCTGCGACACTAGAGCCCATTGATGCGTAAAGCGTTGTTGGAATACATCAGCCACTTTTGACTGGGTAAGGGTCTTGAATGCCCGTTTATTCGGTTTCCTCTGTTTTGCTCATAGCTGAGTGTGTGTTTTTGAGTACTACTTACGTTCGGTGCACTTCAACGTTACTCGCAGTTGTTGGGCAGTTACATGGTGTAAATTGTGTACTGAATGTTTATCCAAAAGACTTCCACATGTTTGCTACGTTGTCAGTACGCATTTCAGTGCATCCTTAAACACCGCTTGCTTTGTGAACGGCCATCGCTGATAACCCGGCCACGTTGCGGCTCGCCTTGCAGGCTTCCAATTATCCCGTGTCTTTGGTTTACCCTCCAGCGTCTTGTCTGCCTCCTCCTGGAGCATGAATCTCTGGGGGAGATGTACCGCCACCTTACAAAAGCCGGGCGATTCAACGACCAGCGGCCATCGACCGTGAGTGCTCTGCCCTCGTCTGATCACTGACGCGTGTTCACGCTGGCTACCCTCATCACAGATCCCCTTCATGACACTTGCGCTAAGTACTTATTACATGCAGCAAAAGCGCTGCGCCACGCGGCAGAAGTAGTTGGGCTGATCCCCAGAGCTGTTTAAAGATAACACTTGGTTCTGCAGATTAAAAGTTTTGTACGCTGAAGACCAGCTGAAGTAATGCTTACTTAACAGTGTGACTAGTCAGAATTCAAATGGTAATATTGATAAAAGGCATAAGGGAAATATAGGGCGAGCAAGTAAATATGTTAACTTCAACGCTGATCATAAGAGAGGCTGAAAAGAGTCGGGCTGCTCTTTCTTATGGCGTTGAGTATAGAGTACTTTTCACTGCTGCTATCAAGAAAACTTAGCTAAGGCATTTCACTTTATCACGAAGAGGCGCGAGAGAAAGTAACATATTTATATGCAGCAGATCCCGGTAATCGGAAGGTGCTGCATTGGAGCGCACCTAAAGGAATGTGATATATTGGAGTGCGATGCTAGCCATTTTCCAAAATGTAATCGCATACTCATTATTTTTATAATTATTCCCTACTTATTATGAATTATAAGGTAGCAGTATACGTATGAAACGAATGCCAATTAAAAATAGCGAAGATCTAGTAGCGCCGCTGCAATACAACACTACAGCTTGTCTTTATAACCACGGCTCTTAAAAGGCACGATATGCTGACCTCCAAGAGGCGCGATGCATCAGGAAGTTCGTACGAAAACTCTATGACCCTCATGTTATATGTAAAAGAAAATTGTTACTTTTACAATCATCATGTTTTGCATCAGGAATGAGTTGTCACCACACCACGATGATTAATAGGGCAAAGAGCTGTGTGAGCCGTGTTCTTTGGTATGGGGCATAAATGCACTGTTTGCTGAATCTACCTCTGTCTTCAGTTTTGTAGGCCATGCCACACGAATGCCCTGTGTTGCGTTGTTCTGATCGCGGCAGTATGATGGTAATGTCTGATTATGTCCTGTTATTGAAACAGCCCTCGACAGCGATGATCCAGGCATCAAACTAAAACTCCGAATTCAGACAAAAAAATAATCAATTTTTGTTTCGGGCTGTCTTCGTTACACTCAGGAGGCTGCCTGAATATTTTTCGCGCTGTTTCCCAGCAACTTTTTGTTCATGGTTGTGTTAACGGTAATAAAGGCCAAAGAGAAGCCAGAGTCGATTTGGACAGGTTAACCTTCTGAACCATACCAAACATTGTACTTCACCTCAATCTTGAAAACATTACGTAGCAAAAACGACAACACAAGAAAGAATACGACACTACAGGCGCACTCTACTAACTGTTAATTGGAAGAAAAGGGACAATTTATACCCCTCAACCGTGCATGTGTACAATGCTTAATCGCTCCCAACCTTGCCGGTAACAGTAAGCAGCAAATGACATCAATAAACACATGACAAAATATAAGCCAAACAAATCTTAGGAATAGCACAGTCAGTCTCAGCAAAAGCAGTCTCATATATTCGAAGCAATAACAGTCAAAAAAATAAAACGCGAAAATCGAAACAAAATAAACAACGTAAATAACAAAAGCAAAGCGAACAAAAAACCTATTACACCAGCACCACCCAAGACTGGCTGCGGGACTTTGTACCCTATTTTAGCGGTCGGTGTACTCCGGTTGTTTTTAAGCCAACCACCTTCTGAATTCCAGAGGGGCGCCGAAGCACCTTTAGGCCATGGCTGTGACTCTCTACCCACTGCCAATTGGGCCAATCAGAGCCGTATACCCCCCCTTTGGGAGAGTTCGATGGTTCCTTGATCTCGCCGCCAGTCTGGAAACCACTGCAGTGGCGTCTGGCAACATAGCGCCGACGCCATTTTGTGTCGAGACTCCTCTATGGTGGCTAGCTCCTCGCAGTGCTGTGTCGCAAGATATCTGCCGCACTGTGAAAGGCAGAGGCACCCCGGTCCAAACATGATCACGCGCACTACAATAGGCAATTGTGCTCCTATGCGTCTCTCGCATGCCAAATTGGCGGAGGGGACAGTAGGAGCACAATTCTCTATTATAGTGGGCAGGGGCGAGAGGCACTTAGGAGCACAATTGAAAGGGCTCCTCTGCCTTTCGCAGTGCTGTAGATATCTTGTGAGTTGCAGTTGGCAGTTGTGCTCTTCTTGCGACTGATTAGTGGGATAGGATAATAGCGGGGCGACAATGCGCACGTGCAGAGCGCTGCGATGAATAGGCGAGGGGTGCAGCAATCACCCTGGGCATGTGCACTAGTGCCCCGCTATTACCCTGTTCCCCTAACCTATAGGGGCCCCTATCCCAATTCTCTGTTTTCTTCGGTAAAAGCTAGCCAGAGATCCAGTGCTAGCTCGGTCGCTAAGGCGAACTTTGGGTGCCTCGGCACAAAATGGTGGACAGCGCCGCCGCTAAATTTGGGTGATTGTTGGCTCCGTCCATCCGCCAAACTCTCCCGAAGGGGATATACGGCTCTGCGTGACATTAACACCGCTGCTAAATGCATGCTTGTTTGTGTGACTCGCGCTATTTCAGGTCGAATGATTTTGCTTTCAAACGCGGGCGATGTCTAAAGTAGCAATTTCTACGTCCTAGAATTAATGTGAACGTTACTTACGACGGACAACATGCACCTTAATAAATAAGGATCCTGACGCTAATAGTAAAAAAAAAACAAAACAAACTGCTCAGTATTTAATTGTCCGGCTTTAGCATATCGTAGATGTGTGCAGCTCGGCAAATATGTCGTATTAGAAATTTTGGTTCGTCTTGCGGTCCGTTCAACCTTCCGACGTTTTCAATAGGTCTTTCGCAGTAATTAAGTGATTCGAGACCTTGTAGAGCGCAGCTCTTTGGCGCTTGTTCCTGCGTTTCGCGTCGTCGCTGTCGGCGTCATTCCTCGTAATCAGCTCTGCAGCCGGGGTAGCGCGTGCTACTACCGCCCCCGTTCGCCGCATCGTGTACTCCCCCCCCCCCTCGTAATCTCCGGTTGCTGCACGCTCCTGCCGTAAACGTTCGCCGCTGGGTGTAACCCCCCCCCCCCCCCTTCTTCTTGCGTGGCAGTGGCGGTGTTCTCCGGTTGCCGAAGCGCTTCTGCGCGCAAACTACCCACAATACGCTCCCTCCTTACGCGTCTAATGGCCAATTCGAGTAGGCGAGCAGGTGCACTCGAGAGCACTTCGAAAGTGCTCTCAAACAAGCGGGCGCCCTCCAGTGGGAGACCAGGAGTAGAATCACTGGCATCCAGTGGTAGAGGAGGAGGGCTTTTACTCCGCTTAGAGCAGCCGAGTGAACTCCCGGCTGCTCTCTCGTCTAAAGCGAGTGTAGAGAGTCACATGGCATAAAGCGTCATATCCGCGCCATCTCTTTTATTGCGAAAGCAATACTACTTTCACTTTCAAGCCTTTGCGGTGCGACGGCGGTGCACATGAAATGACCTTTCGCATGACCTCTGTGTGACGTCACGCCTCAAAGCTGGGCGACCAACTCGTGCTGTCCGTGAGAGACGGCGGTGCGCATGAACGGCGGCCTAACTCCCGCTCTCTCCGCCAGGAGCGCCACAGGTGTTGTGACGTTATACAGCTGTATAAAGCGGCGACCGACTCGCGCCGTCCGTGAGAGACGGCGGTGCACATGATTACGATGCCGCCTACTGCTAAGGATGCTTTCGCAACCTACCGGGCTTAACCAAGCTAAGCCTCTGCCAACTTTTTTCTCTTGAGTCGGCAACGCTGAAAAGGGTGGCTGCAAAGCGTCGGAGCTCGGCGAGCTCTTCGGAATCAAGCGAATTTGCTCAGGAGCGGAAAGCATTGCCCAGGTGCTGTATGCATGTTTGAGTGTCGCTGCTTGCGTCGAAAAGGCCAAAGGAGGCAAATCGCCGCGCTGTGAGAACAAAGGCATACAAAACAAGCGGCTCTTCACGTAGCGTTGGCCTCTCCTCGGGTTGCAACTGCCGCCACTTCAGGCAGGCGGAGAATGCTGAGAAGTGCGGTCACGTGGTCGTAGCCCGCTGCTCTCGACACGCATAGAGCGTTCCCGTGAGAGGACAATTACACCCTCGCTCGGCGTGCTCTTGTACTGCTCTGCAATGCTCGGCGCCTCTGCTCTCGTCCCCCCAACCGAATGCGCCATAACTCACCTCTCTGCAGCATTGCCAACAACAGGCAATGCGCCCAGACTAGAAAAGCCCTGCGGAGCTTCCCACGCAGGCCCCTTACACGCACGCCAACGCCCGCGATAATATAATTTCTTTTATTCCTAATGGCCTGCACTTCGCCCTGGCTTATCACGGACAGCGCCCAGCTCTGCTTGCGCTCGCCAGTAACTTGTTTCCGGGAATAAAGAAATTCCCACCGCGTGCTTCACGGCTGCTGTCTTCGTTTCCTGCCTGCACGGAAAAACACCACATAATGGCGACGAGAATCAACGCATCGACTGCAGGACCCTGGAGCTAAGCCCTGGTGCCGATACTGCAAGATGGCCTCCCAGCTCGGACTAATGGAACCTTTTGATGACTCGACGAGTGACTGGACGTCATACGACGAACGCCTCGCATCGTACTTGAAGGCGAACAAGGTTCCGGACGACCTTCAAGTCGACGTATTCGTGAGTCTCATCGGTCCCAAAACTTACCAACTCTTAAAGTCTTTGACTGCTCCTGATAAGCCTACTTCGAAGTCACTGACCGAGTTGAGGGAAGTTTTGAGCAAGCATCTGTCACCGAAGCCATCCGTTATTGCTGAGAGAGCGAAGTTTTATCGCGCCGTGCAGCGTGAAACGCAGACGATAGCCCAGTTTGTGGAAGATATACGCAGGCTGGCTCAAACTTTCGAATTCGGCTCTTTTCTGGACGATGCGCTTCGCGACAAATTTGTCTGTGGCTTGCGGCGAATTGACATTCAGAGGCAGCTGTTTGTTGAGGACAAGCACCTAACATTTCAGAAGGCAATTGACCGTGCTTTGGCCGCCGAGGCTGCAATGAGCAATGCAGCGACAGCACATGACTTATCAGATAGCGCTGAAAACGTTCACCGGATGCAGGGTGGGAAACAGAAGCCTAAGTACGCTAGCAAAAGTGGCAAATCCCAGGCGTGTTATCGTTGTGGTTCTTTCAAGCATGATGCACAAGCATGCCCGCACGTACGAGCTACTTGCTTCGAATGCAACCGACAAGGGCACATACGAAGAATGTGCAAAGGTAGAAAGGAACAGAAGAAACAGAAGCAGTGCATGCGCACGCTTGAGTGCAAGGCTCAGCTCGACCTAACTAAGCTAAATAGTGTCGACGTGTCCAGAACGTCACCCATAATGGTTGGAGTGAATGTAGAAGGAACTACCATACGAATGGAGCTTGACACAGGAGCAGCAGTGTCAGTTATGTCGCACCATCAGGCTAAAGAGTGCTTTCCCGGTATCCGTTTGCAACGTACAACAATGCAATTGAAGACATACACAGGGGAAACTGTAAAACCTGTTGGCGTAATGGATGTGCTCGTCCGCCACAACAACCAAGAGGCACGTCTGCCGCTGTACATTCTTCCGCAAAACGGGACACCGCTCTTAGGTCGCAACTGGCTACGGCATATCAGACTAGACTGGAGCGGAATTCAAGGTCTTTGTAAGGTGTCCGCTACACCAGGCAGCCCGCCGGCAGCATTGGAAGCGCTGCTACGGAGAAGCGCAGACTTATTCAGTGACGAGCTAGGAACCATACAGGGAGAAAAGGCAAGTCTCCAGTTCAAAGATGACCAAATACCACGTTTTCTGAAAGCACGAAGTGTACCCTTCGCTCTTGTGGAACGGGTAGAGGCAGAGCTAGAAAAGCTCGAAAGGTTGAGAATCATTTCTCGCGTCGCCAGTAGCAGGTACGCTACACCAATTGTTCCTGTGATAAAGCGTGACGGATCAATTAGAATTTGTGGCGATTACAAGCTCACTTTGAATCCGATTCTAGACGTCGAGACATACCCGCTTCCTAAGTTGGATGAGCTTTTGGCAGCATTAGCCGGAGGTCAGAAATTCTCGAAAATTGATCTTAATCGGGCTTATCAACAAGTCGAGATGGACGAGGAGTCAAAAGCCTACCTAACTTGAACACGCACAAAGGCCTGTATGTTGTTAACCGGTTGCCTTTTGGCATCGCCTCAGCACCAGCGATCATTCAGAAAATCATGGACAATATATTGAAAGGATTTGAAGGCGTTACTTGCTACATCGACGACATAATGGTCACCGGAAAGACTGAAGAGGTGCATCTAAGAAATTTAGAGGCAGTATTGAAAAGATTATCTGAGAGAGGCATCAAAATAAAGAAGGAAAAATGCAAATTTTTGAAAGACAAGCTGCAGTACTCGGGACATGTCATTAGCGCGCACGGAATTGAGCCGGCTACTGACAAGCTAGAAGCTATAGCACAGGCTCCACGTCCTACAGACAAGCAGCAATTGCGTTCACTGCTGGGCTTGATCAACTACTACGGGAAGTTTGTTCCTAACCTGTCAAGAGTTGTTTTGCCCCTCAACAGGTTGCTACGCCTCAATGTTCCCTGGTCCTGGAATGACGAGTGCGAAGAAGCCTTCTCAAACATCAAGGAGCTGCTGTCCCAGCCACCAGTTCCCACTCACTTCGACCCCGGTGCGCCCCTGCAGCTGTCGTGTGATGCATCGGCATACGGTATAGGAGCTGTCATCTCTCATGTGCAGCCAAACGGTCAGTTTCATCCTGTGGCGTACGCATCTCGCACCTTATCTGCAGCAGAAGTCAATTACAGTCAGCTAGAGAAAGAGGCACTAGCTTTAGTTTTTGGCGTGAAACGCTTCCACTATTACCTCTTTGGTCGTTCTTTTGTATTAGTTACGGACCACAAGCCCTTGCAGACAATTTTTGGTCCCAAAACGGGCATACCAACTATCGCCGCAGCACGACTGCAACGCTGGGCTTTAGTTTTGTCAGCTTACAACTTCACTCTGAAGTATAAGCCGTCGTGTCAAAACGCCGCCGCAGACTGCTTATCTCGACTGCCTCTGCAACGTGAAAGCGAAGAATGCTCGGATGATCAATTTTATCTCTTACGCTTGCAGTCCTTGCCAATCAACTATCGTGACGTTGCACGCGAAACTTCCAGAGATCCGATCCTTAGACGCGTCATGCAGCACGTAATGAACGGGTGGCCTGAGCGCGTTGACAGTGAAGAAATGAAACAGTTTTTCCACAGACGCTGTGAACTTTCGCCACAGCTAGGATGTCTCGTTCTTGGTATGCGTGTCGTTATTCCTGCTCAACACCAGCCTCAGATGCTCGATGAGTTGCATCAGGGACACCCTGGAATCGTGAAAATGAAAGAGCTAGCACGCAGTTACGTCTGGTGGCCAGGAATTGATCGCGACATTGAGACTAAAGTCCGTTCGTGCAATGCTTGTTTAACGCAAAGCGCAATGCCTTGTCCTACCCCTTTGCACCCATGGGCATGGCCAACCAAACCATGGCAGCGCCTGCACATCGATTTTGCAGGACCTTTCAAGGGAACCATGTTCTTGGTGGTTATTGACGCTCACTCCAAGTGGCCGGAGGTGTGCCAGATGCGCGACACATCTGCGGAAAGCACAGTCAATCGACTCCACGAACTCTTCTGCAGGTTTGGTTACCCTGAAGTCTTGGTATCTGATAATGGGCCGCAATTTACCTCAGCGGTGTTTTCAGAGTATCTTAAGAGCATTGGCACGCGGCATGTACGAACATCAGCCTACCATCCTAGTAGTAATGGACAAGCTGAGCGATTTGTCCAAACTTTGAAAGCGGCACTACGGAAAAGTACTGCTGCAAGTTTAACCACAACATTGGGAGAGTTTTTGTTGTCTTACAGAAACACCCCACACCGGACGACGGGCGAGGCGCCGGCTACTCTTCTGCTCAACAGGCGACTGCGCACCCGGCTGGACGCAGTCAAGCCCTCGCTGCAGCAGACTGTTTCGACAAGGCAGTCTGCGCAGACAGTGCGTCGCAAGCAGCGCACACGTGAATTCTCTGTTGGTGACAGTGTCCTAGTGCGCAATTTTAGGCGGGGTGAAAAGTGGTTGCCTGCTGTCGTGTTAGAGCGAACGGGACCTGTTTCGTACCGACTTCAAGTGGAAACCGGTCAAGGAGTGTTCATCTGGAAGCGCCACCAGAACCACATCATTCAGGCCGTGGGCTTGGTCTCTCGCTACACTCCTGAAGAGCAGGGTAACTCTGAGCAGCCACGTCCAGCGACGACGCCGGTTTAGCCAACATCGTCCCGTCCTCCATCCACGACACAACGGCGGTATCCGGAAAGGCAGCGCCGCCCTCCAGACCGCTATGTGCCTTGAACTAGTCTCTGGTGATTTTTCTTTATTGACTGTATGCACCCTATTCAAATAAGACTGGGGGAGTGTAGTAGTTGCGCGCCTACTTGTCTTGCGCGCCACGCCCCTTAGTGATAACGGCTATATATGCCGCCGCGCCGCGTGCTGCTGCGCACTTCGCCCTGGCTTATCACGGACAGCGCCCAGCTCTGCTGGCGCTCGCCAGTAACTTGTTTCCGGGAATAAAGAAATTCCCACCGCGTGCTTCACGGCTGCTGTCTTCGTTTCCTGCCTGCACGGAAAAACACCACACGTCTCTTACGCAGGCCCTTCCCTCTGCGTGCCATGTACCGCATCAAAACCATTCTACCCTCCCCCGACGAGCGTCCCGCCTTTCCACACCTAACATTTTTCCTCTGACCACGACAACAACCTCCGGCGACAACGCTTTCACTTCCCCCTTTCCTACCCCTACTCCCACCACGCGGCCCCATTGCGGTGTATCCCTGCAATTTCAAGAGACAGTTATAGAGCCGCGTAAACCCCCCGTCTTCATAATCCCCCCTCAACAAGAACCTCATTAGTGCCGAAGCGCCGGCTCTGCATCAGCAGATCAGGCTGCGTGCATCCCAAGCCGAAACACAGAGCCGCGTTGACTTGACCCGCTAGCGGCGTCAGCGGCATCAGTAAGTCGCTGCTATCTATTTGCTGTGCAACGTTCCTGTGGGCCCAAGTGCCGCCTCCCGCGACTTCCCGATAACTTAATTGCTTTCTTCGTTCCTCTTCCGATGCCACCCCTGTTCGGCGGCAATCAGAGCGCCGGGCTGGTAGTGGCGGATCTCGATATGAGCACCGCTTGAGCCGAAACGCATACCTCAATCTATCGAAAAGCTGAAACAGCTGATGAGCATTAGGAAGTAATGTAATCGTCGGGAATTTTTTATGGGAACTGCTAATAAGCCCTGGGCAGACGCTTCCAGATAAGTGGTAATGAACGTTTTCTCTTTGAACAAAGAAGTGACAGCGATAGCTATTGTAGACAGCCTTTTTTAAATACATGAAATACATTCTTGTGAGCGCTTGTTGGAAATGCTGCTCCGATATGCGACCTCTAACGCTGCAGGTGCTGCTTGGAAGGCACCCTCCACCCATGCAGTACATCTACCAGCTGGTCCAAGCCCTCAAGTTCTGCCACAGCCACACAGTTATCCACCGGGACCTCACTGACGCTGAGCCAGGAAACCTAGCCCCAGACATCATGGACGAGAGCAAGATCACCGGCTTCGGCTGGTCTGGACGAGAGCAAGATCACCGGCTTCGGCTGGTCCGTGGAGTCGCCTTCGATAAGGTGGGCACATTGGCCAGCTTTATATTGATATTTTTTGTTATCTGCAGACGCAGTGTGTGTTGACAGCATCGTGGTACTTTCTTGGCTTTATTTGCTTGGTACCTTGCGTAAGCAACCGCTTTATTTGATCAAAAATTACGGAATGAAGTCAATTAATGTTTGGTGAAGAAACTGTATGGTTGCATGGGGAGTCACAACTGAGGATGGTTAATTTAAATGATAGGACTAAATTGTTGTCAAGACTGCACAGATTCTGCGAGTGCAGGTTGATCCTTCGGTTGCTCTTTGTGAAATTATTTCACCCTTCCCAACATGTATGTTATAGTGCCTCGACATAGGCGAGAAAATGAGCAATCAAGAGGCCTCAAGCTGATATTAGGTCTTCGAGTAGTGATGGATGATGCAGAGAGGGTGCAAAACCATATACCAGTAGCTAAATTCTAATTATTGATAACTTATATGCACACAGTGCATATTGTCACAAAGACAGGGATGCCACTTGACGGTTTAAGGTAGCGCTTGAAAGAAGGAGTTGTAGACTCTCGCGCGTACAGAAGGATGACAAGTTCTTAGCAAAAAGTCGAGATACTGTAGAATCAAAACCCTCCAGATGATCGATCACAGTTTTGAGGCCTGGATCAGCCCGTTGCCGGGCCTTTAAATCAGAGGAACTGATAATGCCAAGAAAATGGGCGCCTTTGTCCGTACTGTCATGGGCCAACTCCACGGCTGTCGAGACAGTGTGTCAGCATCTACATGTTTACGTCCAGATTTATAAACGATAGAGTAATCAAATTCCTGCATACGAAGACTCCATTGTGCAAGACGTCCTGATAGGTTTCGGAGACTAGCCTGCCAACACAAAGCATGATGGTCTGTCACAACTTTAAATTTACGGCCGTAGAGGTAAGGTCGGAATTTCATTGTGGCCTAAACGACGGTGAGACATTCGTTTTCAGAAGTTGAATAGTTTGATTCTGCCCGAGAAAGGGTGCAGCTGGCATAAGCGATCACTTTTTCCTCGCCTTGCTGGTGCTGGACCAGAACAGCACCCAGACCGACGTTGCTGGCGTCGGTGTGAATTTCGGTGGCGGTGCCTTCATCGAAGTGTGCAAGAAGGGGGGGGGGGTTGTGCAGCCGTTGGCGCAGCTCGGTGAATGCCTCCTGCTGCTCGGAAGACCAGACATACGGGACATCACCACGTGTCAGGCGCGTCAAAGGTTCTGCAATCTTGGCAAAATCAGCCATGAAACGGCGATAGTACACGCACAGGCCCAAGAAACGTCGGACTGCTTTCTTTGTGGTAGGAATGGGGAAGTTGACTACAGCGGCTGTTTTGTCAGGATCAGGCCGGACACCGTCAGCGCTAACCACATGACCGAGAAATTTCAGCTTCTGATATCCAAAGTGACATTTTTCCGGTTTGAGTGTCAAATCGGCCGAGCGAAGAGCGTCCAATACCGTTCGCAGCCGTTTAAGATGTTGGTCAAACGTTTCTGAAACCACGATGACGTCGTCCAAATAAACCAAACAGGTTTGCCATTTAAGACCAGCAAGTGGCGCTGGACACAGACCGAAAGGAAATACTTTAGGGAGAAAGTGGGTTCACGTGACTCCTCTTACTGCTGCTGAAGCAGACTTTCTATTGAATTTGTGCGTTTCAAAAGCTACTAGTCGCGTCTATTTATGTAGTTTCGGTTTATATAAAGTGCCATGCAGGCTTGCACTTTTTGATCTTGTATCGATTGCTGAGGCTGCTGAAGTTTATTTAAGTTCTTGCTACGGTCCGTTATTGCTCTGTACCCGAAAGTAAGTGAGGGAACCCGGTGCAAGCTCCCATTGCTACCTGAAACATAAGCTCATAGAATTCTCTTTTCTTAATTAAATTTTCAATGGGCAAATCAACGAGTGATCATTCTCATGGTGTGCGCTGCAGACATTTCAGCGAGCGAGATTTTGTCCATAGAGTTGGCGCTAAAAGTTTGGTGAGCGGCAGAAGAAGTGGCGCGCGCGTTTTAATTTGCCCTTATCACTTGTGAAGCTAACGATACTAGTGCTGGAAGGATGGAAAAGATGCTGGCTTGTTCATGGAGCAGGCCGCGCCTAGCCACACCGAAACGCAGAGTGACCGTCCGGAGCACGCGGTCCCAGAGCCTTTCCGACTGCCCTCAGCAGCACGGCGGTAGCGGTGCGGGGCTAGTAAAAGGCGCAGCAGCGCCCCTTGCGGGAGGCGAGCCGTTTTGCTTCAGCCGTTCCGCTGGCGCGCGCCTCCATTCGCGCCACTAGATGAGTATTCTAGTTCACTATAGCTACTACACTCGACCAATCTGTTAGCAGGCTGGGATCTATTCCCCACGCGTCTAACCGTGGGGCACCCTCGCCCATGTCCAGCACTGCTGACAGAGGCCGATACTTTAAATTCATATAAGCCATCGGGTGTCACAAAGGCAGTCTTTTTCCTTTCGCGCTCATCAACTTCTATCTGCCAATAACCACTTTTTAATTCGATTGAGGAAACGAACTTGTCGTTGCGAATCGTCGATACGGGGCAATGGATATACATCTTTTTTTGTGATGTCATTCAGTTTCCTGTAATCAACGGCAAAAACGCAGTGTGCCATCCTTTTTCTTAAACAACACGACTGGCGATGACCACGGGCTTTTAGACGGCTGAATACCATCATCATTAAGCATTTCCTGCACTTGTGTCCGAATCGCCTCACGTTCTTTGGCCGAAATACGGTATGGCTGGTGTCGAATAGGTCGGGCATCGTCAGACGTTAAGATGCGATGCTTGGTGATAGAAGTTTGCCGGACTTTCGATGATGAGGCAAAGCACGGGGCGAACTCCAGCAGTAAGGCACGCAGGTCACGCTGTTGACAGCCAGAAAGGTCACTGCTAACATCGATGTGGTCTAGAACACCAGGAGTATCAATAATGTCAGACGCAAAGCATCCGGAAACTTCGTATAACAGTTCGGCGAAAGCGATGACAGTAGAGCGATAGAGATGGCGAGATTCATTCGTGAAGTTCGTGACGAGAAGCTCAGAGTGACCATTGCTGAGAATAATTAAGCTTCGAGCTGCACAGATGCCATGAGAAAATAAAAGCGAACGGTTGCCTTCAGCAATTATCGGCCCGTCACGTAGCCCGTCGCACACAACACTCACAAACACTTGGAGCGGGGAGGCAATAAAATACACTCGGCTGAAACTCTTAGGGCGCATGTACGTTGGCCGTCGGTGGGGCTGGCAGCCGCTTTCTCCGTTGAGAACGAGACCGTTCGCTGTCGGAGATCGATGATGGCGCCATATTCCCGCAGAAAATCCACACCGAGAATCAAATCACGAGAACATTCCCGCAGAACGACGCAGCTGACAACAAACGTTGACGTACGAATCAGGATTCTAGCCGTGCACTGTCCAATAGGAGTAATTACATGCCCCCCAGCCGAGCGTATCTGCGTGCTACACCATGGTGTCATGACCTTCCTAAGATGCGCTGTCAGTTTCCCACTCAAAATTGAAGTCTGCTCCGGTACCCACTAAAGCGCTGACGTTATGACCATCAATGCACACAGGGATGTCCAGCGATAGCCGGTCTCGTGAATCAAATGCTGTCGTTTCTGCTCCAAAATCCATATTTGTTTTCATTGGGGGGACTTCTTTGTGCTGACATGTAGCGGCCCCTCCCCCGGAGGTTGCTCTACTGAGTTTTCCCGGCGGGGGCTTGGGGAGCGACCAGGCGGTGCTCGCGGGAAGTCACCAGTTGTTAAAGGGGATGGCCGTCATGGGGATGGAGACCTGGATTGTCGGCGTGCCATCCGAAGGTTCTCTCGTGCGAAGTTGTCTCCAATGTCACGAGGTCGTTGACCGAACGTGCGTCTAGGTGCGTTTACGTAAAAACCCTCCGGTCCGAGTTTCCGATAAGGGCACCACCGGAAAATGTGACCAGGCTACCCACAGTGGTAGCAAAGGCGGCAGCTTCCAGGGGCCCACCAGACGTTCGTTCGTCGCATGTGTGACCGCGGTGGCCGCCCGTACCGCGTTGGCTGCTGTGCAGGAATGTATTGCTTTGGCTGCTGGACGGACATGCACTGGGTTGGTGGTAATGTAGACAACGGAGCTTGGACTGGAACAGGGCGTTGGAGAATGTCAGTGTAAGTCGGATGCGGATAATCAGGAACAGAGGTACTTTGAGCTTCAGCAACATGCAGAGATGGCTGCGTGACTTGCTGAATCTCTCCGTGGATCATATGTGCGAGAGAATCACCCCTGGTTTGGAACGTGCCACGAACCTTCTGCAGTTCCTCGCGTACAATTGCACGAATAAGATCTCGGAGGTGGTCAGTGTTGCTTACAGCAGCTGTAAGAGGCTTGGCAGCAGTCGTAGACAGCCGAGCGCTGGTGCAGGATCTTTTCCATCGTGACCGCCTCTGTTAAAAATGAGGTAACTGTAGTTAGTGGGCTACGCACAAGACCAGCAAAAAGCTGTTCTTTAATCCCACGCATCAGGTGGCGCAGCTTTGTCTTCAGACATGTTGGGATCCGCATGTCGAAATAGTTTCGTCATGTCCTCAATATACATCATGACGGACTCGTTTGGCATCTGTATCCGAGATTGTAGATCACGTTCTGCTCGTTCGCGCCTATCCAGGCTGACATACGCCTTTATGATAAGACGGGGGAACTGAGGCCATGATGTTAATGTGCCTTCTCGGCTCTCATACCATGTCAAAGCATGGTCTTCCAGGCAGGAAAATGGCGTTCCGTAGCTTTAAGTTGTCGTCCCACTGATTAAAGGATGCGACTCGTTCGAACTGAGTTAGCCAGTCCTCAACGTCTTCAAGCGCAGTGCCATGGAACGATTTCGGCACTCAGGGGTTTTGAAGGGGAACAGGAGTACCTTGCATGACCGACATAGTGCTTTGCGTGGCTGGCCGGAGGCTCGTTGTTGAAGTGGACTCTAAGGGCCCGTGTTCGGGAAGAAGGCCTAGGTTCCTCCGGCTGACGCGATGAACTGGCGTGTCCACAGGCGAAAGCTCGGTGTCGTTAGGTCGCGGAGGGGTGTGCGACATTGAGAGGACAATTACCCCGCACTTCCATCAAAACTGTCACGAAGACAGGGATTTATGGGAAACGGCAACAGGGGCAGAGACACATGGTCAAGACAGGGGTTCACGGGAAACGGTAACACAGAGACACATGCTCAAGAGTCCACAGTCCTAGCTAGCCGAAGCGCGCGAGAGAGTCTACAACTTCTTCGTCTTTCAAGCGCTACCTCAAACCGCCAGGTGGCAATATACACTCATACTTTTTGTAGCAACAATGTTCTGAGATGAAAGCCAGTGTGCGGCACAGTCTTTCTTTCGCCGGAAATGGTCGTGAAGTCCGAATACGACGAGAAGGGAGACATCTGGGGGCTAGGCGACCTTATGTACGAGATGCTGATGGCAGCCCACCATTTGAGTCGGAGACTCATCGAGCGTGTCAGCTCATCATGAGGGCCAAAGTTTAGTTCCTGGAGTTAAGAAAGACGAACACAAACGCAACTAGACAACTCCTTTGGTGGGAGATCAAGGCCTGCGCCCATTGGCCGTCCGGATGAGGCTGTCAACGCCGCCCAACAGGCACCTTTCCTGTTGGACGAAGGAAGAAATGAAGACCGTAGTATGGCTGTCCAGGTTCTGGGGCATGTCAGCATCCCGGATGACGTTGTTGGCGTCCTAAAGAAGGGACCAAAGTTTAGCGTCGAGCCCAGAATCACAGGACATGAACTCCGGTCTATCAATCGAAGGATTGCCAACGAGGATGAAGCAGAGGACAAGGAAAGGTGCCTGTTGGACGGCGTTGACATCCTCATCCGGACGGCCAATGGCGCAGGCCTGGATCTCCCACCAAAAGAGTTGTCAAGTTGCGCTTGTGTTCGTCTTTATTTACTGCGTGTCGTCTGGTTTGCGCACTGTGTTTTTTTTTTCAAATCATGCACCAACTAGCCCCCCAGAGCGTATTATTTAGTTCCTAAATCATGTCCGTGGCTATGTTCGCGACGACGTCCAGAAAGTGAGCATTTGCCGATTTTGTCAAGTGGCGCACAGCTGGCAGTATATATACAGGTTACATCCATGCTTGTCCGCAAGCCATGTGGTTTTGCTTTTTCCGGTAGAGCTATCTATACCTTTTGCAAAAAGTTTGGAGCTTAAGGGGCTTTGTTTTCAGCAACACCGTGCGCCTCTTAATGCATCTCATTCCTCGGAAGGTAATATTCATTGTCCTGTTCCATTTGTCAGTTATGAACTCCATGAATTCTGAAGGAACACCGATATGCTTCAGCTTAAAATCAGAGTTCCTAGATTTTATATTTTTTTGACGTAGAGTGTATGCTCAAGTCTACTCATAGCAAACTTGACAGCCGCGGGGATCGCGTTCATTGTATCCAAGGTTTCTAGTAAGCGAACACGTATTATTATTTGGCCTGGAAGGTAAAAACACGCAAACGGGGGTTTCTCGCTTAAAGATCAGTTAATCTCGTGTGCTTCTTCGCACTCGCGGAGATTCTTTTCTGCCAGCAACCTAGTTCTCGGAGCGTGTCATTATTTGCAAATCAGTTTTCGCAGCATTTAGCGGTATGTTAGTCTCCGCGACTGCGACGTCAAATCACGTTGTGAGGATGAAGCGCCGAAGCTATATATAGTGCGATGCAAGTGAATGCAAAACGTACTAATTGCATTGCATGCATGCCCACGGCCTTCACAAAGCTGGAAGTTAACCAATTGGGCAAGCGGTTCGCTTATATCTGGCTTGTGTACCCCATTTTACTGTGGCCCTGTGTTCAAGGGTCTGATCTCGCTGCCGATATATATCACAGACCGCAACCAAATCCATCTAAAAAGTACCCAAACTCATAAACACAGCTCCCGTCGACTTTGTGGGCCATCTGTGGGCGGTTTTGCCCACGGTTTTAATGTCCTCTTCTTTTGGGGAGGTCGCAAAAGTGGCTTTTCCAGGGAGCACAGGGAGTGGCACGGAACCATTATAACTCTAATGCAACCTAAGAAACCCTTTACGATCATCCTCTGCAAGTGAAGAGCAAGCGCGGACAAGTGCAAGGCACCTCTTCGTCCTCTTAAACCTTGTGCGCTCCGGTCGTTCGTTGTAGCTCAGGAGAATTTTCACTGCCCTTGTGCATTCTTTACGGTAGTATCATCGTCGTTCGCAGTGAACAAGTTTGCGTTGTAACTGCGACTTTTATACGTGGACTCACCCGTTAATGGCCCAGCCTAGTCTCTTTCCGTCCAAATTCGTGCTGCGCTTTTCACCTAGAAAAGGTGGGACTATTGGCCTCGAGATCGAGCAGAGTCGCCACCTAGCGGCACAGCGGCGAAACCTACCTAGTGTGGATGCGTGTTCGCTTCGCGTGCCAGCCCGCAGTGATTTAAGCGCACGCGTGCGGTATGTACAAGAGTGCTTTCTGTTTGTTTCGTGGTTCCTGTGCACTTTTGTTTGGCTATCGGCCTCTTGCAAAAGAAATATGAACAGTCTATAACCCCACGCTTCATTAAAAAGAAATACTTCTCCATATCGAGTATGTCACGTTGCAAAGGACATCATCAGTCACGGTCTTCGGCGATTGAGATTATTTCACAAGCGGTGTCTCAAACGAAGCGCTAGTGTCGTTAGGCGCTGTGTCAAAGCAAAACAGGTTGCTGCCGTCAATACAACTTAATGCAAACGCTCAAAAAATCATATATTCCCATTTCTGTTTGGAATACCGCAACTACTGAAACATGCGACCGCAGACTGCTGCATAGCAAAATCAAGTGTGAACAAGCCACTCTGTGCCTTCTGTATCCATGATAGAGTTGTCTGAGTACTTTTTTTTTGTGCGGTTAAATCTCTGTCGCGGTGTCTCAGTGGTAGGGCGCTCGATTGACTGCCGATTTCGAGAACGAGGGATTCGATCCCGGCCGTTTCGAAAGGAGCTCCTTGGCTGTGGGCTTTGACTGCACGTTAAACAATCACACGTGGTCAGCGACACCGAGCCTTGCCCCTACATCATCCGTCATATAGCCGATGTCACATGGAGCGTTGAACCAATATATGCATTTAATTTCTTCTTTTTTTTTTCGGTTGAAGGATTCTATGCATCCGTAACAGTGGTATTGAACTTATTTCGCTTTAGAGAGATGCTTGAACGTTTGAGAAACAAATCTTCGCAGCACTTACACTAAATATTGCATAATACACATAGGTCAATGTACACTACTTATAGCCCATTCGAATCATTACAGCCCCTTTTCGTATGTGCTGTCTTGCGAGCAAACTGGTTGTTTCTGACGAGAGGAGCAAAATAGCTCCATACGGGCTTAACCATAGGTGTTTAGTTCGGGAATAAATGCATATCTATAGTCACATGATAAAATGAACTCTTTCAGGATAGTTTTATATCCGGCACCTGTTTTGGAAGTAAACAGCAGAACCGCCACAAGTCACTGCTCAACAATAATTGCAATGATGAAGAAATTTCAGCCTTCAAAATTCCTTGCTGGAACATGACAGCGACCAAGCGCACTTTTTACGATGTCTTCGCGGCTACTGATTCGCAGCTTGCACTTTAACGTCACTGAAAATTAATCACGGATAGTCCTAAATTTTGTCAAGCGTGTAAAAGTTCTGCCACATGGTGAAAATCATCATCATCATCATCACCATCATCACCATCATCATCATCATCATCATCATCATCATCCTGATTATACCCACTGCAGGGCGAACGCCTCTCCCATATTTCTCCACTTAACCCGGTTCTGTGCTAGCTGCATCCACTTGACCCCTG
This sequence comes from Amblyomma maculatum, assembly GCF_055883805.1. Taxonomy (NCBI): domain Eukaryota; kingdom Metazoa; phylum Arthropoda; class Arachnida; order Ixodida; family Ixodidae; genus Amblyomma; species Amblyomma maculatum. The sequence goes on along the minus strand of NC_139350.1, from coordinate 139,963,152 downwards.
CGAACTTCTTAATCTCATCCGCCCACCTAACTTTCTGCCGCCCCCAATTACATGTAATTACATGTCATTAAAAAGACATGTAATTACACTATACTAATTTACCATTTATAAGCATCACACACATAAGAAATTCCTTATACTTCTCTCGGTTTCTGGAAATCATTTAGAGTCATTTAAGAGTGCCACACCAGATTATCTGCCGCAAAAAGCATCCGCCTTATTGGGAGCTCGGCAAACTCAATCCACTCACCGCTCTGCACGTGAGCAGTCAGCTTTCCTGTGCGGCGAGGTTTCCTGTACAGTGTCGGCGTAATCCCATTTTTGGGGAATACAATTGTGCCTGATTGTCTCGCCAGAGTTGATGTCCACTCAATGTACGGCAACCCGCTGGGCAGTACGCTGTCAGGGCTGCATTTAACCTGCTTACTCCTCGAGTCAAGTACGACATAATGAGCCAGGCTGTCTCGATTCATTCTAAAGTACTGCAGGCCAGAGCCTGAACCTTGGTCTCCATAGGCTTGACACTAAATTTCCTTGTCTCACTCGTATAAGACGCGCGCGCTGTTGAAAAGGCGATATGTCATGTTCAGGCCCAAGTATCAGGCCTGTGAGCGCCGTGCAACGCAAAAAGCGTGCAAAGCGAAGCCAGTAAATCTAAAAGACGGGTGGTTGCGTGCCTTTTTTTCCTAAAATCAGAGCATCTTTTTTTTTGTTGCTGCATTGGCTTTTTTCTCTAATATTAGAACACTATAAACAGTAAATCGCTAATGCATTGTATGGCTCCAGCAGATGGTAGTTGCAGGTGACATAGCCGGACGATGATTGGTCGGCGGACTGGCTCACTTCACGAGACCACATAACGGGACAGTAGCTGCCAACACGAGCAGATGCCTTTAGATGGGGACACAGCATACCGGGATGTTTGTATCCCGAGTCAGACACAGTACCCCTAATTCACGCATGCCCATTCACACGGCTTGGTGGAAGCGGGGCTTTAGGTGTTATTTCACATAATGAGGAGGCCTACGACTGCGTACTAATGGCATGCCTCAGATGCAGACACTAATTAAGAGATTAACGATTAAATGACTAGAAAATTGCACGTACGCGAAAGAGCTAAGTTCCACAAAAGGAGCGGTAGCCATCAATGCGGTGGCGTCAGACCGTTAAAGTCAGAATTGAATTATCCGCCAAATTGTTTTCCCGCAGGAAGAATGAACTTCGCAAAATTCTGTCTTTTCCGTGTTTTTTAAAAAACCGATATTCATGTAACTGACGGAAATCTCAGAGAAGGCATGCGTTTGCGAGGGATTGGGTGCGCGCAGGTGGTACAGGACCCGGGTAAGTGGAGAAATGTGTGGAAAGGGCATTTGCTCTGCAGAGAGAGTAAAGGAGGCTGATGATGATGAGACAAAGGTAAGCATACAGACTGGTGGACAGGATGTCAGACAGCAGTTAGTATACTGGGGCGAAAACGCAGAAAAAAACAAAATGCTCAATTTTTGGTGTTCGATCGGCTATAATTATTTTTTTCTTTCTTGTGCAGCGGCTCCAGAAACGTTGGCAGGTTGGATTTCCTTGGATGAAGTACACTGGGCTATCCAAGGGCCGTGAAGAACACTGACACCACTCTGGTGTGCACCAATTTCCGAAAACGTGTGCCCTAGTCACTCTGATTGTGCACTCGTCTGGGTACCAAACTCTAAGCATCTAAGCATGCGAATATTAATATATAGATGTATAAATCGTGCTTTTTTCTCATGCATTTTAGTACTCTACGGCTGATCATTGAACGGGGAAACATTTACTGCATTGTATGATTACGTTTTACAGCATTCCATAAAAGCAAAGTATTTCAGTGCTCTAACACTAAAAGCAGCAGTCACCACTGATAGGCGTTGAAATGCAGGATCTTAAGCTGTTGTTTGGTTAAGACGCTTCGCTATTGCACTGGAGTACCCGGGTTCGATCCCGATCGCGGCGGCCGCGTTTCCATGGAGGCGAAACGCAAAGGCGTCCTTGTGCTCGGCAATATGAGTGCACGTTAAAGATTCCAATGGTCGAATTTATCCCTGAGCCCTCCGCTACGGCATACTTCTCTTTCTTCTTTGACTCCGACCTCCCTCACCCCCACCCGTGGTCCAACATCTTGGATTTGGAGCCGCCGACTGACCGAGAAAAATCGCAAACGTGAGAAGTAAGAGCTTGCGCTCTTAAAAAAAAAAAAAAAAAAAAAAAACCAATAACAGATTCTGCCAGTGCTTGCATGTCCAAAGATTCTTTGATCTTGGAAAAAAATTATTTTACAGCCCCGTGTGTTCTGATCCCGTGGCGATGCGAACAGATGAACATCGCTGGCCACTGCACTTCAAACCACTTCGTCATCGCCGCAGCCGAATGCCCTGCGTCATCATCATCATCATCATCATCATCAGCCTGATTATACCCACTGCAGGGCGAAGGCCTCTCCCATATTTCTCCACTTAACCCGGTTCTGTGCTAGCTGCATCCACTTGACCCCTGCGAACTTCTTAATCTCATCCGCCCACCTAACTTTCTGCCGCCCCCTGCTACGCTTTCCTTCCCTTGGAATCCAGTTTGTTACCCTCAACGACCATCGGTTATCCTCTCTTCGCATACATTTCCTGCCCATGTCCATTTCTTCTTCTTAATTTCCACTAGAATGTCGGTAACTTGAGTTATTTCTATGACCCACTCTGCACGCTTTCTATCTCTTAATGTTACCCCTACCATTCTTCGTTCCATAGCCCTCTGGGTTGTCCTCAACTTAAGTAGAACTCTCTTGGTTAGCCTCCACGTTTCAGCCCCATAGGTGAGCACAGGCAAGATGCAACTGTTGTATACTTTCCTCTTGAGCGATACCGGTAAGCTGCTAGTCATAATCTGCGAGTGCTTGCCAAATGCGCTCCATCCCAATCTTATCCTTCTTGTTATTTTCTTTTCATGGTCCGGATCTGTGGTTACTACCTGTCCTAAGTAGACATATTCGCCTACTACTTCCAGTATTTCGCTACCTAATGTAAACTGCTGTTCCTTCCCGAGGCTGTTGAACATTACCTTAGTCTTCTGCATATTGATTTTCAAGCCTACCTTTCTACGTATTCTGTCTAGGTCATCAATCATTATTTGCAGTTCATCCCCCGAGTTGCTTAGCAAGGCAATGTCATCAGCAAATCGCAATTACTGAGGTATTCTCCATCTACCCTTATCCCTAACTGCTCCCATTCCAAGTCTCTGAATACTTCCTCTAAACAAGCTGTGAATAGTACTGGGGAGGTTGTGTCTCCTTGCCTAACACCTTTCTTTATGAGAATTTTGTTACTTTCTTTATGCAGAACTATGGTTGCTGTGCAGCCACTATATATATCTTCCAGCACTTTCACGTACGGCTCGTCTACCCCCTGATTTCGCAATGCCTGCATCACCGCCGAGGTTTCAACTGAGTCAAATGCTTTTTCGTAATCACTAAATGCTATGCGTACTTAACGGCAAACATCTGGCGCTGCACTTTTCATGACATCCCAATCATCTTGCATCCTCGCGGTATGGATCCACAACATACTGCTATTGCATTGCGCTTCAAAGAAAGTTAGTGCTTTGTTTGTGTGTGTCATTTCCCCAAAGAACGAGTGCGTCCAAATACAAAGCCGTTTAATTCAAAATTGGGAATATAGAGCAATGTTTCCAGCCTGGATACATCTTTGATGCGTACGATAAGCGGCCATACTAACGCTACCAGACGTATGTCCGAAATATGCTCAGTGCTTTCGGAGTTTCCGAGACTTGAGCCGAATTACGCGCCGCATCTATCCAAGAGATGGGCCGGCTGATGCTGGAAGTGCCAGGTTTCGCAGTGGCTGACCAGGGACAGAAGATTGTGCGCATGTCAATCCATAAAATGACAAACTGACTCCTGGCATCTTCCCTTCTGAGCGAGTACTACAACTGGGAGTGACCCTTTCCTCCCAAAAGCGAGGCGCAGGTGGAGAACCACACGCTGATTCGGGCTCTTGTTTACCCTACTCGGGAGTAAGGCTGCGGACGAGAAGTGCTTGCTCTAAGCCTGGGCATTTATTTATTTATTTATTTGAACATACTGCAGGCCCTTTTCGGGCCCATGCAGGAGTGTTTACAATGCATCACTGTGCTCAAACAGAGTAAAAACAAAAAATACAGAGATGTTCTCTGATCCACACACAAAGAAAGTGTAGGAAAGAATTAAACAGAAAAGTCAATTTTTTCGATATAATTAAGAAACATTTCCACGGACGTACACTTCACCGCATCTTCAGGTAATTTATTCCAATATGATGTAGCATCTGGAAACAGGGAGTACTTGTGGATATTTACACGGCTGACTGGTTGACGAAGTGCTTTACTATGGTTAGTTCTAGACGAGTGTTTGAAAGGCGGGTGTAAGTATTGTGAATTGGTTATTTTGAAGTGGCCGTGAAGAAGTTGGAACAAAAACTTTAATCTTGAAATGATTCTTCGCTGTGACAGGCTTTGTAAATTTGACTGAGTTATTAGACTGGTAGCGCTAATTTGGCGTGAATACTTTGAGTAGACAAACCTCACTGCTAGTTTTTGGATGCGCTCTAATTTGTTGATTAAATTTTTTTGATGGGGGCTCCAGACTATATCTGCATATTCTAGGGTTGGTCTTATAAGAGTTTTATAGGCATTGAGTTTAATATGGGCCGGCGTGTTACGGAGCTTTCTCCTTAAATAATGTAGTTTACCTTCAGCTTTAGAACAAATAGATTTGATGTAGGGCTCCCAGCGCAGGTGAGATGTTAGGATGAGTCCCAGATACTTCACCTGATCATATTTTTTAACCTGTGTGTCACCAAGTGTGTATGTAAAACTTAGAGGCTGCTTCTTATTAGTGAATGTGATGCTTTTGGTCTTATCTGCGTTAAGTTTCATTCCCCAGGTCATACACCAAGCGTGGATTCATTGTAGGGAATTGTTGAGGAGAATTTGATCGTCTGATTTTTTTACAGCTATATATACGACACAATCGTCTGCAAAAAGGCGAAGTTGGATCGATGAACTAACACAGGAATGAATATCATTTATATAAATGAGGAACAAAAGAGGCGCGAGAACTGATCCCTGGGGTACACCCGAATACACATCCAGGTTCTGCGAAACGTATTCACCTATTTTAACACATTGTTTTCTGTTCTGCAAATAGCAGGATATCCATGAAATAATATTGCGATCAATGCCAAAAGATAGTAATTTTGTTATAAGGTCATCGTGAGGAACAACATCAAACGCTTTAGAGAAGTCTAGGAATATAGCATCTATCTGGTTGCCTTCATTAATTGTGTTAGCAATGTCATTAGTAATTTCGGCAAGCTGCGTTACTGTTGAAAGCCCTGTTCTGAAACCATGCTGTTTTTCATAAATGAGGTTATTATTTTCTAGATATGAGATTATGGCTTTAAAAATAATGTGTTCCATCATTTTACAACTTGTGCTTGTTAATGATATCGGACGATAATTATTCAGTTCAGTTTTAGAACCTGATTTGTGTATGGGAATTATTTTGGCACAGCGCCAGTCATCGGGAACTACGAGTGTTTGTAAAGATGTTGCGTAAATTTTATGCAGGTATTTAGACACCCAGTCAGCGTATCGGGCTAAAAATGTGTTCGAGATGGAATCAGGACCCGGAGGTTTTTTTGTGTCAAGTGTTTGTAAAAGAGAAAGGATTCCTGCTTCACTAATGATTATTTCTGTCATGGGTTCCTTGATTGTGTATGCAGGTAGAGAAGCGTGAGAGGCTCTTCTGGTGAAAACGGACTGAAAAAACTTATTGAATTCATTTGCAATATCATCAGGTTTACTTATGGTGTCGCCGAAATCTGTAATGATGGAACTAGTTGACTGCTCTTCAGATAAGTACCGCCAAAACTTATGAGGGTTGTGGGCCATGAAGGAAGGCAGGGTGAAATCAAAGAAGCGAGTTTTTGCATCTCGGACTTTGGTCTTTAAGCAGTTAACAAGACTTGCAATGTCAGTTTTGTTTTCTTTTTTTCGCCGTCGTTTTATTTTTCTTTTAAGTTGAATTATCTCGCGCGTTATCCACGGGTACTCCCTGTTTATGCGTTTTTTTTTAAGCGGAACATATCTATTTTCGCAAGTATTTACAATGTTCTTGAAACAGGACCACAGTTCACGCACATCGGTCAGTGCGCTGAATTCGGCAAAGCTATTCTCAAGTGCACTTAGAATTGCAGGATCATCTGCACGCTCATACTCTTTGACAAAGGTTGGCAGTGTTTTCTTCTTTTTGCGAGTGACTGATATGGGGCATGACAGTACTAGCAGTTTGTGGTCAGATATGCCGTCTTCAATACGCACTGAACACCCTGGAAGTGTACTGCTAACAAAAATTAAATCAAGGAGTGAAGAGGAAGACGACAGAACTCGGGTCTTCTCGGTAACCAGCTGATCTAAGGAAAAACTAAATGCTGTAAATAAAAGTGTTTCCACGCTTTGGGCATCTTTTCCGTCGTGTGAAAAGTCCGCCCAATTTATCCCTGGCAAGTTAAAGTCCCCTGATAAAATCAACTTAGATCTTGAGTTAGTGTGCTGGGACAGATAATCGTTCATTTTTTCAAGATAATCTGGCTGGGCGTTTGGGGGTCGATACACGCCTCCCAGTAATATACATTTACCGGAATGTGTTATTTTGCACCACACACTTTCGTGGTCATCAATACCCTTCAGGACTGAATATTTTATGTTGTTTTTAATAGCTATAGCTACACCGCCCCCTCGTGAACCCCTATCTTTACGTAGCAATTTATATGTTGATGGGACAACTTCCGAATCACGTGCCTCTGCTTGTAACCATGTTTCTGTTATAATTATAATGTGAGGATGGTGTCCCAGAATTAGCTGCTCGAGGTGACCTAACTTATTTACTATACTTCTAGCATTGAATGACAGGATTCTTAGCGTTTTGGTTTTGGTTGGTCAGATATGATTGCTTGTCGAGCTTGCTGCTCCTGAATTCGAGTTAGGCTGGGTGTGCCCTGCATCATCGGCCCTTCTTGTTATTTCGACCCTGGCTTGTTGTGTTTCATCCCAAATGAAAACCTTGCCATTGACCTTTAGCTTGTCAAAGGACAGCGAAACCTTCGCCCCAGCCGCCCTCTCGCGCTCCGATGAGCGCCATAGCTTAGTGCGTAAGTCTCGTACCCTTTTTGAAAAATCTTCAAATATGGAAATGTTAGAGCCTTTTAGTTTGAAACAGCTTGACATAATATGCGTTTTCTCTGCGGAATTGAAGAAACGAACTATGACTGGACGTGGTGTTTTGCCTTTAGGTTTACCTATCCTGTGAATTCTTTCGGCCGATTTCACTTCCATGCCTAGCTTGTTTCTGAAGATTTCTTGCTTAACGTGTTCCTCAAGCGATTTTGCGTCTTCCTCTGGTTCCTCAGTCACACCGTAAATCACTAAGTTGTTGCGTCGACTTCGGTTTTCTAAGTCATCTATTTTTGCTGTTATACCGTGAATGTGTTTGTTCGTACTTCTGTACAGTTTTTCACTTTCATCCAGTCTTTCTTCGCATTTCTTCAACCGACCTAAGTCGTTTTCAATTGTTTCAATTCTCAACCTTCGCATTCGTGTGGTTGGTTTGGATGGTAAAGAAATTAGACGCCACACTTCCGCTCATGGACCTTCCCTGGTTAGACCACACTCGCCGCTGCCTCGTCTGACCAGAAAAGAACATAGTCGTGGCTTGGTTAAGCTTCTTTTCCCGAAAAGAAGGCATAAAGGTTTTAGTTCAGAATTTTTGGGATATGCTGATTAGTGGTGCGAAAGGCGGTCGTTGAAATTCAACACCTGAATCTACTACCCGAGATCACGCTTTTTGGTCATCGGGAAGACCTTTACGAATGTCCATTGACAGTTGATGCAACGTTGCCTGACCAACTTCATCAGACACAGGCCCGTGCAAAGCCATACATGATGCAATGACCAATTCAGTGTCTCCGAAAAATACTTCGTACTCCCTGTGCATCACTCATACCTGCGTCAGCAGTCAACTACCATGGCACAGACAGAGTGGGGGTAGATGCAGCGACACGTTGGCGAAGGTATTCCCAGGTGTCGATGCTTGCAGATGACAGGGTCTTTTTCTTGGCCTCCTATTACGCCTTATGCTCTATAGCGCAGTGGTGAGTTGTACCGTGATGACGGCTGCCAGGGCGCGCTAGGAATATATGACGAAGTTTCATTGTCACCTTCGAAAACTTTGGTGCTGGTACAATTATAAGGGGATATTTCATTTTCTCTTCGTCTACTATGGGAAGATGGCATGGAATAGGCCGCATATTTAGGAAAATCCCCCAAGGTGGAGTAGATTTGTAATAAGAGTAATTTCTCACTCTCTTGAGTGAGTAATTACTCACCGCGTTTCCGGACCACCCGGAAATGCGTTGGTCCGGGTTCTATACTCGGGCCAGGACGAATTTTTCTTAACTACAAAGAGCTTCTGAGAAAGTTGTATAGGTTTCCTCTGTAGCCGTCTGGCGGCGCTTGGGTGGACGTGTGATGACTCGAGTTACTGAGCATGAAGAGATAGAGCGTAGACTGAAGATATAATTTTAAGATATAATTTTAAACTTATTGTTACAAATAGACGTAGCAAACAGAAGAACAACCAAGCTGGCCCTTTTATGTGCACTGACATCGTACAGCAAGGCGCCCGTGTGCTGTACGATGTCAGTGTACGTTAAAGAACCCCAGGTGGTCGAAATTTCCGGAGCCCTCCACTACGGCGTCTCTCATAGCCTGAGTCGCTTTGGGACGTTAAACCCCACAAACCAAACCAAGCCAAACTTTTTATGAAGCGAAGCTCGAGACAGACCAGGACGACGCTCAGCCACGCGCCAAGACATTCGGCCACTTGGTGGCGCCAAAAGATGGACAGCGGTGAATAAACCGGCGGTGGAAACTAGCAAAAAACGTCTGGAAGATTGGTGGCTTAGCTTAAATGCAGAGAAGTGACATACTGTTAGTAATGCAGAAAAAAATTTAATAAATAGAATGATGGTTTAGTTAATCAATCTAAATCAATAATTAAGATATAAGGAGAAAAATGAGCATGATAACTACTGCTACCACCCCGTTTCAAAAGGGACGCTGCTATATTTCATCCATCCATCCATCCATCCGTCCGTCCGTCCGTCCGTCCGTCCGTCCGTCCGTCCGTCCGTCCGTCCGTCCGTCCGTCCATCCATCCATCCATCCATCCATCCATCCATCCATCCATCCATCCATCCATCCATCCATCCATCCATCCATCCATCCGTCCATCCGTCCATCCGTCCGTCCGTCCGTCCGTCCGTCCGTCCGTCCGTCCGTCCGTCCGTCCGTCCGTCCGTCCGTCCGTCCGTCCGACCGTCCGTCCGTCCGTCCGTTTTGGCATTGCCTCCCTTCAAAAAGGCATCGGCACGATGCCGCAAACGTAGGGCTCTGGTTTGGACCCTCTCTCTGGCTCTGGTTTGGACCCTAAAACGGTTTAACGATTGTAATATGGCTTCATTCTGGCGACATGACTTCGGATGCCGAGAGGAGTGGACAGCGCCTTGTGGTAGCACCTCGTAGTTCACCATGCTGAGGCGGCGGAGCACCTCGTAGGGTCAAAAGTAGCGGCGCAGAAGCTTTTCAGAGCGCCTTCGCAACCGTATCGGGCTCCAACCCAGACTAGGTCACCGGGTGTGTAAGTCACCTCTCGGTGTCGTAGGTTGTAGCGCTGGGCGTCATGTATTTGTTGGTGCTGAATTCGCTGTCGGGCAAGTTGGCGTGCGGCTTCTGCGTCACGAATAAATTGGTCAGCCCCCACGACAGTGGAGGGAGCAGAATCCGGAAGAAGCATGGCATCCAACATAGTCAAAGGTTCGCGTCCATGGACCAAATGAAATGGAGTGAAGCGTTCCTGGAGCGTAGTGTTGTATGCGGACGGTGATGTACGGCAGAATTCGGTCCCAGTTCCCATGATCATCGTCTACATACATAGAAATCATATCGGCAATTGTCTTGTTAAGCCGCTCAGTTAGTCCATTAGTTTGAGGATGATAGGCAGTTGTCTTGCGGTGGGTGGTGCCACTTAGTCGAAGGACCTCGCTCGTGAGTGCCGACGTAAACGAGGTTCCCCTGTCAGTTAAGACGACTGTTGGGGCACTGTGATGGAGTACAGTGTTGTGAATGAAGAAATGCGCTACTTCCTCTTCGGTACCACGGGGTGCCGGTTGGGTGGATGTGTGACTCGAGTTAATGAGCATGAGGAGATGGAGCATAGACTCAAGATATAATTTTAGACATATTGTCACCAACATATGTAGCAAACAGAACAACCGAGCTGGCCCTTTTTATGAAGCGAAGCTCAAGACAGAGGAGAACGACGCTCAGTCACGCGCCAAGACATTCGGCCACTTGGTGGCGCCAGAAGATGGACAGCGGTGTGGCAATATTCAATTAAAACATCTGGCTCAGTTTCGCTTATGGCTCGCCGTCCCTGGGCTGCGTCGCCTTCGTCGGTGTGGTGCGGCACAGGCTCCGAAAAAGGGCTGGATTTTCTGCAAGGCCAGGTGGTGGAATGCTGAATGCTGCCGCTGCTGCTTTCGTGGAGGCGAGATCAGAGGGACCGAACTTGAACGGCGGTTAGACCCTGGGCTCTCAGGTCGTGGCGCAGCCCCAGTCTAGTGCCCTGCTCGTCTTTCGTTCGCCTTTCTCGTTCGCTGGCTGCGATTCTTTTCCCCCGCTCTCCCGTTCGCATCCTCTTTTAAGCAATTTCGCTCCACTGTTGCGCCTTCTTTTCACGGGTTGACCGTTTTCCGCGGCCGCCGGCTGCCTTTGTTAGCTACCCGCGACTTTCACCCTTTCGCCGGTCCCGTCCCAAGAGAGTAGTTGGTGACTGCCCATATATGGTCAAGTTTTCGTGCCGCGATACCAAATATATGGGCATGCATAGAGTTTGGCCACTCGACGCTGGCATGGCGCTGTCAGCCATGTCCGGGAAATGTCGCTGACCGGTGTGCACACGCTCGAGCCATCACAGATGTCACTCTGTAATTAGTCCTGTATTATATGGGCTGGAATTTGCGCGCGCCATTGTGTTTTCCGTATTGGAGCAGATGCTAAGGTTGCGGCTTGATGTACTCGTTTTCTTGCCTTTTGGGTACAGGACTGCTAGTCAGTCTACCTACATCCTCATCATCATCAGCCTGACTATACCCACTGCAGGGCGAAGGCCTCTCCCATATTTCTTCACTTAACCCGGTTCTGTGCTAGCTGCATCCACTTGGCCCCTGCGAGCTTCTTAACCTCATCCGCCCACCTAACTTTATGCCGCCCTCTGCTACGCTTTCCTTCCCTTGGAATCCAGTTTGTTATCCTAAGCGACCATCGTTTATCCTCTCTTCGCACTACATGTCCTGCCCATGCCCATTTATTCTTAATCTCTACCTTCTTCTACCTACATCATTGACAGGTATATACCTGGATGTAGAAGGAAAAGAGACGATAGCTACTGTGAGTTCCCCTGCCCTAGCAAGCCTTTCCTATCATTTCCTACCAGCTTCTGTATTTCATAAACATTGTTTGTTTTCCGTCTACCATAGATACAAAATTGTCGTTTCTATTCGGTGAGAGCTTCAGAAAAGGAAAGAAAAATGTGCCTGGAAATGTCATGATCAGAATCGCATTCTGAATGAGAATTAGGCTCGTTTTTCTAAGTATAAAACTGTTTCTCTGTATAGCTGTATGCGTACATTAGCACCTATAGACAGTTTTGTACATCATCATTGGGTTAAGTAAAACACCAGTTCTGAGCTGTCCGTCCGCACCATTTTCACTCTACGCTATTTCGGATGGAGATTTGTCCCTTGCTCAACAATGGACATGCCTGTGCCATGCTGTTGACATTACTGCTATGCGCCAATGTGCACTGCGCAAAATTTTGCAAGCATGCTAGACCACGTTTCACAAGTGTGCATAAAATGTCGGACCTGTCACTAGTGAAGACCTCTGGACTTTTGAATCGAAGTCCGCGGCAAGAATAACTTTTTTGAGGTATCAAGGAAAGCAATTGTGGTATTTCATCACAATATTCAGCTGAGCCAGCTTCCAGAGTTTGGCGTGTTATGCCTTACGGTTAACATTTTGGCAGATTTTTTCGGCTAGCAGTTCCAGCATATGTGGTAGGCCCGGGGGTGGCTTCTTTAAGATCCACGTATATGCTATTTTGGATGCGTGGCAGGCAGCCGCGGGAATGATGCAGTCTGGGAAAAAGGTGCGCTAGTACGTACACCACGCTTATACTCAGTCGTATACTGTCGCACGGGTAAAAAGCAGTCATGCTGTGGAGTAGCCACAGCTATTATCTACATACACTCCGTTAGATTCACTGCAAAGCATCTGTCATGCACCATTAAGGCACACTCCTGCATCGGCGTAATACGCGATCGATGACAGGGAAGTTTACGCAGTACTTATTTTACTGGCTTTGCGTAAGGTGTTTTGCTATTGCTACGTCAAATAGGTATAACTACCTCCTTCGGTTTCGCGCACCTGCCTCAGTACCGAGGAGCGAAGAAGGTGGCAATAATTTGAAAGTTTAACGGTGAAATTCACCAGCAGGTGCGGCATCCGTGTGCATGTGCACTTACTGCACGCCAAAAATAGGGAGAGAAAAAAGGGAGAGAGAGAAGGAGCTAGGCCAGGATATATAGCGAAATCATGTGGGGCTGGCGTTGGGCTGCCAACTCCTCTCCAACCCAACCTAATCCCATCGAATCCAGTGTAATCCAATCCAACCCAGTCTAATCTAATCCAATCCAATTCAATCCAGTCTAATAAAATCCAGTCCAATCAACTACAGTTCATTCCAGGGAAATAAAATCCAACCAATCCTGTCCAATTCAATCCAAACCAGTCCAACCGAGTTCAATTCAATTCAGTCCTATTTAATGTAGTCGAATTCAATCCTGGCCAATGCTGAGTACACGCTAGCCTAATTTGCGCTGCTGACTAGCCCTTCATCATCATCACTACTATCATCCTCACGCTAGAGAACGAGAATTAAGATGCGCTATCTTACTATGTCTAGCTATGTTGTTTCATTACAGACGAGACATCTTCTGGTTGCATCTTGAGTGTCAGATGGCGCGCCGAGCGCAGGGCGTTCGCCAGCTGCGGCGGTTGCTAGGCAACGTCTCTGTGCCTCCCGCCACACGAAACTCCTCGTTCGTGGCCAATGTAGCTTTCGACACAAAAATGAGAGCGCATCACCTATTCGGCTTTTGACTGAAGAGCGTTAACCTCAGCCCGCCTTCGCGTCCATAGCTGTCCTTGTGATAACGCGCTCTTAGCACCTTCACTTTCTTCATTGCGAAGTGCGTCCCTCTGCGGCCACTGGTTCGGCCACTATGGTTTCCGAAGGTATACTGCGACGAAGTGGTGTAAGATCGTCGGTGCAAATTTCTCACACACGCTAGGACTTAACTCGAGTATTAACTATTAATTCTGCGCTCCATATCGTACAAAATCGTCTGCTACCATACTGAACCCTCTGCGCCAAACGGCTGGGCCACAATTTTGACAGCAAAAATAGCTTTAAGTGTACCTATCTCTATGGTCCCTTTAAAGACTTGCTAGACTTCCGTCTCGCGCCCGCAGAGGGGTCGCCTCCGTAATGCATGCAGCGGTGGCGCTGTACGCAGTCGCGATGCGGTCGGCCGGCGGGAGCGCGCGCGGGCGAGCTGCCGGCCGCGCAAGGCTCAGTTAGCACAGCTCACGGTCGTTTTCAACAGTGCGCTTTCATCGGCTTCTGTTTTTCTTAATTAAGGGGGTTTTACTGGGCTTTAACAGGAAATATATCCCTCTGTAAGCTGCACTGCGAACAACTCAAGAACACGGCCAGTCTAGGCACGCACAAGCGAGCTCGGGCAGTGCAGCGGCACTTCGTCGTTCTCATCCTCGTCTTCGTGATATACTCGCATAGTTCACTAAATGAATAATTTTCGCACATGAATAGTGTTTTAGATTACCTGAAAAGTTTGCATTTGTACATTGCTGTTAATTACGAGTTTACCACATAAACGTTTTAAATGTGGATGCAGCATTCACTTTTTTTTTTGCTTTCGTACTCTGCACGGACTGAAAAACATGCGCAGGAGCAGTCTTTTTTTTTCACATTATCTTCGTGGCGTAGATGCAATCTACGCGTGATTACAGCGCATATGTGCGAACACATTTATTTTCGCCATTTTTTACTATGCATCGTTACGCGATGTCGGTGCATCTTAAATTTGGGAAACGTAACAGTGCAAAGGCATGCAACCACAGGACACATGCAACCACAGGACACAAAAGAGCACAACGTGACACAACGGTTGTGTCACGTTGTGTTCTCTTGTGTCTTCTGGTCGTATGATTTTGTGCTGTTACATTTCCTAAATTTACTATGCATCTTTCATGTTATGTTATCTACCCTATCGATTTTATTACTTGCACAACACATCATATATACAAGGAATAAATGGCAGTTATACCCCGGGCCGCACCAACATATATTTTACTTTTTTTAGTAATAGTAAATAGCACACCCCTTACTACTATACTCTGACTGCAGTGCACTAAAATAAGTGATTACACAGCAATACAAAGACGGAGTGTTCAATGTTTTATTCAGCACATTATATGTAACATATGTACTAAAGAAAGAAAAGTAGAGTCAAGTAGAATCAAGCGGACTCAGCGGAGCAAGAAGGGAAGTATAGATTTTGTCCGCGCGCACCATAGACTATATTTCGTCTCACAAGGTGTTTGCAGCACTGCGAAAGGCAGAGTCACCCCAGTCTAATCAGGATCACGCGCACTACAATAGACAATTGTGCTTCTACCCGCCTCCTAAATTGGCGGGGGTGACAGTAGGAGCACGATTATTTATTATAGTGTACAGGGGTGAGATGCACTGACCCCCAATTTTCAGTTTCCCATTCCGCACCCTATTACGAACAATCAACTATATTCTTCATCTAACAAGCTGTTTGCATCACTGCGGAAGGCAGAGGCTCCTTAACTGGCCCAGTCAGAATAACAAGGATCGCTTGACCGAACATGTCTTCCAAGCTTTCTAACGAAGGAAAGGAGGTTCTTATGTTGGTGTGCTATTTTCAAATTTACCCCCTCCGCCCCCAAAGCCCCACTATCTAGAATTTGGAAACCCCCACTTGCCCCTAGCTGATTGCAGCGTTTTGTTTTTAACACAGCATATGTGCTTGTAGCTCTGCGTTAGTTCATTAATTTCCTCTTTTGTGAATTAGGCTTCTTTAATTGACCCTCCTTTTTTCCCATTCTTATCTGTGTACTTTTTGTTCACCTTTGCGACAGGTTTTTCTAAATGCCCACATATACGTGCATCCCTGACCTCTCAATTTGTCAATTTGCTTGTTTTCGACATGGCGACCGTTTTCTTCCCCATCCCCCCCCCCCTTCTTCAGTTTTTCATTCTCTAAATTGGATACACTCGCCGTTCATGTCGTCAGGTAGGGTTTTAATTTTCCAAGGCATCTATTTACAGCAGACGACGAGCTGAAGTTGGCCGAACATGATTTGTTTTTCTGCTGGGCTGGCTGCGGAAAGGATATTCACCTTGTTGTCGACGATAATAGGCTTGAGAAATATAAGTACCGGAAGCATAGTTTCAAGCTCTCCCGTCGCGACCAGCAGAATAAAACACGCACGAAACCGGTTCCTGAGCAACGCAGGCTGGGGGGAAGCGACCGCATCCCGACTACGTGCAGCGCCAT
The DNA here is from genome assembly GCF_055883805.1 of Amblyomma maculatum. Lineage (NCBI taxonomy): Eukaryota > Metazoa > Arthropoda > Arachnida > Ixodida > Ixodidae > Amblyomma > Amblyomma maculatum. The sequence goes on along the minus strand of NC_139350.1, from coordinate 139,947,289 downwards.
CGCCGCATGCATTATGAGAGTGGACACCCCTCTCCATAGGGAGGTGCGCAGAGACAGAAGACTAGCAAGTCTTTCCAGGGACCATACTATCTCGTCACCCGTCCGGCTGGCTGTATGTGGCCCGGCGGCGGCGCGTGCGCGAAGGGGCAACCTGTGGTGACGTCGCAACATGGCCACCTAGTCGTGTGATACAAATAACCTAGTTACGTGAAGACATCACAAAATAGCTACCCATGACGACTACCTGTTGCGTGATGACGTCAGAACATGGCTGCTCCAGTCATGTGCTACACACACCCCAATAATGTGATTAAGTCCCAACATTATACGCGAGGTGGTCACGCGGCTACAATGACAGCACTTAGGATAAATGCCACGGTAATTTGACCCCATGGTGCATCAGACGGACGGATGTACGCGAAATGCGCGAACGAAAGTAGTAACAGCTTACGCTCTTAAAACCGAGAATTTAGCTGTCTTTTAGAAACCAGTAGCATATATGCCAGTCTTCATGGGAAAGTGATTTGAGGAGAAAAAATATGGAAAAAGAACAGTGTGGAAAACGAAAGCAATAATGAAAGGGGGAACATAAAACGATGCCAACAAATGCGTACGCTGGTGAATCGGCGATTAATTTTACAACAGGAAATGATATAGTCTGGCAAATGGGCTGATAAAGTTCACTGCATGAAGAATGCGTGAGGGTAACATGCAAGGTGTAATTAGAGCTTCTCAAGATGTCCAATCTCAATAAACTATGTAAATATTCCAAACAGGAAGCGAAAAATACCGTACATGTGGTTCCTGTGGTTCGTTACTGTGGCTGTCTGTGTTTGATATTTCCGTTTATTTAAAGCAAGTTTCTACGTTCGAAATTATTGCTATTCGAAAGTGTTCCAATTACACAGGTGCGTTCTCATCACTGGCCGATGGAAACATGCAGCGTATCGTGTAGCGTTTACAGGAAATCCAACATTTTATGAATGTGTTGTGTATTTCAGTCATTCGCGCTTCTGGTCGACGTTAATTGAACCAGCTTTAGTTAAATCTACGGCTGCACTAAACATCTCCCGCGGCGCCGGGCTCCTTTCGGTATAGAGTGCGGGGTGGTCAAAACAAGCTCCTGCTGGCGGGCGATGGGCGAAGTCAGCACTTCCGATGTATTAATTTGTCTGAAGCAATAATGCGAGCGTTCATTTTGTTGTGAAGAGCAAGATGTAAGTTCCAAGATGAAGAAAAAGCTTCCGTGCGCTGTCGCCAGCGACATCGCTATCGGTGTGTGCTCTGGACCTACTCGTACATGGACTGTTCCTGACGGGCTCCTAGCTCGCGTCCCAGTACTTCTAATAAACCCCCAGCCTACATTTGGTGGAGTCGCGGGTTAGAAACGTCGGTCCTGGAGCTTCATAGCCGCACTATTCCTACACCTGCCATGCCAGACTACGTCCTACATCGAGGCGCCGGCTCCCTTATCCAGTGGGGCCCGGCTATTTTCAGCCAGACTGATGAACACGATGTTGAAGACTGTCCACTTCTTACGAACGGGTGAGCATCTACAGTAAATGGGACGACGAGACTAAATTGAACAATGTCATATTTTATCTCACCGGCGGGGCAAAATTGTTGTATCGTAACCATGAAAGCGACATCCGTACGTTGGCTGCATTTAAAACGACGCTCGTAGAAGTCTTTGGTCGCCCAGCTGTCAGGAGATTGCGAGCCGAGCAGCACTTACGTGAACGGTTGCAGCAGGTTGGCAAAATCTTTACAAGCTATATCGAAGAAGTCGTCCACCTGTCCAAGCGTGTGGACGCCAGTATGCCAGAGGCCACAAAGATCAAACACATCTTGAAGGGTGTTGACCATGACGCCTTCCAGACGTTGTCAGCGCGCGACTTGCGTACCGTCTCAGACGTCTTCACGTTCTGCCAGAGCTTCGAGGAGCTACGCAAGCAGAGGATGTTGACGCGTTAGCCCCAAGCACAGGTTGAATCGCTCTCCGGACTGACGCCTGCAGCCGACAACCCAACTTTGCTGCAGTAAATAAAGCATTTATTCGTGAAGAGGTGGCGCGGCAGCTTTCATTGCTTCATAGCCCCCAAGAGCAGCCACACCATTTGGCCTCGGCATTGCGGCAGGCTATCCAGGAGCAGGTTGCTGAGGTGCTGCCACCTGTCCATCCGCCATCAGTTGCGCTGCTGCTCCTCTGACTTATACCGACACGTTACAAGGCCTGTCGTCGCTCTTATGATATGACGATGCCATCCCAAAGCCTGTCGCTGGTCCTTTGACTTACACCGAAATAGTTGCACGACCTCGGCCGCCAACTTGCACTGTACCGTCAGTGCCTGTACAAGCGCCAGCAACCTATTTTCGACCGACCACGCAATCCTTGGCGCACGATCGATAACCGGCCAATTTTTTACACTTGCGGGCTGGCTGGAGATATTTCCCGCTACTGCCGAAACTGTCTCCCTGTGTCAGCAGCCCCTACTAAAGGATCTAGGTACTGGTCTTCGAAGCCTCAGTATTCCGCGCCTATTGAGCCTTCAGCAAGCTGCCATTTCTTCTCAGATCGCTCGGCCATGTCCGACCGCCGTTCACCGTCGCCGCGACGCCGCTCTGTCTCTCCGACGCGACGTCGACAGAACGCTTCACGTGATGAAAACTAGAGGCCGCAGTTCCTGAGGCGAGAACTGAGGCCCCGTTGAACTTCCCAAGTCCTCATCTATAGCCAGCCAACCTTATTGAAGTTTTTGTCGAGGGTGTTGCTGTCATGGCTCTAATTGACATTGCATGGTGCTGCGATTTCGGTAATGGACGCAAAATTTTGTAGCTCTTTAAATAAAGTGAAGATGCCAATTGCAAGACTCACTGCGAACGGCCAGCGCACAGCAAATCGAGAATTTAGCAGCGTGAACTGCTCGAGTAGTGATCCAGAACTGCCTTTATACAATTCAGCTCGTCGTGCTGCCAAGTTGTCCACACGCTGTAATTTTAGGCTGGGATTTCCTGTCGCGTCAACCGCTATAATTGATTGTGCTCGCACTGAAGTAAGATTTTCTGCGCTGCCCGAGCCCGTGTTAGACAACGCTACTTCTAGTATATGCGCTAAAGCCCTCGTCGCCGAAGACATCGACATTCCTCCCTCTTCTGCCCTTCTTGTAAATATCACTCGTGACTCTGTGTGTGACGAAACTCCTCTTCACGCCAGCACACACATTTCTGCGCCGAAAGTGCCTTTCCTTGCCCTATGCTGTACTCACCATTTTCGCTGGCTCCTCTGCGCTCTGGGTCTCTAACCCGTTTAACTATCCCCCTGCTTTGCGCCGCGATGAATGTCTCGGGAGTATACATCCATCGCATATCGTCTACGTGAAAAGACTGATGACGCACCGCGCCTCGCCATGACTGCGCTAAGACCTCCACTTTCTGTACCAGCTTCCTCTTCCACAGGCCTGTTCCGCCCCTTCAGTATTCCTGAGCCTCACTGAGCGCAACTTCTTGCCCTCCTTCAACAGTCTAGCTCCTCCTTCGACTCCCATCAAAATTCTCTGGGCCAAAGTTCAACTGCCACTCATCGGATCGACACTAGAAACCACGCACCACGCGACAGCAGCCCTACCGCGTCTCTGCAACAGAGCTCCAGGTTATTGAAGTGCAAGTAGACCAGATGCTCCAGAACGGCGTCATTCAGCCCTGAAACAGCCCTTGGGCTTCAGCTGTAGTGCTCGTTAAAAAGAAGGATGGTTCCATCCGCTTCTGTGTAGATTACCGCCGACTCAAAGAAAGACGTCTATCCTCTTTCGCGCATAGACGACGCACTGGACTGCTTGCAAGGGGCTGAAGTCTTTTCCTCCATAGATTTACGTTCCGTATACTGGCAGGTCCCGATGGAAGCGGCTGACCGCTCTAAAACCGCTTTTTTTACTCAAGACGGCCTGTACGAATTTACTGTTATGCCTTTCGGCCTTTGCTATATTCCTGCGACATTTGAGAGAATGAGGGACACTATTTTCCGTGGTCTGAAATGGAAGACCTGTCTTTACTCCTGACTTCGACACTCATATCTACCGCCTGAAGCACGTTTTGACCTGATGCCGGCTCTCAGCTCAACTTAAAGAAGTGTGGTTTTGCCACCTGTCAACTGACCATTTAAGGGCACGTTGTCTCGAGATCTGGACAAACTTGTGCTGTCGCTGCCTTTCCCAAGCCGAGACTCATCAAAGACCTTCGCAGGTTCCTAGGCAGGTGCTCCTACTTTCGTCGGTTCATTCAAAACTTCGCCTCTATTGCTGCCCCTTTGACGCAGCTTCTGTCGGGCGTTTCCAACTTTTTGCTCTTGTTACCGCAATACGATGATGCCTTTAATACGTTGCGCCGCGTCCTCACAACACTGCCCGTTCTGCGTCACTTCGACCCGACGGCCCCCAGTGAAGTACACACCGACGCCAGTGGTGTCGGTCTCAGTCCTGTACTCGCTCAGCGGAAATCTGGATTTGCTGAATACGTCGTCGCCCATGCAAGTCGAACACTCACGAAGGCGGAGTCAAGTTACTCGGTCACTGAAAAAGAGTGTTTGGCAATAGTTTGGGCTCTGACCAAATTGTCCTTACCTTTATGGCCGCCTCTTTGAAGTTGTGACTGACCACCACGAGCTGTGCTGGCTTTCCTCGAAAGATCCCTCCGGCCGTCTTGCTAGGTGGGCTCCTCGTCTGCAGGAATTGGATGTAAACGTAGTATACCGCTATGGCCGCAAGCATCAAGACGCCGATGCCCAGATTCCATTTCTCGCTGCCCCCTTTCAACTGACGTCGCCAGCCTTTCCACCTTGGATGCCTCGGCAATGTCACTTCACATCAGGGACGCAAGCCTTCTGTGTAGCGGAGAAACCCCTTTTATCAGCTACTTCATCAGATCCATCGACTACTTCTCCATCACGTGCGCTTCACCACCAAGCATCATACTTCGGCATTCGCGACAATCTTCTTTATCGTCGCAACTACAGTGTCGAAGGCCACAAATGCTTACTAGTCATTCCCCGCCACCTACGCACGCCAGTCTGCGAGTGCTTTCACGCTGACCCACAATGCGGCCATGCGGGATACTACTGGAAGGGCATGTAGTACAACTTTGTCTTCAAATACGTTCGCTAATGCCTCGTCTGTCAACGTCGCAAGTTTTCTACTCATCTTTCTGCTGGCGAGTTGCAGCCATTACCTTGCCCATCACGCCCCTTTAATCGCGTCGGTATTGATTTATACGCACCGCTCCCGTACACTGCCACTGGAAATTGTTGGGCCATCGTTGTAGCTGACTACCTAACGAGATATCCAGAAACCGCTGCCCTTTTATCTTCCACAGCGTCAGACGTAGCCTCATTCATTTTGCAGCGATTCGTCCTACGCACCTCGTAAACTACTCAGTAACAGAGGAGGCGTCTTTTTATCTGACGCTGTTAAAGCTCTACTGAACAAGGGCCACATACTAGATATTGTACGTGGTACTTATAGATTACTTATAGATTATACATTATAAATATTGACAATATTCATGTCATGGAGGGGGCCCCACCGCGATCGAGCGCACGTGACGGTTCTTTAAAGCCGTCATATGCAGCGCTAATTATAGGAACAGGAAGCGAAGTCGCTGGATGCAAGCGAAGCTCTTTGACAGCGGTAACAGACCGGCGGGCTCTCTCACACGTAAATGGTGCCAGCGTCAAGGTATGTGGGAAAAGAAAACTGGCGTACTACTGCTGCACACAGAATCGATTGCAATGCAGTGGGGACACAGGCAAATGGGAGCAGGTGCATTCATGGGGGCAGGCGATGGGTGCATTAATGATATTGACAATTTTCATATCCTGGAGGGTGCTCCACCGCGATCGAGTGTACGTGACGGTTCTTTAAAGCCGTCATAAGCAGCGCCATTTACAGGAACAGGATGTGAATGGACGCCAAGTCGCTGGATGCAAGCGAAGCTGAGCCTAATCTTCTATGATGTCGCTGAGCGTTGCAATGCCAGTTCTGCGCCATCTATAGGTAGCCTTTGGGTCTAGCGACAGAATGTCAGAGATGCCATGAATTTGTGAGGTAGATATGAAAAAGGTCGCATCATTCATCAATGTAGAACCATTAATAGGTAATATCGACTAGAAAGCACTAGTAAGTCTCGGACCACACGAAAGGCTTTTTGCGACTGCAAATGTCTTAGAATGGTGCATAGCTTTCCTGTGCAGCTGCGTATAGGTTGCCCTAGAGAGTAGTTACTCCTGCTGAGAAAAATAAGCTCTCGCGTTCCCGAACCTATCTTCATCCTTACATGTTTCGGTTGCTAGAACCGGAGAACCACACAACGACGCCTGATTAGAAGATGGTTCATCTCTTTATTCGTTACCTTTCGAGCATGTGCTTACCAGCACTTCTGACAATTATTTTCCAGAACTCTAAACACTTCACAGTGCCGCGAAAAACTCATGGAATGGGTGGTAAAGCGCGTCGATCTCTTTTATAGCAAAAAACCAACACACAAGAACTGCCAGGGCCGCTGTTATGATTTTGCTCGGAGAGAAGGCGGAAAGTACCCCTGAGCGTATTCAAGAAATAGCGTGTAATTTAACGCTCTCCGACCGTACAAACGGGAAGGCACCGAAGCCAAGATTGCCACACATGGTTTAGGTTAGCTGACGTCCCTGAGAGGGCAAGGTAAGTGACTCTAGAAAATTAAGAGTAGTGCACATGGCACCCATTAGAACACTGCGACAATCAGTCCCAAAAGAGGTTCTTCGTCTTCGTCACATTTCAACCATATCTTCAGGTAATAACGAATCTGGCCATCTTTTTTCCCTGAGAAGTGCTGAGGACGTCTTTGTTACTCTTCATCTACACTGTATATAGACGTCCACACAAAGAAAATGACCACAGTGGTGAAAGTATTACCCTCGCCTCCACACATAAAGCTTTATGGTTGAACGCCACACAGTTATATATTTAATGCCAACAGCGAGGAAATAAGCCACAACAAAGTGTTGTCGTAAAGTGATCACCCCAGAGAGATTGGTCTGCGTATTTGACTTGATTCTTTCACATATCCAGGGTCGCCCATCTTCGATGCTGTTGCCTACGCCTAATATGGCAGGGCCTCGCTAAGGTTGGGCTTAAAGTAATTTTTGCTCAGGGACGAGCACTTCAGAGGGTGCAGATGGCTCACTGCAGCAGTCCCAGATATCTGGCATTGCTCTGTATCTTCCTTGATGCTACTTCTTGGGACAAATCGAGAAAAGAGTTTCCCGACCTGCATTTGAAGAATTGGCGATGCTTCATGCACGTACCACGGGCAGCGCGCACTTGGCTAAGGTATCCACCCGACGAGTAGACGAGATAAAGCGCCTCCATCTTCACAGCGGGGAAGGTGTCGATGCTTTTGATGTGTCGGTGGCTGCTAGTCTTTGAGGTGGGGGTGCGGAGGAGTATATGACGAGTGCATCGTTCAGCGTCGGGCAGCCATATGTAGACGATGCCAGCTGCTCCGAATATAGTACATGGGAGTCCTCTTCCATGTACTGCTATGTGTCCTCTATTGCGATCTTATCAACGGCAGATCAATTTCGGATGCTATTCGGGGAAGCGCTAGGCCCACTACCGAATAATCGGGCAGCCATACCCCGGAGCCAGCAGGAGTGTACTTCTTCGCTCTGGCGCTCACCCCGAACACAGAAATTTTGGGATGGCCTCAGCTGCATCACTGAGAGGGCGACTGGCGTGGCACTTTGAGGGCGGCTAGGAGCCAGGCATTACTGTCAATAAGACAGCTGACGTGTTCTGAAGGCATTGGCCAGGAGCATAGCAATGTGTACCACATGCTGAACGTCTTCCATTAAATATTGGCGTGTAATATGGGTCCCGGACCGAACAACCCCACTCGAGTTCTTTTGAATATACCTGTAATATTGCTACTTTTGCACCACTTTGGAAGACGTCTCAGAAAATATCTAAATCCTCTAATTCTCCACAAGGCCATCTATCACATTTGTATAGTCAGCTGTTTTGCATGACATGGTAACAACTGGTCAAAGAAACTGGCAAGATTATTAATGAATTGGGCGGACCTAAACGGCACTGAAATTTTAGACAAGGGCAATGTAAATACCTGTAGTTGCTTGCACTGAGGCAAATGGTTGTCAAGCAAGAAAGCTTTGTGCGCCACAGAAATGGGAGAAACCACTCCAGAAAGAGGATAAAGATGTCGGTAAAAGGTACACAATGTTAGAAGTTCAAAACAAGAGTTCGTCTCTTACACAGGTTTCTAAACAGATGACTACACTCTCTACTGATTTTGGCAAATCAAGACATAGCCGCAGAGCATGCCCTTCAAAAGGCAACAAAGCCGAAGTTCTTATCTAGGACTACCAGATTAGAGCACATCACCGAACCCCAGAATTGGTGTTACATAAATGTTTTAGAGAAAAAAAGTGTCTGCGCTTACCCACTTTCTCATTGCTAAATCGCATCTGGCGACCAAAGGTACACTCACCTTTCAAGGAATCGCATTTGATATAAGGTCGCCAGCTTTTTTGGTGGCCGTATGTTACATCCAGATAAATTAAGCACTCAACTTGTGGGATTTGGACACCTCAATGCATCAGGGAGGTATAAACAGAGTATGCCGGCTTGAAAACGATTGCGTAACATTTGTTTACAATGAGAATTATGTTTACTTTGCTGAGCTAAATTGCTACGGAATTGCCGTGGGATTGCAATAATTGATATTGAATGTTTCTCTTTCCAATATGCGAAAAACGAAGTAACTACACTTTGATGTGAGGGTCAACAGAAATATCACGCATAAGTAGGTTAAAAAGCAGTGGAGAAAGGACCGATTCTTGCGGCACACCTCTTGTTTGGTGAGAAGTTCAGAAGTAAACGATCTCTACTACTAGAGAAGAATTGTCTACTTTGAAAAAATTCTTATAACCAACCAAAATGTAAAATGGTGATTTAATTTCTCCAAGCTTGTTCATGAGAGGGGAAGGCTCCACACTGTTATATGTTTAGCGATATCGAGTCTGACGAACGTGAATACCACTTTCTTCCCCATTGCTACCCTAATTCTGTTCTTCAAGTATATATAAGCTGCCAAGATCGAGAATCCTCCACAAAGCTCAATCTGGGCATCCTTGAAGGCGTCCAGAGACATGGCATGATCTTTGAGGCGTGTGTGGACTGTGCGTTCAACAGGTTTTACTAAATTTGATGAACGGGAAATCGGCGGAATATATTACAGATCGAAACCATTTCCGGGATCTTTGAGGAGTAGAGTAATTTTGCGACTTTCCAGTCTTGAGGCAGCCAGACTTCGCTAGTGTACTTTACAATACTCAGCCACTCAGAGGTGTTATCCTGGCCTAAAGTTTGCACCATACCAACTGTGCCACCATGGCATCCGGGAGCTGCAGGTTTTAATACACACACTGTAGGATGGATGTAACTCAGGTGAGTTAACCGCGATGACGTCAACTCATTCGTCGTAAAACGGGCGGCACCCTCTTCAATATTGCGCGCCAGTTGGTGAGGGCATTTGTGCAACCGCACCTTGCTTATCAAGCCCAATTTCAACATTTGACAATGGCACACCGGGATTGCCTTGAAGCTGTAAATCGAGAGCCAATGAGGGTTATTACTGGCTGTCCACGCATCACTCCAATCGTGGCGCTCCATGAAAACGCACAGCTGAACACAATATATGAACTGGTGCAGCAACGACGTGATTCTCGCGGGCATAAGGCCACCCTCTCGTATACAACGTGCGCTCTCAGGCAGCCGTCATCGTCAGTTCTTCCTCCATGACAATTTACACAGCTTAGTGACAACAATTCAGCGAATTGGCGACTACCAAGGACACAGGAATGGGCGTCGCCACTTCGCCACCGAATTATGGAACAAGACGCCCGTTTGTCACAAGGTTCCATCGTAATTTACGTAGATAAAAGTATTCAGGCCTGCAAAGTGCCTACTGCAGTTTGCTGTCTTTTCAAGGCTGCACTGCATAATATATCAATGTTTCAGTTACCGGAACCTCCATCTACCTTTTGTGCGGAGCGGATTGCTGTTTAAGAGGAGCTTCGCTCTATGAACACCATTCCCATGCTTCCCATGGCCCGTATGCACCGATGCCATTCAGGTGAGACAGTTACTTAGACGCGTCGTAGAAGCACAGAAATCTGCCAAACTATACGCGGTCTAAGAGCTCGCATTCCGCAGCCAATTCGCAATGAGTGAATTCCGCGTGACCTTCTGAGTCAGCAAAGCCGTACGAATTTTACGACTCGCCTCTTTACCCCAGCATTTCATCGCCAGAGCTCCCAAGGAGCACCCGTGACACAGAACACGTGCTCTCATACCTCCGCGCACGGTGAGCCTCCCCCGCGGTCTAAACCGTGCAGAGGAGGTTGCGCTTCGGAGGATCTGAGTTGGGGTTGCCCTAACTCCTGCAGTGACTCAAAATGGCCTCAGTTTGGAGGTTTGTATCCCCACCCTTGGTGTTCCGTCTGCAAGTCCCGAGATGCTGAAGCCAATATCCACCACCTGGTGAGGGAATGCCGAACGATGAAGCTGTCGTGGATCCGGCACCTGGTGGCAGCTGGTCTCTCCCCTCCACAATCCGTCGTCATATCCCAGCTTGGACGCAGGGACCATACCATCGTTCGCTACTGGACTTCATTACATCAGCTAACCTTTTTTCATTCATTTGACCATACCTTTAATCCATTATTATGCCCCGAAGTAATAAATAATGCAAAAAAGTCAACATGACGTAGGCCGAAATGATGGTCGAAAGGTCGAAATTAAAACCCCCAGAGTAAGGCCCTAGGCTATCTGATTAAGTTTATATTTTGCTTCTTGGGGCGATGTCACCACTAAGTGAGAGACGGGTGAATTGTGGCTGAGTACCATATGTCTGCACAAACTTTAACAATCACTTAATCAAGACTCTGGAGAGATAGGCTTTAGAGGAGCAGTATACTACTCCTTAGCTTTACCAGTAGCCTTTTTTAAGTTAGGACACAGAAATGTGTAACTTTTTAAATTTTGAGGGATGGAGTTATAAAAAAGCATTTTCCACACTGGTTTTCTACGACAGCATGCTTTTCACATTCCTCATTCCACCATGGGGACGGCATTTTGTTATTAGCCAGTGACGACTTTGTAAACACAAAACACTGAACAGTATCCAAAAAAGAAGACAGTGCTTGATGAGCTTCCATGATCACCGAGCGAAAGGCAGCGAAAGAAAGACGGCCAGAACGCGCATCTTTCGCGAGGTAAATATGGCAGCTAGATCGTCACCAACTCGCCTTTCAATTTGCCTTGCTTGATGAGCGTGGTCTGAGTTCTCAGCAATGGAGGGGAAAGATAAATTCACAAGCGTCTTGAAGGGTTCATGGCTAACGAATTTCTATTCCGAAATGGCCTCCTGAACAGGATAGGGTGCTATTCTGAACGTTACTAAAAAGGGGCTGCTGGACGTACCTGAATACACTGTAGCCCATAAGGAGACCCTCACTCCATGCGCGATCCACGGCGGTGGTGCAGAGAGGGCGTTCTTCTTCTGTGCCCAAGGATGCGGGATCGAATCCCGGCCGTGGCGGAAACTTTTCGATGGAGGCGAAAAGCAAGGAGCCCGTGTTTTGTGCGATGTCAGTGCAGGTTAATGTAACTCAGGCGGTCGAAATTTCCGGAGTCCTCTATACTACAGCGTTTCTCATAGCCTGAATCGCTTTGGGACGTCAAACCCCGCAAACCAAACAAACCAAACTCCATCCGTTGCTAGTGTTAAATCAATGACTGAACGAGAAGGGGCAAGGTGTAGGTTATTTTTGGAATATTTACTGTTTGATTCAATGAGACACGTCTTTTATTGAAGGCCTGATTGGGGACTTCCACTTTGGGCATATGGGCGGGCGTTCCAATACAAAGAAGTTGCCCACATACTTCTGAACGATAACCCCAAAGAAGGTGATGTGAATTAAAATCGACATTAGTAACCACTCTGCTGTTAAAACGCAATAAATAGCTTAAACAATCTATCGTTCGGACACTTGTGGGAGAAAGTTTTGTTTGACACCTTTTCCTAGAGAAGGCTTTGAAGAAATCATTGTTAGCCAGTCCCGACCCCTGCCGCTGCGATCGGCTCTAAATATTGGAAATGTTTTAGGGAAGAAGACTTAGTTGGTGAAAGGCAATTTTCTTGGAGTAAAATTACATCTGGGATGAAATTGACCTGAGAATATGCAAATCATTAAAAGAAGATGCAACCGAACGGCAATCTTGCTGTAGTAATTTTGATGCCACCATGAATACTGTAAAATAGAGATGCTGCAATAGCTTCTTTAGCAGATTGGCATTATGTGGGGACCAGAAGAGCGTTTCTTGGTTCTATTATATCAGCCGACAGACTTAGACAGGGAAGAACAAGCGTGGCATTTCTTGGAAGGACATGTTATCTCTACAGCCGAAGAGCAAGTGGTATTGAGATGCGTATAGTTTGGATCCTGCACCTGACGCAGCCCATGCGTGCACGCAGAAAGAGCAGGAGACTGGTACATCCGCCAGTGATATTAGAGGCAGGGCATTCAGGCGGAACGGGTTAGTAGGGCTCTGTGATGAGTTGCTACGTGCATTTGCTGGCAAGACTGTATTTAAATGATTACTTACAATTCATTTTCTTCCGAGGCTGTCCGACTCCTGCACGAGTCATCACATCCTCTGCGGACGCATTCTGAGTGCATATATTTCATACACACATTCCGTACGCGGCGCGCATGAGCCAAGTAATGGTATACATCAAAATGCGCGCCTACTTGCGGGCTTTATGACCGAGTATATGTAATGAACCACAGATTTGAGCACTGCAGCTGCGTTGATTTTGGAGGCTATTTGCCCTGTTTGTATACGTACATCTGTTGGGCTGCGTTCGAGTGCAAGTATTGTCTGAATCTCAGTACCTGTGTAACTGTCTTATTTTCTCTCATCCGAAAAGCAGCGCTCGAGTACTCTGGCCAGGTGTGCTTAACTGTGCTCCGTAAAATGCACTACCGGTTATGCTTAGGCTTTCCTGGAAGGGCAGGAGGTTGTACAAGCTAGAGTGTCTTCAAAAGCGGCTTACCCTATGTAGATACGTCAGCGACGTGATGCACTATCTTTTCACAGTACCGGCAACACAAGTGAGCGTAGCCTCACGTACTATCTGCTCATTCTAACCGGATGTGTCGTCACGGCGTTTTGCAAAGTTCCGGCAGTACGCAAGGAGTGAACGCAAACTATCATTAACAGCGTGCATTTCTTTGATTTCCAAAAATTAGCGCTCAGTATTGTACCTACGTTGTTCGTTCATATGTTTACTTTGTGCCCTCACGTACAAGTGCAGATGACAAAACGCTTTTCCCAAGCGGTCTGTCCTCGTGCTCTTAATAGCAAGCGTGCGATCCGGCACTACGCCTGCTTCATGGAAGGCAGGAAGTGAGCATGAGCGGCCACGTAACGGAATTATCTCTTTTCTTGGTTTGTTGGACGCAGCGGCAATAAGCATTGCTTGCCGGTCCAGGGCCCGCAGCTCGAGATTATGAGCTTTGTTTTTACGCTCAAAACAAGGCGTCTGCCTTTTGCAAGCTGCGTGCTTTACGCTTAATCGGAAATTCGTAGTGGTTACATCAGCGTTCCGCGATGTTTTAATGCGAAAATGAATATTCTCCGGTTGCTTTCCTTTTTCCTGCAGATTGAGTGAAATTTGCCAACATGTTACTGAGTTCAGTGTGTTGCCGAGAAAGGAGTAAAAACACCATCAAGCACAGGTGTACTCTGTGCCCCTCCTTGGTGTGCAGTGGGTAGGGCACTCGACTGCTTTAGCCAAATATGCGGGAATCAAATCCCGGCCGTGGTGGCCGCATTTCGGTGGAGACGAAAAGCTATACGCCCGTGTCCTATGCGATGTCAGTGCACGTTAAAGAACTACAGATAGTGAAACCTTCCGAAGCCCTCCACTACCGCGTCTCTCATGCGCTGATTCGCGTTGGGACGTTAAACACCATAAACCAAACCAAACCAGATTTATTCTTCAAGAGGATAGTTGCTGTAGAAGGTATAGAACTTTCTCTACTCACTAATTACTCCTTGCGCCTGTTTTGTTGAGCACCAATATACTAATATTTTATTCATGCTGAGTATCTCACATTTTTGCATGTCATTATGTACCCTGTACAAGAAGTATGACTGGCACAGTTACATTCGCATGGCGGCTTAGTCGGTCGTGCCAATTTATTTACAGCGTACTTCATAGTATGCACAGTACAAAGCGCAGTACACAGGTAAATTGAGTAATTTTTCATGTTTATCAGGCTAATTAATACCAAGCCAGTTGCACAACTGAAGTAATATATTCTATTTTTGATTACGGCAAAAAAAAAAAAAAACTGACTCCAAGAAACCCTTCGGGGAAAATTCCATTTCCGGAACATAACATCAACAATCCCACACGGGAGAAGACTTTATGACCCTTGCCACAGTGCTCCAGTTTTCGAGGATACACCGCCGTCTGACCACCTCGGATCACCACTCTCTAGCTTTCAACGTACTCTCAGCTCTGCAGTTTTACAGGGGCTTACAGCTTCTGGATGAACAGCGCCAGATAGCATTAAATATTAGGGACCTAAAGAAAACTAGCAATAGAGAAACTACAATGTTCTTGAAGATCTGAAATGTTGCGGCGTAATAAAAGCTGCTTAATAGGCTATTGCGTTTGAACTACTTTCTTTTTCTGTGGTGAATGACTGGCAACGGAGAGAAAAATACATTCCTGCGGTGCAATGGCTTAGCGTTATATCATGGACGTGAAAAACTGCGCTTCAAATTCGCCTAGTGAATTTATTCCTTCCTTAGTCTTTTTAGCTAGTGTGGTGGAGCCAAGGTCATCGGAGTCGCAATTCGACCTCAGGTGTGGCGCGAGGAGCCTGCGCCGCGCTTCTTCTTCGAAATCGCTGCGCGCGGAGGCAGCGGCACTAGTCGTTATTGTTGGCCTCTTGGAAAATGGTACGTACCCATAGCGATTGGCACTTGCTTCTTCTGCTGCTGCTCGCTTCTTGTACTCTTCTGCTGCGGAGATGGGTTGCTTCTTTCATCTTCTGCACACACTTCAAAAAATTAATTAGTACCGGTACATATCTGGACAACTACAACACCGCCTCATACAATGCCATACAGCCTTCCAGTCCACTACGTACCCATTCCCTCTATTACTACCGCGCTCTTTTGGCTCGCTTGCTGGAATCGTTTCCTTCAAAATACCGTTGACACCTTTGTTTTGTCTAGACAATTACGTGCTTCCCTTGTGGTTCGCAAAACCCTTAGGAGAGTTGCGTGCCGGGATCAATGCTTCGGCTGCGTTCTTTGAAGTTTGCTGACAGCAGTGGAGGGGGAGTTAAACCATAGAAAACCGTGACAAACCATTCTAAATTGAGCGCCCACTCTCTAAACTCGTTTCAGGTTTGTCCGAGTGTAATCTGGCTATAGCCATACAGAATAACCAAGCATAACAAAACTTTCGTTTGTATAGCCGGGCTTAGCCCAGCTAAGCCGTAGTTATATTTAAGAAACAAACAAGCAAAACGCATTCCGTATTTGATGGGTGCGTGTTACATTTTAGGTTGCATTATAGAAAGCTTTTGAATTGAAATGGCTTTGGGTTGCAATATCATCGCCTTTAAGGGCATAAGGCAACAGGGTTGATAGCTCTCATCAACCAGCTTCTCTTGCGGATCTTGGTTCGGGTAAATGAACTTTGATTGTCACCCAGTCACTAATCTCTTAATTGGGGCCTCTATCATCTCACACGTATTCTTTCGTATATATTCATAGGCTATCACGCAACGTAAAAAAGCTCCCGGCATCAATAGAAATCCCGCTTAGCCAATTACCCAAACGAAAGTGCCCGTGAGGCCTAGGTGGAACGTGTCTGACTGGGCATCCTAGAGCGCCGGGAGGTTCGACTGCGATACCCACTTTTGTTTCAAAGAAGATTCCTGAGCTGGCCACTTCATCCGGGGTATGATCCCATGACGTCACAGAGCTCGCCGCCGAGTCAATACCCGGTGAAATGTCACCTGCCAATTACCATTTTTCAGATGCATGTCCTTAATATTTCTCGTACAACGCCATCAACGCTGACAACGGAGACAACACCGATGCCTGATTTTCAAGACAATAGGACCTTTAACGACATCGCGTTAAGACACTTGTGGACAGCGGCGTGAGGTGAAAAACAAAGTTTGGGCATTGCATCCAACATCCAAACACCAAGGGTGTCAACTGCATTTTGGCAACTTTGGAATGTTTAAAAAAATGTCATTCACGCCACCTAAATTATTTAACATCTTTTTTTGGTGTATGTTGGATTCTAAGTTGTATTGAGAGACCCTTCTGAGCCGAAGCGGATTTTGGAATGCTGTCAGATAACCAGGGGGGAGAAATAGGAAGTTGCGCTATCGTACCGTTGAGAAATTAGACTTTGCGCCTTTTACCGCGTACTACGCAGTCTCCCGGACAGGGGAGCTCCCCTGGTCGCCTTTCACTCCGCCTCAGGATCTACCACTGGAAACTTTCCAACGCTCTGACGTTCCAAGCATTCCTGTAGCTCCAGTGCCTAAGGATGGCGAATTCATCAAAATGACCAATCCTGGGACTGTTTGAGCTGCTTTCCAAGTAGCCTCTTCCTTGTATAAGACGATTACAGAAGTGAGGCAGTTCGGACGTGGCGGGATACTGTGCCGATCACCAGACTTTGATTGCGTTAAGCATCTCTTTAATTGCCCTTCATTTGGGTCACTTCAGGTGAGCAGCTTTATCCCTTCTCATCTTGCATGCACAAAAAGAATGGTTCGAGGAGTAGGCTCTTCTTTAACCCCAGCTGAGACTCTCGACCTTCTCTCTGCGGTTGGTGTGGTAGCGGTGTATCGTTACAGCCGAGAGGTTAATAATACGCGGGTACCAACAATGTCAGTGATTCCCACATTTGCGGGAACTTCATGCCGTCAGAGGTAAATACATGACCATTGATTTTTCGTGTGGATCCTCTGCAATCTAAGCCACTGCAGTGTACCAACTGCTGGCGATATGGTCATACTGTTCATAGTTGCAAGTCCACCGTACGGTGTTTCAAATGCGGCGATGGTCATCATTCGTCATCATGTCCGAAACAAAACGCAAATGCTGCCTTTGCTGTGGAGTCCATGCTGCAAAGTTCTTGGATTGTTCATCTCGAACACAGAAATTTCATACTCTAGAAGTGATAGACAGAAAACGCTGTTCGCGTTGTGACGCTGTAACAGCAGTTTGTTTTGTGGGGTTTACGTCCTAAAGTGACTCAGGCTATGAGAGGCGCCGTAGTGGAGGACTCCGGAAGGTAACAGAAGTTAAAGAGAGATTATATGGTTATGCAGGTGTGTCGGCACAATCAGGTGCATTTCTGGATGCATCAATCTTAAAGGCAATGTTGACTGCTGTGGAAGCTTCTATGACTAAAATGGTGGACCAAAAGTTGCTACTGTCTCAGAGTCTTTTATTAACATTCTAGCAATTCAGCTTACAAAAGGCTTGCAAACAGAAACAGCCCCTGTCATGTTAAACATGCCTTCTGAACCTCTTGAAAGCACTATTGCTTATTCGTCTCTCAGGCATGCTCCTCCAGATGAGGATGGAGTCATTAATGACGCAGAGATGATGGAGTCAGATGTAAGAATTATAAAACGGTGTGGGTCTGCGATGTCCAAGCCTTCTTCTTCGCGGTCCTAGCCAAAAGCAAAGAAACATCTGGTTGGTTCTAAGCCAAAGGAGAATATTTTGGGACAGGCAGTTGCGGCCGCCCGAATTGTGGAATCATAGGGGTGCTAAAAGTTATCCAGTGGAACTGCCGATCAATGCTAACAGCTTTAACAGATTTAGGTTATATTTCTTCACAGCATAATTAAGATATAATTATTTTGCAAGGAACATGGCTAAGAGACGATAAGCATTTCCACCTACAAAATTATCGTTCATTCCGACAAGATCATGAGTCAAAAGGAGGAGGTTTAATTATATTTTCTCTTCGAAATTCTGTCACAGGACTAAGCTTTCTTTCCAGCTATCTTCTCTAGATTGTGAATTATTCATGCTAGACTAAAATTCGAGGGCACTGTCCGTTTTCCTTAGTGAATAGAGAGTTTTAGCTTACCGTGATCCGCGACCCGCTACCGTGATCCGCCACCGCGCGTCCCACTGCGCATGCCCAGACCCCCCCTTGACGCCGACAGATGGCGCCACATACTGGATGTCGGCACACAGACCTGCCGCGTCGGGACCAATCAGCTTGACCGCCCCGCCCACGCGCGGTAGAGGGCCACGGTGGCGGATCGCGGATCACGGTAAGCTAAATCTCCTAATGTTTATTTCCCTAGCGGTGTACAAGATACAAAACCTCTAGATCTGCTATTAGGTAATTGTCGGAAGTAAGTTTCGCGGACTGGTGAATTTATTTCGCATCATGTGTCTTGGGGCTACAAGACAGAAAGCTGCGGCAAGCGTCTTTGGTATTGGGTAACATATAATAGCTTTTCCTGTCGAAATTCGGGGTCGGCGACTTTCATACGGAAACACACTCAACCTGTGTTTGATTTAACTTTTACCACTCCCAGCCTTTCTGTCAATTGGCCGACACTTGATTGTGGCACCTCTAGTGATCACATACTAATTGCTTTTGTTGCACCTCTAGTGACCACATATCATTTGTATTTGATGTGAATTGCCCCGGAATTCCGGCGACTTCTCAGTCGAAGTCATTTATTAACTGTTATTTTCAGTTAACGTCACGCTGTACTTTTGATTTAGTGATTAACACGGATGAAGAACAAAAATCAAAACGCTTATGCTCGGTGATTGAGGACTGCCATAAGAAGTCTGAGATCTTGGTACGGAGTGCGAAAGGGAATACTTCAGCTCTTTGGCGGAATTCTGATTGTTCCCGGGATTGCAGATGTAGAAAGGCGCATGGAAGAAGTTTCTCCACAATCAGTGCCCGAAAACCTGGGATAATTATAAGTTCATCGCAGCTACATTTAAACGTACAGTTGCAAAAGCGAAGCAGGAGTATGACGTTAAACATTGCGAGTTCCTTTATAAATCTGGCAACTGAATTTCTCTTCTCGGTTTTCTGGCATCACAAAATCTACTTTCTCTTTATTTGACTCCCTATGAAGCAATAGACACTATGGAAACAGTTTACAAATGACTGGAGAAGTGTTTCTCGTCTGCGTTTTCATCATGCTGGATGTCTGTGGTGCCAATGGATGCAGTTATGTTACTCAAATTACTGTTTCTGAGCTTTCTCCTATAGTAATGAGATCACCAGCCGCTGCTCATGGTCCTTATAACGTAACTTCGAAAATGACAAGGATACTCTTTGAGGAGTCACCTGACTCGTTAGTAGAGCTAGTAAATTATTTCGTCAAACATGCTTGGATACACCCAGAATGGAAACTTGCCAAAGTGATTCCTTTACTTAAAAACAAAGGTGGTGCTTTTTCTATACATAATATTAGACCAATTTCATTAACAGGAAACATTGCAAAATTAATTGAAAGAGTGATACTTACACGTATTTCGGACTTCGTGAATCAAGAAAATATCCCCAGCCTTTGCCAAATTGGTTTCCGTCAAAAGTGTCCCATGTGGAATGAGCATGCATGCTGACTTTGAGAGTCGAGTTCTTTTAGCATGGCGCCAAAAAATGCACGCTGCCTTGATAACGTTAGATACAGCCAAAGCCTATGATAGCGTTGAACATAGAATTATATTGCAAAAATTAAATGCTATTCAGTGTCCACATTAATTAGTAGCGTGGGTATCTGCATTCCTTTGAAACCGAGAATTTTTCTGTGTATTAAATAGCGTTCATTCTGGCAGATACACGCAAGCCAGGTCAGTTCCGCAAGGAACGGTCCTCTCACCTGTGCTTTTCAACAGCTTAATACCAGTTAAACATGATGTCCATACTTACGTATATGCAGATGATATCGAGTTTTTTGCATCTGCGTAGGATATTTAATCCCTTTATCTCCGCTTACAAACGTACCTACGCTCTTTTGAGAATCGGTTGTGTGGCTTGCTTCTCACGTTTCAATATAAAAGATCCCGTAAGTCTGTCTTCAATGTATCAGCAACAAATAATTCCTCACGTTAGATATTTAAAGTATCTAGGAGTCATTTATGATGATAATCTTTCAAGGGAGCCCCCCCCATTAACCATATCTCCACGAAAGGGTCTCGGGCCGTGGGCATGTTGCGCCGAATAAGTCGTCCTCGGTCTGGAATGCGCAGAGATGCGCTTTTAATCGTTTATGTATTTTATGTCCGTCCATTTTTAGAGATCGGGTCAGTGTTGCTTTCTGGTTCACCAGTCAATAATTTCGCCCGCTTGTTGCCTCGGAACGGAAAGCGCTTCCTTTGTGTCATGGGCTTCCAAACCTTCTCGCCAACAATGTGCTGTACCTTGAAGCCCAAATTCCACCTTTGCTATGTATATTACCGTTTCTAACTGTTCAGATGTACCTAAGAATATAAATCAGAGTTTCACCGATCTATGTCTACATTTTTGCCGCCAAACGATCTCCTTTTTCGGTGTGCGTTGACCTAAATTTCACATCCGGCAGGTAGTTATGGTCCAAAATTTGCCAGACCCTTTTAAATGTTTCCATTCCTAGCATTCTTCCCATGCAAACCAGCGTTTTTTCCATCGAAACTGTCTGTGACGACATTTTCTCGAATAATGCTAAATATTTATCATTATTCATTCTAAACGGATGATTAGAATATTATTTAAAAAGCCTTTCTGCTAGCTTAACAATAGCAACCGACGCCTCTCAGTATAATGAAAGGGCAGGTGTATGTATATATTGTCCGCATCAAGACTGGCCTTTTTCTGTGCGTCTTCCGGACTTCACCCCAATATTTAGAGCAGAGTTTCTGGCGGTGGTACTCGCTCTATGGAAACTAGACTCCTCTTTTCTGCAGTGGCTGTAATTACCGACTGTTTATCCTTGTGTTCATCCCTCTCTTCGTCACTACATTCTGCAATTGTAAAAACCATCCTCTCCCTGATCTCTCGACATTTGAAACTTGTACACATGGTATACGGGTACCAGGTCACAGCAATGTGACTTTACATGAATATGCTGATAGCTTGGCAAAAGAGTCACTCAGTGGCCCCATATTATCTATCCTTCCGGCAACAGCGTATATCACCGCAACGAGGTTTCGGAGAAAAAGCTTTATTAAACATGCCAACTGGACCTCTTTAAGATCTGGCTACTACCTGCGTCTCAAGTATTCTTGAAACAGGAACTTATACCATTCACGGCAACTGGAGATTTCTCTAGCAAGGCTGCGCTACCGTATCCTACCTCTAAACTTCAATCTTCACAGGTCTGGTTTGGCACTTTCTCCAGCTTGCGCATTTTGCGGTGAACGGGAATTATTAAATAATTTTTTTATTGTTTTGCCGCCGCTTCACTATGTTGAGAAGATAATTGATGGTAAGGCCATTGCAACAGCTTGGCCTCAGTTTAAGTAGCCCGATATTCTTATCATTGGCGTCACCATCCTTGGAAACCGTCACAGGTCTGCTTTTACCGCCATGTATAATTTTTTACTGGAATCAAATCTTTTGCCTGGAAAAATTTTTCATCACTTGTTCTACAAATTCCAATGTCAATCTCCTGTGTGCGTTATGACTTTTAATTTTGTATTTTAATTATTTCACCTTTCCTTTTACTGTACGCTTCCAATACTTTTTTAACTTGTAAGCATGCTTCAAAAACTTTCTTTGTTGCCCAATTCTTGGCCGATCCTCCTGTGTGCATGTGCCATATAATGTTTGGACAACAACAACAACAACAACAACAACAACAACAACAACAACAACAACAACAACAACAACAACAACAACAACAACAACAACAACAACAACAACAACAACAACAACAACAACAACAACAACAAGACTCCCCTTGTCAATACCCGTTTCACTGTCATTCGGTGCGAGTGCCAAGAGATTTGCGTCGGACACTATTTGTGGAATTATACATGGCTACATTATAGCAACTGGTATAACCTAGACAGGAAAAGTAGAAATGTAGGCTTGAAAATCAACATGCAGGAGACTAAGGTAGTGTTCAACAGCCTCGGGAAGAAACAGCAGTTTACGCTAGGTAGCGAAGCACTGGAAGTAGTAGGCGAATATGTCTACTTAAAACAGGTAGTAACCGCAGATCCGGACCATGAAAAGGAAATAACAATAAGAATAAGATTAGGATGGAGCGCATTTGGCAAGCACTCGCAGATTATGACTAGCAGCTTACCGGTATCACTCAAGAGGAAAGTATATAACAGTTGCATCTTACCTGTACTCACCTATGGGGCTGAAACGTGGAGGCTAACCAAGAGGGTTCTATTTAAGTTGAGGACAACCCAGAGGGCTATGGAACAAAAATGGTAGGGGTAATATTAAGAAATAGGAAGCGTGCAGAGTGGGTCAGAGAAATAACTCAAGGCACTGACATTCTAGTGCAAGTCAAGAAGAAGAAATGGGCATGGGCAGGACATGTAGTGCGAAGAGAGGATAACCAATGGTCGCTTGGAGTAACAAACTGGATTCCAAGGGAAGGAAAGCGTAGCAGGGGCGGCAGAAAGTTAGGTGGGCGGATGAGATCAAGAAGTTCGCAGGGGTAAAGTGGACGCAGCTAGCACAGAAGCGGGTTAATTGGAGAAATATGGGAGAGGCATTTGCCCTGCAGTGGGTATATAGTGAGGCTGATGATGATGATGATGATGATGCGGTTAACCGGTTAACCATTCTCTAAATTTGTCCAAGTTATTTTTCCCATCGCAATTATTGCGATTGTTATTATTTTATAAGCACAATTGTTATAGCTGCATTGTTATATTTCTTTAAATTCTCACTTTGCGACAACCTTTGTGCCTGTAATTGAGTTTGTGGACAACACCACACTTTGGCCAATCCCTAATGGTGGGTAAGTGCCGTTTTTCAAGAGGCCAGCAACAATAACAACACCAATCGGAATTAAGTGTTTCAAAGGCCCAAGAAGAAGAATTAGGTCGTCGCGTGACGGCTTTTATTCCACGTGCTTACAACACTAGAGAAGACAACGAAGAGCGCACCAGCATTTCAGTGGCTCGCAATAACGTTTCGAACAACTTTGCTCACGACCCCCGTATCGCCTTACCATTTCACAAGAATGCAGTCCTCCCAGGAAAGCCTCGAGAAACGCCAAGAAGCAAGGGGTGTGGACATTGTTTCGCCGCCGACCCACCTGCTCCAGGACAGCTGGCCGCCCTCCGCGATGTTTTCTGGTCCACGTTTCCAAGAGGAGGCTGCATGGAGATCGTCGGAGGCTTCTGAGCAGTGCTACCCTACTTTCTGCTACAACGATACTGAGTCCCCCCTTCAAGCAAGCCGCGAATGCTTCAGTTTCTTGTTCGGCTTAGCATTCGCTGGCATGCCCTTGGTGCTGGGGATCCTCGCGGTGCATGGCCCACTGGCTACCCGCGACATAACCCCCTAGGACGATGGTGCGGCACGCGGGCATGAGGTGACTCCACGTGCGGTCGGCCGATCAGGGATACAGCACAGAATTGCTGCACCACGTGTTGGAGGGGCTGAAGAAAAAGAGCTGCACAGCGTTCTCGGATCGTTGTCCCGGTTGCTGGAAGGACAAGGCATGAACCGGGACTTCGTTTACCGGTGTTGAGCTCGACGGCAAAAATGTAGCGGACGACTGTCACCAGAGAGGCGGAAACGCATGACCCTGACGAGGACGTGGAAATTCACGTGAGTTACCTGATGCCTGCTCAGATATACACGCGGAGTTTATTGTGCGAAATGTTGCTACTGGGTGTTGCTCTAGGGGTGCATGTATGTCGCAGCGATAGCCCCGAGCTCTTTGCTGCTGAAATACTGGAAGTGCAAAATTTGAGCACGCATATGCGAAGTGCATCAAAACATTGAAGTTGCTCTATGTGGGCGCATTGCATTAAGATTCGAACCGCTCTTCGTCACTAATGCACAGGCGTGGCTTGGAATGAGAGGTTTACGTAACACAAATAGCAGGAAGTATTTGTAATCAGAAGGCTACTATGCGGCCGTTTGGTTAGCACCGAAGCACAGCATCAAAGCACAGGGTAGCCGACAAGCTCTGGAATTTTTCATGACCATACTCAGTTGCTCAAGGTTTGATTGCACGCGTGTCTATACCGAACTTACCTGAACAAAGTTTTCTTCAGGACATATTGGGAGTTAATCGACACGTTGCTGAAGGTGTATCCAAACGATGGACCATGGCATTGTTTTGGTCCGCGGAACAAGTGTCACGTGACGTCCCATTTCCGGTTTATGATGTCCGTGCCATGTCTGTGGACCCGAGAAGACTAAAATTCCTGGGCATTTTTCTCGGACCGCGCATCATGGGCCTGGCAGCGTCTGCGAACGTAGGGGACGCGTTGGCGCCCGATTGGCGCATGAGTCCACATCATCAACATAAAACGTTTTGAAGAGTTCCAAATACCATAGCCAGTGTCTAGAGTGGTGTCCGACGGCGTTTTTACACAGCCTTGTAGTATACACGCCGACGAAATACGTGCAGCATTACGTACTGCTCCATCGGGTCCCGGACGTGTCTTTTGCCGCGGCGTGTTTAGTGAAAAATTTCGTAGAAGGTCACGCCCCAGGTGCCTGAAGGAAGAGAAGATCGCAAATGAATACGTGGGACACCGAATGACACGAGTTTGCTGGAACGGTGCCGACGGCGCACTGGTCGCACCCTACTCTCTAGCCATCGTTAAGCCTAGATTGTTTCGCGTCGAGCCACAACGCTTTTTTGCATTTGACCTGTGCTATAGGTAATGATCTGCCAATTGAAAAAAATATCTACCCAGTGTTTTGAAACAAAAGAAAGATATGCACATTGCGGCGAAGGCTTAGCAGTGGATATATCGTACAAGAACACCGGGTGAGCCGGCGCTGCCCAGGCGCCAGCTGTGAACAGCAACTTGCTTGTTATCACAACCTACCATCCACAACCTACCAATACGAGTCAGAGATCCTCACGAAGTGGTCAGTTTGGATGCACCTTTACGCCGGGCTTATTAATCCGATGACAACTATTTCACTACAGTAGAATTTGTCGGACTAGTTGGTTCATAATCCGATGCAACAAAAGCACGCGCTATCGAGGCAAGGACGAAGGAAAGGCAAGGCGCCCAAAAACACAGTATGTGAGCGTATTGCCTTTACTTCGTCCTTGTCTCGATAGCGCAGCTTTTTATTGCGTCGTATTTCACTACGAACGCTGGCGGAAGGGATATCCGCCGCTGTCATAGTGATGATGACAGCTTGTGGAAGGCGCGTGGAGGACAGGGCATCGCACGATGCTTGAGGGCGCTATTGCCGCCCAAGCCTGAAGCCACTCAGCACACGGTTTGTATAAATAACTAAGGTATTTGTAAACGCAGTTTTGTTATGCCGATCGCCAAAGGGGCATGTAACAACGGTAGCTGCGGTTAAGTTCAGTAGCCTCAGTTGTAAGCGTAACCGCTTTTAAGCCGTCCGCATATGTGGTCTTTATCGCCTTCAGCTTTGAATCCAGAAATGAAATGATTAAATGGAGCGCTGCCAAGTTAGGTACGTTGTTAGCGCTGCACTTCATCTAGGTGTAGCCATGTTTAGATGTGGCCAGCGTATAGTTTAAAAATATCATCAACCATTAATTGCAGGCGGAATCCGAGCAATGCAGCCGCCACCTGTAACGCACGGCCCGCAGCACAGGAAGGAGTTCTTTTATAACGTGGACCGGCGAACCTGCGTGTCGGTGGCCGCAGACCCTGTGCACGGCTGCAACCGTGGCTCGAACAGGTTCGCCAGCTTCGACAGTTGTCTAACCAGCTGCGTCAAAGGCCGCCAGGCTTCGGACCGCTGCTACGAGAGCACCATCTTCTTTCCCTGCTCGCGGTAAGAGCGATGCGTTCATTCAATGCCTTCTCGATTCCAGACGAAGAAATGGTGCATTGCAAACGCCCGAGGCTATCTTTATCGCCGTCTAAAATTGCCGGTCACAACTGCTTTTCGGGGAATGATCGGCCTGGTAAAAAGCAGGGATGCGAATTTGGCGGATGTGAACCTCTGGTGCCATTTGTTTGATAAATGCAGGGCTTTGGCCGTCAAATTTCATGAGGTTTCATGCTAATGACGCCTGCAATGAGAGCAGTTGAAGAGCTTTCACCAGAGGAAAGATCTGCAATAGGCAGAAAATGCGGTCGTCATTGTGGAGTAGATAGCGAGAAATTTTAGGAAAGACAGTAACTACTTAGTAAAACCTACCTTAGTGGGTTAGATTGCTTTGGGTCTGCGTGTAGACAAAGCATGTTCAGCTGGTAAAGATTCTCCAGTCCAGGCCTCGTAGACATTGTAGATTTCCGTGGCACCGCGCTATGCGGTATGCAGGCCATCTATAGCAATATGCAGGCTAACACGTGGATATCAGGAGCGATTTTTGACAACGCACCCGGGATCATCGACCGCGTTTAGTCATGAGTAATCATTTGCCACTAACTGCCATGACATTTTTGTTTATTTATTTCACCCCTAGGGAGTACAGTACATTATAGAGGGGAAGGGCAATTCACAACAATAAAAATTTAGCTGGGGTTTAGCTTTAGTTAAACCTGGTAGGTTGCGTAAGCAAAGCCGACGTAGCTTCCTCTTTCAGTTCTTTCTTCTTCTTCTTCTTTTTCTTCTGCGGCGTGGCTTGGCTACCAACCAGGCTTACCTGACGGCTTGAAGAGGGACCCCTCTGCGGTCGCTCTATAAAGGTCAAACGTGGCTACCGGCCGGGTTTATGCGACGAGCTAAAACCTGGCGTAGTATTGCTTCCGAAATAAAAGAACACGAAGCATATCTGTTAATACACAATAGTGATAAAATATTATGGTTGTCAAATTTCTGAGAACGTAGAAGATTTGATAAAGTGCGTTTTAAGGACCTTTCTAAACTGAGTTTGATCGCTGATTCTAGTTTATAGCCCCGATAAGAAATTTGATACTTGGAAAATATAATAGTGCAGATGTTAGTGTATTGCAATGGCTTTCAGAGTTTCTGTTGGTGAATACGGTGATAAGAAATGAAGAGTGCTGGTTAAATCCATCAAGAACCCATAATGCTACACTTAGCTAAAATCTTAAGGAACGGGGAAATGCAGGAGTGCTTTCGGTGAGTATCTAGTGCGATGAGTTTTAAAGGGGAAATAAAATCAGACCAATGTTATATGAAGAAGAGGGCAGAGTCTGGGCTGGTTGTTACATGCTTGAAGGGAATTACAGACGGGACAGCGGATTCAGCGCATGTGTTTGGTCTTTTTCTGCTGTCCCGCCGCTAAGCGCTGTTTTCACCATTCTTTTCCAGCCATGCTATAAGACGTTCTACTTTTGCAAACTGAGTGTGGACTATGAGGCACCACGATAAATGGCTCTGGATGCATTTATACCACCACTGTGTTTTTTAACGCGCACTTGCAACCCGCAGCGTACACAATAAAAGTTCGGCATCTTGCTTCTGGCCGGATGCGGCCTCGATTGGTGGCATTCTGTATGTCGTCATTAGACGTATCTGAACCATCGCTGTGAGCCTCTTTACAGTGGCTGAATGGAATCATCACCACCGATAGTTTAATACATAAGCGTGTGATATAGCTCTAAACAAGTACTTGGCGACCACATGGTGTATAGGTATGCATTGCTTAGATGAGCAACATGTAGTACAATTGATGCTAATGCGCGTCGTGGCCACGCCTCCGTCCCTCGTGCAGCCAAGACGTCTTGTACGAGCCGTGGTTCTTCGATGGCAAGAAATGCATTTCGTGGAGCTTTTTTTCAGGGCAGTTGCCTTTCGGTAGGCCACCGCAGCTGGGAGGAATGCCACAGGCAGTGCTGCATTCGAGCCCGGCATGCGACGAGGCGCCCCCGCCAGCCGAGACATGCTCGGAGCGCCACGTGCGGCACCCGTACTTCGCCGACATGCAGGCCCACGGCACGGCCCGCTGCGTCAACGCGTCCGGGCGAACACTCCAGACGCACCGTTGCCTCATCGCCTCCAATCAGTTCTCCTCCACGGCGGCCTGCCGTAGGACCTGCGTCAGGGTCTTGCGACCCACGGCCTGGTAGCCATCGCCCAAGCTACTCCGGCCAGCCGTTCTGCACTGTGGGCCGGCAATAGTGCCGCCAGCATGGCTACAGAGTTCTTATTAGATGGTCCTGCGGAAAAATGATACAAAACGATAAAATTAAAGCATTTCATCAAACTGGTAAATAAAGGCTAGATTTGCTTTATCTTTCAGACGATAGTTGTGTGCTTTTCTTACAGCAGAAACCGTTAAATACGTATTCGCCAGCAATGAGGGCTGTGAAAAATAAAAACACAGTATTGAGCTAGAGTCATTTAGGAGCTCAGTGGCGAAAGCCGCTTCTCTTCTGCTTTTTCTGTCTACATCATCTGTGCTACCTCTGTTGCGTGTTTGTGTACTTGTGATAATTTAATTTCTTCCTTTTTTTTCTTTGGCTTCGTCGTCGGCAACAACGGCATCTCGTCGGCAACAACGTCGGCAAGACGTTTATCTGCTCCTTCTCCTCGCTACTGTGCTACTGTGCTGGTGTGCTGTTCTGCATTCTTCTCCTGACTGTTGGATTCTGTCTTGTCCGCAAGCCTGACCGTTCTCTCTGCCTGACCGTTTTCTCCGGTGAGGCCATTTCACGTCGGGGGATTGGCCAGTATTTGTTTTAAACCGAACTTAGAATTCATGTACAATTAGGCCTATAATGTCTCTAGCTTCCCCAGGTGGGGGTTCGGCATCCTGGTTTGCCAGTCTGCCAGCCCAAAGCTTGGACTTGGAATCTTTCGGACGAAATGGAATAAGTATAATACCGGTGGCATTTGTACCAATTGGGGATGGATTCCTGAAGTTGAAAAATCCAAAAATAATCCAGGAGCAGCTAAAGGCTGTCACCCCCCACTACCTAGAAATCTCTGAGGTGCGTCCGTTTGGCAGGAGAGGTATCCTATGTAAGTCCTCGAATATACAGTGTGTGTCGGACTTGCTTCGATGCACATCGTTTGCATCAATGCCTGTTAAACCTTTTATACCTGAACAGCTGGCATGTGCAAAAGGTATTATACGCGGCGTGGATTCGTCGGCTTCTCCACAAGAAATGATTGAGGAATTTAATGAGGCTGGCATTGGCATCGTATCCCTATTCCGTTGCAGCAGGGATGCTGGTGGCTCTAGGGTGCCGACAGAATCAATGATAGCGACGTTTGCCGGGGCTAACTGTCCAACAGAGATTAAAGTATGACCCATTGTGTACCGTGTAGATCCCCTGCAGCCTCGCCCTTTGCAGTGCAAAAACTGCTGGCGATTCGGACACAGCAGCAAGGCGTGCAAATCCGCATCACGCTGCAGACTGTGCGGAGACAACCATTCATCTGACATGTGCACTTCAGCTGTGGTAATTTGCGCACTATGTCACGCAGATCACCCTGCTGATGATGGTACATGCCCAAAACGTGCAGATGAACAAACTGTCCTTAACATCATTCAGCATAAAAGGTGTTCTAGAGCAGATGCCTATGCACAGCTAGACCATAAGAGGAATTCGTATGCAGCTTGCGCAAAAACAATACCTTCAGATGTGGAAACAGGCATAACAAAGTCGGTTGTCTCAGCTGTAGAGAAATCTCTTGAGGGTTTCTTCGAGCGTATGTTAAGCACGTTTACAGAAGCTGTGTCACAGGTCATAGCTACAAAGATTAGTTCGACCGAAATTGCAGCTTTGCAAGTTGGCAACCCTGATACAGCTGATTGCCATGCTCCTATGGTTGCTAGGGCTTCTGTTGAGGGAGATTCTACCCAGACGACGCCTGCTCCTTTTTTGTCAATGAAAGTACAGGGACAGGGTCCTGTGGATACCCACGTGTCCACCGTTTACCCATTGGATGTAGAGATGACATGTTCGTCCCAGAAGCGTCGCGCTTCTTCCTCTCCCTCAAAATCCGCCCATTCTAACACTAAAAGTAAAAAAGGTTCCCCTAATCCTCAGAATAACATTGATGTCTTAAAGGAGGCTGTTACAGCCTCCCGGATTCTACAGTAATCATGGAGAGGTTAAAAGTACTACAGTGGAATTGTCGTTCAATTGCATCTTCGTTTCACGATTCACAGAATCTTATCTCAAATTTCAACCCAGACATAGTTTTATTACAAGAAACTTGACTTTTGCCAAATCGGCCATTTTCTCTAAAGTATTTTAGAACTTTTAGATCAGATCGCACTAGCGGCCGGGGTGGCGGCTTGCTAACATTAATTTCGTCAAAAACAATTCATCGGGCCAAGGTGTCACACAAAATTCTACGACAAGACTGCGAACTGCTTGCAGTTGATATCGCAATTACACAGTCTGCTCCTCTCACTATTGCAAATGTCTACTTCCCAACAGGCGTCCGTACAACAGATGATTTAAGTGATCTTTTGAGTTCAACCAACGGACTGATTATTGCCGGCGATTTTAATTCACACCATGTTATTTGGGGTTACCGTTCAGATATATGTGGGCAGCGACTTTGGAACTGGATGTCTGTAAATGATGTGCACTGCTGTAATAGTCCAGGCATAACCTTCATGCGAGCAGCTGCTAGGTCAGTAATTGATTTAACGTTAGCAGCAAATGGAGTAAGGGTCTCATCATGGGCTACGGTGGATTGTGGTACATCTAGTGACCACTTTCCAGTTACGTTTAATATAGAATCTACTCCCCTTAGAGTAACTACTTGTGAACAAAAATTTGTCAACCATAAACTCTTTAAAAAGTTTGTGAACTCCTCTTTTTCCTCAATAGCATCATCTCAGCATTCTGAACGTGCTCAACAAGCACTCTCTTCACTGCTAGATGCCACTGAGCGTTCAGTGTTCACTGTGAGATCGTCTGTCCCTAACAAAATGTCATGCCGATGGTGGAACGAAGAATGTGAGAAAGCATTCCGTCGTAGAAAAGCTGCGTGGAAGAGCCTTTCCCATAACCAGTGTCCCCAAAATTGGATAAATTATAAATTTTATGCGGCTTCATTTAAAAAAACTATTCGTATAGCAAAGGATGAGTATAATGCTAATATGAATATTTATCTCTCTAACCCAATTAATCGGAAGGCATTGTATAGGTTCATGGAACGCAACCAAAGTTCTTCTCCACCACATGTAACCGAGTCAGAGGTGTTATCACCCAATGAAGCAAAAGCGAAACTTGAACAAATTGCGAACGGTCTTGCTATTCGCTTTCAAGCGCAAACGGTGGCTCCCTTACTTCGACCTACACCACGTGCTGATTTCGTTGCAGTGGAGCCACCGGAATTGCATTGTATAGCGGCTACTCTGAAACCTGCAGCTCCTGGGTGTGACGGTATTACAGTGGCTATGCTGAAAACTTTAGTGCAAGACCACAGCTCGGAGGTGTTGAATATTGTCAATTTTTCTCTGGAAAATGCTTGGTTACCTCAAGACTGGAAAGTTGCGAAAATTTTACTAAGCCTCAAAGATCCGAAAAAAGGCTTTGATTTGGATAATATTCGGCCAATTTCTCTAACTTCAAATCTAGTAAAACTTATTGAACGCATAGTTCACCGGCGCCTCACAAACCATGTGATGACCCTGAATGCATTTAATGATGCACAAATTGGTTTTCGTCAAGGGTGCTCCATTTGGACGGCTCATATAGATTTGGAAAGTAGAATTAGGTTAGCAATGAAGAAGAAAGAGGTGTCGGCATTTAATGATGCACAAATTGGTTTTCGTCAAGGGTGCTCCATTTGGACGGCTCATATAGATTTGGAAAGTAGAATTAGGTTAGCAATGAAGAAGAAAGAGGTGTCGGCATTGGTCACTTTGGATATCGCCAAAGCATATGACAGTGTAGAACACTCTATTCTGTTGAATAAGATAAATGAAATTAGGTCACCTTCTTACATGTTTGCATGGTTAAAAGAATTCTTAAGCAATAGAAAATTTTTCTGCACGAGAGGTTCTGTAACTTCTGAAACTTATTACCAAACTAGAGGCGTGCCTCAGGGATCGGTGCTGTCTCCATTGCTATTTAATATATTAATGAGAGATATTCCTGTTCATCCAAATATAAAATTGTACGTGTACGCGGATGATATTGCCTTTTTCTCTTCTGCACGAGATGTTCATTCCTTATATCAGCTATTGCAAGCCTACTTGAATGCCCTTGAAGTTTGGCTCGGTAAAGTAAAATTAACTCTCAACGTGAAGAAATCCTCAGTACTCGTTTTCCCACCGGCACACCCTCTTTATATCTCCCTTGCGTATTGCGGTTCACAAATCTCACAGGTTGAATCCTTAAAATACTTGGGTGTATTATACCACTCCCAATTAGACTGGCGGCCTCATATCAAAAGTAATTGCCTGAAAGGTGAGCGAGCCCTTGGTCGCCTGATTCGAATTAGCCATAAGAAATTCGGTATGCGTAGAGATACTCTTTTGTTTCTCTATAAAACTTATTTGAGACCAATTCTGGAGTTCGGCTGTGTTCTTTTCTCAGGCAGTCCTAAATACAAACTACGACCTTTGTTGCTACTGGAGAGGCGCGCTTTACGACTATGTTTGGGGTTGCCAAGAACAGTTTCAAATACAGTCCTCTATTTAGAGGCCCGTGTACGTGACTTGAACTCTAGATTTGAGCTGCTAACTGTGCGAACCTTTTTAAGAGCACTGGAATCTCTGTCTGGAGTGGCTTCTCCCATTTTTATTACACACCAATCTCAGTTTCTAGATTATCATTGGCCGCAATATAAGCAACCACAATTTGTATTTACTCAGTCCTTGCTGTCCAAAATTGCAGTTTCGCTTAGGTCAGTAAGACGGGTTGGCAATGTTCAAGCTACTTCCACACTGTGCTTTGACCAGGCGTTGCCATCTAATGCAAAACACTTGACTACCACGGTAATAAAGGGGCACCTTGAAGACTATCTATTACAATATCCAGGACACGTAGCTATTTTCACAGATGCCTCACAACGAAATGAAAAAGCAGCAATAGGGATTTACTCCAAAGCACTTGATTGGAGTTTTTCTGTACGGATCCCTGATTACTCACCAATATTTACTGCTGAATTGCTTGCAATTGGTTTGGCCCTTCAAAAAGTTCCTGGTAATGTTACTCACGTAATAATACTCTCTGACTGCCTGTCAGTCTTAGCAGCGTTAGAAAGTCCGAAAATGCGTCTTTTGAAACAAACCCTGATGTTTTTCCTTCCGATACACTTACAGGAAGTACGTTTTCAGTGGGTTCCGGGACACTGCGGCATCGCTTCTAATACAATGGCGGATTATTTAGCAAATTCAGCTCTCAGTGGGCCTGTTGCCGATGTTGTACCCAATATTATCTTGCTAAATATATCCCGTTTTGAACGATTTCAAACGTTAAACTCCTTGAGCCATGAGCCACTCCTTGCGACTACGGATTTTAACCATTTAAATTTCCATTGGAATGTCCGATGTTGTACCTCGAGGCAATGTGAGGTTTCCATGACGCTCATGCGTTGTAGAATTCCTTCCCTCAATCTTTATTTATGTCGCTCTGGATTCACGCCGTCGAATCTTTGTGCGTCATGTAACGACGTGGAAACAATCGAACATTACATCCTCTCCTGCCACAGGTATGCTACTCAGAGAAGACATTATCTAGAAATACCTCTTACTCGCCTAGGATTGCCATTTACAGTTCCTGTCCTCCTCTCCTTTGGTGCAACCGTCAAAGGGTATGCCCTAAAACCGGTGTGTGAATTACTTCATAATTATAATATTGCTACTGGAAGATTTGTGTGTTAGCGCTGAGCTGTCTGAATTGTATTTTTTCTTCTTCTTATTATTTTTAGTAATTTACAATTTTATTCCTTTTTTATCATTGCTTTCTATTACATTGCCTCAAAATTTCAAGTTATTTCAGCAACACTAGCTCCTAAGTATTAGGTTATCTGTATCATACAGTCAAATCGACATTATCAAAAATATTATGTCACCTACAACGAATTCTGGCCAATCCCCCACTGTGGGTATGTGCCATTACAACGAGGGAGAAGAAGAAGAAGAAGAACGGCATCTCAGGACTCCTCTCCACGACACGCGATAATAAAGGCCTAACTGCCCTAAAGAAGGAAATTATGTCGACGCCAGAACATAATGCGACGTTTCGCCGACACATTTCGCGAACACATCTTGCGATCAAATCTCGCGAACGCTAGATTTTCAACATGAGCCTAGAAAGGCCTTTGGCTGAATAACATAAACAAAAACTGCGTTTATTACGCGTCAGTACCGCAATAAAATTTACGAGACACTTTGGCGACTAAAGGGGTGAAAGGCGAGAGCCCGTGTGTCGCATTCTGCTACGCATTTGTTGCGAATATGGCGGCGAATGATGCTTCGAGTAAAGAGGGTGACTACTGTTTCACATTCGTTTCTTCCTTTACGGCATGGTAGATGTGTACGCGGAGAATTGTGACAGATACTGCGCCTTTTATATCTTCTAAATCAATTTCAAACCCCGCTGATGCTTGCTGTAGCAACGCCTCCTAAACATCTGGGTCTGCTTCTGTTTGCTGTGTGGCGCGGCGTTCGAGGAAGCGGCAAATGAAAGGGTTCACGGATGCCTAGATCGGACGCCCGATGGGATCAGCTTCGTATAGACCCTATTGTAGCAGGCGTCAGTTGCGGCAACCCTGTATTGCGGAGACGCCATAACGTAAGGCGGTTCGAAACTAAAAGCACACAAAAAGCGCTTCCAACGCATGCATCGGCGCCGGTCTATCGGCGTTCTTCCTGCGGCGCGCCGCTCATTTGTCGGGCACTTGAGACGCCGTTTGCAACGCCGTCCAACCAGAGCTCGGATTTCACCGACGCCGTGTAATGATTCACCATGTGCCCTGTCTCTTCTTTTTCTCGCTCTCTGATGTTGCGTTGTGCGTACAAAGGTTGCCAGTAATGCCGCAATGATGTCACGTGAATAAGCTCCATATGCAATAATCGCCTTTTGACGTCATGACCTGTCGTGACGGCACATCCCGCGCCCCATGTCGAACACAACCAGCATTTCATTGAACGCATTAAATTTCACCGGCGTTCTAAACATCGTTTACAGGAATGGAAAGGCGCAGTATCTGTCGCTCGTTTAATCTCGCTATCATTCTCACTGTAGACAAGGGGAATTATGAACAGCGTTTCACGATCCGAGGCGCGGCGCAGTGGTGAAGCACTGGGCTGGGGATCCAAGGGATGGAGGTACAATTCCCCGGTGGAGACAAGGCTTATTATTTATTTGTTAGTAAACGATTCAATCAGAGCTGCCGCAAAAGTATGATACTTTTGCTGACGACAACGATGAGCCATTGAAGGCTTTCGCCTTAATAATCGACGACTATGTGTATTTTCTGAACTGCGGTGCTAGATTTCTACCCTGGCCTAGCTCGGCACGTGCTTTATGCACAGTTTTCTTTTTTTCCTTTTGCAGTGAATCGGTTAATTATGCAATTCTGTGATAAAAATAAGAGCATTAATTAATTTATTAATGTCAAGATGGATACCTCGAAGTCAGTGAAGCCGAACGATACAACGCGTAAAATTAGTTTCCCCTGCTTGTCAAGCTTGAAACGAAGTTATTTTGGTTTGCACGAAGCGCTGAATCAGTGAAGAGAACAGCTGTGCCTGAGACTGTTCTGTTTGTAGATACCAATAATATATTGCTCAGGGGGAAGCCACTGTCAGAAAATCCATGAAGCTATAAAGTATGGGCTCCTGTAGAACAGCTGTTGTCGGGGAATGTGCAAATAAATACGGCCACGTTTGTTCCTAAATTTTTGTTTACCACTTCGTAGACTATGCATATAATGTTTCCAGTTGTATAAAACGGCGCGAAATAAAATGTCATACTTGCAGAAATAAGTAGGTACAAAATTTCATGTTCTATGTCTTTCAAGATGCAAACCTGCACGCACGTGAAGAGACAACTATCTGAAGAAATGTTTCTACTCAAAGCCGGGAGGAAACACAACCTCTAGACTGCAATGTTGGTACTAATGATGCGCTTCTTTGTTCCACGTAGCTTAATGTAAACTCCATCATCTTTTGCACGGAAAATATAGCAAGCGGGATACGACCACAGCTTGCTCCGGAAATGAACATTTGCTGAATTCGAGCTGCTGCTTACAAGGAGTGTGCGCTTACGTCACAGTAGCGGCCATTTGATATTGCACGATGCACGGCGATAGGCTGGAGGCATATCTCATCGGCTTATCGTCACCTGCTTCGGCTTGCATTGCTGAAGCTCTGCTCTACACCAAAAAGTGACGCCCATGACGTCACTTGAATTGTCCGCCATGAAGTAAACATGCTCCATTCCTAAAAAAACGTAGAGGGCACTTTGCCTAATGGGCGATGAGGCGAAAGCCATTATAGCGCGGTTAATTGCAGCCCTCCACTATGACACCTTTATCTCTCTCTCTTCTTTCACTCCCACCTTCCTTCCTACCTTACGGCATGGTAGATGTGTATGCGGAGAATTGTGACAGATACTGCGCTTTTTCTATCCCGTAAATCAATTTAAAACGCCGCTGATGCCTGCTGTACTAACACCTCTTAGACATCTGGGTCTGCTTCTGTTTGCTGTGTGGTGCGGCGTTCGAGGAAACGGCAAATGATAGGGCGCACGGACGCCTTTATCGGACACCCGGCGGGGTCAGCTTCATATATGTATGAATCGTCTGGTGACGTCATGACCTGTCGTGACGGTACATCGCGCGCCCCCTTGTGGAATACAACCAACATTTCATTGAACGCATTAAAGTTTCACCGGCGTTCTATAATTCGTCTGGAGGAAAGGAAAGGCACCGTATCTATCACTCGCGGAATCCCGCTATCATCCTCACGGTGAACAAGGGGAATTATGAAGAGCATTTCACGATCCGGGCGTTTTAAGTCGATGGGCCGGGGATCCAAGAGGTGAAGGTTCGATTCCCGGTGGAGACAAGCTTTATTAATTCATTTTTAACTCCCGCTCTCGAAAGCCAGACACTTCTGCTGACTACCTTCTGTCGACAACGATGAGGCATTAAAGGCTTTCGCCCTAAAAGTAACTTTTAAACCCCGAGTAGGTCAAGTTTTAGTCTCATATAAGTCTCGATGCCCGTTCCCAAGTGAGGACGAGCGCTGACGGCGAACGCATAGCAGTCGGTATTTACAGCCGTAGCGAGCTGCCCCAGCGCAAGGCTGTTTGCGCACTCGTGTGCGGTGCTTCCCGCGTCCTTCATTTGAAATTCAGAGCTCGTCAGGGTCACGGCAAAGGACACCCACGTCTGAACAGCTGTGTGCATGAAAGTGCCAGTTAGAAGATAGTTTGCCCACCCCATCTAGGTAAAGTAGCGGACAAGGTAGAAAACAGCTATAACAACCAAGCGATGCAAATCCATTCCGGACTGTATAATCAGAACGTTTCGCCTGTGCGATGAAATTTTTCTTAATAAATCATGAAGGGGGCTAAGTAAGGGGGGAGAACTGAAATCAAGGCCCCACCAATGAGGTAAGCTGGATGTCAACAAACATGAAATGTTGCACGGACCTTTTCACTGCCGTGAAGCTGGTCACTTGATTTAATAAAGCAATGTAGCCGATTGGTTTAGCCTCAAGCGTCCAGAAGTAGTCAAAACCGGTCGCGAGACGTTGCAGTTCTCGTTTGTACGAATCTGCACAAGGCGAATACAGCAGCATGCCGTGCATCGCACTGTTCTAAGTATTTCAGTAAAAGTACCTGACACAGTGTTTATGCAATGAAAGTGCTACTGTGTGCGTCTTGTTTCCACAAGTGGTGCAGGCAGCTTTCTGTGTTATGCGCACAACACTGTGACCTAATCTCATGCTTGAATGTAAAAAGCTGTGTGTGGCTTTTTTTGCGCTGCGTCAACAAAGGGCGACCGTAATGAAGTTCCGCTCATTAGGTTGATTTTCAGTCACAAAAATAATTTATAATTTGACACGTACAATATAACAAATGCATGGGAGAAGTTCTTTCGCCGTAGAAGCTGTAGTCCATATATTTCAGCAGTGAGCTACGCCAAAGCTTGTGACTCTTCTTTTATCAGCATGGCTGGAGCCGGAATGCGTGCCCCTTGGCTATATGATGTAGAATTAGTTTGCACTGAGGTTTTTTTTAAAGTCGTTCCCAACATGATGGTCAGAAGGGACATTTAATTTATTTGCATTTCTTGCCTCGTCGCGACGGCATAATTGCCGGGGGGATTCATACATACAAGTCAAACAAACAACAACATCATCATCATCATCAGCAGCAGCAGCAGCCTGACTATA
The DNA here is from genome assembly GCF_055883805.1 of Amblyomma maculatum. Taxonomy (NCBI): domain Eukaryota; kingdom Metazoa; phylum Arthropoda; class Arachnida; order Ixodida; family Ixodidae; genus Amblyomma; species Amblyomma maculatum. The sequence continues at coordinate 139,908,717 of NC_139350.1, read as the reverse complement.
CCCAACAAACAACATGGACTCCAAAACATAGTTCCAAAAGATGCATATCAAAAAAGAGCTATAACCGAAGAAAAAGGAAAAGAAAGTATAGGAGCATCATCTGTGTATTCACATACGTAAAATTTCCTGGTGGCACCACCGCAAAGTGGGATAAAATGCGGTAAGCAGCAAGTGAGCATTCACGCACGCGCCAGACCCAAATAGTACTCAAAAATTAGTCTCAGATTTACAACGTCATGAGGCAGTTGGTTCCAATCATTGATAGCATGCGGAAAGCAAAAGCGCTTGAAAGCAGCAGCACGACATTGCGTCAGACGTATTTGCATTTCATGATCATACCTTTTCGGTATACATATTGTTACGGGGATGTACTTAATGTAACAGCACCGCGATGGGCTGAACTCGACGCTGAGACTTCAGTAGCCGTCCAGTTGTTCGTCCTCTTTCTCAACGCTTTGTCGTGCCCGTGTTCCTCGGTCGTCGTCTTCGTCAGTGAGCACATCACTTTGGTCCCGCGTTTCCAGGTAACAATATGGTGGCATCAGGTATATATCTTAGAGTTTATGGCTCTTTTATTGAAATAAACGCGGTAGAGAATTTCGAATTTAATTTGTAATTGGAGCTCCTCAAGAGTTTTCCACTCCGGGGCCTGCTTAATACAGCAACTATGGACATTAAAACAGCAGTTATTAGTAACAAATCGCGCTGCACGGTTTGAACACGCTCCCAACATAGCACCATTGGTTCCGATTTCAGGGTCCCATACAGCACAAACATACAGCACAACTGATTTGATGTTAACAAAATTCAGAGCTCCTTAACCTTTCCACCTCGCCGGGGTGGCGTAGTGGCTAGAGCCCTCGACTACGATGCCCAAGGATGCGGGATCGAATCCCTTCCTCGGCGGCCGCTTTTCGATGAGGCGAAAAGCAAGGCGCCCGTGTGCTGTGCGATGTCAGTGGACGTTAAAGAACCCCAGATGGTTGGAATTTCTGGAGCCTTCTAATACGGCGTCTTTCGTAGGCCGAGTTGCCTTTCGACGTTAAACACCATAAACCACAACCTTTTGAGGAGCATCCCTAAAATTTACTTTTGAAAAGTTTAACATTCTAGACGCCATTGTAGGTATGTACTTAGCCTGTTTTCTTCAGGTAAGAAACATCTAGGTATTTCTAATCTATCATTTTAGTGAAAAGCTAGTCATTTAAAAGATACACTCAATAGAAGTGCGCCTGCGTGTAAAGTAAACACGGTAACATTTTGGCTCGTTCAAAGTCATGCCCCTTTATCGCGCCATCGTTGAGTGCGGTCGAAGCTTTTTTGAAGATAGTCGGTGTCACTCGGCGCTTAACTGAGCGGTACAAAACACAGTCGCCGGCGTACACCCACACCCGGCATTCACGTTCATCATTATACCCCTGGCATAAATTAGAAATAGTAGTAGCATTAACACCGATCCTGCGGAACGCCAGAAGCGACTGTCGCGGTGTCTGAAAAATAGCCGTTGACCGAGACGCGTTGCTTGCCTCCTTCAACATAATTTTTAATCCATTTTTAATTTTAACCTGGCAATAGTGGAAACAGCCTGAGGTAGTGGCGCTTGGTACTTCAGTACTTCAGTCGGTGGACGCACTCGTGCATAGAGCCGCGTGCTAATGCTATAAATTTAATGAAGACCGCCGCTGATGAGCTTTGCGTTTCTTTACTTCTTTTATTGTATTGTTCAACGCGGCGTGGCTTGCTCGTCCCCTGCTTATTGTTCCTAGCCCTGCGATTGACGGCGACTGAATTCGGTCTGCTATTCAGCTTTCTATCCGCGTCAGCAAAAGTGTAGTAAGCTTGTGTAGTTTGCTAGTAAACTGGAAATATTTCAGCGCCACGATTTATTCATTTCGGAGGCGTTTCCGACAACATTAAAAATATGACTATGGCTTATCTCGGCTAAGCCCGGTTGCGAAGCGAAAGCTTTGTTATGCTTGGTTATGCTGCGTTGATAAGACAGGTTACACTTACGTAGGTCTGAAATTAGTTTACAGAGCGGATACTCGATTAAGCATGATCACGCACGATTTGCTGTGGTTTAAAAGCACTGGTTCCAACGCGCTTCCCATCCATAGTTGCGTGTGAGCCTTAAGGACACCACAGCCGCGGAGTCTAAGCGGCACAAAGGTGCCGAGGACATTTTGAAGGATGAGGCTCAAGAGGCAAGCCAGATGGGCAGCGGTGGCGGCGTGAGACTGTGCACTGTGTCAGGCAGTGGAGATATGTAGCGGGAGGAATAAAATTTACCGCGCCGATCATCTTGGCTCAACAAGGCCAGCCAAGTATTCGCTTTAAAACTAACAGTATTGTCGGTAATTGCTCTCACATGCGGAAAGTCTAAGTATTACAAACAACAGAAAAAGTAAATAAACGTTGACTTTTTTATCAGTCAACACCACGACACACTTCCCGCTGCTCGGATTAGTTTTCATAAAGAAGGTACTACATGGAAAACGCATGCGCGACAGTTATGCTCAGATGATCCGTAATGAATGTTAGCGGATGGTATGCAATCGCTGGCCGCTGGCTTCTGGGGCATCATCATCATAATCATCCTCATCGTCATCATCATCATCAGCCTGACTATACCCACTGCAGGGCGAATGCCTCTCCCATATTCCTCCAAGTAACCCGATCCTGTGCTAGCTGCATCCACTTGACCGCGGCGAACTTCTTAACCTCATCCGCCCACTTAACTTTCTGCCACTCCCTATTACGCTTTCCTTCCCTTGGAATCAAATTTGTTACCCTAAGATCGGTTATCCTCTCTTCGCACTACATGTCCTGGGGCCGTATTACGCGCCGCTCTATAATTGAGAGCGCTCTAAAACGCCCGCTCCCATTGGTCGCCGTCGCCATCTTGAAAAGTTGCGTCACGGGATGCTGCGATTGCGTCGCGGAGGCGAAAAAACAGATGACGTCACACACCTAATTATGCCCGTGGTTTTAGACTATTTTTGTAGAGCGCGATGAGACGGTCTAAAACGTTCTAGAGCATTTTTAGAGCGAAAATGGCGGCGGCGTCCGCGGTGGAGTGGTGTGAGTGGTGGCTGCGGCGCTGAAGCGGCAATGCCGGCGCGAGCAACGACGAAGGGCGGTGTGTGAGAATGTGTTCTACTTGTTCGGCTAGTTGTTCCGACGCCTATTTTGACTTGAAAATGCGAAAGCGGAATGGTGGTGCGACGAATGCGCCGATGAACTGTGATGAAGCTCGCAGTCGACCGCTCTTGACGGTGCGGCTGTAATGCGTGCTCCGATCTTTTCTTTTTTTTTTTTTTTTTTGCCTCCGGAGGATTTCGTCCCCCCGGGAAGTCGGCCTCTCATAAATGACGGTGAGCAAGTGCGTGCGTCAAATGGCTGAACTCAACTGCTGCAAAGTTGGCGCTGAAGGGTGGTTGGGCTCCGCAGTGCGCCCAAAGCAAAAGGCGGAGGCGACATACAGTGCAAAACGAATGAAAACGAGCCAGGTTGGTAGTGTACGCTCAACCGCGTTGCTTTCCCCGTGTTCGTTCTAACTGAAGCATTTGTGTGTGAGACGTTCATGTGGACATAAAAGTTTATTGTGCCTGGGCTCCGCTGTCGATCTTTTTTTTTTTGTTTCTGTTTCTTAAAGAAAAATAAACAAAGCCTCGATTACACTACTTTCGATATGATTTCTCCGCTCATTTAGGACTATCATGCAGTACCTTGAATCAGCTGTTTTACTGAAAAGCGCATTTTCACGGTTTGTTTACCTCTGCCAGCGCGCCCTCGCGGCAAAAGAAGCTACCCATGAGAGCGTTTAATTGCGAAACTGTAGCTGCTCCGTAATTTCTTTGATGACGTTGAACTTGAAATGCGGCTTGATGAAAAAATAAAGCTTTAGTTAATCTATTCACATGCTATATATATATATATATATATATATATATATATATATATATATATATATATATATATATATATATATATAAAGTTAGCAAACGGCTCCTTGACGTGCGAATAAATCTATTGCCATGAAAATAAGCGGCCCGGGGCGGCACCCGGGCGATCATTTGTTGATTCCGATTTTCGTTACGCGTCTCGCCGAGGCGTCACGGCGTCGTCATTTTGACGTCACGCTCTACAACTTTAGAGCGAGTCCCTTAATTCGGCCCCTGTCCCTGCCCATATGTCCATTTCTTTTTCTTGATTTTGACTAGAATATCGGTGACTTCAGTTATTTCTCTGATCAACTCTGCACGTTTCCTAACTCTTAACGTTATCCCTACCATTTTCCTTTCCATAGCCCTCTGCGTAGTCCTCAACTTAAGTAGAACCCTTTTTGTTAGCCTCCACGTTTCAGCCCCATAGGTAAGTACAGGTAGGATGCAACTGTGGCATACTTTCCTCTTGAGCGATACCGGTAAGCTGTTCGTCATATTCTGCGAGTACTTGCCAAATTAGCTCCATCCCAATTTATTCTTATTTTCCCTTCATGGTCGGGATCTGCGGTTACTACCTTTCCTAAGTAGACATATTCACCTACTACTTCCAGTGCTTCGCTACCCAACGTAAACTGTTCTTTCCCTAGGCTGTTGAACATTATCTTAGTCTTTATCATCCTTTGCAGTTCATCCCCTGAGTTACTTAGCAAGGCAATGTCATCAGCAAATCGCCGATTACTCAGGTATTCTCCATCTACCCTTATGCCTAACTGCCCCCATTCCAAGTCTCTGAATACTTCTTCTAAGCAAGCTGTGAATAGTACTGGGGAGATCACGTCTCCTTGGCTAACACCTATCTTTCTACCTTTCTACTTTTCCTGCCTAGGTCATCAATCATCCTTTGCAGTTCATCCCCTGAGTTACTTAGCAAGGCAATGTCATCAGCAAATCGCCGATTACTCAGGTATTCTCCATCTACCCTTATGCCTAACTGCCCCCATTCCAAGTCTCTGAATACTTCTTCTAAGCAAGCTGTGAATAGTACTGGGGAGATCACGTCTCCTTGGCTAACACCTATCTTTAGAGTAATTTTGTTACTTTCTTTATGTCTACTGCGGCATAACTGGTGCTTAACTTCAGTAAGTCCTTATTTCTAGCTATATAGACATGCAAAACATATCAGCTCCTCCTTTAAGAGTATGACGTGGGAGGGGTAGCCGCTTCCATCTGTGGCTCCCCTTGACGATCACTGTTCGAGTACAAACACTTTAATTCTCGCAAAATCACTCGTTTCTGTGCTCTTATCTCATGCACCCACTAGCATACACTCGTAAGCTACCACATTAAGTGCGAGACCGCCTGAATATAGCGAGGTATTAAACCTTGCTTTAGACCTATGAACATACCTGTGAGGCCCGTAAGCAGCATGCCTGGCTTCCTCGCAATCCCGATGGCTTGAATTTCCATCTCACTAGTGACATTTCAAGAGAGTTGTTCAAGTTGCCAGCTCCTGCCAGCTTGAGTCATTTCTTGTGGTCCCGTGACGTCACGCTACTCGACGACCCGTCAACACCCACGGTCATGTTTACTACCAACTATCATCCCATCACATGCATGCTCGTGACTTTTTGCTCCCGACACCGACACCGGAGCAAGCCTTTAACGCTGCCACGCTCAGATCGATGGCACGTTCAGATAATGAAACTGTAGTACTCATAAATTCATCCCTCCCGCCAATTACTTAGTATTTTTCGTGCTTAAAGGCCAGGTATTGATATCACATCAAATAGGTGACATTGTCTTTGAGCTACTTGGGTTTGGGAGTGTCAGAGTCTTAGTTGTTTGCTGTGCAGTACGTATATGCATTAATTCACAGCGCACAGTACAACAACGTACTGCATGCTGATGAAAGTGATGTTTTTTTTTGAGTGCAACGTAGCCCAGACTTAAATTTTAAATGTTAATCCAGTTCATCCCGGAAAAAGCAACATGACTGTCTTACTGAAGAGCCATATATAGGATTACCAATATGAATATTTCGAATGCTCACAGGTTGTACACGATGGGCAAGGGATTGTCACAAGTACCTGATTCGATTGCAGTGTCGTTGGTGATTTAGGGCACTATGCTGACTGACTGATTGAATGTCCTTTATTAAATGGGAAGGCTCATGGCCATGGATGGGGGTAAAGGGGAGTAGACAGAATCTTCATTGTTTGCACAGGTCGTCACTCGAATCATGTTGCTCTGACCAGGCCACTAAGGGAGCCATACTTGCCAGATATATTCTGTATGTTAGCTATGCTGAAATATTAAATAACATATCTCAGTCAACAGAATTTCGCCTCGGTCGAAAGGCAATCAAGTGGCGTTTATTGAACGCCACACAATTAGACCCGAGTCATGAACAGCAAGAATTAAAAACTCATGGAGACCGAAGGCGGTAGCATTAATGGAGATGAGGCATTATTTTCGCTTCTTGCTCTTTTGGCCCTTGCTCTTCTTGGCGGCAGCTGGAGCTGCCAACAAGCTGGCGCTCGGAACAACGTCCGAGGTGGGCGACGCGACAGCGGAGAGCCCTGGCGGCGCCTCCTTCATATGCTTCAGCGGCGTCTCCTTCGGATGCTTCGGCGACGTCTCCTTCGAATGCTTCGGCGGTGCCTCCTTTGGATGCTTCGGTGACGCCTCCTTCGGCTGCAGCTGCACCGCTGTCACAGTGGAAAGTCCCGACGACGCCTCGTTCGGCTGCTTCACTGGCGCCTCCTTCGGCTGCTTCGGCGGCGCCTCCTTGAGCTGCTTTAGCGGTGCCTCCTTGGACTGCAACTGCTCCGTCGTCTCCACTGTCGCTGCGGGGCTCGTGACTGAGGTGGCTGCTCCGGACGGCACGTTGCTCAGGGTGGTAACGCCGGTGACAGCAGCAGCACCAGGCGCAACTATGCTTCCGTTGCTGGCACCGGTTGCGGTGGTGGTAATGACGGCGACACCGGAGGCCCCCTCGCTCGCGGCAACGACGCCGACTTCGGAGACGTTGGCAGGAACTGGTGCTGAATCGCTCATGGTAGCTGCACCGGCGGCGGCGGAGGTGGGGCTCTCAGTCCGCGGACGGGGTTCGGCGAACGAGCGGCATACGTCGAGGCGCATGGGCAGGATCGCGCCGCGGAAGAGGTACCTGGCGACGCTCGAACCGAGTAATACGCCGATCAGGCTCAACAGCATGCATGCGGTGCGGAAAGGGAACTGCTGGCCCCGGTCAGCGTCGTACATAGGCAGCTTTATTACCGGCTGTAAGTCCATCACGGGCTCACCGCACAGCCCACGCGAGATGAGGCCCACCAAGAAGCCTGCAGACGGAGGCAACATAGTAGCATGATGCATCACCACAGAGCAGAGTGACGCATACCTGGCGCAAAGCTGGTGCTTTATTTCACAAAACTGTTGGTTGAGTAAACTGGTCAATGCTTAATGCAGATAGAGCGTTGCTATGTGCAGTAGGTAATCAGCGTAATTGACCCAATTCCACGGGTCAGCTACCCATAAGTCCGTCAGTATGAATGACGTCACACCTGAGCACACCGCGCGAACAGGATGCTCCGGAGTGAGCGCTAACCTAGAGTACGCATGACAGGAATAAACGAATGCTCAGAACAATTTAGGTGGTACATCCCTCGCTTGCCTTTAAGTGACGGTCGCCACTGCAGGCGGTGGCGCACCGGTCATGTACTGTGCACCAATGTCAGAAATGCCGTGAAGTAGGCAGAGTTAAAAGCAACTACTACAGATAACACATTCAAATTTTCTAAGACAACTTCTCGGATGTCAACAATTTATTCTGATTGAACGAACCTTTTATATATCGGGAGTCCCAGCTAACTTGACCAAGGTTTTAGAAGATACGGTTTGCCCTAGCACAGTGAAACAAATTCAGAGATGTTCAGGAGTCGCCATGCTAACCTCTAGTATTTTGTCCTTAACTACAGTCGATTAATTAGTAAAGACTAATTTGCTATGCTTAATTATTGGCTTGAGAGGAAAAGTGTCAATTCAAAAGTTGTAGATTCGACCGTGCAGGCCGCTTTTCGACATAGGCAGAAATAAGGCGTCCGTCTGCTGTGCGATGTCAGTGCTCGTTAAAAAATCCCATGTGTTCGAACTTATCTGGCGCCATCTACTAAAGCACCCCTGTTGGCCTGAGTCATGTCGGGATTTATCCAATAAGTAAAACCGCACAAAGGGCAAATTTCAATCACGATCAAGTCGGATTCCAAGCTTGACACCCGGCCTGTTCTTGAAGCGCGATTATCGGTTTTTGATCAGTATTGATGAGGTGGCTACCGTTGCTACCTGCTCGCGCAGAAAAAAAAAACAGAGTCCAACAAGTATTCAAACTACTCTTGAAAAAGGCAGCGGAGCAGATAACACCAACACAAAGCACAAGAGGCACACACACGCATACAAGGACTACGCTGTGTGCGCCTCTTGTGCTTTGTATTGGTGTTACCTGCTCTGCAGCCTTTTTCCAAGAGATGTGTGAACAACTAGCTCATCGTTCGACTCTATTATTATTCAAACTATTTTTTGGGCACTACTTGAAGACTGCAGGGCAGCATTTTGATCAGCGCCTTCGTTTCTGCTTTTTGTTTGCAAACCTGCATGCTTGTCACATGAAACTGTACAACCAAGAGTGCATGTGACCCCACCTGTGCTGTGCGAGGCCATACCTGTTACAATATACTGTTTCATGTGAACAGCTGTCAAAAACTGCTATCTGCGTCATACTTCAATGAGGAATAAGAGTGCTGATATGAACAGTCAGGCAATAAAACCTTCACAGCGCCGTCAAGAAAAGAAAGTGACGACGAACCGAAGACTGCGCCATAAGCGTTGCTCTTCTTGCGCATATAGAAGAGGGCGACGAACTGCGGGAAGAGGAGCACGTAGACCAGGTCTGACGACAGAGCCCACAGCCCGAACACCGACTCCACGCTGAGCGCTGTCACGGTCGCCGTGGCGCCGACCAGACAGATCATGCTCCGCAGAACCAGCGATATCTCGCCATCGGACGCCTGCGGGCCCGACAGCGCAGGCAACGGTCGTTCAACGAGTCGAAAACTATGGTGTACATTTACCATGATAGCATATTTTTTCCATTAATGCGAACAACGCCTTTCACGCTTCGAACTTTCGCCACTCAATCGAAATCAATTAACTGCTTACTCGATTAAACACGCTTTGCTTTGGACGACTTTGTTAACTTGACTAGCATGGGGCTAACACCGTTCTCACTTAGGGTTGATTATTAAATTTGTCCTCACCCTGCAGCGTTCTTGGCAATTTTATAAATTTGATGGGTCGACTTCCGTGGCGGTAGTCCCCTGCGTGTTTGAGGGAGGTAATATTTCTCCAACTGCCAGGTTTCTGCCTATGTGGTGTAGCTTTTCTTTTCATTTGCACTATAAAATATTTCACCACAGTGGCTATGCTGGATGGCTGTCCCAATTCCTAATCAATTTTAATTCCTGCTCAACAAATGCTTTGGCTCGGCGAGTGCCTGCATATACAGTGATATAAAACAATCGATAGCACCATTCCCACTATGGACAGTTGAGTCACCCTCGAGCTAATGATAGTGAAAAAAAAAATCGGTAGCAATACTGCTACTGATACTGTATCACACTAAATAACGCGCGTAACCATACAGACACCTGGCGAAGTTTCTCCGCGTCCCGAGCGTGCGCTGCTTTCCTTCCTCGATCTCTACGTGTTGTCGAACTTTACAGACGTACCTTCTGTAGAGTCACTGGATCAAGTATTCACAGTAGTGCGAGGGCCCTAATTGTGCTGGCAACAGCGACCGGCGTCATCCAAAAGAGTTCCAAGTGGTCAGAGGCACACAGCTGGGTGTGTGCCTGCTTCTGAGCCGAAATCGGATGTAACTATCACTTCAGCGGTTGCGTATTTCGACTTTGCCGCTCTCGGGAGTTAAGCCGCGGTTTAGAAAACAGTAAATCTCTACGATTACTCCAAGCGAGCTTGTACGAATCGTTCTGCGTCAGCACGTAGACGACAGTATACTGTTAGCATGAAAATTCCCAAAATGGAGTAAATGGCTTGTCCTCTAGCGCACACCCAAAATGCGGTTATTTTTATTTTATTTACTCTCTATTTAAAGGGAGGTATTCCAGAGTAAAAGGAATGAAAATTTCTGCTCATGTCTCTCTCTTTGGTATTTTTAGGTGGATTGAAACAGTTTTTGTTGTGCAAGCAACACTTCGACAGCCAAAGCGAGACCTCGTGCGGCCGTAGCTACGTAGTGAAGAGGTGTAGCTACGAGAAGACGAAGGCGAAAAAAAAAGAGACGACAAAGAAGAAGACCACGAAGAGAACGCTCGCTCACCCGCAGCTAATGCTTTCGCTCCACATTCGGTTCAGCAGCGTTGAACCTTTCTCATTCTTTTTTGCAACCCTCTGGGTTTTTTTTCGAGCAGCATGGGGAGTATATAATTTTGAATTGGGATTATTAAAGCTAATTCCTTTTTGGGGTTTATCGTCCCAAAGCGACTCAGGCTGTGACAGACGCCGTAGGGGAGGACTCCTGAAATTTCGACCACCTGGTGTTCTTTAGCGTGCACTGACATCGCAGAGTACACGGGCGCCTTGCTTTTCGCCTACACCGAAAAGCGGCCTCCGAGGCCGGGGCGGCTGCGTTTCGATGGAGGCGAAACGAAGTTGCGTCCGTGTGCTGTGCGATGTCAGCGCACGTTAAAGATCCCCAGGTGACCGAAATTACTCCGTGGCCCTCCACTACGACTCCCCTTTCTCTCTTTCCACTAACTCCCACCTTCATCTCTTCCCTTACGGCGCGGTTCAGGTGTCCACAGATCAAGTGCGACAGATACTGCGCCTTTCCCTTCCTGTGAACCAATTAAAGAAATAATTTAAAAAAGACCGGGATTCTATCTCGCATCCTTGGGAACAGTAGTCGGGTACACTAACCACTGCGCCAACCTTTTATAGAGCTTTCTGTGGTAGGGTGGAACATTGCATAGGTGTACAGAAGCAGCGTAGGGCTTTGCCTGCCACCTGTATGGTGCATGAATCCCGTTTCAGTGCTTCCGCGGGAAAAAAAGAACTTGCTGCTTGACTGTTTGAAGGGAAAATCGTGAACTTCAATGCGAAATACAACTTTGTTGCTCCAAAAATGTTAACATGACGCAGAATGATACGTACAGAACGATTCAGTGTTTTTGTCACCTGACTATTTGGGTTGTTGTGACGACCAGGGCGATCCCAGTCGAAAAAACTACAGAACCATGTCAAACATAAGACCAAATATGCTGTAGTTCTGTCGTAAATGTCCGATTTTTCTTTACCTATGTAGCACTTTTCTGCTTAGTCTTCTGTTGTCTGTAGTTCTGTAGTACCTTTCTGTGGTAACTACAGAAAATTCTGCTTTCACAACCGGTTTGCTGTTAAAACCCGCACAAAGATTTTGTCGTAACGACAGAGAATTTTCTGTGGATTTTTTCCGGTTGCGATGACGAATCAAATCTCTTTTTTGATCTCTCAACTCGTATATATCAACACTGGCCATAATGAAACCTACATAAGGTGCATGAGCATAGACAGGATTGAAAAAGATTTAAATTGTATTGCTATTGCCAAAAAAGAGGGCAAAATATTGTGCCAAAATAATGCAACCGGTAAACTAACGTGCCCACGTAGGATTCGCCGAACGCCGCAAGTTAAAAAGAATAGACTAGAGTAGCAGCAAAATAAATTGGAATTGCATTAAAGATGATACAGCAACGAATTTAAAATTCTTGAAACTTGGCTGTGTAATATGAGCGTATTTTTTTCACTGGGCCTGGAGTACTAGCAGTGAATAAATGGAAGATGCCGTTAACGGTTAACACTTTTTTTTTCAAGGTAGAAGCGCTTGCACTCCTTGTTTGTTGTGTTTCTTTTAGAGCGGAGGTAGAAGCATTGGCGAGTTTAAATTATCACGTACTGCGTGATGTTTTGCTCTCATCGTTATATATAAAGGATAAGTCGATTATTAGGGGTCTCGTATATATATATACATGATCTGCCCTACAAATACGGCCGAAATTTTTTTTCGTAAACAGTAATCGTTTTTGTCGCTACAGCTTTGGAGCTTGATTCATGTTAGCAAACCAGAATAAAATGTTACTTGAGTCTCATGTTCCTTAGCAGCAACAATTTTTAACATTCAAATGTTTGTGCCGCACCGTCGCTGTAGCGTACGTTTTTGCTGACAAAATTTTTAGGAAATTATATGCACCAGCGTTCTGGAAAGAAATTCTTGATTGCGTCGTCTTTCTTTTACTTTCGGGTTGCCATTGACTTCTAGCACAAATTTTTGATTCATAGCAAAGTAGTTGGTAACCTTTATTATTCACTTTTGAACAGTAACGATGCCCCCGTACAATATAGTCCACTAGAACCCAAGCTTCTGCAGTTATTGTCCCGCAGAATTAATCTGTAACGGAAATTACTCCGCTGTTAAAGCTTTTTTTTTGTTAGCTACGTAAAAATTAGGGGGCCTCTTAAGCTCCGCCGATAAGGGTATCACGCGATAGCGTTTCACATAAACAGACTATTTTTGGGCTTTTTACATTTTTGGTTTTGTTTAAATTTTTTTTTCTTTAGGCACTGATACTTCTCATCAGCAAACATTGGCTTTCCAGTCTGAGCAGTTTCACACATTTGAACGCATTCTGCATCATTTTAAGTATTTCAGTTGTTTAACTGAACAATTACAAACTCTAAGCCTTAATTAGCATCATAACGCATTGCATTTCCATTCTGAACATTTTGACACATTTTAACCACTTTTTCTAATGCTTAATTTCTTTAATTCAAGGTAGTCAATTAATTGCAATTGTTTCATAAACTCGACATCGTCTATCTCACACCTAGCGATCATAAATCAAAGAACCATAAATTACCGTGACACAATTTTTTTATGTAGCCCCCGGTTATTTCCGGCACGCCATGCGGACACTACTACTACTACTACTGCTGCTGCTACTACTACTTCTACTACTACTACTACGTGCTACGCACACAGCTTTCGACCGACCGAGCTATCGCTTAAAAGTTAAGCCTGACTGAATTATAACCTCGAGAACTTATAATGTCGTTGGCTGGATCGACAGGGGCTAACAGATGGGGTCAAAAGAAGGAACGATTCAACAAGGACAGGCGCTAGACACGATCAGCATCTGCTCGTTTTCCATCGTTCCTCCTTTGACCCTCTCTGTTAACGCTGCTAACAGAAAACTATAAATAACTAAGTAGCTCAACCTGCTGTTCTAGTTCCGAGTTTGGCTTGTTTGGTATCGACCAACACCGTGTTCACAAACAAACGGGGCGCTCGCGGATGCTGCCGCACACGGAAGTTGAAAAACAGGCTTAGCAGCCAAAGTAACACATGGCAGCCAATATTTTTAATTAAGTTTTCTGATCTCACAGTGTGTCTACGATGTCACCCTTTGGTACAGTGAAACCATGAACAACATAGCACAGATTGTAGAAGCATGTAACCTTATTTGAAAGGAGAAATGTTTTAAAATTGACCTGAAACGAGCGGGGATATGAATCGGGACGATGGCTTGTAACAACATATGTAAGCAAAATTTACCGATATATATATTTCGTTTCACACAGCACCAATGCAGACAGTGAAGAAAGTGTTTGCGTCATTTCGAATGTTATCTATATTTAAATGTTCTGAAAAATTCGTGTTGAGAAGTTGGACATACGCTTGCATGCCCTGGGCATTTCTGAGAATCACGCAAGCTTTTAGAGTAGTCCTACATACTGCCATATACATTAATTTGCTTGTTGACACTCTCATTCAAACTACGAAGCTTATACTTCTCAAACTACATCGCAAGGGAATGAAATCGAATGGCGCAGTGTAGCATTGCAGATGCCGGCGCCAACGATAGCTTGATTCGAGCGCAGGCGGATGGATGGATGGAATATAGGAGCGTCCCCTTTGAAACGGGGTGGTAGCAGTAGCTATCATGCTCATTTTTCTCCCTATATCCTAATTGTTGGTTTAGAATGGTTAACTAAACCATCATTCTACTTATTAAATTTTTTGTTTCTACATTACTAATATTATGTCACTTCTCTGCTTTTAAGCCACCAATCTTCCAATCGTTTTTTTGCTAGTTTCCACCGCCGTTTTATTCACCCGGCCACTGGTATCTCTAACCCCAGAGCTTCAGGAACAGTGATCGCGCCTGCACCAACTTCCGGATGGATACCATTACATTCGAGTATAATATGGTCAATTGTTTCACTGGAGTTTCCACATACAGCACATGCGTCATCTCCATTGTTAAATTTCTTTTTGTAGCTGCGTGTTCTAAGTCACCCTGATCTAGCTTCAAAACGTAGGGCACTGCCTCTTGAGTTATCAAAGAAATCTTCCTTCCTGATCTGCATTTTCCACTTTCTGTATAATTCCACACTCTGTTTCTTTTCCATCGAATTTATCCAATTTTTACCTTCTGTGTTTTTCACCTGTTGCTTAATGCTCTTTATTTCTCCGTCCTTTGACTATAGCATACTTACTAGTTAGTTTCCTAGTTCTTTTTCTCCATTGTGAGTCAACGATTTTTAAGTACAGGTATTTAAATACTTTAGCTGCCCATCTGTTACTGTCCAATTTCCTCAGGCGTTCCTCATATAATATTTTACTCTGAGCTTCCCGTACTTCGAAAGATGCCCAGCCCATATCTCCCTGTAGCGCCTCATTCGTGGTTTTGCCGTGGGCACCTCGTGCTAATCGTCCGACGGCTCTCTGATTTATTTCTTATGTCGAGTGTACCTGTGATTTTAGGCACAAAACCGCATTTCTCAAAGTAAGTCCGGGCACCATAATTCCTTTTCAAATTACCCTCAAAACCTCATACCTGTTGTATCCCCACAATGGCCTATGCTTCATTATCCCGGCATTCCTTCGTCCTTTTGCCTTAAGCGATTGCTCATGCTTTCCAATGTATGCCAATCCTTCGTTTACCCATACCCCAGATATTTGTATTCTGCTACTCTGGGTATTTCATGGCCTTGTATTCTAAGACCCTGAACAGTTGAGCCGTTGAAAATCATCAGACCCGACTTAACTGCGCTAAAACTGAAGCCTAGAGCACCCCCTTCGCCTCCGCAGTACTTAACCAGAGTTTGCAATTCTTCCAGACTCTCAGCTAGCAGCACAATATCGTCTGCATATATCAAACCGGGAAGGCGCTGCTCTACTGCCTTTTCACCTAATCTATACGACAGGTTAAAACCTAGGTTACTGTCTTGTATCCTCCGTTCAAGGTTTATCATATAAAGCATGAACAGCACCGGTGATAGAGGACAGCCTTGTCTTAATCCTTTGCATACTTTGACATCTTCCGTACTTCATATCCCTTCCCATCTAATTTCTACTGTGGTATCCCGGTATATTTCCTGTGGGAACTCTATTATCTCATAACCGATACCTTCTTCTTTTAATATGTTCCACAGGAGTTCCCTGTTTACATTGTCGTACACCCCATTTATGTCCAGGAAGGCCAAATACAAAGGTCTATTTTCCACTCTAGATATTTCGATGCATTGGGTAAGCACGAACAGGCTATCATCTAAGCGCCTACCATTTCTAAAGCCGTTCTGAAGTTCTCCGAGTATCTTGTTACTTTCTACCCATGATTGCGCCTTTAATTTCACCGCCTGAATAGCTAACCTGTACATAACAGATGTTATGGTAATCGGCCTGTAGGATTTTATGTGCATCCTTTCTCCTTTCCCTTTATAAATCAAATTCATTTTACTCTGCCGCCAGCTGTCCGGAATTCGCGTATTCGTTATGACTGTTTCCAGAGCTTTTAACAACGTTTCCTTACTTTTTGGACAAAGTTCATTAATCAGCTTGATCGGAATTCCATCTATTCCTGTAGATGTGTTTTTAGGAAAATTTTTTGTGCCTTTTTCCAGTTTAGATTGGTCAGTTCTAAGCTGCTTTGTATTCTGCTACCTTGTGTTGCTTTCTGATTTGCGGATATTACCCTATCGTCGCTTTTAAATGACTCGGCTATAACTGATGTAATGCAGTTCGCTGCGTTGTCTTCCTTTATACAATTTCCCTCGTTATCTTGAATCCGATCTTGCTTTCTTTGATTCCTTTTACCCAGTCAGCTTATAAGGTTCCAGAATTTTCTTGCTCCGCCTTTAGAGGCATCGTGTATGTCAGCCATCCAGTGATCAGTGGACTGTTTTATTTTAGTTTGAACAAGGGCCTGTACCTCAAGTTTCTTTTGTCGATATGATTCCCATTTTAGGTCGATTTCCTCCTGAGATACCTGTGCTTTCTTTCCCACTCGATGTTCCCTTGAAACAGCCCGTCGTTGTTCAATAGCTTCCCTGATTTCCTTATTCCACCAGCTCCGTGGCTTCCTCTTTTCATTCTAGTGGTTTGCTTCTTTAACCTCCTTAATTTTCCTCCTTATGAGTAGTTCTACCTGTTCATAATCCCAGTCTTCCATGGGGCTTTTCTCTATTGCTTCCTCTATTTCTGCTGCTATCTGCGCTATTCGATCGTCGTTTAATTTTGCGTGTACGTTTTGTCTAAGTTTCATTTCTCTTTTCATCAAGGGCCCCATCTGCAGACTAATACGTTTATGATCACTTCCCAGAATACACTCCCCTTCTTCGTCTATTTCCATTTTTTTGACCTTGCTATAAATTTTCTGCGACATTAGACAATAGTCAATGGTCGTCTGGCTGTTGCGGAATTCCCACGTGATTTGGCCTTCACCATTTTGTTTCCCTATTTACTATAACTAGATCGTGTCGCTCACAGAAATCTAGCATTAGCTTCCCGTTATAATCCGTGTATCCATTCAGATCGTCGATGTGGCCGTTCATGTACCCCAGCAGAATAATATTGGCCCCGTCTCCAAACTGGCTTATATCGTCACTGAGACATTCAACAAGATTACTGTTTTCTTGCCTGCATTGGTATCCTGGTCCTAAATAAACTCCCCCTAGCCATGTCCTTATGCCGGCAATTGTTCCTGATACCCAGATATGTTCTTTACAAGATGATTTAATTATTTGCCAATTTGTTCCCCGGTGTATCAACATACCTACCCCTCCACCTTTTTTTTTTCCGTTCTTGTTCGGTTGCACCCTTCCCAGACGTAGCCTTCTATAAACGGCTGATCTTCTAGATCCCTGAGATGAGTCTCGCAAAGAGCGTACACACCTATTTTGTCATCCTTTAACTGCTGTTCTATCTCTAGCCATTTCGCTATTTTTCTACCTCCTTGCATGTTTATGTAGCTGATCCTAGTACTAAATTTCGTTTTTTGTACTTTTCTTTCTCGACCTCCTCCTTGCCATTTTTGGGGGCTCAGACTCTGTTATTACACTTTCTTCTGCTTCCCTTCTAACTACCTCTGTGCACGGAGTCCTCGCGGACCCCCTAAAAAGGCGGCTACAGTCAGCAAGCGCCACCTGTGTTCGTAAACATTCTGTAGATCGCCTGGTACGGTGCGCAGTTCGTTACCGTGTTGTGTCAGGACGGCCTTTATCTTTTACTGGTTTATTTCGTCTTTTCAGCGAAGTAATATTCCACGTGACAGAACCCTTAGTTAAAAAGTGTTTTTTTTCTTGTATGCTTCTACGCTGTTTCTACATAAACAATATGTTACTCCATATCGCTACTGTTGGACTATTTTGCATAATAACTACACTTTATAACCAATTTATATATGTTTAACAGCCTCGGGAAGGAACAGCAGTTTACATTAGGTAGCGAAATATTGGAAGTAGTAGGCGAATATGTCTACTTAGGACAGGTAGTAAGCGCAGATCCGGACCATGAAAAGGAAATAAGAAGAAAAATAAGATTGGGATGGAGTGCATTTGGCAAGCACTCGCAGATTATGACTAGCAGCTTACCGGTATCGCTCAAGAGGAAAGTATACAACAGTTGCATCTTGCCTGTACTCACCTACGGGGCTGAAACGTGGAGGCTAACCAAGAGAGTTCTACTTAAGTTGAGGACAACCCAGAGGGCTATGGAACGAAAAATGGTAGGGGTAACATTAAGAGATAGAAAGCGTGCAGAGTGGGTCAGAGAAATAACTCAAGTTACCGACATTCTAGTGGAAATTAAGAAGAAGAAATGGACATGGGCAGGAAATGTATGCGAAGAGAGGATCCCCGATGGTCGCTGAGGGTAACAAACTGGATTCCAAGGGAAGGAAAGCGTAGCAGGGGGCGGCAGAAAGTTAGGTGGGCGGATGAGATCAAGAAGTTCGCAGGGGTCAAGTGGATGCAGCTAGCACAGAACCGGGTTAAGTGGAGAAATATGGGAGAGGCCTTCGCCCTGCAGTGGGTATAATCAGGCTGATGATGATAATGATGATGATGATAACCAGAAATAAAGCACACAGTTCATTCATATTTACTCCAGTATTCACTCAATGAGTTAAATTGGCGGATCGTTCTCGTTTTAACTCCATATCGATGGAGTAAATTATCCCATTCATGAAGTTGAAGGGGCGGCATCAACCATTTAAACCATCTTTTAGGTTGATTCTTGTTTACAGTGTAGATTATGTCAGCCCTTTGATTGCCAACACTGCGATCATTTTACTGATGGCAATATGCAAAATGTAGCCACACGGTTGATTCACTGGTGCAACCGAGAGGGAAGCTTTGCTAGAGCTCGTACCATGCAAGCTGCTTTCTTTAGCGCAGTGATCGCTTTTCTCCTCTATTTGTTTCTGCCATTTTCAAAAGCACCGGTACAATAAATAGCAAACGTCATCGAACAATTGTAACACTTAGGATAATATCGTAGTTTTTTTTAAATTTATGATAGATTGAAAATTAGCGATATTAACAATAGGCAACTTTTTGGCGGTTTTACATATCTGGAGTGCAGCCACCTGTCAGGAACGTTTCGAATACGCGCAGCTACAGAGTCGTTCTCTCTGTAGTTGATATCCTATTTGCCATATTTAATGTTTACAAGTTCTCATTTCAATAATAAATTTTCATGATTCATTGGCCATAAGAAACTGAATTCAACGCATCAATGAACTTGATACTCAAAGAGCTCCATTGTATCTAAGCAAAGTTTAAAAAAAGAAGGCTGTTTCTCCGATGGCTGTTAATGAGTTCGTTTCCCTTATGGCCTCTGTTTTTGATAAGAGAACGCCGAATGGATCTTATTTCATAAAGCTTTCGCTAAGAATGCGGAGAGAAATGACCACACACTAAGATTGCAGCGTGCTCGCAGTGCGAGCGCTTTGCTGAAGTAAAAGTTTTCCGAAATGTATACAGAGCGGCAGGTATGAAAGGGAAGATAGGGAATATATAGGCGGATATATTCGGAGACCATCAAGGCTGCAGTGTGCAAAAAAAAAAAAAATTTCGGGGAATAATGAACTGCTCTAGTATCCCATAAGTCGCGGCATATACGTATCCAAGTAGGGTGACATCAAACTTGTTTCGATAAGTGCAATAGCGCCAGCACGTCGCCTTGTTGTTTCCATCTAGTCAACTAACCTTTCTTAGTGTGCAAGCGGAGTCAACAGGTATTCCAATAGATCCCACTGAGGTGAAAAAAACAAACAAACTCGGGGCGTACTCTACCGAGTGATATGTGTATGCACTTATTTAAGACGAATGGGGAAGATCTGGATGGCAAGACATTCTGATGTTAGTCTCATTACCAGCCAGAACAAAGTAGCGAAATTTTGCACAAGACTCATGCTCCATTTCACTGTTGGGACACCAGCACACACCTCTTGCTTTGTATCCGACTTTTTGCTAGCTTGCAGCAGCTCCTACTGAGGCCGCAGTCTAGAGATTCATTTGCACGTTCGTAAATAGTTCTCGCCTGCAAGGTAAACTCCAGCAGGGCAATTGCCGTCGGAATACGCGCTTCTTGGCCGTGTCTTACCCATTCCCTGTTGTAATCGCAAATCAGCCTCAGTAAGTACACCCACGGCGAGACCAAAAGCCTCACCCCACACAATTAACCCGGTCTAGAGACACCTTATTCCCGCAAACATAATCTCATCCTCCAACCTAGCTTTCTGGCGTTTTAATGTAACAGCGTTAAAGGTCCCGTTCTTCATGAAATCGGTATACCTTGATCTCGGCATCCATGACCAGGCGTAGATAATATAGGAGGCTATGGGGAGAGGGGCGGGGGGGGGGGGGGGGTAGACTTTTGACGACGGCAACCACCCAAAGTTTATTGCAGTCGAGTAACAGATGTTTGAAGATGACTAAGATGGCCCTTCTCTTGCCGGAGTGCCATCATCTAACGAGGTTGCAGATGACGTTTTTTTTTGTTAGACAATTTTTAATGTATTGGAGTAGGATAGAAAAGTGGATAAAAAGGCTTTCCTTACTCTGGCAAGATACCAGAACTGCTCAACGCTTTTATTTGCAGACGACGCACAAGGCAGCATAGCAAACTTTATCATAGGCAGTAAATTTCTTATGTGGATACGTTTTCACGCTTCTTGGTTTCGCGAACTCCCTCACTTCACGAAAGTTTCGACAGCTCCTCGCAAATTTGTAAGGTCAGGTTATTTAACTCGATATGTGATAGAAACGATTTGCATGAAATTGTCACAGAAAAATAAGCGGTGTCCAGACCCCTTACAGTCGCTTAATCGCCTTCCACAGTCGACGTGGCTACTGAAAGAATGCCAGCCGGCACTATATACGTAACTCCTAACATCATTTGCTCAATTTAAGGTAGGAACAACGCTTTGGTATGTTTCAAATATTAGTGCGTTTTAGATGCCACAACCTGTATACACACTACAGCTGTGGTCCTAGCGCCGAGGATAAGTGGACGTACCGAGGGCCTGATGAGGAAGTGGTACACGTTCCTCGTGATCAGAGAGGAAGCGCTAAGCATCGACGAGTCCATAGACGACATGACGGCCGCGGTGATGCCCAGTTGGCCCGAGAGGGCCACCAGAGAGGGCGTCATGTAGTGGATCGCCTGCGGCATAACGTCCTTCCGTTGCTCCTCCGTCAGGTTGCCCGGGCCGGGGTAGCCCAGAGCCGCGAAGTCTGCGCGCAAGGCGACGTTGCACCGTTCACATTGGGGTAAGGTACAGGTGTCAATGGCTTTGCCTATTCTAAATCTATTTGTTAGAGTATCGAGCAATTCAACGAAATACGCAGCGCTCGTCATTCTATCCAAAATCACTCATTACTTTTCCTTCTCGTTATGACATAGATCTAACCCCGCACTATAACTCTAACGCTACGCGAGTGTCTACAGATGTTTAGCTCTGGTACTGTTTTCCGCAACTAGGAAGGCGTTGAGGCGAAGAGTCAGTGGTAAGACAAAAAAGCGACAAAAACCTGCTTTGTATTAGCCTCAAGATGCAAGCATTGGGCTATATAAGAGCATTGTAAGGAGTCTTTAGGCACAACAAACTGATTGAATTGTGGCGGTGAGCACAGCTCCTGGTTAGAGACTAGGCAGAGAAGCCATTCATACATCAGGCTCCCAGCATCATTCTGCAGATTCATTAAATAAAGGACACAAATCCTTATTTTGTACGATATTAAAAAAAACGTTCATTTTCCGTTAAACTCCCGGTAGCAAAACACCTCGGAACCGTTTGCAAAGGAAAATGAGGCGGGTAGCCCAATGGTAAAGAGTGGAGAGCGGTGGGAAGGAAGAGAGAGGATACGATGGGCGCTTCCGTCAGGACAAGGCGGAGCGGGGAAATTAGAGGATAAAAAGGAGCGTGGTAGCAAAGGAGAGAGGAGAGGAGGCGAAAGCGGTCCGTGGTAGCCGCTTTTAAGCATCGATTCGATGCCTGCTTAGCACACTTTATCCTGTTCTACGCACCACTTATGTAATTGTACACAAAGACCACAATATAATAATGTAGCGTACTTAAGCGCCTGTGGCACTACTACCAGCACACGACACGACGCCGACGCAGACCCGACAATGACACTGACGGTTTGCCAACTTGACTGAAAACCAGATTTACTCCCAGTATAACAGGTTTTGAGGCTGGGGACGCCGACAAAACAAGTTTGCCGACTCTCGGTGGCTGGGTCTTCGCGAGATCGGCCACCCAGCAGACACACTCTCGAAACACGAAGTCGATCTGTACACCGTGTCGACAACGAATACTTTTCACCACTAATATACATTAAAAACTATAACTGATGCATAATCCCCGACCTACACGTGAGCGCGGGACGCGAAAATATGCGGGACTTCCGAATGCGTGCAAAATGTTGTCAGAATTTTTCAGTCGGGGCGAGTAAAGTGTAGATCTGCAGTACGTTTCGAAACCGTAACCAATGTGAGCTACCTTTCCGTATTTATAAGGTGCACAGAGCAGCTCCAAAATTAACAAAGGATGAACTAAAAAAATGACGACGAAGAGATTATTTTTCAGGAGCCAGCTAGAGCTGCAGATCCTCCTGCACTTCGGAGTATGTCTGCAGTCATAACATCTAGTCGCTACGGAATTATGTGCGTCGCTACTTCGCAACTCCAACTCTACATTTCACATCATGCTCGAAATGTCTGCGACACGACTTACCGTGTTTCAAGAATAGAGTGCCCGAAGAAAGCAGAACTTGCATTTATAGCAGACCCAATCTGAAGATTTTACCAGCTACCGCACTGCACGGCAAGACATAAAATCAGCAGTTTACTCTCAGCAAGCTAATGAGTCCACCGTTAAGCGGTATACTTGATCGCTGCAACTGCTTTCGATATTTTACACTGCAAAAAAGACAGCAGATCCGCTAAAACCATACCTCGATTATCTCAAATAATGAGTTAGGCTTAGCTTTCGTGGTGCAGTAGTTAGCGTAGTTGCCAATGAAACGGGAGGTCATATTTTCCTCCCTTTTTAGAGCAATATCTATTGATTATTATTTGCCTACGCCTGCTTTTATTTTTCGAGCACTTGCTTTCTGATCCGGCGACCGCCACCGTAAAGTAATAGATGATATTCAGCCTGGGCCCATAATAACGACTGGTGAGGCATCTGTTTTGGTATATTGTGAAATTTATGAAACCGAATTAAAAATAAGGAGTCCCTACCTATGCTACTTAACAATAATGCATATCAATAATGGGATTAAACAGAGTAAAATAAAAAGGGAGTAACTCAAAGAAGTGAGAATTTCGCATGACAGACGAAAATAAAAGGATTAAGAAAAGGAACAGCATAATGACAAGTGAAAGAGAGTGAGAACGAAAGGGCCGACCAAGCGGGATGTTCCGCACGTTGTCTCTTTAGTGTAACGGGATATGGGGGACCGTCGGTGCAGTCTGACATAGACGCAACACAAAGACACGGTGTTCGCCGACCAAATCGGCGTCGTGTCGGGCTAGTGTGACAGGCCTTTTAGAGAACTAACGAGCACTCATACACCGCATCAATCACTTCGATCGCGTGCGAATTGTTCTCGGTTGTCGATTCTCCTCGTCACAGCATACAGGAAACACGATTACCGACGTTGGAAAACATGGTCACGGAAACACACGTGCAATTTTCCGACCGAAAGTCCCGCTAAAATGGCAGAAATGAATGAAGTGAACAGCAAACGGAGAGAGTAGGTGGTTTATGAGGTTTAACTTCCCAAGCGACCAAGAGAGGCCAGAGATTTTCAAAGAAAGTAGCCCTCACCCCCTTTCCTATTTATAAAGTTGCCGTGACTAAAAAGATCAGATCATATACTACTGCGCATCGAAAGTGAAAATCGTACTCGTAGTCCTGGCCACGGCACCAATGAGGACCGACGGAATTGCAGCCAGGATGCAGAATAGGGAGGACATGTACGACAGCATCTTGGCGCTGAATATGGAATCGGTGCTCAGCACCCGCTGGAAGTACACCTGCACGGAGGAAATTTCAAATAATGATATCCATGCATACTGGCATGCGATGATAGGCTCGGCAGAATGGTTGCGCTTCTCCCCTCAGCAAGACGGAACAGAGCAAAAGACCCGAGGTGGCATGCAAATACTGGAAAAGGGAGAGACGTGCTTTCACTCAGTGCTTCTAAACACAAAATGCTAGCAGATGCGCCGCGACAGGAAATTTTAGAGGATGAGACCATTTCGAAAAAAAAAAAAAAATAAGCGCATTGTCAGCTCGGATACATTCATCTCCCACTACTATCGTAACATAGTTGAACTAACAAAACAGTGCCTCCCGAGGTATGTAGAAAGTGTGTTAATGCTCTACCGTATACAGTTACCATCCGAGTCCCACACAATGGAAAACTGTGTTCAGGGCATGCACCAAGGAGTGGTTTCAGTGAGTAGTGGCACATGCGGCTTGAACGAAATGTTCCCCAGAAGCATTGATCATTGTCGCCATTAGCCTTTAACCACTGAATATTCGTAAAAAGTAACAGCTTGTAAAATTCTCATTTTTGGTTTGGTTCATACGTCGCAAAGCGACTCAGGCTATGAGAGACGCCGTAATGGAGGGCTTCGGAACTATCGGCTCCCTGGGTTTCTTCAAAGTGCACTGAAATCACACAGCACACGGATTTCTTGCCTTTTGCTTCCTGCGAAAAGCGGCCGCCGCGGCTGGAATTCGATCCCGCATCCTTGGGCATATAAGCCGAGCGCCCAAACTGCTCCTCCATCGCGACAGGGTATAGTTCTCATTTTAAGCTCCACAATTACTTATGCCTTCCTTAGTGCGCCTTTATAATTTATTGTTTGCACGTGCGTAGGTTTTTTCAAAAGGCTTTGCGATCTGAATTTCATATACCGAACTCTTCGTAAAAGTTAACAGTCACGTACGCAAGACTATGCGTTCCAGCTTCGTCATGAATGTGAACGCCTGTTATCCACAGTGTCCTAAATATCGCTTGAATAGACTATAGCCACCACGCTCGACCGCTATGATTCAAATGAATATATCGAGTTCGTGTGTCCCTATCGCCATCACCGAGCTTCATTTTGGCGCAGAAGTTCATCCGAATAAAAACAATTTTCAGGTTTACGGGAACTTCCTTTTTTTTTGTTTTCTCTAGTCTATGCAAGCTCTATTGAAACACGTCATGAAGGGAAGTAAACATCCGAGTGCAAATGTTTCTGCTGCTGGCGTTTACGCCCTGAGTTTAATTACAAGCATCTGCAATACCCTCCCAGCTTCAGTTGCGCAGACCAATACTCGCTAGAAACAACTATCTAAAACGTTCTTCTTCTGTGTTGTTGCTATCGTTCTGTTCAAAAACTCGGAGTATTTTTAAAAATCATCTTGCCTCATTATAATTTTCCCAGCTATTTCACTCCCGTGTTCCGAATCTCCGCTCAGTAGCTCTTGACTGGGATAGTAGCAGTTCCTCACTGCTTCCAGTACCTTGCTGCCTGCCGTTAGACACTGTTCTTCATATTTATTTCAGTCATGCCGTTCTGCTTTGAATGCCTTGGCCTTCCGCTGGGCACTCTCATTTCTCCCCTGAGTTAAGGCAATACCATCCGTTAGTAAGTTTTACTGTATGAATTTTATCGACCCAGCTGGAGGTGTTCTCGGTTAACGCGCGGTGAACAGCAGCGAAGAGATCTTTACCCTGCATGACATTCTCACTGATTGTATATCGTCGCCTTCCCTGCAGATGACTGTGGTTGCTGTGCAGTCCTTAGACGCATACATTTTCTAGCCCATTGAGATGTGTCTCCTCTCTGATCTGGTTACGCAATATCTGCATGACTGCGGCCCCTTAGGCTGGATCGAACGTTTTTCGTAACGACTGGGTACTATGTGTTGGAGCTGGTCATATACTGCAGTTTTATTAATTTTTAAATCTCATTCATGGTGCCTGGTATATTATAGAGTCCAGCTACCGAAAAGCAGTCTGCTCTACTGATGATAGCGTTAGAGATTGCCGTAATAAATACCTTGCAATCAATGAAGAGGAGGCTTATAGGTATGCACTATTCACGACTTCATACTTTAGGCTGCAAGACCTGTATTATGTCTGTCACCATTAAAACACGGAGATTAGATTATCACCAGTTGCGTACTAGTGACCTAAAATAACCGAATTAAACGTACTGCTGTTCCGGCGAGGATGTGAGGCGCATCATGTAGGCTAGAACGCCGACTTGTTTACGGCCACCTGTCGTTTGACTCGCTAGCCATAATACCAGAATATGAATGCTTTTGCATCTCGTACCCACCAAACTGCGGCAGATGCGGCAGGCATCTCATCGTCAATTTGTGATCAGCAGCACAAATCCACTGCCATACAGAGATTCCGCCATTTCCCTTTCTTGCCGTTCGTAGTAACAATGACGTAGAGAAGGCGCGCTATAAGACATCACAATGCAACGCGTACTGAATGCCTCGAAGCATTCCAAATAAAATGGTCCCTCACCTGCCACGGGATTCCTCCAAAGATCGTCATAAAGAGTTGGTCTATTACTTGGCTCGCGTCTCTAGGCTCGATCGCGCCGATCCAATCGCTGTCCCCAATATTTCCCGCGGCGGTGTTCCACATCACGTAGGGCACGCACGACCACTGCACGGAACAGCAATGAAGGTTAAAAGAACAGTCTCGTAACAAAAAAAAGCTATACATAGCGTTTCAGTCAGAAACAGTTGGGCAGCCACAACTGAAACCTTTTGTGTGTCACTGCTGATGAGAACATCTTGCTGCATTCACGCGGGAAAGCGGCCACATTTTTCCGGAAGCTGCACAGGAGCTACGATAGCGCTCCGGACTTGATGCAGGCTCACATCCGGTTCCTTTCGCCTGCCATACAGCGAGCGAGCGGAGAATAGTTTGCAATTTGTCCGGCTCTTTACCTTGGTCGGGCTAAAGACAAAAAAAAAAAAAAAAAAGAATCACGTGCTACTCCCCTTCGCTGCTTGAGGGCTGAATTCTGAAATGCTTCTTACCTGAGTGAGAACGCCTTAAGAACGGCTCGAATTCTTTCAGTCAATTTTTAAACACGCCTTACTGAGGTGCGCTTAGTGAGGCCTCCCTTGGAAGGTCTTTTCCTCTAAGTATAGGCACTGCACTACCTTCATGCTACCTTTCATCGCTCTTTCATCGGAACGTACGCTTCCCTGCAGAACAACTCGTTTTGCGCTTACGCAGTAGGGCTTCTCTGGTGGGTCGGGAGACGCCCAATGCGAGTGGAAAAGCGCGAAGAGCTTTCATTTGCTGTTGCTCCTGCAAAACTCCTCCGTTGCAAACAGTTGCATGTTGCCAACCAACGACGTTTTACTGTCAAGCGAAGTACAGCTTTCAAACAAACCGTGCTAGATAAAAAAGGAGAGTACAGAGGAGCGCACCTCGAAAGAGACATAACGTTAAAAATGTGTACTCGGTTTTTATTATTAGAACCGTTATATCTCAAACGTTCAGCGCATGGTCTCGATGCCAGACGGGATGCAAGAGGCTCCTCGTCGCTTTGAGGGCCTCCTTAGCCAAGGAACTGCTATAGATGGTTCGAAAGTTAGACGCCTCTCTTAGACGCCTCATTGACTAGAGGAAGCGTGGAGGGCTCCTCGTGGAAGAAGGAAATAGCGTAAGCCAAGGTGTGTTTTGAGATACGGCCCTGAACATAAATAGTAAATGCAGGATGACATTCGGCAGCTCACTCTCTTCACGTATCACAAGGGAACAAGAAGGGGGCTCTGCTACAAGGCCTCTGCTTCTGCGGGCGCCATCGACTAAAGAAATATTACTTCTGCAGGAACGGCTTTTACTTCCAGTTGTAATCAGCATATATCTGTTCAGTGGGATATGTGTTGCACGACGCAGAACATTTCAAATCATACGACGTGCAACTTTCGAGTGAAATACGCTGCCGCCCGAACATGAAGACTTCTATGCGAAAAAAATAATTTGAAGTCTTTTAGGCTAGCTTAAGATTTTTAACGGGGGTTGATCGTTATTTATCATAAAAAAGGCCACTTATTTTCATGGAGCTAAAAGCACTTTAGTTTGTTGATAATAAAACACGTCGGCTGTTCTGACGGAGGCTGTCGGTTACTTCATACGATGATACAGTCCAAGAATACTGAGACTTGTGCACCCGATATAAAAGGACTACACCGACATGAAGTGAAGTGGTGACCTTGTGGTAGAGCATCCGCCTCGCATTCAGGAGGTACCAGGTTAGATCTCTGGTGCCGCCTGGCAGCTACCGG
Source organism: Amblyomma maculatum (assembly GCF_055883805.1). Lineage (NCBI taxonomy): Eukaryota > Metazoa > Arthropoda > Arachnida > Ixodida > Ixodidae > Amblyomma > Amblyomma maculatum. Next base: position 139,880,543 of record NC_139350.1, on the reverse strand, counting down.
TTTTTAAAGAGGTACAGGATTTCTCACCACCTTGCGCTCGGCTCTTCTGGGGTGAAATGCTTGGGAAAGGGGCCATCGGCCAAGAAGAGCCACATATGGCTTCTGCCACATGAGGGGAACTGATAGTTGTACGATGGCGGAACGAATCACGGACGCATCAAAGCAACTTGTGTGCCTTTCACTTTCTAATGCCCTGCTTCGTGTCTGCCACTCGCGGCTAGAGTGCTTGGCTCCAGCTTTCTACGAAGCGCCTTACTCGTGGCGCGGCGCGCCTTAAGGCGGGGGTCCCACTCCGGCAGCGCGAATGTGCCATTTTAGGCAATGTTTGCGTGAGCATTCTGCGCGTTGTTCTTTTTCGAACATCACAATGTAGGCATCATTCGAAAGCTTAATATGCGCTCTGTCAAATGATGTGCACTGCTTTAGCGTGCCAACGTTAACAACTGCATGAGAGGTGGTATTGCAGATGACAAATTCGCTAGCGTCGTTGATATACCCTACTTCGGATTATTTGCTGAAGAAACTGCTGCACATAGAACAGTTTCCTTTGGCCTACACATAGAATGGGTATTTATATTAGGGAAAATGATGCGTAATTAGTTTTAATTTAATCAGTATTTGATCAGCAGCCTTTTAAACATGGTAAAGTTTGGCTATTTTGGGCACGAATATCTGCGCTTTATCAACGTGCACAGCAGTAAAATGTTTACCACTTTGGGCGCACATTATAATAGTTGAGTGTACGAAGTTTCTTTGAAATTTATTCGCTAGTTCGTTTTTAATTACCTTTCCAATTTGAAGATTTCCGTAATACTGCCTCACATCGCATAGCTTGACCAGAAAAACCGCTCATTCTACAGCCTAGGAATCATGCATGGCGAAACTAGAATAGTAGTTATTTGTGAAAATGAGCGCAAATTGCGCTTTATACAATTAGCACGATTATACTGAGCCTTCAAATATAATCAATTTTTCCTACACGACATGCAATCGAGAAGGCCGTCATACTCAACAACGTGAGCATTGTTTGAGTTGGCTTTTTTTAATATTGTATTACTGTAAAATAAAGTTAAAATAAGAAGTACAAACCATGTTGATAATTAGTATTTGCACCTGTATTCGGTCATTAAAGGTTTTTTACTGCTAGCGCCATCTAGGTAAAAGCAGAAAAAGTGTGAGTTCATTCAATTGCCAGGAGAGGCGCGCGTGACTACACTCCTTCAAAGTATTGAAGCTAGTCAAGAAACCTAGAAGTCAGCTTCTCTGCAGTGCAAAAACCCCTTCACCATGGCGGCCAAACCTGTTTTGGGGGCAGAAATCAGGTGCAGTGCAGGAGACGTCTATTGTGGCAATAATGGCCATGTCCATTTCCTGCACCCCTCTTCTTTTTGTCGCAATTATGGGATTAAGAACCCCTCCGTTTGTGAGTGCCATTCATAACACCTCCCCTGCCCCTACCTCCTCCAGGCTCTCAATAGTGAAGGAATTCTGCTCAACATGTTTGCGCATGACATCAGGCTGGACATAGAAGTATTCTGCGCTGCACCCAACTTCTGCCCTCAAAACAGGTTTGGCTGCCATGGTGAAGGGGTTTTGCTCTGCTGACTTCTAGGTTTCTGCAACCCATCTATACTACTTTTGTGCTGTGAAGTGTTTTGCTTGTTGCTATTTGCATTGCTGTTTCTGAGGTGAGTGTCACACTTTTCAAAAATTCATTGCCTGTCGAAACAACTTCTTTCTGCAGCAGATCCGGTTTCAAACATTCCATAGAGGAAGAATTTCGACAACTCTCTCACTTGATGCAGAGGCTACAATTCATGATTAGAGGAAAACAGAGAGTGTCAGTGGAGTGAAAGGAATGAATGAATACCTGGAGGCACCACTCGATCGAGAACGTGGTGCGAGACACCACTGGTTCTTAGCACAAGGAGACGCATCTACTCAAAGTGGAAACACAAACAGTTCATTAGGGCAGGACCGCGGAGTGAAAGTTATTTTAGGTGACAAGACATGACACGCACACTGCGTGCGTGCACATGTTTTGTGCGTCTACACTGTGGTTTATGCGGGGGCTATTCGCTCGCACGAAGAACCTGCACATGTTCACCGCATCACCCTTTGCACCCCTGAATTGTGTGCGAACAGTGGACGCGCGCCTGCAGTGCTAAGCCGCTAACCTTCACGCCCAATCGCTGAGGGGCTTTGCGCTATTTTGTGCTTTTCTGAACATACTTCTGGCCCTGTACTTTTTCCCTCACGCATTCATATTTCGCTAGGCGCTTCAGGCTTGGATAGCAAGTGACACGGCTAGCAAAAACCAAACAGAATGCGCAGAATCTTCCGGTAAATTTACATGTCTCGGGCTTGCTTTTCGGCTGGCGACAAAAGTGCAAATTTATCAAAATTAAGACATGCCTTGACAGATTGCAGGTTGCTTGGACGAGGTTCTCCATCCGTGCGCGCAGTTGGTCCAGCGGCATTTTTCGCAAAATCTAGACATTATGTGTTTGACAGCGAGTGCTACGGATTTCGCCATGTTATGCTGCATGGTGTGCTGGCAAAATGCTCGCACGTGACATCACGATACGCCAGCTGGCGTATCACGCGTATGATCCCCCGTTTAGATGCTATGTGCGTCATGCGACTCTCAAATATTGGTCGAAAAAGGAATAGGACAGTAGACCAAAAGAAATAGTTTCGGCCAGCGGTATCGACTGGTTGTCTCCTTCACATCTTCGTTGGTGCGTGCTCTGTTCCCTAGAGCTTTCAGTGGCACAAGTGTGCTTAGGTGCAGCTGTCCTCTCGGAAAGCACCGTTTTGAATGTAGCTTCGCAGCCGCTACAAGAAATACAACTGCAAAAGGACGACGTCGCATACGGAGTACAGATGAAAAAAAAAAAGGAAACGAAGGAATTTGACGCTGCTGAACCGAATGTCGAGCGTTAGCAGAAATGAGAATGTACACTGTTTTGGTTCAGTGCTTTTCATGCTTATAAACATTACAAATATGTGCTCATAGATAATCAAAACCCAGACGTCATCGCCGATAATCACCGTAATGAAACGATAATGAAACGTAACAGCCGTTGTACGTCTGTCTAATTGTATTTGGTCACTTACGAAGCGTGTATGGACATCTTCGCAAAGGTGGCACAGTTGACCGCACTACGCTGCGTGGAAAGAGAGAAGTTTCGACTGCAGACAGCGTATCATAAACGAAGTGACGCCGAGAGGGCAGCTGGGCGCATTTCACTGTGACAAGAGAAAAGTGCTTGCCTACATGTAAACCGAATTACCGGATTCCTTCGGCGCACACGCAGTGGCATTAGTGGGGCCAAGTAGGGCTAATGCGCGTGCGCAGCCGGCACTCACTACTTCTCTGTGCGTCTACGCTATGCTCAAAATAGTAAGCCTCGAAGCCGTGGATTCTTGTTTCAAGGCCAGGGGTCTGTTTTAATAATAATAATAATAATAATAATAATAATAATAATAATAATAATAATAATAATAATAATAATAATAATAATAATAATAATAATAATAATAATAATAATAATAATAATAATAATAATAATAATAATAATAATAATAATAATAATAATCAATCAATCAATCAATCTTTATTTAATGTGCGCAGGAACAACCATGTGGTCTTTGTGCTGCAGCACAAATAAAAAAAAAAAGAAACAAAAATGAAAAAGCACAAACATGTTTACACACACAAAGAGAACACAAAAAAAGAAATAAATAATACATGAAATGAAACAGACGAAAAGTATCACGGAAAGTAAGCAAACAATGAGTAGCATCACTTATATACACAGTGAGAGAATTTTTTAGCACACCAGGAAATAAAGAAAAAAAAAAACGAACGGTAGATAGAAGACAAAAAAAAAAGAACAACAAATAACTGACATTGATTATAGTAATATTGAAATATACATAAAATAAACAACCCTTCCAGGCGCAACAAGTGCATGGTACTTAAAACACAGGCTAGAAATACAGAATAATACAATAAAGAAGTAAAATTGAACAAGGGGCAGTAAGATTCGAATATAAAGTTGAAAGTTGAAATATAAGTAAGAAACGGATAAAAAGTAATTCACGATACAGACAGCATTGAACAGGAGAAAAAGCAAAAAGTGAAGTAAATACAATTTAAGGCTAGAAAGTGGGAGTTTTAAGTGATAAAGTACTATTTAGAATACAACGCTACGAACATCCAATGTAAATGAACAGAGCGAGTTTTGGAAGATGTCAAGGTGAGGACAAAAAGAGTTAAATAACCACTGCATCCTGTCCAGAGGGGAGTGGGAATGAAGAGGAGAAACCTGAAATGGTCTGAATTCCCTCATGCTCTTTCGCGGAACGCGCAGTAGGATGTACTCTAAGAGCTGAGGGCACATAATGTGGCCATGAAGGAGTTTGTACAGAAATATGATATCAAGTCTGATACGACGGCAGTGAAGGGTAGGAAGATTCAGTTGGGCGCTCCTGGTGGAGCGAGAGGGGGAAGTTGCGCAAGGAAAGCGATAATGAAATATCTGTAAAATTTTTTTTTGTACTCTGTCAACCTTGTCCAAGTTCGATTTGCAAGTGCCATTCCAAACAACCGACGCATACTCCAAGACCGGCAGGCATATGGACAGGTACAGTTTTAGGAACGGAAGTGGAGTATGGAACTCTCTCGAAAGTCTGCAAACGAATCCGAGTGTGCGCATAGCCCGCTGAGCAATGCGGTTAGTGTGAGAGGAGAAGCTGAGGGTGCGGTCAAAAAGTACACCAAGGTCATTAATTTCATCAACCCTATCCAACAGCACGGAATTCACAGAATAATGGTAGAGAAAGCTATGTGTTTTACGAGTAAAGGACACAACCCTAGTTTTGGAAGAATTGAGGGTAAGTCGATTCATCGCACACCAATCAGAAAAAGCAGATATGTCCGATTGCAACAACACGCAATCTTGAAAAGAATGTATTACCTTGAATATTTTTATATCATCAGCATAAAGAAGAAACGAGGAGTTCTTTATCGCCGCGGAAACATCATTAATAAAAACGGAGAAGAGAAGCGGGCCTAGTACTGAACCTTGAGGAACTCCACTCGTTGCAGGGTAAACGAAAGAAGTCTGTCCATTGACACTGACAAAGCAGAAGCGATCAAGGAGATAGTTGCGTAGGAGGGCTACGAGTGAGACTTCAACGCCAGAGAGTAGAAGTTTTTCAAGAAGTAGTGAGTGAGTAACAACGTCGAAAGCTTTGCTCATATCACAGTACACAGTGTCAACCTGACCCCTCTGAAGGACTGCTGCAGAGGCATACGTCATAAACGTGACTAGGTTGGTGGAAGTAGAGCGACCCGACATGAAGCCATGTTGATTCGGTACTATGATATGTTTGAGACGGAAGGAAAGTACGCTGTGCAAAGCTAATTCGAACAGCTTAGTGGTTGCACATAGAAGAGAAATCGGACGATAATTGGAAACATCAGATTTGTTTCCAGACTTGAAGACAGGAAACACGCGTGCCATTTTCCACACGCGAGGAAAGGCAGCATTTTTTAAACAGCTATTAAATATGGCAGTCAGTACTGGTACGAAGATATAACTGAAGGCTTTTATTATGGCAGCTGGAATGCCATCAGGTCCAGGAGACAAAGATGGTCTCAGACGCTTAAGACTCTCAGTTATCAACTCCTCGTCAAAGAGAATGGAATTAGATAGTGCACCAGATGGGAGGCAAACGGAATCACAATGTGGATGTTTGTAAACGGAGGAAAAATGTTGTGCAAAACTGTCGGCAACATCCCGAACTTCCGAACCCTGAGAGTCAACTAAGCTGATACTTAAATCTGATTTAATGGAACGCTTGCGAACATAACGCCAGAACTGACTAGGACGATTTCATTCCGTCATAATAATAATAATAATAATAATAATAATAATAATAATAATAATAATAATAATAATAATAATAATAATAATAATAATAATAATAATAATAATAATAATAATAATAATAATAATCAATCAATCAATCAATCAATCTTTATTTAATGTGCGCAGGAACAACCATGTGGTCTTTGTGCTGCAGCACAAATAAAAAAAAAAGAAACAAAAATGAAAAAGCACAAACATGTTTACACACACAGAGAGAACACAAAAAAAAAAATAAATAATACATGAAATGAAACAGACGAAGAGAGAATTTTTTAGCACACCAGGAAATAAAGAAAAAAAAAAGAACGGTAGATAGAAGAGAAAAAAAAACAACAACAAATAACTGACATTGATTATAGTAATATAGAAATATACATAAAATAAACAACCCTTCAAGGCGCAACAAGTGCATGGTACTTAAAACACAGGCTAGAAATACAGAATAATACAATAAAGAAGTAAAATTGAACAAGGGGCAGTAAGATTCGAATATAAAGTTTAAAGTTGAAATATAAGTAAGAAACGGATAAAAAGTAGTTCACGATACAGACAGCATTGAACAGGAGAAAAAGCAAAAAGTGAAGTAAATACAATTTAAGGCTAGAAAGTGGGAGTTTTAAGTGATAAAGTACTATTTAGAATACAACGCTACGAACATCCAATGTAAATGAACAGAGCGAGTTTTGGAAGATGTCAAGGTGAGGACAAAAAGTGTTAAACAACCACTGCATCCTGTCTAGAGGGGAGTGGGAATGAAGAGGAGAAACCTGAAATGGTCTGAATTCCCTCATGCTCTTTCGCGGAACGCGCAGTAGGATGTACTCTAAGAGCTGAGGGCACATAATGTGGCCATGAAGGAGTTTGTACAGAAATATGATATCAAGTCCGATACGACGGCAGTGAAGGGAAGGAAGATTCAGTTGGGCGCTCCTGGTGGAGCGAGAGGGGGAAGTTGCGCAAGGAAAGCGATAATGAAATATCCGTAAAAATTTTTTTTGTACTCTGTCAACCTTGTCCAAGTTCGATTTGCAAGTGCCATTCCAAACAACCGACGCATACTCCAAGACCGGCAGGCATATGGACAGGTACAGTTTTAGGAACGGAAGTGGAGTGTGGAACTCTCTCGAAAGTCTGCAAACGAATCCGAGTGTGCGCATAGCCCGCTGAGCAATGCGGTTAGTGTGAGAGGAGAAGCTGAGGGTGCGGTCAAAAAGTACACCAAGGTCATTAATTTCATCAACCCTATCCAACAGCACAGAATTCACAGAATAATGGTAGAGAAAGCTATGTGTTTTACGAGTAAAGGACACAACCCTAGTTTTGGAAGAATTGAGGGTAAGTCGATTCATCGCACACCAATCAGAAAAAGCAGATATGTCCGATTGCAACAACACGCAATCTTGAAAAGAATGTATTACCTTGAATATTTTTATATCATCAGCATAAAGAAGAAACGAGGAGTTCTTTATCGCCGAGGAAACATCATTAATAAAAACGGAGAAGAGAAGCGGGCCTAGTACTGAACCTTGAGGAACTCCACTCGTTGCAGGGTAAACGAAAGAAGTCTGTCCATTGACACTGACAAAGCAGAAGCGATCAAGGAGATAGTTGCGTAGGAGGGCTACGAGTGAGACTTCAACGCCAGAGAGTAGAAGTTTTTCAAGAAGTAGTGAGTGAGTAACAACGTCGAAAGCTTTGCTCATATCACAGTACACAGTGTCAACCTGACCCCTCTGAAGGACTGCTGCAGAGGCATACGTCATAAACGTGACTAGGTTGGTAGAAGTAGAGCGGCCCGACATGAAGCCATGTTGATTCGGTACTATGATATGTTTGAGATGGAAGGAAAGTACGCTGTGCAAAGCTAATTCGAAAAGCTTAGAGGTTGCACATAGAAGAGAAATCGGACGATAATTGGAAACATCAGATTTGTTTCCAGACTTGAAGACAGGAAACACGCGTGCCATTTTCCACACGCGAGGAAAGGCAGCATTTTTTAAACAGTTATTATATATGGCAGTCAGTACTGGTACGAAGATATAACTGAAGGCTTTTATTATGGCAGCTGGAATACCATCAGGTCCAGGAGACAAAGATGGTCTCAGACGCTTAAGACTCTCAGTTATCAACTCCTCGTCAAAGAGAATGGAATTAGATAGTGCACCAGAAGGGAGGCAAACGGAATCACAATGTGGATGTTTGTAAACGGAGGAAAAATGTTGTGCAAAACTGTCGGCAACATCCCGAATTTCCGAACCCTGAGAGTCAACTAAGCTGATACTTAAATCTGATTTAATGGAACGCTTGCGAACGTAACGCCAGAACTGACTAGGACGATTTGAGGCATTCCTCTCTAAAGACTCAAGATAGGAGTCGTAGTCCCGCTTGTATAAGCGTTTGCAAAGAGAACGCACACGGCGAAACTCATCTGCCCAATTGTGAAACCCAGGGCGTTTCGCTTTACGATGGGCCCGTTCCTTGAGCTTTAACGCCGTTATTAGTTCCCTTGAAAACCAGGAAGGGAACTTCCTACGCGTAGGAGTATGCAAAGGTATGTACCGACGCATACCATCAAGAACTATTTCTGTAAAGCGACTGACTTGTCCATCTGAATCATTAATGTCATTTAAAAGGGACCAGTCGACGGAAGAGAAGAAATTGAAAAGACCGACATAATCACCACGTGCATACGCGAAACGGGGCGAATTCCCCACCCGATCTGAATTAGTAGAAGGTGAGGCAGAGAGAGCAGTAGTAACTAGAAGCGGAGGGTGAAATTTGTCACAGCGAGTCAGCGGTATGTCTGAACTCGAGACTCGAACACTTTCAAAATTCGATAGACAGATGTCAAGAATATTACCGCAACAGTTTGCAATGAAATTGTGTTGCTGCAAAGAGTTAAAGGCTATAAAATCAAGTAGAGCGTTACACTTACTTAATATGTAATGATTGTTGTGAGAAGAAATAAGTGAGTTCCAGTTGATACCAGGAGTATTAAAATCACCTAAAATAAGAAGTTTGTGTTTGCTATGACGGGTTATAACATGTTCGATTGAGAGCAGAACATCATCATAGGCTGAAGGAGGTAGATTCGGAGGAATGTAGAAAGCTGCAAGTAAAAGTTTTTCATATCGATTTAAAGTGAGCTCGAGCCACACACATTCTTCAACAGTTTCCAGATCGGAACGTCGAGCACACTTCACAAAACTGTCAATAGCAATGAGCACTCCACCTCCTCTTGATTTGGGACCTGTTTCAGGGCGGTCGCTACGAAAAACAGAGTAATTATTTGGAAAGAAATCATTGGAAGGAATATCACTTGACAGCCAGGTTTCGGTAACCACAACAGCGGTATAACAAGAGGACAAGACGCTAGAAAAAAATTCTGATCCCTTAGTCCGAAGACCTCGGGCGTTTTGATAATAGATATCCAAATTAGGGGCCACTGCAATTTTGCGTCAGTTCAGAGGGATGAAGCATATCGTCGTAAAGCTTCCCACGAAAGTCCTTGTATATGCAGCCCATCGGCCACATCGAAGGCTCAACAAGCTTACTGTAGGATTCTTCATCAATTTCAATATGGAAGGACGAGTAGGAGTCGTACCTTGTTTTCAGCTGCCGGCAGGAAATGGGAGTAATATTCACTGATTTTAGATGGTTGGTAAGGTCTACCGATGTAGTATCGGGACTGAGTTTAGAGACGAAAATAGTCTTCGGACGCTTCTTTTGGTAAATGGCAACGTTCAGGACAGATGAGCTCGATGCGCCAGTAATGGCTCGACTTCGGTGCTTCTTCATCGCACTGGGTAAGTCAACCGCACGGCGAGGAGCAGAGGCAGAAGATGAACAGGTAATATCTCCAGGAGTCATCCCTCGATGAAGAGCGGCGGAGTAGTCCACCGATGGCTGCTCCTCACGGGTAGGATTGCCCACGGAGACAACGAGAGGACGCTCGACGAGAGGACGCTCACACTGCGAAGCAGCGCACCGCACAAGCTCCTGGCGTAGGCCGTGAACATCGGCACGTAGAGAGGCGATAACCTCGGCTTGTTGTACGAAAGCCCGCGAGTTCTCTACACGAAGGCGCTCGTTCTCTTCCCGTAGCTGGGCAACCTCATCGCTCAGAAAAGAGATTCCCTCAAGCGCGTCGAGGAGGAGAGCCCGTAGCGAGGCAAACTCACCGCCATGTTCGTCGGTCGCGGCTGAAGGGGGAAAACCGGTCGGGTGGCTGGGCAGGAGCGGGGCACCAGGGACTCTAGCACCACCGTCGCTAAGCCTAACACCGTCAGACGACGACGACGCACACAAATTACACAAGAATGGCCGAGAGCCGGACTTCAGAAGTTGCAGCTCGTCATCCGCCCAGGTGACGCACTTCGTGTGAACACGTTTCGCACAGTCGGCACATCGTAAAAACTGCTGCTTGCCAAAAAACGGGCGGGAGCACAGCGCACATGCGTCCTTACTGGGCGCCATCTTGGAAAAAAAAAAAAAAAAAAAAAAAAATAATAATAATAATAATAATAATAATAATAATAATAATAATAATAATAATAATAATAATAATAATAATATTATTATTATTATTATTATTATTACTATTATTATTATAATTATAATTATTATATAATAATAATAATAATAATAATAATAATAATAATAATAATAATAATAATAATAATAATAATAATATTATTATTATTATTATTATTATTATTATTATTATTATTATTATTATTATTATTATTATTATTAAAGAACCCCAGGTGGTCGAAATTTCCGGAGTCCTCCACTACGGCGTCTCTCATAGCCTGAGTTGCTTTGGGACGTTAAACCCCACAAACCAACCAACCATTATTATTATTATTATTATTATTATTATTATTATTATTATTATTATTATTATTATTATTATTATTATTATTATTATTATTATTATTATTATTATTATTATTATGCGATGCACCGTAAACGCTTTCGCGGACATTTAGTGCATGTGGTGGGTTGACGGAATGAAGCGCGTGTCTGTATCGGGCGGTCGTGCAGAACAGAGTACTGATATCCACCGCGGCACACGCACATCGCCACTGTTTTAGACTGCCGCAATGAAAAAAATCGAAAGTATTTATTAGCACAATGACAGCCTCCCTTTACGAGCGCAGATGGTCATCCCCGATTAGTCATCGCGGTGGAATTCCAAGCTTTTTGGGTGTTTCTTGCACCTCATTCCGGTTTTGTACCGAAAAAAAAGTAAATAAACGTCGCGTTTGGTTTTGACATAGGACATCGTTTTCTTCACACCTTCGAACACGTCAGTTGGTTTTAGTAAAGTAAGTAGAGGAGGCTCAGAATTTTTGCCTCCGAACGGCTGAATGTCGATTGACACCACCGAAATGAAATATGCGACGATGTGTGGAGTGGAAATCACATGACAGTCTGATTCGGCGCGCAGTTTTGACGTCGAGGTCACCAGCGGCATTTTTCTTTTTTTACTGAAAGCATTTCCGATAACAAACATGCAAAGCAGTAAAAGAAAATAAAACCAAAGACTAACGCTAGTTGTAATCCTTACTGCTTAGCATCAAGGAGCCACGTGGTCTTACTCAAAAAGAATCAGAAATTAAGCGTAGTAGCACAGCTAGCAGTGCGAAAGCAATTCCAAGCAAACACGCAGAAGACACGCGGCAAGATCTACCAAGGCAGTAGTTGTTGCTTCCCTCAGGAGCTAGGAGCCTGAGCCTTGCACGAAGGCACATTCACTAACTGGGCTGAACCTGTTCAATCCGTTTCGAAATGAATTTTGATAACACTACCACGTCAATGCGATGTAGACAGCTATATGTCGAGACCTTGCGGTGAAACCCACAGTTGACCGCGTTGAGTTATCGCTATAGCTTCGTTCCCACGTGTAGGGAACATCACCCATTTTTGCTGTGCACAGATAACAAATGGCGACCACGCCTTGCAGACTTTTTTTTTTAGTGATAGGAAGGCAAATTTCCACTTCTTTGCAATGATAAAATCGGAAATAAATGGGAGAGAATGAAAACATAATGTTCAAAAAACAAAATGACTTGAAACAGCATCGCCGCAGAAGAAGCTGCATAAATAGTCGCAGCATGTGCTATTTTCTTGGTTTAGACAAATTGCTTCAAGGGTCTATCAACTTGCATCTTGAACGTTCACGAGCATACTTCAGCCGACTGATTGGAAAGTCATTCTAAGGAGTTCTTGTGTGGAGAAAAAACGCAGGAGGATAAGGGTTAGGTGCAACAAGTGGCCCTGAACCAGCTCTGCCATTGTTCAACTCTAATCCTGCTGAAACGCTGCATGGCATAGTGAAACAACAAAACATTGGGGTGAGGTCAATGAATTGCCACCATGATTGATCTCATGATAGAGGAAGAGAGAAGGACAGGGCCTGGACATTTTGGGCAAGGGCTAAAAATATACAGGCACGAGAGCAGGCAAAGCGCTTTGTCCCATGTCTCTCGACCATCCCTGCCTCTTTTTTGCGCTTTGTCAAAATGAGCAAACTCCACCAACTATACTCCGTTTCATACATCAAGTGCAACACTACCAAAGCTACAGCTCTTGTTCGCGCTCTGCGCATCCGCGATAAAAAGTAGTGCCTGCTCTTGACGAGAGAAAATAATAGTTGCTTTGTCTGCAAGCTTAATACATTTTACATTTGCTATCAACTTCATAAAAAGCACTTTTTTTAGGGAGAAAAGGTCGGATTCGGCTAATTTGTATGTTTTTTTATGTCGTTTTTGTTCGTGCCGCGTTTTGCTGCCCCGCAACCTTGCCAGCTGTGCCACCAGATGGCGCTGGCTGTGCCCTCCGCACTGCGCATCTCTTTTTGAGAAAATGGTTTTTTAATGGTTCTTTGGTGCGCATTTTTTCTATAAGATCCGCTCTGTGAAGATGTCTAAGCATGCGAAGCATGTTATTGCAAACGTGTATGCTCGGAATAGAGCCCGTTTCGGCAGGAACCACTCGCCTACAGAACGAGCGCGTAGTGATATGCCTCCTGTTTTTTTTTTCTTGCGGACTACTTGCGTAGCTTTCGCTGCGTTGCACCTGATGAATGAAACGGAGTATAGCCTAAGAAACAGCATTGCAGAGAGACAGTGTGCCTAAAGCTCACAACCGCTTTTTGTAAGCCTACAAAAGCTAGTAAATTCAGACTAGATTGACCAAAATTGACCACAATAATCTGGGCATGCACTGGGAAAATGTTTCGTCTAACATGAAAATGAACACATTCCGATGCCTGTGCTGCTTAGCATTCGTCAAGTTTTTTCTCTCAGTGTGGCGATTGAAGAAAGTATAAAGGCATACCACTTCCCCAAAGTACATCCAAAATTGCGTCATGTTGGGGGTAAAAGTGGCGTGAGGGGAAGGGAACTACTGGAATACATAAGCCCCGACTCCAAACACACATGCTTCATGCACTGCCGCGCTAACGTCGTCGCACGGGTCAGCCAAAGCCGGTCTGCGCATGCACGCAGCGCCTGCGTGCAAAGCGAGCTCTAAAGGCCGGAATACATGGAGCGTTATTGCCGCGTCAAACCGGCGTTTTACGCCCGACGGCGCACACTTGACGCCCCGCGTCAGAAAAAACGCGCGCCGCCACCGATCTGGCCCTGCCAGATATTTGACGTGCGGGCGGCGCGGCGTCCTCTCGAACCGGAAACTACTGTCGACGCGAGCCAATAGGAGCGCGGAAAGCTGGCAGTTCCGGTTTGAGCGCCCGCTGTCAACATGGCTAGAGTCCCTAGAAGTATTTGCTAGTCTGCCGTCCGAGCGTGGTTCCCTATGGAACCGGTTGGCCGCTTCCCGGATGAAAGCGCAGGGGGCGCTGTACGCATTCGGAGCGTGGTCGCGTTGTGTACGTGGTGCTGTGGCGGTTGTGCCGTACTGCGAATCTGCGCCGCGCTGATCCGTTTGTGCCGTGGCAAGGCTCGTGCACCACTTGCACTTTTTTTCGCTCGCGGGCCGGAATGCGCGCAAATTAGCTAGCATGTGTGCAAGTGTGCCTTTTTTATGGATATGTGATCGCGTCATGTTCAGAAAACGGGGTAAGCGTGATAGCACATGTTTCTTGCCCGGGTGCAAGACCGGGTAGCGCTCGTGCAAGGTGAAATGTTCTCTCTTCAGGACACCGAAAGACGCAGGGAAGAGGCAAGAGTGGGAGCGCAACATCAAGCGCGGCTGCAAAGGCAATAACATTGTTTATTGTCTCAGCTAGGGCATAAAGGAATATGCAAAACGAAAGTTAAAAGGCGTAATGAATGAAAGAAAATAGACTGGCTGTGTTCAAATAAAATTCAAGAGAGAGCGATGATAAGGCCCTTGCGTGCAAGCAATGTACGAAGATGGGTTGCTCGGTGAAAGGCCCACTGCCGTCAGGTGCCGATATTGTCGGCTTCAGTGGCGGGCAAACCCACAAGTGGTGAATATCTTCCTCATTATTTTGTGAGTTGCAGACAGGAAATCCTGGACGTTGATATAAATATCGGTATAAAGAAATATCGGATGATCCTGATCGGGGTTGCCCTCACATTACTGTAACACGAATAAGCTAGTGTCGACATTTGTGAGCGACACTTCAAACCCTGCTTTATTGAGCGAAGTTTTAAGACAGGTAAAGGTAATTGAGATTCCACGGGATGTTACGCAACTCACGAAGGATGCTATCTCAACGCTGTTTCCTGACACTCCAAAATACTTGTTGAAACCCCTGCCTCTCAAGAGAAAGGAGCGCAACTTGTACGAGCAAAAACAGTCAGTAGGGAGACCTGCAGAGAAAGAAAAAAAGTGCACTGATCCTGGAGCATCAGTGGAGCCAGTTGAAGAATACAGCGGTGGTGGATCGTGTGACGCGAGCCTGCCCCAGGAATGCAGAAACCTGCATGCCACCGCCACTGGGGACAAATGTCGATCTTTCTGATGTTGAACAATGAACATTCGAGGACGAATCTCCGGAGGCAATTGCCATCGGCGAGTTCTGTTCCATCGCAGTGGTGAAGCTGCCATGAATGCTGCTGTGTGCATTCGAGGAGACAAAGTCAAGGAGATAGCTGTAAAGTCGACAGAAGAGGTAATTAATCTTATTCAGGACATTGCGAAACTCAGCTTGTGTCCTGGCAGCGGATTGAAGCCTATTACCAAGACCTTTCCCACCTACAATGGGCGTTGCTTAATTTGCGACGAACTGTACCATTATTTCTGATGCAACATGCATATATAGCCTGCAAATACTTGCGAAAGTTAACTCAGAACACCCTGTCAAGAAGAAGAAAAAATTAAGAAACAGACTTCTATGTCTCGAGCAGTTTGTCGTACGAAGGACAATGTGGCAAAGCTGGTAAAAGCTCTCGGTGAAATGAAAAATGAAAATGAACACCTTCAAGGACAGAGTTTGAAAGAAGTGTTAGTGCCCTTCCTCTCAACTAACAGCTGGCTGTAAAAATATGTTTTAGAGGTTGCAAAACGGAAGTCAACAAAAGTGATGGCACATTCTGATGAGTGGCTACTAGGCTTCCTAAGTACATGCCTATCAGCAGTTTGCCTGAAGCGCGGTGCGATTTGAAGGGCTCGGGTTCCCATCTTGCGTGCTTTAATTGTGCATGCATCCGAAAGTTTCTAGTTCTACATACGTGTTATAACTTAGCTAAGCGTCCGAAGAAGTTAAGAGGAAACTATAGCGTGAATGAAAACGCCGGCGACAGCGCTCTGTTGCTCGCACACATGGTCCAATTGGAGCCTAAAATGTGCGTCTAGTATAGTTCTCCATGCAATCGCAATTGTTTGCACAAAATCCTCAGAAGTCTTCATTACAATACGGCACGGCGGTAGCTTCAGCAGGATAATAGGGTATAAAAAGCAGCTTCGTTTCTACATCGGCTCAGGGGCATGCGCGCAAAACTTCGCTCACGAAAAAAAAAAGTCGCATCCGTGGTTATGCCAACAACTCGGCTGCGAATTCAATATTACGACTAAACTGAAATCAAAGACAGAAATCAAAGAGCGGCATCGCATCTACAAGGCACCTGACAATGAGCATGCAGCGAATGCATTTCGAAGCGCACGGGCGCGCGCGTCGTCTGCTCCGTCAGCAGTGGCGCACTCCGGTTCACCGCAGCGCCACCACGGCGATCACTCAGCGGCAGCCCTCGCCGCGGCCGGCGGACGACAGACTAGCAATATTTCTAGGGACCCTAACATGGCCGCCATGGCTGACGAGGTATGGGGCAGTTTGGCCGCAGAAATGTGATTATCGTAAAAATAAACGCTTAATCAAGCACGGAATGTCGCTTTTTTGTGAATATACGACCTGCTCTCGAATCGTTGTGTGTTTGTTTGCTCCCTGGAGTGAAATTTGTAAAAATAAAAAAGAAAACCGTGCCGCTGGTATCCGAGCGGGCATTCGAAATATCTTCGTTCATTCGAGCGAGCCAAATCCTTGCGCACCTATGTAAGCTTTCTACATTTAGCACAGTAGCATTAGAATGAGCACTTTCGGGATTTTACCACAGGGGACAGCGTCGCTTCTCTCACGTACCTCGCTCTGCGGTTATTTCCAATCGCTGCTGCATTTGCTTTCGCAACCAGGGATCCGTGGCGGCGCTCCCGCCGCTTCGTCCTTCCATGTATCTCGAGCTGGGCGTCGCGTCGGCGCGGCAGTTTTCGACGCGCGAAAATCGTGGAAAAAAACGCCGCATGTATTCCGGCCTTCGAGCTGGGCGTCGCGTCGGCGCGGCTGTTTTCGACGCGCGAAAATCGTGGAAAAAAACGCCGCATGTATTCCGGCCTTAAGGCCGGAATACATGCGGCGTTTTTTTCCACGATTTTCGCGCGTCGAAAACTGCCGCGCCGACGCGTTAAGGCCGGAATACATGCGGCGTTTTTTTCCACGATTTTCGCGCGTCGAAAACTGCCGCGCCGACGCGACGCCCAGCTCGAGATACATGGAAGGACGAAGCGGCGGGAGCGCCGCCGCGGATCCCTGGTTGCGAAAGCAAATGCAGCAGCGATTGGAAATAACCGCAGAGCGAGGTACGTGAGAGAAGCGACGCTGTCCCTTGTGGTAAAATCCCGAAAGTGCTCATTCTAATGCTACTGTGCTAAATGTAGAAAGCTTACATAGGTGCGCAAGGATTTGGCTCGCTCGAATGAACGAAGATATTTCGAATGCCCGCTCGGATACCAGCGGCACGGTTTTCTTTTTTATTTTTACAAATTTCACTCCAGGGAGCAAACAAACACACAACGATTCGAGAGCAGGTCGTATATTCACAAAAAAGCGACATTCCGTGCTTGATTAAGCGTTTATTTTTACGATAATCACATTTCTGCGGCCAAACTGCCCCATACCTCGTCAGCCATGGCGGCCATGTTAGGGTCCCTAGAAATATTGCTAGTCTGTCGTCCGCCGGCCGCGGCGAGGGCTGCCGCTGAGTGATCGCCGTGGTGGCGCTGCGGTGAACCGGAGTGCGCCACTGCTGACGGAGCAGACGACGCGCGCGCCCGTGCGCTTCGAAATGCATTCGCTGCATGCTCATTGTCAGGTGCCTTGTAGATGCGATGCCGCTCTTTGATTTCTGTCTTTGATTTCAGTTTAGTCGTAATATTGAATTCGCAGCCGAGTTGTTGGCATAACCACGGATGCGACTTTTTTTTTTCGTGAGCGAAGTTTTGCGCGCATGCCCCTGAGCCGATGTAGAAACGAAGCTGCTTTTTATACCCTATTATCCTGCTGAAGCTACCGCCGTGCCGTATTGTAATGAAGACTTCTGAGGATTTTGTGCAAACAATTGCGATTGCATGGAGAACTATACTAGACGCACATTTTAGGCTCCAATTGGACCATGTGTGCGAGCAACAGAGCGCTGTCGCCGGCGTTTTCATTCACGCTATAGTTTCCTCTTAACTTCTTCGGACGCTTAGCTAAGTTATAACACGTATGTAGAACTAGAAACTTTCGGATGCATGCACAATTAAAGCACGCAAGATGGGAACCCGAGCCCTTCAAATCGCACCGCGCTTCAGGCAAACTGCTGATAGGCATGTACTTAGGAAGCCTAGTAGCCACTCATCAGAATGTGCCATCACTTTTGTTGACTTCCGTTTTGCAACCTCTAAAACATATTTTTACAGCCAGCTGTTAGTTGAGAGGAAGGGCACTAACACTTCTTTCAAACTCTGTCCTTGAAGGTGTTCATTTTCATTTTTCATTTCACCGAGAGCTTTTACCAGCTTTGCCACATTGTCCTTCGTACGACAAACTGCTCGAGACATAGAAGTCTGTTTCTTAATTTTTTCTTCTTCTTGACAGGGTGTTCTGAGTTAACTTTCGCAAGTATTTGCAGGCTATATATGCATGTTGCATCAGAAATAATGGTACAGTTCGTCGCAAATTAAGCAACGCCCATTGTAGGTGGGAAAGGTCTTGGTAATAGGCTTCAATCCGCTGCCAGGACACAAGCTGAGTTTCGCAATGTCCTGAATAAGATTAATTACCTCTTCTGTCGACTTTACAGCTATCTCCTTGACTTTGTCTCCTCGAATGCACACAGCAGCATTCATGGCAGCTTCACCACTGCGATGGAACAGAACTCGCCGATGGCAATTGCCTCCGGAGATTCGTCCTCGAATGTTCATTGTTCAACATCAGAAAGATCGACATTTGTCCCCAGTGGCGGTGGCATGCAGGTTTCTGCATTCCTGGGGCAGGCTCGCGTCACACGATCCACCACCGCTGTATTCTTCAACTGGCTCCACTGATGCTCCAGGATCAGTGCACTTTTTTTCTTTCTCTGCAGGTCTCCCTGCTGACTGTTTTTGCTCGTACAAGTTGCGCTCCTTTCTCTTGAGAGGCAGGGGTTTCAACAAGTATTTTGGAGTGTCAGGAAACAGCGTTGAGATGGCATCCTTCGTGAGTTGCGTAACATCCCGTGGAATCTCAATTACCTTTACCTGTCTTAAAACTTCGCTCAATAAAGCAGGGTTTGAAGTGTCGCTCACAAATGTCGACACTAGCTTATTCGTGTTACAGTAATGTGAGGGCAACCCCGATCAGGATCATCCGATATTTCTTTATACCGATATTTATATCAACGTCCAGGATTTCCTGTCTGCAACTCACAAAATAATGAGGAAGATATTCACCACTTGTGGGTTTGCCCGCCACTGAAGCCGACAATATCGGCACCTGACGGCAGTGGGCCTTTCACCGAGCAACCCATCTTCGTACATTGCTTGCACGCAAGGGCCTTATCATTGCTCTCTCTTGAATTTTATTTGAACACAGCCAGTCTATTTTCTTTCATTCATTACGCCTTTTAACTTTCGTTTTGCATATTCCTTTATGCCCTAGCTGAGACAATAAACAATGTTATTGCCTTTGCAGCCGCGCTTGATGTTGCGCTCCCACTCTTGCCTCTTCCCTGCGTCTTTCGGTGTCCTGAAGAGAGAACATTTCACCTTGCACGAGCGCTACCCGGTCTTGCACCCGGGCAAGAAACATGTGCTATCACGCTTACCCCGTTTTCTGAACATGACGCGATCACATATCCATAAAAAAGGCACACTTGCACACATGCTAGCTAATTTGCGCGCATTCCGGCCCGCGAGCGAAAAAAAGTGCAAGTGGTGCACGAGCCTTGCCACGGCACAAACGGATCAGCGCGGCGCAGATTCGCAGTACGGCACAACCGCCACAGCACCACGTACACAACGCGACCACGCTCCGAATGCGTACAGCGCCCCCTGCGCTTTCATCCGGGAAGCGGCCAACCGGTTCCATAGGGAACCACGCTCGGACGGCAGACTAGCAAATACTTCTAGGGACTCTAGCCATGTTGACAGCGGGCGCTCAAACCGGAACTGCCAGCTTTCCGCGCTCCTATTGGCTCGCGTCGACAGTAGTTTCCGGTTCGAGAGGACGCCGCGCCGCCCGCACGTCAAATATCTGGCAGGGCCAGATCGGTGGCGGCGCGCGTTTTTTCTGACGCGGGGCGTCAAGTGTGCGCCGTCGGGCGTAAAACGCCGGTTTGACGCGGCAAAAACGCTCCATGTATTCCGGCCTTTAATGCTGTAATCTGTCCCTGCCAGATATCTGGCGCGTGCTACACGCGTCGAAAACTAGCGAGGGGTTGGGACCGCGCGGCTGTCCCCTACTCCGTTCTTCTCGTCCTGAAGTTCACTTAGCTCCCCCTGCTTCTTTTCTTCACAGAATAGTTTTCTTCACGGTTTTCAAATTTTCTCAGTCCGCGCGAGAGGGTGAGCGAGCCAGCACCACGAACATGCAGGTGCATTCCCCTTTGGGACGCCTGCCGTGACGGCGGCGTTGACATCGCGGCGCATGGAAAGTGCTTTGGAGTACCCGCTTTATTTATGGCAGTTACGAGGGTTTACCTACAGAAGGAATGTGAGGATTGACAGCCATGTTTGTCAGTTCTTCGATTTTCCGTACTGTTTGCTCGGGCTGTCTTTCTTTTTTCCATCAATGATGAAACAAACCCTTCACACATTCGTGGATACAATGTTTGCAAACAGTGTAAGCTCGCCAGTACTTGTCTAAATGGGGCGATCCCCCCCCCCCCCCCCTTCTTCATTGGAACCGCAGATGAATCAACAATGGCATCTTATTGCACGATCCCCAGACATGTAAAAAGAATTCCGGGGCTGGTAAATTTCGAATTATGAAATCATTGTCAAGAAACACATGTGCTAGTTGCAAAGCGGCGCATATTTAGATAACTGCTCGTGATGTCTCCCTTTTCTGGTCGTCTTATTGCTCAGAATATGGTTATTTATTTTATTTACATTACCCCTCAGGGAGGCATTACATATATTTTGAATATATTTCAGAAATATCATGTTGCACTCACGCTCTCGAGGGCTGCTAGTATGGCAGTCCGCTTTCTCAATGCACCTTATAGCTAAAAATGTCGCAACAAGAGCGCAGACTGACTTGAAACTAGAGCTCGCGGTAGTTATTATAGCTGGAGTACCGTTACCAATGTACGCTTACTACCAGCGCTGGTGCACATTCGCCTTCAGCCCACCTGCTCATGTTGCTGTATATAGCTCAATGAGCTCAATCTAAAACATCAATCTATTCGTTGTGTCGTCTTCTGACCTGTGCTCCCGTCCACGTTCCGCGCTGTTACCTCAAGATGCATATTCAACACGCCCAAGCTGCTATTCTAAATAAAAACAAAAATGGGGGAGGGGGAGGGGCGGTTAGCTTACCGTCAACACTATATAGCCTCGTGTGTTTCAATGGAAATGCCTCCACCCCCCCCCCCCACCCCCCACCCCCACCAGGGAAAAAAGAAAGCGGTCAGCGCGTTATGAAAAGGAAAGTGCGCACACCCGCATATATCAGCGCGCGCGTTCTTTTTTTCTACTTTTATTACAACAGAATAATTACCGACGATTACGTTACTTCCTAATGCGAAATTTGAGCATATCTCATTGGCTGTTCCAGCTTTCGGATAGATTGAGGCAAAGACAACTTTTTTATTTTATTTTTCACACGTATTTCTTCAAGAAACACTCCACTAACAGTTCTTGACTGTCATGAAGGAAGCTTTGTGGATCAGGAGTTCGCGTAAGGCAGCGTGTGGACCTGTAGGAGCGTTGCGCAGCGAAGAGATAGCAGCGACTGACTGATGCCGCTGACGCCGCTAGCGAGTCAAGTCAACGTGGCTCTGCGTTTCGGCTTAGGATGTATGCACCGTGATCCACTTACACCGGAAAACACCGTCGCCGCCACAAAGGAAAAAGGTAGGGGAAGGGGGGGGGGGACACGCAGCGGCGAATGGTGGCAGGAGCGTGCGCTGCCCTGGCTGCGGAGCTGGTTACGAGGGACAACGCAGACGGCGACGCGAAACGCAGGAACGGGCGCCAAACAGCTGGGCTCTAAAACAAACAAAAAAAAAAAACGCTCTTCAGCACGCCAAATGGCCACATCAGGGCAGCGCGAGGAAGTACATGTCCGGACAAATTCTAGGGGCAGTAAGTAACCGAAGGGCGTCTTGCATTATTCTTTTGTTGCACATACAACGACAGAAACGAATCCTTTCACTCCAAAGAATGCCTCAGTGGCAGCCAGTTATGCATTTTACCATGGTTAGCACGAGTGATTGCCGTTCTATGCTTGTTATGAAAGCAGGTGATGCTGGTAGTGAATAAATAAATAAGTAAATAAATATATAGAAAGTACACTGGATTCGCAACGCAGCAAAGACGTACATCTAACCAATGAAGAGTACAGATGAGATTCAAAGGGGAAGGGTCGAGAAGGAGTGGTCTAACGCGTTTGGAAACTAACCCGCTTCTACTGGCGACATTGCCTCATAACTGCCTGCTACCCTCCCCTCTCCAATTCATTTCCCCCCAAATTTAGCCTGAATGCATTGCGGCAGCTGCCTGGTGCTTACCCTTTTGGTAGGTATTTCACACCTATTTCGCAATGCCGACTCTCCTCTCTAAGGTAAAATGAAATTGGCCATCGCCCTTTTCTCAGCTCATTAGGTTACCAACGTCAGTTTCTATGGTTAGAAAAGCCCGAACTAAAAAAAAAAGAAAAAAGAAAATGATTACTGTTGATTGAAACCGACTTTATTGAAATTTTATTATGTGGAATAACGTTTGATAAACGTAGTTCTGCACCAGAGAGCTCGCAAGAATATCCTACTATAAATGCTATAACTTCAAAAGTGATAACAGCTCAAAAGTTGGGTATCAAAGGAAAGACAATACAGGTGTCGATTTCAGCCAGAGTTCATGACGAAACCACCAAAGATGTATACTTCGTCTCACAAAATGTTTTTAGTACTGCGAAAGGCCGGGGCGCCATGGACCAAGAGCACTTGGACACTTGCGCGCGAGCGAGGCAAACGCGTTTCCCTTTTTTTTGTACTTTGTAACTAATGTACAAAGCTCCCCCTGTACTTTCTTGCTATAGCTCCCCTCTGCACTTCCCCTCGCTTTCCTCTCCCCATCATTTTGCTTTCCCACCGGCTGCAGCTTGGGCGCTTCAGATTTTAGATAGCAGTTGAAGCGGCCGGCAGCACTCTTTTCCTTCCTTTTGTTTGAATAACCACTATCCACACCACCTATAATAGGCAATTGTGCTCCCACTGTCGCCCTTGCCGATTCGAGGGGTGTGTCGGAGCACAATTACCTATTACAGTGCGCATTTGAATGGGCCAGGGAGCCCCCGCCTTTAGCAGTGGTTCAAATCTCTTGTGAGTCAAAGTATAGTATACAAGGGCCACATAAATATCTTCCATCATATCGCACCTTTCCATTTTTGGTATCCACTTGAGCTATCGTGAACATATGTCGACGATGTATGATCAACTCGCTCAAGCTTCCACTCTATCCAGAACAGTGAACAACAACAAAACGAGGTGGTACGTTTCATTTACGTTACGCACATTCGGTCATGGCCGAATCGAGCGGCGGCGGTCCGCGTCGCCGCTCAAGTTCAGCCGTGGTAAGGCAAGCTAGCACCCCGAAGTCCTGCTATCCGCTGTAGTCAAGCTAAGAACAGGTGAACGCTTCCCCCTGCGCACGGCGGGGAGAAGAATGGGGCTTTGAAAATGCACCCTCCAACAAAAGAAAGCTTCTCTACAAAGCAAAGGTTGGGTCCCTCGGCCAACTCGGGCCAATGCCGATAGGCACTTTCTCAGTCCTGAATCAGTGGCGTAGCCTGGTGGCAGAATTTGAACTAATTCCAAGATAGCCACCGTGGGACCCCCGCCAAAAATGAAGTGGGCTTGCATCGACAGAATACCAGCTGCTGGTTACAAAAAAGCCACTCTTACTGAAAATAGAGCTGTTATACGGTAGTAAAGAGGAAGAACAGGAATACAGGCATCGCCGCCACAGCCGAAACGGCCGAGGTTCGCAACTACAAACCACGTGACGCGCAAGAGATCCCGGAGGCTGACAAATGCGAATTACGATGACCGTTTGAATGCGGTAGTCGGTTTTGTCTCGAGTATGATAACATGCTTTTATCACACGTAAACGAAGGCGAAAACACGAAAAGACAACGTAAATGCTGCGAGCCAAATATAAAAATATACTCATTTCATCATCTTGTCGGCAGATGCTGCTTGTCTCGCAGCTAACACGGCGCTACAGGCGTCCTCTTAAGTTTCGGTTATGGTTCGGCTCAGGCACTTCGTGTGTGCTCGAATAGTTTGGTCTGGGCCTGCGGCGCCTGAAATATGAGCTCGGAGCAGCAGATGCACCTACCCCAAGTGCGTATCGAATGAAGATCATGACTCGGCACGCACCTGCGAAGTATTCTCCGCTTCGATCGCGCCAGCAATAACGGAATCTTTTCTTGCGTCATAGTGTGCGTCATCCTACCCTACTGCGTAGTAGCAAAAAACAGCTTGATATCGACCGGCGGGAACAAAAACAACCTCAATTTCTTATCGCAATATCTCAACCACAATTAGATTTTTTTGCTGCCGGATATGCGGCGACAGTGTCACCAAATGCCTTTTATCAGATTTTTGATAACATATTTGGGTGTCTTTAGTGTCCCTTTAAGGCCGCTACAGGCACGAACCAAATCCACAGTGAATGCTCCATCTGTATTTAAAACTGTGTATACCCGTGTGAACAGTTTGTAAGCGAAAGTCTCTTCTTTTCCACCCGAGTGACGTGACCTGTGCGACCCACGATGCCTACCTAGCCCACATATGCGCAGTAGGCTGCCCTGTAAGTCGCATAAGCAAAGAACCAAGACAGTCGTTTGGTAGTGCGCTCTACTGACTGCAGAATACCGGAACTTAAACGGCTGTATCCTGCTTCAGAAGCAGCCAGTGTTTTAAGAATAGCCCGATTCCAAACTGCTCACACCGCTTACCACATTGGGCAGTCTCGTTGAGTAGAGTCAAAGTGAATGCCTAGCCATAGGTGATCCATCATAGCAGCGAATGTCTCGGCCGATTCGCAGTGTTGTTTTTTGCACGCACTATTCTCGGCTTCCGGACCCTGTCATCAGCCCTAGACGCATTAAGCCATCTTATGAATTTTCCCCATGCGGAGAAAACGGGATTCGTTGGGGCAGAGGTGGTGTGAACAAAACCAGGCAGGATAGGAGCCGTTTTACTAGGCCTTACACTATTCAAAATCAAACGTAACGGATAAGAAAATATTACTTTAAAGTTTCTTTTTAGATGGCGACCTTAAGAATAATAGTCTTTGAAAGCACTGAGGAAGAATGTCGCGTGTGACGTCATAATTTACTTTACACCGATTTGTTCTGCATTAATTTTTTTTTCTCGCAGCATACTTTGGTTATTTTACTTTCGACCCCAAAAAATAACATAGCTTAGGTGAGAGTTGCATCTTCCACCATGCAGAAAAGCCAGACGTTTTTCAGCGGATACTCTACTGAATACAATGAGAATCCTACCAGGAGTGTGTGCCCATAACTTTGAATTCCCTTTTCAGGCAGATGAGGGGAAAGAAGGAAGCTACCGAACTGCTGCAATACACCTTGACAATACTCATTTGAGACTGACAAATTACTGTGCTTATTTTAAGGTTAAAGATACCCTCAAGCCATCATTTTAGCTTTTATTTTGCAGTCTAGTTCTCAGCCTTTTGGGAACAAAACTTCAACACGACATGCGCGGTCACAGTTACGCCGTGCAGCCTTCTCTTGGCTGAGGTAAAGATAGACCGCAGGGTCGACTTCTTAACTTCGGGCTCCATTGGAAAGAATGCCGTAAGAGACTCAGCATAATAGTTGATGTCCGGGGACACGCACGAGTCGTCGAATCGAGCTTGTTTCTGCAGCGAAGCGCTTGTGCACTCACCAGGCCGACCATTGTGCTGCCCATCTGGAAGACGTCTGTGTAGATGACGGAGAAGAGACCACCCAGCGCCGTGTAGAAGAGGATGACCACGGCGGACACTACGATGATCAGTTGGCTGTTGACGTGCACCACGGTGTGCACTGTGTCACCTGCAACGACCAATTTGGGCTCAGTTACTGGCAAAACAGGCGCGCTCGTAGTGGCGTTAGTTCTCTAACAATAGGGAAAACATGAAACCTGGGAGGCGCATAAACTCTTCCTTCAAAATGGAACGTGATAGCTTCGAAGGTCCTCGTCGTCGCCTTTCCAGCTTGTCGTTCGCTATCTCGCGTTTACCACGGGATTGACTCACACAACGACTGGTTGTGATATACTAAATTATTTTTTGCTTTTTTATTCGCATGTCAGCGTCGCTTTATATGTTATTACTCAATGTATTAAGCATACTATTATGTACAGTTACCATTAATATATGCCGTCTAGACACGCCAGTAAGACGGAGGAGGCCATACTGAATTACTAGTCCCAGTCCCTTCTAACACGCCTTCATCAAAGAGCCTTCGTGGCCTATTTTAGCGTATTCGCCTCGACACCAAAGGGCCCCTAATAGCCTCCCTAACTAGTTCCAATTTTATTTTTGTGTATTCTTGTTTGTCAGCATCACACGCCGCAGCTAACGCTCAGGTATCACCTTACACACATGTGACTCAAATTATTTGTTCGACAATAACTCTGTTTGTGGAAAGAAGGTTGGAAGAAAAAGAATCCAGTCCCCCTCAGTGGATCGGCAAACGCTGCCTTGCACCAACGCTATTTCAAAGGCGCGAGAGAAAAGCAGAGTTTGTCCCAATTACGCCCACACGCGAGCTCCTCACCGAGTGCGGAGAGTATAGAGGCCGTCCAGAAGACCTCGCCGAAGACGGCAGGCACGGTGAGGATGATCGAGATCCAGTTCCCATAGTGCTGCTGGAACGGATCGAGCATCGTCAGCGCCTTGGTGACACGCATCTTGCCCGCGAAAAACCAGCCGCCTGTAAGCACACGTGCTTTCGTTAAATCGGTGAGCGCCAGCTCTGAACGCGCACATATTGACGCTGACTGAGTGAGTTCGCGCTCGAGTAGGCTCTCGAAAAGTGCTTACCAAAAGACGTCGCACGTTGTATGGTTAGGTTCGTTGGGTTTAACTCTCTGAGGCGACTGATTAATGCCACTACTTCATCCCTTCCGAGCATTTCATTCATTTTGCGCATCTCACCAACAACATGCACTGTAGTGTGACGATTTTTGCTTCTTTCATCTAACCAGTAGAATAGTGGGTTTGACGTAGCCGCGATCGATTCATGATTGCCTCGCCACGAATAATAATGCACCCATCTGTCAAAAGTATCAGGCATATAACATCTCAATGTCTATACGTGATGCTTTTCTCGCGTGTGCTTCAAGATCAGCAAATGTGCAGTGACAAGCCATCGAGAAGCTGAGACAGGTTAATTCAATTTTGCTGCTCTTTAGTCGTGTTGTTAGAAGAGACACAGTCGCTTTATTTATTGGTAATAGGTGCTGTTCTTGGCATCTGAAATGTATCGACTCGATACACTGCGCTGATAACTGATGTTTAGCGTTTTTTCGTTGGCATAAATTTTCTTGATGTCCAGGCGAAATCTCTTAAACAACAGATGCCTTGCCAAACGAGTCATATTAAGAAATCCAAGCTCTGTTTTAAAGTACCTGCCTACCGCTCACTTTTTTCCCATCAGTGGTCGATTCACATAAAAGAAATGCTTCCAGAACTGAGGAAGAACATTTCTCAGTCTTTGCAAAAATGTGCTGAACTAATAATTCCAATTCACTATAAGCGCTCTCGTTTCTTTGCTCTATGAAAGTACACGTGGCAAGGTTTCGTTGTCGTCTAAGTTGAAGCTCTCCCCTGGTATCCCTGGAGTTAATTGGATGACAGCGCAAATAGAACTATCGCATAGCTCAATCAATGTCGTCCTCAAGATTGCTTGCATTAGGGTAGAGAAGCTTACGTGCGCACAGTTCTGTGGTTTGTGCCGTCTGCATCGCACAGAAGCACGTTCAGCTCAGCTCTCAGAAAAAGCATTCAATGTGAATTGTTCAGTTCTCCCTGGCGCATCTGTCTGACCGGTCTTGAGCCTGCTGCCTCGAAACACGAATGTTCGAAAGCCGTTGTGTTAACAGAAGATGACATAGGCCCTCGACCACTCAACAAGGGTTCGATCACGGCCGCGATGGCCGCGTTTCGATGGAGGCAATAAGCAAGGCGGCCGTGTACTGCCGGACCTCAATGCACGTTAAAGAATCCCATGCAATCTAATTTACTCGGAAATCTCTACTGCGGCACCCCAGAGCAGATTTAGGACGTTCAACTGTGTAAAAAAACCTAAAAACGTCGGGACACACACACGCACACACACATTTGTTAACGGCTCCCATCCGCAGCTCCCCTTTCGGAGGCATCTTCACTTACACGCACATCTCCACTCTATTTACTACTAATCTTTCAATTCGTAGTTATTGTTTTTCAAATACTGTTTAACATACAGTTGTAATTAGCCACCACCTTATGTTAAATACTACTCGAGATAGACATGAAGCCCCGCTTAACCAAGCCGTAGAACGTGCTTGATTGGTCGAGGGGTAGCATGTGTGAGTCGAAGCGCAATGACCCTGGAAGGTTCGATTTCCCTCACCTTCCCATCTAAATATAGGAGCCCGAGGTTGGCAAATCAGTCATGTCACGTGGGTAAATGATGTTTTACAACCCTGCAACGGATCGGTTCCCAGCAGCCATGCCAGCTGCCATTTGCTGTAGCCCTGCCTAACATTTTTGGCTCAGAACGTCGACGCCAAATTTTTCCTGTTGGCGGGGTATACTTATTGCTGGCGCGTTAACAAGCGATAACCGTTACTTTATAGCCTTTAGTTGATGCAGCTGTAGTGGTTGTTAAAGCCAAATATTAGCCTAGACTGAAAGCACGCACACATAAAACCTTGAAGTCTCCGGAAGAATTGTTTGATGTTTCTTTCACCTGTTTATCCATGTAAAAAACAAAACAAAAAAATTTTTTTCTTTCTAAAGAATTCTGTGTTTGTATTTCGGCCTCCACCTTACCGTTGATGGTTCAAGGTACGTGCCGGGCCCTGGACACTCAACAATAGCCGCCCGCAGTACGTCTAGCGGGCGTGCTACTAGCTAACAGAAGATAATTAAAAAACCAGCGTTGAATAAAGCATTAACAGGGATGCTTCTTATGGCCTCTGTACTCGTTACCATACGCATATGGTGCGTGCATCGTAACGAGTCACAGGTTTACATCTGAAAACCAGAATACTTAAAAGTGGAACGATGGAGCAAGAAAAAAATTAGCGCAGCGTATATTTATCTATTTTGCTACCTCTAGTAAAACACAACGTTTGAGCGAAATCCAGCACATGAAGAAATTAATGAATATGAAGAAATAAGCCTCTGACGCTGTGTGTTGTGACATACTCATTAATATCTACATTAATACGCTATTGCCGTCACACTCACATATGCCACATAAATAAACAAAATTTTGGCGCACCTTTACATCTGCACCTGCAATGACACTGGACCTTGGTGCATAATCTCTGCAGGCAGCCAGAGCGGTCCACACATGGTGCGGCGTGTACTTACCGACCATGAGGCTGAGCGCGTGGCCGAAGGGCGCTTGGCACCAGACTAGACCGCGCCTAAAGACCGTCTCGGCAGTGCCGTTGATGAAGACTCCACCGACCCAGGTCGCTGCATCAACAAAAGACACCACTAGTTTTTAGCGTGCGCGGGCACGAACGAGGAGTAAATAAATGTAGCGGCCAAATGTTTTCGGGAGATAATAATTTCGCATGATTACAAAAAAGAGGAAGTGGAGGGGAAGAGAGAGATTGTATACGATGATGACATAGGGAGAGGTACATGCAGTCATAATACTCATACGTATAGCGTCGGTAGCAAAAGTGGATGATTGTGCTCGTGACAACAGACTGATCGTAGCTCTGCCTCGCAGCTCAGCCGCGCGATATCGTTACCAGCACAGAGAGCATGCACGTGCTCGAGTAACTATAGGAATTTCTGGCAGCTGGCTTCCTTGGATGTGCCGAAATAAACTCCTTTGTCAGCACACGCATATCAACAAAAGTTCTGCTGCCCTCTATATCGCATCTTAAATAACTATCAAAGGACAGCCAGCGTTATTAATATGAAAGCATACTTACATCTCCCGCTGTTATCGACTCGAAGAAAACTATCCCGCCTCTCACTTTTTCATGCAATATACTTCCATAACTCAACATTGCACTCCTTATGGGTTCAACCACCATCCTACATTTTGTTCCGCCGTAACCACAGTCAAAAGATAATGATATTCCCCACTCAAACACAGTTGCTTATTCTAACTCGTTTCTTCCCCGCACCTGTAATGATTGGAATAACCTGTCTGTATCCCTAACAAGTATAACTGAAGAAGAAAAATTTAAATCCGCGCTACAAACTTTCTTTCTTGCATAGTATTAAAACCTATTGTATGGTTATTTGCTTATCTTCATTGTATACTATTTTGCTCATTCTATTTTTGTATTTTGTTATTTTTTTTGCACGTGTGCCGTCTTCCTACATTATCCATGTGCCTCGTTGTTCTTTTTTATGTGCTTTGTTTTTCAGAGATTTGTGCGCTTATTGTATTAACCTTCTGTTATATATATATATATATATATATATATATATATCCTCTATGCGCCTCTCCCCTCTGTAACGTACATCTGTACCCTGAGGATATTTTAAATAAATAAATAAAACTGCTGAGAAAAAGCCCTTTGGTTTCTATTACAATACATCGATGTGCTTGAATTGGTCAAGCTAACTGACAATAAACACGTGAGATTGAGAGTAAGCCCGCGGGCTCTTTGACAGTGCACAGTGACAGGGGTCTGGATTAAATTCGACCTCCTGGGTTCTTTAACCTGCGCTAACCTGTCATATCGCATCACACGGGGGTATTCTCGCAATTGACTTTGTATGAATTCGGCCGCTGAGACCGCGGTAGTCGAACCAGCGACCTTGTAATCGGCAGCTAAGCGCAAAAGCAAACGCGGCAAAAAGGGTCGGTGCGCTAATTTGGCGACAGTCTCACATTATGACACTATAGGCTTTGTGGCATGTGCCTGAAATGAAGAAAATGAATTGATAGTTGTCTAAAATATTGTCTCAATGATCCCAGAACCTTCTCTAGTCACCCTCCTACGGGAAAAATTAATACTTTAATGTGCACAGGAAAAGTACACAGCTTCACAACTCTATTCGCTTGGCCTATCCGTCTCATCTTCTGCCCCTGCAGAGTAGCAGTGGATTTGATATTACATCATGGCTATATTCGTTTGCTAGCGAGAGGCCGTGCGAAGATGGCGTAGATGATGCTATAGTCTAGGCTGCTACCGACAGAGGCCGTAATTTGTAACGTTCTGTAACGTTTCCCTTTATGCAAGCCCTCGGCGATTGGTCCCGCCTTTAAAGTGATTTAAGCCGGAGAGGGTGACCCCAGTAACAGAAAATAAGAGGAAAGAAAGAAGAGACATTTAAAAAAAAAGAAAGAAAAAACATCATTCGTTGTCGAGCAGCTCCGGCGATTTCGCAGAATTTCAGTAACCTCGCGGAATTCTGCGTCCACGAATTATTCTCAAATCAGCAAGAAGTGAAAGCTTAAGCAAGATAGTTCTGGGAAGTAAAGTAAGCCCTGCAGACGTGAGGGAAACGTCGGGGCTTTCGCTGCTTCGTATTTTGCTCGTCGCAGGAGGTTCGAAAGGCGCATACCTGTCATGGAGACGATTCCCAGGAGCAGGGGAACGTTACGGTTGGCGAGGAACAGGCGCAGCAGGTACTCATCATCCTCTGCTTTCTGTTCTCCTTTGCGCCTCCTGCGCAGTGTTCGGAAGGAGGAGAAGGGTCAATCTCCGCGCCCACCTCGCATGGCTCGCGGACAGCGCTGCACTTCTCGCTCCATCCTAACTTTACACCCAGAAGCAAACGTAGAATAGCACACGTCTGCCCAGGCCACGTGCGCACGTCAGCATTAACCCCTTTCGCGATTATCTCTATCAGCCGATGGACTTTACGTGTAGCCGTGAAGCGATGCCTGACCTTGTGATTGGCTGGCTACGTTAACTCGATCGTCTCGGATTATATTGTTCTGTCACAGCCATAAAATTGGCCGACGTTAATTTAGGACTCCGACTTCTGTGATAAAGAACCGACGCCCCTAAGAACAAACTTCGCAAATTTGCGGAAGCTCAAAAACGTAAATTGCCAGCTGCCAAGAATGGTACGAAGACTTCTCTGCGAGAGGATTCTATCACGGAAGACGCCATGGGCGCGCATTTGAAGTCATCCTGCACCACTGCTGGTGCGCCATAGAGAACATAATCAGTTGAAAAGAGCCCAAGGAGGCACCCAAGAAACACTGTATTCGAATTGAAGCCCCGGATGAGAACTAGGGTGCCTTCAGATGCAGTAAATATTTGCACACTTTTGAAAACGGTTTCCTGACGGCTGTTTCGTTTATCTTGACCACTTCTGCCCTCACAGAACCATCGCGCCAGTCGAGACAGTTTCTCATACTAGGAATTATAATTTCTTTTACAAAATTTTGATCGCAGTCTAGGATTCGCTACGTCAAGTGCACCAAAAAGTTTCGACACTGAAGGTTAAAGGTCAACGAAAACGCGACAACTTTAAAGGCGGCGTTATCCCCGCAATCAGGTGTGAGCGTTGTGAGCGAAAAATCCCGAGCATGCCTCTACAGGTCGCAGTTGGCTGATGACATGGCAGGGGTTATTCGCAAGATTGAGTGACGTCACTAGATTGGTTGGTTGGTTGGTTGCACAACTTTTATTTCCACCGGAAATGGCACTCCCGGCACGCCCACATTTTATTTCCCGGCACGCCCACATTTTCGTGACGTCACGACACGTTTAACCACACACAATACCTACCAAAGGGAAGTTGCGATGCAATTGGGTCTCGGTACTCTGTCGATGTCCGTAAAACGATTACTTCCCGCGTAAAGGCCGCCGTTTTCGAGAATTCTGTTAAACGCACAGAAGAAAGGCTCAGGAAGGAAGCATTCTGCCTGCTTTATTTTCCCACCCACTTTTCAAAAGCAATATATGGGTCAAACGGACAGATAAGTCAGTCCACAGCGTTAGCCTTGCACCCATTGTCAGTATCTCAGCTACCATGATTATCGCAGTCTTCTTATTAGTACAACGGCCCCTACCTGACGCAACAGCTTTCCATTCGAAGCCAGAAATTATTATCAGGCACCTGGCCACTCGACCAAGTAATTATATTTTCGGAACCGGCCATAAAAACGTGGACCTAAGTCTAACTCCTACCACCGGCGTGGCACTGCAGCCTATCTTATAGTCTGCTGCAGAGAAATGAATCACGGAGCTGGAATTGGGCTGCTTGGCTTCAAAGCACACTTTTGACATCAACCGAAAACCGGCGACATTACAATAAAAGAGGCGCGAGACACCAGGCTTACTTGTGTCGTCTTAAATTCTCCCGGGTTTGTCAGCCTCAAATCGCGTGCGTACTATTCTTAACTCTTCGTTCTTGGCTGTTATGAAAGCTACGATTCCAAAATGGAAGAATCGTCAATGCTGATCCCACTG
The DNA here is from genome assembly GCF_055883805.1 of Amblyomma maculatum. Taxonomy (NCBI): domain Eukaryota; kingdom Metazoa; phylum Arthropoda; class Arachnida; order Ixodida; family Ixodidae; genus Amblyomma; species Amblyomma maculatum. Next base: position 139,847,023 of record NC_139350.1, on the reverse strand, counting down.
TCAGGTTGTTCAACGATTAGCTGACTCTTTCTATTACGGTGAACTTATCGCGTTATCGCATTTGGCGAAGTTGCAGGGGCAGCAAACCTGCCCAGACCACTTCTTTCTTTCCGCACCTCCCTCCCTTCCGAAAACTAAAACGCTTTGATGGCTCAGTTCGCGGTACACTAAGGCATTTTCCAGCTCGCACCGAAGCGTCAGCAAACCCAGAAGTATAGGCAGCAGGCGCTCTGGGATAGCGGCACGCTCTTGCTGCTTGTGCCCCGTGACCGGTGACAAACCGCGACGATGGCCACTGCCGATGAAGAGAGCCAGACGGCCATAGTGACGTACCCACTAGAGTAGTTGTGTGACTGGTCTCCGTGAACCTTGCGTCCCGACCACACGCCTACGGAGAGGACGGCGATGTAGTAGAGGATGATGACCAGAGCTCCCAGGATGCTCACCGACATGGCTTCCCTGCGTCGTATTTGTTCGCCGTTTACGCCAGCCTTCGTGAATGGCTCGTGCACCCGACCAACGGCGCACCTTTGGCAACTTCTTCTTCTCTGATCGCTGTTCTTGGAATGTGTGCGGTTGTGTGCTCTACGCACTCACTGGCCGCCTCAGCATATGTCTTGTTACTTTTTGTCCGGATAATGTTCTCATTTTCTTTGACAAATCATTTGTCAGGCATTTTTCTAGCACCCGCTGCAGTAGCTTAGTGGCTATGGCCTTCGGCTGCTGATCCAAAGGACGCGCGGGATCCAACTCCCGGCCACGGCGGCAGTTTTTTTTATTGAAGAGAAATACCAAAACGCAATGTATTTTGTGAATGTGTGCTAAAATATTCAAAAATATTCCGGAGGCCCTCCTCTACGGTTTACCCAAGGTTATTATGATTGCTTAAGCCTCTAATGTGATTTAGACCATGCTGTACGGTAGCTCAAGCGACTGTTTGTAAGTTGTCCTGATTAATACATTTATTTGATCTTTTTCTTCCGGCTTAAGGATTATACATGGGGTCTTATAGGTTATCCTTCTGGTGACGATTGCCCGCAAATGACGAGTGCCTAATCAGTCAATGAGTAAGACTACTGTAACACATGGAGAACATGCTTATATCAATATGTATATGAACAGAACTAGTTGCCAGAAAAGCAAGGACACCCCCGCCGGGGTGGCGCAAATCAGTCAATGAGTAAGACTACTGTAACACATGGAGAACATGCTTATATCAATATGTATATGAACAGAACTAGTTGCCAGAAAAGCAAGGACACCCCCGCCGGGGTGGCGCAAATCAGTCAATGAGTAAGACTACTGTAACACATGGAGAACATGCTTATATCAATATGTATATGAACAGAACTAGTTGCCAGAAAAGCAAGGACACCCCCGCCGGGGTGGCGCAAATCAGTCAATGAGTAAGACTACTGTAACACATGGAGAACATGCTTATATCAATATGTATATGAACAGAACTAGTTGCCAGAAAAGCAAGGACACCCCCGCCGGGGTGGCGCAAATCAGTCAATGAGTAAGACTACTGTAACACATGGAGAACATGCTTATATCAATATGTATATGAACAGAACTAGTTGCCAGAAAAGCAAGGACACCCCCGCCGGGGTGGCGCAAATCAGTCAATGAGTAAGACTACTGTAACACATGGAGAACATGCTTATATCAATATGTATATGAACAGAACTAGTCGCCTGAAAAGCAAGGACACCCCCGCCGGGGTGGCGCAGTAGTTAGGGCGCTCGACTACTGTTCCCAAGGACGCGGGATCGAATCCCGGCCTCAGCGGCTGCTTTTCGATAGAGGCGAAAAGCAAGGCGCCCGTGTGCTGTGCGATGTCAGTGCACGTTAAAAAACCCCAGGTGGTCTAAATTTCCGGAGTCCTCCACTACGGCGTCTCTCATAGCCTGAGTCGCTTTGGGACGTTAAACTCCACAAACCAACCACCCAAAAGCAAGGACAACATTTAACGACAAATTTGTGAACGGATCAATATAGCACCAATACCAAGAAATACATGTTCATAACACAGCGTAGAGAAAAGGAATGCCAAGGATAAAAAGAGTACGGGAACAAAATGCAGCGAATTCGCCCCACACCCGGTACCGGCCTTTGGCGTGGTCAATTTCTTGCCCTGTCTCACCGCCACATGTCCCTTATCATGCACCCGTCATTGCTAAACTGGTCGCGTCCTATTCCAGCGAATGCGAGTAAGGAACTCCGTAGTTAAAACAGTCTTCATGCAACGGGGCTGCGTAGAGAACCGTGCCCGACACGATTTCGACTGTCATTTTTCTTTTGTACCAAATCCCGCCTCTTTGTTTCGCTGCCCATTCTGCTTCGTTGCCTCTGCGTATACTGCCGTGCTATTCGCACACAGTGCCCTTCATTGCGCCATGCATATCAAAGCACGGCTGGGAATTTTACCCTGTCAGAGTCGGAGCAGGAGTATTCCTGCTAACATCACTGACAAGTAGTCTGCCCCACTCTTCTGGGACTATTCTGTGCCCTCCCTTATATTGCCGTAAAGTTATCTTACTGCCGCCGCCATGTGGAGAGCTCGGGAGACTGGCACGCGCTCGTCTTCTTCGCTCTCGGTTCTCGCCCGCCAGTCGGCTCTGTGCCTCTTTTTGCCGGTGCCTTTGCGTAGGTGAACTAAACCAGCCTACCCAGTTTTACTGGCTTCTGTGACATTTTTGGTGGAGGTGCTGGGTGCATCCCATGTACGACACCTGTGCACAAGGCGAGCTGTCGCTTGAGAGGCTTAGCTTCCGAGTGTGGTTCCCTTGTTTCCCCACCGCGAACCACGATGACTACAGCGGCAAGCCACATCATTCAGCCTCCCGTGAGTGCCCAGCAGCTGATCTGCCATACTCCGCGTATGCCCACGCCGTTTCATGGCGACAAGTTTGAAGACGTTGACGACTGATTGACCAGCTACGACCGGGCCGCTGTGTGTAATGCATGGGACGAGGAGCGGAAGTTGCGAAATGTTTATTTCGCACTAGAGGATGCCGCCAAGATATGGTTCGAAAACCATGAGGCTACCATTATCACCTGGCAACATTGCCGGCGGCAACTGCTCGGAACATTTGGGAACGGTGCAAGAAAAGAGATGGCTGAACGCGTTCTGCAGTCCCGATCACAACGGCCTAATGAGAGCGTCGTCATATTGTCGAAGAAATGACTCGGCTGTTCAACCGGGAGGATCCGGCCTTGTCGGTGGCAAAGAAAGTGCGCCACCTATGCCAGGCGTCAAGTCAAGAAGCATCTTTTGCTTGCCTTGTACGTCACCCTCCATGTACTGTGGCTGATTTCACGAAGGAAGCGACAAGCATCGAGCGTGCCCTGAATCAGCGATTTGTGCATTTTGATCGCATTTTGAACATTGCTGCTCTGGTCTTCCGTTTGCCGATGGCCGAAAACGACAGTGAAGCCCTACGTGAACTCATCCGAAGCATTGTGCGCGAAGAGCTGCAAAAGCTGCCCTCTCTCGAGCAACACCCGCGTGTTGGGGGCATCTCGGATGTCGTGTGCGAAGAGCTCCGCCAAGCAGTGCCATCAGAACCATAACCCCAGCCTTCTGCGTCGTACATCATGACGTACAGCGACGTGTTGCGTACCCCTACGCCAGAACCATCGGCACCCTGCAACCCTGCTCCTCCCGCTCGTCCTGCACCCCGATATCCAGTTTCGACTGGTATGCCTGGCGCTCGACCACCCGTTCGCAAAGCACACGCGGGGCGCACGCCGGACAATCAACCTTTGTACTTTCACTGCGGCGAAGCCGGTCACGTACTGCGCCACTGCCCGTACCGTCGGATGGGCTTGCGCGGATTTTCACCGGATGCCCCTCGGTCGCGCTTTGTCGAACCACCTCGGGACATCGACCAATACCTCAGCGACCACGTCCCACCTGCGTCGCTCTAGCGACGCTAGTCCAGGTCAGAATCGCCGCGACAGTTTTCCCCCAGCCGCCGTTCTTCCTTCAGGCAGTCCCCAAGTCCGCGCCGGGAAAACTGAAGACGGCGACTCTCGGGGGTAGGGCCGCCGTAGATGAACACTACGACCAACATCCTCCGCTCACCGATTCGATCACACAGACCGACCTCCTACCCTTCGCTCTAAACAACAGCCCGACCACTTTTCGACGATCGCCGAAGCTTCCGCCGAACGAGTCCGACGACCTCTCGACGATCACAGAAGCTTACCTTCGACGCCGCAATTCGACACAACGAACGACGCTTCAGCCCGACGATCCCTAACACGCCGCGATTTGTCGACGGTGAGCTACCTTCCACCGAGATACCGATCGTCGTTGATAACCACCACACGACTGCCCTTGTAGTTACCGGCGCTGATTTTTGCGTTATGAGTCATGGCCTTGCTACCATCCTGTGAAAGGTTCTTACTCCTTGGCACGGAGCACCGATAAGGCCGCTCGAAGCGTGCGCCGCTCGCGTTGAGATTCGCCACGTAACTTTCTGGTGTTGCTTCGTTGTGCTAGCAGAGTGCTCCAAGGACCTGATTCTCGGCCTTAGAGAAAACGACGCAATCATCGACCTCCGTGACTTCATGTTGACTTTTTCCACTCACCGCGTAATTTCCGACGACGACACGCAGCACAGCGACGACTACACAGGCAGTCCAGTTTTCCGAGTCTGTGACGATCATGACCTCCACGCACTAGCTTGTTTGTTACAGTGCAGTGCGACAACCCTCTCGCCCTTCAAGGCCTCGCGGAAAGGAACGTGAATTTATTGTTGAGCCTACAAGTCTGCGTCGCTCGGCGGATCTTTGCCTTGAGTAATAAACGAACTGAACTGCTTTTAACGAACTTTAAAGCCGAATACCGCCATTTAACGCAAGGTACAGCCATCGCTTATTTTGATGAAGTCAGTGCGCCCTCCGCCCAGTGCGCTCTTTCGCTGGCCAACGAGAACCCTCCCTAGAGCACTGGACATACTGTTCAAGCTGACGTGAATCCTGCTTTGTCTCTTACCCAGAAACGCCGCCTTCAAGCAATTCTGGACACTTACCGTGACTGCTTTGCCATCACTTCCAAAGTGAAAGAGACGTCAGTAGCCAAACATCGAATTATAGTTGATTCCACCGAGCGCCCTATCCGCCAACACCCCTACCGAGTATCGCGAAAGAATGAGAGGCTATTCAGGCGCAGGTTGATGAAATGTTCCACGATGATGTGATCGAACCGTCCACGAGCCCATGGGCCTCACCAGTTGTGCTGGTCGATAAAAAGGACGGAACACTCAGATTCTGCGTCGACTATAGGAGGCTCAACAAAATTGCGAAGAAGGACTTCTACCCATTGCCTCGAATCGACGACTCGTTCGACCGACGCCGCCACGCCCGATACTTTTCATAGCTCGATCTACGCAGTGGGTACTGGCAGATTGAAGTCGATGAACGTGATCGAGAGAAGACCGCGCTCATTACTCCTGACGGACTGTACGAATTCAGGGTGCTTCCCTTCGGTTTGTGTTCCGCTCCAGCAATCTTTCAAAGAATGATGGAAACTGTCCTAGCCGGCCTGAAATGGCAGACATGCTTCGTCTACCTTGACAACGTTGTCAGTTTCTCTGCGTCCTACGAGGAGCACCTCAAACAATTGACGGCCGTGCTAAATGCCATCCGCGTGGCCGGGCTCTCACTAAAACCAGAAAAATGCCAGTTTGCATTCCAACAGCTGAAGTGTCTGGGTCACGTTGTGAGCGCTGAGGAAATTAGCCCTGATTCAGAGAAGACGGCTGCCGTAGCTGCTTTCCCGACCCCCACTGATAAAAGTTCCGTGAGCCAGTTCTTGGGCTTCTGTGCATATTACACGAGATTTGTGCGCGACTTCTCCCGGATAGCGGAATCATTGACTCGTCTAACAAAGGATGACCAGCCTCTCATCTGGGCCGACGAGCAGCAAAGGGCCTTCGAGGAGCTCCGCCAGCGCCTCCAAACAACGCCCGTACTTGGCCACGTCGACGAGGAGGTCGACACAAAATTGCATACCGACGCCAGTAGCGTTGGCCTCGGTGCAGTTCTCGTTCAGTGGCAAGATGGCGTTGAGCGGGTGATTGCTTACGCCAGCCGCACCCTGTTTCATTCCGAAGCGAATTATTCTACTACCGAAAAGGAGTGCCTTGCAGTTGTGTGGACGGTAACACAATTTCGGCCGTAATTGTATGGTCAGCCGTTTACAGTGGTCAGAGACCACCACTCACTCTGTTGGTTAGCGAACCTTAAAGGTCCTTCAGGCCGGTTAGCCCGCTGGAGTCTCCGCTTACAGGAGTTCGACGTCACTGTTGTGTACAAGGCCGGCAAAAAACACAGTGACGCTGATTGTCTATCCCGAGACCCTATCCCGTGTTCTTCAATTGAAACAGATGACTCCGTTTTTCTCGGCGCTCTCACGACGCCAGATCTCGCTCAACAACAGCGAGACGGCACCGAACTGCGGCCCCTCATCGATTACCTAGATGGAACCGCCTCATCGCCGCCTCGCCTTTTCACGCGTGGCCTGTCATATTACTGCTTGGGTGACGGTGTCCTCTACAAGAAAAACTACGCTTCCCCAGACATTATGTATCTGCTGGTAGTCCCAACGCCGCTCCGTACCGACGTTTTGCAGGCATGCCACGACGAGCTTTCTGCCGGACATCTCGGTTTTTCTCGCACTTTGGCACGAGTACGGCAAATGTACTACTGGTCCAAGCTTGCCGCTATTGTTCAGCGCTATGTTAGGACGTGCTGTGATTGCCAACGTCGGAAGATACCACCTGTCAAGCCGACCGGCCTGCTGCAGCCTATTGTTCCTCCGCGAGTACCTTTTCACCAAGTCGATATGGACTTGCTCGGGCCATTTCCTACGTCATCGTCGGGCAACCGGTACATTATAGTCACAACTGATTATCTTACCCGTTATTGTGAAACGAAAGCTCTTCCCAGCGGCCCGTCTACTGATATTGCGAACTTTTTCTTGTTTAATCTAGTCCTTCGTCACGGTGCCCCTGCGATCGTTTTAACTGACAGAGGCACGACATTTACTTCAGCTCTAACCCAGGAAGTGATGCGGCTCGGTGGCACTTGTCATCGCAGAACAACAGCTTACCATCCTCAGACGAATGGTTTTACTGAGCGACTCAATAAGACCATCGGCGATATGTTTTCTATGTACGTCAACGAAGACCATAAGAACTGGGACCAGATACTACCGTATGCAAACATTATCCTCATTCACAAGAAAGGGGACTCTAAGGACCTTAAAAATTACAGACCAATCAGCTTACTGTCTGTTACGTACAAGGTATTTACTAAGGTAATCGCTAATAGAATCAGGACAACCTTAGACTTCAATCAAGCAAAGGATCAAGCAGGGTTTCGGAAACAGTACTCTACTATCGATCATATTCATACCATCAATCAGGTGATAGAAAAATGCTCGGAATATAACCAGCCCTTATACATAGCATTCATTGATTACGAAAAAGCATTTGACTCAGTTGAAACATCGGCGGTGATGCAGGCATTGCGAAATCAGGGGGTAGACGAGCCGTACGTGAAAGTACTGGAAGATATATACAGTGGCTGCACAGCAACCATAGTTCTGTATAAAGAAAGTAACAAAATTCCCATAAAGAAAGGTGTTAGGCAAGGAGACACAATCTCCCCAGTACTATTCACGGCGTGTTTAGAGGAAGTATTCAGAGACTTGGAATGGGAGCAGTTAGGGATAAGGGTAGATGGAGAATACCTCAGTAATCTGCGATTTGCTGATGACATTGCCTTGCTAAGCAACTCGGGGGATGAACTGCAAATAATGATTGATGACCTAGACAGGAAAAGTAGAAAGGTAGGCTTGAAAATCAATATGCAGAAGACTAAGATAATGTTCAACAGCCTCGGGAAGGAACAGCAGTTTACATTAGGTAGCGAAATACTGGAAGTAGTAGGGGAATATGTCTACTTAGGACAGGTAGTAACCGCAGATCCGGACCATGAAAAGGAAATAACAAGAAGAATAAGATTGGGATGGAGCGCATTTGGCAAGCACTCGCAGATTATGACTAGCAGCTTACCGGTATCGCTCAAGAGGAAAGTATACAACAGTTGCATCTTGCCTGTACTCACCTATGGGGCTGAAACGTGGAGGCTCACCAAGAGAGTTCTACATAAGTTGAGGACAACCCAGAGGGCTATGGAACGAAAAATGGTAGGGGTAACATTAAGAGATAGAAAGCGTGCAGAGTGGGTCAGAGAAATAACTCAAGTTACCGACATTCTAGTGGAAATTAAGAAGAAGAAATGGACATGGGCAGGACATGTAGTGCGAAGAGAGGATAACCGATGGTCGCTGAGGGTAACAAACTGGATTCCAAGGGAAGGAAAGCGTAGCAGGGGGCGACAGAAAGTTAGGTGGGCGGATGAGATTAAGAAGTTCGCAGGGGTCAAGTGGATGCAGCTAGCACAGAACCGGGTTAAGTGGAGAAATATGGGAGAGGCCTTCGCCCTGCTGTGGGTATAATCAGGCTGATGATGATGATGATGACTACCGTATGAAACATTTGCGTATAACACCGCAGTCCAGGAAACGACCCGCTTCACACCGTTTAGTTTGGTGTGCGGTCGCGAAGCTGTCACCATGCTGGACGAAATGCTACTGCCAGATGTTGTCCACCCATCGATTGCAAGTGCTGACCGATTCGTGCAGCATGTCGATGCCGCTCGACAGCTGGCTAGACTGAGAGCCCGGACACAGCAAGCTAAAGATGCCCGACGTTATAACCTACATCACAGGGAGGTAGTTTACAACCCTGGCGATCAGGTTTGGGTGTGAACACCCGTTCGCCAGCAGGGTCGCTCAGAGAAGCTTCTGCGCCACTACTTCGGCCCGAACGAAGTACAACGCAAACTCAGCGGCGTCACCTACGAAGTGATCCCGCAAGAAACTGTTCGCTCATCCCGACGGCAAGCACAATCAGAAGTCGTACATGTCGCCAGGATGAAGCCCTTCTACTCGCTAGGTCAAGCTACATGTGTCTTTTTTTGCTTCCTTTAACTGCTTTATGTGAACGCGGCATCCTCGCAGACTACGGTTATCCTCGACCTCGCCACTCGGCATCGGGACGATGCCTTTTCCACCGTGAGGGGAAATGCCGCAATGTTTAAAGGGGTCGTGAAACGAAAATGTAGCTGCCCAGTTGCAATTTTCCTTGTTTCAGTAAACATTAGGTATGCCAATTCCAAAATATCTCGTCGAAATATTGCTTCTGCATTTAATAATACCATTCTGAAATCACAGCATTTTTGCGTTCCTGAAGCGACCATGCGACCCTGTAGGCCGGAATTAGAAGTACTCGCCTACGTCATGTTTAGCCGTTTGGAAACGCAGATATAATCATTATTTCCCATACAATAATAGTTTTCTGTTAAAGTTAGCAAATAAAAATATAGTATATCAATTATTCGCTCACGCAAACGCATTTCTTCAACATGTCACGTGACGCGCGGTCGGCGGCGGCGGCGGAGGAGGACGGGTGGTGTCTGCTTCTCGCTGCGCTCTGGAACAGAGCGAGAGGTGACGCTCAAGTTCAGATTTTCGGTAACGACGACTATACCTCGCTCCGCCGGGTACTCCAAATGACAATGGTTCCAATCTTATTTGTTGTTGTTGTTTTCTTTTTTTTTTGTGAACATTCGTGATGGAGCACAACGTCTTGAGCAGTCTCATACCACCGGTACAACTTGGTTGTGCGGCCGCTGCTGTAATTTTTTTTTTGTTCTTGGCGTCATTAAAGATACGATGTAAATACGGTTTCAGGTCAAAGAAATCGAGAAGTGTGTTCAATCCGAGTGGTAGGTGGAGTGTTTCAGGAGCGGGCGCCGCGGCGCGTACTCGTATATTAATTGCTCGCCTCCGCGCTGCATCATTGAGAATAGCGTGTCGAGCTTCGCTTCCTTTATTTCGGCTGGATGACCTGAACTATGGCACTACACGGAAAGCCGGAAACAGAAAAAAAAAAAGAAAAAAAAAGGTTGGTACAATGTACTTGGGTGGCCCTTTCACCCAACGCGTTGTCGCAGCTTTGCTCCCCCACCTTCCCGACGCCTCTTTCGTAACCTTTCTAAAAATACAACGTCTACAGTGCTCAGACTTCGCCAATTTTTCCTGACAACGTTAGGTTCTGGGTTTAGGCGTGTTGTGCGGGTTTGAGTGCTCGCTATGCCAACCGTGTGCGTCGCGAGATTGCAGCACGGCTTCTCCGAGTGGAAGTAACGTTCGCTTTCACAAGTTTTGGTACATCGATTGGGTTCATGTGTTCGTACTACTTTCTACTGGAAGTCCTGAATGAACCTCGGCGTCATTCAAAGCCTCGGCATGGACCGGAAACGAAGAAAGCTCACCTCAAACGATGCGTCGTACAGACGCAAAACCGCTGGCCCAGTGCATTGGCAAAAAAAAATGTAGGTCGCGTGATAAAGGCAGTAAAAGTAGTTGCGATTTGTAGCCTTACAGATATGCCTTTTGAGAACTACTCGACTGGCAGAAGCCACCAGTTCTATTTGATTGTTTCCTGCCAGACTGCCCTCATAGCAGTAATATGCGCATTTTGGATTTTTTTTTTATTTTGAACGATACCGTGAGGCCAGCACAACAGGTGCCCCTACCAGCATATCGTACCACCCAGAACAGGACCCTTGGTTCCACTTTGATCACGTTCTTTCCACAGCACTCACCTAGTCCCATAGAACCTGATGAAGACTCCGAAGAGGAGGATCATGTTGAGCAGAGCTCAGAATCCTTCACATCATTTAAAATACATTTCTAGGGTAAAAATTGTTCACCTGAAAAGCTCATACGCCCCATGTCCTTGCATTACGATGGTGTGATTACTAGATCAACCATCCAGAAGAAATGCATTCACGCAAGTGTTATTGATTGGAAAGGCGAATAGATTGGCTTAAAAGTTTAATATCTGACCTGCTACTCTGTACAGGGAAAGAGAAAGAGAACAAAGAGGGTCGTGACTTGATTAAAATATATGCAGGAATAGTAACTTGCACCACAGTCACGAGTCAAGTCCTGTGTCATGCAAGAAGCAGCAGAAAGCCTACACTGCCTGTAGAGCTTTCCATTTCTGGCCAACCGGCCAATAAGTCCTCTGAGAGAGGCCTGTTGCCAAAACACTTCAAAGAAGTAACTCGAGTTATTGTTTTGCACGCATATACTGGGACACACCACTAGTACACGCTCCACAGTCTCCATAATGTCACATGTGGAACATTCTGGGCAGTCCGCCTGTCCAATTAAGTATAAATATTTGTGTGTGGAACCACATTTAGATGCAGTCTATGGAGAAAGCATGCATAATGGCATATAATTGGCAAGTGGGTATGGATCCACTAAAGCACTACCTTGTGGCCTTGAGCACAAGTAGATATAAGGAACTCAGTGATGTGTAGTGCCAAAGGCTGGTAAGGGTGTGGTGTAGAAAACTTCCAAAAAATTGTAATGCAGGCTTTGAAACTGTGAATGCACACCACTTCTGAAGTGGTTTCCCACAGATGTGGAAAGCTTCTTACCAAGGGGCCACAAGCTCAGCAGCGATTGTGGAGAATTATGCCCTAAAAAAAAAAAAAAGAGTCATGTTCTGAGCGGTATCACCACAATTGTAGGTGACGCTTGTGGTGATACAGATCTGTGTATACATGGATAGAGTTGTAATGTTATCACCAGATGTATGTCAGATTAAGTTGCTTGAATCTACTAATCGGTACCATGGATTTTTTCAGTATCCTGAGAGCATGCAAATGCACCAAAGGTTGAGTCATTACACACAGAGGTTGGGTGGGGTGGCATGGGAAGTCGTAGCGTGATAGCATTTGTAATTAATGGCAGCGAAGTGTACGTGAAAAACTGCTGTTCAGCTGCTCGTCATCAGTGGGTGGCAACGGTGTTGTGCAAGTAGTCGTAAATACACACAAAGTGGTTCGTGTGACAATTATGTAGATATTGGGCAGGCACGTGACATTCTGAAGTAACAGCGCAAAACGTGGATGGGAGCACAAGACGAGAAGACGACACAATGTCTCATCGTCTTGTGCTTCCGTCCACATTTTGCGTTGTTACCTCAGGATGGAAAACCAACAAGCCCAACCTGCTATTCTGGCTAACATGCCATTGTTTGAGGTGCATTGCGGCAGCCAAGGTTTATCCCAAGCACCTGCACTTCTATGTACATGTTAAAGAGTACTGGGAGTGGTGCTCATATGGGTGTGTACCATTTTCCTGGCTCGGGCGATCAGATTGCAAGCGGGCTAGCACACACAGCCCAAAGCACATGTAGCAGAAGTTTGGACTGTCGAACCGCGAAATCTTCAGTTCAAATCCTTCCCTTATAATTTTCAATTTGTATGAGTATCATACAGTCTGTGCTTGTATGTTTAAATTGCGAAGGTGTGCATATCACCTGCTCTCCTGACCAACCTCACTCTGCATAAGTATTCACCAAGCAGTTTTCGTTTCATAAAAAGGCTTTCACAATATTCAGCGACAAAAGCAGCTACTCAGACAGCATCAGTGTAGCATTCTTGAAGCTTCGCAAATCTGTGGTTACATTGTTTACTAGCAAAACATTGCACGGTATGTAGATATGTGCACTAGGACGCATAAGATGCCGTGACAATGTGGGCTGCCCTTACGTCTACAGCTGCCCTTTAATCCTGTTACATTCTAGCCTGCAGTGAATTCAGCAGCAAAAGATATCACAATTAAATCATCCCAACTTTATATTCCCAGATTTGACCCCAGCACCGACGAAGTTCATTGTACTGTATTACCAGCATTTTGGTGGCATATTCAACCAGCAGGCCAATTAACTCAACGTCATGCAGGTTCTAGTGCAAATGTTTCCAAGCAAACTACGGGTATCATCAACGAAGGAGGCTTTACTATACATACCTTTTCAGCACGCTGTTTTATGACTGGTTAAAAGTCTGGTGCATTTCAAAGTATAAGGCACATATTATTGTATGCATGTCTACGGATAGCAGATTATGTTGGCTTGCTTCTGAATGAGACTGCAAAATGCTGCAAACAGTGGCCACCTTTCAAAGCAACTTTTGCAGAAAACCGTTTGATTTTTCTATTCCCCATGAGCCACTATTTTTCGAGGCCGTGTAAAGGTGAACGCGGCAACTAGACAATCTAGGTTTGTCAGTGCCACAAGGACCACCACTTTGTACTACATTTGGGCATTTAAAGAGAGACGTGTTGCTTCAAATTAATTTATTGGTTGGCCGCAGGTTCATCAGTGCATACAAAATTTTTAGGCTAGAAGGAAGTTGACCTAGAGCAAGACATCTTTTATTCATGCTTCTTCGCTGTCTTCCTCTTTCCTAAATATACAAATGTGTATATACAGCTTCACAATCATGATGTGTTGAGGTCACTGCTAAATAAAAAAAAATGCATCCGACAAAGGTATAGTTAGAGATTGAGTACACAAAATTCATTCTAAGTGAGCCTGTACATGTCTTGCAGATTCCATGGGAAGGCAAGTATAGCAGGGGGCAGCAGAAACTCAGGCAGGCAGGTGAGATTAAAAAGTTTGCGGGGATGAGATGGATGCAGCTGACAGAGGATCGGGTTATTTGGATAGATATGGGAGAGGCATCTATACAAGCATGTATATACACAGCTGCACAATTATGATCCATTTGCGGTCAGTGCTAAAAAGAATTCCACCCATCAAAGGTATAGGTGGGGAGTGAGTACCCAAAATTCATTCTAAGTGAGCCTATATATGTCTTGTAGATTCCAAGGGAAGGCAAGCGTAGCAGAGGGCGGCAGAAATTCGGGCAGACAGATGAGATTAGGAAGTCTGCGGGGATCATATGAATGCAGCTGACAGATGATCGGGTTATTTGAATGGATATGAGAGAGGTATCTATTATGATGCATCCCCCATTATGATGTATCTGCGGTCAGTTCCAAAAAAAGAAAAATTCTACCCGTCAAAGGTAAAGGAAGGGAGTGAGTACACAAAATTCATTCTAAGTGAGCCTATATATGTCTTTTAGATTCCAAGGGAAGGAAAGTGTAGCAGGGGGCGGCAGAAACTCGGGCAAGCAGATGAAATTAGGAAGTTTGCGAGAATCACGCACCTGGCACAGGAGCGGGTTATTCGGATGGATATGGGAGAGGCATTTGCCCAGCAGTGGGTGCAGTCAGGCTAGTGATATCAACAAGACTAACAACTGGATGAGTTGGTACTGATTCATCTTAAAACCAGCCAGAAGACGAAGCACGTGAGAGGAGCACAAGACAAAGTTTGACTAACAACTGAAATGTTACTGAAGGAAAGAGGCAAAAGAAGATTCGCACAGAAATGCACGTGCACGAAAAACCCCCAAAGCAGTGAAAGCGTGGAAAGCAGAAAGGGTCTAAAAAATCATCTAAAAAAAGCAAATTCCTTATGGTCAAGAACCACTCGTTAATTACAAAAGAGAAGCCACAGATCCAAATCCAAAGGCACACTATACTGCAAAGGCTAAGGACGTGTGTGTGGCTAAGAAATCAGTCAACAGTCTTTTGGGGCCTTTTTTACATGTGCATCTCTGTGCAAGTCTTCCTTTGCCTCTATCCTTTAGCAAAATTCCAGTTATTAGTCCAACTGTCCTGCAATTCTCTCTTCTCATGTTTTCCAGCTTGTTTCAGAATGAATAAGGTGATGACTGGAAACCAGTGTTACTGTCAGATGGAAACCTTTCCCTTATTTGGCTTGCATCACAAATAGGGAGGACTTTACTGTGATGTCTGCCGAGGCATCCCCAAAGCCAGTGCGCAAGCTGGCTGTAGCAGATGTAGCGGTGCCTCCTGTTGACAAGAGAAAAAGCAATATTCACTTTTCAGCATAGCAAAATGAAAATATGGTTTAGGTCTTTTACAAATTTGAAAGTTATTCATGCATCTGTACAATTAATTCCCGTCTAACAGAAGCTGTACAGTGTAACTTTCACTGTCAATTTATTCTCCCTGGAAGTATGGCAAACTTTGAATTCTGTTGCAGGTGATTGAGAGAGAATGAGACCCACCCAATATTAGAACTCCAGTGCAACCACAATTTGTTACTGCAGCAAAGTAATGCCTGAAGGCAATGCAGCTTTTGACTGACAAAACCTGGTAGTCGTCTTACACCCTCTATACTAGTGTTGTGGCCGATGTCAATGTCCACGCTGATATCATCCGCATAGCACAAAGATGTTAAGTATGCGACTTATGCATTAAGCAGCTCTGTGCATGGAGTCATTCTATTCGAAGGAGCCATAAACTACAAGTCCACTTCTGTCAACGGTTCTCAGTTTTCCCACAACACGCCACGTGCCAAACTTTCTGCAAGTGCCGCAAAACTACTCTATAACTTCATTTGCTAACTGTAAAATTTCCAACACTTACTCAAGCTGTGGAAGTTTCAGTGTACTGGCCTTTGGAAGAATGTCTTTCTTTTTTTTTTTTTGTTGTCACATTTCAGCACATGTAAAATGTTAGTGTCAAAGCATTTTGGAGAGGTTTACTGTGTGGAGGTGTTGATGATGGTATCAGTGAAGCCAGACAATTTTTTTAATTATATTTGCACACTATACAACACTCACCTAATGCAAGTGGGTAAAAAAAAAAAAACTAGCAAATAAAACTTTGAGTGCTGGTATGGTGATTGTTCTGGCAGCAAGTGGGGACAGGCTATAACAAAAGTTGTCGGGCTAGTTAGGGATCGTCTGCAGAAGCCAGTACTGCTCTGTGTGTTTTTCTCTTCTGTGTCGTTTTTTAGAGCATCTTCCCACGGCTTCTGCAGGAGACAGGCTACTTCATTGCATGCAATTTCACTTAGCACAGAGTCCTCCGAAATGAGATTGCTTTTTACTTATTTACTGCATTTCTTGTGGCATTCCTTATGTATTCATGTTTTGAAGTGCTGCACTTGCTGAAGGTCATACCTGGCTAATAAAACAGGCAAATGTGTCCGGACAGCGTTTTTTTTTTTTTTTTTTTTTTTTGCCGTTGCTTCACATCAATGTGCATGCCTTTTTCCATTTAGCAAGTTCACACTATCAGATGATGCGTGTTTTCTCATTTACTCGTGCATGGAATTAAGCAAACCAGTAATTTGCATGGTGAAACGTCATGCTCATGCGCACCTTCTACGAAAACAAGAAAAATATGAAAACCAGCGATGTTGTGTTCGCGCTAACGTGGCGCAATATCGACACTGTAGACAGTGTCAATGATCGCAAGTAAGTAACGTTAAAGGGGAAGCTTTCTTTTATTAACACTGCATTCCGCAATAGATTTCATTACAGCATTTCTTGCTCGAGAAAATGAAAAACAGGTGGCCGCTTGTTCAAGCTATGTCGCCTTTCGCTCAAGGTTCTTACCTTGTGTTCTCGACTAGCAGTTCATGATCAAGAAGCATTTGGAGTAAATGCGGATGATCTGTAACACCCAGACGGCTGCTTCAACTACGTAGTCGCCGCCGGGATCTCGCCAGATGCTCTCAAGAGCAGTCGGCATCGGCACGCACCGCCCGCAGCTGCACCTGTTCGAAAGCTTCGGTTAGCGATTGCGCACTCTCGCAACGGTCAAACGTAGGCTAGGCTGCAAGACTCGGACATACATACCATTGCGTAGTTCCGAAACGGCTGGGATCGGGAGGCTGACGGTCGGGGCAAGCCGGAGTTGTGCCGCGGTTACCGCGGCCTCTCGACACAAGTGTTACTGTACCGGACGCTCGCAGGCTCCATCTTCGCCGACCTGGCACCCGAAAAGTTGCGTCGGCGTAAGGCTCAAAGCCCACGATGTAACCATGTTTTAACAGTAGCGACTATATTCTAGTTCACTGTAGCAGCACAGCGACGCTGGAACCCACGGAAGAACCTAGGCGTCAGCCATACTAAAAAACCCCGTGTGAGCTTAGAGTAGGGCACAATTAGAACACCTAAAATACACCGAGCTCGGTCAACTTTGGCTCAGCAGGCTCCGGCAACGGGAGCTTCTCATTGGCTTAGCGTTATGACGTATCTGTTGAGTTGAGGAGGACGCCCGCTAGGAAACCGAAATTCTGTTTTTGTCGCTGTTAAATCAACGCGGGCGATGAAACGAATCGAGGTATATTATATGATACAGGACAAGGATTCCAGTTAACCAAGCCGTGCAAAATTTCCGGAAAACGTTTCACGACCCCTTTAAAGCCCCTCAATAAACTAAAAGTAGCGCCATCTCCTCTCTCCTCCTCCGGCGGCGCCGCTCCTCCTCTCGCATTTCGACCGTGGCTCCACCTACGGGGTGCGCAACTAGCGCGCGCTCTCCGGAGCAGGCGCCCTTCACAGCCTTCTCGATCAGCGCCGCGCGTGCGCCGATCGAGGCGGCCGTGCGCCGGGTCTCACCAGAGCCTTGCATTTTGTCGCAATGTGTTCAGGTTAAAATATTACTCACTGCTGAAACATAATTACCGAATGTTGACAGGGATTTCCCGCCAGAATAGTTTCAGCTGTGAGCGTGTTACACCACATGTACGCGATTTCGGCGTTGGTTCAACTCGCCGTCATCTCCGTGTGTCCGTAGGTCGTCACAGTTGGCCACTCAGCGGCATGCTTTATAAAATTTGTAACTAGGCGGCGGACAGGAACAATTTTGGAACAGTCTGTGTATGGTTTCTTCGCAGCGTTGACTGGATTGCGAGCTGCCAGTAAACTTGAGAAGTGTGGCAGCAGCTGTCTTCCATGTATTTTTTCAACTTCAGCTGCAGATCAAATTAACTATAGGCGGCGGAAGCTGCAGTCTGTGTGGAGTCGTTGCAGCTTTGATTGACTTGTGAGCTACCGGTAAACTTGGGGAGGGAGGTAGCAGTTATTTTTTTTATATTTGGCGTTGAGACGATGCCGTGTTCAGCTGCCATGGTGTGTCATCATACGTACACGATTTTGGCGTCGATTTAACTCGCCTTCACCTCCTTGAGCCCGTTAGCCGTTGACAAAAGTGCGCAACATGCTTGAAAAAAAAATTAACTAGGCTGCGGAAGCTGCAGTCTGTGTGGTTTCTTTGCAGGTTGGACTGAATTGTAATCTACCGCGAAACTTGAGAAGCGTGGTAGCAGTTTTCTTTTTTATATTTTGCGCTGAAACGGTTCCGTTTTCAACTGTCAGTGCGTGACACCATTTGTGCGCGATGTCTGCGTTGGTTGAACTCGCCTTCACCACCGTGCTTCTATCAGCCGCCGGCCAAAGAGCGCAACATGCTTGAAAAAAAAATTAAATAGCCAGCGGGAACGATTTAGTAGCAGTCCGCGTGGCAGCAAAACACAGGGCGATATGTGCCGCGCGCGCGCCGCCCGTCCCGCTGGAAAGGAGGAAGCTGCACGCCCAGCAAAAAAAAAAAAAAGCGCGCGCGCGCACGTGACGGCGCTCGGCCAATGAGAGGGTCGAACGACGAAGGAGAGCGCAGGAGAGGAGGCGGGCGGCAAACTTCACATGTTGGCGCTACTTTTAGTTTATTGAGGGGTTTTAGCAATGTTATCCTACTGGCGCCGCCATGTGGCGAGCTCGGGAGACTGGCACGCGCTCTTTTTCTTCGCTCTCGGTGCTCGCCCGCCAGTCGGATCCGTGCCTTCTTTTACCGGTGCCTTTGCGTAGCTGAAAGTAAACCAGCCTACCTAGTTTTACTGGCTTCTGTGAAAATATGCCCTAACGCAATAAATCCCGCTTGGGTAAACGAAAAATTATCGTTTCATTTCGGCTCTGATTTGAAGGGTATGATCAACGCGGTATCAATAATGACTCCTCTTCGTGGGTTCTGTTCGCCTACATGCAGTCTTTCTCACTTAATTACTAATCACTTAATGTGTGCCTCTAATATCTCACACATTCTTATTAGTATACAGTTCTCAAGCTACTATGTTATCCAGATAGCGGTCGTAAGGGGCCACCAGACTCAGTTATAAAGCCCCGCTTCAGCCAAACTGCGTGAATGTTCTACCAGCATGCATGATCTCGGAGTAGCTTCCCGACGTAGCATCCCAGAGCACTGGAAGGCTGGTTCCTATTCAGCCTTCCCACCTCAAATGAGCAGGAGGAATTGGCAGCTCTCCTTCCCCTTTGGGACGGCATGTGGCGTCGTTACGTCACGGAACCCATCGAAAAACCAGTGCTCAGCATGCGACCGGTTAACTACAGCCTGAAAGAGCTATGCCCGCGATTTCTCGCTCACAACACGACAACGCCGTGGCTAGGTTTCCTACAAAATGGCGGTTTTAACGCTATGGCGTAAGAAAAAAATGACAGCTGAGCTAAGCTCATCGGCTCAGAGGCCGAGAGGTCCAGCGTGGGAGGCTCGTTTCTTTGGCGTCGCTGTGCAAAACGTGCACACTCGGCCCAGTTCCGCATGCGGTCTTCGGCTGGATCGTGTCTGGCGGATGAAAGCGACAATAAAGTTGAGAACAATACATTGTCACGGGCTAAGGTATCTGGGCGGCCTATCTATCTTTTATAACAGATATCTGTAAACAATGAAAAAAAAAAAAAACTCACCCCATGTACGCATTAAAAATAGTATTGTTCGTCCCTGCGGTAGTCGCAGGTCTTCCATGGCACTTGGTGTTACATCCAAAGCCTTCACTGAATATTTCCCAGATTTTTTGCACAATCTGCAGTGAAGAAATGCGAATGCGTGAGCGTTGCTGCTGCACACGGTGCATATCGCGCCCTTTATTTGTGGAACACAACAAGCGTTACGCTGGAAACATCATTCACTGGCGTTATATAATTGATTCACAGGATAGGAAAGGCGTAGTATCTGTTACTCGCGGAATCTCGGGGACAGATTTCGTCGATGCGAGGTGTTCGCCATGATTTACGTATATTTGATAATGCATTTTAATGTATTCCAAAAGTCAGGCAATAAATTAAAAAAAAATATCGAAAGGCTTTTCGTTAATAATTGGTTCTCAGGGACGGAAAGCTGCACCATCTGTAATTCTTGTTAAGAAGAAAGCCTCTGAGCTTATAGAAAGAAATCCCGTGCGCGAGAGTTGTGCGTGATCTGTGCGTCAATTTTGTTTATTGCCAACCTCAAAATTTGATTTTACATACACAAAGTAAAACGCGACAAAAACACCACCAAAACATTTGCTTAGGCTAGTTGATTCATGGCTATATGGCGAAAGAACAGCACGAAACAAACGAGGACAAAGAAACATGCAAACAGAGCACCGTCTTATATTTCCTTGTTTCTGCGTTCTTGTTTCGCGCAGTTCTTTTGCCATTTATACACATAACATGGGTTAAAAACCACACATCGATTCTGTCCATGGTATCTGTGCGCTGATGTGTCACTTGCTAATACCGATTGTATGAAGAAAGAAATTAGCTGTCAATCATCCTGATGGCGTCATATGAAAAATAAAAACCTGTCTCCATAGGGAACCGAACCTCCATCCCTCGGACCCCCCGCCGAACGCTTTAACCAACGGTGCCAGACCCAGAACCGTGAAACGCACACCCCAATTTTCTGTGTCTACCATGAGACGGTAGTAGCGAAGAAAATGACACTGCAAGTAGTGAAGAAGGAGAGGAACAGGCAAACGATGAGGGGCAAGTCATAGGAGAGGAAGGGCAGGCTTTTATGAGCCCTCTAGTTTTTTTTCTGAGGGCACCTGAAATCTTATTTGGGTACCATCGAGCCCACACGTTGGTGACCGATTTTTCGCGTAATGGGACCAGTAAAGCTTCCGCTTTAAAATACACTTTACCCATTATCAATCGAGAAGGCATGTGAAATGAAACGCAGCAGAACTATTTGGATTTCTTCCTTTCACTTTCTTACCTCCACGTGGTGGCATTTCGACTAGTCAAAACCGGAGGTGTGCTTCACGCAGCATGAGTAATAGATGCCTATCGCGTACTACTCCGTCGAACTTAATTCGGAGATTTCTTGCGGATGCCGCAATAGGTGGCGAGTAATGATCTGCAGTTGCAAGTTTCATCCTTGCGTAGCTCGTGAAAGTGGTTACGCCCAGTGAGTAATTGAAATTCCGTATTTCTAAACGTGCCTCCATCCCTTATTCTATCCGTTGTTGGCATAGGGGAACAACGCAACGACGGCTATTGTTACTTTTAAGCACTCGTTTAACAGGGCTTCCGACATAATAATTAGAGCGCAGGTCTTGTGCGCATGCCCGGTGGTTCAGCCGCGTCGCCGTTGGTACCGTTGCCGGTGTAACCGCGCAAAATGGAGTCGCAGGTCACGAGAGTCACAAGCCAAAGGAAAGTTCTCAGAAGTGTAGGAAAAGCAGCGAGCATAAGAGGAACGCACTCTCGACCGCTGTGTAATTTTGATTTGTCAACGGTAGAGTTCAACACCTTCTTCTTTCTCCTCCTTTGTCATGTGTCAGCTAGTTTAAGGGTGATTTCGGTTCAAAGCGTTTTCTGAACGTTACTTAAAAGATAACGCACGTGAATGAAAAGCGTTAGATAACTTCGATTCTGTTAACTGCATTGTGTCATTGTTGCTGCATCCTAACATACGAAGTTGCCGTCTGGTTGTGTTCAAGCCTGGTTTTACGGCTAATTAGATTCAAAAGCAATCCATGAACGCAACCTAAAAGGGAACACACCCTGAGGAATGTGGTTTAATGCTTATTGTAAAATGTGAATAAAAATTATCACAAATGCGATTCGAACCATTGTCTTCTCCATTCAAAACTGTAGAGCTACTCTATAGCGCCACACTAGCAACAGAAGCAGGGCGTCTTAATTGGTAATCTTATTCGATTTCATAAAATTTCAGCTTTTTCTCGCTAGGTGATGCTGCTGAGTGGACCCTAGCGTTGAGAGAACGGCATCACACTGTGTCGCTCGTTGAAGGCTCATCTTTATCTTCTAATGAGAAATTCTCTGTGATTCATGAGAAGAATAAAGAGTTCTTTGTAACTACAAGTGTACACACACACACACACACACACACACACACACACACACACACACACACACACACACACACACACACACACACACACACACACACACACACACACACACACACACACACACACACACACACACACACACACACACACACACACACACACACACACACACACACACACACACACACACACACACACACACACACACACACACACACACACACACACACACACACACACACACACACACACACACACACACACACACACACACACACACACGCACGCACTCGCGCGCACACACACACACACACACACGCACGCACGCACGCGCACACACACACACACACACATATATATATATATATATATATATATATAGATGTATACGTGCATACGTATCCCTCAATCTTAGCCTCGGTATATCGCAAAAAAATTAAATAGGCTCATTCAAATTTCGCAATAGGGCGTTCATCGTCCATACAATCTTTTTTTTACCCAAGAACTCACAAAGCTCTTAAATATGCCCACCAACAGCGCACAGAAGGATAAGGACGCGGTATCGCATGCCTATCTTCTTCCACCAAGCATGGCCTCGAATTCGTGAGAAATGCAAGTGCCGCTGCTAACTTTATAAAGAACTAGAAAAATATTTAACGCGCTAAAAGGGTACTAATAGTAGCGGTAAATGAGCTGTTCCTGCTATTACCATCTCGCCGCGGTTCCTTAGCGGCTATCGCGCTCGTCTTTTGAATCCAAAGTGTTCGATTCAGGCCGGGGTTCGATTCAGACCGGGATTAGGTTCAAGCTGTGACATCCGCTTTCCAAGGAAGCCGAAAAGCAAGGCTTCCGTGTACCGTGCGATATCAGTGCACGTACTGGACTGTCCTAAGAATTCCCGGTGGTCGAAGGTTTCGGAGGCCTCTGGTGCGTTTCTGTCCTCGTGTCGAGGCAGACGCGAGAGACACAAGGCAAATGTCTGAGCCCCAAAACGAGGAAGCCCTGTTTGTTGTCCGCAAACCTTTTTTATATCCGGCCGGGTGGTGACGTCGCCAGTCGGCATTAACGGCGCTCTCGACTAGAAACAGGGCGTCGATTAGATGCAGAGCGCGTTAAGCGGGACGCTCTGGTTGCGCTCGACGCATCGCAACACCCTCTTCTACAGCGTCCCTTATAGCTTGAGTCAAATCGCGATATTACACGGCAAACCTAACCAAACCTACTAGTACCCGTACAAACTCTATCTCCTTGTTGCTTGTCACGAAAATAAAGACATTTTACATATTACAGACATTCTACCCCCTCATGCTGTAAAATGCACTATTAAAGCTTATTTTAGACTCGGTTTTAATCTTTACTGAGATGTTCGAATTTGTAGCGAAATCAAGGAAGCCAAAATAGTTTAGGTTTGCTCACGTTGCTGAGCGTGCTAGATGAAAGTAATACAGGAAAAGGATTTTTAAGAACTATGACGTATGAGACGCGTGAGAATCCTGCGATTATAGACTTTTAAAACATTACGCGCCTCAATCACATTTAAATGTTGTCAGGCAATCAGAAATCTGGACGAATTTGTTTTCGAACCCAGAGGGGCTCAGGGCGCAAAGAAAATGCCCATCGTAGTAAAAGCACGGCTCTCGCATCCAGACAGAAGACGTTGTGTAACAAAACACAATTATGTATTTAATCGTAACATCTATGGAAATGCGGTCGATGAGAAAAGCGTTCTTGTCAAAGTCCAGTCCAGGGAGATTGGTCTGCGCATTCGGCTTATGGTGAACATGATTTCTTCACGCATCCGGGGTTGCCAATCTTCGATGTCTTTGCATATTCCTTATACGACAGTGCATACCCTTGAGCTTAAAGCCATTTTTGCGCAGGGAAGAGCACTGCTAGTGTTGAAGATTGGGTATAGCAGTTCCTGGTGTCTGGTACTGCTCTGTGTCTTCTGTAATGCCTTCTTCAAGACGAAATCGAAAACCGGTTTTCCCTGGCCCGAATTCAACGAATCGCACATTCTCCATGCGCGCACCACGGACAATGAACACCTGGCCAAAGTATCCACCCGATGCGTGGACGAGGTACGCAGCCCCCACCTTGCAGCGGGGAAGATCTCGATGCTTATGCCGTGTTCGGGGTTGCCAGTCTTCGAGGTGGTAGTGCGGAGGGGTATGTGACGTAGTTCACCGTTGAGCGTCGGCAAGCTATTTGCGAACGACGCCTGCGGTTCCTGATGATGAGGGAGCCCTCTTTCATGCAGGACTCTGTGTCCTCCATGACGCCCTTAGCAATGCCAAATCGATCCCCCATGCTTTTCGGGGGAGTGCTGGTCCACTTTCGATCACTTGTGAAGCGGTGTGGCAATTGATGTGGCGATCATTCGGGGCATCAACAGGAGAAGGTTGGCCTCAGTTGCGTCACAGCGCGGGCGACAGGCGTGACACGTTGTGGAGCGCCAGACGCAAGGCGTTATTGAAGGAGAGACGGCTGACGCTTACGGAAGGTAGCGGCAAAGAACAGGGGAGCGCGCACCCTGGAGCAGGAATGTTTCTTCTTTTTTTCTGGCCTTTTCAAACGCGCCACACAGAAATATGGCCACAGTGTTGGACATATACATTTAATTTTTCACATTCGATTAGGACAAATGTAATAGCTCCAAGGGGAAATTTTGCAAATCTTAATAACGGAAATGACAGAAGAATATTTAAAATATACTAAAAAACATAATATTTGGTCGAGAAAGAAGATGTCGAAGAAAGTTAAAAGAGCAATTAATCATACGGGTACAATTATGTAATCATGATGAATCCCGCGTATTGAATCGAATTCAAATTCTTTGGCGCTTGCCCTGAACGATACTAACCTTGGTAGTGTGAAGAGAAGGCCTAAGATGGGGAGAAGGCCCTGCAGGTAAATATTTCAGCTGCATCTCGTAACAATTAATGAGTGTCCACAAACAAAGAATGCAGAATCAATCCGTGCGCTAGAGAGCAGCCGCATGTCGGCGGCTCTAGAAAAAGAATGAATAAATATTTAAATGATTCGTGGCACGAGCTTTAATTAATTACAAAGCGCAGTTCGCCGCAGTTTCGAATAGAAACAATTTAGGCCTAGAGACGACTAGGCAGTACCGCATGGCACCGTTTTTTTCCGCGCTAGCCCTCTCCTCCTCCGCGGTAAGTGTACCGCAGCTCAAAAACATCGCAGCATCCGATGCTACAAACATTGCTAACTTGTGTAATTCCATGATAAAGCTGAAGTTACACACTTTTTGTCGTTCCGCACAGCAACATGCCGCGCAAACGATACTGTAGAGAAAGAAAGGGCTGAGGAACGGGGCTGCCGTGCACCGTTGATGCCCCGCCGAGCGCAAACGAAGACGCCGGGCTGCATAGTAGACACGAACGTTGCCTTTTTCATGTGACGGCCTTGAAACATGATCATCATCACCATCAGTCGGACTATATCCACTGCAGGGCAAAGGTAACTCTCATTTTCCTTCAGTTAACCTGGTCCTGAGTTAGCTGTATTTACTTGAGCCCTGCGAATTTCTTCATTTCATCCACCCACATAATTTTCTGCCGCACTCTGCTACGCTTACCTACCTCTGGAATCCAATTTGTTACTCTAGAGACCATTGGTTGCCCTGTCTTCGCTCTACATTGTCGCGGATCCCAGGCGAACGCTCGGGCCGAAATAATGGGCTAGGTGACCGGTGCACCCATACAGACGCACATTGATACACCCTACGCGACACAAACGCACACACAAAACTAAAAATCCAGACTAACACAAAACACAAACACTACCAATACACGACTCGGGAACATACAGCTACTAGTGTTCAGCTTTCCTGCTCATAGTTTGGTGCGCGATGAAGCGTTATGCGTTCGTGCTCATGGTTCGTTGCGGGTGAAGCGTTGCATGGGTCCAGTCAGGGACATCTAGGTAGCAGGCGTCAAGGTGGCATTCGAAGTGCTCAGGCAGGCGTCGCTGGCGGCGTCGTTGGCGTTCGTAGTACGAGCTGCAGGTCCAAGTGTCCGTGAAGGCGACGTTGACATTGTTGGCGTTAGGCGCACCACCCGGATAGGTCACAACAGCACTGGAGGCGCCCTTGGCCATAGCAGATGGTTGAGGCAGCCGTTGACTTCCCGGAACGAACTCAGTACCGGCAGGAAGTCTACCGTCCGGCGTCTTAAAACTCGACATCACCGGAGCTGTAGCCAGTGTTGCTCTCTTACAGCCGATGTGTATCTGACCCGCCATAACCTCCGCATCTCTGTTCTCCTCCCCTGTGCCACTCTATCTCTCGCGCTTTTATCAGCATGGCGTTGATACACGTCATCCTTGTCGTCGTCATGTTCGCTTTTCCAATAATAATTAGTTACTAGACACCGAATACTTTTCATCTTCTTTATTCTTGGGTTAATACACGTCATGCTTATCGTCATCCACTACTTCTCCGAACTTTGTTAGTTCTTCTATTTCATACTTCCTATTATATGTGACATATTTGTCCTGCCCATGCCCATGCCCATTTCTTCTTCTCAATTCCGACTAGAATGTCAGTAACTTGAGTTAATCATCTAACCCACTCTGCAGGCTTCTTATGTTTTAACGCCACATCTGCTATTTTTCGTTCTATAGCCCTCTGCGTTGTCTTCAACGTCAGTAGAACCCATTTCGTTAGCCTTCATGTCTCAGCACGATAGGTCAGTGCCGGTGGATGCAACTGTCGAACTGAGAGGTTCATTCGAAGAAGCAAGGAGATGGGTCCTAACAACAAGGAGAAAAAAGAAGAAACGTTGGTTTGTTTGGTTTGAGGGGTTTAACGTCCCAAAGCAACTCAGATAGAGACGCTCTAGTGGGGAGCTCCGGATATTTCAACAACCTGGGGTTCTTTAATGCGCACTGACACCATGCAGCACACTGGCAGTTTTGCGGTTTGCTTTTCGCCTCCACTGAAAAGCGGCCGCTGCGTCCGGGATTCGATGCCGCATCCTTGAGCGCAATAGTCGAACACCCCAACCACTGCACCACCCCAGCGAGGTAGAAAGCAATGAATTTTAAGCAAAGTGTACAATGATAAACCAAAATAGAACTATATACAGTTTGGAAATCAGTAAAGTCTTGAAGGAAACCAGCTCGTATATGCGTTATGCGCATTTCTGCGCCGAAGAGCACCTTCCATCAGCAGCCGCCGACACAACCTCAGTTAACGAAGAAAACGGAGGTCGCAAAGCTCGGTTCCCGATAACCACGGTTAGTGGCGTGGACCAATCAAAGTTTCGCGTAACAGCAGTTTATATTATCCCGTGTGCTCCAAATGCCATCACAGGACCCCTTCAGGGTCTTGTTGGGTATCTGTCGGTATGTGTTTTCGTATTTGTAACGGACTGCGGAGCGGCTTCTCACAAATCACGTGTGCGTCCAAGACAACGGTTTGTGAAAGTGGCAGTATGGCTGGGTTATGAGATGATTCCGTGAACTCGACCTTGGCTGCTGTATGTTCTCCGCGAAACTGTACGAACGGGGGGAGAGTGATCCAATCACGATTTTCCGGAAGGTATACTGCGCGACAGCAGCCAAGTGCCGGGATATCCGACAGATTTGTGGTCCGAGCAAGGGAGGAGGGGGACTTTCTTCGGCATGCACGCTAAAGACCACGGGCTGTGCTAAGCCGGAGGGTGACCCAACCTGGTGTTTCTGATCTCTTGTCTTCATTGCGATTCTATTTCACTGTTGATTTGCCGTAATTAAGCATTCCAATTAAATCAGTTTGGAATTTTATTTCGAGCCAACTGAGAGGTTTATTCGACAAAGCAAGGAGGCCGGACCAATAAAAGCAAGAAGAAGGAATCTCAACGAGCAGTGAAAAGCAAGGTGCACGACGATATACGAACGTAGTAATTTAGATGTCTAGGTGAGTGTCCGCGGTAAGACTTCATCGCCATGTCGGAGACACGAAGAAGGGTCCCCCTATTCTAAAACTCCCTAATAGTTGCATGCTTTGGTCTTAGACGTTCTCATAAACTGGTTTCCAAAAACTACACTTTACCTTACACGGAATGAAAAATCTGATTACCTGAAAAGGAAAATAAAAAGGCAACAGCAGCCAGTTAATGTAAAATTTTTCTTAATGACTAAAGCAATGGAAAGCCAAATTTATTCTATTTAAAGGCTCTGCCCGGCGTTGGGGGGTGGATTGTAAAGTTCACACAAGGAAGCGATCAAAACAGCATTCTGGTCCTTGTTGTATGCATAGATTTGCGAGAGTTTAGTTTTTATTTTAATGTTGCTGTTCTGTAGGCATTTATGGGCGCTTGTATATCAACAGTGCAGCTTAGCCTTGCACTTTTTTCTCCTGCTGTTGCCTCCTTATTTTATTTTCCAAGTTATTGAACAATGGGTTCTCAGTACTGAAACAGCATTCTTAAGAAAGCATTCTTTCATTCTTTGCTCTGCTCGTCTGCCCTTGACCACATTTCTTCTTTTTGAGGCAAAATGTACATGAACCCTGCCCGCGATATTTGTCATGCCCAGCTGAAGAGAAGTGATGTCTATACGTTGCCTTGCGAACTCAGGCTCACTTTGAACCACTATTCACTTTTTTTATACTGTGCACTGTCTTCTGCTGATCGTTCTACCTAATCAACATAATTCTAATTATTTCATTCTGCTATTTACAAAACCCCTGCACGTTAGTTTCCTGTGATTGCAAGTACTTCAGCAGCAGCTAACATAAGACAATTCTGAGCATATGTGGGTGGGGTCAGGCAAAAAC
The DNA here is from genome assembly GCF_055883805.1 of Amblyomma maculatum. Classification (NCBI taxonomy): domain Eukaryota; kingdom Metazoa; phylum Arthropoda; class Arachnida; order Ixodida; family Ixodidae; genus Amblyomma; species Amblyomma maculatum. Next base: position 139,818,250 of record NC_139350.1, on the reverse strand, counting down.
TAAACACTGTATACCTCTCAGTTTAAAAGTAATGTCGACGGTGGAAACGTTTGTCTCAAATGTACAAAGCTCTCGTAATGCAGTTAATTGCTGCCTGATACTGAATCAGTGTCATTGTCCTCAGCACACCAAAAACTGCAGTGTGATTGCACTCAACTGCCAAGCACGTTTGGCTCCCCTGTTAGGCAGTGATGTCGAGCAGCAATCGAGAAAATCAACCAAGTTTGACAATCCTGCCGGGCAGTGATTTCGAGAAGTGAAGCCATCGAATGGCTCAGCCACCAAGCAAGTTGGGCACCCCTGTCAGGTATCAATGTCGAGGAGAGAAGCCAGCAGATAGGTTGAAACAACGTCCAGAATACGTGGAACGGTTTTTCAGTCACATGCATGCTCCACATAAAACCCTTAAAATTTAAAGGGAACGTTCTTCCGCATATACAGTCTAGCCTTATCTGGAACGCTGCCCCACATATATAAGCGGAACTAAAAAAAAAGTTCCGCTTACCAAGTGGAAATTTATGTGGAACCAGATTAAGTGTAGCGGCTATCGCGCTAGTCTTTTGAATCCAAGGTGTTCGATTCAGGCCGGGGTAAGATTCAGACCGGAATTCGATTCATTCCGTGACAGTCGCTTTCCAAGGAAGCCAAAAACGAAGGCGTCCGTGTACCGTGGGATGTCTGTGCACGTACTAGACTGTCCCAAGAATTCCCGGTGGTCGAAATTTCCGAAGGCCTCTGTCGTGTTTCTGCCCTCGTGGGAGGTTAGTTGTCCGCAAGCCCTTTTTATATCCGGCCGAGGGATGGCGTCCCCGGTCTGCATGAACAGCGCTCTCGACTTGAAACACGGGCGTTGATGCGATGCAGAGAACGTTAAGCGGGACGCCCTGGCTGCTCTCGATGCAACACATCCTCTGCAGCGTCCCTCACAAATCAAATCGCGACATTACACTGCAAACTTAAATAAACCTACTAGAACCAGTACAAACGCTCTTACTCCTTGTTGCTTTTTACGAAAGTAAAGTAATTTTACATTACAGACATATATTACAGCTTGATGCTGTAAAATGTACCATTAAAGCAGATTTTAGACTTGGTTTTGAATTTTTAAGGAAATTAAAGGAGCCAAAATAGTTTAGATTGCGCACCTCGCTGAGCGTGCTAGATGACAGTAATACCGGAAAATCAAATTTTAATAAGTATGACGAATGAGACACATAAGAATACTGCGATTATAGTCATTTAAAACATTACGCGCCTCAATCACATTTCACTGTTGTCAGGTAATCAGAAATCTGGACGGATTTGTTTTCGAACCCAGAGGGGCTCAGGGCTTCACCGACACTCTACATTAATACCCAGAGACAAAGCAAATGCCCACCGTGGTAAAAGCACTGCTTTCGCTTCCAGACAGAAGACGTTGTGTAACAAAACACAATTATGTATTTAATCGTAACATCTATGAAAATGCGGTCGATGAGAAAAGCGTTCTTGTCAAAGTCCAGTCCAGGGAGATTGGTCTGCGCATTCGGCTTATGGTGAACATGATTTCTTCATTCATCCGGGGTTGCCAATCTTCGATGCCTTTGCATATGCCTAATATGGCCGTGCATACCCTTAAGCTTAAAGCCATTTTTGCGCAGGGAAGAGCACTGCACGGGTTGAAGATGGGGTATAGCAGTTCCTGGTGTCTGGTACTGCTCTGTGTCTTCTGCATTGTCTTCTACAAGACGAAATCAAAAACCAGCTTTTCCCGGGCCGTATTCGAAGAATTGCACATTCTCCATGCGCGCCTCACGGACAATGAACACCTGGTCAAGGTATCCACCCGATGCGTAGACGAGGTACAGAGCCCCCACCTTTGCAGCGGGGATGATGTCGATGCTTATGCCGTGTTCGTGGTTGCCAGTCTTCGAGGAGGTATTGCGGAGGGGTATGTGACGTAGTTCATCGTTTAGCTTCGGGAAGCAATTTGTGGACGACGCCTGCTGCTCCTGATGTAGTACGTGGGAACCCTCTTCCATGGAGGGCTCTGTGTCCTCCATGATGCCCTTAGCAACGCTAAATCGAGCCCCCATGTTCTTCGGGGGAGCACTAGGCCCACGTCCGAAAACTTGTGAAGCCATATCCCGGAAGCACCAGGGGAGGACCAATTCGATGTTGCGATCACCCGGGACATAAACAGGAGAAAATTTGCCTGAGCTGCGTCACAGCGCTGGCGACTGGCGTGGCACGTTGTGGAGCTGCAGATGCCAGGCGTTAGCATAGAAGAGACCGCTGACGCTTACGGAAGGCAGCGGGAAGGAACAAGGGAACGCGCGCCAAGGAGCAGGAACGTTTATTCTTCTTCCTTCTGGCCTTTTGAAATACGCCACAGAGAAACATGGCCAAGGTGTGTAGCATATACATTTAACCCCGCCGGGGTGGCGCAGTGGTTACGGCGCTCGACTACTGTTCCCAAGGACGCGGGATCGAATCCCGGCCTCGGCGGTCACTTTTCGATGGAGGCGAAAAGCAAGGCGTCCGTGTGCTGTGCGATGTCAGTGCACGTTAAAGAGCCCCAGGTGGCCGAAATTTCCGGAGTCCTCCACTACGGCGTCTCTCATAGCCTAAGTTGCTTTGGGACGTTAAACCCCAAAAACCAACCACAAACCAACCAACCATATACATTTAATTTTCCACAAGCGATTAGGACAAAAATAATAGCTTCAAGGGGAAATTTTGCAAATCGTAATAACGGAAATGACAGAAGAGTACTTAAAATAGACTAACTAACATACTATTTGGTGGAGAAAGAAGATGCCGAACAAAGTTAAAAGAGCAATTATCATACCGGTTACAATTATGTAATCATGGTGAATGCCGCGTATTGATCCGAATTCAAACCCTTTGGCGCCGGAAGACTTCGTCAGCAGCGCCTCCGACATAGCGGGGGCGAGTTTTGCAAAGCAGCTGTGATGTCCCGGTCGTTGATCGGGACTAAAGACCGTTTGAGACCTGGTGCTGTATACTGCAACTGGCCTCGCTTCACGAGGCGAAACTTTTGGTGTCGGATTATGTCGCTCTGCATTATAAGTGTGAGTAGAATGATCGGCGTCTTCTTTCTTTAAAATGGCTCGTCCTTTTCAAACTTGCCTACGCGTCGCAACGCTTAATGTGAGGGGCCTCTCAGCGCGCAGACGGCAACAGCAGTTAAATAGGCTACTGCTATATCTGTTCTTGGGCTCCAAGATTACCTCGGAAGGAGACTGCAGCCATGAAATTAGGAGACGCCTGCTTCTGGGAAAGAGAGCAATGGTTAGCCTTGACCGCCTAGTAAAGAGCAGAGACATTAGTCTGCCAACCAAGATCCGTATAACTCGTGCTATGGTCTTTCCAGTTGTGATGTATGGATGCGAGAGTTGGACTGTGAAAAAGGCTGACCGCCGAAGAATTGACGCGTTTGAATTGTGGTGCTGGCGAAGACTCTTGAGAGTTCCTTGGACTGCCAGAAGATCAAATCAGTCGATATTGTCGACCATAAACCCTGACTGCTCATTGGAGGGTCAAATTTTAAAGTTAAAGCTCAGCTACTTTGGTCATCTGATGAGAAGAGAGGAGTCGCTGGAGAAAGATTTGATGTTGGGAAAGGTTGAGGGTCGCCGGAGAAGGGGTAGGCAGCGAACGCGTTGGTTAGATGGCATCCTCGAGGCACTGCAGATGAAGTTATGTGACGTTAGGAAGATAGTGAGAGACCGGAAAGCGTGGCGTGACATGGTCCATAGGGTCGCGAAGAGTCTGACACGACTGAACGACTAAACTGAACTGAGATAACGATATCGACTTACTTGCAGTACAAGAAACAAAAATTGGAAGTGAAGAGCAAACAGATCGAATGGTCGAAGTTTTTCTCAGCATATACAATCTATGTGTATGCCATGCGGTTCATAAATCTGCCGGATGCATTATGTTAATCCGCAAGGCTATCAGTTAAGTTGAAGCTGTGATAACGTGTGGAACGGGTAGATTTGTAATGTGTGATTTCCTATTTGACGGAATTTCATGGAGAGCGGTGTGTGTTTACGCTCCGAATAAGCGTGCGAAACGTGTTTTTTTTTTTTAATACGTCGAATCGTACCTGGCTTGCGAGAGGCGTATATTATTTCTTGGTGACTTCAATTGTGTATGCAGACCAGAGGATAAGTCAACCAAAAACGTTGTGCGAGACACTAGCGCAGAGTTACTTTTGAGAATAGTTAATGAGAAAGAGTTAGAAGACGTTGGCAATGTGCTCATACCCGAGGGCCAAGTGAATTAAACGCACTTTTAAGGTACCTCGCATGTTAGACTTGATCGCATTTACCTATCTGTTGTGACTGTCCCAATGAGTTTCAGTTACAAGTGCGAGCATGTCAGATTTAATGACCATTCTTTAATTATGGTCACATTTGGCAGAAAGGAGAAAACCTCCAAATTCAATTGGGAACTGTGGAAGTTTAATGATAAATTATTAGAAGATGAAACATTTGTTACTCAAGTAGAAGAACGTATTACAAACCTATTACTGGGCAATGTGTGTGACTGTGCAAGCTTGGGAATTGTTTAAGTGTGACATTAAAGTAGCCGCAATAAACAGAGCACGTGTGTTGCGGTTTAAGGAAACAGAACGCGAAAAATATCTGCGTAGCGAACTAGACTATATGCTAAGCGCAGAAAGCATCGATCCGGAAAAATTTAAAAAAGAAATAAAAGAAAGAAAGAGCAAACTGGCAGTGATCGATGAAGACAGGTATCGCAGCGCGATGATAAGGGCGCGGGCCGAGAGGCTGTGGTGTGGGGAAACGCCTACGAAGCGGGTGCTCAGTAATGAAAAGCGGCACGCAGTGAACAAAGAGATAAACAAAATCTATTATCGAAATGAAAATACTAGTGCAAAGGCATTAGTCGAACGAGCCTTTTTCGAATTTTACAGAGACTTACTTAGCCAGAAGCCAAAGGACCTTGACTGCTTTGCCAAGAGATTTTTACCACTCATGCCCAGGTTGGATGATGACGTCAAGGAAATGCTGGAAAAACCGATAAGAGCATCTGAAATTGAAAGTGCCATAGATGAATTAATTCTTCATAAGTCATCTGGACCTGATGGGCTTGGAGCAGCCTTGTATAAGTTATTCAAGGTAGAAGTAGCTCTGTGTTTAGAACGTGTGATAACTGAAGGTTATGAAAAAGACTGTCCCCCCATCTTTCCACAAGTCCCACGTAGTACTGATTCCGAAAACCGAGGACGCGGCTAGATTGCTGTGCCGAAAACTACCGGCTAATAAGTTTAACAAATGTGGACTGTAAAGTATACATGAAGGTCCTTGACAGAAGATTGCAGAATGTCATTACAATCCTTGTAGGACCTCATAAGACGTGCGGAATTAAAGGCAGGACTATATTCACCAATATTCACCTGGCGAGAAGCGTATTGGAATGTTGCGATGCCATGCAATATCGCGTAGCAATGTTACAACTGGACCTGCACAAGGCCTTTCATCGAGTTGGGCATGATATCTTGTTTGCACTTTTGGAGAATGTAAATCTCGGGAGTGTAATCACAAATGGTGTTAAAAGGGTTTACAAAGACTGCATTGCAAAATTACTCATAAACAGTAAATTGAGTGAATGCATACCGATGCTATCTTCTTTTCGACAAGGTTGTCCATTGTCGCCCCTTCTCTTTGCCTTATACTTGGAACCTTTCTGTTTATGACCTCTCCAGCCAAGCTATTCAGGGTACACATTTTTCAATGTTGGAGTTAAGGTCTTAGCCTACGCTGACGACATCGCAGTGTTTTGTGCGGACCAAGACAGTCTAAAGGAAGTTGCTAAAGAAGCTGTGGAGCACTGTAAGGCTACTGACAGTGCAATTAACTGGACTAAATGTTTAGGTTTCTGGTATGGAGACTAGGAACACACACCGGAATACTTTTGTAACATTAGACCCATACAAAAATGGCTTATGGTCGTCTATAAAACAATTTATGGTTATCTATCACCTCTTATGGACGTTTGTAGTTGGCTATAGATAACAATAGGAGTGTCTATAGCTGGCTATTGACAATTATATTGCCAGCGCAGCTAAATACATGATAGCACTGAATTTTCTATAGCCAGCTACAGAAAAACATGTTCACAAACCTACAGACTTAAAACCTTCTGATTTTCTTTAGGTGGCTATAGACGTGTATATGTATTTAAAGCTCTATATCAGCGCCCACCAAACCTTCTTTAGCTAGCTATAGACTAATGTATATATATGAGGCTAAAGAATGGCAACTATATGATTCTCTTTAGATGGCTATAGACCAGTATCTATACTTAAAGCTATAGATCAGTCCCCATTAAAGCTTCTTTAGCTAGCTATAGAATAATGTATGTCTATGAGGGTAAAGAGCGGCAACTATATGATTCTCTTTAGATGGCTATAGGCCAGTATCTATAATTAAAGCTATAGATCAGCACCCATCAAACCTTCTTTAGCTAGCTATAGAATAATGTATGTCTATGAGGGTAAAGAGCGGCAACTATATGATTCTCTTTAGATGGCTATAGACCAGTATCTATAATAAAGCTATAGATCAGCACCCATCAAGCCTTCTTTAGCTAGCTATAGAATAATGTATGTCTATGAGGGTAAAGAGCGGCAACTATATGATTCTCTTTAGATGGCTATAGACCAGTATCTATAATTAAAGCTATAGATCAGCCCCCATAAAACCTTCTTTAGCTAGCTATAGAATAATGTATGTCTATGAGGGTAAAGAGCGGCAACTATATGATTCTCTTTAGATGGCTATAGACCAGTATCTATAATAAAGCTATAGATCAGCACCCATCAAGCCTTCTTTAGCTAGCTATAGAATAATGTATGTCTATGAGGGTAAAGAGCGGCAACTATATGATTCTCTTTAGATGGCTATAGGCCAGTATCTATAATTAAAGCTATAGATCAGCACCCATCAAACCTTCTTTAGCTAGCTATAGAATAATGTATGTCTATGAGGGTAAAGAGCGGCAACTATATGATTCTCTTTAGATGGCTATAGGCCAGTATCTATAATTAAAGCTATAGATCAGCACCCATCAAGCCTTCTTTAGCTAGCTATAGAATAATGTATGTCTATGAGGGTAAAGAGCGGCAACTATATGATTCTCTTTAGATGGCTATAGACCAGTATCTATAATTAAAGCTATAGATCAGCACCCATCAAGCCTTCTTTAGCTAGCTATAGAATAATGTATGTCTATGAGGGTAAAGAGCGGCAACTATATGATTCTCTTTAGATGGCTATAGACCAGTATCTATAATAAAGCTATAGATCAGCACCCATCAAGCCTTCTTTAGCTAGCTATAGAATAATGTATGTCTATGAGGGTAAAGAGCGGCAACTATATGATTCTCTTTAGATGGCTATAGACCAGTATCTATAATTAAAGCTATAGATCAGCCCCCATAAAACCTTCTTTAGCTAGCTATAGTATAATGTATGTCTATGAGGCTAAAGAGTGGCAGCTATATAATTCTCTTTAGATGGCTATAGACCAGTATATATGTTTAAAGCTATAGACTAGCTGTCATCCAATCTGCTTTAGCTAGCTATAGATGAATGTATGTGTATGAGGCTAAAGAGTAACAACTATATGATTCTCTTTAGATGGCTATAGACCAGTTTCTATACTTAAAGCTATAGATCAGCCCCCATCAAAGCTTCTTTAGCTAGTATAGAATAATGTATGTCTACGAGGCTAAAGAGTGGCAACTATATGATTCTCTTTAGAAGGCTATAGACCAGTATCTATACTTAAAGCTATAGATCAGCCCTCATCAAATCCTCTTTACCTAGCTATAGAATAATGTGTTCCTCTCAGGCAAAAGTCTGGTAGCCATCTGACTTTATTTAGATGGCTATAGGCTAGTATATCTGTTTAAAGCAATAGACTAGCTGCCAACAACCCTTGTTTAGCTGCTAGACTAAAGTTTGCCTCTGAGGCAGAAAGACTGGTAACCGTATGATTCTCTTTAGTTGGCTCTATAGACTAGTATGCATATTTAAAGCTATATATTAGCGCCCATCAATCCTTTTAGCTTGCTATAGGCTAATATACGTCTATGAGGCAAAGAATGGTAGCTATAAGATTCTCTTTAGATGGCTATTTGCTTTACCTACCTGTAGACTAATGTATGTCTATTAGGCTAAAGAGTGGCAGCTATCTGATTATCTTTTATGGTTACAGACTAGTATGTCTATTTGAAGCTTAAGCTAGCTGTCATCAAATTGTATTCAGCTAGCTGTAGGCCATAATGTGTCTCTGAGCAGCCATCTCATTATTTTTAGATGGCTATACAAAGCCTATATTTAAGTGTTGTGGAAAGCCCTAAGTGAAACGAGACAGCAGTTCGAGCACACTGCAAGTTGCGCCATATATTCATTCTCCTGCAATGAATGGAGAGATAAGCCTTGCAGAGATTTTGCCCATATGTCACTTCTTGACGACTGCATACCCCCTTCAGTGCTTACTTATCAGTTTACATACTCAGCCTTGCGACAAGATCATAAACGCTTCATTTGAACAATAATCGGCAGGGTGAGTTCTGCAGCGATATTTTTTATTCAGTACATCGATTTCTATTTAAACCTTGGCAGCCTGAGCGCATCAATTCTTGAGTGTCGACCAATTTGAGGCTTCAGCTTTGACAGCAAGTTAGAATTCCTCATGGAATTTTTCGAGATTTTTCAAATCATTCACAACAGCAGCACCATCTCCAAAAGGGTTTGGAGTGTGCATTCACAGAAGTGCCAGACTGAGTTTTTGAAACTTCCAGGAAATTTCTTCAAATAGGCTCCACATACCTGTGCAACTCGATTACTGCTGCTGGTACATATCCATTGCCCCATGAGGAAGGCGTGCACAAGGAATGAGCAAAAACGACAGTTAAGGTTCAAGTAAGCGTGTTGGCAGCATTCTGTGAAATATACTAGCACGGGTTCGACCAGCGGCTTTTTTATGTCGTCTACTTTTTCTTATCCTATATGGGCCATTCTAATAGAAAACTGTAGGGTGAATGGGTGTGTCGTAGCTTCGCCCGCCCCATTATCCCTTGTAACCCTTTTGCACATCCCACATTGTGCATGACAAAAATGGTAACACTGCTGCTTGTACACATGCTAGCAAAATGACAATTTGCACTACAAGTATTTGATAACATGAACACTGAAATATTTTATTTCATTAAAGAGCCACTTAGAAAGCACAAATTCCAATATCACATCTCTAGTGATAAAAGAAATGCAATACAAGAAAATTTCAGTAGAACTACAAACGAGCATGCTAAAGCACAGATGGAGGAAGGACTGTTCTATACCAAGCTCAAATAAAAATGCACTTGGCATTTCCTGGACATAGTGGCGTCACTAGGGGGATGCAGACCGCACCAGGAGCAGCTAGGGAGTGGGGGGTAAGTGAGGTGAGTAGGCAGGCACTTTTAACAAAGTCGAGGTTCTTTAGGAAGTGTAGTCAAGAGAAAATATATTGTGCTGGCACGGCATCAGTACGCATTTGTACCTTTTCAGTCCGGACGTAAGACAGAAATTGCACCATTCTGGCAGAAGGGTGTTGTGAGAAATCTGGTGTAGGGAATGTAAAGTAAATCACCTGTCGTTATCTGTCACAGTTCGTGGCCAGTGAAATGCCCAGCGTGGCACTAATTGATTGAAAGTACTTGAACAGGCTGAAAGGGCGTTTCTCTGTGGACTCCCATTATGAGGCCATACATAAAATTGCCACCCTTCTGATATCAATGAATGCAGCCTAATGCCCCAAGCTGCAGCATGATAATGAGTACTTCTGGTTGCGACATGTCGGAGCTAGCCACCACCGTTCAATCCACAATTGATGCAGTGGGGCAGCTGTTGCTAGGACTTTGGATCTTAACGTGCGCTTTGTATTGCCTGCAGACCACCATAATGAGCCGAAACAGAAGCCTTGTACAACGGGTTTACTTTCACCCACGGGCATCAAAATGTGCAGCTCCAAGCACACATGAAATGCAATGGATGGAAACCTGAGAAACGCGCTGGCACTGTATGCCTGCCGAGTTTGCACGGAGGGGCTGTGATCACTTAGAGCAGCTGTCTGAATTACACTTCTGGTGCCCTTATGGGCCTCAAGATACGTTGAGAGCTAGACAGGCAGGTTTTTTTCCATTTGACTAAGCACAGTAGGGGGCGTGTTGCACACGTAATTAGAGAGATCATCCTCAAGAGGCTGACAAGGAACATGAGAACTTTTCCCAGTGTATCTGTGTAACGCTTGAAACGCCGCTGCTGTACCTCGCATGTAAGATAGCAATATTTGTAACTAAATAGACAAATAACAAGTGGGAGGGGGGGACATGCCACTGCACTGGGTGGCGCTGACCCTAGTGATGCCACTCCCTAGACTGAGTGGTACAAGTAGTCAAAAAGCACAGAGCACACAACATAAACTCCTAAGCTCCTACTGCACAAGATAACATACATACTTAGAAAAAAAAATACATATGCCAGTAGAATATCAAACACACAAGCAAAAAAGCATACAGACAGCCAAAGCAGATTAAAATGTAATAATCTCTAACTTTCACATGTGGTAACAAAGGGCTACTCAGAGAATGAATACCAAACTGGCCTGCACAATTTATTGCTTAGTATAAAGAAAACAAGGCTCAAGAGCAGATTCTCTCAACAGTCATTTATTGATTAAGAGCTACTCTAAACATGTGACCAAAATTGCTAACATTTGACAAGACAGGGGTAGAAAAACAAAGTACTTATTAAATAACAACATACATATCAAAGAAGCCAGCCGACATTTAACAGGTAAAAGGGAATTGGCATTTTTTATAAGATAGTGCTGAAAAAGTGGCAAATGATTAAAATGACTAGCCTTATTATCAGACAAAAGATTAGTACAGAAGAGAGCAGTAGGAGGTAACCTTGTCCAGCTCGGGCCTGAGAGACCAGCAAAGCTGATTAACTGAGCCCGATAAGCAGCACAAGCTGTCAGCATCTTGAACAGAAGGTGTACATGTCTCCCAAAATAATTCTTTCAACTCAGTGAAACGTCTATCTACAGAAATCAGAAGCAACCACATGCCACCAGTAGGAATTCAACACTTGACCTCCTCGCAGTATTACACTACGTTCGAAATATACTCCTATGATTAAGACAGCACTTGTGAACAATCTCAATGTCCGAGTTACGTGTTATGATTTACTGTGTGTGTTCCTAACTGCCAGTGATGTCTCTGGACTGTGCGGTTCCCACCAGGTGCAGACTTGGCAGCTTTGCAAGTATGGATTAAGGTATAGTGGTACGAATTTGGATCATGACTATGTACTGCAGTTGTCCTTTTACAGACTCGTTCAGATTTGTTATTTTCCTTTGTAAAGCATTCAACCATTCAAGCATTCAACCAACAAAGCATTCAACCAAAGCAGTCACAAGACAGTCGAAATTCACTGTTTCCTTCAAAACAAACACTTCAATACACTTGCCGTCCCATCACTTTCAGTACTGAACTGCTAATGTGCGTTCAAGTGCAGACCTGTCTACATCTACACATAAAAGGTCAGGTTTCTTTCGCTAGATTTTGCCACGTAGAAGGGCCGCCCAAACACATACACGCGGAATTTAGTCAACGCCCAAACAAGTGCGAGGCATTCTCTTTCAGTGATAGAATAGTTTCGCTCGGATGGAGATAACAGGTGGCTGGCATAGGCAATTACACGGGAGAGGTCATGTTGGGACTGGGCAAGAATAGGCCAATGCCGTGGCCACTGGCGTCGGTTCGAAGTTCCGTCAGTGCCAAAGGGTTAAAATGAGTCAGGACAGATGGAGTGGTATATTTGAAGAAAAAAGCGCAGGAGACGAGACAAGGAAGTAGACAATACGAGCGCCACTAGCAACTGAATGTATTCAAAGCATGAGCATTTGCATACACTGAGCGACAGATGCTCAGGAAGGAAAAGAAGAAGGGCCACAACGTCAACACGAAAAAGTGCCATGCTTGTCATTAACAGTTAAGATAGGCAAGCTCGTAGCACGACAACGAAACACAAGGCATGCTTGAACATGATGCCCCTTTGCAGGCAATGACAAGAGCTTCAAAGATGCTCAAGCATACCTTCTGTTTCGTTGTCGTGCTTTTTCGTGTTGACGTTGTGGCCCTTCTTTTCCTTCCTGAGCATCTATCGCTCAGTGTATTCATACGTTCACGCTTTGAATACATTCAGTTGTTAGTGGTGCTCGTGTTGTCTGCTTCCTTGTCTCGTCTCCTGCGCTATTTTCTTTAAATATGCTCAGACACCAACTCGCCGAGCAGCACACTTTGATGCAGGTGGAGCGGTGAGGGCCGAAATCAAGGCTTGAAAGGCGCAAGCTTCATCAGGGCCCCAAGAGAAAGATGTATTCTTCTTGAGGAAAGCGAACGGGCGATGTCGAAATTCTGAATGAAGCATCGGAAATAACAACATAAGCCAAGGAAACTCCGTACATCAGTTGTGGAATGCGGAGTTGGGAAATCACGAACGACACAAACTTTACCAGGGTCAGGCTTGACACCTGTGGTGTCCACCAAGTGTCCAAGGACCTTTATCTGGCATTGGCCGAAGGTACAGTTTTTTAAATTCAACTGGAGACCAGTATGGCGGCAGACGGACATATGGATAGGATCGTAGAAAGACAGACAAGGTGTGTTTCAAATGTCGGGGAGAATACTACGTCGACGAGGTAACATAAGCACTTTGTCCATTTGAAACCACGCAGGAGAGTCTGTCATGTGCTCGAAGGTCATGGGAGCGTTGCAGAGACCAAAAGGCGTAACTGAATTGGTATAGGTCGTCAGGAGTAACAAAGGCGGTTTTCTCTCAATCCCATTCGTCTACAGCTATTTGCCAATATCCCGAACGTAGGTCAATTGATGAGAAACAACTGGCTCCGTGCAGGCAGTCCAGCGCATCGTCTATTCGAGGCAGAAGGTAAACGTCTTTCTTGGTGATCGCGTTTAGGTGGCGGTAATCAACACAGAATCGCCAACTGCCATTTTCTTTTCAACTAAAAAGACAAGTGATGTCCATGGGCTGCTAGAAAGCTCGATGTTGTTCGCCAACATCTTATCCACTTCAGTCTGTATGCTTTTGCGCTCAGTAAGAGACACTCGATACGGCCGGCGGTGGACCGGGCAGGCATCGCCGGTGGTAATGCGGTGGGTCACAACGAAGTTTGGCCAAGAGGACAGTTGCCGAAATCGAAGACGCCTTTATAGGAATACAAGAGTTGGGAGAGGGTGGAGGCGTGGTCAGGTGGCAGTTCTGGAGCGATCATGGCAGAAGTAAGCTCGGAATGGGAAGGAGCTGAGAGGGGGGGGGGGTGTGCACAGTGGGCAGGTTGGAGCTCAGGTGAGACAGCATATAGTGTGCATTCGGTCAGCGGAAACAGATCTGAGAGTGCGATGCCTTGGTGCAAGACTTGGGCCGAGACTGAAGTTCAGAATTCGAAAGTAGGTGTGGTTTGCGGTGACGGTGACGATGAAGTGAGGAAGGATGACATTGCGCAGAAGAACAACATCAGAGATAGGGCAAGTAACGTAGGTGCCATCAGGAACAGAGGGAAACTGAGACATGGGAACATCGATGGGAGCTTCGGGTGGCAGGCGAACAAATTCAGTAGCACGAAGGCGCGGCTTCTCAGAGGCACTGTCGGAGCAGAGCGGGAGGCCCAAGCATAGAAGGCCAGTCGAGCAATCGATAATGACAGCATGATTGGTCAAGAGGTCTATGCCGAGAATTGCATGGTGAGGACAGCGGTCTATAACGGTGAACAGCACAGGAGTAGTACGGTCAGCAATACTAAACACGAGCAGTGCACATTCTAGCAATAGCAGCTGCACTGCCATCGGTGACCAGAACGGCGAAGGAAGCAGAGGGGGTCAAAACCGTTTTCAAACATCAACGAAAGGCCGAACTAAGGACAGAAACTTGGGTGCCAGTATCAATTAATGCGGTTGCAGATACATCGTCCACATAAATGTCAAGAAGGTTGCATCAATCAGCCATGGTCAGGAGAGGGTTTTCGGGCCGAGTCGTCAATGCAGCGTCACCTCCGGGCACCGCAATCATTAGTTTTCCGGAAGAGAGCCAGAATAGTGGGGAGAGGACGGGCGGTGAGGTTGCGGCGATCGGGACAGGTGCGGCCGTGGATATGACAGGCTATACCTGCGTGGGGCGGGAGTGTTGAAAGTGACGGGAGGGACATCACGCGGCGATGGCTGGCGGGGTCCGTAGTCGTTGAGGCAATCATAAGAACGAGGTTAAGGAGACAAAAACCAGCGGCTGCGTGCGGCAATGGCGAAAAATGTGGCCAAATCGTGAGCAGTGGAAGCAGATGGGCAGTCCGTCTGAGGTGCGCCATTCTGAAGGATTCCGGAAGCGGTAGCGCACGGGGAAAGGCTGAGCGTAAGTGGGAGCAGCAGCAGCAACTATTGGCGTGGCGTGTGTGGAACAAGGTTGTTCAGAGGGTCTGGCGGAGGTCAGGCCCGCGTTCGCGAGCTCCTGGCGAACGAGTGCTTTAATAAGAGCAATGGTGCTTTCGGTGGGCTCAGGAGTGAAGGCAATGGGGGTCGGAGCCTCTAGATCCCTACGGACTATTCATATTACATTTTCTGAGTGCGACGGCTGGTGCAGAATTGGTACGTCCTCCAACGAAGACAAAGAAGCCCTGTTGGGAAGTCGCTCAGAACGGAGAGTAATTCGACGGTGTTTGGCTTGTTCAAACTGCTGGCAAACTGGAGCAAGAATTCAACAGTGGTGCAATATTTGCAGAGCAGGAGATTGAATGCGTCATCCACGATCCCCTTCGTAATATGGCCCACCTTGTCGGTCTCTGTCATGGCGCTGTCCACTTCATGGCACAGGGCTAGGACATCCTGAATGTATGACATGTATGACTCGGTAGTTGTCTGTGCTCGACAAGCAAGATCTTTTGTTGCACTCAGTTTGCGTGCAATTGGTTTTCCGACCAAATCTTTCAGCTTCTGCTTGAAAATATCCCAGGATGTTGTATCTTCCTCGTGCATCTCGAACCAAACACGCGCCATCCCTGCCGGGTAGAATATGACGTTGGCAAGCATGATAGTAGCGTCCCAGCAGCTGTGCTTGCTTACCCGCTCATATGTGGAGATCCAGTCATCAACATCAACTTCATCGGTGTCGCGAGGGCGCCTGGCTGTGCCATGACAACGGTCAGTGCTGTTGCCACTGTGGATGGGAATGTGTCGAGTGGCATTGTTGAAGAATCACCTGGCGGCCACTTCGAAGCTCCAAGTTGTTGGTCCGGGATAATTTGAACATGCACACTCCAACAAACTGTTACGGGGTGTTCCCGAGCAAGAGTCTGCTGTAAAAGTCAGGAGCACCTCACAGGCACCAGTGCACAAACACACAACAGCTTCAGCCTCAGCATCGTCGTTCTCTCTTCTAGCGTTCAAAACATCTTCGTCCTGCGACATCATCGGCTACACTCGTTACAATATATTCAGTTCGTTTTCTGTATTTTAGAGTGGGCCCTTTATAACCCTCGCACCTTTCGTTAACCTTGATCTTTCCTGCACTATCATTACACATATTCTTATATGCTCAAACAGTACTTTCATCAAATGATTATTGTGGGAGAGGGAATTGAATGAAAGGGGAGAGGGAATGGAAGGGTGTGATGCACCAGCCATGTCACCAGGTGCAGCCGGCCTAGTGACACACCACTGCTAGCAACACAAATACACCATAGAAGGTAGCACTGCGATTGATATAACTCCGTTGGTACAGCACTACGAGTTTGACTCCCACTGCCAACATGTGGTTTGGATCTACGTTTTGTAAAATCACAAATTTGTTACTATTTGAAAAAAAAAATAGAAGGAAAAGTAATATTCCTGCATGTCTTTTTTGGATGCTATGACTGCTGGCTTATTTACCATACATAGCATTCTATTAATAAATCCCTAAGAGTAGTTTGCTTGCAGTTAAATATATATATATAACAAGGCTGTCCAGACTAGTCCATATGACGTCCCTATTTGAAACATTACTGTATCAACACACACAGTACAAGAAAACATCAATTGTGAAAGCAGTGGTCATTTTTGACCCACAAGATGTCATTCAGAACATGTGAAAGCAAATACATATACACAAAACTGAAGGCACAAGAGGCATATATAAAAGGGCCTACATACAGTCCCGGCCATAATAATATGGAGCATGCCTAGGCGATAAAATATTTTATCACGCATAACCCAACATTTACCAGGAAGCACCATACACATATGTAAGCACCTACTACTCGTGCGGTCGCGCGCGGATCCGAGTGACAATCGTATCCTCTCTACAGAAGGAGTTAGAAAATTTCAAACACCAGAGGCGTGCTCTGTAATATTATGGCCGCACCTGTACAAGTAGCATACAAACAAGGGGCATAAAAAAATTCATCATATTTAATCTCACTGGAAACTGGAAAACGGAGAAAGTCACTGCAATTATAGCTCTAAAGAAAAGTACTTGTAATCAGCCACCACTGTGATGCCTCAGGTGGATGATGGTGAGAAAGCTAAGGGTTTGGGAACATTAGATGAATAAACAACTGGCAGGCATGCCTGTTTAATGTTGGTGGAATTGTTACAAACTGATGCAGTCAGCTTTTTCTGGTCTGAACTTTCCCCATGTGGGCAAAATTTGTTGTCAAAGCCAACAAGCATGGTGGCATCCACCGTCTGATATCAACAGTTCAGGTATGCAAGGTACTCCTGAAGTAGTCAACATGGATGCATTTGTGGCATGTTTTTAACGACAGCAAGCTCATTCATGACGAGCTTACCACATCGAGCAAAATAAATAAAATTCAAGTCGAAGTCCTTTGAACTGTTTGTCCTAAAATTGAAGCATGCCTGCACAGTGCTTGTGCATCTTGAACTTTGCTTTATGTAATAAAATGAAGCTTCTAGACAGAACACCATTGAATAATGCATCTCCTTTAGTAACTTTGGACGAGCTTGATTAGCAAGTTTTAATGGCATGGGTTTGTGGTTTACCACAGGCCTCTCTGCCCTTAAAAGACGCACTTTAGGACTTGCTAATCTCATCAAAAGAAAGCGTGAATGCAAATCTCTTGATGAAAACAACAAAGTTGAATGAGAGATTTTGCAGGCACACACATGCCAGAGGTCTTGCACCTGTATCGCACCAGCAAAAGTTCGGGTGACCATTACTACTTTCTTTGAATATACATATAAGCTTACGTAGCACTTATGGTGGAAACATCTGAAGCGAGACATCTACAAATGACCCCGTTGTTTTCAAGGGCAACAGGCACCTGAAAGCCATGATTATTTTGATGGCAGCAGGCCAGCGAAAAACAGTGGCAGCATGTGCGAACAGACAAGACAGGCAATTGTGATTACAATAGCAGCTACATTTCTGCACTAACAACCTTGCACAGTTGTGGTTGGTAAGCCCAACAGGTTTTCAATGTTCATTATGGCTAACATTTTGCAAAGCGGTCATAAATCGAACTCCACAAAGCCCTTCGACTGTCACCAGGAAATTGATGTATAATGGTTTGAGAACTGCACTGCCACACCTCCTTACCATCTACAGTTCAGCTATGTGTAGAGCAGGACAAGGACCTATCCCATTAATGTCCACATAACACTAGCTCTCCTGCACCAACTGTGGCAATCTGAACACTTTAAACTTTTTAATCTGCACATCTTTCTTAGCTACCTCCTGCTAGGCTAGGAGGTCCCTTGGGACAGCCAGCGAGGCTGAAGCCCTTCCAGAATGAGAGTGGGAGTCCGCCACAATTCAAGGCATACAGAGAAGCCTATCTTTTCAATGTCCGGTATGGAAGAAGTTCAAAACAAACCCTGCGGGGCAAATTTATAGCTTCCGTTCTGCCAAAGTTCCAACCTCTTGAAGCATTCATGTCATCCTCCCATACACAGCTCATCATCTCATAACTGCAACCATAAGCCAGAGGCTGCGCTATGAGCATTTTGTGCTTTTCCTTCTATAGCTAGAGAGTGAGGGTGCAACTTCCTCTCTAAAAGCCAACATGCTTCCCAAAAACGCAGCTGCAACTGCAGCATTCCCTTCGCCCCTGCAGTCACTCCTCAGAGGAGCGGAATCCTGGAAAATCTTCTTTGAACCAAGCTGCCTGCATAGTGGCATGTGGGGTTCTCCAGCAGCTCACTCTGAATAATGTGCCTTCACTAAGCTCAGCACCACCATTTTTTTTCAATCATTTCACTCTGTATAGGGAGTGTGCTCAGTCATGGAGCATTTCGTGATGGTTGAATAAGCATGTACAGTGAAATTTCACTGCACCTTATCGTGGTGGCTCAGTGTTTACGGCGCTCGGCTGCTGAACCCAAGGACACTGGATCAAATTCTGGCCATGTGGCTGCTTTTAAATGGAGGCCAGAAGTAATGAGTCTATGCGATGTTCGATGTCAATGCACGTTAAAGAACCAAAGGTGTTCAAAATTTCCAGAGCCCTCCCACTATGGTCTCCCTCATAGCCTGAATTGCTTTGGAACATTAAGCCCCATAAATGAAACCAAACCAACCAAGTCTCACTGACCAGCTGGGTAGACTGAGGTGTGTCATATATAGCAACTTTTTCACCCAAAGCCTCTAAATATGAAGGGTGAATCTGATAAAATGGAAAATATGGCTAGTCCAAAGGTTGCACAACCGATTAGTGGTCCATGTTCCAGAACAGAGACCAGGCATACAACTTGTCATTTACAATGGGGGCAACAAATTTGTTGCTCACAGCACCAACATTCACCAGTTTGTAATGCTGCTGAGTTTCAAGAAGGTACATGCGAGCAAAGTTACTGGTGAACTTTGACAGCTTTGCTCGTATACGTCCTGCAGCAAAAATACACGTCCTTTTCATACCTGCAGAGCACAGTGCACTTCGCACAAATTGCAAGCACACATTCAATTATGCCGAATGAACCATCATTTAAATAAACAACTGAATTATTCCGGCTGCTTTTGTTCAGCGAGCTCGAGATGAATTTGGTGCCCTTAACAAGTACTTTCTTGAACTTCATGACACATGAAGTAGAAAATCCCATTCTTTTGATGGAGTCAGCTTCAGTCATCATCAGAGTTTTGGAGCCAGCACCAATTGTCATGGCATTTCTTTCCTTGTGAACATAAAAGATTTTCCTGTATCCCCTCGTTAGGTTTTCAAACTGGCGAAAAATTTCAGGTTTTCCATCAAAAGACATATGTGTGCTTGCAAATGTGGGCAAGAATTGACACAGAAGTAGTTGTCTGCAAATCTGCGGGGGGATATACTGAGTTCCGTGAAAATTTTTTTTCACAATCCCGTTCATTTTTTTTAAAATGGAAATGCAGAAAAACCCAAAAGCGGGCCCCACTGACGCACACAGTCACACAAGTGTGACAGCAGGAGAATGTTGAACGTCATATGTTGAAACCCATACAGATGCTGATATTCAGACATGAATACAGCAATTTATGCCTCAATTGCTGCCAGGTTGTCGAGGGCAACTGTGTCTGC
Organism: Amblyomma maculatum; assembly: GCF_055883805.1. Taxonomy (NCBI): domain Eukaryota; kingdom Metazoa; phylum Arthropoda; class Arachnida; order Ixodida; family Ixodidae; genus Amblyomma; species Amblyomma maculatum. The sequence continues at coordinate 139,798,600 of NC_139350.1, read as the reverse complement.
AAGAAGGACGTGCATGATGTTCGCAAGCCTGCACCAGTTTTTGAAATACTGGAGAGGCAACAGGCCATTAAGAACAAATGGTGAATAATATAGCAGCCATGACCTCCACTCTGTTGCCTTCCAGAATTTGCGCTGGCACACAGAGCGAGAGAGGCGTGCAAACCCATATGGTGGTGTGAGGCCCTTCAGCCGGTCGTTTAGGACTGAAAGCTTTCTGCCCAAGTAGAAGCCCTTGCCAGAGTGCACACCTGTCAGCCACAGGTTTGTGATGGTTCTTACTACACCTAAACACACAGCATGCATGTAGTTTACCACAGTGTTGTTGGTGATGCTAAAGAACCGCATCAGCGACAACACTGGTTCCAAGCACACCGAGCGAGAGTGACCTTGCATCTCTGATGAAGTCATTATCTGTTCTGTTTTTTACTTTCATTGCCTCATACACACGTGCATGTCCTCTGCCCTGCTTGACAACACGGCCAGGATGGAAGCACCAAGAGCACCCATATTCCCCATTAAATTCCTCTGATTATGCAGCATACATCTAGCTACTGTATCCACAGTGCATGGCCCAGAGTACACCTTCGTCAAATGGCTGACATTATTCTTATCAGACCACGACAAAGCAGTGCTGCTAAGTTCATTCATTTCCTGAACAAATGGAATCAGGAAGCACTGCCTGTCTGGCTTCTTTGGCCCAAACCATAGGCCTGCCAGAAGCACATTGTTCATGCGCTCTTTCAATGGAAGCTCATTCACCATGAGCTCCAATGGCCTTACACTATAATCGGAAGAATGCAAAATAGGAATGCCATCTGTATTCCACGTTAGTGTAACATTGTCAGGGCAAAGGGGAAGTTGGCAGTATGCTGGGCTTTCTGTTATATCCCCAACATCGAACTTTAGGCCCGGCTTTTCTACGAGAGGGCCTCTGGCCATCAACAGATTAGCAAGCTCCGACCTCAAATCCAAAGAAAGAAACTACGACCCTTCCTGTAGCAATACTTTTGCTGAATGCTTTAAACCGCATGCACAAAGGAGTTCACCACCTTCTGCCACACCAATATACTAGTGGCAAGTTGGGCAGTAAAAGTGGCTACTAACTTCCTGTTCCTGGTCTTTGAAATACTTGTCAAACATATACTTGGTTGCAGGTAGATGGCTGCCTTTAGGAAGGTGGCTGTGAAGTAAAGCCAAAAGGCTTTCTGTGGCTTCCTTTGAATTATGGTGCCGCAGACAATGAGCCATAATCAAAACAAGGCTCTAATGGTGGTTCAATTGGGCACCAGAAAATAAGGGTGGAGCCTGTAAAGAAAGAAAACTGAAAGCTTTTGGCACGTGTGTGTTTTTTATAAAAACATGACAGGCGGCGACAAACTTGCTGAAATATGTGAATTCCTAAAGCTACAGAGAATAATATAACACAGGATGTTACTTAAAATGCAAGGGTTGCATTATTCATTCACATTTCTCAACTCTAACCACATTTTCAGCTACCCTGTATTCAAAAATGAGGCATAAAAGTAACTATCTTGTGTAAGTCAAACATATCCAATTTATACTGTCGGTTCACAGGTAAATGCACTTTTTGTGTGACAAAATAAATATAAATGTGCACACACCATTGGGTCTTGTTCAATAGATTCCATTTCTGGTGGGTCTAGAATCCCAGCCTGTTGAGGTGGTGTGGCTGAAGGGTTTTCCACGCTTGAAATAGTAGCAGCACCCTTCCCAGCGAAAACTGCCGTATGTTGAATTTCTCCTTTTTGCACTTCTTGAAATTTGTATGCGGGGGAACACACTGCTGATATAAAGTTTTCAGCAGGCATTCCATCAGCCAAACTGCAAAAAGCATCAAGATTTGTGCATATGTCGCTGAAACTGCCACGAGAAGTCAAACTGGAGCATGATTAAAGCGATGTGCAATTGCTACATTTTTCTTTTCCAGTACCACATGACCCCTTTTCCATTACAAATTAGAAAACCACAGCAAAACGTCACACAAGTAGGTATTTCATCCATATGTGGCAAATGACAAGCTTGTCACACATGTGAAGGTCAACAATATTTCGATATATAAACCTTTAAATCAGCAAATATGGTACAAGTTACTGCAACCTTGCTCTACACCATTCATGAACCACGTATGTTACTTACATGGCACTTTAAATTACAAAACCTAAAAGCCATGCTTTCTTCATTACCCTTAATATGCATGCCTGTGCCAATTAGAATGCCAATAACTATTTCAGTCAGCTGTCACAGTGTAGTAGCGGAGTCTTCCAATAGCCGTTTATGGTCATGAAACTGCTCTGCAATTCTATGGGAAAGCTTGGTACGTGCACTGTCAAAAGCAGTCATATGATGGTGCTATTGTCAATCATGGAGCATGTTACAGTGAGCAGCATAACCTGACCGAATAAAAAACAGTTTGCAGTAACAGTTTTTTGTTCTGGTATCCTATTAAGCACAGTGCCGAAGTATGCAAATGCTTACGTATTTATGAACAAGCAAGCGATGTCTTCATCTTATGTGACAGGCTGCAGCTATAGCTAAAACTGCAACAAAAAGGTGGCACATTTTCTCTGCTTCACTGAATACCAAGAAAAGTAGAGTCTGCCACCTTCTAAAAAGAAGTTGGTGGCTTCTTTTCTAGTGTGGCAAATATGTGTGTGAGAAGCACTTATTCCCCAAAACAACATTCTACATGGTTTTGTCGTGAACAGAATTTTTGTGTCACTGTAATCTGTGCTGTACAAGCTGAAGCCTTAAAAGGTTGGAAGCTGATCTTGGAAAAAAAAAGTATAGGGAAGCTACAGCTCCGAAGCCTTCAACAAACACGCATTTTTAAATTCTAGTTTCAAATAAGCCACTTAATTTCATGTAAAAAAGTCCATCTGAACTTATGCAATACACTATGTAAGGTTTTTGTTGAAAGCTTCCAGAAAGTTTTGCTACAAAGAACTGGCGTCTATGAATTCAATAACGGTAAAACTACCATTGTAAATTATTAAATTATAACACAAATAGTCAACTCTAACTATATTAAAGTTCAAGAAGACTGAAAATTTATTCAAATTATGCTTAGGTAAAATTAATAGGACCCTTTTAGCATATATGTAGCTGTGCAGAGGTTTTTTCGACGCAGCGAATCCTTGCAAACCTACTGCGACATTTTTTCCACTCGGACTTCAGCCAAATGTTTGTGCCCCCCTCCTCGCCATGCAGAAATTTACTTGACCTTGACCTCAGCAAATCATAACCCATGAGGTAATTGGGGCACCTGTTTGTTTTTTCGATTAGTTGGAATTACAATTTCAGCACTGCCAAAGCGGCCTAAGACAGTTTATCACTAGTGCATACCGCGGCCCGCAGCAGCAGAACCTTTTAGTCCATTCAGTGGAACTTTCCTTACCAGGCATCAATGACTTCACTTTGAGGAATTCAAACCTCGTGGCTTTTGGGTGATGCTACTTTGTTCTCGCAAGGTATTGTTCTATGTAGAAGTCAGCACATTTTCCATCCTGCTAGCTATCGGTCTTCTTTAGCTCCACAAATGAAAACTGCGAGAATGTAAATGCATTCCGCACCTTTGGCCTTTACTCATTAAACCGTTTAGTACCAACTCCATGAACGAAACTTACTGACCAAACTTTCACACGTTATTTTCTGGACATAAATTGAAGCTTACGTCAGGTTCTGTCATGTACATGCGGCAATAAGGTACTGTCTTTGTCAAAAGTGTAGAGCCCAGGGGGTCTGCTTTTGAGCCACCTCGTGCGGCTTGTAATACATTTAGAGTGTTCCGTATCACTTGATGGTAAGATGATTTTTTGTCCTACCCTTTCTGATGGGAAGGACCTCCACTAACGCTAAATCAGCGCCACTACAGTGCTCAGAAGCAGACCCCCTGGGCTCTACACTTTTGACAAAGGCTGTATATGGCAGTAATGAACCATGACAACAGCTTAAATGAACTGCAGCAAACCTAGCAATGAAGCAAGATCAAAATGTACAATGCTGGCACTCACTAACAACTGGAAATGACAACTGGAATATATAATGTTTAGCTTTTAAAATGCAACAATTAGTAGAGTATCTGCTTCCACTGCAGTAAGAGGGGTCACGTGGTCCCACTTGCTCCTCTGGATCAAAACTGATGCTGTTTGCTCCAGAGGTAGAGCTAGCGCCCAATATAATGTCATTTAGAATGTTCAGAAAAGGCAAATGGGTGCAAGGAGTTGACCAAGCTTTAAATCTCAACAATATGATAGCGGCTGTCTGTCTTTACTGACATGATGTAGCTACAAACATGACCACAGCAAATACGTTACCTGGCAGCATACTGCTTCTTGTAGCGATGTGCTGAGCGTCTGGAAATGCCTGCCGCATCCGAGTTGTGATACCGCTTGTATACACCTCCTGGCTTCATCTGAAAAATAAACATTTTTTTCATATATTACATGCTATATAGTAGTGACTTCCATGATCTGCTTGCTAAGAGCAATATTTATGTTGCAGGCAGTGCCAGAGTGCATGTAACAACAATCAAACATAGCTTCAGCCATTTGGCAGCAATCAGAATTCTATCTTGCAATTAAGTGTACTATTGCTATCACAATATTGCAGGATGTGGGAGTGTGGCAAAGCTGTATTCCATGTCACGCAACGGTGCATGGCCACTTTCTCGTCTACCGCAGGCAGCTCTAGTTTGTAGTAAGAGAACTGCTCCTGTTTCAGCCAAAAATGCAAAGTTCGAAGAAAGTGGCATTCACTTCTTTAAAGATTTGCTTGCAGACATCTGTTTCTTCAAAACTGGCACTATCAAGCTGCTTTCCAAGCTATCCAGCATGATTACTGTATTTTCGTGAATCTAAACACCCTTGTCTAATCCCTCCCCTACTCTCGCAAAAAGCTTTTTGATAAAATGTTTGCATGCAAATCTATGCACGCCCTTTTGTGCAAGAAGGTACTCATATCCAAGGCTACCACGCGTGCTTGCGAACCCTGTAATCGAGCAGGAACTGTCAGAGTTCCAAGGTGGCGTGCTCTCCGGCTTCCTGTGTTGCTGTGTTCAAACAGTAAATGACATATGGAGGCACCAAATGTCAAAAACGGGCAGAAAGCCACCTTGCTATGTCTATCAGCATAGGGATCACGGACTCGGACTGTTTGGTGTGTCAGCTGTTTGAGAGCCATAACGGAAATTGGAACAAGTTTGTAGAGGGCTGCCTGCAGCTTAAGCGAAATGTAATCGCACTTGCCAACTTGTTTGCCAACTTTGTTTGCCAAATAAATTCTATTTCCTGCACTCGTCTCAGTCAGATAGAGCGAGGGGGGGGGGGGAAGGGGGGCTACCTTTTAGATTTTCAAACCTAAGCACCCTCCCTTACTTTGGTCATTGCATTCATGAAAAAAAAGAGGCAGCTTAGAATCGAGCAAATACGTATAATATACACCTGGCTGAGCCACTTTTTTGGGAACAGCTGTTTTACGAACATGATAATATTGATAACAACTGAAACATTCATGGCATCTGGTGGTAGGTCGCCATCCACCTCTCCGGTTCTTGAAGAAGCAGCGGCGCGCCTAGCATAGTGCACGCAGGCACAGTGCTGCTTCCATTTGACAGTCGCACAGTTGGTGGAGATCCAACTCAGCAGGCAAAGCATGACCTGGACCTGCCGGGCCAGCAAGGCATACCTCAGAACTAGTTTCTGAACACAAATTGATCCCTATAGCTGATCCACAGCTGTGCACAGCAATTTCCCTGTCCATGCTGCCCCTTTCTTGCATTTATCGCTTTTCAACTTGAGTACACGCAGTCACCAATTGACCTTGTAGCCTGTTTTATTGAAGGATCGACACTTTCTTCGAGAGGTTGGGTGGGAGGGAGATGAGGCGGACCTGGGAACCGCTCTTCGGTCTCCGCATTGGCTGAACGTGCACATCTTTCGACTACAGTGACAAGACTGCAGGTCTCCCCATATTTTATATCGGAGTGGTACGGCTAGGGTAATTACTTTTTATCTGAGATGCAGTACCACAGCCCTAATAATGCACAAGAGCTCCACCCTTGTTCGCAATAAGTGAGTGTTCATTGTAACTGCGACTGTTGCAAATGAACTCAACTGCAGGAACTGGCATCAAGTGTGACTGATGGCTCACACACCAAGGCACACATCTACACCAGCAACTGTGATCACTGTCAGTGCAGTTTCACAAGACATTAGCAGTATACAACTTCTGTGTACGCTTTTGCTTGCGAGTGTTTTTATTTGCTTGGCAAGACCTATGACCTGTACACATCCAACTTCTTCCTGCTTCCAGCATTACTTACAAGGTAAAATAACATGCAGCATACTGCCTTTTCACGTGAGGTCGGCATATGGCCTACTCCCATTTACATCAAAGCACCTGTAACCAGTGAGTGCCATCTACTAAAAGCCAACTTCACGAATGCGACTGACAAACCTTTTGTCAAGCATTATTTTTGCTGTTATGTTCACAAAAAATATAAATTGCACATTCTATTTGTTTCATGTCGCTTAGTACTCCAGATGTCTTTACGATCTGAGCTGTTTATTGAAATTTGAAGCACCCTTTTCCTTCTGCGAAAATCGCGGCCCCATGAAAGGTGATAAGTGGTCTCCTTCAGAGATCACAACGGCTGACACAGATGCTCAATGCTAGCAGTCTTGGTGCACAAGTTATCAAAGTGGCATCTGATTCCGGTTCCTATCTATAAATGGCTGGTGTAAGATACAAGTAAGGATCCAGAGCTGCCTGTGGCGAGAGTATGGGCATGTGCCATTAGATGATGTGGAATGCAGCTCTGCCAAGCCCTCTCCATGTTCCACAATACTGTCATCCCAATAATACACTGAGCCAGCCGTACTGCTACCAAGAGCAGAATAGGCAACAGACATGCTTCTACATTGTACTGAAGTGCTGTCCAATTTATATCGACACTGATGCAAGGGCAATCGTCAATGGCATTCTATAAGTAAGCATGCAATCTCGCAATGTCCATGTCCAGATTCACCGAACTATCTCTATCTGATTCACTGAACACTCGATGTGATACTTAGTGCACCATCACGTACTACTTTCCTTTTTCATTCTATTCCAGGGCTGTGGCGAGCACAGGCCGCCCGCTCGATCCTTAGCGAGAGTAGCATCTGCACTTCACAAGTCGGTGCGCAATCAACATAATTGCCGTCCGCACAAATTCTGGTGAAAATTTGCTTAAATTATGCGCAAAATGAGGTGACAGATTGGACGAGGGCAGAGAGCGAACACGCCTGCCGGCGTACGTCGCGTCGCCTAATTCCCACGTGCGTGTACGACCCGGTACGAGTGACGGTGGTCCCGTCGCGCACAACCGGGCCTGAAGACGCTTGTCTGCGTGCACTTTTGGAATCTCTCAATACATATGAACGTAATCGCATGCATTTATGATCGCGGGTCCATCGTGCTCGTGGTTATCGTCGCGATGAGCGTACGTCGTCGCTACATCGATTGAACAGCAGCCGGAGATAAAAGAATGGGCGAACTTATATATGCAGCACCTCAAAAGAAGGCGAATGCAGGTGCAAACGCGTCGCACAGAAGATCGCGTAGCACCGGCGCGCCGGCAGCATGACGCGCAAACGTTGAACGTGACTTTAGCCATTACCTAGAGCGACGTCTGCCATACCTTTATGAGAATGAACTGGGTCTGCCTGACGTATCTTCAGACATTTCGTAAATGTTTACGCAGATTACACGTGCATTATCAAACTCGCTCGTAAAATCAAAAAGCACTCACCTGTTGGCAGGCGCGATGTCGACAACTGCAGTGAAGCGAACCTTTCCAAACACTGGTAGAGCATACGGAGTGTTTAAGATGCTAAAAGCAGCGGTCGAACCGACGACTCCAATTATATGCGAAAGGTAGATCGAACTGGATTCCAAAAGGAAGTCTGGAAAATCACGATAGTCGTAATAGCAGCAATAGCGTGGTCGCAATCGAGCGATCAGCTGGATCCGGATTTGGATTCGTACGTTGTATATGTACAGGGGTGGTCAAAAGTTCCAACACATAAACAATAAATAGACTGAAGTCAACAATTAACATGACAACCAGGTGAATAAGGCGAATAGCCAATAAAAAGCGGGGGTCATAGAGAAAGATTTGTGCCGAATTGTTCAAGCTTTTGTGATAAGCTGAATAGTGTACACCATCCCCTACTTCAAACGAGGGGTAGCAGAAAAAATAAATAAAAAGAAGACTTCATATAAGGCAGGCATAATTCAGCACTGGAGCAACTCCACAGCACCCCTACAGAAAGACTTCTTAAACTGGGCGTCTACAATAACAGCACGGAACCACCACATCCACCTAGGACTGCCGACCGAAGTGAGGAACGCACTCACTAAAGCCGCTACCAAAAAACATGCACCCTGCTTTTCATGAAGGCAATTAAGAGAACATTAAAAGGCCCTTGAGGCCAATTTATAAGGCTATGAATACACTGTTTATAATAAAGATGCAACTCTTTTGCGATCGTGAGCGTGAACGACTCGGGTAAAACATTAATGGCAGGTTCGATAAAAACAAGGCTAACTCAAGGACGGCGGAGGATGGTCAGCACCATGTCTGTTGAAGGGCATGCATCTCCAAGGAGACAGAGCGAATTTTAAGACATCTAGACTGGAACCTTTGGACGAGTTGGAAATAATATGGGTGCCGGCACACTCGGGGAACAGAGGAAGTTGTATGTCAGCGGAACAGTGAGCTTAGGTTGATTCCCCCAATGTCTCGAGATATGAAAGCGGCCAGCTCAGACCCGTTGACGCAGGTTCGGGCTACTTAAGGTCGCCGAGAGCCACGGAGCAGTGTAGTGCCCACATATCGTTGAATATTGTTTCCCAATGTTTCCCAATCCAAAAAATCCCAGCCCAGTGTTGAAGGCAGCTATGACAGCCCTAAATCTCAAAATTTCTGTTTATTGCAAGAAACAGCCACTGAACTCTGGAGGTACATGCATCAGATGAATAATGTAATTGTTACCAGAAAATTCGATCATGCAACTCCAGTCATGCAGCGGTAAATTGCACATACGAATAGGTACGAAGCGATCAGCGAGGACAGACATATTGTAGTGCGAGTTTGTCATTGTAATACTGCTACATATATATCGTCACACACGCTTGTTGAATACGCGCCTGTTTATGGAGGCGAAACGCAAAAAGCTACTCTGCGGTGTAAGTGCAGGTGGTCAGCAAGATTTCAGCTAGATGCATAGGGCTGCCTTTGAGGGGGCCACGGTTTGCTGCTAACAGCTAGCGTAGTAAAGTTTTAGCATTCATGGAAGTTGTATTCATTTCAGAGGACATGTGGCTCATTCCTGTACTAGCTTCAAAACTGGCAATTATTAGCAAAAACCACTCGGCAGAACCAAGTAGAACCTTCAAATCATCTGTACAGTGTTCTGCAACGTTATCGAAACCGGTCGAGGCGGGAAAATTTTCCAAGACGGTTCCGATAAAGTTGCAGAACGCTGTATATATCATCTGTGAGAAGTGCATATGCCATATTAATTAATCCAAGACATTTTCTTTGTTGTCGCCAGACTGTCGCCGTTTTATTTATCGCTCTTTTAAAAGCTTTGATGTTATCGCTCGATCAATTTTCCCAATCCAAAAGTGCCGCGGAAGCGACACACAGCTAAGGATGCGTAATATTTATGTGTTGGTCAATATGCTAAATTTATATACCGGGAAAACGCATATGAGGCGATGATGGGGGTAAGGCAGTGGTAAAGTCGCAGTACAGTATTCTAGCCACTGTAACAGTGACGTAGGACGGAGTAGTAGTGGTAAACACATTTATCGCACTAATCCGGACTTTCAGAACCTGACAAAACCGTTCGCGTAGTGCTGTCATCAACGAGTTAATACGGCTGTCATAGTTATTAGTAGGGGTGTGCGAATGTTCGAAATTTTCGAATATCGAATCGAATATCATAATATTCGATTCGTTAAACGAATCAAATAGTGGAAATTGAAAATTATTCGAAACTGTTCGAATATCTTCGCAAATGTTTGAATAATTTTCGAATACTTTTCGAATAACTGGCACGAATTAACGTCTCGGTTACGTCCGACCATTCTCGCGAAGGCAGCGTCAGCTCCGAGCAGGCACAGCTTGCTGCCGCAATAAACCTACGCGAGAAGCAGAGATCACCGTTTTAGGGAGCCTACATGCTTCAGCGTGGCCGCGACACGGTCCATTCGCATGGAAACATTCTTAAAGATTGGACATATCACGAATCGCGGAGGCAACTTCTCGTATTCGTGTCATAGTTCACACGTCTCTAATCTGCCGAGAAGTAACGCTACATGTTTATTCCCTGAAAATTTCATTCACTTTCATCATCGATAGTTGAGGTTAAGTTTATTATGCGAGTGGCGCATGACATGAGAGTTGCATGAATGTTGTCAGCTCATGCTCATACATCTCTCCACTATATATCTCAGGTCGCCTAGCGCCAGTTGTAATCGCCTAGCGCCAGATAGAGGGGAGCACGCGAGCTAATTGAGAAAGAACGAAAGCAACGAAAGTCACTGAAGAGAAGAGGACGATGAGGAGATCACGCGCTCGGCGATAACTAGTTCGAAGAGCCAACAGCAGTATTTCATTCGCTGCTTTCACTATTCGATTCGTATTCGATTCGCTTTTTAGCTACATTATTCGTATTCGATTCGATAGCAAGAGTGCGCTATTCGTATTCGATTCGGTTTGGAAAAAGTACTATTCGCACACCCCTAGAACTTATTAGCATTAATAAGCCTATGATAAGCCGTTCAAATCCGACGAATCCAACTCAAGCCAAGCACCCAAGAAGGACCCATCCTACCCAAGTCGGCCAAGGCCAAGACAAGACAAGACCTTGGCTACCACGCGCATTTGTATTTGCACGTGTGGAGTCCCTAGAAGTAGCACGTGTTCTGCTTGTAAGCTCAGCAAAAGCGGCAAGAAAATGCTTTACGCTCTAGTCCAATGGGTGAAAACTGGCGGAGCCGCGATTTTTGACGTTGTTTCTGTTCGCAATATAGTGGAAACGAAAATCACGGCGCTGATAATCCAAAATCCGAAAGACTCGGGTGTAGTCAACGCGAATGTGAACATCCGCTGGCGCGGGGAAAAACACGCCGCGAAGATAATCGCTGTCGGTAAGTTTGCTTCAACTTTTTACAGAACTAGCTAGAGCAGTGCCTTGGATGCTGCAAGTTTGCGTTTTTTTATTTTGTTTTTGTTTTGTTTTGGACAGGCACATACACTCAGATGGAGAAGAAGTGCCGGCAGCAGTTAAAACGTGTTGAAACGTGTGATTGGTTGGCGGAGGCCTGCGACGAGGTAAATATGCCCTTTGTGTGCTCCGAAATTAGTATTTTACAACAAGTTCAGAAGCGGCAGTGTGACGGAGATGGTTATGTCGGCCATGTGCACATCTTTATCTCTTTGCTGCTTTTGCGATGCATGTTGTCCATTGAAGCCGGAACGAGCTCTTCAGCTTACAAAAAAGACGCTCCATCAGCTTTACATTTGGCAATGATGGAGCTAGAACGAAGGCACGTAGGCATACTATTTGCGCTGACAACTGCACTGTATCATTTACAGAGCAGCCTAGCCAATATTTTACTTTGTTTGCTCTGCAGACAGCGCAGGACGCATTGCCGTGCTTAAGTTCATAAATTTTGACTGCACACTTCGCCTCAGTAATCAATAATTCCATTTGTTGTCACAACTAGGCAGACATTTTATGGACCACGTGCCCTCGATAGCCACATTTTGATGGAAGTGAAATAAAAACATACGTGTACTGTGCGATATCAGTGCACGTTAGAGGCCCTCATGTGGTCTAAATTAATCCGGTGCACCACAATGGCATTCCTCATATTCCATGTGTCACTTTGGAACCTGCTGAACGCTTTATATTTATATATCTTTTAGCTGAAACCTTCAATGTAGTGTGAAATTTCATACAGTACTGTGACCCGCAACAGTTTGTGGGATCTGCAATGTAAGGCTGACGGCACTTCTGCACAATGCGCGTTTTGCGCATGTATGTGCTTTCTTCCCTATCAGGCATATCACTTCGTTCACATCAACGGAAGGTTTTTCAACAATCGCGGCAGGCGTTGAGAGCCCTGCGTTTTCCGCGCGTCTGGTTCGCCGGCTGCGATGGGTGACGTAGCTGCTGAGCTTCATTATTGCGATGCACAAATGTTGGATGGATAACCGTTGCCTTCCAAGAGCTGTTGCATGTTGAATATGGACATATCAACTTTTTCTGAATTTCTATTGGGTGCTTCTTGTTCACATTTGCAAATGCCTTGGTACAACTTTGTCTTCAAAATGGGAACTGTGTGCATAATATGAAACATTTAACATCTGGGGCCACAGTACAGGTTCGAGGCTGCATGCATTCTGCAGCTAAGCATTATGATGCAAAATAGAATGGCAGTAGTCCATGCAGCAAAAGAAAATGGTGAGGCATATCACTAGTTCTGTTTTTTTTTGTGGTGATAAAAAGCTGCACTTGTTGTAAAAGGGCCACATGCTCTTGAGCTGAGTTGAAAAGAAGGGAGAATAAATTTCCTGCTTGGCCAGCTTCTCTCCTGAAAGATAACATATATTCAGAAGGGTGATGGATTGGGCTAGTTGGTGCTGGTGGTACATATTTAAAGTGTTTAAAGTGCTAATGCAACACAGACAGAGAAGTGAACATACTTGTTCTGGCACTTCGAAATATGTCATAACATATTCCGGCAACATTGCGCACCATGCAAAAGGCTGAGGGGAGCTTCATCGTTCATCACACTAGCAAAAGCAGATGCGTGGCAACGGTCACGAGCTGCATCAGCGGCTGCTCCGACTGTCAGCCACGGCGCAGCGAGTGACAAGACATAGGCATATCTTTTCGCTTGCTTCGCTGTGACTTTGACGCTATCAGGCGATAGCAAAGAAAGGACAGGCATGCGCAAAGGGTACTTGGCGCACAATTTCTGTTAACCTTGACGGCAGATGGCACAGCAATGCAATTTTGCTTTGCTCTGACGTGCGTTGCAGATCCTGCAAACTGGTAGCAGTGCAAAGATTTTACTAACAGCAATATTAACTTTCTTCTGAAGGGCTGCGAGAACTGTGCGTCATTGGGCATAGAGAATTCAGACCTTAAAGAGCAGGTGGCACTCCTGCAAAAGGAGAACAAGAGGCTGAAGACAACGATTGACTTTATTACGACACAAAAAGAAAGTATTGAAGGTGAGTGACTTTAGTAGTGTTATTGCATATAACAAAAAGCCGAGGGCTTGGAGAGTTTCTTAGGTTTAAGGTAGCTGGTTTTGTACTTATCAGGTGCGTTTCCTTGAACTGCAGGTAACATACTTTACACAGGCTAGAAATGGATTTGCAGTTCATGTGCACACTGCCAACTAAAGGTTTATTCTTCTGCTGTTATAAAGGAAGGATGTCAAAGGAAGAAAACACTCGAAAAGAGGGGATTGGCATGATACCTCATGGAAAGATAGAGAGCATTGGTAACAACGCAATACACAGTGAAAGGAGGGGGATTTTTTTTCCAACTTTCCGAGTCCAGTAATGCATGTATGTGGTTGCTCTGTGCTGTCTCAGAAGCTGTTGCGAAAGGCAGGTGTGTGACCTGGCCCAATCATGGTGCCACTCACTCCTGTATACTGTAATACATAGTTATGCTCCGGGGGGGGGGGGGAGGGCAAAAGGCATGCAGGGGCACAATTACCTATTATAATGCAGGTAATCCTGATCATCTTTTTCAAAGGTCCACGGAAACGGCCCCCAAGAAACCACTGATAAACGTGTTCAGTGTGTAGAACACATCCTTTTGAGCATTAACGCAAAGTATAACTCCTTGGAACAAAGCCAGCGATTTATTATTAATTTTTATAAACAGCGTTTTTTGAAATTCGCGGGCAGAGAGAATGTCGCTTGGCGGTGTCGCATGGAAGTATTTCCTAGTCCCGTGACGTCACGGGTCGGTTGACTGGCAAGGCTTGCTAGAAGCTGCCATTCGCTGCGGTCACTGCAACCATGACGTCACGGACACACTTTCGGTAGCTGCGAAAGTCGTCTGCTCGTGCGCTGCTCGAACTCTGTGCGGGCTGTTACACAGCTCGCCGCCGTTATCGGTTAGGTGGCCATTGCCCATTAAGTGCAACAACTGAAGCGACGCAGGGATCGGCAGAACGAAGCTGCATTTACAAATATCTTATTTATATAACGTGGTTGCAGGAGTAACTGAGTGTCGTCCGAAGAGGCGTCAACAGCACGGTCAAGCACCTCACGATGGCAGCACCTCCTCGACCGCCGTAAACACCGCCGCTGTGGCCCCTCCTCCCGCATACCGTTCGCGAACGACACGGCGGATCGTTAGCACCGATGTCCGAAATAAAGCGTGCTAAAATTAGCTGGCTTCTGGAATACTGAGCCGAATATCAAATATGAAGCCCTCGTGAGGATCGCTGACCAGCAGCAAATTGCTGGTAAGAGCGATAGCCGTGATACAAGCTAGTTTCTGCTTAAGCCAGCTACCGCTGGTGCATTTCGGCTAATCCGATCTGCTCGTACTAGCTCTGCGATTAATGCGTCGGCAGAGTTAATCCTATAATTATTTTACTATGGGAGGATAGGAATCACTATAAGGCAGTTTCATAAGTAGACGATTTACGACAGCGTTGATCATGTTCCAAAGCGTCGACCGCCGCGGCTTCGAAGCGAAACAATGTAGGCCTAGCGACGACTATACTCCGTTTCATACATCAAGTGCAACACTACCAAAGCTACAGCTCTTGTTTGTGCTCTCCGCATCCGCGATAAAAAGTAGTGCCTGCTCTTGACGAGAGAAAATAATAGTTGCTTTGTCTGCAAGCTTAAAACATTTTACATTTGCCATCAACTTCATAAAAAGCACCTTTTTTAGGGAGAAAAGGTTGGATTCGGCTAATTTGTATGTTTTCTTATGTCGTTTTTGTTCGTGCCGCGTTTAGCTGCCCCGCAACCTTGCCAGCTGTGCCACCATATGGCGCTGGCTGTGCCCTCCGCTCTGCGCATCTCTTTTTGGTTCTTTGGTGCGCATTTTTTCTATAAGATCCGCTCTGTGAAGATGTCTAAGCATGCGAAGCATGTTATTGCAAACGTGTATGCTCGGAATAGAGCCCGTTTCGGCAGGAACCACTCGCCTACAGAACGAGCGCGTAGTGATACGCCTCCTGTTTTTTTTTTCTTGCGGACTACTTGCGTAGCTTTCGCTGCGTTGCACCTGATGTATGAAACGGAGTATAGGGACGGTCACGCACGGCGCCGGCGTTCGCCGCGCTCGCACGTTCCACCACCGCGGTAATTGTGTAACGTACCTCAGCCTGCTCGCGGCGTCCCGTGCTGCAAGCGTTGCAAACTCGTGTACTTTCATAGCTAAGGCCGCGTATTTTTTGACGTTCTCCTCAGCAACAAGCCGTTCAAACGATACTGTAGGCAAGACAAGGCTTCAGTACGCAGTCTCTGCGCTGTCGGCCGTAATCGAAGACGTCGAGCGGCACCATAATCTCGATCGTTATATCGATCTTTAAACGTGATACAGTGGGCAAATGAATAACTTTGTGAAGCAGATCCACTCGTACGTTTCGCGCACTCGGGCGCCGACGAGTAGCTTCCGTCAACAGACGCCGTCATAACCTCTGTTAACGACGCAAACCGAGGTCGTCAAGCTCGGTTTGCGGTAACCGCGATTAGTGGTGCAACCATGGTTTGGTCCGCCGTGTAACATAGGATAACGACGGGTTCGCGGTTACACTAACCGTCGCTGCGCGAACTGGCGAACTCCTCAGGCGTGTGCGAGCGAGGACGGGTTGGCGCGAGTACGCCAGCGAGCGAGCGCGCGGCAACCGGAAGTTCGTCGAAGTGACGTATGTCTGGGCGGAGCTTTGAACTTGCTTGTATTTGTTTTTTTATGGCTCCCTTCGGCGTACGAGTTGAGAGGGAAAATTGGAAGGGTCATTTTTAATCGCCGATATCTCTGGTGTTGCAGAAGCTAGATCAAAAATTTTTGCGGGAGAATGATGGGTGGTTCAATAACTATCAGTGTTATGGCGTTGTTCACCCTTCTTTGTGACCCCTTTCTGGGGACCTTTAAAGGCTGTAACCTTTGTAAATTTGACTTATTCGCTATTATGGTTTCTTCAAAGCTGTCCTCTGAACCAAATTGTGTGCAGTAAAGTACAAGCTTGCATGCTCTCTTTGCTCCTTGGTCATTTGTTCATGCAGCGCCTTGACTGCCTGGTGTAGGACTTGCCTCCCAAAAACGGGTTTCAGGCAGTTTCTTTTTTTCAATTTGCTGATCATGATTTCGTTAATTTGTTAGGAGCTGATATGGCTATTATCCCTTACTGAATGTTTACAATTTGTGTGCAGTACTATGCATGTAGGGTGAAACTATGGACTGGTTCCTTCTCTGTTGTAGTTGCTTGCCCACCCTTTTGGGACACAAGCTTCAAGCAGCCGAAACCAGAGGGCCTGTTGGGTGCTCATACCTGTACAGCCTTTCTGCAGACCTTTCTTGTATGGGTGAAAGCAGCTTGAAGAGACTGTATCCAGACATGAGTCAATGGGCATTAAGGGAAGAGGAAGGGCTCATCTGTGGTATGTCATGTCATGCATCATATTTAAAGCAACTTGAAAAAAAAATAATGGTAAGGAATTTGACATAGCCATCATGCTGTCAGATTCAAAGCACGTCATGAGACTACGAAGGAACATAAATGTGACTAGCAAACATGCTGAGCTTTGTGGAGTGCTCATTGGGGCTTGGCTATAATATTCACATTTCTTGCATGAACTTAAGTGTCAGGCAGTTAGGGCATTGCAAAAATGATTGGCTAAAGGAGCAGAGAAATGCATGCCCGGTATTGCATGCTCCAGGTAAACTTCCATTGCCCTCGTCACAGTGTTGTTCTAAGGCCAGCTTCGAATCTGTTGTTTTGGATAAAATATGCTACAGCTTCTATTACAAGATAGAAATGTCTGTAGTTGCTGCTGCACTGAGTCCTTGAAGGTCCATGATATAGGTGAAAAGGATAGGTTGCATGTGACTTTGAAAAAAAAAAAAGCTGAGGTGATTAATTGGAACTCACAATGTGATACAAAATTTTAGTCTAGAAACCACCTTGAAAGAAGCCTTTGGCAGAAGAGTTTAGAAATGTTAGTTTTCCAAACAGTTGTGATCTTGCAAAAAGTACAAACTGAGAAAAATGAGTTCCAAAAATTTCAGAACACTCTTCAAGTTTAAGGCCTAAATTAATAGATCAGAGTGGCCTGGTACATACATTGGGCTGTCCTTTTGAACAGGACACCACTATGTAGTGATTGCGTTTAGTTGCTTTTTTTCCTCAGCTTTATAGCTGTCCAGCGCCCTTGTCTGTGCTCGCGAAATTCTTTGCTTGCTTGTTTGAGGGCGTGCATCTTTATTTAGGCTCCCTATTGTATCATCGGCTTGATGAGCACTTCGGTTAGCCAGGCTCCCATTGGTTTGAGAATAGTTTTCGAGGGTTACATGCTTCATTTTAGTTTAAAAAAAAAGGAGCTTCTATTTCGGTTTTTCAGCCAATCTGCTATACCAAAGCCTAAAATATGCCTCCTCTTCCTGCTTTTGCTTTTAACTCTGCTTCATTCGCGATTACAGGTCAGGTTTGGCCCGCGAGCGCGAAGAATAATTCTAACTTGGCGATACACTCTGCGCTCAGCTCTTTGCCCGCTATGCGGCTGCGTCTTGAAATCAGTGCTCATAGGCCTTTTGGTGATGAGTGCACCCCACCTCGCAAAAAAAAATAATTTTAATTTTTTTTCACTGCGCAGATGATAACCAAATTTAGGGAGAAGTTTCTTAATCCAAAACATCAACCATCTAATTTTTTTTTTGTGAAAGTTATGATTTTAGCCCAGTGTCCCCCCTTACGTTGGTGTCACTAACACCGAATATACTGGCGATCGAAAATTCATTATTGTCTGAGCTGCCACGTTATAGCCTGATGCAGCTAAAGTCTGCAGTGAAGCTCCATTCACATTCAGATCCATTGTACAGAATTCTTCCATTAAGAACCTTAATGCAAAAAGACTGAAATGCTCTAAAATTTTAATGCCTTTAGCTAGTTTAATCAAATCAAACATTAAAAAGTTGATTTTGTTTACTATATGTTGCATAGATGAACTAACTTGCTCGAGTGAGTGAAGAAGGTAATGTGAATATAGCTTTTTTGATTACTATATTCTTGCTTTTGACATAATCGGGTGATAAATTTAAGCAATTTCCTTCATTTTGTGGCTCGTATAGATGTCTGCAACAAAACATAAAACAAATGTCACTGTCCACTGAGTTACACAGAAAACCTAAGTTTTGGAGCTGCAGGCAATAAATACACACATGAGCAATACAGTAATGCACATGAGCATTCATATCCAATGTTGCTGTTACCCAGCAAGTGGGCAGGAAGATGAGATTCTTAACACAAATTAGAGTGAACAATTGGAAAGAGATGCACAGTCTGTTAGCCACCGTTTCAACAAAAGGACTTGTTTTCATATTTGGGTGAAAGGAAATCATCATTGAAATGCTCGCTAGTGGATGGACACTCCATTCACATCTTTTATTATGTGCTCATTGCTATGTCCTTTAGCAAAACTTATAAATTGGTAAAATTGGTAGTAACTAAGTGCACGAGCCTGCCACGCTGCTTTAATGCAGAATACACATACGTTTCTTGGGTGTTTTACTTTCACATCCTTTTTTCGTTTCTCAGAATGCACAGAAACCATCAGAGACATTCGGCTCCTGTATGGAGAGGTGCAGGCAGCTGGAACTCTAAGGTGTGGCGGAGGTGAAACAGAGGTGTGTAATTGTTGTTATGCATTTGTAAAGCAATGGGGAGATCTGAAAAGTGTATAAAGAAATTTTTTGCTTTTACTGGAGCAGCTGCAGGTGTGTTATGTAGCATTCATGCCACAAGCTTACTGCAGCAAGATTTTAACTGTTTGGCAGCATTTTGACCTGTGCACGGCAGTGTGTTATCAAATATATGTGGCTTTTCAGAAGTGGTGCAAAGTAAGGATGGTATATGTAGTTGCTCCGTCCATTTAGTTGTATGGTAGCAGTGTGCCCAAGCGCTCGTGCTGTGTCCTTCTACTCTTGGTCCTCGTTTTTCGCGCTACCTTCAAAATGAAAATGTGCCCAAGAGCCTGAACACACAGTATACCTGATGACATTTTCTGGCAGTGGAGTGTAAGATGCGTAGCCAAAACAGGCCCCTGGTTAATACACAGTGGAATATATACTCTCTTTGCAGTTCTTAGTTTTCTCCTATATTATGGTATGTTGACATCTGTTATCGAGACATATTTTGAATAAAACTGTCAACCTTAAATGCTAGAGAGTTGAGGACAGAAGCTTCCTTGATTACAAGGAATTTGCTAGGCGTATCTGGTTGCAAGAGCCTCCTATTGATGGTGCCAGCTACACCGGAGTAAGGAAGCTGTGAGAACAGAATGCCTGGCAGCCAGGTGCACTGTGGTGCAGCAAAGCTGTTTGGCCAAATGATAGTTATGGAGTGCCAATATTAGCTTTCGCAGAGTATATTATCGCCAGTGTCATTTGTACTTGACTACAAAGCGCTTTCTCGTAAAAATTGGAATATGTTGCTGTTTATTACTGTGATTTATCTGGGTGGCGATCAGGACAAGTCGAGTAAGCCTGGTAT
Organism: Amblyomma maculatum; assembly: GCF_055883805.1. Taxonomy (NCBI): domain Eukaryota; kingdom Metazoa; phylum Arthropoda; class Arachnida; order Ixodida; family Ixodidae; genus Amblyomma; species Amblyomma maculatum. The sequence goes on along the minus strand of NC_139350.1, from coordinate 139,778,770 downwards.
GGTGCTACATGTGTTTAATGTTCCAAAGGTTATAAGGGTGCGGGTACAGTGCACTTCACTTATAATGATATTGAGAAAACCAGTAAATCCAATCGCTAACCAATTATTATTATATCTGGACTGAAAAAAAAGCACACACCCACGTATCTATCTTCCCATGCATGTAGGCTTGCCTACTTACCAGCGATAAGCAAATCGGGTTGAACGACGCTAATCGTAAAGAGCACTGAACACTTTATTACAGGATACATCAATAGCATAAAATAACTTAGGCATACTCAAAAAAGTAGGAATTGACAGTCACTTGAGCAGCAGCTGAAGCTTGACAATCGCTGTGAGCACTGCTTCCAGTAGCGCATACGCTGGCAGCAGTAGTTTTTGCGTGCATGAAACCGATTAGCGACTGGATGAGTTGCAGGACATTGCCTGCCTTGATGGCTGTTAAAATCGTAGAGTGCGAATGCCCGTATTTTTTCAAGAGGCTTCCAATTTTGAAACCCTATCAGAAATCGCAATGAATCTGCCGTTTCATGTTGTATCATGCTGTGAATGGGGTTGGCGCCATTTTCCACGGAGGCACAATCGGCGATGGCGATATGGCCACACCCTCTGCGCTGCAACAGGCAGCGTCTACAATGATGATAGTGCTCATTTCCTAACCATAGGCAGTTACGCTCGCGGATTTTTCCACGACAGTCCGATTTCGCCGCATATGTCGAGTTGTCACGTCATTCTCTCCTTAGTCGTTCATCTTTTATTAAACATTCAGACAAATTTGCGTCGTAAACGTCATCTGGGCGGCGATAAAGCTGTCGCTGTATCCAGCGTACTGCCGATGATCGTTATATCTGGTTTATTTTTACATTGGACTAATGGGAAAATTGATAAATCTGAAGAATTTGATCGTTATAAGTGATATAGAGTTATAAGTGGATTGCACAGTATTTGAAAGATCAATCAATTTTAATTGCCTGGGTTCCTTATTGTTCTGACATCGCACAGTGCAAAGGTTTCTTTCATTTTGCCTTTATCGAAATGCAGCCACTGTGGTTAAGATTACATCCTGTGTCAGCAGTGTGCCAAGCGCTTTAACCATTGGGCACCTGCCTTCTTTGGGTCTGATTGGCAGTAATCATGTTTGCTCAGTCTTATGCTGGGTGAAGTGACATGTGCTTTCAGCGGTTAAAGTAAATTGAATGCAAAAATTGCTTCGAGGTGTTTTCTGTGAATTACAAAGACCAATTTTAAGGGCAATAGCATTAGATGTTTATTTATAATCGAGGAATTAATTTTCATTAGCATCCATCAAAGTGCAGCCATGCAGGCATTTAGAAAAGCTAACAGCTTGCACAGAAACTTCATAGTCGGAAGAAAAATTTGTTATAGTCTACCACTTTAGTGAAGAAGTTGCTTTGCCAAATGAGCTAACATATAATAGAGTGAGGCTAAATTAATCGACAACTTGATACTGGGACACTCCCGACAATTTGCCTCATGTCTCTCAATAAGCTGCCTCTGCCCATGCATGAATGGTTTTTGCGAAACCTGCAGCTGCATCATCGCCCATGTGACCATCACCTGCCACACTAGCACCGTCTGCATCATCGGCTCAAGCCAAAGTAGCTGTGTCTGGTTACATTTGTAGTGCAAAGTGTAAAGTTTAATTCTCATGTCTTTGAAGTCATGGTGCTATCGAAGCCTGAGAGATACTTGCAGTCCTTGCAATCTTATGTCTGAATTTCTGTGCTTTATGACATCGAGAAAAGGCAAACATTTTGCATTTAGCGCAGGATGTGGAGATGCCAGCATGTCTTAAGGCAGCAAAGGTGATCGCAAACTGAAACTAGAGCTTAATTTTATTCATAAATGTGAAACACAACCCTCCAATAGCTGCTGCTGGAATGAAAGGCCGTCAGTTTCGGAACATGTGTTGAGTGGAACTACTCTGACAGATTTTTTGAAACTAGCAGTCTGCTGCTGCAACATCTGTGCAAAAGGACTCATTCGACACTGCCTGAAAGTTTAGGGAAACTTTCCTTCACCTTATGTTTGCAAGAATAAATTCTAAGGGCTCAAATAAACTTTATAATTCAATGATATATTTTTTTGCTTGTATCCTACTAGAGCTGCTCCTTCACACATTTCCATTGCCTTGTCCTTTGACACTTTTGATCATGGAGTCCATTGATTGGCTTTTTCTTTTCTACTGTCTTCTCAGTATTGCCTGCTTGAACAATAATGCCGATCTAAGCTGTAGTTTGAAGTCGGATGTCTCAGTTGCTTTTTTTTTTTCATGTATACGGCCTATTTACTCAAACGTCTTATGCCCCGCTGGGGTGGCACAGTCGTTACGGAGCCTGACTACTGTTCCCAAGGATGCGGGATCGAATCCCGGCCTCGGCGGCCGCTTTTCAATAGAGACAAAAAGAAAGGCGCCCGTGTGCTGTGCAATGTCAGTGCACGTTAAAGAACCCTAGGTGGTCGAAATTTCCGGAGTTCTCCACTGCGGCGTCTCTCATAGCCTGAGTCGCTTTGGGACGTTATACCCCACGAACCCGTTACAGGGCCCCTTTAATGCTGCTGTCAGCAACAGTTTGCCATTTTTAGCGTTTACCAATCGAACCTTCCCCTTCATGGATCACTGCCTTGTCGTGGCGGAGGGGCTTGCGAAACTCGATGAAGTCGTGAGCTCTGCTGTGTAGGGCCACCCAAGATAGACAGGTCACGGCAGAGAGTTCTGACAAAATGTGATTCACTGGAGAAGGTAATGGCAACCCACTCCAGTATTTCCTGCCAAGAAAACCCTATGGCCAGTCACAATACCATTATCGATATGGCGCCGGAAGATGAGCCCCCCAGGTTGGAAGGCGTCCCACATGTTACTGGGGATGAACAAAGGGCGATTCCTAGTAGCTCCAGGACGAATGAAGCGGCTGGGCTAAAGCCAAAAGGACGCTCAGTTGTGGATGTGTCGGGAAGCGACCGGAAAGTCCGATGTTGCAAGGAGATATATCACATAGCAACATGGAATGTAAGATCTATGACGCAAGGTAAACTGGATATCGTCAAGCGAGAAATGGACAGATTGAACATTGATATCTTGGGTATCAGCGAGCTCAAGTGGACCGGAATGGGAGAATTTAACTCCGGCGACTATTATGTCTTTTATTGTGGGCACGAATCCAAGAGAAGGAATGGGGTCACTCTCATAGTAAACAGAAGAATGGGCAAAGCAGTGCTAGGGTACAACCCCAAAAACGACCGAATGATTTCACTTCGGATCCAAGGTCACCCTTTCAACATAACAGTTATCCAAGTCTATGCACCGACCACTGCTGCTGAAGAAGCTGACGTTGAGAGATTTTATGCGGACCTACAATGCCTTTTAGACCGCACCCCATCATCAGACGTCGTTTTTCTCATAGGAGACTGGAATGCTAAGGTCGGGAGTGAAGAAATATCCGGAATTACAGGCAAGTTCGGTCTTGGTGAGCCAAATGAAGCTGGGCAGAGGCTAGTAGAGTTCTGTCAAGAAAACAACCTGACCATAGCGAATACTCATTTTCAACAGCACAAGAGGCGCCTGTACACATGGATTTCACCGGACGGTCTGTACAGGAATCAGATCGATTATATTATTTGCCGGCAGAGATGGAGAAGCGCTATACAAGCAGTAAAAACAAGGCCTGGGGCCGATTGTGGCACCGATCATCAGCTTCTTGTTGCCAAAATTAAGCTTCGATTGAGGAAAACGCAGAAAACTAGAAGGCCTTTCAGGTATGATCTGGATCAGATTCCATTAGAATATGCTGTGGAAGTGAGGAATCGATTTCAAGAATTAGATCTAGAAGACAAAGAGCCCGAAGAGATGTGGACTGATGTTCGTGATATAATACAAGAAGTTGCTACTAAGGTAGTTCCAAAGCAAAAGAAATGCAAAAAAGCAAACTGGTTATCTGAAGAGGCTTTGCAAATAGCTGAGGAAAGGAGGATGGCAAAAGGTATGGGGGAAAGAGAAAGATACAAGGTTCTCAATGCGGATTTTCAGAAAATAGCAAGGAGAGATAAGAATGCCTTCCTGAACATACAGTGTCAAGCAGTTGAGGACAACAGCCAATTAAGAAACACAAGAGCTCTGTATAAGACAATCAAAGATATCAAAGGAAGCTTCTGTGCTAAGCTGGGCGTGATAAAGGACAAACGAGGCAAGGACCTCACTGAAGCCTCAGAGATAAAGAAGAGGTGGCAGGAATACACAGAAGAACTGTACAAGAAGGACCCGGATGTGCAATCCCAACATAGGACGGTTGTGATTACTGATCTCGAGCCGGGCATCCTGAAGAGTGAAGTTGAATGGGCCTTAGCCAGCCTTGCTAAGAACAAAGCAAGCGGAATTGATGGTATTCCAGCTGAGTTGCTTCAAAACCTCAACCACGACGCTGTTAACACACTGCATACATTATGTCAAAAGATTTGGACAACCCTGCAGTGGCCACAGGATTGGAGGAGGTCAGTTTACATCCCCATTCCAAAGAAAGGCAGTGCCAAAGATTGTTCCAACTACCGCACGATCGCGCTTATTTCGCATGCTAGCAAGGTGATGTTAAAAATCCTGCAAGGTAGGCTGCAGCAGTATGTGGATCGGGAGCTTCCGGACGTGCAAGCTGGGTTTCGCAAGGGCAGAGGAACTAGAGACCAAATTGCCAACCTTCGCTGGATCATGGAAAAAGCAAGAGAGTTCCAGAAACCCATTTACTTCTGCTTTATTGATTATGCGAAAGCGTTTGACTGCGTAGATCACAGCAGATTGTGGCAAGCTCTCCGAGAGATGGGAGTTCCAATTCACCTCATCTGTCTCCTCAGGAACCTTTATGAAGGGCAAGAGGCCACAGTCAGAACTGGGCATGGTCTTACTGATTGGTTTCCGATTGAGAAAGGGGTGAGGCAAGGCTGCATACTGTCGCCCTGCCTATTTAACCTATATGCAGAGTGCATCATGAGGAAGGCCGGTCTGGACGAGTCTTCAGCTGGAGTGAAGATTGCTGGAAAACGTATCAACAACCTTAGATATGCGGATGATACCACTTTAATGGCAGAAAGTGAAGTGGAACTCAAGAGACTTCTGATGCGCGTACAAGAAGAGAGTGAGAAGTTTGGGCTTAAACTGAACATTAAAAAGACGAAGATCATGGCGTCTTGCCCTATCAAGTCCTGGAGCATCAATGGACAAGAAGTGGAAGCTGTGACAGATTTTCTGTTCTTGGGCGCCAAGATTACCTCGGAAGGAGACTGCAGCCATGAAATTAGGAGACGCCTGCTTCTGGGAAAGAGAGCAATGGTTAGCCTTGACCGCCTAGTAAAGAGCAGAGACATTAGTCTGCCAACCAAGATCCGTATAACCCGTGCTATGGTCTTTCCAGTTGTGATGTATGGATGCGAGAGTTGGACTGTGAAAAAGGCTGACCGCCGAAGAATTGACGCGTTTGAATTGTGGTGCTGGCGAAGACTCTTAAGAGTCCCTTGGACTGCCAGAAGATTAAATCAGTTGATATTGTCGACCATAAACCCTGACTGCTCATTGGAGGGTCAAATTCTAAAGTTAAAGCTCAGCTACTTTGGTCATCTGATGAGAAGAGAGGAGTCGCTGGAGAAAGATTTGATGTTGGGAAAGGTTGAGGGTCGCCGGAGAAGGGGTAGGCAGCGAACGCGATGGTTAGATGGCATTCTCGAGGCATTGCAGATGAAGCTATGTGATGTTAAGAAGATAGTGAGAGACCGGAAAGCGTGGCGTGACATGGTCCATAGGGTCACGAAGAGTCGGACACGACTGAACGCCTGAACTGAATCGAACCTTGATATAACGAATCGCACTGTAACGAAATTCGCAATGTAATGCATTTTTTATTTCCCAATCTCTGCTATATTGAAAACCATGTTTTTTTTTCGCGATATTATGAAGTAATCTAATGCCGCACTTTTGACTGAACAAAGTCCTCGCGCATTGCATGCACCAGCAGTCACTTTGACAATCGGTTGAGAAGGTAAACTTTAGCTGAGATACATCACATTTTGCATTTCCCCGACATCGGCATCAGTTTGAGGGGAGGGTTCAATAGGTGAGAATAAGTACACATTTTTTTTACGACAGTTGTCTATCCTTCCACTCTTCATTCGTCAAAGAAAGCATGCAGTCAGCCACGATAATGACGCTGGCTTTTAGCATCATTCAGTTCAAAACTTGTCCCTTTGTCACGGAGAGAGTTGGGCTGGACACTTGGGGGTCCGTAAGACAAAAAAAAACCGTTTGTTATCGGAGTTTTATTGGCCGGGTTGCTTCAAGGACGTTGAAGACTATGTCAGGGCATGCGACACTTGTCAGAGAGTGGGGAAGCCGCACGATAAGAGTAAGGCTCCGCTCAAACTGGTGCTGATAATTTCAGAGCCCTTTCGCCAGCTAGTAGTAGATATCGTTGGGCCGCTCCTATTGACAAAATCAGGTTATTGGTACTTGCTGACCGCTATTTGTCCAGCCAAAGTTTCCGGAGGCTATTCCCATTACAAAGCAGAGCTCGGTGGAAGTAGTAAATGCGCTGCTGTCCATTTTCTCAAGGGTAGGATTCCCACAGGAAATTCAAAGCGACCAGGTCACCATGTTCGCTAGTGTTTTTACCTCGGGTTTCCTAGAGAAATGTGGAATTAAGATAATTCACAGCTCTGTTTATCACCCACAGTCGAACAGCGTTGAACGGTATCACTCAGTGATGAAGCGAGTACTGCAAGCGCTAATCTTTGAAAAGAAACGCCAGTGCGACGCATGGATTTCGGCTATGCTGTTTGCTTTACGCACTGTCACTCATAAGGCGACCGGATATACTCCGTCTGAGCTCGTGCACGGGCGTACCTTGCGCTCACCTTTACGCCTTCTAAGAGAATCATGGGAATCGAAAGACACAGATCCAACAGTAGTTGAATACATCTTGGACTTACTAGGAAGGCTTCACCGCTGCCCAGAAATCGCAGAAGCAAACACGAAAGAGGCACACACAAGGGCGAAAAGTTATTACGACCGTAATTCGAAGCTGAGGTCGTATCAGGAAGGAGAGCACGTCCTTGTACTGCGACCATCTCGATTAAATAAGATCGAGGTTCAATGGAAAGGGCCATTCAGAGTTGTGAAGAAGCTTTCCGAAACAAACTAAGGCCATTGAGCGGAAAGGAAGGCGCAGAGATATAATGATTTATCATCACAACCTCATTACATGATATGTGGCAGAGGTTCAGGCAAATAATGTGGCCTGAAATGTCAGGGAGGAACTAATTAAGAAAATTTCTCAAATGTACGGTCCTAAAGAAAGTATTGAGGCTGGCGACGTTATGAAAGTGGCAGCGCCTGCTGAAAGCCTGACCGAAACGCAGTGGAAAGATTGCACAGTTTAATCTCGGAATACGATGGTCTCTTTTCTAAGAGACCGGGGCGGACCACGCTCGTCGCTCATGATATCGAGCTAACTTCTGAAGTACCCGTAAAGTTACGGCCTTACAGACTGGCTCCGCGACAACTGGAGATACTAAAGGCGGAGGTAGAACGCATGCTCGAACTGGGAGTTATTGAACCATGCGAAAGTGCCTACGCGTCAACTATGATACTAGTAGAAGTTCCGGCAAAGACCCTCGTTCTTGCATAGATTATCGAGAGTTAAACGCAATAACAAAAGATCAAACATACCCGATTCCAAACATTGGAAGAGCGCGTAGAAAAGTAAGCACGGCGAACTACGTGTCCACTCTGATTTAGTCCTAGGCTACTGGCAAGTGCCTATGACCCAACGAGCTAGCTAGTATACTGCTTTCGTCACACCTATGGGCACTTTCAGACCTCTTGCGCTGAGTTTCGGCCTAAAGAATGCACCGTTCTGTTTTTCCAGACTCATAGACCAAGTGCTGAACGGTGCCAAGAGTTACGTTCTCCCATACTTAGATGATATAGCTATATTTTCAGCTACTTGGGGAAAACATCTTTCTCCTCTTCGCGACATTTTCGGCCGTTTGAAAGGTGCAGGTCTTACAGTGAAGCCCGCAAAGTACCAACTGGCGCGAGCAGAAGTGAGATACTGGGGGCATGTCGGGGGACAAGGTAAAAGGTGGCAGATGATTTGAAAGTTGAAGCAGTCTCTGAATTTCCGCAGCCGCAAAACAAAACTGGAATAAGAGCATTCCTGGGGCTTACAGGGTCTTATCAAAGATACATACCCCGTTACTCTGAATTTGCCGCTCCTCTGACCGATGCTCTGAGAAAAAACGCTCCGGAAAGAGTACGATGGAGCAAAGAAATAGACAGCGCATTTGAGGCGCTTAAGGCAGCTCATTCCAGCTCCCCTGTACTGCGTGCACCGAGATATGATCGACCCTTTACTGTTCAATGTGATGCGAGTAATCGTAGTTTAGGGGTGATTCTATGTCAAGAAGACGAAAATGGAAATGAACATCCGGTGCTCTTTGCTAGCAGGAAGGTAAGTGCGAGAGAAGAGGCCTATAGGGGCACGTGAAAAAGAGTGTGCTTGCCTGGTTTGGGCTTCCCAAAACCTGGCATGCTACCTCTACGGAACCCATTTCGTCTTTGTAACTGATCACTGCCCGCTGATATGGCTGTCACAAATGTAAGGCAAAAACCGTCGATTGCTGAGATGGAGCCTCGCGCTCCAAGATTTATGTTTCAGCGTGCGATACAAAAAAAGAAAGGCAAATGCTAATGACGATGGCTCGAGCCGTGCCTATTGATTCTTAACGAGTGGGCAAAGAAATATTCTTTGATGTACCACAAAGTGTTTATGTGATTTAATTTTGTCTTTATAAACTAGTGAGTTGCTTGTTGTTCAAGAAAAGGCAAAATACATTCTATTTACCCGCAGTGTGACAGTGACCGCGATTACCATGAGGGGCAGAACTTTTTCAAATCACACCACAGCCTGGTTGCCGAAAAGGTTTTGCTGGCGCTTGCTTTGTCTGTGGCGTCAGCCTTTGCAATTTAGGTGTGATTCACCTCTTGAACGAAGACGCTAATCTCTTACGTCAAGCAGCTCACACTCCTCGCCGTCCGAGATCATCCCGTCGGCGGAGGAGCCATGATGTCTGTGCGGTCACGCATGTGAGGGCGTCAGCGTGTCTTCATTTCCAGGGGCACTTGAGGAAGCAGATGTCAACCTGAACATAGCAACAGGCCTGCCTCGACGACGGCGCTCAAGGCCCTCGCGAAGCAACAAGCTCGCGTGGCATCGGATACCCTGGTGCGGCGAACGCTCCGGGAGTATGCCCTTGAAATTATGCTCTTCCCAAAGGCAGCGGTGGAAGAAAAGAGGCATGCATCGCCGGCCCCGCATTGTGATCGGTTTACCGTTACCAAGAGCACGCCTGAGGGAACAGACGCGCCGATAATATGATATCCTCGCTTCCGCAGCGTCAAGAACCAGGTCTACTGGTGGGAAGCTGGTGACGTTTTCGTCGACGTGCCGTGGCCTACGTGAAGGAATTTGGAAGGCGGGTCTTCATGGTGCTGTGTGCAAAAATGCCGATTGGTGCTCTTCCATTGGCCAGTGCTCAAGAACAAGGGACTTCCTATCTAGGTACCTAGGGACAAGACAGTGTAGAAAAACCGGGGTCTCACCATTCCTGGGGACATTGGGAGACTTTCTCTAAAATCTCTACCATCATGTAAATAAATTTGCACTGCTCCTCGCTTCCGTGGTGCCTCGTCGCCTCGCCTCGCTGGCCTTCGCTACATTCGGTTTCGGCACTGCCGGCGTCTCAACACCCCATACACCAAACAAAACACTCATGATTCATATTCATATTCGCGATAATGACTCGTATTGTTCATACAATGTAGCATGCATCAGTACATTACAATGTTATGCACGTCTAGATGTTAAGCACGTACGAACTTAATACAGCGGGGGCATGTTATCCTCATCAAATAACATTTAGAGGCAATCTCGTACACGCGCTACACACTAGAAAACTGTCAATCGTGTGTGCATACAAATACACATCCACGCCGTCGTATAAACAGCGTTTAACAAGACTCTCATTTAATGCTTCTATAAGGACCACTCCTCTGCCGACAATTCCATGTCATATTCAATCGCTTGGCGCTATATTCCGTGGCGACAATGAGTAATATACCTGTAAAACACCACTAGCCAAAGCAGAAGCGGCGGCGCTGACATCGTTATTTTCATATTCGGCCACGAACGTCGACTTGGTTCACCAGCCGCAGAGCAAAAGACTTTGAAGAGCGCAATAATTCGGCAGTAGAACACTAGTACACAATGCTAATCCCTCCATATGGCGATACTGTCTTCTGCCAACCATGCGGGATGAAGGAGAGGACGTAATATACGTGGTTTCAAGGAATAATTGCTGTTATCCGGAGATTTTGCAGCACTCCACTTAGCTCTTCGACATTTTTATTGCGTTAGCAATACTACTCCAGGTTTCACCTCGTCGCGTAGCACCGGCCGTAGCCACAGTTGAGCCGAGCAGTCGATTAAGCAGGTGGTGCGCCGTTTCCTAGAGGAGACGAAGACGAAGCATACGAAGACGAAGGCTAAGATGAAGAAGAAGAAGACGAAGAAGGCGAACGCTCGGTCACCCGCAGCTAGCGCTTTCGCTCCACATTCGGTTCAGCAGCGTTGAACCCTTCTCATTTATATGTAGGCTGGTAGCTCACGCTCTCGCGTCATACTCTTAAAGGATGAGCTTAAGTGTCCCCAATGATGTAGCAGCTTCCACTGATAGGGCGTGATAGGGGAATAATGTAGCAGGTGTAGTGTGGTAATTTTCGTATTCTTAGCCACTGCCATGCATCGCGTGCTGGCGCGCTCGAGGACGAAGAAGTTGGTCGCTGCCTTGCTGGTTCGCCACGCCTGACGCTCCGCTGCGATTTCCTCCTGAGCGGCTATATCCATCTGAATAAACACACCCCTACAATTGGTGCAGGTGCTGCTGGGTACGTTCCCATCCACCCTGGAACTTAAAAGCCGCACGTTGACCACTGCTTCCACCATGCCAGACGAGACCACCTCGACATCGGCGCCCCTATCAACCACGGTACTGTGTTCTGGCGTTCTACGGCAGCGTGATCCATGCCTCTTCAGTGGCACGGCTGACCAAGACGTCGACGACTGGTTGTCGGCGTATGAACATGTCAGCAGTTATAACAGATGGGACGACACTATTAAGCTAAGTAACGTAATCTTTTACCTGACCGACGGGGCGAACCTCTGGTTTCGCAACCATGAGGCAGACCTGCCATCTTGGTCTGCATTTAAGAAGAATTTTTCGGAAGTGTTTGGCCGTCCTGCAGTTCACAAACTCCGAGCAGAACAACGCTTGCGTGAGCGCACACAGCATGCCGAAGAGTCATTCACAAGTTATATAGAGGACATCGTTGACCTGTGCAAACGTGTCGACCCAGTAATGTCCGAAGCGGCTAAGATCGGACACATCTTGAAAGAATGCCGCATCATTCACCGCACCGCAACTTCTTACCACCCTCAGACGAATGGCCTGACCGAGCGCTTCAATCGTACTCTGAGTGACATGCTGGCCATGTACGTCAACGACGCTCATTCCAACTGGGACCAAGTTCTTCCCTTCGTAACCTGCGCGTACAATACTGCGATACAGACCACCACCGGATTCTCTCCCTTCTTTCTTCTTTACGGACGCGAGCCAACCTGTACAATAGACGCGCTCTTTCCCTACCGTCCTGATGTCTCTGAATCGACGCCACTCTCGGACGCCGCCCAGTACGCAGAAGAATGCCGTCAGCTCGCCCGTTCGCTTACAACAGAAAACCAGTGGCAACAAAAACACCACCGCGACACCGGCGAGCCTTCTACATATGCACCTAACTGCCTGGTATGGCTCTGGGTCCCTGCCACAACCACCGGCCTTTCAAAGAAGCTTCTTGCTCGATATCATGGTCCATACCGAGTCCTCCAACAAACATCTCCTGTCAACTACGTAGTTGAGCCTGTTACGCCCTCTGCGGACCTGCGCCGCCGTGGACGCGAAACAGTTCAAAACAGTTCATGTCAACCGAATAAAGCCATACTACGATCCGTCTGTTCTGTCGGCTCCATAAGTCGCCAGGATGGCTCCTTCTCTACCCGGGGGGAAAATGTAGTGTGGTAATTTTCGTCTTCTTAGCCACTGCCATGCATCGCGTGCTGGCGCGCTCGAGGACGAAGAAGTTGGTCGCTGCCTTGCTGGTTCGCCACGCCTGAGGCTCCGCTGCGAGTTCCTCCTGAGCGGCTATATCCATCTGAATAAACACACCCCTACACAGGCAAAATAATCTTCCTCTGTGGCTATCGCAATTCGACTAGGATTAACCAGAGTTAAACCACAACTTATGTTTTATTTCATAACACACCACTAATTGAAACTAAACGACCACGTTTCATTTCATTTTTCATTTCATTTTATGTCCTTAAAGGCCCCAGGAAGAAGTATTACATAAGGGATGGGAAACATTATAAAAACATTGTTATTGTAGATATTTTTTTGCATTTTCTAAGAACTTTGATGAGCATGTGATAACAGCGATGTCACCTGGAAGGCCGTTCCAGTCTGCAGCTGCGCGGGGAAAAAGGAATTCGGAAAGGTAACGGTGCGTGACAATGGACGGGCGACGGGCAGGCGATGACTGGTGCGGGGTGATATGCGTGCTGGGGGAAGAGTATAAGGGGCGGCCCGCATGGGACTGTTGAATATTTTGTGGAATAAAGAAAGGCTTGAAGTGCGACGACGGAGAGATAGTGATGATAAACCTGAGGCTGTTTTTAGGGCAGAGACACTAACATCATAAGAATACACGGCATGGATGAACCTGGCAACGGACTCGAGAGAATTAATGAGGTAAGCTTGATGGGGGTTCCAAATGGGTGACGCGAATTCCAGTTTAGACCTGACGAGTGAATTATAGGCTAAGAGTTTAACATGTTGAGGCGCGCAATGTAGATGACGTTTTAAGAATCCCAATGTTTTATTGGCCGATGATATTGGGTTAGTTACATGCAAATTCCAAGAAAGACCACTAGAAAGTGTTACGCCTAAATATTTATATGACTGAACAGGCTGTACGGGCACTCCAGAGATTACGTAGGAAAAAATAAGAGGATTACGACGACGGTGGAAGGATAAAAGTTTACATTTATGTGGGTTAAGTTCCATTAGCCAGTGGTCACACCAGTTATGTACAGCATTAAAGGTCATTTTATAGTGTTGATTGATCAGTGGGACCAGTGATAGTACGATAAACTACACAGTCGTCAGCAAACATGCGTATGTTAGAGGTTACATGTGTTGGTAGGTCATTAACGTATATAAGAAAAAGTAGGGGGCCAAGTACTGATCCCTGGGGAACACCTGACATCACCGGAAGAGAGTTAGAGAACTTATTGTTAATAGTAAACTGGGAGCGATTAGTTAGAAACTCTTCAATCCATTTTAAAATGTTGGGGTGCAGATTTAATAGGGAAAGTTTTATCATTAAGCGTTTGTGGGGTGCTTTATCGAAGGCTTTAGCAAAATCTAAAAATATGACGTCGGACTGTTGATTAGAATCCAGGTTAATGTGTAGGTCATGCACGAAAATAGCCAGTTGGGTTTCACAAGAGTAGCCTCTACGAAACCCATGCTGCGCGGGGTGAAAAAAGTGGTTAGAATCAAGGAAGGCCATGATATGGGTATAGATAACATGCTCCATGATTTTGCAGGGTACGCTGGTTAGAGAAATGGGGCGGTAATTTAATGGCGAGTTCTTGTTACCTGATTTAAAGACTGGAACGACCTTCCCACGTTTCCAATCGTTGGGTAGTTGGCCTGTGAGTAGTGACTGCGTGAACAACAATGACAATAAAGACGCACATATGTCTTTGGTGTTTTTCAGTATTTTAGTGTTGATATTGTCGATACCGGCAGAAGATGACAGCTTCATGTTTTCTATCAATGATAAGATTCCTGCAGGAAAGAATATTAGGGGAGGCATAGGGTGGTGAATAAACGTCGGTTGTACAGGAAGAGGTGGCTCACATTCGTTAGTAAATACGGATGAAAACGCTTCATTAAATATATTGGCGCAGTCTGTATCAGAGATTGTTTCACCTGACTCATCAGCGATTGAAATTGTACGCGCATGTTGTGGATTAATGAGTTGCCAAAACTTCCGGGGGTTAGTGGTCAGCATTTTAGGTAAATCGGAATGAAAAAAGATGCGTTTGGCTTCACGAAGTTTCTTTAGGTATACTTTCTCGGTCTCGTAATACTTATTCCATGAGTTGTCAGTGTGCTGTTTTTTAGCTGAGCGGTAAAGGCGTTTCTTTTTGTTTTCCAAACGTTTTAATGTGTTGGTGAACCATGGGTTTTGTTGGTTGTTTCGTACGGTCATTTTAGGAATAAATTTTTCAACCAATTCTTCAATTTTCCTTTTGAATAGTGACTAGTTGTCATGAACTGTTCTTTGGTTAAAGTTTGACTCAAAAAAAAGTTGGAACGCGCGAAGACCGTTATTAATGGCAGTATAGTTTCCCTTATCATATAGTTTAATTGTTTGCTTATTGATTATGCGAGAAAAGGGGTTTAATGGTGAAACATGCATGTATTATTTTGTGATCACTGATACCTGGATGATATGTGACAGATTTAACATAATCAGGACGGTCCGTCAATATGAGATCGAGGGTATTAGCGCAGTCATGGGTTACACGAGTTGGTTCGGATATCATTTGTACGAGGTTGAATTTAAGGCAAATATCCAGAAATTCGTTAGCATCGCTGTTACCCATAGCTGTTAGAGTCTCCCAATTGATGGTAGGAAAATTGAAATCGCCAAAGAGTAGAATGGTGGCATTAGGGTGCTTGATTTTGATTTCATTCAATGCATTGTTAAATTTACGAGGGAAATCTGAACTGTTATTAGGGGGGTTGTAGCAAACGCCAATGAGAACTGAGTGTGGTAAAGAGTGAAGTAAGATCCACAATATTTCGATATCTGATGACAAGTTAATGTATGTGCATGATAGCTTCTGCCTAGTTGCAATGAGTACTCCCCGTCCCCTCTTGTCTTTACGGTCTTTGCGGAAAAGACGAAAATTTGGCAAGTCATCTAGGACCTCCCTGTCAGAGATGTCAGAGTGCAGCCACGTTTCTGTCAAGATTAGTAAGTTGCTGGATGAAGATAAGACCAGATTAGAAACGATATCGCGCTTTGAAATAAAACTGCGAATATTCGTGAAAATTGCTGACAAAGAAAGAGTAGGTTGCGGTGCATGTTTAGGACTGTTTGCCGAATGTTGACGGAATGACTGCTATTTATTCTCTTTTATGGTTTGTGAAGTTTCGTCGTAAGTGTAATGCTTAGGAGCGATGTGCAGGGTTTTAAAACGCAAGTCGAATTTATCTGTTATTGTTCGTGCGTAGGTAATTAGCTGTTTTCAAATGTTACGGACCGCAGGGGAAAAGTCCTCACCAATGCTATAATTTGTGCCTTTAAGCTTTTTGCCATACGAGAGGATGGTTTCCTTGGTCTTGGATGATGAGAACATTACAATGATTGGCCTTACGCGATCTGTGGAATAACGGCCGAGACGGTGAGTGCGCTCGATTTGATTCGGGTCAATTTCATAATCTAGATGCGTGGAGCAGTGGTGAATGATTGTTTGTCTGAGTCCTGATAGTTTTCGGACGCATTAGTGTCAGGGATATTATAAAATATCAGATTGTTGCGCCGGGAACGATTTTCTGCGTCATCAACGCGTTCTTCTAGTTTGATGATATGCTGGCTCAGTTCAGTTGTTAATGTCTTCAGGCTGTCTATTTCAGAGTTAAGGGCAGAAAGAGTGGCGCAGTGCGATTCGAGGGTAATCATGCGTTTGTTTAAATCGGCTAAGGTTATGTCAGTTGTTTTGAGCTGTGCTTTGATGTCCTGCAAGTCGGAAATTAGCGTTGCTTGTCCAGTTGTCAATCTCTGTAGTTCGAACAGTATAGTCTCAGAATTCTCGGGGGTCTCCACATCTCCCGACAAGAGTAGTAGTAAACGAATGGCACGTGAACAATCAACAACAACACTAGCACAGCACTGCAAGCTCGGCAGCTGCATTAGGAAGTAATTACTAGTTTTTTTAGCGAAAAGAGAGCACTTGTTACCAACCTGCATTATGAAGACAAACGGATTAGTAGTCTGCGCTTTTGCACAGCTACCGAGCCCACAGAGCGGCGGCGACAGATGCGACACATTTATAGATGCTTCAGTCGATGATGGTTGTCTCGCTGGGGATGGCCATGCACGATCCAGGATGAGGTAATCCGGCGGCGGCGGCGCATGCAGGTCTGGGGCCGGTGACGTAGCAGGCAGGAAAGCTGCATTTTCATGGTGGCGAGTGGCCACGCGGAGTGGGGAACCAGGTGAAGCATGCATCAGGGTAACGAGCAGCAGGTGAACGGTGACTGTAAGCGCCTGCATTATGAAGACAAACGGATTAGTAGTCTGCGCTTTTGCACAGCTACCGAGCCCACCTACCGAGACGAAGACGAAGCATACGAAGACGAAGGCTAAGATGATGAAGAAGAAGAAGACGAAGAAGGCGAACGCTCGGTCACCCGCAGCTAGCGCTTTCGCTCCACATTCGGTTCAGCAGCGTTGAACCCTTCTCATTTATATGTGGGCTGGTAGCTCACGCTCTCGCGTCATACTCTTAAAGGATGAGCTTAAGTGTCCCCAATGATGTAGCAGCTTCCACTGATAGGGCGTGATAGGGGAATAATGTAGCAGGCAAAATAATCTTCCTCTGTGGCTATCGCAATTCGACTAGGGTTAACCAGAGTTAAACCACAACTTATGTTTTATTTCATAACGCACCACTAATTGAAACTAAACGACCACGTTTGTTAATATCTGCTTATTTCGTGATAGCGTATAAAGCTTGCTTTACCGAAAAGCCTTCGCTCTACCCTAGTCTAAGAAGGTTTGAAGGACTAGTCTGGAACAGGTTGTAAAAAATATGCATGTGATTTCGTATCATAAATAATGACGCAACATATTTGTATGCACCATTCAGGATGATGTCATACCACTTCGCTTGCTATTTAGCATTAATCTGTTAGTCAATTTGGAGACTAGTTTACGATTGGGATTAGAAGCTATGACACACGTATATACCTTTAACTATGCTGTGTTAATAGTAAGTGTAGGTGTCCACAGTGAAGTAAGACAAATACTGCGCCTTACTTTCCCTAGAATCCTACAAAAAGAAATACGTAAACAAATTTCAGAATAAAAAGCACTGTTAAAGGAGCCATCGCGTCTACCCTTCAGGCGAAGCTTGAGCGTCCTGTTAATATTTGCCCTCGTACTACGATGCACCCAATATGTACGCCTTTTCACGCCACAGAATATTTTCCGCTGTTATATCAATAAATTGTTATATCAAAGATAACAGATATCCGTGTCATTATCGCATATTCTCGCAGAGACAAATATTATTCGGACTAGCAAAAAAAAAAAAAGGCAAATGTTCGACGTCAGGACAAACCTTCCCTGAGTACTCTGACTTATACGAGTTTTAGTGGCTGCGAGCATTGCGGGAAAATTCAATATCAAGTACTTAAACAGCTCTTTCAGAAGTATTGCAACAGAATGTGCTATCGAAATCTGCGGCGGCCTCTAGCCTGATCGAAGAAATCCTTGGAAGGATACAAACGCGACGACTCCTGCTTTTGTACCTCCGTATACATGAAACAGGGGAGGAGCGACGGTTTGTTCGTCACATTTCCGAGCAGGAAAGCCTGGAACCGATTAAAAGGCAAGTTCTTTCCTTGTATGATAAGAATTTGGTCAAAATTAACACAGAAACTATACCCTACCTTTTTAACCAATCCCTACGAGTTCTGGGCTCAAGTAACATGGAAGGCAGCAAGGTTTTGCTTCTTTTAAATGGATGCAGCAAGCTCTATTAAACGAATATTCTTGAGGCACTGGGACCCCTTAAAAGCGATAAGAAGAAATCTTTTGGCGTCGGTTTTACTGTAGTGTTTATTTGACAGTACCCCGGCGATCCCACAATGTAGGACAGTAACTTCTTTCGTCCCGGATTCGAGCCAAGTACCTCCAATTTGTGGCAATGGCGCGCGAAGAATGCCATGGCCTCCGAGATCTCCTCCGCGCGCTCGTTTCTCGAGCGCACGCTGGAGACCCTGGAGGCCATGCAGTAAGCTACCTCGTGTTCATAGCTTGCGGCAGTACAGTGCGCCACGTTCACTCCTGAAGTGCGGGATGAAGGCGTCGCTGTCACGCTCCTACGTTGCCACGTAGACGGCAGGAAGATTAGACAAGAGCAACTAAGATATTTTTCTCATGTGCTCGGCTGACACCCCTCATAATGTTTTTTCAACTCTATGAACTGATAGAGTTCAAAGGTTTGAACATGCTCCGTCAGGGGTGGCGCAGATGTTACGCGCTCTACTCGTCTATCCCAGGTTGCGGGATCGAATGCTGGCCTCGGCGGCCGCTTTATTGTAGGCCAGAGGCTAGGTGCCCGTGTGCTGTGCGATTTCAGTGCATGTTAAAAAACCCCAGGTGGTCGAAATTTCCGGAGTCCTCTACTACGGCGTCTCTCATAGCCTGAGTCGCTTTGGGGCGTTGAACCCAACAAACAAAACCATTGTAACATGCCGTGTCAGAGCAAGTGTTGCAGACACGTTTAATTGCCGCGTTCGTTGTGAAAATGCAATAAAAAATATCGGCGTAGCGTCGTCGGCTAACGCGATCATTTGTTGATAGGAGGAGTGGGACATCGATTTCCAATGGAGGATACTTTTATTCTTAAAAGCTACACAGAACCCCGCCGATATCCTGTGGAATCAAACGGACGTATCTCGAGGACAGACTTCGCCCACGCGAGATTTTCACCATGAGCCAAGTAAAGCTTTTGCCTTGAATAATTCACTTCTGCTGAAGTCTTTTTAAACAAAGATATTTAATGCCACCTGCCTAGCTTTGCCGTATTAATCAAGAGCTCAGAAAGCATTCCAAGAATGTTACTGAATCTTTTGCATTATTGAAAGGTGTGCCCTCAAAGCACATTCTCGGGTGTGCACCTTCAAAGAGCAGTTAGCGAAAGTGCCTCTCCTGACTTGAAGCTATCATGCATTCCACATTCGGTAATGTCGTAACGGGCGTTTGAATGCTACAACTGCCACCTTTATGACCTAAACACCATCATAGTCACTTTCTCGGGTGGCGAAAGTGCTTCAATCAGGGGGGCTCTAACTGCCTCCTCTCAAGATAACCTCATAGGAGGCCTAGGGTACTTCTGCGACCACTTGACATTTCTCACAACCACTATAAGGAATTGGAATGTGGGGGTGTGATCCACCTAAAAACATTCTGCGATTCGAGAATGTACAGCAAAGAATCGCTGCTTTTCTTTGTAGGAAAGTTGGAAAATAATTTCGCAATATTGCTGTCCACCTTAGCCAAACACAAGTGGCCTTCAGTGCTCAAGCCGAGTTAAACATTAATGGCTTGTTACCGAACATCACTGGCATCGGATGTCTCGAATTGCAAACACGGCCCTGCAAAATTCGTTGACAGCGAGCATTTTTTTTTTAGCCTGCAACCTGTTTTGAGTTAGAAAGAGAATATCCTTGAACAATCATACCGCAAATGGTGCTTATGGGCTAGTGATTCTTTGGATTTAACATGGGATTCTAGATGGAAGGTTGTTGCCTATCTTGGACACTCGGCGGATGAACGTAGACTCTTTCAGAACAATCGTTTTTACCGGAGTGTCTAGCAGATGTGTACAGCAACATTTTCTTGCATCAGGTATTTATGGTGTCCCGTCGCTTCTATTGGCTAGCACGAATAAACGCCGGTGTGGCTCCACATGCTTGAAGCATACTTGATATATATATATATATATATATATATATATATATATATATATATATATATATATATATATATATATATATATATATATATATATATATATATATATTGTAGGGGTGTGTTTATTCAGATGGATATAGTCGGTCAGGAGGAACTCGCAGCGGAGCGTCAGGCGTGGCGAACCAACAAGGCAGCGACCAACTTCTTCTTCCTCGAGCGCGCCAGCACACGGCGCATGGCAGTGGCTATGAAGATGAAAGTTACCACACTACATTTTCCCCCCGGGTAGAGAAGGAGCCATCCTGGTGACTTATGGAGCCGACAGAACAGACGGATCGTAGTATGGCTTGATTCGGTTGACATGAACTGTTTCGCGTCCACGGCGACGCAAGTCCGCAGAGGTCGTAACAGGTTCAACTACGTAGTTGACAGGAGATGTTTGTTGGATGACTCGGTATGGACCATGATATCGAGCAAGAAGCTTCTTTGAAAGGCCGGTGGTTGTGGCAGGGACCCAGAGCCATACCAGGCAGTTAGGTGCATATGTAGAAGGCTCGCCGGTGTCGCGGTGGTGTTTTTGTTGCCACTGGTTTTCTGTTGTAAGCGAACGGGCGAGCTGACGGCATTCTTCTGCGTACTGGGCGGCGTCCGAGAGTGGCGTCGATTCAGAGACATCAGGGCGGTAAGGAAAGAGCGCGTCCATTGTACAGGTTGGCTCGCGTCCGTAAAGAAGAAAGAAGGGAGAGAATCCAGTGGTGGTCTGTATCGCAGTATTGTACGCGTAGGTTACGAAGGGAAGAACTTGGTCCCAGTTGGAATGAGCGTCGTTGACGTACATGGCCAGCATGTCACTCAGAGTACGGATGAAGCGCTCGGTCAGGCCATTCGTCTGAGGGTGGTAAGAAGTTGCGGTGCGGTGAATGATGCGGCATTCTTTCAGTAGTGCCTCAAGAGCTTCGGACAAGAAAACGCGTCCGCGGTAACTGAGCAGTTCCTTCGGAGTCCCGTGGCGAAGAATCAAGTTGTTGAGTAGGAACAAAGCAACGTCTCTTGCGGAGGCAGAGGGTAACGGTGATGTTTCAGTGTAGCGATTGAGATGGTCTACTGCCACGATAATCCACCGTTTTCCAGTGGAAGTAGTAGGAAGAGGGCCATAGAGATCTATGCCAACGCGGTCAAACGGACGAGCAGGGCAGGGTAACGGCTGCAACGAAACAGGGGACTTCTGTGGAGTTTTTCGGCGTTGGCAAGATTCGCAAGCGCGCACAAAATGTCGTACAAAGCGGTACATTCCACGCCAATAAAATCGCAGACGTAGGCGCGTGTAGGTTTTCAATACGCCACCGTGGGCACACTGTGGGTCACCATGGTACGCAGCACAAATGTCGGCGCGGAGATGACGCGGGATGACTAGAAGCCACTTCCGTCCATCAAGCAAATAATTGCGGCGATAGAGAAGACCGTCACGAATTGAGAAGTGGTGGGCTTGCCGGACGAGCGCCTTGGATGAATGACCGGGAGAAGGACTTGAAATAAAATGCAAAAGTGCACTGATCCACGGGTCATTTCGCTGCTCGGTAACCATGTCGACAGTGGACAGAGTCGACAGATCGTAAGCACAGACGTGCTCAGACGAGGTATCACTAGGCAATGGCGAGCGGGAAAGAGCATCCGCGTCCGTATGCTTCAGACCTGATCGATAAATGACATGGATGTCATACTCCTGGAGACGGAGGGCCCAGCGAGCAAGGCGACCGGATGGGTCTTTCAGAGAGGGCAGCCAGCACAAAGCGTGGTGATCGGTCACAACATAAAACGGTCGGCCATACACATAGGGACGAAATTTTCCGATGGCCCAAATAATGGCCAAACATTCCCTTTCTGTGACTGAATAATTGGACTCTGTTTTCGTCAATGTTCGGCTGGCGTATGCCACAACATACTCGCTGTAACCAGGCTTACGTTGGGTAAGGACAGCATCAAGCCCAATACCGCTGGCGTCAGTGTGAATCTCCGTAGGCGCAGTCGGATCAAAGTGGCGTAGAATGGGAGGCGAAACCAAAAGGCGGCGTAAAGTGTCGAAGGCTTTATCGCAGGCCGGCGTCCAGGCTGAAAGGTCGGAGCTGCCGGCAAGGAGCTGGGTCAGAGGAGCGATGATAGAGGCGAAGTTCAAGATGAAACGTCGAAAGTAGGAGCCGATAAAGCTCCGGAGCTGCTTCAGGGAGGTTGGCTTCGGAAACTCTGCAACTGCGCGAAGTTTGGTGGGGTCGGGAAGAATGCCGTCCTTAGAAACTACGTGGCCTAAAATTGTGAGTTTTCGAGCGGCAAAGTGGCACTTCTTCAAATTCAACTGAAGCCCAGCGCCGGCGAGACACGTGAGGACATCCTTTAGGCGGAGAAGGTGAGAAGAAAAGTCGGCAGAAAAAACTACGATGTCGTCCAGATAACAAAGACAGGTCTGCCACTTGAGTCCACGAAGAACAGTGTCCATCAGGCGCTCGAAAGTAGCCGGGGCATTGCAAAGGCCAAAGGGCATAACGTTGAACTCGTATAAGCCATCAGGTGTTATAAAGGCAGTTTTCGAGCGGTCATCGTCAGCCATCGGCACCTGCCAGTAGCCAGAGCGCAAATCCAAAGAGGAGAAATACTCGGCTCCCTGTAAACAGTCCAAGGCGTCGTCGATTCGTGGCAGAGGATAGACGTCTTTGCGCGTGATCTTGTTTAGCCTACGGTAATCGACGCAAAATCGGATGGAACCATCTTTCTTGGTGACCAAAACAACCGGAGAAGCCCATGGACTGTTTGATGGCTGTATGACGCCCCGGCGAAGCATATCGTCCACGTTATCAGCAATGACTTGGCGCTCAGAGGCCGACACGCGGTAAGCACGCTGTCGTAATGGTGCGTTTGTACCAGTGTCGATTGTGTGCGTAACGACAGACGTGCGACCCAGAGCTGTGTGAGGAAGGTCGAAGGCAGAAGTGAAGCTCTGTAGAAGGGCAGAGAGTTGATCGCGTTGCGCGGGTGGAAGATCTGCGTCAATAGCTTGTTGAAGAACATCGGGTAGTGTCGAAGCGGTCGCTATATCGCAAGAGCTGAGAACATTAACGTCTAATGAAGTAGGCGTGGCAGGAAGAGTATTTACACGCGCAGGATCAAGTTCTTCAATACGACCGAGACACTCGCCGCGTAGCAGGACGGATGGGCACGGAAATGGATTCGATACATACATTGCACTAAGACCTTCTTCGAACTTGAGAACAGCAAATGGAAGCAGGAGGCACGGATGGCGTGAAGCGGCATCGGACGGTGTGAAGAAGACAGCCGAAGTAGTAACACTTTCACAGGAGAGTGGAACGAGGGCAGCAGAAAATGGAGGAATTTCTGTGTCATTGGCGACAAGGAGTTTTACAGACCGGGTAGGGACGTCACACAAGACAGTATCACACACAGGAAAAAAGGCAACTTCCGCGCGGGCGCAGTCAATAACGGCACGATGAGTGGAAAGGAAATCGTAGCCCAGGATGATGTCGTGTGAGCAGTGAGGCAGTACAATAAATTCGATGGTGTATAAGACGTCTTCGATGAGAACACGGGCAGTGCACACTTCTGAGGGATGAATGCGCTGGGATGAAGCGGTGCGAAGCGAAAAGTCGGGTAGTGCGGTGGTCACCTTGCGAAGACGACGGCAAAAAGATTCACTGATATATATATATATATATATATATATATATATATATATATATATATATATAAAACAGGACGTCACACAACTTTCACGATTATCTATTTTGTTCCAACAGTTTCGGACGGTGGGAAAGTTGTGTGACATCCTGTTTGAATTTAACTCTGGCCCATTAGTTGGCCCAACTCTGGCCCCCGGGACAGCCGAAGCCCCCCTGGGCGAGGAAGTTAGTCGTTCCCACGGGATTGTCACGGCTTCATCCGGGCGACATGAGCGACTTCGTTGTAGCTGAGCGACAACCAGTTGCGGTAATGCGCGCGATTTTGTAATTCAGGTCACTGACGCGGTCGAGGAGAATGTAAGAGCCAATGTAATGCGCCAACACTTTCTGAGCTAAACCCCGCTTCCAGCGAGGTCGCCAAAGCCACACTAAGTATCAAGGTGCGTAAGGCTTATGGCGATGCTGTCTGTCGTACCGAGCTTTGTAACGCTGTTGCGAAGCCAGAATCCGCAAACGGGCGAAACGGCGAGCTTCTTCGGCCCGACAAGGAGTTTGGGCTATGCAAAGTTCGTCGTGGACGGAATAGGGAAGAACGGTGTCGAGGGAATACCGAGGATCACGGGCATAGAAAAGAAAAAATGGGCTGTAGCCGGCCGTCTTATGTGTTGCAGTGTGTAGGCAAACGGTATCAACGGCAGTATTGTATCCCAGTTCTTGTGGTCTGATGCAATGTATATAGAGATCATGCTGACGAGTGTGCGGTTGGTGCGCTCTGTCAAACAATTGGTTTGAGGGTGGTATGGTGTGGAGTGTCGAAAATGTGACGAGCACAAACGGAGATGCTCTTCCACAACATCTGCCGTAAACTGGCGACCTCGATCATTGATGATCACTCGCGGAGATCTATGGCGCAGGATGACGGAATGGAGCAAGAACATGGACACGTGGTGAGCGGTGGTTGAAGGAAGAGTGGCCGTTTCGCAGTAGCGGGTGAGGTAGTCAGCACAAACCACGATCCAGCGATTTCCATCGGAAGATTTCGGTAAGGGACCCATAAGGTCGATTTCAACTTTCTCAAATACACCATGTGGTGGAGTCACAGCATGCAGAATGCCCTGTGGCATGGACGTACGACGTTTCTGTCGTTGGCACTCAGTGCAGCTCGCCACATATCGCTCAATCTTCTGGCGCATCTTCGGCCAATAAAACCTGTCGCGGGCACGGTGGAGGGTTCGTGCAGAGCCCAGGTGACCGTAAGTGGGGTTGTCGTGCATGGCACGTAGGATGCACGAGTGGTAACTTTCAGAAACCACAAGCAGAAAATTCGTGCCGGTGCTGGAGTAAGTCTTTTTGTACTGAAGGCCATCACGGAGACAGAATATCTTGTATTCATTCCTTACAAAAGAGCGTCTTTGCACAGGTCAACAGGTTGAAGGAATCTGGCTATCCCATGCACGTTATTAAGATGACTTGCGGAAAACTCGTGCAATGGATTAAGGCGGGCCATAAGTCGAAACTTGTTACACGGGATCATCGAAAGGTTGGCGTCGTGCCGTATGTCCATAGAATGGCACATGGACTAAAGAAGGTGGGAAGCCGCTACGCCGTTTCCGTGGTTTTTTCTGGACCGAAAAAAATCGAACAGTTTGTGCTCACATATTCGAAATTGGCAGGAAACTGGCGGCGACAAGAAAACGAGGCGTGGTTTCTCCGTTAAGCACCGCTCGCCGTTTGTTCCGTGTGGGGTCGGCGTAGTGTATAAGCTGCCTTTGTCTTGCGGAGGCGTTTACATAAGGCAAACGGGGCGGTATCTCAACGTTAGGCTAGGGGAACACCACAACTCTTTAAAAGAACAGTCTGGGAATCTTCCGGAGCATTGCCGCGCTTGTAGCATTAAAGAGGACCATAAGGAAACAAAAGTGCACACCGCTTTTTTCTATGGCCACCTTTATTTTTAGACATCGTGACAAGCTGGTTCGTGAAATTATGGAGGCTTACCATATTTAAAAAAATGTCAAAATTTGTGTGTCAGCGAGCCGTCGGTTAACTTGGTAGATTGCGAATTTGATTTCTTAGCCTGTACTTTACCTTGACTTTACTTATCTACTTCGGTGTATCTCCCCTTTTCTTCCCTCCCCAGCAATGAGTGGCACGTGTTACTGTATGTTACTGCCTGTTATGACCTAGCTTCCCATTTAGGAGGCTGCTTCTCTCTCTCTCTCTCTTTTGTCTTCTTTTTCATTTTGTTTTTTTTTCTGTTATTTTTTTTTCAAGTGACCTGTATTTATTGCGTGCTTCAGCAATAAACCCTGAAGTTGCGAGTTAGCGCTTGTCCCTGTCTTCCTTCCGTCCTTCGTGTACTTTTTGCGCATTTTCCATCATGAACGTTCACCAACTCGCCCAACTTTCAGAATTACTTAACGAGACAGAATGGGCTGGGAGCTGTGGAATGCCGCGCTGCCGCAAGGAGTGGCTCGAGGCTTATGTAGGTCTCTTGCGCAGTCCGCAGAGCCGAGGCATCGGGAAACTCGGGAACGACGGAGGAGATGCAGGCGATGGTACAGCTGTCGTATGTACCATGCGGACCATTCTATTTCACTATACTTGTGGCGTATGTCAAATCGTTGCTCAAAAGGCTGCCTGACAACCTAGAGGTGCTGTAGAATTCGAAGTTGTTGTGACCAAGATGCCTTCGTGACACACCGTTTAGCACCTTTCACAGTCATTTCCACTGTTGCAGCACCGTGTAGCACATCAAGCTTCGAAAGAGCTTTGCAAGCCATGCTCCCGTCCCTTGCAGTAAGTGAATTCTGGGGAGCGGTCACGAAACTCGCTAACACTGCAGGCGATCCTCTCTTTCCTAACTTATCGGCAGTTGTGTTCGCACTTCTGTGCTTGCCAGTGTCAAACACCGAAGTGCGACAGAACAGAGCACCGAAAGAAGCTCAGCGTGCGCACTTTAAAAGTGATACTCCATGCGCGATGTAGCTAAAGGCGTATGGGTGCTGGAACAATTTGATCAACGCCCGCATTTCTTGGAGAAGTTTAACAGTGCTGTCACGTACGAGTAGTGGTATGCGAATGAATGAAAGGCATAAACTGGTGTTTGGGAGTACTGAATCATGTTCCTTGAGTTTCCCTATGTATATAAATGTGATACGCTTCGTTTTCTGCTGCGTCACATGGTCTGGTCAGCTGTCTCTATCTTTAGCCACATGTTTACTGTTTTCTGTTCGACTGTTTATTCGCAAATAAAAAAATGTTCCCATAAGTTTTTGATGGCTTATGCTGGCTACATTTTGGCTAAGAACTTTCTTGGCCAATTGCACAGCTGGCTACTTTTTAGCTACAATTTTTATGCACTTTGGCTACGGCACTGTTCGCCATCTGACAAAACGTACGACGGGCAGAATGCGACAGGAAGAGGAGAGCAACAACCGCGCTCGCGCGTGCATAAACACGCGCTGGAATGCGGCGTGGAGCAGACGACTACTTGCGTTAGGCCAAGGTATATGTACAATGGTAGCGAAGGTTCCATAGGCTCCCACTGGTCCAAAAAATGGCGGCTCATGGGCACCGCCATATTGGGGGGCAACTACGTATGAGTGACGTTGTATGACGTCACGCATACGTATGTTTTTAGCGCGAATTTTAAAGTGGTCTTTTTAAAGAACCCGCCTTTTCAAGCCGGTATCTCATGAAGGTTGCCTTTCAGTGCGCACCAACCTTTTCCAGTCAAATGTGCTCGAGTTCCTGCTAGTTATGGCCTTGGTAATGTGCAATTCGGAACCCAATGAAAGTTACTGGCAAAGAAGGCAGCATAGAAAGGCAGCAACACTTTCAGACGCTGGCTTATCTTGGCTGGCTAAGAATGCAATCATGCATGATTCGTAGGGGAAACCTTTGTGGAAATACTGGTGCTACTACTTTTGAGTACAAGGTATGATGCACAAAGCACAGGCTCAAGTGCACAGTTTGCAATACAGTGTACGGCAAGTATGGTTTTCATATTCATGCTTTATTACAGCTACCAAACAAATACAGTGATAAAGCACACCAACAAAAAATACACCTCACAGGCAGCTCAAGCAGTAGTTTCTTTAAGCTGGCTATTCATCTTAATGGTCACAGTGCGGATAGAAAAAAGCCCTGCAGTTCCACGAACGTTGCCAGGTAGGAAATTGAAAAGCATAGAAGACAGTGCTGCTTCAATTGAGGCAAACATGACATGACATAAGTAGGCGCATCAACACGGGTCGCAGCTTTTTTGACGACAGATACGCAGACGGTTCGAAGTGCTTGAAAAAAAACCCCGCAAGTCTCGCAGCTGCCATGGTGTCTTCTTCTCCAGGCTGACGTTGTGGTAGCACCCACGCTCACGCTCGGCACCTGGACGTGATGCAACGTGCACGTTATTCACAATTGCGCCGTAAGGAATACTGCATACTCCAAACGCCAATGCGTCATTATTCCTGTCAATGCTAACTGCAGTACATTATATTTCCATTATATCTGAACTATGGTAGTAAATGCTCGCCCCAAGCTCTCAGCGCCTAAGAGTGCGGTTACGTACGCTCGTCCTCATGGCATGCGGGTAGCTATACTTTTCTATGGTTAAGATTGACGAGAATGAAGTGCGTTTAAAGTTACCCTAACGGTCATGCATATGCAGGATAGCAATAAGAAGACAGGCAGTAACTCCTGAGTGAATTCAGTTAAAGCACCCTCAAGGCCGCGCATATACACGTGGCTGAATTTTGATACTACCAGTTGCGAGGGTCAAATTGGCTTCGCGGTGTTGGAAAACTATACAGTGTTGTGCTCAGACTTGTCAGGCAGCACAATTGGTTTTAAATTGGCCTTCCGGTCAGTGGCATGCGCGTGGTTGCTCCTGAGAGCCCGGTATTAAGTTAACGCTGGTGATAGCCGGCTGCATGAAACTCACCATAAATCAGACAAATGGTGGGCCTGGGGGGCCTCCTTCGCACAGCTCAGCACTTAAAGTGTATGCCCTGTAGTGTATTACATAAATATCACCGAAAAAATGAAGCCACGTGCGCACGAACTGGTTACAGAAACAGAAGCCCAAACAAACAGAAACAGAAGAAACAGCCCAACGAAAGCATTCGGAGCATACCTAGAGCAGACGCCTTGTAGCAGACGACACTGACAACAGCTCACCTGTGAAAGTCCAGCGGGAAGCGGTGTAGCTTGACACCGACGCCACTGTCCATGCTGTCGCAATGTGCCACGGCGCATCGTTTCTTCACACGCCGCAAGCTCATCTTGAAATAAAGCGCTAAGCGCTTCAAAAGAACAGCGCGAAGCGTGCAAAGACGGAAAAAGACTTCGCACTGGCCGCACGTCGAAGGAAACGACAAAAACCGAGAAAACTGCCGCAGCGGTGCGGCGGGGTGCAAATTTTACAAAACGGTGACAGAGACGCGACGTGCAAGGACGACGAAAACTTCGCAAAAGGGGCATTTCGAGACTGGCGATAAGAAACCGCTTCGTGAGCTCCCGCGGCCACTGTGGCTGGGTGCCGAAACAAGGCCTGCAAAGTCAAGCTGCAAATGCACCGCACACTCATCAACAGGGGGCGTAACAAGAACGTTGCAAAAAATTAAAAATGGGGAGTAATATTTTGCTAAAATAGTTTACCTATTTTATAAAACGTGGCATTAAAATGTGTATTTCTTTATGTTGTTTTATAGCGTTTTTATTTGTGCTTTTGAATTTCATTATCTAAGTGTTTTGGCCCCCCCAAAGTGGCTGTGCTGCTGTCGCGCTGGACCGTTTTTGTAGAGTCCCTAGATGTATTTGCTAGTCTGCCGTCCGAGCGGGGTTCCCTATGGAACCGGTTGGCCGCTTCCCGGATGAAAGCGCAGGGGGCGCTGTACGCATTGGGAGCCTGGTCGCGTTGTGTACGTGGTGCTGTGGCGGTTGTGCCGTACTGCGAATCTGCTTTTCCGTTGGTGCAGTGGCAAGGCTCGTGCACCACGTGCACTTTTTTCCGCTCGCGAGCCGGTATGCGCGCAAATTAGCTAGCATGTGTGCAAGTGTGCCTTTTTTATGGATATGTGATCGCGTCATGTCCAGAAAACGGGGTAAGCGTGATAGCACGGGTTTCTTGCCCGGGTGCAAGACCGGGTAGCGCTCGTGCAAGGTGAAATGTTCTCTCTTCAGGACACCGAAAGACGCAGGGAAGAGGCAAGAGTGGGAGCGCAACATCAAGCGCGGCGGCAAAGGCAATAACATTGTTTATTGTCTCAGTTAGGGCATAAAGGAATATGTAAAACGAAAATTAAAAGGCGTAATAAATGAAAGAAAGTAGGCTGGCTGTGTTCTAATAAAATTCAAGAGAGAACGATGATAAGGCCCTTCCGTGCAAGCAATGTACGAAGATGGGTTGCTCGGTGAAAGGCCCACTGCCGTCAGGTGCCGATTGTCGGCTTCAGTGGCGGGCAAACCCACAAGTGGTGAATATCTTCCTAATTATTTTGTGAGGTGCAGACAGGAAATCCTTGACATTGATATAAATATCGGCATATATAAATATCGGATGATCCGGGTCGGGGTTGCCCTCACATTACTGTAACACGAATAAGCTAGTGTCGACGTTTGTGAGCGCTTCAAACCCTGCTTTATTGAGCGAACTTTTAAGACAGGTAAAGGTAATTGAGATTCCACGGGATGTTACGCAACTCACGGAGGATGCCATCTCAACGCTGTTCCCTGACACTCCAAAATACTTGTTGAAACCCTTGCCTCTCAAGAGAAAGGAGCACAACTTGTACGAGCAAAAACAGTCAGCAGGGAGACCTGCAGAGAAAGAAAAAAAGTGCACTGATCCTGAAGCATCAGTGGAGCCAGTTGAAGAATACAGCGGTGGTGGATCGTGTGACGTGAGCCTGCTCCAGGAATGCAGAAAGCTGCATGCCACCGCCACTGGGGACAAATGTCGATCTTTCTGAAGTTGAACAATGAACATTTGCATAGTGCCACTCAGGCGAGGACGAATCTCCGGAGGCCATCTACGCAAATCGGCGAGTTCTGTTCCATCGCAGTGATACAGGTGAAGCTGCCATGAATGCTGCTGTGTGCATTCGAGGAAACAAAGTCAAGGAGATAGCTGTAAAGTCGACAGAAGAGGTAATTAATCTTATTCAGGACATTGTGTCCTGGCAGCGGATTGAAGCCTATTACCAAGACCTTTCCCACCTACAATGGGCGTTACTTAATTTGCGACGAACTGTACTATTATTTCTGATGCAACATGCATATAGGCTGCAAATACTTGCGAAAGTTAACTCAGAACACCCTGTAAAGAAGAAGAAAAAATTAAGAAACAGACTTCTATGTCTCGAGCAGTTTGTCGTACGAAAGACAAGGTGGCAAAGCTGGTAAAAGCTCTCGGTGAAATGAAAAAATGAAAATGAACACCTTCAAGGACAGAGTTTGAAAGAAGTGTTAGTGCCCTTCCTCTGGCTGTTAAAATATGTTTTAGAGGTTGCAAAACGGAAGTCAACAAAAGTGATGGCATATTCTGATGAGTGGCTACTAGGCTTCCTAAGTACCAGAGAATGCCTATCAGCAGTTTGCCTGAAGCGCGGTGCGATTTGAAGGGCTCTGGTTCCCATCTTGCGTGCTTTAATTGTGCATGCATACGAAAGTTTCTAGTTCTACATACGTGTTATAACGTAGCTAAACGTCCGAAGAAGTTAAGATGAAACTATAGTGTGAATGAAAGCGCCGGCGACAGCGCTCTGTTGCTCGCACACATGGTCCTTGGAGCTTAGAATGTGCGTCTAGTATAGTCCTCCATGCAAGCGCAATTGTTTGCACAAAATCCTCAGAAGTCTTCATTACAATACGGCACAGCGGTAGCTTCAGCAGGACAATAGGGTATAAAAAGCAGCTTCATTTCTACATCGGCTCAGGGGCATGCGCGCAAAACTTCGCTCACGAAAAAAAAAAGTCGCATCCGTGGTTATGCCAACAACTCGGCTGCGAATTCAATATTACGACTAAACTGAAATGAAATCCTAAAGAGCGGCATCGCACGTACAAGGCACCAGGCAGTGCGCAGCGAATGCATTTCGAAGCGCACGGGCGCGCGCGTCGTCTGCTCCGTCAGCACTGGCGCACTCCGGTTCACCGCAGCGCCACCGCGGCGATCATTCAGCGGCAGCCCCCGCCGCGGCCGGCGGACGACAGACTAGCAATATTTCTAGGGACCCTAGTTTTTGGGCCCAGCCTTCGCTACCATTGTACATATACCTTGGTTAGGCTCCCAAAGCAACGTGCAGCGGCGCTGCTGCTCCTGACGGGAAGCGCCATCTATGCAGATAAACAGAAACTGGGAATATGGGGGCATGGCCTCCGAGATCACCTCCGCGCGCACGTTTCTCTTCGGCCGTTCCAATCGCCCGGAGAGAGCGTAAGTTGGAAAAGGGGCGTGGCAGCGTCTTTCGCCGCACCGCGGCGCTCGCCACCTATGCATCAAGTGTTCTGCAGTAGCTTGGCGCAAACTATAAAACACGAGTTTCCTCAGCTTGCGCTCGTACCACAGTCGAGCTGCCAGCCTTAAAATGTCACGGGCAAGACGGCAGCCAACAATTTCGCTATCGTTAAAGTACTAATAATATAAGGCCCACATGCGCAAAGTTAGGCAGCGACTACCCGAAGCTGCATGCCTGCCCGAAGCATGCATGCGTGCTCTGGCGCTCTGTGCTGCGGTTCGGCGTGATTTTGTTTTTGTCGGCGTACATTTGCGAGTTCATTAACTCGCTAAATACCGTATTTACGAGTGCGGCGACTAACAGAAATATCCATCGCACGAATTCTCTAAATGGTTCCGCCACAGCCACGTGATTATTGCTTACTTAGATGCATCTCACGATAGCTATTTTTTTTCTCTCACGGTTTTAAAGCAGCCTTGGAAGATCGTCACTCACGCAAGTTCGATAGAGAGAGTCCTTGCGGAAAGCAATTTACATGGGGTTTTATAATATGTCTTATGGCAAGCTTGCGTAATAAAAAAAACGTTCGATAAAGGTGAAGGTTAATCGGGGCACGTTCAGGCACCTCTGCCGTCATATGAGTATATGTGAGGTTTTTGGAAGTGATCCCGTTAAAAACAGATCAGCTTATAGGATCGAAAGTGAGGAGAAGCTATTACCTCGTTTTTAAACTACGCGGCCCGCCATAGCACAAATGTGCGCCATTATCACGCGTGTTTCAGCTTATTTCTAGTTTTCACTTGTTTGCATATGCTACAGACTGGGTGCAGTGCTTTTATTTTTAATTTTTACTGCTATACCTATACACGCCGAGGGCCAAGCAGAGCAAATGGGTTAATTCAAACGAATTATGATTAGACCATAGAATGGCACTATCATACACGCCTGCCACACTAGTTAGCAATTTTTCATTAACTTTCAATGATATGCGAAACTTATCAAAACATTTTTGGCGCTAAACAGCCGCCGGTTGTAATGATACTAGCCACTTTCTGAACAAAATTACGCGGCAAACACTGTGAGCAATTTAAAAAAGACATGTTTCTTTATTTACTAAGCTTATGAGGTGGACAAAGAAAAAACATTATGGGCAAGCACAAACAAGAAGTACACACAAACATTTCGTTATTTACAAAGTTCAATCACCACATGATGACTACTTGCGTAGATTTATTTTCGCAAAGATAAAACTCGCCAGACTAAACACGCAGCTCCTATCTTGCTCAGCAGTTCTTTTTCCGGTAAGCTGCTTGATCAATTACTATTTTTCCTGCGTTGGCAAGCTGTGGCCTAAGCAACTTTTCTATGATTATCTTCGTTGTTTCAGTGGCGTGGTCCTTTTTTGCTGCACAAAGCTAGAAGAGAGAACCTCTCGAAGGAAGCAACATAAGCTAGCGACATGTACGCTACACATGGAATGGAGCGATGTACGCTCCACTGGTATTTGTCATATTTGCAAGCAAGCGCAGAACCTTTAGGATTAAAACTGAGGAGGAAAACGAATGTCCCATCAGTTCACCAAACTGCAACAAGACCTTGCAGCTGAGAAACATGCATGTCTTTGACCACTCGAGCATACGCTCGTAATGTTGATTGACTGCCGGCTTCACGAGTGACCGTTAGACACTCAAAGATTAGCACCTACACGAGGTAGTTTTGACGAGTAACTGTTTCATAAGCAAAGATAACTATTCACGAGCACAGTGCGTCAATTCTATGTAGGACGGAACGCATTATGTAAACGCAGCAAGAACATCAACACTCCGCTTCGGTAGTAAACACAACACTTAAATTGTGAAACATTTAGGACACACCTCGCGGTCAGTCTTTGCTGAAAAACCAGCTAAAACTGAAAGGCTACGTGACACACTCGCAACAAATTTTTCGTCAATGTACAAGCGCAAAAAAAACAAGAGAACCGGTAGCGGAGATACGCCGCGAGCGGGCTGGACGATGCATCGACGCATTACGACGCATAGGCGCGCACTGCCGCCTGGTGGCGCCTGGAGGAACTGACAAACAACATTTGGCTGGGGCGCGCGCCGATTAGAACGGCCGGAGAGAAACACGCGCGCGAGGAAGATCTCGGAGGCCATGATGGGGGCCGCGCAAGCCACGCGTTCTCCTTGCACTGCCGCACTCCCGCTTCCTTCCGAGCAATTGCAAAGCTCTCTCGTGGCATCTGCGGCGCGTCGCAGAGTGCCGTCAGCGAGGCGGTTTGAGAAAAATATGCTTGCTTGACTTTTATTTCCCGAAAATCGAACTTGAATAAAGTGTAGGAGTTCGCTGACAACGCGCACTCTGCCTCGCAAAAAGGCCTCGTTCGTAGATATTTTCTTGGTGGCTTTAAAAATGAAAAGGCAGGTGTGGACACTTAGGGCACATTCACACATGAGTGTCGATCGCGGACGTCACACGCTGGATATCTGTTGATTTGGTTGCTTTCAGACCACTCGCAAAGCAGGGAGAGAGCACAGAAAATAGGCAAAACAAGACACGCGGGGAGCCAAGAGCAGGGCCCGCTTGCACGAAGCATTTAAGTCTAGTCTTATTCTGATCTTCAGGCTTAATCAAATCTTATTGCAGTGTAAACGTTCCCTAGCCGATAAGACGCTTGCACGGAACAAATTAGACTGGAATAAGACTGGAACCTAGGCTGCCTCGAGTAATCTTATCCCAGTCTTATAGTCAGTCCAACATGGCTGCCCTGCGCTTGGTCTGCCTCGAGATGCTCGCCGAACTCTTGTTGCGCCGCGAACGTGTGTGTTCCGTGACAGCACGAATCCCCTCGATAGGTTCAGCGAGGAGCAGCTGCAGCGGCGTCTATGCTTCGGGCGGGGCGGCTCATTGCCGACATGCTTCGCCCTGAAATCGAGCGCCCGACGCGCCGGAGCGGTGCTTTGAGCGCCGAGCTGCAGGTGATGCTGGCGCTCAAAGTTTTTGCCTCCGCTTGATTACGGCCGGATATATGATCGGGACCCACGAATCGACAGCAAGCCGCATAGTATGTCGAGTTGCTCTCGTCCTCGTCCACCGCAGCAAAAACTGGATCCGGTAAGCCTCTTTATTTGCTTCCCTCGCTTGTTTCATTGCCGCTTGCTTATCTTGACTCGGCGCGTTAGCTTACGGTCGGAGCAGCTGAGCATGCGTGCTGTACGTAGGATCTCTCAAGTGTTTATATATGTAGTACCTGCTTTTTGAACCTATATACCGGACGCGCAGAGTAACGCGAAGGTATCACTCACCGTGCGCATTTCGCGACTTAGTTCGGCCGACGTGTTTTTCATCATATGTGCGCGCGCGACGGTGTGCAAGCCTGCGCATGACATAGCCGGGGAACTAAACATCACTACGATCTTTTTTTTTTCCAGTTGGCCGTCGCAGAACGAGCAGCGAGATGTACAAGGAGATTTCTACGCGGTCGCCAGTTTTTCGCGCGTTGTGGGTGCGATCGACGGCACTCATGTGCGGGTTTTGACGTTGGACCGGGCCTGTGTACGTGCGTGTACCCTGGAAACACCCAATCCATCGCAAACGCGGGCGCGGGAGCGTGTCAGACGACACCCGTCAGCGGCCGCGCCGCCGCATCGCCTCTGTGTATATGCAGTTCACTCTCCTTTCCCAAGCGAGGACCCTCCGGCAGTCTTTTGTCTTTTTCATTTATCTCCTGGGCCTCTCTCGATCCTCGGCGCAGTCACGCATGCCTCGCACTTTCAAAACGCCGAAAAGCACGGGATGCCTGTTGCTCAATAGAATGGCAATTGGTCTGAACACCA
This sequence comes from Amblyomma maculatum, assembly GCF_055883805.1. NCBI lineage: Eukaryota > Metazoa > Arthropoda > Arachnida > Ixodida > Ixodidae > Amblyomma > Amblyomma maculatum. Next base: position 139,742,832 of record NC_139350.1, on the reverse strand, counting down.
CTCGCCGACTAGAAATAAAATATATATTAATAATTAGACGGACGCCTTTAGCACTTTAAAAGAGAAATTGAGGGCAAATGCTCCCAAGGGTGCTCACACGGTTACCTTTTCTTTTTCTCGGAAAAGGCAAAGTCATTGTTAAAATTAGACAGGGTCAAAAATATGAGCCTGGAGACGCCCACCGCATTTTTGGAAATATGTGCTTTTGCTATGATGTTTTGTTTCCAGTCGTTTGGCGCGATTGCTGCGTCATAGTGTTAAAAAGAAAAAAAAATGCTACTTCATTCGCACTGCGTGGTTGAGTGCAGAGCGAATTTGACTTCAAAGCAAACCTTCAGGACAGAACAGGCAGAAAGGAAGTTACGATGCTGAAAGTGCGGGCACGGAAGTAGGGGGGGGGGGGGGGGGCTTGCTTTGATGAATTTCTACGACCTACGGAGGGAAGTGCCTGAGAATAAACGAGGGGAGCTCACCGAACTCAAGAGGTCGGTGAGCGCTGGAGACATCTATTCACTCTCCTGCGCGCTTCGGCTGTGCATTTCAGCTGGGATTAAATACATTATCCTCGTTTTGAAATCAGTCCTGGAATTGTAGAACGCAACTGAGCGAAACCTCATAGCCAGTGTCTCCCACTGTTATATAAATTTTATACACGATCAGACAGGCCGCGCTGTCAAAATATTCCGTTTTCAATTTTCGAAAAGCGCGTGCAAGAAAAGCAGCCGGATGTTTACATGGAACTATGATCAGCTATTGGTACACGCGAACGCCGGCCGCGTTCGCGGCCGACTTCCGCCAGCTCCCCGTGCCATTCCCTGCCGGTGGCTAAAATACTCGCCTAGGGACCAAAAGTACCTACAGTCATCAATAAGTCTGGACTGTAGTTCAGTCTTATCGGTTCGTGAAAGCGCCCGGCGGCCGCCGAGAAGCCCGGTCTTATTTTAAATTCGGATAAGACTACAGTATTTCCCGCTCAATTTAATCCAAACGCCAGTCTATTTAATAATAGCGTCATAGAATTTAATCTAGGCGCCACAGAAAATAATCCAAGCGCCAAAACATTTAATCCTGCCGCCACTGATTTTAATCTGGTCGCACTTCAACAGTTCCTGGACAGCCAAGACCATTAAATCTATTTCATCAACCCTATATACATGCGTATCAAATAATTGGGCTTTCTGAGCGTATTAGTATGAATAATGTTGTCAAGCGATTTTGGTGGGTCATGTGACAGTGTAATGTGATTTGGTGTGACATGTGCGATAATGCGCCCATTTTCCAGCTGTATTATCATGGGTGTCAAATGAAAGGGCTTTTCGAGCTTAATAAGGCGAATATAGCTGTAAAACGATTTTGCTGAGTTACATGACAGTGTAACATGATTTCTATTGACATGCGCGATAATTTGCTTTTTCTTTAACCTTACAATCATGGGTATCAAATGATCGGGCTTTCCTAGCGTATTAAGACTATTAAGGTTGTAAAGCGATTTCGATGAGTCATGTGACAGTGTAACGTGATTTGGTGTGACATGCGCGATAATCCGTCCCTTTTTCAACAGTATCATCTCGGTATCAAATGAAAGCGATTTTCGAGCTTAATAACGCGAATATTGCAGTAAAACCGTTTTGCTGAGTTACATGACAGAGTAACATGATTTCTCTGGACATGCGCGATAATTTCTTTTTTTTTCAACCCTATAATCATGGGTATCAAATGATCGGGCTTTCTGAGCGTATTAAGATGAATAAGGTTGTAAGGCGATTTTGATGAGTCATGTGACAGTGTAACGTGATTTGATTTGACATGCGCGATAATGCGCCCCTTTTTCAACAGTATCATCACGGGTATCAAATGAAAGCGCTTTTCGAGTTTAATAAGGCGTTTATTGCAGCAACAGTATTTTGCTGAGTTACATGACAGTGTAACATGATTTCTCCGGACATGCGCGATAATTTGCTTTTTCTGTAACCTTATAATCATGGGTATCAAATGATCGGGCTTTCTGAGCGTATTAAGATGAATAAGGTAGCAAAGCAAGATGAATAACGTGACAGTGTAACCTGATACGTGATATTTTTAGCTTTTGGCCCCCTATAGTCATGTGTTCCTAATGATTCAGATTTTTGAGAGTAATGGAGCGAATGTTTCAGTAATATAGCTTTGCTGAATTACGAGGTCATGTAGCGTGATATGGTGTGACACCCGCGATTGTTTCCCTCATTTTGAACCGTACAATCACAGGTATCAAATGAGTCGGTGCTTTGAGAGCAGGAAGATGAGTACTGGAATGAATAAATATTGGTGAAATTCGAGACATTTCGACTTGACACGGTTAATATTTCATTAAATAAACACTTGTTTTCAACCCTATCAGCACCGGTATCAAATGATGAATAGTCTTTTATAGCACGCCAAGGCAAATACTGCAGTAATACCTTTTTTTTCTGAGTGATTTCGCAAAGTTACGCGGTTTGTTTTAGATACGCTGTAATACATCACATTCTCAATGTTATCATGATGTTTGCCAGAATCATCCACTGAGTGCAGCAAAACTATTTTGCAGTAAAGCTTTTCTGCTGAGTCATGAGACGATATTTGGTAATTTGGTTTGACATGCGCGATAATACGCTTTTTGCATCCCTATTGCGCTTGGTGTCGATTAAATCGGCGTAAAAGGCTAAAACTGCAGCAAAATAATTTTGCTAAATTATTGTACGAAGCTACGTCATTCGCTTGGACATAGCCGATAATATGCTAATTTTTCATATATTTGTTAGGGGCATAAGTTTACTCGGCTTCTTGAGCGTTTAGCCAAATGCAGTGAAATAATTTCAGATTTTTCTCAATTTGCCTACTTTTGCTTGGCATGCGGTAAATGACCCTCTTATTGCCTTCTCATGATGTTAAGGTAGATCGACTTTATCAGCGTAAGAATGCTACCAATGGAATGCGTTTTAGGACTGTGATGATATTGCCAAATTAATCGGTTATTGTTATTTAAAAATGAAGTCAATGGTTCTGCAGCCGTTATTAATATAATAGCTGATGACATTCCGGCTTGAACCTAGCAACGAGAGCTGGAAAAGAAGAGAAAGACAAACAAGGCAAAAATAGGATTATATTTATGGTAGGAAAAGCAAATAAACATACTTCCAGGGCTGCCTGCACAATTACACTACAATAGGTCACTGACTCGAGCCTTGAGACTATCAAATTTAATCATAATATAAGCGAAAAGAGTAATACCACTTTGGCATCCTTTTTACATATACGACAATGCTCTGGGTGATCACGTCGGAGCTGCTACAGATAACTGACTCAGAAAATGTTATACTATAAATACGTTTCTCTCGACATGTAGTGGAGGTTGTGAAAAGAAAAAAATAGTTTTCCTGCTATGCGCGGCCCGATTTTTTTGGACACCTGCTACGATAGCGACATCTTGAGAAGATTTGGCTTTTGCTAACTTAGGCGTTCTCCAAGTGCAGGAAGTTCAGTGCTGTTGACTGCAGCTGCCTTGAAGCTTTGAAGGCAGTAGTCTAATACTGCCAAACTGTTAAATACAATCGAATAAAAACAGAGAGTGTGATGCGTTGTAAGATAAGCCAGGCAACTAAGAGGGCGTACTCCTAAGAGGGCGGCTCCTTCGCTAGGTGTTCTATTTTCTCAGCGTATCACGAACTTGCGGAGCCGATACTATGTAGACCGCGATAACTGATGAGTGTGAGGGGATACAACCATGTAGGTAGTTTCCTATATGCATATCAAGGATTCCGGATAACTGAAAGCTATTTCTTTTACATATATTGTCACTGCAGCTTGCCGCACTGCCGCTTAATCTATTTACAACCTTGGCCATACAAGTAATTTCTCAGAAGTAAAACGGTCTTGTCTTACTACGCCATAATCCCGAAATCCCGCGTTCACTAATACGCCATTGAGAAACACTATATTTAGACGGGCCAGGAAATCGGCGCTGCTGAGGAAATACGTATACTCCTGTCAAGTGCAACGCGAATGCGAAATAAGAAACAGATAAATATTTGCTACTCGAGAAGATATATCTGCGGGAACTATTAACACTCCAAACGGCAGTCTGCGTGCCCTAAAAATTAAAGAAAAAAATACTGCGTTCATGTTCGTTTCCAACAATTAAAATGTATTTTTTTTTCTTGTTCGTCTTTTATATGAAGCCGATAGCAGATTTTGTGACCCTGCGGTATTGAATTATTTCTGAAATTAGTGATTTTCTTAGGCGAGGCGGACATGCCACAAGCGAACGTTAACAAATTGCAAGAGTATCAACGCAGAGCTCTCATTACACCGTCATTGGTTGACAAACGAACAGAGGAAAAAGGACGAGAAGCTCATGGTAGTAGGAATTGTTCATGTCTCCTATCTGCTCTTTCTGTTAAGAGAAAAAGTAAATTATCTTGTTAGTGAAAGTATATCTGCACAAACATTGTCTATGCCCATCACTGAAGAGCGTACGCAGTTGAACGACGATGGTGGCAGCCTTTTCCTTGTCCGTGCTGCAATTTTTATTTTTTTTTTGTGCACAGGCGAAGAAATGCTAGCGTTGTAAGTTGCGCTGTTGTATTCCTTCGATTTCTTATTGACAATAAAGGAACTACAGATGAATGAGTGCGGCTTCGGTTCCGAAACTCTCGTGCCATCACACCTGGGGAACAGAAGGCACAAAGCATCCGGTTGAAACCGAAATTTGAAACACTCGGCACTTTCCACGACCACACAGTAACTTACTACGTATATGCGTGCCTCTGTCTTTCAAAGAGCCGTGCTTATAGGCCCTCCGCCACTCATGCTTGTGTGGAAAGCCGTAGAAATTATTCGACTTAAAAGCGTCCGCCGTGTTCGCGTAGCCGCCGGTGCAGCCAACAACGCACCAATTTTCGCCAGCCTTGTTTGACCAGACTTCATTTAACCGAACATATTCACACAACTAGCCAAAATTTTTGCTCTCCTGATGATATATGCACGCACAACATCATATAAACAATAGCATTTCCAATTTCCACACAAACCAACGACAACGAGCGCGCTCCAAAGCGCGAGCCCCGCCGGCGCATGCCAGCAATGAGCGCTGAGCCGAGAGGCGGCGGCACCCTTTTAGCTGTCCAGTTCCTATTATTTACATTTGTGTGGGTATAACACATAAATTCTTTTTTTTTTTTTACGTGAGGCGGCTGTGCTACAGGCCCTTTGCAAGCGCGTGGTGCTGTTATAGAGACATTTTATACTAACGACAAAATTTAGCTCCCCAGTCGCCAATGACGGTTCATGTTAGCAAGTAATCTGCACGAGTGGTACCGCCAATCGCGGTAACAATGTAAAACGTGTCAATAAGATGTTGACTATATTGAAGTTTTATGGTTTGGTGATTGCCAATGCGCTAGATCCGGCTCTTGCTTTTAAGCAAAAAAAAAAAAAAAAGATGCCTGTGTCAATGCAATGACGCGAGTGATCACGAAAGACGTCCGTGCAGAACTTTATAAAAGGAACAAGATATACGAAAGGTTGTTTTGCGTACAAAAACTCTTCTTCTGCCGAGAATTTAGTTCCAGCTTCGGACATGAGTGCACGTTGAACTGTTGTGTCCATTTTACATGTCATCATCATTCAGAGCCGGCTCAACGAAGGAAAAGTTGTGTCTGTCGTATGCTGCGCAATCGGAAGGCTCAATCTGCTGCAAAGACCTCTTCGCGGCGTCGACCAAGAGTGCGCGTCTGTGGGCTTTCTTTGTGACATTTTGTGGGGTTGTCAACAAATCCTGTTGATGCTCGCGCAAGAATGCTTTCACTGAGGATTTAAATTTGCAAAAACATTCTTCTATGCGGTTGAAAAATGGGCTGTATGGAGGCAGCCTTCTCACAGAGTGGCATTCTGAGGCCAGCACTGCACTTTCGGCGCGGCTATGTGCTGGCGCGTTGTCGAAAATGAAAACTGCCTGCAAATCAGCGTCTTGTTCTAAAATTTTTTGTGAGGCTTCAGTAAGGAATTCATTAAATACGGCCCAGTGAACCCTTTCAATTATCCCGTAGTGAAGCAGTCCATCTAGGGAGATGCAGGCCAAAATGTTCACATTTGCACATTTCGTGCTAGGCAAGAGTCGCACAGCTGGCACACCGCGCTTAGATCTTGCGAAGCTTCGCGAACACCACACATTGTAGTTTGTTTCGTCAATATAGTAGCGGGCTACTGTGGTACCGTGGTCCTGAAGCCATTGGGCGTATCCTCGGCGCTCGCGCTTAACATCACAACGGTTCCTTTCGATTGGCCTTGGTGTGGCAAGCTTCAGAGTGTAGCCATGTCCGTCGAGAAGGCGGTCGATAGTGGATGTACTCATTTGTAATTCCGGAAACTTCTCTATGAGGCAACTCCGGATCTCAACCAGGGTTGACGACGGATTACTGTCAACAATATCGCACAATGCGCCCTTGATGTTTGCGCCAAACTTCTGGACAGAGCCACCGCGCTTCTTCGCTTCTTTCCTATCAGTGGCTGCAATAGACCGAACAGTCTTTATGTTTATGCCAAGTGCAGCAGCAAGGGTAGATACTTGGGCTTGTTGGTACATGATCGAAGGGAACAAAATGTAGCGCACCAAGACAAGGACAGAGAAAGGAGACACACACAGCGCTAGTGCAGCAGCAAGCTTATTCAGGTCTCCACCGCGCCCAGCCACATCGATGATTCTTTCGCGGTCGGCTGGGGACACATGCCGGTAAGTTTTTTTGCTCTCACCAGGTAATTTTCCTGGCCGCCCTCGTTTCTTGGAGTTTTCCATCTCTGTCAGCTGTTCAATATGTGCCGTTATTCACTCCCGAAAAACGCATAATCGCCGATAAATTTCACAAAAGAAGACGGAAGGACCGAACAAACGTTGTGCGCCGCGCGCAGTGCTTTCGGACGTCTGCTCTCTCGGCTCGGAAACGCTTGTGCTGCCGTCTGCATCAACTGAAAAAAAAAAAGGGTATTCTCTTCGAAATATAAATGTAATAACTAATAACATTTATTTTTCTGCCTTGAGATGAAAGCTGTAGCTAAGTTCACTTTACTTTTGCTGTCTCATTCACAACTTGCGGGCAACCACTCTGCGCACGAGTACGTACGTCGTCTGTAAGCGAGAAAGCGACAGAGACATTTACCAGACACCCTTAGCAGACAGCAATATTGTTGTGTACAGGGAGTATTTGTTACACTTCTCTTCTTTTAAACTCAGTTACTTCAGAACGTTTTGGCGTATCTCTACTGAAATAATATATGAATATATTAACTTCAGCATGATGGCAAGCAGACGCATGTCAAACCAAATTACCAAACATCGTCTCATGACTCAGCAGAAAAGCTTTACTGCAAAATAGTTTTGCTGCACTCAGCGGATGATTCTGGCAAACATCATGATAACATTGAGAATGTGATGTATTACCGCGTATCTAAAAACAAACCGCGTAACTGTGCCAAATCACTCAGAAAAAAAAGGTATTACTGCAGTATTTGCCTTGGCGTGCTATAAAAGACTATTCATCATTTGATACCGGTGCTGATAGGGTTGAAAAAAGTGTTTATTTAATGAAATATCAACCGTGTCAAGTCGGAATGTCTCATATCTCACCAATATTTATTCATTACAGTACTCATCTTCCTGCTCTCAAAGCACCGACTCATTTGATACCTGTGATTGTACGGTTCAAAATGAGGGAAACAATCGCGGGTGTCACACCATATCACGCTACATGACCTCGTAATTCAGCAAAGCTATATTACTGAAACATTCGCTCCATTACTCTCAAAAATCTGAATCATTAGGAACACATGACTATAGGGAGCCAAAAGCTAAAAATATCGCGTATCACGTTACACTGTCACGTGATTCATCAAAATTGCTTTACTACCTTATTCATCTTAATACGCTCAGAAAGCCCGATCATAAAGAACCCCAGGTGGTCGAAATTTCCGGAGTCCTCCACTACGGCGTCTCTCATAGCCTGAGTCGCTTTGGGACGTTAAACCCCACAAACCAACCAACCAACCATTTGATACCCATGATTATAAGGTTACAGAAAAAGCAAATTATCGCGCATGTCCGGAGAAATCATGTTTCACTGTCATGTAACTCAGCAAAATCCTGTAACTGCAATAATCGCCTTATTAACCCTTTCACTGCCACTCCCGAGATAACTCGTGTGTCCACACATGCACACTCCCTGCTTCTCCCGAGTATACTCGTTTTGACTTTTTAACTCGCTCCCTGCCGCTCCCGATTATACTCGTGTAAAAAAAAAAACAATGCAAGCATGTCGCGCCATCTATGGAGAAGACACATAAATTCATAAAACATGTAGTGTAAATTTTAAGCAACAGATGGGGCGCATTTGTTTAGATGCGTCTCTTGGTCTTGGCCTCGGCAGAGCAGCCATGGCGAGGCAGCGTTCCGCGTGCGTCCGCGGTTTGAAAGACGAAGAAATTCAGGAATTGCTTATGAATTAGGACTCCGATGATAGCGGTGTCTGTGTGGTGCCTTGTTTTGAAGAGTACCACACCCCAAAAAATTTTTTAAACACCTTGACATCCTAATTAGGAAATAATTGTTTTGTTAATGAATTCTTATTTTTTTTTTGTATTCAGTGCAATATCTATAAGGTTATTCGGAATAAAAGTCGTTACATGTCCTGCAGAGCATCGCAGTGCGTTACTTACATAAAATTTTCACGAAACTAACAAGAAAAAAAAAACCCGGCAGGGGGAGTGCAGCGACGAGAAAAAAAACGCGGCAGTGAAAGGGTTAAACTCGAAAAGCGCTTTCATTTGATACCCGTGATGATACTGTTGAAAAAGGGACGCATTATCGCGCATGTCAAACCAAATCACGTTACACTGTCACACGACTCATCAAAATCGCCTTACAACCTTATTCATCTTAATACGCTCAGAAAGCCCGATCATTTGATACCCATGATTATAGGGTTGAAAAAAAAAGAAATTATCGCGCATGTCCAGAGAAATCATGTTACTCTGTCATGTAACTCAGCAAAACGGTTTTACTGCAATATTCGCGTTATTAAGCTCGAAAATCGCTTTCATTTGATACCCGTGATGATACTTTTGAAAAAGGGACGGATTATCGCGCATGTCACATCAAATCACGTTACACTGTCACATGACTAATCGAAATCGCTTTACAACCTTATTCATCTTAATATGCTCAGAGAGCTCGATCATTTGATACCCATGATTATAAGGTTAAAGAAAAAGCAAATTATCGGGCAGGTCCAAAGAAATCATGTTACACTGTCATGTAACTCAGCAAAATGGTTTTACTGCAATATTCGTGTTATTAAGCTCGAAAATCGCTTTCATTTGATACCCGTGATGATACGGTTGAAAAAGGGACGGATTATCGCGCATGTCACACCAAATCACGTTACACTGTCACATGACTCATCGAAATCGCTTTACAACCTTAATAACCTTAATACGCTAGGAAAGCCCGGTCATTTGATACCCATGATTGTAAGGTTAAAGAAAAAGCAAATTATCGCGCATGTCAAGAGAAATCATGTTACACTGTCATGTAACTCAGCAATATCGTTTTACAGCTATATTCGCCTTATTAAGCTCGAAAAGCCCTTTCATTTGACACCCATGATGATACAGCTGAAAAATGGGCGCATTATCGCACATGTCACACCAAATCACATTACTCTGTCACATGACCCACCAAAATCGCTTGACAACATTATTCATATTAATACGCTCAGAAAGCCCAATTATTTGATACGCATGTATATAGGGTTGATGAAATAGATTTAATGGTCTTTGGCTGTCCAGGAACTGTTGAAGTGCGACCAGATTAAAATCAGTGGCGGCAGGATTAAATGTTTTGGCGCTTGGATTATTTTCTGTGGCGCCTAGATTAAATTCTATGGCGCTATGATTAAATAGTCTGGCGTTTGGATTAAATTGAGCGGGAAATGCTGTAGACTCGGTCTTAAGACTGGACTTATACCCTCACGTTCGTGCAAGCGGGCCCAAGATAATCCTCAACCTCATTTCTTTGTATTCATGGTGTTAAACCATTGTACACTTTTGATGCCTCTCCAAGCCGTATTTGTCAACTGTCAACATTTCTTAGTTTACTGAGAAGGGGGAAATTGGCTCTTTTCGTTTCCACAAAGAACGCGAGACTTCTCAGTACGCTGTTGTGCGGTTGGAAAACAGGTCTTGCGGAGAGGCTTGCAAAGCAATCTGCAAAGTTTCACAGGTGAGCCTCGCCTTTTGGCGCTTCGCCTACTATTGTGGCTACCATTGACACAATAATACTTAGTACCTCCGCTTCGCATCAGCGGAAGCGTTTTGTATCGCTAAATAACCACCAGACGCAACTCGATCACCGCACGTGCAGAGGAAGATAGCGGAGCGTCTGCTCCGGCGACGTCCCGTAATTTCACATTTCACCACCACGCCATGAATGCGGCGCTGCCGTCACGTGGCGAAACTTGTGCTTGGGTACGGCCAGTCTCTACCTAAGTTGAGAGAGTTCTACTTAAGTTGAGGACAACCCAGAGGGCTATGGAACGAAAGATGGTAGGGGTAACCAGAGGTGGGCATTTGACCTCAAAAACCTCGACCTCACCTCAAACTCAAAAAATATTTGGTGACCTCACTCAACCTCAACCTCATCAATTGAGGTTGAGGTCCCCCAGGCGACCTCACCTCACTTTTCAGGTGACCATTGGCGACCTCACTCAACCTCACCTCAAACTCAAAATGTGAGGTTGAGGTCGGGCGTTCGACCTCAAAAAAAAAAAAAAAAAATAGAATCATTAAATTAAACCGCAACTTAAAGCTAATATACATTTCTCGGTAATCCTAGGTTATATAGGCTAGCCAGAATTTTGTCGTATGAAGGCTGTATTTTGCTCCTAATTTTATACAACAATTAATATCCCGGATAAAAGCAGAAAAACTCCGGACACTACATGTCCAACTCTGCACTAAAGTGGCAATCCTCTCCCCCTCCTCGCGTACCCTTTTGTGGTCGGTTTCAATCTAAGACCTATATGGGTACAACGTTACTACGCATAGGCCCATAATGCAATACAAATAGTTTATCGCTGACCCACGTGGATAAGATTCGTATTAGAAATAAAACAAGCCAGTTCTTACTATAAACTGAAAGGCCAAATGCTGTTGACCCTACTGACGACGACAACAATGACGATATGCTCTTTTTCTTTTCTTGCCACATAGCGCTAAACAGACAGGGACACAGCGAGACACACGGGACGGGCGCTTTTTTTTATCGCCCGTCCGGTATGTCTGGCTGTGTCCGTCTGTTTATCGCTATGAGGCAAGAAAACCGACACCAACTCGCCCAAGCTTCCATCCTTGCTCTTTTTCTTAATTCGAAAAAAGAAATTGATGATTGCCGAACTCTTTTTTAATACACTGTACATTGTTTTTCAACAGAATACATTAAATTAGGAAAATATAGGAATACATTCGTGCCTCGTTAGTACGGACGCTTTGGTTTCCGACCAAAGCTGTCCATAAAGCGAGTCATCTATAATAACGAGTCATGAATAAAAACGAAAAGTATATAATTGAGAAAAAATTTATATTAATGACTGCTGTTTTAATTAATTTGGGTATATAAACACAGCAGAGATGTCGATGCTACCCTCTTCTCCATAGATCCGTCGATCCGAAACGTCATGTCTGTTCTTAAACCTTGTCAGCCATCCTCTTGAGTAGCTGAAGTCAGAAACGCCTAGACAGAGCGTAGAATAATATTTCTCAGTAAACATCCCCCTGTTTTACTGAACAAAAATTCCGTAAGTCATCACAGGTAAAACTTATCAAGACGGAGGAGAAGAAGTACTCATAATGTTGCCGAGGCAGCGAGCCTTCTTTTGAAGCATTTCGTCGCTCACGACAGCACCATTCGCGAGCACATTCCCGAACCACATTAACAAGGCTGATTCCATTTCTTCGAACTGTGCTTGGCGCTGTCGGACTGTGACTTTCGCTGCGATGCCGACGTTGAGTCCTTTATCGGAGTCCTGTAGCATATATAGATGGTATATCGTCGACCTGGCGAGGCTGAGTCCTAGTTGAACTTGGGTCCAGTCTTTCATGGCTTGGATTGACTGAGATGGCTTTTGCCGCTTGTATTCACAGATTTCCCACTTCGCGCCTAAGTTCAGCTCCATTCTTTTGCTTTTAACTCCCGCCATGCCAAAAGTCAGACTGAAGTTGAGGGTTACAGGCTCCTGCTTCTCTGCACTCTTTTTCCCTAGTTAACCTCCCTGACTTTCCGTTCTTCTAATTCTCTTTCTTGCCTTGTACTGTTTCTGTAAGGAAGCGAGGGAGTCAAGTTGGCAGGCTACTATACAGAGGGCTATCAAACAGCCCTTTCCAATGCCGTTTGTATGTGTTCCTATGAAACAAACACTGCAAGCTGAAGTACATTTTAGAACAACGGCTAGCCGACTACGAAGAGCTCAGACCTTGCCAAGGCCGCATCGTTAACTCAAGGCGAAGCCGACATGCGGATCGCTGTGTCGCAAAATGTGGTAGTTCGGCAGCGCAACAGTGACGAAAACCAGGAGCATTAGAAAGAAGGGCCTCCAGGACGGGACGCCAGGTCCTGGTTGCGTGCTCGTCGCCTTTCTTTTGTCGCTCTTCTTCGTGAGTGTGTCTTAACCCTGACCGAAAAGCGTTAACGGCTTCATGGAACACACTTTGTGTTCTGGGATAGAAAAACTTCAGTTCCCACCCCCAATTTTGGCGCTTGTCTTTCTTTTTATTATTTCTTTCTTACGCTTTTAACGGCCTCTCTTCTGTTCACGTCCAGCAGAATTTATTGCGACCACATGTTGCTATTTTCCCGACTGCGGCCTTTAGTTGCGGCGCTTTCGCTGCACCCAGAAATCTCCCGGTTCCCTCCTTTTGGGGTCTTTCTTAGTTAGCTGACCCTCGGTTTGCTGTGTACGATCCCTGCCATCCACCCTCCTTTTTTCCTCCTCCTCCTCCCTTGCTTTCCGCTCTTGCGCCCCCCCCCCCCCCCTTACCCTCCCCTCCTAAAACGACGACACGCCCGCTTTGGTTTTCCAACTCCACAGGACTCGTTCAGACATCCGACCGTATCGGCTGTCGCATAGGTTTTCGGCCTGCACACCCTTCTTTAACTTGCGTTCAGACTCCCCTGGTTTTTTCAAACGATGTCCATATTAACGAGACAAAAATACATGGGCCGAATAGGCTGTGTGCATTCATCCCCTGTCCATTGTTCAGAGAGCGAGTTTCTATATTAACGAGGCATAAATACATTGAAAAATCTTCGCCTCAGAAAACTGTCCATAATTCGGGTCCTCCATATTAACGGATGTCATATTAACGGGGCACAAATTTTCCATAATAGCCACTCATGAAACGACTTGTGAAGACTAAATCGCCAACAAAACAAACAAAAGAGGAAAAGACAGCAAAGCACCAATTAATCATAAAACCCGGCCAACGCCGAATAAACCTTCCGAAAATTTCCGAGAGGAATGTTGTTTATCTTATGAGGTCCCAACCGGCCACTCCTGGAAGTTTGGTTATAATTCTGTGATCCCGTGGCGTATTGCAAGAATGGGCGAAATTGCTTCTTCGAACACCACGCTTACATTAAAAAATTACAAGGGTCGGAACTGCTAGGAAAAAAGGGTTAAACGTGAACCACTTTGCTGTCGCGAACATCGGCTCGCCCGTCAAATTTCGCCGGAGCAAAATGTCCAACTCCCACCCGCCTAAAACACACACACACACACACACACACACACACACACACACACACACACACACACACACACACACACACACACACACACACACACACACACACACACACACACACACACACACACACACACACACACACACACACACACACACACACACACACACACACACACACACACACACACACACACACACACACACACACACACACACACACACACACACACACACACACACACACACACACACACACACACACACACACACACACACACACACACACACACACACACACACACACACACACACACACACACACACACACACACACACACACACACACACACACACACACACACACACACACACACACACACACACACACACACACACACACACACACACACACACACACACACACACACACACACACACACACACACACACACACACACACACACACACACACACACACACACACACACACACACACACACACACACACACACACACACACACACACACACACACACACACACACACACACACACACACACACACACACACACACACACATGATATAAATACTTGTACGTCTGAACTGAATACTGGATGCCATTTCGCCAACAATTCTGAGACGAGCTTCTTTCTAGTATTCACCTGTTTTCCTTTGAAGACTAAACTAATAAATTGCACGGTGGTGTCTCCGAAGCTGCTTCGCCGCATGCACCATAGGTGAATCTAGAGAAATCCCCGTTAGTGTCGTATAGTTATAGCACATAAACGTAAAATAAAGACAAGAACAAAAGAAAGGAGGCGAGCAAGCAGCCCGGAGGGACCGCGCCCCCTGCAGTGCACGCACTCCTCCCTTCGCCGTCCGTCTCCGTGGCATCTGGTTTTGCTCATGCAGTGAATGCCGAACTGTCACCAATACGCACCAAAGGCAGTGGGGTATGTGTGTCAGCTCCGCTTCCAGAGACTGCATCGCGCTTTTCAATACTTGCAAAAAGAGAAAAACTAAATGACCGCGCCGGTAAGTGGAAAGGAGGGTTGTGCTTTGGGCCTCTGAAAAGATGCCAAAGAAAGAGCCTAATGTGAGGAAAGAAGCCTGTTCTCTTTTCGGCAGCGTACGAACTTAATTGACATACAAGAAAATATATATGAAGAATTTCATGTTGACGAAAGTAATAACAAATGTCGCACACTAAAACAGAAGAGAACTGCGCTTCCCAGAGCGTATAGAAGGTTTGAGACATCGACTTATTACTGCATTTCTCAGTGCTAGCATGTATTTGGCTTCAATTCACGTATATCTAAATTGATTTTTAAAGAAAAAGACAAATGACCGAAAAAATTATTCCGACATCTGGCCACAAAAATTTTCATCCGATTGATTTGTCCGTCTGGAGCAGACGGGAGCACAAAAGAGACACGCTCAGTTCGCTACACCAATTCGTCCATCTAGACACCAAAATGTCGAGCCGGAAGCCATCTCAATACTTTCTAGCTCGTAAAAGCATGTAGGAAAACGCTTTTCTCTTTTTTTCTGTGCCTGAAAAAGAGATTTCAAGAGAAACCTGATATTATGAAGTTAAGAATCCCTTACTCTCCTCCTTTCTCCCGCATTGCTTGATTTCACTAGAATTTGAGAGAGAAACAAGGGGCCTTAGCGGAGGGAAATCATTTTTTTTTTTTCAATGGGCTTCACTGTATGCAAGCCCCATATATATTTTTTTTGTCTCTTCTATCTCGGCAAATAGTTAACATGTGCAGGCTTCTTTCCATACTACTGCGTCTTATAAGCTGTGTCGTCCGTTTCCATCCTCTTGTATGTTTTACCGCTATATTGCTTATACGGAACGATAGCACCTTCATCCCATTGCAGTAGTTCGGGGCCACCTGTGAATCTGTTAGAAGGAACAAGCAGCATAAGACCAAAGAGAGGTTGTTTTGGAGAATACAAGAATATAAATTTACAGGACCGGAATATAGAGCGATGACCTACAATTCGAAAGGAAGGACTTCGATAAAATGCTCAGATGGTATTGTGCCGGTTTTCCTGGTTTGTTCATGTTTTCCTTTTTTTTTATCTGTCAGTATCACGAACTCTAACAATTTCGCTGCACCATTTCGCTGCACCGTGTAATCTAAAGCAGGGTCCTTTATCGAATGCAAGGCAGCAGCCGTGACGTTAGCGCCTGGAAACGGGCATGCACACGACAAACAGTTCTGCTCCGCGCCGTCTACGCAAAGACAGTTTGCTTGTTTCTTTGCGGCATCCGACAAAAGCACCGCGGGTCAACGTGAGTTATGTGCTTTGCGCGCTCCTGGGTGTTCGAGCCCGCGGCAAGCATCGGCAAAAACAAGTCAGAGGAAACGGGGGTGGCGGGCGGGGGGCATGAGGAGTTCGTGAAGTAAACAAAAAAAAAATATCTCCTTCCAAGAAGACCAGAGGGAAGCGTCCTCGGGCTGCGGACATTACGGTGGAATGCCGAAAGCTGGGCAGGGGCTGCGGTATCCGGTCGTCCGAGCGGGGGGTAACCAAACACCGAGAGCCGGCGGGCACACCGCGGTAGTACGCTCGAGCTCCGCGTCAAAAGGGGCGCTCTTCGAAGAAAGCCGCGGCAACAGCAAAAAGCCTGGACCTCACAATTTCGACCTCACACAATGACGACCTCACTCAACCTCAAACTCACGCGTGAGGTTGAGGTCCAATTTCGTGACCTCACTCAAAACATTTCGAGCTGTCACCGACCTCACCTCAACCTCACCTCACTCCGTGAGGTTGAGGTCATTTTGAGGTTGAGGTCGACCTCATGAGGTCGAAACCTCATGAGGTTGCCCACCTCTGGGGGTAACATTAAGAGATAGAAAGCGTGCAGAATGGGTCAGAGAAATAACTCAAGTTACCGACATTCTAGTAGAAATTAAGAAGAAATGGACATGGGCAGGACATGTAGTGCGAAGACAGGATAACCGATGGTCGCTGAGGGTAACAAACTGGATTCCAAGGGAAGGAAAGCGTAGCAGGGGGCGGCAGAAAGTTAGGTGGGCGGATGAGATTAAGAAGTTCGCAGGGGTCAAGTGGATGCAGCTAGCACAGAACCGGGTTAAGTAGAGAAATATGGGAGAGGCCTTCGCCCTGCAGTGGGTATAATCAGGCTGATGATGATGATGATGACGGCCGGTCTCGAGGGAGAGCCCGCTTCTCTTCTCTTACGGCCTCTCCAATGAGGTCTGTTTCCACCTCCCGCCGTACTTCGGTGGGGTCGTCACCGCCCCGCTGCTGCGCCTCTGCTACAGCCGTTCACGCGCAAGGGAAACGCGCGCTCGCTTTTCGCTCCACCCGCACCGATTGCAACCGGCAGGTCCTGACATTTCACCCCTTATGGCTTATACACAGACGCCGAAATCAGCGGCTAGGATTTATCGTGTATGAGGAATAAAATGCAGTCAATCAACCGCGCACGCGCGTGCGCGCCTTCGACAGTGCGGCAAGCACGGTTGGAATGAAACTTCAAGCACACATACCTCAACAATTTTCTCCCCTGAATTCTGTACAAAAATAGGTGTACCAAGATATGCAGTGTGCCATTGAAAGCTGTAAGCGTATGTAGTGCGACCTCACGCGAGTGCATGGCTAACTGTTGGGTGGAGAGTCTGTTAACCACCGTCGTTTTCGTTTACAGCAAAAGAGGCACTGGCGAAAATTCATGGCGCTTCTATGATTCAGAGTAAGGAACAAAAAAAGTTCAAATTTCAATTGCCCAGTGTAGTGGGCTGTTCTAGCTTCGTTTAAAACAAATCAGTCGGTTGAAAGACAACAGATGTATATGTAGGGTCGCGACTGACGCACATGTATGACAGACGTAATCGCTTTAATACATGATAAGCAACAACTTTTAATCACGAAAATAAGCTTACATAACCAGGCGAGTGAAGTTGAAAACCATGCCATTTCAGGCATAATGACAACGAGGATGATAAGAATGGAGCTGAAAAAATATTGTCTAATTTCAACTTCATTAACCCCTAAATGCACAAAAACATGCAGATTTTAATCAAGGCGTGAAATGTGAACATTTTTTCTTCGCGGCTCGTTATTACGTACGACTCGATTTAAAGAAAAATTTAATCGGGAGCAAAACTGTCCATATTGCCGCGAAACCTTCAAGACAGTATTTGTTTTTTTTAACAGCCGCCGGCATACAGGCTTATCACTCTGATTCTGGACCGCGTATCAGTTCCGTAATCTTTGTTTGTTAATGCTCGATGTCGCGAGTCACACCTTTATCAGTTTTGTTGTAGCGCAAGATGCACCGAAATCTGTCTCGAAGGTTCCGGCCAATTGGGTGCCTTTCCACAATGTTCCAGCCCGTGCTGGTAGCTGTTTGCGACGTTATCTAGATTGTTCTGTGCAGCCTTTAAATTGAGCGTTGCCGAGTGTGACGAGCATTCTTTGTCCGACGACCGACGAGCACGTTTGTTTCTATCGCCGCCGCCGAGTTGCTTAGTTCTTTTGCGGGCGCAAGTCAGCCCAAATAAAGAGTTTCTTTAGTGCAATCATCGACCCCTTCATTTGTGTCGTCGACCTCGTCACCACTACGTGACATCTGGTGGAGGTGCTGCCTTTGATCCTTCAAGAGAAGACCCAAGCCGTGTTCCTGACGCCCTGGAAGACCAGCCTACAGGTCACCGAGCCAGCCGCCGACTTCAAGGCCTACAACCCGAACACGGTCTGCTGCCTGACCCCATTCGATCTCGGAAGGCATCGACACTGACAATGGCCCAGCCTACAGCACCGGTTGTTTTCCTCCAACCCCGTGAGCCCCCCTGCTTCCATGGACTACCAGATGAAGATGCGGGAGATTGGATGGACCTTTTCGACCGTGTGGCAGATTTCAACGGCTGGAACGACGCTGCGAAACTCAGGCAGGTCTACTTTGTTCTTCAAGGACATGCCCGAATTTGGTTTGAAAATCACGAGACTTCTTTCAAGGATTGGAAGACATTCAAAGCACACTTCTTGACGGCCTTTACAAGTTCTGTCCGAAAAGAAAGAGCTCAGGCCCTCCTCCAATCAAGAATTCAACTACCAAACGAGCCCGTCCTGGTCTACGTAGAGGAGATGAAACGCCTGTTTCGCCGCGCCGACCCTAGCATGACCGAAGGTGAGAGAGTGAAATTCCTAATGCGAGGAGTTAAAGAGTCGCTCTTTGCGGGCCTTGTCCGGAACCCGCAGAAAACTGTGGAAGAATATGAAAGTGAAGCATCGACCACCGAGAAGACGTTGGGCACCCGGATGCGCCACTTCGAGCGGCCACTTCAACCAGACTACTCATTCCACTACCCCAGCGCATCTGCAAGCGGAGAGAACATTCGAGACATAATCCGGGAGATCGTGCGAGAGGAGCTCCGCCGACTGATGCCATCATCGCAGCAACCGCAGGTGGCGACGCTCGCGGACGTCGTCCGTGAAGAAGTTCAGCAGGCGCTGGGCGTTCCTAAAGCGATGGCTGCGACAGTTCCAGCACAAGAGGCAACAGCGATGAACTACGCTGGTGCATTACGTCGCCCTCCGCCCCGACGTGATGACTTTCAGAGCCCTCGCCGCTACCATCCTGTTCCTGAAAACCGCCCCTTGGCCCCCGGCCGCCAAGCCTACCAACGACACCCAAGCCCCAGAAAGTGCGACGCCTGGAGGACCGCAAACAACCGACCGCTCTGCTTCCACTGCGGTGAGGCCGGCCACATTCTGCGACACTGCCCGTACCGACGAATCGGTCTCCGCGGATTTGCAGTCGACGCTCCACGACCACGCCCAGGTGAACGACCACAAGAAATTGACAACTATCTGCGTAGCGGTGAGATTGCGCCACCAAGCCGTCGATTCAGGTCTCCATCGCCGTACAGGGACCGCTTTGCGTCACCAGGACGTAACTATGCTGGTAGTGTGAGCGGAAGGTCCCCAAGCCCCCGTAGGGGAAACTAAAGGCAGCAACCTTTGGAGATGAGGTTGCTCAACGGCGAAAAGACGAAGATCCTCCGACGCCGACGACCACTAACGACGACGCAACCATTTCATCGCCGCTCCACACGACGACATCGATGACAACACGACCAGAGTGCAAGCAGACACCGCCACCCAGCGAAGTAACAACGGTATGCCCCGGCCATGACCTGAAGAAACGACGGAGCCGAGATCGCACACCAAAGCCGGCGATACAACTTAAGACGACGCCACGCAGAGTACAACCAAGGAGACCACGTGTAGATTTGGACACCAATTCGCCGTTGCGGACTAAGTGAAAAGCTGTTGCTTGGATACTGTGGGCCATACAAAATCCTTCTGAAGTCATTCCCGACGGAACGTCAGCATCACAACGGCGACGCGCACGTCCAGAAATTGTACATGTTGTACGACTGAAGCCATATTACACGCGTTAAAGAATCTGTGGTGTTTAAACTTGGCAGTGTTTATGTTTAAGTTTCTTTGTTCTGGAACATCGAGGCGATGTTTTTTTAAGGGGGGGAGTAATGCCGCGAAACCTTCAAGACAGTATTTGTTATTTTTAACAGCCGCCGGCATACAGGCTTATCACTCTGATTCTGGACCGCGTATCAGTTCCGTAATCTTTGTTTGTTAATGCTCGATGTCGCGAGTCACACCTTTATCAGTTTTGTTGTAGCGCAAGATGCACCGAAATCTGTCTCGAAGGTTCCGGCCAATTGGGTGTCTTTCCACAATGTTCCAGCCCGTGCTGGTAGCTGTTTGCGACGTTATCTAGATTGTTCTGTGCAGCCTTTAAATTGAGCGTTGCCGAGTGTGACGAGCATTCTTTGTCCGACGACCGACGAGCACGTTTGTTTCTATCGCCGCCGCCGAGTTGCTTAGTTCTTTTGCGGGCGCAAGTCAGCCCAAATAAAGAGTTTCTTTAGTGCAATCATCGACCCCTTCATTTGTGTCGTCGACCTCGTCACCACTACGTGACAATATTAACGAGACATGACTGTAATTGATTTTTTTTTTCTTTTTCAGCTCGGCCTAGATAGTGCCCAAAATATTACAGTACTGTTCAACTCCAGTTTTGGTCGAACGTTATTTCGGTATTCCTGATGTTTTTCTTTCTAACGCCATAGTAGTGCTACAAATAAGCGTTAGTATATGCTTTCTATAATGTTTTGAACCACGTAAATCTAATATGTATATAGCAATAATGTAGAGTTCATGAAAATGGCAAAGCAACAAGCATGTAGCCTACCACTGGTGATGGTATACAACTCCGCAATGCGGTACAGTACGACATACAACTGCTATACTCGCCTCTGTATAAATAGCATACGAACAAGCCTTCATATCCATAATTGAGGAGTGTCCCTTGAGTGATAGTGGGAAATGTGTAATAAAAGAATTCTACCGAAATAATAGGCTGTGCTTGCTCTCTAAGGCAGGGATTATTGCACAGATAGTTACAAATTGAACTGTTAGTTCAAATTCATACTAGAAAAAGAAAGAAAAGGGTGCTAGGAAGCAGTGCTTGAAATAGATTTGCTATCTTTTCATGAAATAATCATATCATGTAAAAATTTTATAAAAAGAAAGCTTATTTCCAAAATTTAAAAAAATATATAAATTACGACGAGTCATTTGCTATTTGTAAATTATAATGACATTTAAAACTCAACCTTACAGCGTTTATTTTTACTGTTATACTATTCCTTGTCATGCAAGCATTATGCAAATTATATTATATTTTTATAAAGCTATTTTGGTCTTCAGTGCTACCTGGATTTTTTCTCATCTAGCGCTCGGCGGCTTTGCCGTTGCAGACGAGTTGCTCTTATGTTAGGCTTGAAGAAGCTTTGATGTGATACGGCTCATTCAATTTTTATTCCTATTCGTTGTACAGGTTTGGGAAAAATTTGGATTAAAATGAACAGAAGTATCTATCATGCCGCAGTATATATGTCATATGCTTGTGGAACATTTGCTGTGACGATGTTTTTTTTTTATACAAAGACTCCGTTGACGTGTGTAGTATGCTGACGACATACCGATACAGCAACTACCTTCTATGTTCTTTCATTTCGAGGCTGCGCTCACCACGAAACTCGCGGGCGACAGCGCGAAACCAGGCAAATGCCACCCGCCGCCGCTGAAATAGAGGCGGAGCGAACAGTGAGCAGGTGCGCCACTTGCAGCGGCGGAGAGTGTAACTCAAGGAGAAAAGCTCCCATTGCTTCCGCGGCGATTGAGAAGGCCGTGGGAAAGAGCGCGCGCTCTCCCTCGAGACCGGCCATGGCTTGGGTTCCTCAGCAGACGAGCAGACGACGCAGCCGCGCTAAAGCTTCTACAGCCGCGCTGCGCGGCGGTTTTGACGAGGTCTCTATGGAGGGCGTTGGCGCAAAGTGCAGCGCAGCGCCCCCTGGCCCAGGTTGTCACCCCTATACAGCCTGCTCAGAAACTTCGCAATAAAAAAAATTCGTGCTGATCAGGACGAATTTGTTTTAACTACGAACTTTCTGAGAAAGCTGTTCAGCTTTCCTTTGTAGTCATATGCCTGCGCGTGGGTGGATTATTAAGAATATTTAATGCTCGTTGCCGAATGATAAAATGTTTTGCTGTGTAGAGGAGTACCTTGATAAGTTCGGGTGTTTAGGCTTGCAGAAAGAGGATGCCGTTTCAGCAGGTGGTTTTTAGAACCTTTAGTCATGTAATTAGGGCCAAGTCTCTTTTACTCGAACGGACAGACTTACCTTTAGAAGGATGACATACGTATCGGGTCGCGAATTGCACCAATTTTAATTAACCTTGGTTTGTCGAAACTGGGTACGACTGTTGTCAGCAACTCAAGACGCTTGGACGCAATGAAAATTTCACATGAAATGTGGTGTTGTTGACGACTATTTAATCTTTGCTATAAAGGTTTGTAAAAAGAGCCACCGCCAATTTTTGGTTTCAAAATGATCTTCAGAAATCATGCAGGCATAGGACTGAACGTTTTCAAGAGCAGTACAAAAGCGCACTAAGCTGATAACCCCGCGTATATACAAATATCTGTGGCGGAAAACCTTCTAAAGAAGCTGAAACCCGGAAGTAATTGTCACGCTGTCCAAGTCTCGGTGAACGGAGGCATCTTGTTGCCAAGGGCGAATATAGCCGTGATGTTCTCACCCCCTAAATGACTTGCTTGTGCAAACTAGAAAAAAAAATAACAACAGCAAGCCACGTTGATGCACAGTTAAGCACCAAAAACCGTACATAGCGTGCGATGAAGGGCTCGTGCATCAGACTCCCTTATCATGCGACAACTAATATAGGGAAGACAGAGAGATGCCTCAATGAGCGCCGAATAGATCATCTCGTTGATAGTATTCTTTCATGTGGGACAAAAGCATGCAAAGCTTTTCTGGGTAAATGCGTTTTGTAAGCAAAAAGCAGATGGGTTAACGTGTGAAATCAATGAAGCTGAGATGATACGTAGTTCAGGTCTCACGTATGTTATTGCTCCTTCTGTCTTCCTCAGAGATAAAGAGCTCACATTTCTGCTAATGTCATAATGATGTGCAAAACTAATGTTTTTTTTTTTTTCTGCCGTTGTGAATGTGCTCCTTCTGTATCCCTCCCCTACGGAAGACCTTCTCTCGTTCTCCTTTCACTCTCAGCTTCCTCCATTGACGCATGGGAAGGTTCAGCTGGCCACCGAGGTCTGTGAAATATGCTATACTGCGCCTTTCCTCTAAACCAATTTTAACCCTGTGCAAGTCTGAATAATAAAACCCCAAGTAGAATCATGCGGAACAGTGCTTTCCTGCGTGATTTCACATGTTAACTTATCTCTGCCTTTTGCTATCAAAACTAATTTACCCAGAAAAGCTTTGCACGTTTTTGTCTCGCATGAAAGAATACAATCAACGAGGTTCCCTCCTTTCCTGTTATTATTGTTGCGAGCATGATCCATTCGGCGCTCATTGAGGAATCTCTCTGTCATTCTTATATTTTGTTGTCGCATGATAAGAAATAAGTTACCGCTCATATTGTTCCTTTCTGTTCTGTGTTCTCGTCTTTTGATGCGTTACAGTGTCTGAAAGCGATGAACAAACAATCCCGGAAAGTCAGGTATACTTTCCTAAAAAAAGATTTCCTTTTCAAAAAAAAAAAAAGCAAAACAAAAACTTGTGGGGTCGGCAAACGGAGCGTGTAATAGCTGAGAACAAAAAAAAAAAAAAAATCTCGGGGCCATAGTGAGAAAATGGACGCTGATGAAGAATGGAAGAAAATAACTATCCATTGTTTAACTGCTTAAACCGATTAACACCCCGGAAAGTACTGTTTCGCACGGTTCTGTTTGACGTTTTATTATTGACACTTGCATAGAGTTAAAATTGGTTAAGAGTGAAGGGGCAAAGTAGTATATTTCACACATCTCGGTGGGAGCTGATCCGCGCCGTAAGTCAATGGGGGAAGGTGAGAGTGAAAGGAGAACGAGAAAAAGTTTTCCGCAGTGGAGGGATACGCACAAATATCGACCAGCTATGCATCGTTACGTGAACTGATATGTCACCTCACTTACCTAATTACATGAACACCTGCATCGAAACGCGGCCACCGAGGTCGAGGTTCGAACCCAGGAGCTACATACATGCTGTTCAGCAGCTGAGAGTCTTATCCACTTAGCCTCCGAGATGAGTGCTGCCACAAAGATTGGTAAAGAGAGGCTTCTCAAAAATGAAAAAATGAGGCATAGGCTCAAGCGTTGCCTTAAGCGTAGACGCGATAAGACAACATTTTTATACGTCCAGGATTTTTAGTTGGTGTTGTGGGAAAGGAAGGCGCGGTATCTGTATCACTTTCCGGTGGACACCTACACTGCATTTGTAAATTTGTTTATAGGAAGGACGCAATATCTGTCAGAGTTCTCGGCGGACGCCTAAAGGAAGGGACATCGCTTCAACCACAGGCCTCCATACAGGCAAGTGCCAACAATTTTCCTGCCATGTTCTGAACACGACAAAACGTGAGCCGCAAATGGTGTATGGCGACGGCTTTTTGACCGAACGAGCAGTATACTATTCGCATAAACATTGGCTCGTTTTGAGCAAACAGGTGTTATTGGACTCATCATTTAAAATAAGGAGGATACGATGGAATTCACATATGTTGTCGGGTCGAATCGCCATCGCAATATTCAAAACGTTTCTCCCAAAACAGTCAGCCACCACGCCCTAACTAACTGACTTCTTGTCTGCTTCGGGATTCTGGTTTTACTACCACGTTCAGACAAGACCGGAAACAAAACATGGCTACGGCAGCGGATTTTAGACCAAACGAGCAGTATGCGTTTCACGTAAAAATGATTCGGCCGGACATATGTGACCGGGTGGAATACCCATCGAAAACACAGATTAAAAAATTTGACGACGATTACGTTACTTGCTAATGCGAAATTTGAGCGCAGCTCATCAGCTGTTTCACCTTTTCGATAGACTGACGCCTCGGTGGAAATATCTTGCACCGTGATTGAGGCAAAGGTTTCGAGCAAGACATGTACAGTTACAGACGCTTTTATTTCACACATATTCCTTCACGAAACACTCCAATAATAGTTCTTGACTGTCACGAAGGAAGTTTTTTGTCGCAGGAATGAAGAGAGCAATTAGGCTATTGGGAGGTTGCGGGAGGCAACGTGCGGGCCCTATTACAATCGGGCTTGCGCCTGCGTGTCGTACCGCTGCCACCAGTTATTACATTTGAGGCTCGCGTGATCATCCAACTGCTGACGCCAGTTGTAAAATGCTGCTCGCGGCTCCTCGGTAGCAATAGCCTGGCGGCTCCGTGGCTCAGTGGACGACATCAACGGTCCCAGCAAAGACGAGGCGTCTTCTAACAAAACAACTTACGACAATGTCATGAAGGAACGGGAATGAGAAGCTGACCCGTAGAGAATACAGACACTCTCACACAGCTGGTGTCTAGCGTCGTCTCTATGGCGCCTCAAAGTAGTCTCTCTCGCAGCGGAGTCGGCCGCTGCCTTTTATAGGCTTGCCAGTTCAGAGGGAAAGGGAGAGCCCGCAAGTCCGAACAAGAGAAGATGACTCAGTCGCAGGTGGCGCGACCGCATCTCGTCCACCTCCTGCAGGCGAGTGAGGGCGACCCATTCTCCCTAGAGCGCCGGGGTTGGCCAGCGTTTGCACACACACGCACGCATACACATTTGGCGCGTGGCACAGACATGCCGAGACGCGCCCGGAGGAGGAAGCGTTGGGCGGCTGATTGGACGGTGCCGAAATGGCCGAAACGCTGCTGTTTTACCTGTTGCTACGCGGTGGCCGCGTCAGCTGTCACACTTGTCGGTGGAGAAATGTAACAGACAGCCCCGCCGGGGAAGGGAGATCCCGAAGGGCAGGGGACTGCATCCGCTGTCCGGAGGGATTGGGATGTTGCTGCTAGCCGGGGTCGTCCGACTCTGCTTCTCTTGAGCCCAGTCAGCCACAAGGCTTCCTTGGCAAGTCCTCGTTCCCAAGGCACTCTACAATTTGTCTTCGGGAGAGTTTTCTGACAACCCACAACGTCACAACCACGCTAAAAACTCAACCGTTCAGCCAGCAAGCACGGCGCAAACTTCACTAAGTTATGCCAGACTATTTCCCTCTTATGCCCCCACCTATATTAAAGGGTAGCTCAGCAAGACTTGGAACGCGCCCACAAATTTGAAAATCGCGCTTTCAAAAACACCACTCTCAAACAAAGATAATACAATGCAATATGTTCAAAATCCTATGTCAGGAAGAAGAACACCAACTAGTGAAAACAGGCTTCTTCTCACGTTAGGGGCTCCGACATAAGCCATCGGCGTTACCTTTGAGATCACCCTTTTCACTGAAGCTCCGGCTGTCCGTTTCACGGAACAACCTTAACTTCCTGTTTCTATGCAAAGAAACATATGAGCATGAATCACTTGCTTTTCTAAACAACCTATCCCTCTCCTTACGCTTTGCGCACCAGTCACACATTTTCTCGGCACGGGCACATTTGTGCCTTCGGGATAGTCGCCTCCTTTTTCGCGATAGAGCCTCAACTTGCTCCATTCTTTCTCGCGCCTGCCTTTCCGCTTTTTTCTACGCTGGCTCGGGAACACAGGCTTTCTGATCTCTTTTAGCAATCGTTTGAGTTTGCTCTCCTCAAGATGGCAGCAATCTTTCTCGCGCCTGCCTTTCAGCTTTTTCCAAATGGCAGCACTTCAGTACTACTTTTTTCTACTTTCTTTTAACGCCATCTCTGACAAGCTAGCGGTAACCGGAGCTAGTAGGGCACCGGCGTCGTCAAAGTAGTCAAAGTGCGGCGCCGAGTCTTCACCGCGGCCAGCAGCGCATGACTCACTTTCAGTCAAATTCGAACAACCGCTCACGTCAGTCTCCTTGCTAGGAATTTGATCTGGCGGCTCGCCTCCCTCTCCACCAATGACCTCTTTTCCTTTTGAGAGGCCGTCTAAAATGGTAGATGACCCAGGTGGTCCTTTAGGGGCAGAGGAAATTTTAGAAGCCATTAAGGCTTCCAATCGGAATCGTAGTCCAGGGCCGGACGGCCTTCCTGTTGAGTTTTACGTCAAATTTTGGGAGAAATGGGGGGGGGGGGTCCTTTCACCACATTAGTGAATAGGGTCCCTAGTGAAGGGGCTTTGTCAGATACTCAAAGAGAGGGACAGATCACTCTCCTGTGTAAAGACGAGTCGAGACGCACTGACCTGAGAGCCTGGCGTCCCATCACGCTCCTGAACTGCGACTACAAGCTCATCGCGAGATGCCTGTCCAGACAGTTAATTTTGTTCCTTAGCGATCTATTAGGTACGTATCAGACTTGTGTTCCAGGCCGCTCCACCCAGCTCAATGGTTTCGCCCTTAGAGATCGTTTTCTTTGGGCGCAGGCGCGTAATGTGTCAAGCATTCTTTGTTCTTTCGACCAGGAAAATGCATTTGACATTATTAGTCATGCCTACTTGATCAGAGTGTTGGAGGAGGCTGGCCTCCACTCTGATTTTCAGAGCATGGTAAGAGTCTTGTACTCAAGGCCTACCTCTGCGGTAACAGTTCAAGGTATGGTTTCGCAGGCTTTCGATGTAGGCCGTGGAGTTCGGCAGGGATGTGCTCTATCACCTGCGGTAACAGTTCAAGGTACGGTTTCGCAGGCTTTCGATGTAGGCCGTGGAGTTCGGCAGGGATGTGCTCTATCACCTGCTCTCTATGTGCTTGCAATCAAACCTCTACTTCAGAGACTAGCCAAAGACTCCCAGATAGGCAGGTTCCCGTTACCGCCAGGCTCTACGCCTGTCCCCATGTTTGCCTATGCAGACGACCTGACTATCATCGTTCTGAATGAAGCATCTGTGTGCTCTGTCCTGAACGTCATAGAAGGGTACTGCAGGGCTAGTGGGGCTAGGCTGAATAAATCCGAGAGTGCCACCCTGTATATCAGGCAAGCACCATCCAGTCCAAACCCCTCTCATGGCCTTCCTGTGAGGGATGAAGTTCGCATATTAGGATTTCGTTCCGTTCCGACGGGTTATCAGAGACCAACTGGCCTCTTGATAAACAGAAGCTTGAGAAGAGAGTTGGAGAATATGGGACGTTGGCGTGTCCTCTCACAGCCCGGGCTACTGTAGTTCGGTCAACTGTGTTCTCGTTCCTGACGTATGTTGGCTGCATAACACCTCTGCCAGCACGTACAAAGCTGCAGCTTGAGAGAATGCTCTTCCGTTTCCTGTGGAACGGAATGATAGATCAAATCGGGAGGCCTGTGGTGAAAAAGCCTCGGGACAAGGGAGGCCTTGGCATCCCCGACCTGGGCATAGTAACCGCAGTGCTACACGTCAGATGGACCCAGGCAACCCTGAATTCTGACATGTGCCTGACTCGAAGCTTGACCTCGTTCTTCCTAAGCACCCGCCTTCGTCTTTTTTCGCAAAGTAGGTTTTCGCACTGTGTTCCCCGTTCTGGCTCTCCTTCGTCCTTCTATGCACAAGCTGCTTGGAGCGACTCACAGGCCTCCAGGCCGACATAGATATTCTGGCAGTACCGTTAAAAGATCTAGCCATCGTTTGACACCGAAACTCCCCCCTAGGTATATTCAAACACATCTGTCTTATATGCGTCCAAGCTGGAATCTCATACTAGCAAACTTTTTGGATGCAAGCAGAGCAACGTTCATTTATCGCTTTGCACACGGACGGCTCCCCATCCGCAGCAGAGCGTTCACACGAGCGAGCTTGCATTCGTCTTCTCGTTCCTCCTTCCAATAGGCTTTTTCGAGCCAGGACTAAACATTAATCCTCTAATGGCCACACGGCCCGCTTCTCGCCGCAGTTGCTCCTCTCTCGGAGTAAAGGCTCTATTTGAGGACCAAAGGAGTCGTTACTTCCTCCTTCAGCGAGTTGTTTTTCTTAGAGTCTATACAAGACGATCGCATATTTGACATTCATATACCCGCGGGCTTATTATTTAAATGTCCAAACATTTTAACGCCCTTTTTTTGAAGCAAGCGCATAGGATCCACGTACGACTTGCCGGAGACGCGGCCGGCGCGGCATTGGGGGGCATGCGCCTTCGGACGATGCTTGAGCACCCTGTCGCCGCTCGAGGCGCTCGGAATTCATGACACGGCATTATAAATGACTATTGTAAATGCAGCTTCGTTGTGTCGAGCACCGTATCATGCATTTCGTTTACTCTTCCTAATTGGTAATATTTGCCGTAGCTGAGAACGGCAGCGAACTGTGTAACAACAACGACCCGCCACTCGCGTTTCTAGTACGATAACCTTGGTTAAGCGTAACGTTGGTGAACCCAGCCGTGCAGCAAAAGTATTAGCCTAATCAGTTGCAAAAACAATGACAGAGTGACACTGGACTTTTGTTGAGCTGATTTAATTGGAATTCCAAGTGACCTCAATTACTGACAAGGTTCAATGATCGTTATCGGCACGAAAATAATCAGTGCACGACACAGCTGATATCAAACGCAAGAATTATTTTTCTGCGCTGAACGTTTTTCTTCTGGGAAACTATAAAGCACCTAGTCGCCTGGACCACCAATGTTCGCACAACCGAAAGTCGTATTGAGCCAGTCACTATTCGCGTCACGCACTCACGCAGAATGTTTGTGTTTGAATGCCACGAGAAAATACTTTTACAACATTAGGCATCTATTTTACAATTATTTTACAAGCGAAAGAGGCGCACAGGTCGAAAGGCGCCGAAGCGCGCTACTCCGCAATACCTGCATGTCCGCTGGTCGACCTCATGGAACCTTTGAGCACGCGGAATTTTTAGCACAGAACGACCGAACTGAAAAAAATGTCACCAGCTGAACATTGGGCTGATCCGTCGATCACCAAAGGGCGTGCAAATCGCGCGGCAGGCCGGCCGGCATTCCCAGATTGACGTCACATCCACCTGCTCCCCAGTTTCGACTTCCCGCCCTCGCCGCTCCCGGCAAGGAAAAGGCCTTGCCCGCGGCACATTTTTGACCAGCGATTTTGACTTTTCTTACCGATGGAATTACGCAAAAATTCACATGAGGGATTAATAAAGACCGTTCTTTCCAACCACTGAATATCACTGAATTTGAAAACCGTTTCAGCTTCCCTTTAACGTGTGCTCACTTCGCATAACACATGAACGTGTCTTGCATGCGCCTCTACCGATTTGCGCTCGACATGTAAGCTTTCATACCGCGTCTTTGGATTGAGCAGAAAGGCGTCATGGTCCACAGGGGCAGGTTGTCGGGAGAAGCTATATACAGTCTGTGTAAAAAAAAAATTAAATGCGATCCATGGGATTGATGAGCAGGAAAATATGTTAACAAGTGGGCTCCGATTTTGTGTACGTTTCGCATTGACTAAATGCGTTCTTTTACACCTGTGCCAATTTAATTTTGTTGTTATCATTTTTCAATGAACATCAGATGGTGCTTATTCCCAGCGAAGTATCACGGGCATGTCTCCGGAAAGTTTGCAGGTGACATGGCCGCGCACTGATGGGTTAGCGAGTTTTGAGGCGTCAAGAGACATCACATGACGAGCGAGGGAGAGTGAGGAGCGAATCAAACCTGCAAGGAACATTGGATTTCGAGTCAGACAGGCTACCCTAGTCTACCCTATAGTATGGTAGCTTACGAATCCATGTTAATTAGTTTGTGTGCATTAATACAGGTACAGATTAAGGAATTAGTTATTAGGGGAGTATCAATATGCATGCACGCGAACGAAAATCCGGAAAAAAATTAGTCGCGACATGCTCTTAAAAGAAACTGTATCAAAGTGCCTTCCAGTTTGTTTCACATGAGCTTTGTTGTGGTTATAAAATATTATATGAGTATAAGTAACCCATTCGAAGTGTGGCTATGATGTGCGGGATTTATTTTTTTAAAACCGCACGTAGGCTTATGAGAGATGGCCAGGTGGAGGCCACCAGAAGAATTTCTAGCATAGGGTGGATGGCACACAGCCAACGAGCGTTTCAGGACATCTCTCAGTCGAAATTTAACCCCGCAGTCTGTGTTTGATCCGGCGTATTTGGACTCAGCAGTCGAACGCCATAGAAACCAGTTACATGAAGGCGCTTGCGATGGCGCTTGGTGTGTGGCACGCAGTCATTTGGAAGATAAACATGGTTAAACGACGAGTGGCCACCTTCAGATATTGGTAAGACTCGTTAGCTAAGGCAACAGGGGACTAGTAGACTAATAATCTACTGATCAAACAATCCCGATGGAATCTTTTTTTGCTGATTTTGTTGAAACAAAAGTAATGGTCTGATCCAGCACGCTGGTTTCCCCCGGTACAGAGACGGATACCAGAAGAATCATTATCGCACGAGCGTTGCCATTGTGCGTACTGATAAGCCTTAGCTGCAGCAAATAGGTGGTATGAAATAAATCTTCCAATCTTATAAATTCAATCCAGCTGTCGATCATTCAATCAGTCATTGTGTGACGATGAGGAAACGTCAGCCATTATGTCTTATAAGGGCATTCCCAGAAATGTTGGACATTTTCTGGGAAAGAGTTCCTGAAAGTATTTTCAGACGTATGCATAAAAATTCAGGATAACAGTCAATAGAGGCCTCTGGGTTCTTGCTATTGTTCTTCAAGCACGCACCTCAACAGTTTTATAAGGCAGTCTGTCTTTATTTTTGCGAGCGTATGGGACAACCTTCAGAAGCCCAATTTTGCTACGTGTCGGGAATTGAGACCATTTCAACAATAATTGTACAATACTATCTTACAATTGTCCACATTTGCCTTCCAGTTGTTTAAAAACATACCAAAACGGTTTTTGTTGGAAAGTCATAATTACTTATTGCGGGTGCAGGAATTTATTTAGTTATTTATTTCACCCCTCGGATTCCTTGGTAGGGGTACGTATTACAATTACTCCAGAACCTAATGTTTTGTATGCAACAAAAGATCAGACCACTTACATAAATGTGTTCATGAAACGTGTGTCACAGAATTCCCGAGTTAGCTCACAACATTTTCGAGAAAACAGCCAATTGGTTTTCTACGGCAGATTTACCTATATTCGCTGGGAGAGCAGGAAAAAATTTCAAAGCAGTTTTTTGCCAAGAATTCGAAGCTTAGGTTATTCCCATCAACACGTGCATGCAGTGTATTTACAATATATTTGTAGTGGCTTTACAACAAGTGGTGCCCCAGAATCCTGGACCTGGGCGGATCAGGAGAAACAATGGCAATTTAAAGCCGTTTTGGTTTGTGTATTACTAAATCGGCGACGGGCTGCTTTTGGGAACGGCTGGTACACAAATCACACTGGTTGCTCCTGCCAGCTGAGTACGCGCTTTCGCAAGTCCAGTAAATTTAGTTCGTCCACAACAGCTGCACTGGTTTTGGTGTGAAACCTTGTCAAGCTGTCAAGCATGGGTCACAAGCAGCATTGATTGAAATAGACAAATGTGCTGCTTTCGTTGACTGCACGCGGATGAAGCTAGCATGGATCATATCCAGGTGCACGTGTTAAAAAAGTAAGTTCGTGTTGTTTCTGTTCGTTCGTTGTGATTACCACCGCATGCACACTGTGGGGTTTGCTATTATAGCTGTGCTAACGTGAAATCGTTCCGACTTTTTCATCATAACCTGAGCGTGCCAGAAGACTCAACGATTTAATTTTTTTTTTATACGCGAATATCCAAGAGAATTCAAAGATTAAATGATGCAATAATTTGGGGGCCAAAGTTTTCACGAATGAATAAGACTACCGCTCTAAATCTCAATGCCACATGATAGGTGATCCAAGGCTAACAAAAAAGCGCGAATTCCAAACTCAAGAAAGCATTTATCTAAATGCATTTATATTCATAATTCCAAAACCTATGAACATCGATACATCACGCAGCGTCTTCCAAGCTATTTAGTCACTAAATAGCATAAACCTATGTTGCATCCTTAAAAATAGTGTTCAGCGGCCTTTTTGAGCTGAGCATACTCTTTGCGAGTATGTCGGTGAAGGTTGACTATCGGCGGCTGCATATGGTTTCCAGCGTATGCCCTAAGAATAACATTTACTAAATTTTTCTAGGCTCCTTTATTTGTCTCCTGACACCACGGAAATAGCACTTGGGAACTACTATGTGTTACGCCTGTACTCTGGCACCTCCGGTTGTCTTACAGCGCTCAAGAAAAGCACAACATGCCTGTGAAAAAGTGCCTGCTGTGACTGAACAGCTAGAGCGCTTAAATTTTCGTGTTAACACTAGGAACCATTCTGTGAGTTTTATTTTTTGTAGATCGCAAAATGCAAAACCAACAACAACCAAAACGATATATCTAAGGACAAAATAATAATAAGCACTCTTCACTATCAAGAACAACGCACTATACACGCAAGCAGGTTGGTCTAAGACAGGTGTAGCTTGTACGACGTGCCTATACCAACACACGCAAAAAAAAAGAAAAAAGGAAGTGAAATACTGATACCGATGAAACAGGGAGTAAAGAAAAACATGTGCGGCCTTAAGCATGGCTAGAACCTTTCGAGAGGAGCGAAGGCTTTGTTAAACATGGTTGTGTGTGGGTTAGCGAGGTTTCACATGGTTTGACGGTTTTAATTAGAGGGACACTCAAGGGCTTCGTCTTGAGAGTAGACGCAATAGCCCCTGTGACCCCGCTAATTCATCTCGCGATTTTTTATATTTTTATTTGCGTTAGTTTTGGGGCAAGCAAGGCGCAAAATCTGTCTCAATTTGCTGTGACACATATGCCAAAATAATAAATGGCGCACAGCATCTGCAGGGGGTTCAAAATTGGCCTGGAGGCTTCGGTTTACAGCCGAGCGACTAGTACCTGCAACCGGTTCTTCCATAATTCTGCGAAGCACCGCGCAGCTTCTATGCTTATATCGGGTGAACGGCGAGTCTCGCGGTTAGGCACACATGTCGAGCGAGTGAGTCACGCGGTTAGGCGCACGTTTTCATGGTCACTGGTGAGGAACGATATGCATGCGAGAAGTGGATCTTAAACTTCAAAAATACCAGGAAGTGGCGAAGAACGTGATAACTTTGTATTATTCTGCTCAAAGCAATAAAAAAAAAATTTCAATACTAAATATGACATCGATGAAAATGTTTCAGGTGTTAGTTCCCACAAAAGTTGTTTAATAATTCTTGCTATGTGTTTTTTGAAGTCGCTTAAAAGAGTTCTTTCGGAGACCTATTAAAAATGTCCAGCACATATACACAGCGTCTGGCAATGCCATATCTTGTGGTCGAGCGCGGAACTACATAATCAGAGTGTTTCCTAAGTCCCCTTGTGGCGATACTTTCAAGTTCGTACGAGAAATTCCAGAAATGTTTGGCAGCGACAGTTTCTATGAATAAGGATTGAAAATATTGTCGGTACAGTTCGGGATGATATTTGCAGACTTTATTATTGGAATATTGTAGACAACATTTTTAGGAATGATCTCTGATAGTGCTTTCGACCCTGCTCGCCGAACGATCTAAACAGAAGCCAAAGACAGTAATGCCGTACCTCAACACGCTACTACCAAAAACATGGACAATCAATTGTCTTTACTGACAGGGATACAAAACTCTTGGCAATAAGCAACAACCAAGCCACTGATATCAGTTCTGAACTGACAAACGATGACTATGCCAAGATAGGTCACTACAGAAAAATACCCGAATATATTTAATGCCTTCTATGTATGGATTAGGAGCACATTTATATGAATCACGTTCTGGTTCAGATGAGTAAAAGGGCATTTCAGTTGCAGTATTTGTGAGTGGCGATCAAAAAAAGGTATTTTTCTTGGCATTTACATAAAGTTCATTGTTTGTAAACCAATGCATTGAATTCTTCGTGTTATTTTCCAACAACTCAGTAGCTATGTTTAAGGAGGATGTTTGCCAGTAGCACAGTATGGTTAGAATTATGAAACACTGAATATTTGTTAGTTGTAAAATGGAAGACATTAACAAAAATATTAAACAGTTTAGGCGATAAGATTTGCCCCTGAAGAACACCCACACA
Organism: Amblyomma maculatum; assembly: GCF_055883805.1. Classification (NCBI taxonomy): domain Eukaryota; kingdom Metazoa; phylum Arthropoda; class Arachnida; order Ixodida; family Ixodidae; genus Amblyomma; species Amblyomma maculatum. The sequence continues at coordinate 139,707,474 of NC_139350.1, read as the reverse complement.
CTCGGTGACAGCATAGAATTAAAAACTCATTTTCTTATCTGTAGCAACTACTTTACTACATAGTTTTCGACAATGTTGTAAAAAGCGTCAAGAAATACAAAAAAATGCAGTTTGCTCAACAAGATTTGATGGTTCAGGTGTCAAACGCTTTTGATACCTCTAAAAAAAAACGCAAACGCTAAAAGATTCTGATCGAAAGCCGTAAACAGGTCGTTGAAAATTCCTCAATCAGTGCAACTGTACAAAGCCCAGAAACGAAGCCAAACTAGCCATCAGACAAAACCAAAATTTTGTTTGTTTAAGAAAACCATAGCGTAAAAAGTAATTCTTCTAATACTGAGCAAGTACTTGAGAAGCAGAAATTGGTCTGTAGTTTTCATTCCTATCTTTTTTCTCTGGCTTATGTAGAGGTAAAATAACTGCAGTTTTTGCGCAATCCCGGATTCCACCACCTTGCACGAAGCCATTCAGTATATGAAGGGTAATATCTGATAGAGCATTGAAATTCTTTCGGTCGATGTGTGTATTCTATCATATCGGAGGGATTGTCCGGTCGAAAGCTGAAAGCAATTCCGTACAGTTGATACTTTGAAATTCCCGGCAGATACGCTGACGCGGATATAGACTGCGATAACGTGAACCGAGGGTTTAAGGAAGGACATGCCATTGAGACGCTATGTGAAGTGACTGTTGAAGGCATCTGCCACAGCCGCGGGAGGTTGTGAAAAAGAGTCGAAAAACGACCGTTTACTGCAATACACTCCTTCAAGATAATTTTCCATGATGATATTTGCCAGTATTATCTAACGTCTGTTGGAAGTTATTAGAAAAGTGACGCCATTTGGCGTCATGCAGGAGGGCCATAACTTTGTTCCTTGCCGACTTGTATTCCAATGACAGTGCTTGGTTTCTCGGACTTTTTCTGCAGCGTTTTCCCGATATATCTCAATACGAGATCGCAGTAAACATTTCTGTGCTCATATAGTTGTGACCCCTTGTGATCTGTTCAGTAACCAACCGAGTGCAAAGTAGTTCTAGTTTCGTAGTCGCATACATTACCTTTCATACACTTTGCCCCGCGAATGCTCATTTGTGCTCCGCCGGGGTGAAGCAGTGGTTACTGCGCTCGACTACTGTTGCCAAGGACGCGGGATCGAATCCTGTCTTCGGCGGCCGCTTTTCGCTGGAGGCGAAAAGCAATGAGCCCGTGTGCTGTCCGATGTCTGTGCGCGTTAAGGAACCCCAGGTGGTCGAATTTTCGGGATCCCTCCACTACGGCGTCTCTCATAGTCTGAGTTACTTTGGGACTTTCAACCTCACAAACCAAGTAAACCAACCAATCCTCATTAGTTAAGACAATGAAATGACGTGATATGATTGTCGAGCTTAGACTGGCTATAAGGACAAGACATTTGCTTTTTTCCATATGAAAGTCCGGCAGACGACGTTCCTGCCGCATCAGGTCTGCTGTCGAAGTTAACACAGATCTGCACTCTGAGTTAACGCTGTTGATTTAAAGTAGATATATAAGGAGGAGAACGGAAGACAGGGATGCTAACCAGAAAAAACATTAGGCTGGCTGCCCAAAAACGGGGAGAAGGGAAAAAGTTTGCGCAGCAGATTGTTAGCATTTCTTTGCCGAGTAAAAGAGCAACTACTGCAAATTGTTAAACCATATCGTAGTATGTTAACGCTTAAAGACTGAAACACACTGTAGCGCGTTTTCACAGCTGTTCCTACTTACAGTTGCTTTCAGAGCATCCAGTTATTATTATTTTCTGCTTGTCTGTAAAACACCTGCCTACCATACGCGACATTTCTGGAAAGCTTGCTCGGAAGTATATTTCCCCTTTTTTTGCTGAGTAACACAACTGCCCTAAATTGTTAAACCATATCGTAGTATGCTTCCGTCAAAAGACTGAAACACATTTTAACGCATTTTCTCGGTTTTACCCTGTCGTAACTTGTACAAGTATGCCGGAAGTTGCCTTGTAACCACTTACAAATGTATATGATATGCTCATCCCAGGTAACGAATTCGTCTATGCGCAAACCCAAATATTCGACACAGTGGGTGTAAGTAACTGGAGCACAACACCAATCGTCACAGCACAATTAATGGCGCGGTAATTCACCATCAACTTTAACGGGCTTATAATGACTTTTAATGCACATGAATTTTGTCATGTAACAATCAACGAATGTCATTTTTAGATATTCACTTTATTATTTTCTATCTACATCCTTTCTCATCACGGATAACGCATAGTCATAAGATGAATAGGTAAATATCAGATCTGTATTGTTAGCGTACTGAAAAAGCTTTTATGAAATATATAAGTGTTCACGTTATTTACATAAATATTGAAAAACGACGACCGAATGTTGAGTCTTGTCAAACTCCATACTCTAATAATGCTTTGTTGTTAATTCTACATCCTATTTTAGTACGTGGAACCTCCCGTTAAGGTAGCCTTCGAAGAATGCAACAATCTGATCACTAAGTGTCATTAAGTTTAATTTTTAAATTAACCTCCTAGGGACAAGGCGGGAAATATCATCACAAATATAGATAAGATAATCAAAGTAGCCGAGAAGTTCTATACTGATCTCTACAGCAACCAAAGAAGTCACGACATTGATGAGATTGGCGGTAGGGAAATGCATTCAGACGTTCCGCCAGTGACGAAGGACGAAGTTACAAAACATTAGAAACTATGAAAAGAGGGAAAGCAACTAGAGAGGATCAGGTAACTATAGATTTGTTGAAAAAAGGGGGGGGGGATATCATGCTAGAAAAACTGACCCCCCTGTATACGCAGTGCCTGGTGTCATCGACCGTACTGGAACCACGGAAGAACGCAAACATTATCTTAATTCATAAGAAAGGGGACGCTAAGGACTTGAAAAATTACAGACCAATCAGCTTACTGTCTATTACGTATAAGGTATTTACCAAAGTAATTGCTAATAGAATCAGGACAAGTTTAGACTGCAATCAGCAAAGGATCAAGCAGGTTTTTAGAAACGATGCTCTAGTATCGATCATATCCATGCCATCAACCAGGTGATAGAAAAATGCTCAGAATATAACCAGCTCTTATAGATAGCATTCATTGATTACGAAACAGCATCGACTCAGTAGAAACGTCGGCGGTCATACAGGAATTGTGAAATCAGGGTGTAGACGAGCCGTACATGAAGGTGCTGGAAGATATATATATAGTGGCTGCACAGCAACCATAGCTCTGCATAAAGAAAGTAACAAAATTTCCATAAAGAAAGGTGTTAGGCAAGGTGATACAATCTCCCCAGTACTATTCACAGCTTGCTTAGAGGAAGTATTTAGAGACTTGGGATCGGAGCAGTTAGGGATAAGGGTATATGGAGAATACCTCAGTAATCTGCGATTTGTTGATGACATTGCCTTGCTAAGTAACTCGGGGGATGAACTGCAAATAATTATTGATGACCTAGACAGGAAAAGTAGAAAGGTAGGCTTGAATATCAATGTGCAGAAGACTAAGGTAATATTTAACAGCCTCGGGAACTAACAGCCGTTTACGTTACGTAGCCAAGTACTGGAAGTAGTAGGCGAATATGTCTACTTATGAAAGGTAGTGACCGCAGATCCGGACCATGAAAGGAAAATAACAAGGAGACTAAGACTGGGATGGAGTGGATTTGGTAAGTACTCCCATATTATGAGCTTACCGGGATCGCTTAAAAAGAAAATATACGGAAGTTGCATCTTACCTGTACTTAACCATGGGGCTGAAACGTGGAGTCTAACAAAGAGGTTAAGTTGAGGACAACGCAGAGGGCTATAGAAAGCAAAATGGTAGGGATGACGTAAACAGATAGGAAACGTGCAGAGTGGGTCAGAGAAATAACTCAAGTCACTGACATTCTAGTGGAAATCAAGAAGAAATGGGCATGGGCAGGACATGTAGCGCGAAGAAAGGATAACCGATGGGCGCTTAGGGCAACAAACTGGATTCCAAGCGAAGGAAAGCGTAGCAGGGGGCGGCAGAAAGTTAGGTGGGCGGATGAGGTTAAGAAGTTGGCAGGGGTCAAGTGGATGCAGCTAGCGCCGGACCGGGTTAATTGGAGGAATATGGGAGAAGCCTTCGCACTGCAGTGGGTATAGTCAAGCTAAGGATGATGATGATGATGAAAAGTGCCAAAAGCCTTATCGTGTCCAGGAACAATTCTGGAGTTATTTAATTTACATCCAGAGCTGCACAAATGGAATGATTGAAATCTTCTAACAATGATACATTACTTTGATGTTTTCGTTTTATACATTCATAATAAACTCATACTGAATATCTGCACTGAGAATAACGGGTGTTTGTCAAAGAAAGTCATCATAATACTATTCAAATATTTTTAGATTATGTGCATTATTACAGAAAATGTGGTTATTGGTTTATAGTTGCTTATTTCGTTGATTTTCTTCCTGTGTATACACAGGTCTAACAAATAAAATTTTCAGCCCTTCGGGAATTTTGGTTGCAATTAATATGCCATTTGAAATGTGTAACAGCGCGTTAGTAAGTTTTTGATATGAAATCACATTACGTTGCCTTGGTTTATCGTATCCATCTGGTCTGTTGAATGGGATTGAGTATATAACACCAATAAAATCCAGAGGGGCCATTTCTGGTAAGTACGCAGAACTAAAATTCAAATTTTCAGGGTGCATTTTCTGTCTCAGTAATGCAGGTACAGTTAAAAAAATAATGATTGAAATTTTAAAAAATTTCCATCGAGCCATAAGATTACCAAACACTTTTATGAGCATTCTGTGTACCTTGCGGTCTGCACTGCGCCCCGTCGGATGGTTCAAAAATTTTCAAGTGTTTTGGAATCCCCTTTTATATGGCCTAATCCTTTAGAAAAATATTCAATGTCGGTGATGTATGTTTTGCTGTAACCTGATAGCGTAGAGCGCGAGACTCTTTCATGAGAGGGTAGTCGTAATTTGTGCACCATTTATAAACCTTTCATTTAAAAAAAGCGAAACTCAAAACTCTTCTTGATTCATTTGTTCTTATCTCTTTCTGCATTACTCTTATGCACGTTGTTGAACATTTGTAAATTTGTTGACGACCACCTTATATAGTTCTATATAATCATCAGCTGACATTGAATTTGAATCGCGGTCCTGAATGATATTATTGACCTGTTTGTTGACAAACATTTCCATTTTGCACATATCCGCACGAACCTCCATCTATGGCATCGTTAAATAGCACTAGAGTGACGTAGAAATGATTCGCTATATTGTACTCAGAATACCGGATAATAGTGTTAATGTATTACTTTCAAAACCCGGCATGATCAATGCACAACCCTGTAACTTTTTATGACAAATTTTTTCGCGCGTAACCCCAATAATAACGTGTTGTAAATTGTACTTGGCTAAAGAATCCAGGTAGCCGCACACTCTAACTTTATTCCAGCACAGGGCATCTATGTTGAAATCGCCTGCTGGTATTAAATCGCTTGTATGGTTAAGTTCTCCAAGCTCGTCAAATTGTAATCAGGACCGCCAAACCCCTGTAATTATGCGTGTTTAGTGCACCATTGAACGCATCGCCGGCGACGGCCATCAACTAAGCAAAACGGATAGACGACTAAATATAATTCTGTGTGTACGCCAAGTACGCTCCTCATAAAACGACTGAGATGATACAATAGAATTTTAAGCTAGTTGGTCTCCAGACATGATGAAACACACAGTCGAATAAACGACAAGTCTGTAACCAATCTTGTGGTGCACTGCGACGACTGTAGCTTATGCAAGAAAGAAAAGTGTCCATCAGATCTTAATAACATAGAGGTTTTTAGAAAGAATGAGGATAGGTTGACAAGAGAGATTTTGGAAGCCTGCGCGATAACTGTGGTTGGTGAGGAGTATGTTATTACGCCTTCCGTTCTCTTATTGACGGTGTATTCCTAGATCACTGCGAGCACAGTGAAGGACGAAGGGAAGTGTACATAGAAGTTGTTTCATCATGACAAGACTCTGATGAACGCTACAAATTTTGAGCGACCTCAGTACTTAATAAACCATTTATTTAAATTCAAATAAGAAACTGCATTTCACATAGCAATCCGCTTGTAACAGCCACAAAAGCACATTCAGCAAATGCTGGTAATGTGTATTAATGCGACGCAGCTATATACCGAAATGCTCAGCAATAGGAACGGGAGCAACGGGAATGGGAATCTCGTCCTGAATGCAGCAAAACCCCATCTTCGTGGTGAAATTACAAAGACAAAAAGCAAAACACTGGCCGTTGTTATGACCGTGCATGGTCCGCACTTGCGCGCTCTATTGTTCGCCTGTGGGCATGTTTATGTGCTGTGGATATGTGCTGTTGGTGCAAGGGCGCTAAGTGAACCTGTTTCCATGAATCCTTTTGTTTGAGCCTGTTTTGCTTTGTCGAGACTCTGCAAATGCCAAATTGGCCCTGTCAAGGGAACGTCTAGAAAAATACGAAGAAATGTCGCCATGTGGGAAATAGCCCGATGTGCTTTTGTTCAATTGTTCACCCTTCCCGTCGAGAAGCGCTATTGTCCAGTGAGGAATGCCTATTGTCCAAAGGAGAAGATCGGAGTGACACGTCCGCTGACGTACAGGACAAGAAAGGACCATGACGAATACGGCCATTAGAGGAATTCCCGGGAATGCAGGAAAGATTTGCAATTGCCGGAAAGGGACAATGCTGGGAGCAGTATGTGGCGCGCACGTGCACTTGGGTTTCTGAGAAGAAAATCCACTTGCCGGAACCACGATATCGGATCTTTGCAGAAGAATAGAAATGTACCTTTTCGCCGTTCCGAAGCTCTACCCGCCAACAAGTGACCACGCCCAACGAAACAATACCGGACCAGTCAGTGCATCAGACCATCAGTGCAGTGATGTGTTCGATTGGATGCCGATATCTGAGGCGCGTGCCCTGGAACTGGTTGGTCAGCATCTTCAGAGAGGGGCTGGACATAGGGGGTTTTAAGGACGTTGCAGAGCACGAAATGACGCTCTGAGCCCTGGGTAAACGGCTCATCCATGCGCTTCTCGCTATGAACTCTTAACGCTTGCCATTTTGCTGATATACCCTTCTTTTTCATGTAAATACGTTTTCTCAAAGTGCCATTAAACCTGCTTGTATATATTTTACCAACTTCGAAGATTCAATCCTTCATCAACCCGGAGTCTCTGCACGCTACCAAGTGAAGGCCGGGTCAACTTAGTCCCAGCGTCACGACAACTGGTGACCAGCGGTGGGATCTAAATGTACAAGCCACAACATCTGGTGATTGGAGGTGGATCAAAATCTACAAGCCACATCTGGTGATCGGAGGTGGCATCTCAAGCAACAAGCAGGCGCAACAATCGGCCAACAAGAGAGCAGCTCGGAACATTGATCGCATGTGTGGGTGAGTGCTTGGCTTTTCTTCTGATGTGGACCAGGTTCTAGAACAGGGTTAGATTTTAGAACTGGTAAAAAGTGTGTGCCCTTGCATCTGTGTGTGCAAAAGTGTGTGCATCTGTGTGCCCTTGGACGTGCGCTGTTCTGGAGGCTGCTACTTCGGGACTGCCGTTTTGAAGTTGGCGCCCTTCTTCACGCAACAAGAAGCTTCTCCACCATTCGTGGCATTCCTGGACGACAGCGGCGACACATCGTTGCCTTATCGGCTTCGTCTACTTTCGTGTTGCTGCCGCTTTCCTGGCCTCTGCATCTGTGTGCCCTTGGACGTGCGCTGTTCTGGAGGCTGCTACTTCGGGACTGCCGTTTTGAAGTTGGCGCCCTTCTTCACGCAACAAGAAGCTTCTCCACCATTCGTGGCATTCCTGGGCGACAGCGGCGACACATCGTTGCCTTATCGGCTTCGTCTACTGTGGGCGTTTTTTTTGCTCGCATTTGGCAGCAGCGGCAGCTCGTGTGACGCACCTCGCCTAACGCTCCTCTGTGATTTTTCAGGTTGGTCACTTTTCTTATACCTTCAGTCCAAACCTGCCGCTGCTGCCAAAGAAACAAAAATTCTTGTTGATACATTTCTGCTTTTACCGGTCTAGTTTTTGACATGTCCCGTTGTTGCGCGTGTAGAGGAGTGCTGTCTGAAGAGCACTCACAACTGACATGCTGCGCGTGCGACTTTTCCTTCCACTCGGGCGCTTGCTCGGGTGTGACTGATGAAACCCTCAAGGGGAAACGAGAATCGTTTAGGAAAACATGGAAGTGTGGGTCTTGCAGGCCGAATGCAAGTAATGGCGCTATCACAGGGAAAGCCGACCAGGCAGAAGTTAATATACCTACAATTCTGTTAGACATAAACAGAAAGCTTAGCTCTCTCCTTTGCCTCCCTGAAAAAGTGGACGGAATCGAAAAGGCAATTGACTTGCTTTCGGGTGAGTTCGACAAGTTCAAAGAACGACTCGATGCCCAAGAAAAGGAAACCAAAGAGCTCAAAGTTCGAGTTGCAGTTCTGGAAAGCAACTGTGCTGGGTCTGATTTGACAGAGATCAAGTCTAGTGTCAATGACCTGGAATGGCGTAGTCGGCGTTTAAACCTGGAATTTCATGGTGTTATTCAGAGCGAACAGGAAGACCTACTGGCTAAAATTAATGAAGTGGGGGCCGAGGTTTCTCTTGAACCACTACTGCAACAGGATGTCATGACCATGCATAGACTGCCCGCGAAAAAGGACAGAACTCCCATCATTCTTGTGCGATTTTCTCGTCAGGAGCTAAGGGACAAATGGTTCGCCAAAAGGAGCGCCTTCCGTGATGTAGACAGCTCTGTCTTTGTCAAAGAGAACATGACCAAGTACTCGCGAGACCTCCTTGCAATCGTGAAAGAGCAGGCGAAACGATTTGGCTTCAAATTTGCTTGGCATGTCAACGGCAAAATATTGGTCAGGAGGAAGGAAGGGGACTCCGCCTTTGCCATTCGGTCAGAGAGTGACCTTGCTCTGCTAGCCCAATAACTCACCGTAAACTGAAAACTAAATATGGAGTATCACGAATTACTACTTCCCCATAAAGTAAACGGTTGCCTCGACCTAAATAATTTCTCTGCCTTACATATTAATGTCCGGTCTCTGCGTAACAAGTTTGATGACTTTTCATATTTTGTTGACAGTCTGCAGCACAATTTTGATGCAATTCTGCTAACTGAAACATGGGCCGTATGCGATGCTGACATGGTGAAACTGCCCGGCTATGATCCTTGTTTCCTGAATCGCCCTTCTCGTGGAGGGGGTGTTGCCATTTACGTAAAGAACAGTGGCCTTCATAGCGAAGTTTTACCTGAGTTCTCTATAATGACTCCTGACTGTGAAATGCTCGCGCTGAAGACTGCGGACAAAATGGTTTCTGTCGTTTACAGGCCGCCGTCAGGTGACCCAGATAAGTTCTTAACACATCTTGACAAATTTCTCGATTTTGCCGCTGAAGTCCAATACTCTACTATTATTGGTGGTGACCTCAACATTAATACACTTGCACCTTCTACTATAAATCGCCAATTGAATCACACAATTGCTTCCAATGGTTTTAGAAATCTTATCACTACACCCACAAGGATAACAACGACGTCAATCAGTACAATTGACCTTTTTATAGTAGACATTGTCTCCCCCGTCATTTCTACCGGTACTATTGCTTGTGACCTTAGTGACCACTGTGCCATTTTCGTATCCATGCCACATAGCTGCTCACCAAGTTACGCACAACCAAATAGTTTTGCTTATCAATGTATAACTGATGTGACACTTGCCCGATTTCGCGAATCTGTACGCGTTGCAGATTGGAACTGTGTTTTTGCCTGTTCTTCCGTTGATGAATCTTATGAGCTCTTTTTAAGTACTTTGAAAGACATTTACAATAAGTGTTTTCCCTGGAAAACAAAGAAATCAAACACAAAACTCCGTAAACCTTGGGTGACTCCAACACACGTCAAAATGATGAATCATAAGTCTAGGCTCTTCAAACGCTTTATGTCCACTCGGAACCCCGATCACCTTACAGCTTTCAAAAAACACCGCAACAAGTTAACCAACGAACTGCGAAGATCTAAATATGCCTATCAATCGCGTATCCTCACTAGCAGGGAAGGTCCGAAAGCATTTTGGAAACTTTTAAATGAATCGTTTCTTAACAAGAATAAAAATACGCACTTAGGTCAGCTTGTGATCGATGACTTGCCCTATTCCCGCTCTTTGCTGGCAGAAAAATTCAATGACTTTTTCACAAGCTTTAGACCGAGTGGTTCCGCGGTCGAAGCACTTCGGTATCTCCAAAATACAGGTTTAGAGACATTTGCTTTTCATTTAACGACCAGCGAGGAAGTTTTTAGCGTTATAATGAACCTAAAACCTACAAGTTGCACCGATTTCGATGGCTTTCAAATTAAACCAGTTAAATTTGTTTCGGATCTCTTAGCACCATGCTTAAGCTACATCTTTAACTTGTCGCTCACATCAGGAATTTTTCCTGCACGAATGAAATATGCAAACGTAACTGTTATTTTCAAAGGAGGCGATAGAAACAAGATGACAAACTATAGGCCAATTTCTATTCTCCCTGTTTTTTCAAAGGCTCTTGAAAAAGTAATGCTCAAGAGAATCGATGGCTTCTTTTCTAAACATGCCTTAATAAATGCCAGTCAGTTTGGATTTCGAAAGGGCAAGTCCACGGAATCTGCTTTACTCTTACAAAAGGAAATTATTTTAAATAATATCGAAGCTAAAAGTTTGACCCTTGGTATTTTCATCGACTTTACCAAAGCTTTCGACCTTCTTAATCATGAAATACTACTCTCTAAACTTGAAAGCTATGGTGTCCGTGGTCTTTCCCTCCAACTCTTTCGTTCTTATTTAAACATGCGCCAGCAGGTCGTTTCGGTCGATAATCATAAGTCTAGCTCCCTTCTCATTGAATGTGGTGTCCCGCAAGGTAGCCTCCTTGGACCGTTCCTCTTTAATGTATATGCTAACGACCTTCCGAGCATAGCTTATCATACAAGTTGTATTCAGTACGCTGACGACACAAGTTTTTTTCTTAGAGGATCTTCTGCCGATGAACTAATCAATAGTGCAAATCTGGTTCTTTGTGCTCTCCACAAATGGTCCACAGCTAATGGTTTGGTAGTTAACTCTAACAAGACCAAAGCAGTCTTTTTTCGTCCCCTTAGCCAGGATATTACAGTAAACAGTACTCTGCATCTAGAAAATAACATTATTGAAATTGTAGACAAGTTCAAATCACTCGGTATTGTATTCGACTCTCGCATGAGGTGGTCTGACCATATAATGTATATTGAAAGCAAGCTCACTAGATCTGTTGGTTTTCTCTCGAGACTGCGCAACGAATTTTCCTCAAAGCATAAGCTCCTTATTTATCACGCTTTAATTCAATCTCACATAAACTACTGTCACCTCGTTTGGGGTACAACATCCAAAACAAATCTAAACATCATACTCGGTCTCCAAAAGAAGGCAATTAGACTGATCGCTGGTGCATGCTACACTGCCCATACAGAAACATTATTTCCGAAATATAGGATTCATCGTGTGCATGCCATGTTTGAGTATCGTCTACTTCACTGCCTTAAATTGTCACCTCAATGCTTAACTGACTTCTTGAAGAATATATCTGGACTTAAGCCTTACGAGAAACCCTTTCACACCAGAAGTAAACAAATATGGGACGTTCCTCGAACGAGGACGTTATACGGTAACCAGAGCCTTCGTTTTACTTTACCATGCATATTAAATCATTATAGCATACACAACCCAAACATTTTTACCGCGTCAATTAAGGACTTTAAGCTATATTTTATCAATTCCGCACTGTCTCTCTGTACTTTCCGTTCCTTGCCTTAAACATTATTACAAGAATAGTCACTTCATTTTCATTACGTTCTGCCATATTTCGTGCATGCTGTTACACTATTGAGGGTCGTTAATTTACTGTGCTGTTTTTTAACTTGCTGTTTCATTTGTATATATGTGCTCTTTCTGTGCTTCAAAATTTTCATGTTATTATGTATATCTTCGCCTTAACGTCACACGTCCTGTTGCTCTGCCATTACTGGGCCTCGGGCATCTCTCAAGCTATCGCTGTAGCTTTTCGCCCGAGGCCCATTTCCTGTATATTACTGGAAATAAATTTTTTTTCAATTTTTTTTTTCAGTTTGCGCAGTTGTTTTGGAAGTAGCCGACACTCGGAGCGATCATGGACCTACAAAAGCTGCAGAAACCGGAACTGTTGCTATTGTGTGAGGAATTGGGAATTGATACAAGTGCACTCTAAGAAAAAAGGGTGTGCGAAAGGGGTAAAAAGGGCATAGCATGGTCATTTACCCCCTTTAGAAGGGCTTGGGGGTAACTTTGCACCTGCTGGAAGCAGGTCCCTTTTCACTTACCCCCTCTTAGAAAACTTGCACCCTACTGTAACCCTACTTACCCTCTCTACCAGCGTTTGTGTGTTTGTGTGTATGTTCCTGCCCCTTAAACAGCGGGGTGATTAGTCTGAGCACATGTCACGATGGGGCGCTCATGCAGCATTCTGTCACATCATGTTTCGTTCCCGCACCGTCGCACCGTCGTTCCCGCACCGTCGCCTTTTGTGCCACCCTCGTCACCGTTTTTCTCGCGCGCGGTTTGGGTCCCTCTCCATGTTTACCTCTCCCCGGTCACGAACTGCAAGCTGCAGGTGTGTCGTGGTTTCTATGGGGTGACGTCATGAATGCAAAACTGCTTCTAAATTGTAATGAAACAGCAGATACGTTTTGTTTTGCTTGTGGGAGTAATGCTCTGGCAGTACACAGCCTGTTTCGGGCTTAGTGGAGCCGCTCCGACTGCACAGCGAACAGTCACGGGCCGTTGTGCAAACGTATTTCCTAAGCTTCCTAAAAAAAAAGAAAAGGCACAGTATCTGTCACACTTCTTGGTAGAATCCTGAACCACACCGTAAGGGGAAGAAGGAAGGTGGATTAAAAGAAAAGAGAGAAAGAGGTGCTGGGTGAGGGGGGGGGGTTCAGCAACAAAATGATGCACATATTTGATTTTACCTGAAGCGTATACAGCTCGTTCGGTCGAAAAGGCATCGCCATTGCCATGGTCGTCGCCGAAACTCGCAACTCGTGGAAAAATATATGCTCTGATTTATATTAAAATCGTGATAAAACCGATTCTTTATACAGCTTTCAGTGTGGTGGCATACCATTTTCGCGTCACATTTAGCATCTATCTTCTAGTCATGTTGCAGGTTAGTTTGCGACAGAGATTCGAACCAACGACATATGTACAGCTGCCAAAATCTTAACTGACGTTCGTGACGGCAGCACTTTCTGTGATTCTAAGCGTTACAGAGCAGTGAGTGAGTGAAAAACGTTTATTTCTGATATGGCGATTACATACAGAGCAGCTAACCTGCGAAAAGTCCAAGTATAAGAAAGCGCTCACCAAGCTGTTGCGTAATCTTGATCTTCTAGCAAGTATTGTCCGCATTAAGGCGCAGGAGCACAGAAAAGGAGGCCGTCATGCGCACGCCAGTTAAATATTTGGGCGCGGCTCTACCTCCGGTTCTATGCTTTTCATTTTTAAGTTCGGCGTTCACCGAGTGAGACAGATACAGCGCCTTCCGTTCCCCCAAATCAAGCCAACTAAAGGAGTTAATCACATTGCCAAACTCTGCGTCTCTAACGGCAAGCATTCGCAGAATGAAAACTCCGTGTTAAAGGCGCTATCACGTCTACAGCTTTGGTGTCATCCTGGCTTTAGATTATTTATTTTATAGTGTTAACTAGAGGCAGGCTGATGGGCTGCTGAAAGATGGGACGCTCGAGGACAAATTTCATCAAAAGTTGTTGTTTTCTACTCGTTTTCTTTTTGTTAAATGCGACCAGCTACACTGAAAATAAGGATTTCTTCACCCTCATTTACCGTACCGCAGAAAGTATGTCAGTCGGACATTCTTAGTTTACAAATGGACGCACACACACACACGTATGCATGTGTATATATATATATATATATATATATATATAATATGCACACACACACCCCGGTCCTTTTCTTCTACAAAATAATGACACGCTCGAACGTCGCTACGTTTTTTCTATTTCTTTTTGGTTCATCTCGTTGCTCCTGCTGCAATGAACTGCCAAATAGAGCGCGTTGCACAATTACCGGCGTGCCGTGGAATGCTTCTCCCAGCTAAACCATGGAATCCTCGCAGCTCAAATTTCGGGCAGAAATGGCATTTTGCCGATGGTATGGTTCTTGCCTGATTCGATCAGAAGTCGGATGTTCCCATCGTATGCGGCGGCGATGCCGGTGCTATCGCTGAGGCAGTGGCTTGTCTTGCATCGCCGCCGCCACATATAATGGGAATATTCGACTTCATCTGATCGAAGCAAGCAAGTTCTTCAAAAAAAAATGTAGTATTAAAAATACTAACGGCAAACTGCCATTTCTGCGCGAAGTTTGAGCTGCGAGGATTTTGCGGTTTAGCTTGGAGAAGCATTATACAGCGCGCTGGTAATTGTACAACGCCCTCTATATTCCTGGGTCTCTTCTTTTAGAGAGTTCTTATGTTTCTGCAAACGCAGTTAAGGCACCTACCTGCCTGTCTGTCCTATAAACGCACTTTTCTACGGGTCATCGGAATGTGGTAAATAACCCATCTTGCCTCGACCAAGGTTTTCATTTGCTTGATTTACTGTTCTACACACATGCTCCCTTCTTCATTCCTTTTTTTTTTTCCCAATTTTCAAGGATAGGCTAATCAGTTTGGAAGGTGAAGAAAACAATGCGTACACCGTGTCGTCGTGCTCTTTATTAATATTGCAGGAGACGTTATTTTGGCATGTCATCATTCATAATTTTTCATTCGCTCCGATTTAAGCAGGTTCTTTTATATCCGTCCTTTGTGTCTTTTGTTTCAGCTGGTACCCCTATTTGGTTACAATTTTAAGGTGCACAAACTGCCCCAAAAGCTAGCTCTATTGTTCCTAGTTTACCAGGGCTCTTTCTTTTTGCAGTGCTTCGGCGTGTTTCGTACTTGCTGCACCACGCTGTCGGGTGGTTGCAATCATAGCTTTTAGGGCGCTCTTGTGATGAAACACGACGCATGCATGTTTTCCGCCACGCCGCACACCATGCGCTTCAAGTTTTTCAATGCAGCAAACACGTGTTTGCAGCAGCATTGTGCGACATGATACCTTCAAGCATAAGTTGAGTGGAAAACTTACAAAAGACCAGCTAGCTGGCCACCTGCGGAGCCACGTACAGCCTGTGATACTTGCACGCGGTCACTTATCCTTTCTAGTTCCGAGAATTCAGGAAACTGGGCATTGATTTCTTCGCTCGCCGTATGACACAGCGCAAAGGTGACGCACGCTCTTTTGTCCATATAAGCTTGCCCCTCCAGTGAACATGGGAATTTTGGACACTGAATCTCAAGCGCCAATGACGGAGGCGGGGTAAGGAACAATCAGAAGAATCTGCTGCTCCCCGGAACTCTTCTCTTCACAGCGTGAAGTCATTTTTCGCCGGACTTTCGGAAACCAGTTTGGCTGTAGCTTCCACAGTGCCTACGCGGGGTACTTGTGTACCCCGCGTCAATGCCTCAATGAGCGCCGAATAGATCATGTTCGCAACATTAATAACAGGAAAGGAGAGGATCTCGTTGATAGTATTCTTTCATGTGGGACAAAAGCATGCAAAGCTTTTCTGGGTAAATGCGTTTTGTAAGCAAAAAGCAGATGGGTTAACGTGTGAAATCAATGAAGCTGAGATGATACGTAGTTCAGGTCTCACGTATGTTATTGCTCCTTCTGTCTTCCTCAGAGATAAAGAGCTCACATTTCTGCTAATGTCATAATGATGTGCAAAACTAATGTGTTTTTTTTTTTCTGGCGTTGTGAATGTGCTCCTTCTGTATCCCTCCCCTACGGAAGACCTTCTCTCGTTCTCCTTTCACTCTCAGCTTCCTCCATTGACGCATGGGGAGGTTCAGCTGGCCACCGAGGTCTGTGAAATATGCTATACTGCGCCTTTCCTCTAAACCAATTTTAACCCTGTGCAAGTCTGAATAATAAAACCCCAAGTAGAATCATGCGGAACAGTGCTTTCCTGCGTGATTTCACATGTTAACTTATCTCTGCCTTTTGCTATCAAAACTAATTTACCCAGAAAAGCTATGCACGTTTTTGTCTCGCATGAAAGAATACAATCAACGAGGTTCCCTCCTTTCCTGTTATTATTGTTGCGAGCATGATCCATTCGGCGCTCATTGAGGAATCTCTCTGTCATTCTTATATTTTGTTGTCGCATGATAAGAAATAGGTTACCGCTCATATTGTTCCTTTCTGTTCTTGTGTTCTCGTCTTTTGATGCGTTACAGTATCTGAAAGCGATGAACAAACAATCCCGGAAAGTCAGGTATACTTTCCTAAAAAAAGATTTCCTTTTCAAAAAAAAAAAAGCAAAACAAAAACTTGTGGGGTCGGCAAACGGAGCGTGTAATAGCTGCGAACAAAAAAAAAATCTCGGGCCATAGTGAGAAAATGGACGCTGATGAAGAATGGAAGAAAATAACTATCCATTGTTTAACTGCTTAAACCGATTAACACCCCGGAAAGTACTGTTTCGCATGGTTCTGTTTGACGTTTTATTATTGACACTTGCATAGAGTTAAAATTGGTTAAGAGTGAAGGGGCAGAGTAGTATATTTCACACATCTCGGTGGGAGCTGAACCGCGCCGTAAGTCAATGGGGGAAGGTGAGAGTGAAAGGGGAACGAAAAAAGGTTTTCCGCAGTGGAGGGATACGCATAAATATCGACCAGCTATGCATCGTTACGTGAACTGATATGTCACCTCACTTACCTAATTACATGAACACCTGCATCGAAACGCGGCCACCGAGGTCGAGGTTCGAACCCAGGAACTACATACATGCTGTTCAGCAGCTGAGAGTCTTATCCACTTAGCCTCCGAGATGAGTGCTGCCACAAAGATTGGTACAGAGGCTTCTCAAAAATGACAAAAATGAGGCATAGGCTCAAGCGTTGCCTTAAGCGTAGACGCGATAAGACAACATTTTTATACGTCCAGGATTTTTAGTTGGTGTTGTGGGAAAGGAAGGCGCGGTATCTGTATCACTTTCCGGTGGACACCTACACTGCATTTGTAAATTTGTTTATAGGAAGGACGCAATATCTGTCAGAGTTCTCGGCGGACGCCTAAAGGAAGGGACATCGCTTCAACCACAGGCCTCCATACGGGCAACTGCCAACAATTTTCCTGCCATGTTCTGATCACGACAAAACATGAGCCGCAAATGGTGTATGGCGACGGCTTTTTGACCGAACGAGCAGTATACTATTCGCATAAATATTGGCTCGTTTTGAGCAAACAGGTGTTCTTGGACTCATCATTTAAAATAAGGAGGATACGATGGAATTCACATATGTTGTCGGGTCGCATCACCATCGCAATATTCAGAACGTTTCTCCCAAAACAGTCAGCCACCACGCCATAACTAATTGACTTCTTGTCTGCTTCGGGATTCTGGTTTTACTACCACGTTCAGACAAGACCGGAAACAAAACATGGCTACGGCAGCGGCTTTTAGACCAAACGAGCAGTATGCGTTTCACGTAAAAATGATTCGGCCGGACATATCTGACCGGGTGGAATACCCATCGAAAACACAGATTAAAAAAATTGACGACGATTACGTTACTTGCTAATGCGAAATTCGAGCGCAGCTCATCAGCTGTTTCACCTATTTCGATAGACTGACGCCTCGGTGGAAATATCTTGCACCGTGATTGAGGCAAAGGTTTCGAGCAAGATATGTACAGTTACAGACGCTTTTATTTCACACATATTCCTTCACGAAACACTCCAATAATAGTTCTTGACTGTCACGAAGGAAGTTTTTTGTCGCAGGAATGAAGAGAGCAATTAGGCTATTGGGAGGTTGCGGGAGGCAACGTGCGGGCCCTATTACAATCGGTCTTGCGCCTGCGTGTCGTACCGCTGCCACCAGTTATTACATTTGAGGCTCGCGTGCTCATCCAACTGCTGACGCCAGTTGTAAAATGCTGCTCGCGGCTCCTCGGTAGCAATGGCCTGGCGGCTCCGTGGCTCAGTGGACGACATCAACGGTCCCAGCAAAGACGAGGCGTCTTCTAACAAAACAACTTACGACAATGTCATGAAGGAACGGGCATGAGAAGCTGACCCGTAGAGAATACAGACACTCACACAGCTGGTGTCTAGCGTCGTCTCTATGGCGCCTCAAAGTAGTCTCTCTCGCAGCGGAATCTGCCGCTGCCTTTTATAGGCTTGCCAGTTCAGAGGGAAAGGGAGAGCCCGCAAGTCCGAACAAGAGAAGATGACTCAGTCGCAGGTGGCGCGACCGCATCTCGTCCACCTCCTGCAGGCGAGTGAGGGCGACCCATTCTCCCTAGAGCGCCGGGGTTGGTCAGCGTTTACACACACACGCAGGCATACACATTTGGCGCGTGGCACAGACATGCCGAGACGCGCCCGCAGGAGGAAGCGTTGGGCGGCTGAATGGACGGCGCCGAAATGGCCGAAACGCTGCTGTTTTACCTGTTGCTACGCGGTGGCCGCGTCAGCTGTCACACTTGTCGGTGGACA
Organism: Amblyomma maculatum; assembly: GCF_055883805.1. Classification (NCBI taxonomy): domain Eukaryota; kingdom Metazoa; phylum Arthropoda; class Arachnida; order Ixodida; family Ixodidae; genus Amblyomma; species Amblyomma maculatum. Next base: position 139,688,779 of record NC_139350.1, on the reverse strand, counting down.
AATGTAACAGACAGCCGCGCCGGGGAAGGGAGATCCCGAAGGGCAGGGGACTGAATCCGCTGTCCGGAGGGATTGGGATGTTGCTGCTAGCCGGGGTCGTCCGGCTCTGCTTCTCTTGAGCCCAGTCAGCCAGAAGGCTTCCTTGGCAAGTCCTGGTTCCCAAGGCACTCTACAATTTGTCTTCGGGAGAGTTTTCTGACAACCCACAACGTCACAACCACGCTAAAAACTCAACCGTTCAGCCAGCAAGCACGGCGCAAACTTCACTAAGTTATGCCAGACTATTTCCCTCTTATGCCCCCACCTATATTAAAGGGTAGCTCAGCAAGACTTGGAACGCGCCCACAAATTTGAAAATCGCGCTTTCAAAAACACCACTCTCAAACAAAGATAATACAATGCAATTTGTTCAAAATCCTATGTCAGGAAGAAGAACACCAACTAGTGAGAACAGGCTTCTTCTCACGATAGGGGCTCCGACATAATCCATCGGCGTTACCTTTGAGATCACCCTTTTCACTGAAGCTCCGGCTGTCCGTTTCACGGAACAACCTTAACTTCCTGTTTCTATGCAAAGAAGCATATGAGCATGAATCACTTGCTTTTCTAAACAACCTATCCCTCTCCTTACGCTTTGCGCACCAGTCACACTGTACTGTGATAGTCAGCACTTCAGCCATCGACATGCACCTGTGCGTTGTGCGACGAAGACAAAGAAGAAGTACGCTGGGCTCGCCGTTGCTAGGTCCTGTCCTCACAGCTCTCCATCTGAGCGTCAATAAACGCCCTATTACAATTGGTGGAGGTGCTGGGTACGATCCCACCCAAACTGGAACTGCGAAGCCGTACACTACCCTCTACGACCGCCATGCAAGACGAGTCCACTTCGACGCTGCCGGCCGTTCCACCCACGATCATGTGTGCTGGCGTCGTGCGCCAGCGTGACCCTTGCCTGTTCAGCGGCACGGCCGATCAAGATGTCGACGACTGGCTGTCATCCTATGAAAGAGTAAGCAGCTACAACAAGTGGGATGACTCATACAAGCTCAGTAACGTCATATTCTATCTGACGGACGTGGCGAACCTCTGGTTTCGCAACCATGAGGCTGACCTGTCATCTTGGTCGACATTTAAAAAGAATTTCGCGGAAGTGTTCGGCCGCCCGGCAGTGCGTAAGCTTCGTGCCGAACAACGTTTACATGATCGTGTTCAGCGCGCTGATGAGACCTTTACCAGCTACATAGAAGACGTCGTTGATCTCTGCAAACGAGTCGACCCGGCCATGCCGGAAGCAAACAAAATCCGCTACATCCTCGAGGGCATTTCTGAGGACGCCTTCCAGATGCTGGTAGCGAAAGATCCCACCAGCGTTAGTGAACTCGTGAAGCTTTGCCAGAGCTACGACGAGCTCCGCAAGCGGCGCGCTTCTAGGCGCCGCTCCAGTGTGTGCGACGAAGGCGTATCCGCATTAGCCCTGGGTGGTTCGCCAACTTCTGAAGGGAGCCCGCTGAATCAAAAGATCAAATATTTTATTCGTGAAGAGGTCGCACGTCAAATCTCACTCCTTCCCCATTTTCAAGACTCGGGCCGCCTCGTTCCTGAACTGGCTCCATCTTTGGCCCCTGCTATACGCCGTGTCGTGCAAGAACACGTCGCTGATGTCTTGCCGTCCAACCCCGTGGTGCCGCCTGTGACGGCACTTCTCACGTATGCCCAAGTAACGGCTAGGCCACCACCTTCGCCCACGTCTGGCTCCTATGTGCAGGTCCCTGCCTACCGTTCACCGCCGCATGCTGAGCCTTCGTTTCAAGCCCCACCCTCAAGGTTCCGCCCACATCCTATGAAACCTTGGCGTACTACGGACAACCTTCCGATTTGCTATGCCTGCGGTCGGCCGGGCCATGTTGCGCGCCTTTGTCGCCAGCGCCTCCAACCTTCACAGCCTGACATTCGACTTTACCCGTACGATACCGACTCACGCTCGCAAATGATTCCGCCCGGTTCTCAATTTGTCCCACAAGATCGCCAAACCTATACCACTCGTCGATCACATTCTCCTCGGCGCCGATCGCTTTCTCCAATGCTGCGACGTTCTACCAGCACTGTTGAGGGAAACTAACAGTCGCAGTTCCGGGGGCAAGAACTGCGCTTGTTTCGAATTCCTCAAGTCCTCCATGTCGTCCCGCTAATGTTATCAAAGTTTCTGTAGAAGGCGCCACAGTTCTCGCTCTCGTCGATACCGGTGCAGCCGTCTCCGTCATCAGTGCAGCGCTCTGCCGTCGAATTCGCAAAGTGACCACTCCGATTTCCGACTTTTCGCTCCGCACCGCCTCATCACAGCACATTCACCCCTCCGCATCTTGCACAGCCCGTGTGCTCATTCAAGACGTCTTGTACCCCATCGAGTTTATTGTTCTGCCGAACTGCTCGCATGATATCATCCTCGGATACGATTTTCTATCGACTCATCAAGCCGTTATTGACTGTGCTCGTGCGCAAATTGCCTTCGCCCCCCTCTGTGATGCCCCCTTCTGTGATACCCCTCCCCGCACTGCAAAACTTCTCGTCGCCCATGACACCGACATTCCTCCGTTCTCTGCTGCCCTCGTACCACTGTCTTGTGAGTGGGTAACTCCTTTGACTGCGATTTTTACACCTTCCGAAGCCACCTCCCGTCATCCCTGCCTCCTTTTTCCGTTCGCAGTTCTCGAAATTCAAGACGGCAAGAGTGGACTTTACGCCTCGAACCCATTTTCTTGCCCAGCACTCCTGCTCCGTGGCGAATGCATTGGACGTCTTGAAGAGCTTGATCCCAGTCATATCACCACTCTTGCTGACTCAACCCCCTCCTTCGACGTTAGTCTGTGCTCTTGCGATGTTGCGACCGCTTCGACGCCCTCCGACGTTTTCCAACATGCTATTGATGCTGATCTTCCACTTGCGCAACGTGATCAACTTGTCGCCCTCTTGCAGACCTTCGCTTCTTCATTCGACTTTCCTCAAACTGACTTGGGCCGCACGTCTGTCGTAGAGCACACCATCGACACCGGTAAAACTGCACCTTTGCGCCAGTGCCCCTATCGCGTGTCGGCTTCGGAGCGCCAAGTAATTGCTGATCATGTGGACGACATGCTCCGTCGTGGTGTCATTCGGCCATCCCACAGTCCCTGGGCGTCTCCAGTTGTGTTGGTACCTAAGAAAGATGGCTCCTTCCGGTTTTGTGTCGACTACCGCCGGCTCAACAAGATCACGCGCAAGGACGTCTATCCTCTGCCACGCATCGATGACGGCACGGGCACATTTGTGCCTTTGGGATAGTCGCCTCCTTTTTCGCGATAGAGCTTCAACTTGCTCCATTCTTTCTCGCGCCTGCCTTTCCGCTTTTTTCTACGCTAGCTCGGGAACACAGGCTTTCTGATCTCTTTTAGCAATCGTTTGAGTTTGCTCTCCTCAAGATGGCAGCAATCTTTCTCGCGCATGCCTTTCAGCTTTTTCCAATGGCAGCACTTCAGTACTACTTTTTTACTTTCTTTTAACGCCATCTCTGACAAGCTAGCGGTAACCGGAGATAGTAGGGCACCGGTGTCGTCAAAGTAGTCAAAGTGCGGCGCCGAGTCTTCACCGCGGCCAGCAGCGCATGACTCACTTTCAGTCAAATTCCAACAACCACTCACGTCAGTCTCCTTGCTAGGAATTTGATCTGGCGGCTCGCCTCCCTCTCCACCAATGACCTCTTTTCCTTTTGAGAGAACGTCTAAAATGGTAGATGACCGAGGTGGTCCTTTAGGGGCAGAGGAAATTTTAGAAGCCATTAAGGCTTCCAATCGGAATCATAGTCCAGGGGCGGACGGCCTTCCTGTTGAGTTTTACGTCAAATTTTGGGGGAAATGGGCGGGGGGGGGGTCCTTTCATCACATTAGTGAATAGGCTCCTTAGTGAAGGGGCTTTGTCAGATACTCAAAGGGAGGGACAGATCACTCTCCTGTGTAAAGACGAGTCGAGACGCACTGACCTGAGAGCCTGGCGTCCCATCACGCTCCTGAACTGCGACTACAAGCTCATCGCGAGGTGCCTGTCCAGACAGTTAATTTTGTTCCTTAGCGATCTATTAGGTACGTATCAGACTTGTTGTGTTCCAGGCCGCTCCACCCAGCTCAATGGTTTCGCCCTTAGAGATCGTTTTCTTTGGGCGCAGGCGCGTAATGTGTCAAGCATTCTTTGTTCTTTCGACCAGGAAAATGCATATGACATTATTAGTCATGCCTACTTGATCAGAGTGTTGGAGGAGGCTGGCCTCCACTCTGATTTTCAGAGCATGGTAAGAGTCTTGTACTCAAGGCCTACCTCTGCGGTAACAGTTCAAGGTATGGTTTCGCAGGCTTTCGATGTAGGCCGCGGAGTTCGGCAGGGATGTGCTCTATCACCTGCGGTAACAGTTCAAGGTATGGTTTCGCAGGCTTTCGATGTAGGCCGTGGAGTTCGGCAGGGATGTGCTCTATCACCTGCTCTCTATGTGCTTGCAATCGAACCTCTACTTCAGAGACTAGCAAAAGACTCCCAGATAGGCAGGTTCCCGTTACCGCCAGGCTCTACGCCTGTCCCCATGTTTGCCTATGCAGACGACCTGACTATCATCGTTCTGAATGAAGCATCTGTGTGCTCTGTCCTGAACGTCATAGAAGGGTACTGCTGGGCTAGTGGGGCTAGGCTGAATAAATCCGAGAGTGCCACCCTGTATATCAGGCAAGCACCACCCAGTCCAAACCCCTCTCATGGCCTTCCTGTGAGGGATGAAGTTCGCATATTAGGATTTCGTTCCGTTCCGACGGTTTATCAGAGACCAACTGGCCTCTTGCTAAAGAGAAGCTTGAGAAGAGAGTTGGAGAATATGGGACGTTGGCGTGTCCTCTCACAGCCCGGGCTACTGTAGTTCGGTCAATTGTGTTCTCGTTCCTGACGTATGTTGCCTGCATAACACCTCTGCCAGCACGTACAAAGCTGCAGCTTGAGAGAATGCTCTTCCGTTTCCTGTAGAACGGAATGATAGATCAAATCGGGAGGCCTGTGGTGAAACAGCCTCGGGACAAGGGAGGCCTTGGCATCCCCGACCTGGGCATAGTAACCGCAGTGCTACACGTCAGATGGACCCAGACAACCCTGAATTCTGACATGTCCCTGACTCGAAGCTTGACCTCGTTCTTCCTAAGCACCCGCCTTCGTCTTTTTTCGCAAAGTAGGTTTTCGCACTGTGTTCCCCGTTCTGGCTATCCTTCGTCCTTCTATGCACAAGCTGCTTGGAGCGACTCACAGGCCTCCAGGCCGACATAGATATTCTGGCAGTACCGTTAAAAGATCTAGCCAATCGTTTGACACCGAAACTCCCCCCTAGGTATATTAAAACACATCTGTCTTATATGCGTCCAAGCTGGAATCTCATACTAGCAAACTTTTTGGATGCAAGCAGAGCAACGTTCATTTATCGCTTTGCACACGGACGGCTCCCCATCCGCAGCAGAGCGTTCACACGAGCGAGCTTCCATTCGTCTTCTCGTTCCTCCTTCCAATAGGCTTTTTCGAGCCAGGACTAAACATTAATCCTCTAAATCTCCACACGGCCCGCTTCTCGCCGCAGTTGCTCCTGTCTCGGAGTAAAGGCTCTATTTGAGGACCAAAGGAGTCGTTACTTCCTCCTTCAGCAAGTTGTTTTTCTTAGAGTCTATACAAGACGATCGCATATTTGACATTCATATACCCGCGGGCTTATTATTTAAATGTCCAAACATTTTAACGCCCTTTTTTTGAAGCAAGCGCATAGGATCCACGTACGACTTGCCGGAGACGCGGCCGGCGCGGCATTGGGGGGCATGCGCCTTCGGACGATGCTTGAGCACCCTGTCGCCGCTCGAGGCGCTCGGAATTCATGACACGGCATTATAAATGACTATTGTAAATGCAGCTTCGTTGTGTCGAGCACCGTATCATGCATTTCGTTTACTCTTCCTAATTGGTAATATTTGCCGTAGCTGAGAACGGCAGCGAACTGTGTAACAACAACGACCCGCCACTCGCGTTTCTAGTACGATAACCTCGGTTAAGCGTAACGTTGGTGAACCCAGCCGTGCAGCAAAAGTATTAGCCTAATCAGTTGCAAAAACAATGACAGAGTGACACTGGACTTTTGTTGAGCTGATTTAATTGTAATTCCAAGTTACCTCAATTACTGACAAGGTTCAATGATCGTTATCGGCCCAAAAATCATCAGTGCACGACACAGCTGGTTTCAAAGTTGTGCTGATTTAATTGGAATTCCAAGTGACCGCAATCACTGACAAGGTTCGATGATCGCCATCGGCACGAAAATAATCAGTGCACGACACAGCTGATATCAAACGCAAGAATTATTTTTTTGCGCTGAACGTTTTTCTTCTGGGAAACTATAAAGCACCTAGTCGCCTGGACCACCAATGTTCGCACAACCGAAAGTCGTATTGAGCCAGTCACTATTCGCGTCACGCACTCACGCAGAATGTTTGTGTTTGAATGCCACGAGAAAATACTTTTACAACATTAGGCATCTATTTTACAATTATTTTACAAGCGAAAGAGGCGCACTGGTCGAAAGGCGCCGAAGCGCGCTACTCCGCAATACCTGCATGTCCTCTGGTCGACCTCATGGAACCTTTGAGCACGCGGAATTTTTAGCACAGAACGACCGAACTGAAAAAAATGTCACTAGCTGAACATTGGGCTGATCCGTCGATCACCAAAGGGCGTGCAAATCGCGCGGCAGGCCGGCCGGCATTCCCAGATTGACGTCACATCCACCTGCTCCCCAGTTTCGACTTCCCGCCCTCGCCGCTCCCGGCAAGGAAAAGGCCTCGCCCGCGGCACATTTTTGACAAGCGATTTTGTCTTTTCTTACCGATGGAATTACGCAAAATTCACATGAGGGATTAATAAAGACCGTTCTTTCCAACCACTGAATATCACTGAATTTGAAAACCGTTTCAGCTTCCCTTTAACGTATGCTCACTTCGCATAACACATGAACGTGTCTTGCATGCGCCTCTACCGAATTGCGCTCGACATGTAAGCTTTCATACCGCGTCTTTGGATTGAGCAGAAAGGCGTCATGGTCCACAGGGGCAGGTAGTCGGGAGAAGCTATATACAGTCTGTGTAAAAAAAAAAATTACGTCTTTGGATTGAGCAGAAAGGCGTCATGGTCCACAGGGGCAGGTAGTCGGGAGAAGCTATATACAGTCTGTGTAAAAAAAAAAAATTAAATGCGATCCATGTGATTGATGAGCAAGAAAATATGTTAACAAGTGGGCTCCGATTTTGTGTACGTTTCGCATTGACTAAATGCGTTCTTTTACACCTGTGCCAATTTAATTTTGTTGTTATCATTTTTCAATGAACATCAGATGGTGCTTATTCCCAGCGAAGTATCACGGGCATGTCTCCGGAAAGTTTGCAGGTGACATGGCCGCGCACTTATGGGTTAGCGAGTTTTGAGGCGTCAAGAGACATCACATGACGAGCGAGGGAGAGTGAGGAGCGAATCAAACCTGCAAGGAACATTGGATTTCGAGTCAGACAGGCTACCCTAGTCTACCCTATAGTATGGTAGCTTACGAATCCATGTTAATTAGTTTGTGTGCATTAATACAGGTACAGATTAAGGAATTAGTTATTAGGGGAGTATCAATATGCATGCACGCGAAAGAAAATCCGGAAAAAAATTAGTCGCGACATGCTCTTAAAAGAAACTGTATCAAAGTGCCTTCCAGTTTGTTTCACATGAGTTTTGTTGTGGTTATAATACATATATGAGTATAAGTAATCCATTCGAAGTGTGGCTATGATGTGCGGGATTTATTGTTTTAAAACCGCACGTAGGCTTATGAGAGATGGCCAGGTGGAGGCCACCAGAAGAATTTCTAGCATAGGGTGGATGGCACACAGCCAACGATCGTTTCCGGACATCTCTCAGTCGAAATTTAACCCCGCAGTCTTTGTTTGATTTGGACTCAGCAGTCGAACGCCATAGAAACCAGTTACATGAAGGCGCTTGCGATGGCGCTTGGTGTGTGGCACGCAGTCATTTCGAAGATAAACATGGTTAAACGACGAGTGGCCACCTTCAGATATTGGCATAGCTCGTCAGCTAAGGCAACAGGGGACTAGTAGACTAATAATCTACTGATCAAACAATCCCGATGGAATCTTTTTTTGCGGATTTTGTTGAAACAAAAGTAATGGTCTGATCCAGCACGCTGGTTTCCCCCGGTACAGAGACGGATACCAGAAGAATCATTATCGCACGAGCGTTGCCATTGTGCGTACTGATAAGCCTTAGCTGCAGCAAATAGGTGGTATGAAATAAATCTTCCAATCTTATAAATTCAATCCAGCTGTCGATCATTCAATCAGTCATTGTGTGACGATGAGGAAACGTCAGCCATTATGTCTTATAAGGGCATTCCCAGAAATGTTGGACATTTTCTGGGAAAGAGTTCCTGAAAGTATTTTCAGACGTATGCATAAAAATTCAGGATAACAGTCAATAGAGGCCTCTGGGTTCTTGCTATTGTTCTTCAAGCACGCACCCCAACAGTTTTATAAGGCAGTCTGTCTTTATTTTTGCGAGCGTATGGGACAACCTTCAGAAGCCAAATTTTGCTACGTGTCGGGAATTGAGACATTTCAACAATAAGTGTACAATACTATCTTACAATTGTCCACATTTGCCTTCCAGTGGTTTAAAAACATACCAAATCGGTTTTTATTGGAAAGTCATAATTACTTATTGCGGGTGCAGGAATTTATTTAGTTATTTATTTCACCCCTCGGATTCCTTGGTAGGGGTACGTATTACAATTACTCCAGAACCTAATGTTTTGTATGCAACGAAAGATCAGACCACTTACATAAATGTGTTCATGAAACGTGTGTCACAGAATTCCCGAGTTAGCTCACAACATTTTCGAGAAAACAGCCAATTGGTTTTCTACGGCAGATTTACCTATATTCGCTGGGAGAGCAGGAAAAAATTTCAAAGCAGTTTTTTGCCAAGAATTCGAAGCTTAGGTTATTCCCATCAACACGTGCATGCAGTGTATTTACAATATATTTGTAGTGGCTTTACAACAAGTGGTGCCCCAGAATCCTGGACCTGGGCGGATCAAGAGAAACAATGGCAATTTAAAGCCGTTTTGGTTTGTGTATTACTAAATCGGCGACGGGCTGCTTTTGGGAACGGCTGGTACACAAATCACACTGGTTGCTCCTGCCAGCTGAGTACGCGCTTTCGCAAGTCCAGTAAATTTAGTTCGTCCACAAAAGCTGCACTGGTTTTGGTGTGAAACCTTGTCAAGCTGTCAAGCATGGGTCACAAGCAGCATTGATTGAAATAGACACATGTGCTGCTTTCGTTGACTGCACGCGGATGAAGCTAGCATGGATCATATCCAGGTGCACGTGTTAAAAAAGTAAGTTCGTGTTGTTTCTGTTCGTTCGTTGTGATTACCACCGCATGCACACTGTGGGGTTTGCTATTTTAGCTGTGCTAACGTGAAATCGTTCCGACTTTTTCATCATAACCTGAGCCTGCCAGAAGACTCAACGATTTAAATTTTTTTATACGCGAATATCCAAGAGAATTCAAAGATTAAATGATGTGAAAAGGGGGTTTTTACTGTGCTTTAACAGGGATAATAGCCCTGTCGAAGTTTCACGGCGAACCACACAAGAACACGGCCAGTCTCAGTCTCCACAAGCGAGCACGAGCAGCGCAGCGGCACTTCGTCGTCCTTATCTTCGTCTTCGTGATATTCTCACCTACTTAATCCTCGTCCTCGTATATCCTCGTGTAGTTCACTACAATTTCCCCCGGAGCGAGGAGGAGCCATCCTGGCGACCTATGGTGAGGGCAAGAGGAGCGGATCGTAGTAGGTTTTGAGGCGGCTCACGTGCACAGTTTCGCGGCCGCGATGACGCATGTCCGAAGAGGTAGTGAGTGGCTCCACGATGTAATTCACAGGGGAGGTTTGACGGACAATGCGGTAGGGGCCGTGATACTCGGTTCGAAATTTTGATGACTATCCCGGTGGGGTGCCGGGAACCCAAAGCCAAACAAGGGATCCTGCAGGAAAAACGTGTGGCGTCTGATCTTTGTCGCGGTGATGCTTTTGGCGGCCTTGAGATTCCGATGTAAAACACCGGGCCAACTGGCGACATTCCTCCGCATGTTTGGCAACGTCTGAAAGGAGAGTACACTCGGAGGAGTCGGGACGATATGGTAAAATAGTGTCCATCGTGGACGACGCCTCACGCCCATAAAGGAGGAAGAAAGGGCTAAATCCAGTAGTTGACTGCGTGGCGGTGTTATAAGCGTATGTCACGAAAGGAAGGACAGCGTCCCAGTTAGTCTGATCGGCGGCAACGTACATCGTCAGCATATTTCCGAGAGTGCGATTGAAGCGCTCAGTCAACCCGTTTGTTTGAGGGTGGTAGGCTGTTGTGGTCCGGTGTATGATGCGACATTCGGCTAGTAGAGATTCAACGACGTTGGAAAGGAAGACGCGTCCTCGGTCACTCAGCAGCTCTCGCGGCGCGCCGTGGCGAAGAACAAAATAATGTAGCAAGAACAGGGCAACTTCACGGGCAGTAGCGGCGGGTAAAGCGGCGGTCTCGGCATACCGGGTGAGGTGGTCGATGCCGACGATAATCCACCGGTTCCCAGAAACCGTGCAGGGAAGTGGCCCGTAAAGGTCAACGCCAATGCGGTCAAAAGGGCGGGCCGGGCATGGAAGTGGTTGTAAGGGGCCAGAAGCACGAGGTGTGGATGACTTTCGGCGCTGACAGGCGATGCAGGATCGGACGTGTTTGCGAATATACCCGTACATGCCGCGCCAATAGTAGCGTTGAGAGATCCTTTGAAACGTCTTCACTACACCAGGATGGGCACACTGAGGGTCGGCATGGAAAGAGGTGCAAATTTCATGTCGTAAATGGCGGGGAATGACGAGAAGCCACCGTCGACCATCAGTCATATAATTGCGGCGGTAGAGAAGACCGTCTCGTAGGGCAAAGTGTGGTGCTTGACGGCGTAAAGCCCGAGAAGGCGCAGCAGCGTTAGGAGAAGCGGACACGATTTCGATAAGAGATGCGAGCCACGGGTCTTTTCGCTGCTCCGCAGGCATGTCAGCGATGGTTAGAGAGGAGAGGACGGGATCAGCCGCCGTAGAGCAAGCAGATTCGTTGGAGACGGGAGAACGAGATAGTGCATCGGCGTCCATGTGTTTACGGCCAGAGCGATATATAACGCGGATGTCAAATTCCTGTAGGCGGAGAGCCCATCGTACGAGGCGGCCGGACGGGTCTTTAAGAGAGGACAGCCAACATAACGCGTGGTGGTCCGTGACGACGTCAAACTGGCGACCGTAAAGGTAGGGTCGGAATTTTGTTAATGCCCACATAATTGCCAAACACTCCTTTTCTGTAACTGAGTAGTTGCGTTCAGCTTTAGAGAGGATACGACTCGCGTACGCGACGACGTATTCGTGAAAACCGTTTTTCCGTTGTGCCAAGACAGCTCCGAGGCCAACGCCACTCGCATCAGTATGGACCTCGGTGGGTGCTGTCGGGTCGTAGTGGCGAAGGATTGGTGGCGAAGTCAAAAGACGGCGCAATGCGTTGAACGCTTCGTCGCATTCGACCGACCACGCAGTTAAGTCACTGTTTCCTCCGAGTAGTTTCGTCAGGGGTGCAATTATCGAAGCAAAATTCTGCACGAAGCGCCGAAAATAGGAGCATAGACCTATGAAGCTTCGAAGTTGCTTGAGAGAAACCGGCTTAGGAAACTCCGCCACTGCGCGCAGCTTGGCCGGATCAGGGCGAACACCTTCCTTAGAGACGATGTGCCCCAAAATAGTCAACTCCCTGGCACCGAAGTGACACTTCTTGAGATTCAGCTGCAGGCCGGCGTCAGTAAGGCAAACCAAAACTTACCGCAAGCGCTCTAGGTGCGTAGCGAAGTCGGTGGAAAAGACAACAATATCGTCCAAGTAGCAGAGGCAGATGTGCCACTTGAACTTCCGCAAGATGTTATCCATCATCCTCTCGAATGTGGCGGGCGCATTGCACAGACCGAAGGGCATCACATTAAATTCATAGAGGCCATCCGGCGTCACAAATGCGGTCTTCTCTCTGTCACAGGCGGCCATTGGTACTTGCCAGTAACCTGAACGTAAATCAAGAGATGAAAAGTACTCGGCACCTTGGAGGCAATCAAGAGCGTCGTCTATACGCGGAAGAGGGTAATTGTCCTTGTGGGTAATTTTGTTGAGGCGCCGGTAATCAATACAAAAGCGAAACGAGCCATCTTTCTTTTTCACTAGCACCACTGGTGAGGACCAGGGGCTTTGTGATGGACGAATTACACCACGTTGTAGCATGTCCTCAACTTGTTCATTGATCACGCGACGCTCTGCCGCTGACACACGACAGGGGCGCTGTCGAAAAGGCGAGTTAGAGCCGGTCTGAATGTAATGCGCGACCGTTGAAGTGCGGCCGAGAGGTGTGTGGGCGGCGTCGAAAGCAAAGCGAAATGTCTGTAAAAGGGCCACGAGCTGAGTGCGGAAGGTGGAAGGAAGAGCGTCATCGATGGCGGTTCGGAAGAAGTCGTCTGGCAACGAATCAGGCGTCGGATCGGACTGCAGAGCATCAATGTAGTTACTGCGGTAGGTCTCGGAGGCATCCAGGTCAGAGAGAAGGTGGGCTGGTTGAATGGAACTGGGAGATTCCCCACGTAGCAGAGTAATCGGGCGTGGGGACGGATTGTAGATGAGTAGCTTCGTGAAGCCACCGTGAACATCGAGAACAGCAGATGGCAGCGGCAGGTGCTTGCGGTGGATGAAGGATGCAGACGGTGTAAATAAAACATTAACGTCTGACGCGGCAGGACACGAAAGAGGCACAAGGGCACAAACCTCTGGTGCTACGTCGACATCTTCAGCGATGGTCAGCTTTTGAGGACACACTGAACGGTTGTCGTCGGGCAGTGCGTCGCACAGTGCAGAAAATTCTACTTCAGCTCGGGCGCAATCGATCACGGCGTTATTTTTAGACAAGAAGTCCCATCCGAGGATCACGTCGTGAGAACAAGATGACAAAACTACGAACTCGACACTGTACAAAATACCTTCAATGACGACACGCGCTGTACATGCTGCTAAAGGTGCAATCCTCTCTTCACTGGCAGTGCGGAGCGACAAACCGTTAAATGACGTCGTAACTTTTCGTAATCGTCGGCAGAGTTGCTCATGAATCACTGACACTCCAGCACCCGTATCGACCAGCGCATATACGGACAGACCATCGATAGAAATCATTATAATGTTCGTGGGTGGAATATGAGGCCTCGAGCTTTTCGCAGAGTACGCAGTTCTTGCCTCAGGAACCGCGGAGCTTAGTTTCTCTCGTCAGCAGGTGGTGGTCGCCGGCGCATTGGTGACAGTGACCGGCGACGCGGAGAAGGAGAACGACGCGTTGTATATGAACGCTGTTCTGGGGCATACGCAGGCGGAGAGTGGGCAGAACGAAGCAGCGGTGGCGAGTAATCAGAAGACGCAGGCTCGGCCATGCGACGACGACATCGGCGGGCCACATGTCCAGCGAAACCACAGTAGTAGCAAATAGGACGATTGTCCGAAGTACGCCAAGGGTTGTAATAGCGCGCAGTGGGCGGATGAAGCGGGGCCGTTTGAGAAAGCGGTGCAGGGTGTAGAACAGGCTGCATGGGTTGTGACGGCTCAGGCGGTGGCCGCGCAGCCACAGCCGCGTAGGTCAAAGGGGCTGGAACAGCAGGTTGACTATACTGGACTGGTGCTTCGACGTATGTCAAAGGAGCAACAGAAGGAGCTTCAGGAAGCGTGGGGAGTGCTTCCGCAACTTGTTGGCGGATGACTTGCTGCAGCTTTGGCACTAAAGGAGTGGGAGCGTCAGGACGTTGGCGAACGAGGGATAGTTGACGGGCAACTTCTTCTCGAATGAACTGCTGTATTTGTGGCAGCAAGGTGGACTGGTCTGCTTCAGGTGTTAAAGCTGCAAGCGGCGCGGGGTTTGAGAGCGAAGAGCGAGTGATGTTACGGCGCTTGCGTAATTCATCAAAGTTGTGGCATGCGTTGATAACGTCGACAACGGTGGCTGGATTTTTAGCCAGAAGCATTTGGAACGCGTCATCATTAATGCCTTGCATAATGTGATCTATCTTGGTGCTCTCTGACATTGAAGCGTCCACGCGCTTGCAGAGGTCTACGACATCTTCAATATAGCTGGTAAAATTCTCACCAGGAAGCTGTGCACGGCCGCGCAGGCGTTGCTCAGCGCGCAATTTGCGCACTGCAGGCCGGCCGAAAATATCGGCAAACCTAGCTTTGAAAGTAGACCACGATGTGATATCGGCCTCGTGGTTGCGGAACCATAGGTTTGCAACGTCCGTTAGGTAGAAAATGACGTTATTGAGTTTTTGGTTGTCGTCCCAGTGGTTGTGAATACTGACCCGGTCATATGAGGCCAGCCAGTCTTCCACGTCATGGTCGCCGGTTGCGCTGAAGATTGGAGGATCACGCTGGCGCAAAGCTCCAGCGCAGAACACCGCGGATGAGGGGCCGGTAGGACTGGGGGTAGTAGCGTCGGTCATTGCTTGTGTCGGGAGTGTGCGGCTGCGGAGCTCCAGGGCGGCAGGAAATGCTCACCTCCACCAAGTGAAAAGGGGGTTTTTACTGTGCTTTAACAGGGATAATAGCCCTGTCGAAGTATCACGGCGAACCACAAAGGAACACAGCCAGTCTCAGTCTCCACAATTGTAGTTCACTACAGATGCAATAATTTGGGGGCCAAAGTTTTCACGAATGAATAAGACTACCGCTCTAAATCTCAATGCCACATGATAGGTGATCCAAGGCTAACAAAAAAGCGCGAATTCCAAACTCAAGAAAGCAATTATCTTAATGCATTTATATTCATAATTCCAAAACCTATGAACATCGATACATCACGCAGCGTCTTCCAAGCTATTTAGTCACTAAACAGCATAAACCTAGGTTGCATCCTTAAAAATAGTGTTCAGCGGCCATTTTGAGCTGAGCACACTCTTTGCGAGTATGTCGGTGAAGGTTGACTATCGGCGGCTGCATATGGTTTCCAGCGTATGCCCTAAGAATAACATTTACTAAACTTTTCTAGGCTCCTTTATTTGTCTCCTGACACCACGGAAATAGCACTTGGGAACTACTATGTGTTACGCCTGTACTGTGGCACCTACGGTTGTCTGACAGCGCTCAAGAAAAGCACAACATGCCTGTGAAAAAGTGCCTGCTGTGACTGAACAGCTAGAGCGCTTAAATTTTCGTGTTAACAATAGGAACCATTCTGTGAGTTTTATTTTTTGTAGATCGCAAAATGCAAAACCAACAACAACCAAAACGATATATTTAAGGACAAAATAATAATAAGCACTCTTCAATATCAAGAACAACGCACTATACACGCAAGCAGGTTGGTCTAAGACAGGTGTAGCTTGTACGACGTGCCTATACCAACACACGCAAAAAAAAAAGAAAAAAGGAAGTGAAATACTGACACCGATGAAACAGGGAGTAAAGAAAAACATGTGCGGCCTTAAGCATGGCTAGAACCTTTCGAGAGGAGCGAAGGCTTTGTTAAACATGGTTGTGTGTGGGTTAGCGAGGTTTCACATGGTTTGACGGTTTTAATTAGAGGGACACTCAAGGGCTTCGTCTTGAGAGTAGACGCAATAGCCCCTGTGACCCCGCTAATTCATCTCGCGATTTTTTATATTTTTATTTGCGTTAGTTTTGGGGCAAGCAAGGCGCAAAATCTGTCTCAATTTGCTGTGACACATATGCCAAAATAATAAATGGCGCACAGCATCTGCAGGGGGTTCAAAATTGGCCTGGAGGCTTCGGTTTACAGCCGAGCGACTAGTACCTGCAACCGGTTCTTCCATAATTCTGCGAAGCACCGCGCAGCTTCTATGCTTATATCGGGTGAACGGCGAGTCTCGCGGTTAGGCGCACATGTCGAGCGAGTGAGTCACGCGGTTAGGCGCATGTTTTCATGGTCACTGGTGAGGAACGATATCCATGCGAGAAGTGGATCTTAAACTTCAAAAATACCAGGAAGTGGCGAAGAACGTGATAACTTTGGATTATTCTGCTCAAAGCAATAAAAAAAATTTTCAATACTAAATATGACATTGATGAAAATGTTTCAGGTGTTAGTTCCCACAAAAGTTGTTTAATAATTCTTGCTATGTGTTTTTTGAAGTCGCTTAAAAGAGTTCTTTCGGAGACCTATTAAAAATGTCCAGCACATATACACAGCGTCTGGCAATGCCATATCTTGTGGTCGAGCGCGGAACTACATAACCAGAGTGTTTCCTAAGTCCCCTTGTTGCGATATTTTCAGGTTCGTACGAGAAATTCCAGAAATGTTTGGCAGCGACAGTTTCTATGAATAAGGATTGAAAATATTGTCGGTACAGTTCGGGATGATATTTGCAGACTTTATTATTGGAATATTGTAGACAACATTTTTAGGAATGATCTCTGATAGTGCTTTCGACCCTGCTCGCCGAACGATCTAAACAGAAGCCAAAGACAGTAATGCCGTACCTCAACACGCTACTACCAAAAACATGGACAATCAATTGTCTTTACTGACAGGGATACAAAACTCTTGGCAATAAGCAACAACCAAGCCACTGATATCAGTTCTGAACTGACAAACGATGACTATGCCAAGATAGGTCACTACAGAAAAATACCCGAATATATTTAATGCCTTCTATGTATGGATTAGGAGCACATTTATATGAATCACGTTCTGGTTCAGATGAGTAAAAGGGCATGTCAGTTGCAGTATTTGTGAGTGGCGATCAAAAAAAGGTATTTTTCTTGGCATTTACATAAAGTTCATTGTTTGTAAACCAATGCATTGAATTCTTCGTGTTATTTTCCAACAACTCAGTAGCTATTTTTAAGGAGGATGTTTGCCAGTAGCACAGTGTGGTTAGAATTATGAAACACTGAATATTTGTTAGTTGTAAAATGGAAGACATTAACAAAAATATTAAACAGTTTAGGCGATAAGATTTGCCCCTGAAGAACACCCACACACTCGGTGACAGCATAGAATTAAAAACTCATTTTCTTATCTGTAGCAACTACTTTACTACATAGTTTTCGACAATGTTGTAAAAAGCGTCAAGAAATACAAAAAAATGCAGTTTGCTCAACAAGATTTGATGGTTCAGGTGTCAAACGCATTTGATACCTCTAAAAAAAAAACGCAAACGCTAAAAGATTCTGATCGAAAGCCGTAAACAGGTGGTTGAAAAATCCTCAATCAGTGCAACTGTACAAAGCCCAGAAACGAAGCCAAACTAGCCATCAGTCAAAACCAAAATTTTGTTTGTTTAAGAAAACCATAGCGTAAAAAGTAATTCTTCTAATACTGAGCAAGTACTTGAGAAGCAGAAATTGGTCTGTAGTTTTCATTCCTATCTTTTTTCTCTGGCTTATGTAGAGGTAAAATAACTGCAGTTTTTACGCAATCCCGGATTCCACCACCTTGCACGAAGCCATTCAGTATATGAAGGGTAAAATCTGATAGAGCATTGAAATTCTTTCGGTCGATGTGTGTATTCTATCATATCGGAGGGATTGTCCGGTCGAAAGCTGAAAGCAATTCCGTACAGTTGATACTTTGAAATTCCCGGCAGATACGCTGACGCGGATATAGACTGCGATAACGTGAACCGAGGGTTTAAGGAAGGACATGCCTTTGAGACGCTATGTGAAGTGACTGTTGAAGGCATCTGCCACAGCCGCGGGAGGTTGTGAAAAAGAGTCGAAAAACGACCGTTTACTGCAATACACTCCTTCAAGATAATTTTCCATGATGATGTTTGCCAGTATTATCTAACGTCTGTTGGAAGTTATTAGAAAAGTGACGCCATTTGGCGTCATGCAGGAGGGCCATAACTTTGTTCCTTGCCGACTTGTATTCCAATCACAGTGCTTGGTTTCTCGGACTTTTTCTGCAGCGTTTTCCCGATATATCTCAATACGAGATCGCAGTAAACATTTCTGTGCTCATATAGTTGTGACCCCTTGTGATCTGTTCAGTAACCAACCGAGTGCAAAGTAGTTCTAGTTTCGTAGTCGCATACATTACCTTTCATACACTTTGCCCCGCGAATGCTCATTTGTGCTCCGCCGGGGTGAAGCAGTGGTTACGGCGCTCGACTACTGTTGCCAAGGACGCGGGATCGAATCCTGTCTTCGGCGGCCGCTTTTCGCTGGAGGCGAAAAGCAATGAGCCCGTGTGCTGTCCGATGTCTGTGCGCGTTAAGGAACCCCAGGTGGTCGAATTTTCGGGATCCCTCCACTACGGCGTCTCTCATAGTATGAGTTACTTTGGGACTTTCAACCTCACAAACCAAGTAAACCAACCAATCCTCATTAGTTAAGACAATGAAATGACGTGATATGATTGTCGAGCTTAGACTGGCTATAAGGACAAGACATTTGCTTTTTTTCATATGAAAGTCCGGCAGACGACGTTCCTGCCGCATCAGGTCTGCTGTCGAAGTTAACACAGATCTGCACTCTGAGTTAACGCTGTTGATTTAAAGTAGATATATAAGGAGGAGAACGGAAGACAGGGATGCTAACCAGAAAAAACATTAGGCTGGCTGCCCAAAAACGGGGAGAAGGGAAAAAGTTTGCGCAGCAGATTGTTAGCATTTCTTTGCCGAGTAAAAGAGCAACTACTGGAAATTGTTAAACCATATCGTAGTATGTTAACGCTTAAAGACTGAAACACACTGTAGCGCGTTTTCACAGCTGTTCCTACTTACAGTTGCTTTCAGAGCATCCAGTTATTATTATTTTCTGCTTGTCTGTAAAACACCTGCCTACCATACGCGACGTTTCTGGAAAGCTTGCTCAGAAGTATATTTCCCCTTTTTTTGCTGAGTAACACAACTGCCCTAAATTGTTAAACCATATCGTAGTATGGTTCCGTGAAAAGACTGAAACACATTTTAACGCATTTTCTCGGTTTTACCCTGTCGTAACTTGTACAAGTATGCCGGAAGTTGCCTTGAAACCTCTTACAAATGTATATGATATGCTCATCCCAGGTAACGAATTCGTCTATGCGCAAACCCAAATATTCGACACAGTGGGTGTAAGTAACTGGAGCACAACACCAATCGTCACAGCACAATTAATGGCGCGATAATTCACCATCAACTTTAACGGGCTTATAATGACTTTTAACGCACATGAATTTTGTCATGTAACAATCAACGAATGTCATTTTTAGATATTCACTTTATTATTTTCTATCTACATCCTTTCTCATCACGGATAACGCATAGTCATAAGATGTATAGGTAAATATCAGATCTGTATTGTTAGCGTACTGAAAAAGCTTTTATGAAATATATAAGTGTTCACGTTATTTACATAAATATTGAAAAACGACGACCGAATGTTGAGTCTTGTCAAACTCCATACTCTAATAATGCTTTGTTGTTAATTCTACATCCTATTTTAGTACGTGGAACCTCCCGTTAAGGTAGCCTTCGAAGAATGCAACAATCTGATCACTAAGTGTCATTAAGTTTAATTTTTAAATTAACCTCCTAGGGACAAGGCGGGAAATATCATCACAAATATAGATAAGATAATCAAAGTAGCCGAGAAGTTCTATACTGATCTCTACAGCAACCAAAGAAGTCACGACATTGATGAGATTGGCGGTAGGGAAATGCATTCAGACGTTCCGCCAGTGACGAAGGACGAAGTTACAAAACATTAGAAACTATGAAAAGAGGGAAAGCAACTAGAGAGGATCAGGTAACTATAGATTTGTTGAAAAAAAGGGGGGGGGGGGGGATATCATGCTAGAAAAACTGGCCCCCGTGTATACGCAGTGCCTGGTGTCATCGACCGTACTGGAACCACGGAAGAACGCAAACATTATCTTAATTCATAAGAAAGGGGACGCTAAGGACTTGAAAAATTACAGACCAATCAGCTTACTGTCTATTACGTATAAGGTATTTACCAAAGTAATTGCTAATAGAATCAGGACAAGTTTAGACTGCAATCAGCAAAGGATCAAGCAGGTTTTTAGAAACGATGCTCTAATATCGATCATATCCATGCCATCAACCAGGTGATAGAAAAATGCTCAGAATATAACTAGCTCTTATAGATAGCATTCATTGATTACGAAAAAGCATCGACTCAGTAGAAACGTCGGCGGTCATACAGGAATTGTGAAATCAGGGTGTAGACGAGCCGTACATGAAGGTGCTGGAAGATATATATATAGTGGCTGCACAGCAACCATAGCTCTGCATAAAGAAAGTAACAAAATTTCCATAAAGAAAGGTGTTAGGCAAGGTGATACAATCTCCCCAGTACTATTCACAGCTTGCTTAGAGGAAGTATTTAGAGACTTGGGATCGGAGCAGTTAGGGATAAGGGTATATGGAGAATACCTCAGTAATCTGCGATTTGTTGATGACATTGCCTTGCTAAGTAACTCGGGGGATGAACTGCAAATAATTATTGATGACCTAGACAGGAAAAGTAGAAAGGTAGGCTTGAATATCAATGTGCAGAAGACTAAGGTAATATTTAACAGCCTCGGGAACTAACAGCCGTTTACGTTACGTAGCCAAGTACTGGAAGTAGTAGGCGAATATGTCTACTTATGGAAGGTAGTGACCGCAGATCCGGACCATGAAAGGAAAATAACAAGGAACTAAGACTGGGATGGAGTGGATTTGGTAAGTACTCCCATATTATGAGCTTACCGGGATCGCTTAAAAAGAAAATATACGGAAGTTGCATCTTACCTGTACTTAACCATGGGGCTGAAACGTGGAGTCTAACAAAGAGGTTAAGTTGAGGACAACGCAGAGGGCTATAGAAAGCAAAATGGTAGGGATGACGTCAACAGATAGGAAACGTGCAGAGTGGGTCAGAGAAATAACTCAAGTCACTGACATTCTAGTGGAAATCAAGAAGAAATGGGCATGGGCAGGACATGTAGCGCGAAGAAAGGATAACCGATGAGCGCTTAGGGCAACAAACTGGATTCCAAGCGAAGGAAAGCGTAGCAGGGGGCGGCAGAAAGTTAGGTGGGCGGATGAGGTTAAGAAGTTGGCAGGGGTCAAGTGGATGCAGCTAGCGCCGGACCGGGTTAATTGGAGGAATATGGAAGAAGCCTTCGCACTGCAGTGGGTATAGTCAAGCTAAGGATGATGATGATGATGAAAAGTGCCAAAAGCCTTATCGTGTCCAGGAACAATTCTGGAGTTATTTAATTTTCATCCAGAGCTGCACAAATGGAATGATTGAAATCTTCTAACAATGATACATTACTTTGATGTTTTCGTTTTATACATTCATAATAAACTCATACTGAATATCTGCACTGAGAATAACAGGTGTTTGTCAAAGAAAGTCATCATAATACTATTCAAATATTTTTAGATTATGTGCATTATTACAGAAAATGTGGTTATTGGTTATATAGTTGCTTATTTCGTTGATTTTCTTCCTGTGTATACACAGGTCTAACAAATAAAATTTTCAGCCCTTCGGGAATTTCGGTTGCAATTAATATGCCATTTGAAATGCGTAACAGCGCGTTAGTAAGTTTTTGATAATAAATCACATTACGTTGCCTTGGTTTATCGTATCCATCTGGTCTGTTGAATGGGGTTGAGTATATAACACCAATAAAATCCAGAGGGGCCATTTCTGGTAAGTACGCAGAACTAAAATTCAAATTTTCAGGGTGCATTTTCTGTCTCAGTAATGCAGGTACAGTTAAAAAAATAATGATTGAAATTTTAAAAAATTTCCATCGAGCCATAAGATTACCAAACACTTTTATGAGCATTCTGTGTACCTTGCGGTCTGCACTGCGCCCCGTCGGATGGTTCAAAAATTTTCAAGTGTTTTGGAATCCCCTTTTATATGGCCTAATCCTTTAGAAAAATATTCAATTTCGGTGATGTATGTTTTGCTGTAACCTGATAGCGTAGAGCGCGAGACTCTTTCCTGAGAGGGTAGTCGTAATTTGTGCACCATTTATAAACCTTTCATTTAAAAAAAGCGAAACTCAAAACTCTTCTTGATTCATTTGTTCTTATCTCTTTATGCATTACTCTTATGCACGTTGTTGAACATTTGTAAATTTGTTGACGAC
The DNA here is from genome assembly GCF_055883805.1 of Amblyomma maculatum. NCBI lineage: Eukaryota > Metazoa > Arthropoda > Arachnida > Ixodida > Ixodidae > Amblyomma > Amblyomma maculatum. The sequence goes on along the minus strand of NC_139350.1, from coordinate 139,666,451 downwards.
CACCTTATATAGTTCTATATAATCATCAGCTGACATTGAATTTGAATCGCGGTCCTGAATGATATTATTGACCTGTTTGTTGACAAACATTTCCATTTTGCACATATCGGCACGAACCTCCATCTATGGCATCGTTAAATAGCACTAGAGTGACGTAGAAATGATTCGCTAAATTGTACTCAGAATACCGGATAATAGTGTTAATGTATTACTTTCAAAACCCGGCATGATCAATGCACAACCCTGTAACTTTTTTTGATAAATTTTTTCGCGCGTAACCCCAATAATAACGTGTTGTAAATTGTACTTGGCTAAAGAATCCAGGTAGTCGCACATTCTTATTCCAGCACAGGGCATCTATGTTGAAATCGCCTGCTGGTATTAAATCGCTTGTATGGTTAAGTTCTCCAAGCTCGTCAAATTGTAATCAGGACCGCCAAACCCCTGTAATTATGCGTGTTTAGTGCACCATTGAACGCATCGCCGGTGGTGGCCATCAATTAAGCAAAACGGATAGACGACTTAATATAATTCTGTGTGTACGCAAAGTACGCTCCTCATAAAACGACTGAGATGGTACAATAGAATGTTAAGCTAGTTGGTCTCCAGACATGAAACACACAGTCGAATAGACGACAAGTCTGTAACCAATCTTGTGGTGCACTGCGACGACTGTAGCTTATGCAAGAAAGAAAAGTGTCCATCAGATCTTAATAACATAGAGGTTTTTAGAAAGAATGAGGATAAGTTGACAAGAGAGATTTTGGAAGCCTGCGCGATAACTGTGGTTGGTGAGGAGTATGTTATTACGCCTTCCGTTCTCTTATTGACGGTGTATTCCTAGATCACTGCGAGCACAGTGAAGTACGAAGGGAAGTGTACATAGAAGTTGTTTCATCATGACAAGACTCTGATGAACGCTACAAACTTTGAGCGACCTCAGTACTTAATAAACCATTTATTTAAATTCAAATAAGAAACTGCATTTCACATAGCAATCCGCTTGTAACAGCCACAAAAGCACATTCAGCAAATGCTGGTAATGTGTATTAATGCGACGCAGCTATATACCGAAATGCTCAGCAATAGGAACGGGAGCAACGGGAATGGGAATCTCGTCCTGAAAGCAGCAAAACCCCTTTCTTCGTAGTGAAATTACAAAGACAAGAAGCGAAACACTGGCCGTTGTTATGACCGTGCATTGTCCGCACTTGCGCGCTCTATTGTTCGCCTGTGGGCATGGATATGTGCTGTGGATATGTGCTGTTGGTGCAAGGACGCTAAGTGAGCCTGTTTCCATGAATCCTTTTGTGTGAGCCTCTTTTGCTTTGTCGAGACCCTGCAAATGCCAAATTGGCCCTGTCAAGGGAACGTCAAGAAAAATACGAAGAAATGTCGCCCTGTGGGAAATAGCCGGATGTGCTTTTGTTCAGTTGTTCACCCTTCCCGTCGAGAAGCGCTATTATCCAGTGAGGAATGCCTATTGTCCAAAGGAGACGACAGAGTGACACGTCCGCTGACGTACAGGATAAGCAAGAACCATGACGAATACGGCCATTAGAGGAATTCCCGGGAATGCAGGAAAGATTTGCAATTGCCGGAAAGGGACAATGCTGGGAGCAGTATGTGGCGCGCACGTGCACTTGGGTTTATGAGAAGGAAATCCACTTGCCGGAACCACGATATCGGATCTTTGCAGAAGAATAGAAATGTACCTCCTCGCCGTTCCCAAGCTCTACCCGCCAACAAGTGACCACGCCCAACGAAACAATACCGGACCAGTCAGTGCATCAGACCATCAGTGCAGTGATGTGTTCGATTGGATGCCGATATCTGAGGCGCGTGCCCTGGAACTGGTTGGTCAGAGTCTTCAGAGAGGGGTGGACATAGGGTTTTTAAGGACGTTGCAGAGCACGAAATGACGTTATGAGCCCTGGGTAAACGGCTCATCCAGACGCTTCTCGCTATGAACTCTTAACGCTTGCCATTTTGCTGATATACCCTTCTTTTTTATGTAAATACGTTTTCTCAAAGTGCCATTAAACCTGCTTGTATATATTTTACCAACTTCGAAGATTCAATCCTTCATCAACCCGCAGTCTCTGCACGCTACCAAGTGAAGGCCGGGTCGACTTAGTCCCAGCGTCACGACACCGTCCAGATTTGCTTCCACAGAATACGTCGCCTCGCCACTTGTCGCGACGTCTCGGGAGGCAAACCGCTGACCTGCTGTAGTGTCGTCGAACCTCCCGAGACGCAGCAGCGAGTAGTTTTCAGTGTGTCCATCGCAGGCTCCACTTCGATAACACTACGAACTTCCCCGTGAACAACACAACAAAACGCGAAAATGTGTGACACAGACAACCAGCGTTGTACGCATAAAATCGCTGAAAAGCGGCACGACGACAAAGCAGAAGCAACGCTGCTTCATCCTGCACGCAAAACTTTTGGAAAGGTTTCCGCATGGAGCTTGTGCAAGAGAAGGCACTGACAACCAGTCACAACGGGAAGCAAATATGGCCCCTTTTAAGTACAGCTAAATTGAAATTATTTATGCGTAAGATAATAAAACTTTAAGCACGTACGTGCTATTGAGAAAACATTAGAGTCCCCATTCCTAGGAACACACAATAGGGTCTGGCGTCTGTGAATGAAATCCCTGATTTCAAAAAAACGGTAACCTGTTCTCCGGATGTCGCACAGTTCACTGACCAATGAGCACATGACCCCATGACATGACCTTCATATATCATCAGTCTTTTGACCAATCGAAGGATTTCGTAGCGGAGTTGTTAAATGCTCCGGCAGCTCTCATGAAAAGAAAAGCTAAGCTTTAGCAGGGACGTCATAAAGTCGTTTGCGACGAGAGTTGACAAAACCTATTATACCTGTTCACAGAAAACTTGAGACCTTTATTTCACTCCTGAACGTCTAGGGGATCATCTCAAGCGTAATCATACTACTACCATTGGTTACGAAATGTCGAAAGAAAACGTTAAAGCTGGGAGAAATCAAACTTTTTGGGGCTTGTTTTCCTCAGTTACAGCCTTGTACGCTTTCGCTTTTCACCAAAAAATGCAGCATTGCTACAGCGTAAGCTCCAAATCCTTTTCTTCATGGTGACATCAATATGGTACGGGGCGCTCCGTCGTCGGGAGACCGCTGAACGCGCCCGCCAGGATGCGCTTGCCACTTAAAATTAAATTAAAAAAAGTCAGTCTTCACCAAGATTCTAACCACTATCCATCCGATTACCAGCCGATCGCGCTAACCACTACTATATGCCTGTTTTTTTTTTCTTTGTTGCCTGTCTTTGACATACAATATTTCACAAAAAGAAACCCAGGCCACAAATGAAGAGGACATGGCTATGTGCGTACATGTAGGGACATCACGATCAGCCAGTGTTGGCCTGGCTTGGTGACATTAAAACTCCCGCAACGTTTCTATGCGTTATCTGGTCGGTGTAAAGCTGATAAAACTGCACAGTGGTCTCTTTGATATCGTTTTTTCGGATACCTTATACAGGGCATCATACAGTGCAGGCCCAGGCAGAGACGTCTTAAAAACAGTTGAAAATGTAGGCGCCGCCAGGAGCTAGGACCTTTTGCTTTAAAATTTTAAATTGCGTACGGCCACGTTACCAGTAAAGAAGTTTTTTTGAGGGAAGCGATCTTTATACGGTTGGAAACGGATTGTTTAATCCGAAAGAAGCCAGGCGCAATAGACCATATTTTTTGCATGGGAGGGAAGGGGTTTAATTTTGGGATCTATTGCAACGGAAAATAAAAAAAAAAGATTTACTGTAGACTCGTATGGCGTTCGATATTTAATCATGAATAATGACGATGGGGTGCCATTTGTTGTAATTATGCTTTTGGGCCTCCGCTCTATATGGTGGTCTAGAATGGCAGGCACTATGACAGGCATGCAAGACTTGCTTGAATTTATTTTCGGGAGAGAATGCATTGCTTTATTACCGAAGAAAAAAAAATTGCCGACGATTACGTTACTTCCTAATGCGAAATTTGAGCGCAGCTCATCAGCTGTTTCACCTTTTCGGTAGATTGAGACAAAGATTTCGAGCAAGACACGTATGTACAGTTACAGACGTCTTATTTTTTCGGACGTATTCCTTCAAAAAACACTCCACTAACAGTTCTTGACTGTCATGAAGGAAGCTTTGTGGTAGGAGAAATGAAAAGAGCTAATTAAGTTATCGGGAGGTTGCGAGAGGCAGCGCGTGGACCCATAGGAACGCTGCGTGACGAACAGATAGCAGCGACTGACTGGTGCCGCTGACGCTGCTAGCGAGTGAAGAGAACGTGACTCTGCGTATCGGGTCGAGATGCACATACCGTGATCCGCTGATAGCGAGCCGGCGTTTCGGCAACTGGAAAGCACCTTCGCCGCCGTGCAGGAAGAGGGGGGAAGGAGGGGGGGCGGAGTGCGCGCGCAGCAATCCGATAACAAGAACGGTCACCACCACGGAGGAAGCGGGAGGGGGGAGGGGGAGGAGCGCGCGCTGACCGAGCTGCGGAGCTGGTTACAGGAACAATGCCGGCGCCGCCGACACCAGCGCCAAAGACGACGCGAAACGCAGGAACGGGCGCCAAAGAGCTGCGCTCTAAAAGCGGCTGCAGAATATTCCGACTCTCTCTAAAGCGTATAGCCTTAATATAGTGGTCGTTAATACACGCCTGACTCATGAGAAACCGATGGCAATTCTCCGTGTCTAGTGTGAGAATGATAGTAGCGACGAAAATGAGGGTGAATTTAGGGATACTGATATTGGTTTTAGTAGCAAGAATGGTAGTGCATTCAGCTGAAAATATCGATAGTAGCGCTAACGATAACGATGATAAATTATAGACATGAAAATGACGAAGCAGGTAGGCAAAATGGTCCCGTAAAGGGGTGTTCTCCATTTTTACTCTTACGTAGCATAAGGGCAGGTTTGTAATTTTTTTTTCAGTTATCGTGCCGTAAATATATATATATATATATATATATTTATTTATTTATTTATTTATTTATTTAAAGGAGCGAACAGTCTACAAGTGCAAGGCAAACATTTATTTAATGATTATACGGTTGGCATCTACAATAATTTGTCTTATGGTGATTATTAGAATAAAGCGCATAAATGCAAAGCGGAAGGAAAAACAACACGCCGATGGGTATGTGTATATATATATATATATATATATATATATATATATATATATATATATATATATATATATATATATATATATATATATATATATTGTGAAAGAAGGCTAGGTTGAGACTGCAAGGTCGTGACGGCAAGGCCAGCGATGCCTTGTCTAGCGTTTTAATCCGATGACAAAACCCAGGCGCGTGCCGGAGCCGGCGCCGCGGGACGATGATGATGGTATGTACAAATGAAAGAGGAAGATCATGGCATGTACAAATTAAAGAACATCCACGGAAGGCTCACACAATCTGCCCGGGGGGTCGGAAGCGGCCAGCCTGGCCGCTCCTAACTAAGTGATGCATCGCGGCGCACAAACGGTTTCAGGCGAGAGACATGAACAATTTCAGTTCCACGGTGGCGTCGATCAGCTGGGGGATCAACAGGCGTCACTTTGTAGTTCACTGGGGAAGTTTGGCTTATGATCTCATAGGGACCTACGTAGCGGTGGTGGAATTTGTCACTAAGGCCAGAGATGCGAAATGGTGTGTAAAGCAGTACTTCGTCACCAGGACGAAAAGAGACCACTCGATGTGTAGAATCATAGCGTGTCTTGCGGACTTCCTGGCACGCTGCCGTGTTGAGTCGGGCAAGCTGACGGCATCTGGCCACACGAGATAAAAAATGGGTAGTTACTGATGTGGAGTAGTCGGGCGTAGAGAACAAGGAAGCGTCAAAAATTGTAGTGGGAGGACGGCCATAAACAAGGAAAAATGGAGAGTAACCGGTAGTTCGCTGTACTGCTGTATTATAGGCGAATGTGACGAATGGTAGAATAGTGTCCCAATTTCGATGATCTGGTGTGATGTACATTGATATCATGTCCGACAAGGTGCGATGAAAGCGCTCAGTCAGACCGTTAGTCTGGGGATGGTAGCTTGAGGTTGTCTTATGAAGCGTGGATGAGGCGTGAAGAACTTCGGCAACGACTTTCGATAAGAAGGCTGTACCGCGGTCACTTAGGAGCACCCGAGGAGCGCCATGTCGTAATACAATTGATCGCAAAAAGAAATTTGCTACTTCTTCAGCGGAACCAGTCGGTACAGGTGCTGTTTCAGCGTAACGTGTGAGGTGGTCGACAGCTGTTATAATCCAATGGTTACCCCCATAGGAGAGAGGTAGGGGACCATATAAGTCGATGCCGACTACGTCGAATGGCGTGGTGGGACAAGGAAGAGGTTGTAGAAGGCCAGCGGGCGAAGATGTCAGCCGTTTGCGACGTTGGCACAGAGGGCAGGATGCGACGTATTTGGCAACGGTGGAAGATAAGCCAGGCCAAAAGAATCGTTTTCTCACGCGGTCGTAGGTTTTGTCAAAACCAAGGTGACCTGCAGTAGCGTCATCGTGGAGAGCCGCCAGTATACGTGGGCGAAGCACACGCGGCGCGACTGGGATCCAGCGACTTCCATCAGGGCAATACACGTAGCGGAGTAGGATGCCATCTTCTAGCTTGAAATTGCGAAGCTGTCGGCGAAGCCTAGCATTGGGCGGGTCCGAAGCGCCGATAAGGCGGTCGATGATAGGACGGCAGTAGGCATCGGCTAATTGCTGTGAGCGGAGAGCGTGCTTGTTCTCAGAGTCGTCAAAACAAACGGTTGTGATATACGTCGGGCAAAGAGATGGTCGGCTCTGGTCAGAGGTGGAAATGAATTGTGAAGAAAAGCAGCAAGCGGATTCCGAAAGGGGACAGCGAGAGAGAGCGTCGGCGTCTTGGTGTTGGCGACCAGATTTATAAGTGACGTCGAAATTGTATTCTTGCAGGCGTAGAATCCAGCGGCCAAGTCGGCCTGTCAAATTTTTCAGTGAAGACAACCAGCAAAGAGCATGGTGGTCGGTCACAACTGTGAAGTGCCGACCGTATAGGTAAGGGCGAAATTTTTGGACAGCCCAGACGACAGCAAGACACTCCTGCTCGGTAATGGTGTAGTTTTTCTCAGCTGGAGTGGATGGCATGTACAAATTAAAGAACATCCACGGAAGGCTCACACAATCGTATATATATATATATATATATATATATATATATATATATATATATATATATATATAGATAAACTTAAAGTAGGTATACATTCTAAAACAGCGCAAAAGAACAGGGACGAGAGAACAAAACGTACAACACGAGCGCTGACTTACAACTGATTTATTGAACATAAGTGAGCAATATATAAGAAAAAACTGGGTGATAAAACCAGAAGTAGTCGACGTCAAACACGGTGTAGGGGGCCGTAAAAGCGATAAGAGCGTGGTAGGTTGATGAGGGTAAAAGACGATATAATCTAAAAATACACAGGTGTATTTATTGGTTTTTAACATAATAACCAATAAATACACCTGTGTCAGTGCTCCGTCTGTGCTTCTGTCCGACAAAGAAATAAGGTTTCTATCTGCAGAACTTTGATCGCCATCGTTTAACTCGCCGTTAAAGTTTAAGCAGTTTTTAGCAGTAACCTGTCAATTTTATGCATTCCACTCCTTTTGTATATTTTATCAATTTTATCATGTTTCGATGCTTCGCTTTTATCGTTTTTATGGCTCTTTACACCTTGTCACATTAACTGCTTCCCATCTTTCGTATGTATCTGTTCACTTCAATCATCTCTTTTTAGATTATATCGTCTTTTACCCTCATCAACCTACCACGCTCTTATCGCTTTTACGGCCCCCTACACCGTGTTTGACGTCGACTACTTCTGGTTTTATCACCCAGTTTTTTCTTATATATTGCTCACTTATGTTCAATAAATCAGTTGTAAGTCAGCGCTCGTGTTGTAGGTTTTGTTTTCTCGTCCCTGTTCTTTTGCGCTGTTTTAGAATGTATAAATACCAACTCGCCCAGGCTTCTATTTTAAAGTAGGTGACACATGGTGGAAAAAAGAATAGTTTATTCCGACGTTTCGGCCGGGGTCCGGCCGGAACGTCGGAATAAACTATTCTTTTTTCCACCATGTGTCACCTACTTTAAGTTTGTGCCCTACCGGACCCATTCGAGCTTCAACCCGCTCCTTATATATATATATATATATATATATATATATATATATATATATATATATATATATATATATATATATCATACCATTAGGGTAGAGCATCGCCTATAGTATATATATATATATATATATATATATATATATATATATATATATATATATATATATATATATATTTAAGGAGCGAACAGTCTACAAGTGCAAGGCAAACATTTTTTTAATGTTTATACTGTTGACATTTACAAGAATTTTTCTTATGGTGATTATTAGAATAAAGTGCATCACATGCAAAGCGGAAGGAAAAATGCGCTGATGGCTATATATATATATATATATATATATATATATATATATATATATAGCGCCATACCCTTATGGTAGAGCATCGCTTCGCCTTCGGGTATTCGGGAGGTTCTAGGTTCGATTCCTGGTGCCGCAGGGCACCCACCGGTTTTCTGTGAGTACAAGATTTTCCCCGGCCTGGTTCTGGGCTCTCGTGGGCTGAAATGCTTGGGAATGAGGCCATTTACAAAAAAAACCTTTGGGTTTTGGGTACGTCCAAAGAATCCGTGTTACCTAAGCATTGCCCTTGTGGTACTGCCTCCGTCTCGCAATCGGGAGGTACCAGGTTCGATGCCTGGTGACGCCAGGTACGTACCACCGGTTTCTATTGAGTGCAAGATTTTAAACGGCCTAAGGCTCTGCTCTTCTGGGGTGAAATGCTTGAGAAAGGGGGGATTCACCAAAAACCTTTGGGAAAGTCCGAGGAACTTCTTATCGGAGCGTTGGCCTTGTGGTCGAGCATTTGCCTCGTAATCGGGAGATATCAGGTTCGATTCCTGCTGCCGTCAGTCAGCCTCTGGTTTCCAGTGAGTACAGGATTTTTTCCGGCCTGCTGCTAGGCTCTTCTGGGGTGAAACGCTTGGGAAGGGGGTCATTGATCAAAAACCTTTGGGCTTTGGGCAAGTCCAAAGAATAGCTTTTTACCGAAGCGTTGGCCTTGTAGTAGCGCACTCGCCTCGCAATCGGTAGGTACCAGATTCGATTGCTGGTGCCGCCAGGTACCCACCGGTTTCCAATGAGTGGAAGATTTCTCCGGGGGTGGTGTTCGCCTTTGCTGGGCTGAAATGCTTTCGTAAGGAGTCATGGACCAAAACGCCATAAAAAAGGGCCGCGTAATGGACTTCTGTCGCACGAGGCGGGATTACTGTTGGCCGATGGCGGAGCGAATCGCTGGCCCATTGGGGCAACGTTGCGTCGATGTGCCAGTGGTTCGTCTCAGAATAGGAATATCGAGTGGTGAGTACGTCTGGCATAGCAGTATGAGGAAGCGGCTATTGGATTGTTCGCTCCTGTTCGGCGTGATGCTTTCAGTGTGCTGTTCTGGCTTCACTTTGTTTTTATATTGCTCAGAATGTGTTTTCATAAGTTCCGAATCACCTTTTTGAAACATCGGTTTTCTCATAATAGACATCGAATAGTGGAGTGCTTCTTATGACCTCTCATCTAGTGCACACACGAAATAAGTGTAGAGGGATAACAGACGAACAATAATGCGCGGGTCTATCGGCAGAAAGGCTACGAAACACTTAGGGCCTCCTGCATGTATCACGATGAACGCTCGCTCGTGCAGCGACGCCCGATTAACTCGTTTTCTAGTGTGCTGTATGCCGCCACGCGGCCGGTATTGAGTGAGGCCAATCTAAGCGTATCCTTTCTACTTCTTTGACAACGCCCCCTGCACTCCTCCTTTGAGGGCCCCTACTTCCCTTCTGTGGCAACACCCACTGAGCTAGGTCGCATGATGTAGTGAGGTTATTAGGTACATGTGCCGATTAAAATTCCTATCAAGGGCTAGACTAGCAGATTACAGCCGATTATTGGCAGCTAACCTATGTGACGCCACCAAGAATGTTGCACGAAGGAGGGTTGCGTCCCAACGTTGATGAGGAGAAATCTAGCACTACATGTCGACCTGTTAGTGACGCCTTAGAAGCAAATTGCCCACCAAATGTCAACAAAATGGGGAAGGGTCCTGCCAGAGGAGCATCTTTTGTGCATGCAGTTGTCCCACTCGCCGCTTCGGTGGTTTTACAACGGCTGGAGTTATGGGAGCTATGACATATGTGATGCGAACTAGCCATGGTAGATAAAGAGCAAGCAAAAAGGTTGGACGGGATGTCATGTTTTTATTATGACATATTACGACACTTCGTTATATCTGGTAATTTTCATTACAGTATCGGGTATTTAAGAAAATTTTTTTGGTGTACATGATTTTCGACTCAAGAATACGGTTCAACGACGCAGTTACAGCTTTCGCTTTAACAAATTGTTCCTGCAGCAGTGTTCTACCGCTACTGGAATCACGTCCAGTTAGAAAGCGGAAGAAAAAAACGCAGCCTGTTTTGTATGCAGAAGCACACCTCGGTTCTTAATGTGAGGCTGCTATGACGACCCACAGTAAACGACAGATGCACCTCTCTTTTGTTTTCGGAGTATAGTATGCAAACACTGCAAAAGCAATGGTCGTCACAGTGAGGCAGAAAATAACATACGCTGCTTTGCGGTTCAGTACCACTTTGACACGCCGGTTATGAAGCTGTCCAACGGCGGTTTCATAGGTTAGTGCGCGCCTGAGCCCATCATTCATAGCTGCCGTAGCGCCCCGTGATATGTGCTAGACAAAGTGGTATAAAAAAGTGATATGTGCTATAACAGCTCCTTTCTCGCTGGGTTTAAATAGCTCCTCGCATGGGCTTCCACTTGAAAGTCAAAGTGACGGCGGCCTGCGAAATACTCCTACAGCACAGATATGGAACGTCTGGATTCCACGGCTCTGCTGTCTCCTGTCGCACATGGGGACGTTGGGGAGTCGGATGGCCAGCAGGAGTGCATGGATCCGGTAGGCTACGCCCGTCACGAACCTTACTTGTGGCAATTGGACAGGGAGGCGCTCGAGAGGACTACATTTTTGAGGGAGCCGGGTGATGGACACCAGCATCTGGACGTGGGCTGCGGTACGGGCGGCTTCACTAGCAGAGTCCTGTTACCTCTGAGCCGGCCGGCCAGGAGAATTGTGGGCGCTGACGTATCACCATCGATGCTGAAGTTTGCACGCCGCAACAACACTCAGGTGACAGCATGACTAGGAAACGTAGGCCGCAATCTCAGTTCTTGAATGCCAGTTAACTTCACCATAGTTTTTGTCTGGGCCTTGCTTCTTGTGACTGGGAGTACCACGAATACAGAAGCTATGGAGTCTGCGCGTGACTATAGGAATTCACATTGATGAACTGCATAGTTAGAACTGTGCAATTTTTTGGGCTAGCGAGAGGTATATCGCTTCTGGTGCTTTGGTCAACCGAATCACCATACACACACAAAAAAATTTTGCTCGTACTCAGTGCTAGCTTTGTAAAAAACAACAAACACTTAACTGTATCGTCATTTACTGAGCCTCCTTCTAAGAAATAATCAATGGCATATGAAAGAAGATAGAGACATAGCGGCAACACCACAGTACATCGCCATCGCTGGGCGCCTGCGCACGATAGTCTCAACAGTGCGCAGTTGGCACCGTGGATGGTTCCACTAAGCTCGACCCTAACCGCGTTGTGTGTGTTCCCCCCCCCCCCCCCCCCGCCCCATATCGTGGTGAATCTCCTCTCATCTGGCACACACTGCTTTTTAAACTACTAGGCCTAAGGGCACGTCACGACGTCACGAGAATCGGTTGCCTCAAATGGCTGGAGAGTTTCCTTGGTGTGGCTTTTGCCGTCCAGTTCTTCAGTTCACACAAAACGCGGACAAGGGAAGACAGAGACAAGCTTGTGTCTCTGTTAAGCCCTGCGCGCTTTCTGTTAAACGACAAGTTATCAAATAGCTCAGACCTACGTTTGAGTTCTTTAGTTCTGTCCGACTATAGCCCCTGCTGCTGGTTACAAAGCCGCGGCTTCAAGCGTTCGTGGAAAGCAACCGGTGTACTGGCCCGTTAGCAACCGCACCTCGGCGTATGATTTCTTGGCGCAGCCAATGGTTACTCGGCGCATGCGCTGAGTGGCGACGGCTGCCGCCGACGGTGCACGGAAGCTGCTATTTTCTGATTGGTGTAACTGCCAGCGCGTTGCTTTCGTCTGCTGCGGATCAAACGAAATAGAAAATAGAAGTTTAAGAAATGCGATCCCATCTTTATGTCGTCATCGTAGAGCCTGTCTCCGTATAGCCGATGACATAAAATAGGAAGGAGAGCGCATAGACACCCGTATGCATGTGGTTGTGCTTTTACAGGCTATATACGCGCGTTAAAGTGAACAGTCGAACATGAACTATTATTTGTATCCAGTTGAGAAGTAAGCCGATATTTTTCAATATTGTAGCAATTTTATGAGTTATTTGACGAAGTTACTAATCTTTTTTGCGACAGGTGCGTAGCCAGATTTTTTTCGTGTCGGAGGGGGGGGGATACGGCTAATCAAGATAATTTTTGAAAAACATTGAGAGGGATGAGGATGGGCGCAGGGAGGGGCTCCTAATGAGTACAAGCGTGAATAACGCACAAGTCTTGCCATTTCAGTCGCTCAGTCAACACGCCCCATAAAATAATTCCTTGTTTCTCACGGTAAATCACGGTACGGTAGTATTTGGCATGGCAAATCAGCCAAAACTGCATTATCTAGGTGTTCGTAGTTTTCTTCAAAACAGGGGTACTGTAGATTAACAAGGGAATATAGTTCTTTTTCGCGAGCTTGTGAATTTTACATTGCGAACCATATCATGTTTTTCTTATGTCCGCTTGGGAAGTGAGCGGCAGCTACAGAAATTTGTGATACTTCTCGCTCTGCACAAAATTCTAGGCGGATAAGGTTCAAGAATCATGTAAAGGTCTGTCGAGACAAACTTGCTTTTTCCTAAACTGTGGATTGTCTTGTATGGAAGTAGGAAATAAATTTATTAGCCTATGCTGGCACGGCCAGGCTCGAGGTAAGAAGAGGTGCGATATTAGAGAGATTTAGCTTACCGGAGACGTATTACGTCTCCCGGAGACGTACAGGCATAGACGTATCGGACGCCTACTGCGCATGCGTGAAAACTGCCGATACGTACAGGCGCTGGAGACGTACTCCGGAGACGTAAGCCGCGTGACGTCCAGCTTGCCGTAATCTCGCGAGATCTTACGAGATTTCAGCAGCCATGGAGCCAAGCCGCCAAGCTAAGCCAAGCGCCGATGGGATGGTGCTACGAGTGCTTGTAGAGTGCTGCTGTGCGCAACGGTCCACATAGTTCTCCCGTTTTCACATTGGCGTCATCAAATGCTGTAATACCCTTGCCCCGGCCGTGCCAAGAAAACATCATGCGCAAGCGTTTCAGTGCGGCGGACGACCAGCAAGTAGCTCGAGATCGCCATCATCCTGTACATACACTGTACAGCGCAGGGAGAAGGCGCCGTCGAAAGAAGTTGCAACGATTTCTAGGGATCCGCCGACGGCGAACAAGCGCTCGCTCCGCTGCGCAATGAAGGTGTTCGCAAAGGCCTTTGCAAGCCATCCAGCGTCAGAAAAAAAAAAAAAAAAAACGATTCTGGTAAGTCACTACCCACTACCTTCTCTGTTCAGACGATCGGACTGGACAGCGGACTGTCCGAGCGGAACAATTAGTTATCATATGTGACGAAAACAGCACTTTCGAGTAGCTCGGAATGGCAGTGACTCGGCGCCTGCCGATCGCGTGCGCTCCGAGTAGGAGTGGTGGTGGATGATGCTTTCCCACGATACATACGGCCCGCCCGTCTGAACACCGCCTAGTCGATTGCTGGGGAATAGCAGCGCAAAGTAAAAAGCCACTTACGTTGTGCGAATTAGATACATGATATTTCAGCATTTTTGCTAAGCATGGCTCGAGTTGCATAATATAATACACGTCGTGTAGCTGCTTTTGTTTACATGTGCATGTAAATGTGCACAGCCAACAGGAGCCACAATAAATGAAAATTGTTTGCAAGATGATTTACTTTATCTTCTCAGACAATTGTCTGGCACCATTAGCTAACAGCACATGCTGAATGCAGTGCCAAAGCCAAATATTGCAAGAGGTCATTTATTTTATTATTATTTTTTTTTTGCTCCAAGCTTATGAACTTGTGTCCCTGTGTCAGCATGTGAAATGAAGTGCGCCAATATTTTATGCTGTTGGACAAAACATTCAGGCACTGGAAGTCCTATTAGCATTTACAAGTCGCAGAGGCTGAACTGGTTTGCTCATTGTGTTATAAAAACACCTGAAAATTAAAAGGATCCTTGTTAAGGACCATTGCATTGAATGAAGGCAACAGTGTCTGCGTCGTGGCACTTTTCTAGTGTCCTGGCGCACCTTTCAGCTGCACAATTAGATCCTGTATTATGTTGGCAAGTTAATTGCCAATCATCTGTGTCTCATATGGTTATTCCCTTTAAGATGAAAATGAGCTTGCAAGTGCCTGAATGACATGGTGCCCAGAGAGACTCATGATGATGAAAGCAATCATGACAACTCCCGGAATAGTAAGCGACAACACTTATATTACTTTCTTCAATGTTCTTGTTGAACATGTTACAGCTATTTACAAAGCACTGCAATGTTCAGTCTTGATTCTCTTACTGCTGTGTACAAGGTCTAGCCAGAGTGCTAAAGTAAGCTCGTGCATGTTGCTATGCACCGGAAAACAGCCCAAGATCTCATGGCTGCAGAAATAATTATTTCTTTCATTTGTTTGCTTGCTTCCATGGCACAGCCACAAGTCTGCACAGTGTGGAGCCGCTGCCGTCAACACCAAGCCTGCAGTCAGTGCCCCTGAGGGGTGAGGACATATTTACGTTATTTTGAGCAGCACCAATTTGTAAAAAGTATTATTTATCTCAATGCCTTAACAACTTACTATAGTTTAAAACTCAAGACTGCTTAGTACAACTGCACTAGAACCTAGTTGTTAGCTTTTGCATTCATGCCAAATCTATGCACGGACCAGCAGCAGCAACAGTGCATTATACAAAATGCAATGGTCTATGAAAGCAGCGATAAATGAAATAAATGAGTAGTAAAACAAATTATTCACAAATTTCCATGTTCATGGTGCACACTCACGAGAACATCGCAATGCTTTATGTATTGTTATGCTTGTATCAGACTGTTTTGAACCTACACTCCATTTGGTGGCATGACTGAGTCTTTGGTTTGAGAGAAGAATGACGTTTCGAAGATGAGAGAACAAAAACAATGAAATTTGATTGCACTTCTGCAGACTTATGTACATACTTCAAAGGTCTTAACAGCAAAAGGTCAAAAGCAAGTCCACTGCAATGATAGACTATTGAGCCTCTTGCCCAGGGCCAGTATTGTTTTTTTTACTCCACAAGAAACCTTTAAACAATCAATCCAGCCCTCTCACAGAACTTTGGCCAATAAAACACGGCACATCTCTCCGGGTCAATCAGCCAGTCAATCAAACAGTATTGGTAAGCAATGTTCCTGCAGTCATACCTTGGGAACAGGCGAGGAGACATAGAAACTTCCTTTTTCACTTCGATAGCGTTGCAATAGTCGAACAAGGAGTCTGTCTGCCAGAAAAACACAGGGCATGTCTGATGTCACATACAGCGGATCAAAACAGCATCTGTAGAACTCAACTCCTAATGGATCAGTGTAATGGTTTTATGGCCATGTCCCTTCTCCCAAACAGCCACCGTATCTTCCTGTGCAGTGTGCCCTCAGGCACCCCTCTCCAGAATGTATTCATCATCGGGCAAAGCGTGGGAAGTTCCCATATGCTTTTTCTTTTTGCGGCTTCACACTTTTGTGTGATGTTTGCCTGGACGCGTGATGCATTTCCAGCTCTTAGGTCGTTGCACCATGACCTAAGAGCATAATGTGCGTAATCAACGCAAAAGCTCAGAAGTAATATTTTATAGAGACATTTCTACCGCAATTACCCATTTGGTGAATTTTATTTATCCTCAAGAAAAGGATGGCAAAATTATATTATTGTTTACTCCACCCTCCACTGTGGTTTTAATGCATTGGTTGATGTAAAAAAATGATTCAATTTGTTTTCAATGTGCATCAGAAGGAGCGTTCACTGACATAAAATAACATCAAATAACATTTTGCATATGCCAGCAACAGGCAAGTCCCAGTATAGATTGCTGTTGAACGTGGCACTTAGTATTCTCTACGAGCCTACAATTGTAATGTTCTGGCTCTCATTGCTGACAGTACGATTAAAAAAAAAAAATTCTTTTCTGGGAAAATAATTAGCGTTGTCTTTGAACAATTTATATTAAGTTTGTTTGATTGAAGCCACAACAATAATGTTAACAGGAAGGCTTTGCTTTACTTTGTCAACGTGTCTGCATCTGTGCCGGTCATAATAGAACAGTCATCTGCATGTGGTGGTGGCAAAACTAATAAATATCCAACAGGAGCAAGATAGGTGTCAACTTATCCGCAAAGATGACGGCCTGGAGTCCTTGGACATGGGCGACGTCAGCTAGTCGGATTAGACCTAGCAGAGTTTCAGGGCGTGAGCTCGACAGTAGTTTCCCAAAATTTTTTGTCTCTCGATTTATATGTTAGATTTCTGGACACGCCCATATCATATGTACCAGATCCACCCTATATATGTACGACAAATTTAATGGATATGTCGATGTGGGCAATGTCTTTGATGAACACTTTCAACAACAGTGGCTAAAGCAGGCTTCCTTGTGAAACACTGTTAGTGACTGTTAAATCGTTCAAATGATGATTACTCAGGCATGCTATTTGTGTTTATTCTCCTCTCCTTTGGGGCAAGTGCCAAGGGATATACCCTACAACCTGTGTGCAATTCTGTTCACAACTATATAATCACACCAGGTAGATTGCTACAATGAGAATTCACTGCCTTTTCTTTTCCTTTCTTTTTTTTTCATGAAATTCTAGTTTAAGATTCATAATTATCAAAATACCCAATTGCTTGTCCATGAACCTTTTGTACTTGCTATATACCATGGCCTATTCCCCTTGAGACGCTTCCTAGTGAGTGACATCTTTGGAGTACCAACCCATAACGATTCAAGTATGATTTTGTCTGCCGTAGGCCCGACAAGCTTGTTACTGAAAAAGAGGCTCGATAAGTGCCGGCTTGTTCTTAGACCACAACCATTAGAATAACTCATGTGGTTTTTCCAGTCGGACGACTCACAGTAGTTTGCGCCTATCTGCTTCGCTTGCTGCTCTTGCTTCTCCCTCCACCGGCGATTCAAAAGGCTGAGAGGAGGTGCTACGGCACATGCACAGTGCATTTTTCTTGCAATTATCTCCAATCGCCAGTGACTCAGATTAAATTTACTTGCAAACAAATATTTATTATGCCACATGCTTCCTTCCCTTACAAAAATTTCGTTTGTATTAAGCCCAGTGCTAGATGCGTTATATCTTTGCCACTGGTGCAAAGACATATTGTTTGCGTGTTGCACTAAATTTGATGGTAGAACATTAAAACAGCCAGTTTGGAGCAGTTTTGGAGCAATATTGCATTTTGGAGCAGGATAGAGCAGGAAAAGCAGTTTGGGAGCAGAATGGAGCAAATGGAGCGGCAATTCCACCCCCGATAGGTGCATTCACAAGAGGAGACTGGTGCACTTCTGTGCCATGATATAGGGGTATGCCATATGCCCAGACATTTCATGAATAATCATGAGCGTAGTTATTCATTGCAATACCAGCTGGAGAGCAATATTAAACAACCTCCAGCTTTCTCATAACAGCTTTAATTTTACAGTAATTTCTGTGAACACTGCGCCTTTTCATTCCAGGAAGGTAGAAGAATACAACACGGATGTTTTATGCAGCACATGGTGACGAACACTGCCCCGTGTGAAGATGGACATGTGAAGATCAGCTGGTGAAATCTTGGCAATCAGTTGACAAGATGCTGATTTTGCTGATGAAAGAATGAAAGTTATGTTGGCACTATATCACATTGTAGATAGCACCAGTTTATTTTCTCCAAAACTCTCTCGACCATGTTCACTTTGCCAAATAAATCCCAAATACATTTTTGCAACACACATGCTGTCGGTGTGTTTCTGTTCTTGCATTTTATGGTGCATAAGTAGCTAAGGCTACAGTTTCGCAAATACAGGTCCAAAATTATCTGCAAAGGGCATAACACTAATTTTAAATTGCATATTTTAAGAAATATTTGCATTGTTAGAATTGTAAACATATGCAATGACTCGAAAAAAAAATATGTGCACAACCTCTCTCAAGTGAGCCTCAGCTACAACGTTGAAAACACTGTTAGTGGCCTGTGGTCACCACTTCACCAAAAGAAATTCAAAATGTCCCGTCACATAGTGGTAATTGCTAAAAGCATATCATAGGTCAGTGTTTCTCAAATAAGGGCTCACGAAGTGATTTTCAGGGTCCACGAAACCCACAGCTGCAAAAAAAGAAAAGAAAGATATGCGTGATAGCTTTGGCCTGACTAGACACAGTTTTGCAGGGTTAAAATCTAGTAGATTCAAAGGCGACTTTAGTTTATGAAAAAAAAAGAGTGTGGAAACAGAGGGAGAGGGCATCTGCGGCATTCGTTGATGCCAACGTTGGTAAAACTCGAGCTCTGGCTGCACTACTGGATGGGGCTACAATGCAAAGCGTCTCGGGCATGATGACAACATGACAGCTCAATGAGAGTACAATTAATTCAGTAGTGTACAGAAAACTCTGAATAATGACTCTAGCAGCACATGCGATCAATGAATACATGAGCTGTGAATTAGAGGCATGAAGTGAAAAACCATAAAATGGCATCATCACTTTTTGCATCTGGTAGCACAGGTTCTCACTGAAGCCGTCAGACGGCCTGACAAAGACAAGCTGTGGTGGTTCGCCAAAGCAGATGGCACTTCACACATACAGACACTTTTATAACTCAGATGCCACCTTTCCTTAATCTAGACAATACACAAATGCACACACAACCGTTCGGGTGAAACACTAGAGACGGCCCACGCAGCACAACTCAAGTACAGCGTTCAGACTGGTGGTCTAGTGCATATTTGCGGTCACAAGCATCTGGTGCCACTAACAGTTCGAAGTTAGCGTTGGGAACAAGTGAAGCCATTGGTCCGGAGCGCAGCTGTCAGGTGTTCACCGGTAGACGGTCACGCAGTCAAAGGAGCATGGGAGACAACGCCGAACCAAAGTCATCGCATCCTTTCAGTTCGCCAAGTAGCGAGATGGCAAACCGAAGCTGTCATATCGCTGCACACAACACTCAGGCAAAAACCCCTGCATTTGAACACGAACACTATCACACGCCACCCTAAATGCCACCACGCACACACCATGTCATGTTGAACACTGTGAGACGAGAACAACGAGAAAGTAGTCATGCACTGCTGCAATCAATCGAGATAAATATTGCTGCATCTCGCATAAAAAAAAAATTCATAAAGCTGCATCTCGGCATAACAGCGTCAACAAATGAACAGCATAGATCTTTGGGTAGCATTGTTGCATGCAGTGATGCTCATCTTGGAAATGGAGTAACTGTTCTAGAAAACACGGACAACAGAAACAGAAGTGGCCATGGACGTACACAGGCTCACAACTGTATTTTACTAACCGAAAGAGGACATATATACAGCAAGCAAAAGTATAGCGTTGAGCATGCGGTTTTGTGCACTTTATATATGTCATCGTTACTTAGTAAAATCCAGTTGTGAGTCTGCAAGCCTCCTGTCCACTTGTTTCTGATGTCCAAGTTTCCTAGTGTACTTACCCTATTTACAAGATATGCACCACTGCATGCTGCAATTATTGCTGTAAGGAATACAGAGATGAATTCTGCGACTGTTGACAAATGCCTCAACTATGAAGGTCACTGCTTGCCATGCTTGTCCATATTTTACTGAGAAAGGCAGCCCAAAAAAAAATAAAAAAATGTTCCAAATTTTTTGACCGACCGCAGGACGTAGGCCGACACATATGTCTGAAAAGGCACAAGGTATTGACCAACTGAGGCAGACACAAGACAAAGTAGATAGACACATGACAGCTGTACAAAGATGTTCGGCAGTTCATTGCGCAACTTTATACATGCGCCCTACCTGTTACCATCTCAAAGTTTGGTTCTTGAAATAGTCAATAAAAGCAAAATCCCATGCTACGCTGCCAAACCCCCCTCTACAGCTTTCCTAACACTGCTAATTGCCTTGTTGAAGGCAACATGATGAGGTTGCAGTATGGCACCTCCAAACAGCTTGTAGAGTAGAGGCCATCGGGGGTAGGCTGCATCACTATAGATCACATATTTATGACCCATGGTGATCTTCTGCAGGTTCTCAAAGTGCACCGTCTCCTTGAGGATCCCTAAAAGATAGCAAGAATTAAAAATATAACCAATGCGGGTCTACACAGGTGCCTCTTCTTTTTGTATAATGAGATGTAATTACAGTTGCAAGTTTTTAGATACAATTTTTTCCTACAAATTTATAAAATGCCACATGCTAACACAATCTTGCATCACATACTTAAGTGCCACGTTTCTTTACAGATGAAATGCTGTTTTTCATGAGGTGGGTCATTGAGTACCCTTTCCCAAAAACCAACTCAAAAAATATAAAAGTACTCGCGGAATTTTCGCAGCAGAGATGTTAGGCTTTAATTTGGAAATGCACTCCCCTGAATATGAAAAACATATTACAGCTAGTTACTGCAATGAAGACATGACTGAACAGGCTTACCTGCATCGTGACGTCTGCCTTTAAATGGCCCACTGGCAGACTACGGCATTGGTACACATTAGTGCCTGATATTTCTGCACAGGCTCCACTTGTGCCCAGAGAAGTCCTCCTTCTGAGCCACAGACGGTTGACAAATTTGCCTTGCTGTGCCATGATGAAACCCCAGCAGTTGAGCATGGGGGCCTTCCTTTGCATGCACCGCCTGAGGAGGAAAAATTGGAGCGGCTGCAAGCAACGATCGCTTATAGAGTCCCTATAAAGTGGTCATGAGAAAATAATCTTTCAGTGTGCACCTTCTTTACTGTGCCGTAGCATAATACTTATTGCATTGCTTTTGGAAGAGTTCACTAGCGTTACCTCGTACAGGCCCATCAATTTTAAGGTGAAAATCTTTAATGGCTCATACTGTCGGCATTCGTTTGTTTGGTCACACTATAGCTGTCAATCAAATGACGTCATGATGATGCCATCAAAAAAAAATTAAAATCCTGTTTCCGCTGGGAGCCGAACCTCTATCCCTCGCATCCCCATCCGAGCGCTTTAGCCAACTGTGCAACGTTCAGGATCTTGAAACACACATCAAAATTCTCCTTGTCTACTGTAAGGATGATAGTAGCGATGACAATGAAGTTGGAATTAGCAGTGATGACATTAGCAATGATAATGACGGTGCATTTAATTCATAATGATGAGAGCAAACGTGATGCACCAGCAACGCTTAGATTTTCACATTTCTGCAGTGTAGATTCCGCAGTGCTCCCGGATTTTTTCAACACTATCATCGACACTTGATTTTTTTTTTTTCAAAGCAAGCGAAATTCAGAAACCTACACTAGGTTATTTTCTTTTTCTTTTTTTTTGTAATTGAAAGATCATTATACATCTCACTTTTGCAAACGGTTTGAGACAGTAAGGATGTAAATAAAGACCAGGAATTTCACAGAAATCATGTGCCAAATCAAAAATGAGCCAGATTCTGCTGATGTGCAGATGGAAATGAGCCAAATCTATTTTATTCTTGACAGCTTTCTTTCTCAGCTTTAGCATGATAGGGTGGACTACTGCGAGTGTAAATTCAATTATTGCTTCTCCATAGCTACTTCCTTATCACTGTCTAGGATACGAAGAGATCACAGGAAAATCTGAAGCCGGAAGATAAAAACACTGGGAACATAGGCCTGCAGCAGACGAAGCAGTTTGTGCATAAAGCTAGCAAAATAACTTATAAAAGACTACATTCAGTTTAGCCTGTTGGCAGCAGCTTTCTGCATTTAGCAACGTAAGCAAATAGCCGAAACTGGCAAGAAACGACATTATTTGCCGCTGTCTTGTCGCTTTGCATCCTATGTGCATCTACCATTCCCCGGCAATACAATGGTGCACTGAATTAAAATAGCTCTTCATTAAACACATTCCAACTAATTTCTACCAACAGAAAATAGCCTCACATCTTTGCTTGAAGCAGAAGCCCACTAAGCATTTATTTGCTCACTTTAGAGCAAATCAGTGCTGCTGATTGTGTGACAATGAATATTACAACTCTTCATCAGCTGTATTCACAGCATGATCGTTTACAGGTATTATTTTCACAGAGACTAGAAACGACTCTGAAAAAAATTTCCTTCAGTCAAAGTAGGGTCAAATATAGATTTTCATATCGATAAGGGCCAAATCCAAAATTGCTTACATTGTTTAAATTATTGCATAAAATTTTATGAAATTTCTGTGTTGAGTATTTCTAATACATGAAGCAAATTAAAAAATAACTTTTGCTGATAACAACCTTTTGCGTATTTCTCAGTTTGTGTTTCCGTGGACTTCCCTAATTTAATAAAAAAAAATATTGACTTGTAAGTGTGCTAGTGTTTATGTTGATGACCTTATGCTGTGCTAGTAGGCAAGATCGAAAAGCAGCATAGCACTGGTTGCATTCGGGACGTTAAACAGTTTCACTAAATTCGATGTCGACAAGAGAGCACCTTCCCAAAGCTCTACAACCGAGTTGGAGAGCAGGGGTATATATATATATGCCTTTGCACAAGTGTGCCTAAGTGACGTAAAAAAAAAAAAAAAAAAAAAAAACGTCAATGATTACAGCAGACGTTCGGTGACTGGGCGCGAGTCAACTGCAATCGTTAATGTTAATGTATATTATGTTTCACAGTAGCCAAAACTGCTCGCCTGCTAGAAACGACAAAACGTCGTTACGCGCCAGAGAGCATTGGTCCCATGCCATCATCCCTAGGAGCATGAGCGCTGGTGCCTTTCGACTACAAAATGGTAGGGTTTTGACGTAGTTATATCGAGTAGAAGGCTCGGTAGCGTTTATGCACACATGGAAGCTGATGGGGATGATGTGCAACAAGTAGCGCGAGAGTGCGTAGCAGTGCGCACGCGGGATGATACGACATCCCGCCCCGCTTCTCACAAGGAATTTATCGCTTTAAATCCGCTCCGGCCTTCTTTTCTTTTTTTTTTTTTAATTTGAAAGCGCTATAAGCGGTCGCACAAGTGTTAGACTGTTTTGATAAGCTCTGAACCTCAGGATTAGCGCTAATTCGCATTCAAAGATGACTACTGAAACGCCACAGCCAGTCAGCTTTGGTTTACATGTTTCGGCTGGGATATTTATTTGACACAGAAAGCACTGCTATCAATAATTTGGCTTGTAACCGTCAAGCCACCACAGCCACCACACCATGCGCTACTTACCTCGGAGAATCGCTGAAGAGCTTGCAGATCAAGCCACTTGTCATATCGTAGAGTAGATGACCGAAGTAAAAATCGAGCTGTGCCAAGGTGCCTCGGAGCCGGAGACCCTGACACTCTGCGCACTGATGACCTCATTTGGAATTAGGAGGGCTAACTGCAGCTCTCCGAAATCCTCTTTCTAGGATCTAAAAATCCTGTTGAACACTATGTTGTTGTTGGCGCCGATGTTGAAGGGTACCACGCTCACGTAAGTTCCTTGGATGCTTTGGAATATAGCGCTCCCGTTGAAATCAATGCATGTCTTCAAATTCATCCCATGATAGGGTGCTCAAAAAAGCTGCCTGTCGTGAAGGGTGAAGGATGCTGTCGGCATGATGTAACGTAACGTGGGCAGGTTGCACCGATAGCACGAGCAAATTCTAGCACACGACCGAACACCAGCAAACACGAGCAGTTGTTTCCTTCCTCCATGCGAGCACCAAAACAAACGGATTTAATGCAACTAGGCTTGGATTGTTCAGGCTTGCTGCAGGTGGCAAAGTGGTTAAAAGTGAGCTCAAATTAATAATTATTCGAAACACAGCTAACACGTCAACATGATGACTTCGGGGGATCTGCATGTGACATTTTAGTGACATTATTTGAAGCATTTATTACAAATAGCTTCTATCTTTTTTTATTGTATAGCCGTCATCATCATCTGCATGTACGTCTAGCGTTACGTCTTAAGTATGGGCGATACGTGCAGCTAAAACGTGTTTTGCCCGGTGTCAGCCGAATACGTCTACATCAATTTTCACGCATGTGCAGTAGGCGTCCGATACGTCTACGTCTGTACGTCTCCGGGAGACGTAATACGTCTCCGGTAAGCTAAATCTCTCTATTGCCGTTACCGGCCGTCGGCTGTTTGCATTGTTCGCTTTTTCAACAACGCGGGAAGGCATTGTGTACGACCTCCTGGACGTCAGCTCAGACCTGGAAGTGTCCGCCTTTGTCGCTAAACATGGCCAGTTCCAGCGCATCTACTCCTTTATGTGCTTCCACATGGTGCCGGACCATACGGTGGCTTTCCACAACATTGGCCGCCTGCTGTTAGCCGACGGCGAGTGCCTCGTCACGGCGTGTGTGACTAACCCGGCTGTGGACGCCTGGCTGGACGTCCATCTAATGCCGAAGTGGAAAACGCTGGTTCCCGTAAGCTGCGCACGGAGATGCTGCACTATTTGCATGCTTGCTTGCTGTCATTGAAAACCGCACTTTGCAGGAGATATGTTCCGGGACTGTTTTTTTTTTCCACCGTTTATCTCCACCGACAGCATCACCAAAACTGATAGCGAGACCACAATGTAAGCTGCTTGTCGCCGTCCAAGAACAGCCAATATTATGAATGGGAAGCAGAATCGTACTATCACGCTGCCATTGTTTATGCAAAACACTACAGCAATGAACTAAGCGGATGCAGAGAAGTTTATTTAAGCGGCAGGCAAGGTGATTTTCTGCGCTGCAAATAATTTTTGGAAAAGGTATTACTTTTTACTTGCCATGCAGTTTCGTACTGTCTAAAAACGTAGAGCCATTCGAAAACATCCTTTACTTCGGTGATAAGCTTTAGATTAGTCTTAGATTTTTCTTAAAGACCAATTGCATCCGCTCGCAACAGAATAGCAAAATCAACGATACCCCGAGCTTATCGTGTGAATTTCCGAGGGATACACAAAGCATTTGTTTGCGTACGTATATTGCGTGAGGTGCGATAAGGAATCACGTCACACCGCATCGTGTGACAGAAAACGACGCCAGAAAAAATGAGTGAGTTCAGTTGGGGTCTAAAAGCGTTTATTTCATTTTTGTTGTTAAAAAAGCGCTTCCTGTTCAGATGACATGTATCACCAAACACGAAAGGCTTTTCAGTACGTCATCTGTTCGAATTTTATAGACCGCATATTTTCGAGGCGGGTGCCGTCAGCTATTTAGTTGCGTCGAGTCATGCCCAGTAAATTAATGCATCAGCCTGCGACACTGCATTCGACAGCTCTATAAGAGAGGACTACTGCGTCCACCAAACATGGTCGCAACTCACATTAGGATTAAGATATAAACACTTAGACTGAAAGCTTTTCCGTTGAGGCGAACACCTAATATAGTTGAGTTTGAGAAGCTTACAA
This sequence comes from Amblyomma maculatum, assembly GCF_055883805.1. NCBI lineage: Eukaryota > Metazoa > Arthropoda > Arachnida > Ixodida > Ixodidae > Amblyomma > Amblyomma maculatum. Next base: position 139,640,596 of record NC_139350.1, on the reverse strand, counting down.
CTCAGCAGCGAATAGGTATGGGTTTGATCCCCAAACTTCATGCCTTCCATAATTTGGTAGTGGCGTAGAAAAACATAGGTTTGGTGATGGTGACACCGATTAATTTTATGCGGCCCTTGTTTTATTGTAAACTGAATGAAGCTCATAATACGTCCTAGCAGAAAAACTATCACGCTCAGCAGCCAACAATGATCTGTACCGGCTGACCTGATCCGCAATAGACACTTTAGCTAACTGAGGAGTATTCTCTCCTCACAGCCTGATGTATGTCCTCACGCGATCTATAGAGAGAGCTCACACATGGCAAAAAGATGGGGAGATAAAGAGCTCTCAAGCTATCGCTAACGCTCTCTTGTTACGGGAGTTGTCAATTTAGGCATGCGGCCGAACGAATCCTATAAAATCAGAAACGCCGCCCTCCCAAGTATAACCATTTTAAAGCCTTCTCCCGGTGAAAGAGGTTCTCTTGCGAGGTTCGAAGAAATGCTAGCGCCATAGCAATTCGAAACTAAGGCCATACGTCGCTCTGCCACAGCACTGGCACCACTAAGCTTCGCATATGCCGCTGCAATTTGGGGGTTCTGTAGAGCGCCTTCTTGTTGGACACGGGTTCTTGCTTTGTTGCCTCTTTTTTCAATGCGCAGAAGTCACCAGGCCCATTTCGCGTAAATGCCCTTGTTGTTGTCGTCGTCGTTGTTCTTATTTTTGCAGTTGGGAGCACACCATAGTACCCATAAAAATGGCAGCGAGTAGCACTGCGGGAAAATAGAAGTAATTTAATAAAATGGTTTCGTTGGTATTTAGGTCTGAACTCAGGCCTCCTGTACGCCAGGCGGGCTCGCAACACATACGCTTTTTGATTTTTAAACACTTTTACTACCACCAAATACATACATAAAAACACGCTGGTCTACTTAGGCCATCGTGCTAATTTAAAATGTTGAAATTCACCAATTCATCCAAAACATACAACCAGTCAGGCGGATCTGTATGTGCGCGATACAAATCACGAATGAAAACAATGTTTTCAACAAGATTCTCACTTGTTGACCGTGCGTTGATATCAGCATGTGTCACTGCTATTCGTGTCTTCCAAAACTATGAAGGCCCAAGAGCCTGTCATATGGCAAACCGTGGTCCTGGAAGGAAGCGTGTACACTGAGGCGTTAGCGGCATTTGCTTTTTCGGGGCTTTCTGAAAGGCATTCCAATAAAATATTGCGTTCCGGCACTCAATAAATGCATGCTAAATGGTTTCAGGTTGTGGACAGAGTGCGCAGCTTGTAGTCTAGGGCATTATTATTCCTTTTTTCGGCAATCCACGTTTTGACAGGAAGGGTACATGTATGTAATTTAAATAAATATACTCTATTCGCACTCACAGGAATCCTTTTCATTAGTTTCAATACATCCTTCGCAGGGCCTCCATATTATTTCTTTCTATGTAAATGCATTATAACTTCAATTAAATCCCTGTAAAGTTTCTTTCTTGTTACAGTGCACATCTATTGCACTGGAAACCAAACTTTTATTATTCGGAAGGAAGCTACTACTTCTCGAAAATATTCTTTAACACCACAATTGAGAGGTTTTGCAGTAGACACAGTGATTTCAGGCAAAGCATCTTTCAACCGAATTTTCAGCAAGGTACGTCAAAATAAATCACTTTGGTCTCGCATGAAGCAAAAACGGGGAACAATGCCCGTTAAAAACAAATGCGACAATCCAAGATCGGCGTCTTGAAGAGGACGAAATAAGTTGGTTCGGCAGTCTCTCCCGAATGGAACCCGAAATAAGCACAGCAAATCTCGGTGCATTTTTTGTACATTTACAGAAGTCATCGACAAAAACTGAAGCACATGCCACATTTTGGCAATTGAAGATCAATTACAAACTATTGCCTTGGCAAACATGGATAAGTTGCGACCCTGGAATGCTCCGCTTTTTTCCCTTCAAGCTTAATGTGCCATCCTCCCAGTAGAGCGCGCTATTATCATGGTACTCAAGAGGTACACCCAGATATTTTGAAGGAGACACCGTCCGTTCTATATTAGCAAAGTCGGGTGATGTGATGTCCCAGTTACTATGCCAAAACCCAACGTTTTTATTCCAATTATTTTCGCAACCGGTTTGTCTCCAAAATGATTTAGCTTAAGTTTAGATTAATATCCTTTAGCTTTACCAAACATTCATCGCCCATTCCATACTTTCGCAGTCGATAAAAAAGATGGCAACGTCGTCAGCATATGCAAGAACTGTAACTTGTCACGACTCAAGCTTGTAACCATTGGTTCTTTCATTGTTCATCAGAGATAAGCAAAAAGGCTTTTAGCAGATAGCAAAGAGCAAAGGGGACAATGGGCATCCTTGTCTCACCGATGATCGGAGCGTAAAACCATTTGTTAGCTTTTTATTCACTATAGGGTTTATATTGCAGTCACTGTGGATCATTTTTAAGCCATCGAATATCACGCTGCCTATGTTTGTGTGTTCAAGAATACTGAAAACACCTTGATGGGACACGCCGTAAACAGCTTTTGCTAGGTCGAGCTGCAGTTTAGCTACCCGGCTGCCAAAAGCATCACGACACTAGGATATACTGCTAGCGACATGCACGTTTGTACAGATAGAGCGTCCTTTTATGTCACATGTTTGATGCATCTCAAAATTAAATATGATAACACTCTGCAATGGTTTTGCCAGCACTTTCGTGTAGACTTTGTAGTCGGTGTTTGTGAGGGTTATCGGCGAACACTGATAGCAGCTGAGCACGGCCTTCCGTTTTAGGAATAAGTACGACGTCAATATCCCAAAACGAAAGCGGCATTTGTTTCTCCTTGTATTCCTCCGTGATGGATGCATTCAAAATGGGAGATAATTCATCTGCGTAAGCTTTGCAGAGTGTGTCATCAAAGGCAGTCGGGCCCTGGTGTTTTTCGCAGCGTTAGTTCGGTGATTCTCAACGCATAGGCCACGAAGGGTAGGTAGTTGGTTCAGGCGTTCTATATATGGGCACCAAATGAACGCGATGTGGTACCTGTAACTTGCCGATATGTATTTGGAATGCCTAATGGTATTACCTTAATAATATTTGGCAGACAAAATCAGGAAGAAGGAGGCAGCGCCTACACAGTGATTGATATTTACAGGTCTCGACGCACAGATGCACTGCGCGAAAAAAAGACAGTCTTGAATGCACTTTACATCGTGCTACCAGGTCATGCAAATTGAGAATATCTGGTCGCATTTCAGCGACCGAATATCGCTGGTCTGGTGTGATACAAACAGGTAAACGCATTATAAGAAATAATTTTGTAAACTGAAACATATGCGGTGAAACCGTGGCCACACGTGATCCACGATGCTTTCGTAATTAGTAGCGAAGCTTTTTGGGCTTGTTGGTACATGGTCGCTGCAAGACTGTAGCGCAGCGGAGGACGAGGACACAAGACAGAAAGGAAAAATACGAGCGCTAGCTTCCAACAAATTTTACTTCACACGTGCAGCACATTTGCACGCCGAAGACATGCTATCACTTATGGTAACAGTTTCCGTCCCTATGAAACGAGGATTCCTTTTCACGTAGAAATACAGATGAAAGGCTAACAAGCGTCTCTTATGATGTATTTATATTGTCGATCTCAGTTATTGACACCGGGGTCAAGTCTCATTTTTCCCATCACGACAGTTTTGCCAAGAATTGTCTTGGAAATGGCTTAACGCATGAGAATGCGAAAGCACTCTCACAAGTGAAGTGTTTCTACATAATTATTTTTGTCTTTCATGCTGCCGGCTGTATGAAATACTAATATGGAGGTGATACACTCCTATCTAGCTGATGTGAGTGCAGGCCAGGGTGCTTTTACTACACAGGCGTTTATCCAGAAATATCGGGAAAGCAATGGAAGATGCTTTAAAAGAATCCGGCTGAGTTGAATATAGTTCAAAATTAGGAACTTGTACCTGCATATATGGCAAATGCTAAAGCAAGGTATGTTTTCAAGTTTTAGGCTTTTTTGTTGCTAGAAATTAAATGCTAGCGAGGTTTAAACCTTTTGTTAGTAAATATCATTTTATAGTCCCTTTAAACTCTAGAGAAATGGTATTTAGCCTGGGTTAGGTAAAAGAATGCAACCGCATCAGATAAGTGTGTCACGTTTCGCGTAAGAAGATGGGTCAACCAGAAAAAAAAATCGCGTAACCCATTAAAAATGCAACGCCAAATGCCTGGATGTTCTTAAAGTTGGCCTGACTTGTATCGTTACAATTTTTTGCATTCCCTCTTGGCGCCCACTCTTTTCCCCTAATCGCCTGCTGAAATTCCCTTGTGTACGCCCCATCCCCTCCTTGTGGCCACGCGCCACGTTTCAAGAGACCAGCAATAACAATGCTGTGCGAGATCTACACTGGCAGTCTAACATGCGCCATTCACGTAGTGGTCTGTCACGGCAGGTACAGAACGTGATCTGTTCGCACCGTTGGTTCAAACCACGCCAGCAGCGACGAAGTGTTTTACTCATCTTGGCATTTATTTTTATCTTCGACTTTGTGTGACGACGTCTGCGTTTCCCACAACAAGCTGCTTATAGATACCGGATATAACGCTCCACTCTCCTGTACAAAAAACAACACCTCTGACGAGATGCTAAAGTGATTGAAATACCATCAGCGCTAAATGAAATGTCAGCCCTGGAGCTTGTGCCCAAATTCACAGTTTGCGCTGTCGTCATCGGATATATGCGCACTAATTCGGATTATATTGTTTTGCTAATATATTGATTTTCTCGTTTGCCACTGGAGTTCCACATTCGTTCGCTCCACCAGTCTCAGCTCGCGCAGCGCAGTACAAATAGCAGCCCTGGCTGTATCTCATGTCGATGAGGCGAGTGCCTTGGCGTCCTGGCCAAGTATACACAGATGTATCGATGGCGGTAAGGGGCAGCGGATTGCGCCGAGTAAAACGCTCGGGGGGGGGGGGGGGGGGGGGGGGGGCTGCTGGGGATGTTTGTGTGCGGGAAGAAATGGCAACCAAGTATTCTGCGAAAAACGGTGAAAATGTACGGATCCCGCAAGTGTGCGATCGTTACGGGCGCACTACAAAAAATTTCGAACACAAAGAGAACCGAGTAGGCGGGGACATTTACCAATGTCGAGCTTAGGACAAATGAGGAAGAGAAAATGTATGTAAGACTATTCATGCGCAGCACTACGTCAATCTGGACGTTTTCTCTCTTGGCACTACAAGGTTACATTTTTAAAATGAGAAATACAACTGAGTAAGACATAAAATTGAGCCCGACGACACCCACCGTCACACATCTAGAAATGACCGTCTCGAGCTAAATATATTGTTGGTACGGCATCAGTACGTATTGGCAACCTTTCGCTCCGAAAACAGGGTACAGCTTGTACCATGTTGGCGGAATGGAGAGGTCGTGAATGAAATGTGGAGAATGAATGCAGAGCGAAATTTCAGCTGTGTTTGTCTGTCCCAGTTTGTGGCTGGTGAAAGGCTCTACAGGCAGTAATTTATTGACTGAAAGCACTCTAACGGGTTGCGGGATTGAGTCTGCTGAAGGGGCGTTTCTCTGTCAACAACCATTACGAGACTGCGCGTTTACCCCGACCGCCTTCCTGATAGCAACGCATGGAGCCCAACGCCCCGAGCGGCAGCATGGCGCGGAATGGGTTGCGACGTGTTAGATGCGCTTTCAGTTTTAAACAAGGCCTAGAAACAACTAGCAGCGTTCAACAACGGACATTTGGGTGGAAATAGGACCGCTGTGCCAGGACTTGTATCTTAACGCGCATTTATTTCTCGTATCGATCGCGAAGTACTAATGGGCTGAGAGATCACGAATATGCTGAGAGCGGGGCAAGTTTTTTTTTTTTTTTTTTTTTTTTGCAACGACAGCGCACGTATGGGGCTGTATTGCAGGCACAATTAAAGATTTCGCCCCTGAGAGGGCGAAGAAAGCAATAAAATGTGCATATAGATCTGCGTAATGCTCGAAGAAAGTACTGGAGTAATGCTTTGAATAGAGTAGAAGTACTATTCTGCGGTCATTTACTACCACGAAATTTGGCAGCTACAGTCGCCTAATCCTGAACGAGAAATCCTGTCTGCCATTTCTGACTCGTCTTTATTTTACTCTGCTAAAATTTTCTGCTCCCGATCTCTTCCTTCGACAGTGGGGATCATCCATACATACATCCTGATATGGCCGCGAACTCTGAAATATCATAAATGCTTAAAAATATGCTCTATATACTTATCCAGGTAAACGTTATCGTTTTTCATGTGAGCTGCTTCACAGACAGATCTGCCATGCAAGCCGAAAAATGTAATTCGGCACTACAATGTCACACGCAAAAAACTTGGCGTTGACACCACCGCATGCAACAGCCTGGCGCTACTTGTCTTAACCATTTCACTCTCGGGAACTGAATCACTCTTGCATAGGAAGTCGCATGTGGCATTTGGGCCTATGCGGCGTTCACACGACCGGATGTCGGTATTATACAGTCGCGAATCGGACTGCCGGATGGCTCTGGTTCGGGTAGATATCTGAGACGACCAAGAACTGCGCATATCGAGCAGCGCACAACACAGGCCACAGGCCGATGCATCGCCTTCTCGTCCCCGCGAGCGCACCGTGGAAGACATGGAGCAGTAGCGGTTGCATCGTAGCACGGCGCCGTCAGCGTTTGCGGCTCCTAATGCAACGCAAGATCTATAGGCTTTGCTCCTCAGTGGCAGACGCCAGCTCCAGGAATTTCTGAGATAAGGCGGAAAGCGGGACCTAGGTTGTGGAGCTTGAATTACCTCAGAGATAGGGCGGAGAAGAATTTGTGAAGAGGAAAATTTACAGCCAAAACTTGAAATATTAACGAATTAACGTAGCTCACAACGACTGAACATGAAAATGGGAGCGTTTCATCCTTTTCTGCGTTTCTTAAGCATAATTCTTCCGATATGCAGCACGGGAAGGTAAACGCTTTGAATTTATTGTGCCAGTCATGGCCCAGTCACTCTAGCGCGCTTGCAGTCACGGACATCAGTCATACTTGCTGCGGAAGGGAAGAGTGCATAAACCAAAAAGGCCAAGTGGGGCTTAACAGAGAAAAGTGCAAAGTCAAAATGGAAGGCAATCGAAAAAGAGACTGAAGCTATATTTCATTATGCGAAAAACAGAGTGCAGCTGCTAAGCCAAGCGCGGGAGGTGGAGGGGGGATTGCGCCGCACCAACGCACCGGGTGCCGTTAACCATATAGTGACGCCACTGAGACGTCACTATATGGTACGCCTGGTAGCCAAGACTAAATAGATTCCCGTACATTCAAATCAAGGCGGCTCACGGGCACCCCAGTGCCCCTGGGTGCTGCACGGCAAGTTAATTTTGTGACGTTAAGCGACCTCACGCATACGTATGCTATTGACCCGAATGATAAAGGGGCATTTTTTACGAGGCCGTAATTTTAATGGGGCCTTCAGGCACTAGCCAGCCTTCGTCATTTAAATGTGCTCGATTCCCGTGCAGTTGGCAAACCAAAAAATGTGGCTGGCAAAGAACACAACACAGCAAGGGAGCAGAGTAGCAACTCTTTCGAAGGTAAAGGCTCAGCATACTTTTTATTGCAAAATGTTACGTAGATCCTTTGCACACAATGTACGCAGAAAGGTATGTCCTATAAAGCGCTGGCCTAACTGCACAATTCTCAATGTAGTGACTAACAATTATGACCCAATAGATCCGTGCTTTATGCAATGTTAAAGCATGCTAATAAAATATAAGAGCCAGCAATATATATCTGTGACCAATGAGCAAGCGGAAAGCAGAGGACACATGCACACAATATCTTACGTGTTAAATTTCAGCGGGAAACAACAAGCACCGACGGTAGAGTCCTCGCTTTCACGATGTGCCACAGTGCGTCGGTTCTTCGCATGCCGTGAACTCAGTTCCATAAGCGTCAAGCGCTTTAAAAGAAACGAAAGCCGTGCCTCAACGGTGCAACAAGACTTTTAGCTCGCTGCACCTAGAACGAAGAAACAAAGAATTAACAGAACTAGAAAGCATCCTACCTTATAGCAATCACTGTAAAACAACTAGCTTGCAAGACGAAGACTTCTCAACCGGCACATTTTGAGACACACAAGCTAACCCTGCCCTTCCCGCGTTTACCAGCGGAGACGGTGACATGGCAGCGAGACGGCAGCGAGACGGGAGGGACAAGAACCTGCTCAGTTGCCTGCTTCACAAGCACAAAGACCGCAGTACGGCCTGCAACGCCAAACTGCACAGCAGCTATAAACAGTGGGGCTCATTAGGCGTGTTTCGATACAATGACAAAACAAAACTCTATGCTTTTAGCAAACCAGTTATGTGATTCACAAAACGATGTATTCTATACTTAATATGGTTTTGTTAGGGCGCAGAAGTCGAATTAATAATTTAGTAGTTTTTTTTTTTTGTGCAAGTGGTAAGTTTTCTGCCCCTAGCATGCGGATGCTGCATTCTCACCAAACCGCTTTTGGACCCAGCCTTCACCACCTCTTTACATCACCCTTGCCCCTGCTTTGAGTGCTTTGATTTTGCTTCTATCATCGCCGTGTTATCAGTGTCTGGTTCCGGTGTCAATAATGTTTAAGGCCGATCGGATGGTGGACGGTGAATGCAAGCTAATGGCGCTGCAATGGGAAAGTTGAAAAACGAAGGGTAAAAAATATAACCAAAACTGCGGGAAATCGGATGAGCGCGCCTTTCTCTCACGAGGACTGCTAGAAGGAGCACACTGTATATACTTGGTCACGCGCTCCACTGTTCGCATTTCATTTCACATTTTGCAGATATGTTTTGTCGCTCCCTTTTGCAATTTCTGGTTTCTGGAGAAGAATGTTGCGCGCCTGTGCTCTTATCAAGGTCAGGGGCGTTTGTGTATCCTTTTGTCATTGTCGCGCAGCACGCATCTAGCCTATAGATTTCTGCGTGAGGTCTTCGATTTCCTGCAGGTACATGCAGCTCTGATTAAGAAATGGTAGCTTCATTCTTTTACTGTTTTCGTGCTTAAGTACATGCGAATTCGAAGCTTAAATGCTGGCAGTAGTCATAGACTGTTTTGTGTGCGAATTAAAGCTCGGCCGACGGATATAATAAATAAAAAGTAATAAATAAATCGATATAGTGAGCAACTGTTTGTCATGACAGTGACAATGAGTGCACTGATACCACAGCGGGGAGTATGTAGAGCGCGGTGTAGAAATTCGTTCCGTGGTGTTGAAAACTTGGAATGAAAGAAAAATGAGGGTGCAGGTCGAGACCGGCCTTTTACATGAGTGAAGTCCCCTAGCCTGGGACGCCGCTGGACAAAGCCGCCGCACTTGCCCGTTTGAGAAAAGCCCGTTGGGACTCGGTGCTCGCGCAGGATCCGAGGACCGTGCTGCCTTCGTGGTCGATCAACTTCCACTACACGGGCACCATGACACAAATAGAAGAAGAGACGCGGCAGCATGTCAGCGCCGCCGGCTTGGAGTGCATCGCCTGTGAAGTTTGGCAAAGCACCTGGGTGTCACCGGACATCAAAGGCTTTTGCGGTGAGAGCAGTTGTTATATCAATAACAAATAATAATTGTTCATGCTTCAATCTGGGTACGTATGCTGTCCTATAGTCACATGAAGCGCAAACGGGACTTCTTAATACTCGACGAGGAAAATGATAGAAAAGATTAGCGGCGAAAGATGATAAAAGTTTAATGCCTTTTTCGGGAGTGCGATGCCCGCTTTTAACAATTCAGAATCGTATTGGCGTTTTCCTACTTCTAGTTGTTTGCGTCGTTTTGCGCTCGCATCGGAAATCAACCCCATGCGTTTGATTCTACGCGTAGAGCTGAAAAAAAGTTCTTCGTAAGACATTAATTCTTTATTCCTTAAGGAAACAGTATTGGATAACGATGGTAGGCTCAGTGCGAGGACGGTTACAAGACATCGCTTTCTCAACGCTGCAGTGCTCTGCAGTTAAGACAAATTGAGATGTTCTTGCTTAAGCTCACTAGGAGAGAGGACACTGAATAACTGAGGTTTTTGAAAGCATGTTGTGCAAGATTAGGATGGTGGAGTAAGCAGTAAATTGAACTAGTTGCCACTTGTATTTTCTCTATAACCGTAAATGGCTCTTGCCTATCGATGACCTGCATATTCTGACGAAAGTTGAATAGGTCTCTTAGTTCGCTGCCAAGTTGCAAAGTTGAACGTGCGCTACAGATTTGACATCATGATGTTCTGTTTTAGGGTATCATTAGATTCAAAATCTGAAATGCATATATTTTCTTCAATAAAAAAACAGACATCGGAAAGAGAGACGAAGCAAAAAAAGAAGAGCAGACAGAGAGGTCATTAAGGATATCCTCATTGCTAGCTACCCTAATCTAGCCATAAGAGGGAAAGCAGAGCAATTTAGGTTATATGTGCAAAGAAGATATTTGTCTTTAGATGAGGACGACCTTAGCGTAGATGCGGTGAGGAATAATTCCACAGATATCATGACCGAGTGCGCTGTTGATGTAGGCGCTATATATAGCATAGTTAAAGAGGATACCGGTAAATTGTTCAAATATATGGAAGATCTGAATAAGAAGCGCCAAAGCATGGAAGCCTATAACCAAACAAGCAGGATAGATCTCACACAGCTATCAAAGTTAATCAATATGGTTCAAGTGTAATGGGCGTAAGGGGGTGTAATAAAGACAAAATTTAGCAGCCTGAAAGCAGCCAGAAGAAAGCTAGTCATACGCAAAAATCTGGTGCATGCGATAAGAGACAAGGCGGGCTATGTCATTACTCGTATGGATAATATGATCAATGTACCTGAGGAGTTGTGCACTGATATACACACTATTCGATATAATCAGGTTGATAATGAAAGTAAAAACTGTAAAGCGTAATCATACATTCTGCGGGTAACGCAGAACGAAGTAAGGAAAGCTTTAGAAGCAATAAAACGGGAAAAGCAGCAGGGGAGGATCAAGCAACTCAGGACTGCTAAAAGGTAATAAAATCCACAATGGAAGGGTGTTGGCAGGAAGTCTTCACCGCTTCCTGGTGAGAAGAAGTGAGAAGTGTCGATCGGGAACAGCTGGGAGTGACTGGCAGAGGAGAATGTCTCAGTAATCTGCTATTCTCTGACTACTTTACTTTGTTAAGTAACCCAGAGGAGGAATCGCAAAAGATGATAAACGACTTGATAGAAAAATGAAGTCTGTAAATTGAAAAATTAATGTGCACAAAACTAAAGTAATGTTCAAGAGTCACAGAAGAAATCAAGCTTACTTTAGGTAGCGAGGCGCTGGAAGCGGTAAAAAAAACACGTTCACATAGAACAGGTAGGAACCGCAGATCTGGACCACGAAAGTGGAGTTAACTAGAATAGTAAGAATAGGATGAAGCGCATTGCCGAGCATGCTCAGATTATTCATGGTCGTTTGCGAGTATCCCTCAAAATACATTGTGTAACAGTTGTATCTTACCGGTGTTCATCTACGGAGGAGAAACGTGGAGGATAGTGAAAAGGTTTAACTTAAATTGAGCTCAAAGCAGAGAGCTTTAGAAAGGAGGAGGAGCCGTCATTAAGAGACATGATGCCATCAAAGTGGGTCAAAGAGCAAACGCGAGTTGACGACATTCTGGTGGAAATCAAGAAGCAATGGACATGGGCAGGATTTGTATTGCGAAGAAAGGGTAACTGATGGTCGCTAACAACAAGTGATTTGATTCCAAGAGCAGGAGAACTTAGCAGCCGGCGGCAGAAAGTAGTGTGGACGGATTAGATTAAGAAATTTGTAGTAATTTGATCGCTGCAGCTGGCACATCAGTTATTTGGAGTCATATGTGAGAGGACATTGCAATGTATTGGACATGGTCAGGTTTATGATGATGATGATTCTAACCAATATATGAGAACTAAGGGAGTGAACGGGGTGATAGGCGTATATTGAAAGCTAAATTGAAAGTTGAGACCACCTCGGCGCGCCCGTACGCAAACCAGGAGTTCTTCATCACGTGGCTCCTGCATGGAGAACGGCGTGGTTCGCCACGCGCTGGAAGATGACGTCTTTTTCTCGCAATCGCACGCAGCATACTAAAAATTGAGAAGAACGTTAAATATATGCACACGGAGAACATGTGGGCAGATGTTGGAATAAATAGCACGGTTATCTGGGATGTGGATTACCTTTATGCCAGGCAAGGCCAAGGGGCTAATCCTGAGACGTATTTAAACATGTTTTGGCTGGCATGAATGACATTTACTTTTTCATGTCCTTCTTTCGTTGGCACTTTGCTTGTTCATTGTGCACAATAGCATAGAACTACGTGGACCATACAAGGCACAATGTTCGAGAGACGCACACCATGCACTGGCGTTGATGGAAGTGATGTGTAATTTATGCCTGGTCATAATAATTATACACACACACACACACACACACACACACACACATATATATATATATATATATATATATATATATATATATATATATATATATATATATATATATATATATATATTGCTCTGTACGTTTATCGAAACCATGTTAAAAACGCCCCTGCCTCAACCGTAGGCTCGTTTGCGGCAAAACCGTGCACAAAGCTTGTGCGTTGTGTACCCTTTTGCTGTGGATATAGTTTTACAATAGTACTTAACTTACAGTAATAGAAGAGACATCTGGGCGAGTTGGTACGGTGACATGATGAATAAACAGCACTACAAACTAGGACGCAGATCAACGACGAGGTCGGCTCCCGTCATGTTTGCTTCTTGATCTTCGTCCTAGTCTATAGCCCTGTTTATTCATCATGTACTTAACTTAGTTTGGCCGCGCATGACGAGAAACAAGAACTCTATGCGACAAGACTGAGGGAGCGAAAGACGCCAACGCAGTTTCCAGTAAAAAGGCAGTGGTGGTGCCATGTGGTGGCGCTGGAGGAAAGCACACAGTTCTAAAATGTCGAGGTGAGCGTAGGCACATTTGCCTAGCGGTGCTAGATAGCACCGCTACTGCCATTTGCCGGAAAAGCAACGTCGGCCTTTTTCACACCCGAGTCTCGTCCAGATGACTGTGGTTCATCATTATGCGCGGCCAAACCAGGTGAGAACCATTGCCAAACTTAGTACGCTACAAAAGGGTCAGCAACGCGCAAGGTTTCAGCAAGGTTTCATTGCCAACAAGCCTCCGACAAGCCGTGAAACAGTGATCAAAGTGTATTGAGAACAGTGCTCGTGGATTCAGCGGCCCCTGCAATACCCGCGTGGCACAGCTGTTATACAGGAATTATAAATTTCCAAAAATGTGGCTTTTCTTTTGATGGCAGATATTTACATCGACTGCTTTCTTATGGACACCCATGTGGCTCCGAGCGACCGGGACGCCTTGGAAGCGACTTTTGCCCAGCGACTGCGACCCAGGGTGGCACAGACACCGTCCGGCTATGAGATGTCCGTGGGAATGTACAGGGTCCATGCCAGGCCACGTTAAATAGTCCCCGTTGAGCACATCATGGTGGATCAGCCCACTGCTCGAGTGGTTCCTTCCGCTTACTTTAGGCGCTGATTTCGGATTGAGCCAGCATGCAAGTCTGTCAAAAGTGGCCGCGCTCCGATGATAGACCGTGCTGCGGAGGTCCAGTAGAAGCAGTTGCGTTTTATAGCTTCGAAAGATTGAGGTGATGGGCCCATTTTTCTTTTTACCGCAGAAGAGGTCAGAAGCATCGGGATCCTAAGAATATCAGCGGGTGCACGAAACACAACCAGTCTCTTGGCCGCTTTAGAAAATGACCACTCATGTGCTATCAAATACACAAAGAGCTAGTACATTGAAGAAAAGCTCTTACAATGTAAGCGAAACGTTTACCATGACTAAAGACCAGATTTTAGGCAAATGCCCAATCTTTCCTAACCGTCATATAGCCATATCATTTTTATGTGCACAAACAGCACAAACTGGGGGATGAGAATACGTCGAATACTGTTTAACAGTGGCTATAAATGAATTCTTTTAGTTTTACTGCTTGTATATGCCTATTCCAATATGATGTGGCCTAAAAATGGCCTCTGGACTTTTTTAATGACAATGAGAGTTCGGTGCTTTGATCGTCGTATTCAATTTACTTTCGTACATATTTGAATTTCGGTCATGCCCACACGTGGCAAGACACAATGACTGCCAATGGTCAGTGTTGAGCGCTGTATCAACGCATACAGTGTAAACAATGAAATGAGCCCCGTAAGCCAAAACAACGAAACATTTCTGCACGGTGTCCGGACCACTGTAAGAGACAAGCAGTACTAGAATGCAGTGTGGCTTTAGACACCAACTGCTCATGGCTCACTAGCGTGTCCATCCGTGTGTGCGTCCGCGAGAAGTGTTGCACTTCGCGAGAGTCCACGGGACACCACAAAATTGTGACATAATCATCTGGTGACGTCATGCCATTGATTAACGTTGACGTCACATTCGGTCATGACGTCGCGTCTGGCTATGACCGATGATATCATCAGGCGATTCACACATGCGAAGCTGACCCCATTGGGCGTCCGATCCGGGCGCCCGTGCTGCGCCTTCCTTGAACGCCGTGGCGCTTCCTCGAAAGCCGCACTACTCAGCATACAGAAGCAGGTGCAGTAAAACCGGAATAAGCAGCGTTTCAAGCAAAGGCTTTCGCCTCACCGCACTTATAGTGGTCCAAAGTGCCCCCTAGAAATTTTAATCTTGAAACATCTTGCTGTTAAAAATAAACTAATTTCTTGTGTGAATGAAGAGTTTTACAGAAGCGGGATATGGACCAATTTCTTAATTCCTTATTTCTTTCACAGCCGCAAGTATGGTCCGAACTTACTAGCCGATAGGGGAAACTATGTGCTTTGGTTGACGCTCGTACTTTCCAGGGACTTCTGTACCCGACAGTACCTTATGATTTAACAATTTTATGTGAAACTGATTGCCATTTGCCAGGGGCGTAAAAATTGTTTGTCAAAATGGTGGTAGCACCATTTCAACATTAAGCAAAGTTAGCGCCTTTTTTGTAATTCCAAATTACTTGTAACCCCCCCTTCCCTCCTCCGTTTAGTTTTTAATTGGCAGCAGGTACTGCTCTGTGATGCGTAGATATGCAACCATTTGCACTTCTGTCTAGTGCCAATTGCTGCCCATTCGGTGCTTAAATCTACGTTTAATCGTCTTCTTGGTGCCTAACTTACGTTTTGTGCGTGACAATCTGGATGCTGTGCGAGTTCAAGCATGTTAATGCCATAAATGAAAATCACAAATGTTGTAAAATTATAAAGGGTAGATTCTGCTCAGACAACGATAGTGAAACGAGTTCATTGAAACATGATAGTAGTGTTAAAAGGTCCTTAGTGAAAGGTGTGGTCTAGTTTGGCCTGTAGAGTTTAACATCCCAAAGCGACTTAGGCTATGAGAGACGCCGTAGTGGAGGACTTCAAAAATTCTGACCCCCTGAGGTTCTTATAGAAGGTCGCGGAGCGTAGCTTAATGAAGAAGATTGAAAATAACAGGAAACGAAACGTAAAAAAATACAGTTCAAGAATGCCTGAAATTACTGCTGACTAGAAAAAAATTCGGAGAACATCTATAATTCATTAGCACTTAATTAGATGCCTAATGAAGGCGGTTTTAGGCTAGGCGTTAGGGGTCAAACAAGCACAAGAAATCTCTGAAAACAGATTGGTTTAGAAATATATTAGGGCGTGCATTGATCTCATTCCAAAATAGAGTGAAGATTCTGAAATTGTACTTAAATTTATTAAGCAACCTATTGGCCTGCTTTTGTGGTTTTATGTTTGTAATCTTGTAATTACTTTGGGGATATCAGTGATAAAAGACTTACGTTAGTAGTGTGAGACACTGTGCAATAGTTGTGCCTTCATAAAATAATAGACTCGTACGTGATTAGAACAGCCTGGCTGGCAGGCGTATAACTCATTTAACCGTCCATGTGTCGCTAAAGCTTCCATAAAATGTTTTTTTTTTATTTGGATGCTGTATAACTCTCTTGTTGATAACTAGTGGAATTGTGTTTTTCGCTTCCTGCCAGATTAGTTACATTACTTTGCCCCGCAAATGCAACTTGCGAGGCTGTTCCGCGCTAGCGCAAAGGGGCTTAATGTGGTTGAGGCACCTAACTTTGGGGGAGTAAAACAAGATGTTATGGGCTGCCTGTGCATGCAATGTCACCCACGTGCCAAGTACTGGAAGCATCAAACGGCTAAAGTATAGGTTAATTTAGCTCTAATGTATCGTTATAGACATTCACGATAGAGACCCATCGTCAGCGCGACAATTAATGATGTATATTTTTTGCATGCTTTGGTGTGAGGATGCAGCAAAGGCTGCTGCTTCTTTGAGGAAAGGAGCCCGGGTCGCAAGGTTTTCGATGTTCAAATGCATATTACGCAATGTGGTAGCACATTTGCGACTAAGACAAAGAGTTCCCGCTTACGGTACTTGCTTGGCTGCAGAGAATTGCTGTTGTGCAGGATTGTATATAGATCACATAGGGTTCCGCTCCACGACTTCTGTCCAAGACGGGGTTGGATCGAATAATAGGGGCGTTTTAGTAGTCGATAATAAGCCATCATTGAAATTGGCCTACCAGTATACCAGTGTCGCATGCGTCAAGATTAAGTATTTTGGGCCAATGACAAGGCGAGGGCGTTTTCTGCGGATTGATGTCGTATCTCAAGCTGAAGCGAAATAGTCGTATTTGAACTGTGGAGTGAAAAATGGTATGGTTCGGATGAGATGGGTATTTTCTTTTCCATGTTCCTTTACAGGCTGCTCTTAGATAAATTATTGCTTGATTGACCTTAGAGAGTGCAGAGAAAGGATAATTTATTCACTAAGAGGAGCATGCAGAGAAAACAGCCGATAGAGCTTCTGCGGCGAGCCTAATTTTGTCTTTCAAGTTCCGCACCTTCTCTTTTAGAGTCCTATAAACGCGAGCGCGGTCGATAGCGAATGTACTGACAAAAAAGCCGAAGAGCTTTGCATCTGGTCGCATACACCCCTTTCTTTTCTTCGAACCAACAAAGCCCTCTCCCCCGTTGCAGTACGAGAAGTCATGGCATGGAGAGGAAGAAGGGAATGGCGGAAAACTGGGGCGTCGTCAGAAGGAGCAGTAGGCAATGGAAGGTTGACAAACGGATTTTTGTAACTTTTAGAGAATGAGATGGCAATGAAGTATAGCTTTTACAGCAGTGATCTGAAATCTACAATTCTTTATATCCTAAGACGAGTACAGATGAGCCGAAAGCTCCACTGCCGGGCGGCGTGACCTGGTCTTACTACAAACGCAACCAGCAGCTGTCGTCGACTCGTCGGCAATGCTTGCGGACAAATTAGGCCGTTTTATATGATAAGAATTGTCGCTGAACTGCTGGGTGCAGCAACAATTTAAAATTGAGTATACTCGTAAAATTTGAGAAAACAGATACAATAAGTGTTAAACGCCGGTCCTACGCTGCGTCAATAAGCCAACAATAGACTGGCGCTCGCAATAATCGGCGCTTGTCGCAGTGTTATCGCATTGCGCAAAAAAGTCAAAGTATAACTAGTGAAAAGTGGAAAATATTATTTGCCCTAAGCACAACTCAACTTACATATCAGGCCGAAACAATCCCACACTAGCTTGCTACATACAAATATAGCTATGTAAACCTAAGCAGAATTGAGGTGCAGTTGTAATCAGGTGAAAGTGACTCGATCTGTATCGTCGTCACCTGCGCACCCTAGGGGAAATCGCGCTGCTAATCGCGTGTGGTAAAGGCTGAATCCTTTAGTGTTATCTTGAAGCCATCATTTAGGGAATGCGAGAATGGTTTGATAAAAAAGAAGGGGTTCAGCAGATAAAGAAGTCGCCAGCCACAAGACCTAGGCCAGTGTTTCGGCCCGGCGGGGGAGTAAGGGAGTGGGGCAGTGGGCCGAAATGGAGGGCGACGGATCGTGGTCGGTATAGACTGTGAGGCATCGTATACCGTTGAAATATGACATGAGTATCGGCCTACGCTAACGACCTCTCGTGGCTATGGGCCACCGACCATGACGTCTGCAATAATCGGCGTAGCGTTGCATGCTTGAAAAAGCTTAATACAAGGGCCGAAATCAGTTCAAGCAAACCGTTCGGTTTGAGAAGACTGCGCCGCCCTCGTCCGCATGGAGTTTTCTCATCATATGGTGGAACCGACCCACGCATTGTGCCGGATTTAGAAAGGAGCTCGCACACACACCTTGTGTACTGGAGCCGACGACACAACCAGTGGTCACGAGTTCAGGAACTCATGTGACCACAGGGGTTGATCGTCCCTGGTTTTGACGCCGCAGCATCTCCTGGTGATGAGAAACCCGAAACCGAAGTCGCTCAGTACTGGTAATGCAACAATAAATTATTCAGTTCAGTTCAGTCGTTCAGTCGTGTCCGACTCTTCGTGACCCTATTGACCATGTCACGCCACGCTTTCCGGTCTCTCACTATCTTCCTAACATCACAACTTCATCTGCAGTGCCTCGAGGATGCCATCTAACCATCGCGTTCGCTGCCTACCCCTCCTCCGGCGACCCTCAACCTTTCCCAACATCAAATCTTTCTCCAGCGACTCCTCTCTTCTCATCAGATGACCAAAGTAGCTGAGCTTTAACTTTAGAATTTGACCCTCCAATGAGCAGTCAGGATTTATGGTCGACAATATTGACTGATTTGATCTTCTGGCAGTCCAAGGCACTCTCAAGAGTCTTCGCCAGCACCACAATTCAAACGCGTCAATTCTTCGGCGGTCAGCCTTTTTCACAGTCCAACTCTCGCATCCATACATCACAACTGGAAAGACCATAGCACGAGTTATACGGATCTTGGTTGGTAGACTAATGTCTCTGCTCTTTACTAGGCGGTCAAGGCTAACCATTGCTCTCTTTCCCAGAAGCAGGCGTCTCCTAATTTCATGGCTGCAGTCTCCTTCCGAGGTAATCTTGGAGCCCAAGAAGAGAAAATCTGTCACAGCTTCCACCTCTTGTCCCTTGATGCTCCAGGACTTGATAGGGCAAGACGCCATGATCTTTGTCTTTTTAATGTTCAGTTTAAGCCCAAACTTCTCACTCTCTTCTTGTACGCGCATCAGAAGTCTCTTGAGTTCCGCTTCACTTTCTGCCATTAAAGTGGTATCATCCGCATATCTAAGGTTGTTGATACGTTTTCCAGCAATCTTCACTCCAGCTGAAGACTCGTCCAGACCAGCCTTCCTCATGATGCACTCTGCATATAGGTTAAATAGGCAGGGCGACAGTATGCAGCCTTGCCTCACTCCTTTCTCAATCGGAAACCAATCAGTAAGACCATGCCCAGTTCTGACTGTGGCCTCTTGCCCTTCATACAGGTTCCTGAGGAGACAGATGAGGTGAATTGGAACTCCCATCTCTTGGAGAGCTTGCCACAATCTGCTGTGATCTACGCAGTCAAACGCTTTCGCATAATCAATAAAGCAGAAGTAGATGGGTTTCTGGAACTCTCTTGCTTTTTCCATGATCCAGCGAAGGTTGGCAACTTGGTCTCTAGTTCCTCTGCCCTTGCGAAACCCAGCTTGCACGTCCGGAAGCTCCCGATCCACATACTGCTGCAGCCTACCTTGGAGGATTTTCAACATCACCTTGCTAGCATGCGAAATAAGCGCGATCGTGCGGTAGTTGGAACAATCTTTGGCACTGCCTTTCTTTGGAATGGGGATGTAAATTGACCTCCTCCAATCCTGTGGCCACTGCAGGGTTGTCCAAATCTTCTGACATAATGTATGCAGAATGTTAACAGCGTCATGGTTGAGGTTTTGAAGCAACTCAGCTGGAATGCTATCAATTCCGCTAGCTTTGTTCTTAGCAAGGCTGGATAAGGCCCATTCAACTTCACTCTTCAGGATGCCCGGCTCGAGATCAGTGATCACAACCGTCTTATGTTGGGTTTGCACATTCGGGTCCTTCTTGTACAGTTCTTCTGTGTATTCCTGCCACCTCTTCTTTATCTCTGCGGCTTCAGTGAGGTCCTTGCCTCGTTTGTCCTTTATCACGGCCATCTTAGCACAGAAGCTTCCTTTGATATCTTTGATTGTCTTATACAGAGCTCTTGTGTTCCTTAATTGGCTGTTGTCCTCAACTGCTTGGCACTGTATGTTCAGGAAGGCATTCTTATCTCTCCTTGCTATTTTCTGAAAATCCGCATTGAGAACCTTGTATCTTTCTCTTTCCCCCATAACTTTTGCCATCCTCCTTTCCTCAGCTATTTGCAAAGCCTCTTCAGATAACCAGTTTGCTTTCTTGCATTTCTTTTGCTTTGGAACTACCTTAGTAGCAACTTCTTGTATTATATCACGAACATCAGTCCACATCTCTTCGGGCTCTTTGTCTTCTAGATCTAATTCTTGAAATCGATTCCTCACTTCCACAGCATATTCTAATGGAACTTGATCCAGATTATACCTGAAAGGCCTTCTAGTTTTCTGCGTTTTCCTCAATCGAAGCTTAATCTTGGCAACAAGAAGCTGATGATCGGTGCCGCAATCGGCCCCAGGCCTTGTTTTCACTGCTTGTATAGCGCTTCTCTATCTCTGTCGGCAAATAATATAATCGATCTGATTCCTGTACAGACCGTCCGGCGAACTCCATGTGTACAGGCGCCTCTTGTGCTGTTGAAAATGAGTATTCGCTATGGTCAGGTTGTTTTCTTGGCAAAACTCTACTAGCCTCTGCCCAGCTTCATTTGGGTCACCAAGACCGAACTTGCCTGTAATTCCAGATATTTCTTCACTCCCTACCTTAGCATTCCAGTCTCCTATGAGAAAAACGACGTCTGATGATGGGGTGCGGTCTAAAAGGCATTGTAATTCCGCATAAAATCTCTCAACGTCAGCTTCTTCAGCAGTAGTGGTCGGTGCATAGACTTGGATAACTGTTATGTTGAAAGGGTGACCTTGGATCCGAAGTGAAATCATTCGGTCGTTTTTGGGGTTGTACCCTAGCACTGCTTTGCCCATTCTTCTGTTTACTATGAGAGCGACCCCATTCTTTCTCTTGGATTCGGGCCCACAATAAAAGACATAATGATTGCCGGAGTTAAATTCTCCCATTCCGGTCCACTTGAGTTCGCTGATACCCAAGATATCAATGTTCAATCTGTCCATTTCTCGCTTGACGATATCCAGTTTACCTTGCGCCATAGATCTTACATTCCATGTTGCTATGTGATACATCTCCTTGCAACATCGGACTTTCCGGTCGCTTCCCGACACATCCACAACTGAGCGTCCTTTTGGCTTTAGCCCAGCCGCTTCATTCGTCCTGGAGCTACTAGGAATCGCCCTTTGTTCATCCCCAGTAACATATGGGACGCCTTCCATCCTGGGGGGCTCATCTTCCGGCGCCATATCATTAATGGTATTGTGACTGGCCATAGGGTTTTCTTGGCAGGAAAAACTGGAGTGGGTTGCCATTACCTTCTCCAGTGAATCACATTTTGTCAGAACTTTCTGCCGTGACCTGTCTATCTTGGGTGGCCCTACACAGCAGAGCTCACGACTTCATCGAGTTTCGCAAGCCCCTCCGCCACGACAAGGCAGTGATCCATGAAGGGGAATAAATTATTCACTGCACATATATTAACCCCAGAGTCTGTATCACGCGTTCTGAAGCATTGTGACGCAAAAATTGGGAGATACCAAAGATCTGCTTTGAAGGGTGTGATGTGACAGTGTTGATGGCTTTTGTCTGCGGCCCCACTTGCGCATTCTCCTTCGTGCATAAGCGCATTGCTATTGGTTTATTTACTGATTCCTTAATATGTCGCTCACAAACACTCATTAGAGAACAGCTGTAAGCTATACTGCTATACGAAATACTACGCGACGTAGATATCAAGCCACACATTAACTAAGCCGCACGAACGGGTTTGCGTAGCCTTAAAACAGCGTTGCCGACTCGGGATCCAAAGGCCTCGATGATTTCGACTCCCATCTGAGAAGAATAACATGACTTGGCCCATCCTGCCATGCAACATGGCCTCATGATATCGCACAACCTTACCACAAAGCCGTGCTCTTCCATGTCATCTGCCAACTACCACCTGACTGAGTCGAGGCCATGTTTTTTCTCGAGAACGGGACTTTTAACATTAAGCGGATAAAACTACTCTCGTAATTTGGCGCCACATAGGTAACTCGTACTCCAGTTGAACTTTCTTTAAACGACGTTGCCCTGCTCGATCTCTGCACTTGCAGTGCAGTGCCATCACATCCTTAATTGTACTTGCGCATTGCCGACAAGAGCTTGAATCCCATGATCTGATAAGGCCAAAAGCACGGGGGGCTTGATACTGCAGCCGGTGCCAGTTCCTTGCTCGGTGGCGAAAGACGAATCCTGCATTCAAATAACGATAAGTTTTTGCCGACAGCTTTCGGGATTTCAGTACTTGTCTGATAAGTGCAAGCTCTAGGTTCCGCAGGAGGCCGCACTTGTGTGGTACAAAAAGCTTTTAGGTTGCACAAGAGGCGTATATACAAGAGAGCGATACAGCAATATCGAGGGCTGCTATTATGTATTATTTATTGTACCGAACGGGCACATTAAGCGCTGAGGTACGCTGTATAGTCCATGGTTCGGAAATGTTTGTTTATATCAACCGAGGTTTGCTAACATGCAGCACAATTTCAGTACTCCTATTTTTCCTCCATCGCAATGTGGTCTACGCGACGGGTATCGAACCTGCGAACTGCTGCCCAGCAGGCCAACGCCACAACCATTCCAACACCGTATATACTGCAAAATGACGTCGATAACTGCAAGAAAGTTTTTGGCTTAGATTTGTCTTCCACCGGTTTTCAGCCTGTCTTATACGAGTAGGCGGAAGGAAAAGAGGTGCGCATGTATACTGTCTTGCCCAACATCAAGAGTCGAGCTTTTTTCAATCGTCACTGTGTCAGTGATTCAGCCAGATGTAAAAGGGATGTCCACTTAGTTTTTTGATAGGCATCGAGCTATAGGTGACGCTGCATGGTGCCCATTTCTGTACGCATGCACTCAATGTTGCAGTCCCTTACGGCGTTTCGTTCCTGCTGTGCGCTGTGATTAATGGTGGCAGAGACAAGTGTGGGGCGGGTGTTAATTACTAAATAAGCTCTCACTCCAGTAGGCGACTGGTGGCGGGCACATGTGTGCGCGACAGCTGGCCGTCGGTATGAATTGAATAATGCCGTGAACGTTTGAAATCGCACTCACAAGTTAACTATACATCCCCGTCGGAAGAGCTGGAACGAAGCGCAGTTCAGGGAGGGCACGCATGAGTGTTCGAGAGAAATGCTTTCACATCAAAGGCTATGATGTCGAATGAAAATTTCGTTGTCAAAAGAGCGTCCTAAAGATAAAAAGAAACCTGTCATGTCCCACGTCTCCAAAGCAGCAGAACGCAAGCAGATTAAGCTGGTGAGAAATCACCTACACCCGGGAGAGGGAGAGAACTCTTTAATGAAGAACAGAGAATTTAGTCGATGTTTAGAATTCACTGGTATGCTACTCTGCGTGGGCAAGGAAATTGGAGAAAGACAGAAATAGAGTGGTGTGGAAAAAAAACATTAATGAAAGGGGAGATAAAATATGGCCATTAAATGTGCACTAAGGTGCATCATCTAGCAATGTTAAACCATGAAGTGTTGAGCGTATTACGACAAATGAAATTACGAAGTTCACTGCGTGAAAAATGCTTGAATGTAACGCACAAGGTACAACCAGAGATTGCCGAGATGTCGGGTGTCTTTTATATACGCAAATAAAAAGAGCATTGCTTGTTTCCATTTCCTAGGGCATGCTGAGAGATTTAAAGGACACTCCATTGTTAGAGGCACTGGGACGAGCTTCTCCATGCATTGGTAATAGTACGCACGCCAGTTAGTTGTCGCATAGCACTCAAGAAGGATACGTTCCACAGCCTTGATCGAGCCGTAGTTGCCACAATGTGGACTGTTCATTTCATCAAAATGCATCGCAAGCCGTTTATAAAGGCAGAGTTCAGACGAAGTGGATGATAGAGTTTTTAGATGGCGAGAACGTTTTGGCCGAGAGTCTTGATCTTAGACGTGGGTCGAATGAGGAAAGAAATTCGTAGTGATGGGTCAGCAAGCTCCAGAGGCGGTATTTTGCTTCCAAAGCAAATCTTTTAGGCAGTTGGGACGCGTCAGAGTTCATGAGGAAAGTCCGAATGTATCACTGATCATGGCCTTTACGGGCCGATTCACCAGCTTTTCATTGGCCAGAATGCCACAGAGAGCTGATGCGCATTGAAATGTTATGCAATTTCCTGCGGCAATAACTAAATGTAGATACCTGACGTGAGTGGAAACGGACTGATAATTGGTTTTCTTCAGTAGATTGGAGAGGATTTGCAAATATATTTTGGAGATTGTAAAGGTAACCCATCGGCCAGGACCCACGGGCACCCGGATCACCCGTAACTAAAAAGAATGGCCTAAATAATTTAAAAAACCAATAAAGAATCAACAGTAATCAGAGCGATTATAGTGAAGTTTCAGCGGGACTACGTGACCAATCAGACACTTCATCGTCTTTGATCGCACGTGTCTACATAGGGGCTATCTTAACGGCTCTCCTCTTCTAGAGGCCGGTTATCCTTGTGAGGCCAAAATCTGCGGTGGTGTTGTTCCTTCACTGTCGACTGTAACAAACGCAACATCCATTAGAAAATCCAGCGTGTGTTTTGGAATGTTTCTTTGAGTCTCCAATAGGCCCATCGAAACCAATAGAAAGGAAGGTCATTTGACGTTACACCTTAGTCGACGCGTTATAGGAGTCCGCAGGCGCAAAATCAGCGACATTAACGTCACGCACACCAGTGTTACGTGCACCGCGCTCCAATTACGTAGACACTAAAATTTATGGATCCAGAGGAATTCCAACTTGTCCTGCCTGATTGGTCTAATTTTTGATTTCAGGCTTATGAACCGGACAGTTAACAAGCAGCGGATATTACGAAAAAGCTGTGATAGACATAAATTGTTTTCAGTTAGGATGAGTGCGTGCTTTATTATATAGTTCAATCTAGCCAACATAGTCCGCTACATATTGATGCACGTGCCATTCTTCCTGTGCACACTTGGCGACTGAGTCAAGTAAATCGATTCAAACAACCTGCAGCGGCATAGCACACATATCGAAGTACGGCTTTGGCGAGTTTAGGGATACAGAATTGGAACGGGCCAGCCGGCTGAAGGCCGCTATGTTGGCCTGATTCTAGCCTCGTCATCTGTGGATCAATCATGCATCAATTCTGGTATGACCACAAAAAGCCACAAGCTTGTCCACGGGTATTTAACCATGACGTCATAGGAATCCGTCACACCGCCTGTGGCCAGAGAGGCATCTTTGAGGTTAATTCATCACTTCGCTTTTGAGTAGCATCAATCAATAGCAGGCAAGTACCTGTGAACATATAGCGCAAGGCGTTTTTTTCTAGAACGCAAAGCTATTGATGTCGCAAGAAGGAAATTTACCGGGCATATCTCGGAAGCAGTGCCGAAAGTGCCTGGATAGAAGCTCGCATGTGTCAAAAATCGAGAAATACTTATTCCCAGTTTTCACCTCACTCTCACAAAACTTTAATGTTAAAAATTATTAAACACACATTTTGCTTCATGGACTGGCGACACCATAAAGATTCCCAAGTAGCACACATTGCCTAGCCCACCTGGGGCCCGTATGGGCAAGTTGGGCTTGGCCAACCACAATAACACCCATGACGGTCCCTTTAGGGATCAAGCGGGCAAGCCCACATTGGGCTTGCCCATGCTTTTTCCATCTGGGCATCATATAAGCATGGAAAGGGCTAACTGAGTACATATTCCCACATCTGGCCCTCAAGGGTCCCGCTTGGGAATATTTAGTGCCGATGCAAAGAAAATTTTGGCTTTGCGTAGGAAAAGCCTGGACTAATATAATTGGGGCTGCCCACTAAAAAGCCGAATAGGTCCCGCATGGGCCGCGGCGGGGCTAAATACGAGTATGCCCGCACATTTCCTACATGGGACCCTTGAGGGGTACTTGAGGGAAGGTCAGACGGAAATGTGGAATTCATGCAGAAAATTCCTGGGCTGCCCCAAATAGGGCTGCCCACCAAAAACCTAGATAATTTCCGCATGGCCGTTAGCGGGGAAGGCAAGTGCTCCTTCCCACTTCTGCCCGCATCGGTCTCTTGTGGTGCAATTTAGGGCAGATTCGATGCAAATGTAGGCCTAAAGCAAATAGAAGACGGACGTCCGATTGGGGCTGCCCACGCAAAAGCCGTATAGGTTCCGCATGGTTAGCGCCGGGCTGCAAAGTGAGCACAGCCCGCCCCCCCCCCCCCCCCCCGCTGCCCACACGGGTATTTCTTGGGGTACTTGCGGGAAAATGCAACATATATTCGTAGTCCATGCGGTACAAATAAGCTCAGCCCAATTGGGGCGGCCAATGAAAGGCCGCAGTGGGCCCCAAATTTGATGTAGGTGGGCTTACCGCTCTGAAACGTCTCCACCCTATATTTAGGGCACCATTTAATTTATGTAAATCATGTTACATAAATTGGTCTTTTCTGGAGGTTTCACATAAACGTCCTAAGCATATCCATGCCGTGAATAAAGACTATCTATTTTTACTCTAAAAACTACGTTAATTATGCAGTATCGACAGAAAATATGAAACAGCAACTGTTCCGCTTTACGAGTATGTTCTGAACGACCTCCAAATGTTTCCTGCGGCATTACTATTCTACACACACCATCGAAATAGATATTCAGACCAACATGTTGGGGGTGATGTGGGCCAGCCCACATTATTGTAGTGTTGGGAATAAATTTCTCTAATGCTACTGAGTGTCCCATACAAGCGTGGCGTGACATGGTCCATAGGGTCACGAAGAGTTGGACACGACTGAATGACTGAACTGAACTGTCGCATACAAGCAAAAAAATACTGCTTAATGTTTCACACTTGATGATTATTAGAACTTGGGCAGCCCCGAAAATGCCAGATTGAACCCATTAGGGCAGCACGTGGGTCAGCCCGAAACGGACTGGCCTCCACAAATCCCGCGCCTGTACAATTCAGGTATTGGAGGGATTAATCGACCTCACAATTAAAACCTTGATCAATGGGACGGCACTGCCTGCACAAACGTGGGACCCATTAATGATTCTAGTGTGCTGCCCACATTCGTCTACTTGGGCTGAATGCGGGCAGCCTTATTTGGGCTGCTTACACGGATACAGATTGGGACCGATCACGGCAAAATTGGGCAGCCCACGCGGGGCCCCTCTGGGTACGTGTTGCAAATCCCGCATGGGGCCCGTATGGGCTGCCCCCACGGACCCAGCGCGGGCCCCCCCCGTCATAGCCCACTTTGTGCTACTTGGGTTAGGTTACATGCGTGCTTGAAGAATTGATATTTATATTACCAATGTCTAATCCCTCAGGACGATTCTCACCTCACTTTGCTTCTTGTTAATGCGAAACCCCAATATTCAGGAAGCATTGAGGAAGGAAACAATAAAATGAGATTCTGTGATATCACATTTTTTGAAGCCAAGCGAAAGTTCTCTCCCACTAGGTCACATGTCTGCGGCGTTTCGATGGTTTTAGCACAATTCAGCACGCCTGCGCATGCATCGCTAGCGCCGCGAGGATCAGAGCGAGCAGACGATCTCGCATTGAGCCTGGCCGCCGACAGCTGTCGAGGGCTTCCAAACCCGCTTACGATGGCATGCTGAGTCAATAGAGGCTTTATAAAAGTTAGCGCCATCTACTGAAAGAGACAGAAACTGTGCGCGGCGGCCATGTATTGTTCCGTCCGCCCGCGCCTCCCATATCGAGTACGCTGTCAAAGTGCGCCTTCGTGGAACCCGTGCTTGCACCGCAAGGTGGATTGGAATGCTCACAAGCGATTGTTCCATTTTTTAACATCACAGCAGTCGCTGCTTGCACCAAGCTCTATTCGGAATGACACCAGCATGTTGCTGCGTACCCTTTTGCGGCAAGCGCACCGTCGTAGACGCGCGCGGAAACAAGGTATACTCGTGTATGCGACCGCTCGTTTGCAATCCTAACCGGCTTTACAAGTGTCACTTGCATCATGTAAAGCATTACTTCACGTCCCTCTGACTGGGAACTAGCTCACAGAAATGCTATCACCTAAAATAGCAAGGTTGTTTTGCGTGCTATGGAGCCTTGTTAACTTGAAGAATAAGCTTATGCTTCGATGGAGGACACGGGAGAAGGAGCAATGCAAGTATAACGAACGCTGTAGTTCAAATACGTTCTTTGAAACCTTTTGTACGTAGGTTGCATTTACCATTGCGTATTTGATTTAAGACAAGGGCATGATTACCGAAACTACTTTTCACAGTCGTACGAAATGGTAGTGCTTGGTGCAGAGTGCAATACGACTGTTTAGTGCGCCCAAGGTGCGTGTTTCAGGCTGCAAAAGCCGCTGCCAAACCTGCAGCGTCTAGTAAAGCAGGAAAAGATGACATCTCACTAGTGTGTTGCAATATGCTCACATCTAGCCCGTTTCGAAAGATTTTATCACGTGATAATACATGCGAAGTCCGGTTCGCGTCCAGAGCGCGAAGTTCAGGTTTGCATTCTTTGCCTTCATACCTGCCAGCGCGGCCGATCAAATAACGAAGTGTGCGTTTTGTCGAGTCACCCGATGGTTCGCTAATTTACAGCCACCTGAAATTCAGTTGATTTTGTTAATATGCCGATTTTTTGTTTTTTCCCTGTGTCAGATAGTCGACATTTGAAGCCTCAATGTCATATGAAAGCGCTCCCTATTTAAACGACTCCGTATGCAGCAGCACAGAAAGCGTACGAATTCCGTGCGTTTTCCGCATCACGCTTACAGAAAACAAACGGATTTCATACGTTCATTACGGAAGTTCTTGCGGAACTTACGGATTTCATGCGGCGGATGCGGATGGTCGTGTGCGGAGAACATATAGACGTCATGCGATCGATACGGATGTCCTAATGGAGTGTACAGAGGATGCACGGTGATTGCATAAACAGGTTCGGGGTGCTACCTGATGCCGGTGAACACCTCCACCAACGCACTCCCTCACCAGAACAGGAGTTGGCCACCCTGGTGCAGTAATTGGCCGCAACCTCTCATGATAAGCTCCACAAAACCACGGCCCTCAGTCACCAGCGGCTGCGGAACAACTGACCACGGCGGCGGTCAGACCTGTGACGCAGCAGGGGGTGCTAAGAATGCCTGGCTCCGCTGGACAGGCCGCCATTGGAAACTGACCCTGGCAACGTTTAATGCTAGAACCCTAGCTAGTTAAGCTAGTTTAGCAGTGCTCTTACAAGAACTAGAAGGTATGAAATGGGATGTCATAGAGCTTAGCGAGGTTAGGAGGCCGAATGAGGCATATACTGTACTGAAGGATGGGCATGTACTGTGTCATCGATGTTTACCAGAGAGGCGACAACGAGGAGTAGATTTCCTTGTCAATAAGTATATAGCGGGTAATATAGATGAATTCTATATTATTAATCAGAGGGTGGCAGGCATCGTAATAAGGCTTAATAAGCGGTATAAACTGGAGGCTGTACAGGCCTATGCACCTACATGTAGTTATAATGACCAGGCAGTTGAAAGCTTCTACGAAGATGTAGAATCGGCAATGCGAAAAGTAAAAACGCAGTATACTGTACTAATGGGTGACTTCAATGCCAAGGTAGGGAAAAAGCAGGCAGGAGAGAAGGCAGTAGGTGACTATGGCATTGGTTCTAGGAATAGCAGGGGGGAGTTACTAGCTGAGTTTGCAGAGCGCAATAACTTACGAATCATGAATACCTTCTTCAGCAAACGGAAGAACCGGAAATGGACATGGAAAAGTCCAAACGGGGAGTCTAAAAATAAAATCGACTTCATAATGTGTTCAACCCCCGCCATCATGCAAGATGTAGAGGTAATCGGAAAAGTGGGATGCAGTGACCACAGGATAGTGAGGTCCCGAATTAGCCTAAATCTGAAAAGGGAACGCAACAGATTAGTAAGAAAGAAACCCATCAACGAATTAGCGGTGAGGGGGAGGGCAAAAGAGTTCAGGATCTCCCTACAGAATAGGTATTCAGCTCAAACCGAGGATGGCGACATTACCCTAGAAGCAAGGAACAATAATTTCAGAGATATCATTACTGAGTGCGTGGTAGCAGTAGGCGGTAGGATAGTTAGAGAGGATAACGGTAAGCTGTCTAAGGAGACGAAAGATTTGATTAAGAAACGCCAGAGTATGAAAGCTTCCAATCCAACAGACCGGATCGAATTGGCCGAGATATCAAAGATAATCAATAAGCGCAAGGTGGCCGATATAAGGAAGTATAACATGGAGAAAATTGAGCATGCTGTAAAGCATGGAGGAAGCCTTAAAGCGGTAAACAAGAAATTGGGCATAGGCAAAAACCAGATGTATGCGATAAGGGACAAGGCGGGCAACGTCATCACGAATTTGGATAAGATAGTCAAACTAGCCGAGGAGTTCTATACAGATCTCTACAGTAGTAAAAGTAGTCAGGACCGTAGTGAGATTGGCGGTAGGGAAAAACAGTCAGACGTTCCACCAGTGACGAAGGATGAGGTCAAGAAAGCATTAAAAACTATGAAAAGGGGGACGTCAGCTGGAGAGGATCAGATAACTACA
Organism: Amblyomma maculatum; assembly: GCF_055883805.1. Taxonomy (NCBI): domain Eukaryota; kingdom Metazoa; phylum Arthropoda; class Arachnida; order Ixodida; family Ixodidae; genus Amblyomma; species Amblyomma maculatum. The sequence goes on along the minus strand of NC_139350.1, from coordinate 139,609,799 downwards.
GACTTGCTGAAGGACGGGGGGGATATCGTGCTAGAAAAACTGGCCACCCTGTATACGCAGTGCCTGGTGTCATTAACGGTACCGGAACCATGGAAGACTGCAAACATTATCCTCATTCATAAGAAAGGGGACTCTAAGGACCTTAAAAATTACAGACCAATAAGCTTACTGTCTATTACGTATAAGGTATTTACTAAGGTAATCGCTAATAGAATCAGGACAACCTTAGACTTCAATCAAGCAAAGGATCAAGCAGGGTTTCGGAAACGGTACTCTACTATCGATCATATCCATACCATCAATCAGGTGATAGAAAAATGCTCGGAATATAACCAGCCCTTATACATAGCATTCATTGATTAAGAAAAAGCATTTGACTCAGTTGAAACCTCCGCAGTGATGCAGGCATTGCGAAATCAGGGGGTAGACGAGCCGTACGTGAAAGTGCTGGAAGATATATATAGTGGCTGCACAGCAACCATAGTTCTGCATAAAGAAAGTAACAAAATTTCCATAAAGAAAGGTGTTAGGCAAGGAGACACAATCTCCCCAGTACTATTCACAGCTTGCTTAGAGGAAGTATTCAGAGACTTGGAATGGGAGCAGTTAGGGATAAGGGTAAATGGAGAATACCTCAGTAATCTGCGATTTTCTGATGATATTGCCTTGCTAAGCAACTCGGGGGATGAATTGCAAATAATGATTGATGACCTAGACAGGAAAAGTAGAAAGGTAGGCTTGAAAATCAATATGCGGAAGACTAGGTAATATTCAACAGCCTCGGAAAGGAACAGCAGCTTACATTAGGTAGCGAAGTACTGGAAGTAGTAGGCGAATATGTCTACTTAGGAGAGGTATTAACCGCAGATACGGACCATGAAATGGAAATAACAAGAAGAATAAGATTGGAATGGAGCGCATTTGACAAGCACTCGCAGGTTATGACTAGCAGCTTACCGCTATCGCTAAAGAGAAAAATATATAACAGTTGCATCTTACCTGTACTCACCTATGGCGCTGAAACGTTGAGGCTAACCAAGAGAGTTCTACTTAAGTTGAGGACAACCCAGAGGGCTATGGAACGAAAAATGGAAGGGGTAAGATTAAGAGATAGGAAGCATGCAGAGTGGGTTAGAGAAATAACTCAAGTTACCGACATTCTAGTGGAAATTAGGAAGAAGAAATGGACATGGGCAGGACATGTAGGGCGAAGAGAGGATAACTTATGGTCGCTTAGGGTAACAAACTGGATTCCAAGGGAAGGAAAGTGTAGCAGGAGGCGGCAGAAAGTTAGGTTGGCGGGTGAGATTAAAACGTTCGCAGGGGTCAAGTGAATGCAGCTAGCACAGAACCGTGTTAAGTGGAGAAATATGGGAGAGGTCTTCGTCCTGCAGTGGGTAGTCAGGCTGATGATGATGATGATGATCAATACGGATGTCCTAATGGAGTGTACAGAGGATGTACGGCGATTGCGGACGGATGTGTGCGGAGCATACGGATTCCTCACTGACATGATGCGGTAACTACGGAGTGCGTACGGTTGAGGCGGATACTTCGTTCCGCGTATGCGGAAACTTCGCCACACAGGCCGGCAAATGCGGAAGAATTGGACTTCACCACAGTCGCTTGAGTCACATACGTCCCGAAGGCAGTCGTTGCAAATAATTAATGAGGCTGTTTCGCTCGAAGTTTTTTTTATTTATTGAGAGAATCATACGTATATCTATATGCCACGTAAAGAATGACTCGCGGTGACAACTAAAACACACATAAAAAATGGCTCGCGCGGCGGTAATAATTGCAGGCGCACTGCAGTCGATCGGCAGCGTGAAGTATCGCCACGCCTTGGCCGCTATCACTTTGAGTGTTATCAGCGTTCATTGAACGCACGGATGGTACCGAAAACTATTGCGAACTTCAGAAGAAAAAAATTGCACGATCCTATTCATTCTTCTGCGAAGTCCGTTCGCGGGTGATTGTGTCATTGCCGGTCTTCGCTTAGAAGTGTTTTTTTTTTGTTGTTGAAGCTGAGCAATTTTGATGAGTTGCTTGTACTTGAAAAGCTGAGTGACCGAAGGAATTTGAAAACAGTGCTACATGTGTTTTAATAAGAGATTCACAAGAATATCTGCTTGCATGTGAGCCTTCTGAGAGGGTTCGTGTTCTGCAATTTAATTTATTTTTCCCCGAGGGCATTACATAATTGGTGAGCAAACTCAATATGCAATGCGAACAAGAACGGGAAAACATTGGAACAACAAGAAGACAGAAACTAGAGAAGAATGCATGGGTTTAACGGAACAATATGAAAAACAAAACTCAATATACCCTAAGTAAATGACGCCGAAGCTGTTATACAAATCTATGTTATATGCATGAAGTATAAACACACGAAAAAAGGCAAGACAAGGTAAGAGCCGGAAATCCGGACATGCCATGGGACTGCATTGATCTCTGAGAAGTGAACTTCATCAGTGACAGTGACTCTTTACGTCTTTCGACACGCTGGCTTAAAGCGTTTCGCACTTGAAACAAGGCTTTTCTGAGTTTTCGCGTGTGCAGGACACGACTCGTTTTCAGTTTTGAACCCCGTGAAACACGGTAACTCGAACCACCTTTGCAGGCTGAAGTGTTCGAAACTATTTTGCCCCAGAGGGAGCGCAGCGGGGATTGTGGAGCCTCTTCCAAGCGCACACCCCTGTGAGAGCCGGGCGCCAGGCTGGGGGACGCTTGTACCCATTTTTACCGGTGGGTGTCCGGCGGCGGGTCTTCTTCTGCTGCAGACTTCTTCAGCAGGGCGGTCAACGGAGCGCTTCGCTTGGCAAAGTCCGGAATGTAACGACGGAAATACGAAGCGAATCCAAGGAAACGTTTGAGCTCCTTGGCGGTGGTGGGAGCTTCGTAAGCCGTAAGCGCTTTTAGTTTTTCAGGGTCGGGACGGATGCCATGCCGGCTCACAACGTGACCCAAGTACGTCACCTCTGCAAAACCGAAGAAACATTTCTTTGGTTTTAAGCGGAGCCCAGCAGAGGTAAGGGCTTCGAGGGCCAGTTTGAGTCGCGTTTGGTGTTCTTCAAACGTAGCCGCGTAGACAATTACGTCGTCCAAGTAGACCAACGCCATAGTCCACTTCATATTGCCTAAGACGCGGTCTATGAGGCGCTGAAAGGTAGCTGGAGCATTAGAGAGACCGAAGGGCATACGGTTGAGCTGGTAAAGGCCGTCGGGAGTCACGAAAGCCGTCTTTTCCGCATCATCGGGGTGAACAGGCACCTGCCAGTAGCCCGAGAGAAGATCTAGGTGGAAAAATACCGGGCCCCCTTCAGGCGATCAAGTGCATCATCGAGGCGGGGAAGAGGGTACACGTCGAGGTGAGTAATAGCATTTAACTTGCGATAATCAACGCAGAAGCGGAGTGTTCCATCCTTCTTGCGCACAAGGACTACAGGGGAGGACCAAGGACTACAAGACGGGGCAATGATTCCCTGGTCAAGCATGCAGCATACGTGCTGCTGGATGACTCTCCGTTCGGCTGGCGATACACGGCGAGGTTTATGATGAATGGGCCAGCGGTTTTCGGTGTTGATCCGGTGTTGAGCCCAGGAAGTGCACCCGAGTTCACCGGCGCTTAGAGCAAAGCAACTGCGATGTTCGAGCAGCAAGGCCTTGAGAGAGGCAAGCTCTGCGTCGGTGAGGGTGGCTGTTAATTGTTTCCCATGGTAGGACCGCCGGCGCTGGAGGGTGCTGAGGCGGTGCTTAGGTTGCAGAGACGCAACCGGTGATCCGGAGTTCAGGATTGAGGCTGTACCCAATTGAGTGCCAGGAGTCAGCACGAGAGGTGCGCGGCTGATGTTAAACATAAATACGTGGGCCTCTCCTTTGAACACAGGCAGAAGGCTTCGAGGGGAGGTCATCTCACGGGCTGGAGCTGAACACCGGATGGGTTCGAAAAGCACGTCCGCTGTGATAGGACTGTCAAGCTTGACATACACCCATATTGCCGCACCCTGTGGCAGAGTCACGGCGGACGCTACAGTCACGGTAGTGACGTCGATCGGCTTGACTCGACGTGGCCACTTCGTTGCGAGATAACTCACAGATTCTGAGGCACGCTTGGTCGCCGACACAAGGGACTGCCACAGGGCGACACCGAGACTGGAAATCCGGCTAAGCCAACCCGCCCCTCGCAGAGTTCGGCTCGCCCGTGGTTCTGTTGTGGTAAAATTAAGGACGACTCCGGCTTGCTGGCACCACCCGCACCCGAGGACCACTGGCCAAATAGGGCTATCTGCTACAACAAACTCAGTGGAGAGGGTCTTTCCGAGCGCTGTCAGATTGATGATGACACGTCCTACTTGCTCCACCGGGGCGCTGTTAAAAGCTAAGAGCCGGATTTTGGCGGCTGGAAGAAGCCGGTGGGGCTCGTTAACAATAAACGATTTGTCCAGCACATTGACAGCCGCTCCGGTGTCGACCAAGGCCTCTACGTGCCGGTCAAGCAGAGCGACGTCGACGAGTACGTAGGGAGCTTCAGTTGTTATCGAAGCCGAGGAAAGGAGGGGATAAGGAGAACGAAGGAGTGTGGGGACGGAGCGGTGCACCCTGATTTCCGCTAAATCGTTTTCCGACGTCGGAAGGCTAGCACAGTCCCTCGCGTAGTGCCCCCTCAGGCCGCAGCGGAAGCAGTTCGTGCGAGTGTCGTTACGCCCGCGTTGGTTAAAGGCCACTGTAGGGACTGCCAATCAAGGAGTCAATGGCCAACAGTCAATTCCGCCTCGATGGCGAGTGCCATGGCGGCGCGGACGGACTCAGGATGCCCAAAACGGACCAAGCGCTGCACCTCAGGGAGTCGGATGGCGTCGACAAACGCCTCGGTGCCGACCAGGGCCACGACGTTCTTAGGTGCCCCCGGCAGCGACTGAAGAACCAGGCGCTCAATGGCGGCGACAAGGTCCTGGTATGCCTCCCCGGGCTCTTGACGGCGGGCTCGCAGGCGGTGGTACTGCGCACGGGGTTGCCCTGGAGCACTTAGTGTTCCGACAGGAGGCCCACCAGGACGGTGTAAGAGCCCAGCTGGTCGGGCGGCACGTTCTGCAGCAGCTCAGTTGCGCGGCCTCTCAGTTTAGAGACGAGCATCCATGCTTTCATTTGCTCATCCCAGCCTCTCGTCGTCGCAATACCTTCCGTTGGATGCGGTGAGCATCCCACGAGATAGTGCCGTCAAACGTGGGTAATTCCACTACGTCCAATGATGTACCGCGCCGAGCACGTTATTGGCGGCTACGACAGCAGACCCAGCGACGGCAGGGCTGGAGGCAGCGGTGGCGATGACGCCTAAAGACTCATGACCTGTGATTGGCTTGGCTGGCACAAGGCGATGGAAGTCGCGCCGGCGAGCTTCCATCTCCACAGCCTGGGCAGGCAGACGGCTTCCCATGCGTCCATCCGCTGAGTAACTATATCCAGGAGGCGCTCAATACCGCCATCCAGCTGCTGCGAAGGACCGAGCCCCTCCGAGCGTCTAGGTCTAGCTGCGCCAGCCGCTGCGTCGTCGGCGCCATCGCCTGGTGGCAGAGTCCTGTCGTCTGGCACGTCGGGTCCTTGACTTTGGAAGCGGGTGAGCGGCATGATCCTACCCCTGCCGCCAACATGTTGTGGGACACTGTGCCCGCCCTGTCGGAAAAACTACAAAACATTTTCTGATGTTACGACAGAATTTCTGTGCGGTTTTTGACGGAAAACCTGTTTTGACAACAGAACATTCTGTAGTAACATCAACAATTTCTGTAGTTACAATATAAACGTGCTACAGAACGACAGACAACAGAAATATACTACAGAAAAACTACAGAACTACAGAAAAGTACTACAGAACTACAGAAAAGTTTGATGGTTACGACAGAACTACAGGATATTCTGTCGTATGTTTGACACAGTTCTGTAGTTTTTTTGGACTGGGCGCCTAGAGATAGACACAGAAGAACGGAGGACCACAGACAAACACCACTTGCCCCGGCGCTCTTCTTTTGTTCTCTAACCCTCGCGTTATTTCCTTTTCATGGTCCGGATCCGCGGTTACTACCTGTCCTAAGTAGACATATTCACCTACTACTTCCAGTATTTCGCTACCTAATGTAAACTGCTGTTCCTTCCCGAGGCTATTGAACATTACCTTAGTCTTTTGCATATTGATTTTCAAACCTACCTTTCTACTTTTTCTGTCTAGGTCATCAATCATTATTTGCAGTTCATCCCCCGAGTTGCTTAGCAAGGCAATGTCATCAGCAAATCGCAGATTACTGAGGTATTCTCCATCTACCCTTATCCCTAACTGCTCCCATTCCAAGACTCTGAATACTTCCTCTAGACAAGCTGTGAATAGTACTGGGGAGATTGTGTCTCCTTGCCTAACACCTTTCTTTGTGGGAATTTTGTTACTTTCTTTATGCAGAACTATGGTTGCTGTGCAGCCACTAATATATCTTCCAGCACTTTCACTTTCATATATGCACATCATATATATATATGATGTTCCTTGATATAAAGAGGACTGAACCACCACCGGCTCATTTGGCAGCAGTGACAGCGTCTTGCCGCACGCTAAAGGCTACTGCATTTCGCAGGCACATCTGCACGCTTGCTTCATGACAGTTATGCTGCTGCTGCTGCGCAAGGCCTTTTTGGCGGCGTCTAGGTGTCAAGCTTCGGAGTGACGTCAGGCGAGCCCACGTCACAGGCCTCCTACCACCACCACCGGCTCATTTGGCAGCAGTGACAGCGTCTTGCCGCACGATAAAGGTTACTGCATTTCGCAGGTTAGTGGTGCACACTTGCTTGTTTTCAAACATTTCTGTTTCCCGCTGCCACTGCTGCCACCATTTTTCTAACCCATACTGACTGAAATGCCTCCTCCCGAGGATTCCGCATGTTTTTCCTGTAACGAAGAATGCTCAAATGAAGGATGAAGGAGTGCCGTGTGTTGAGTGTGGTTACTGTTATCATTTTGGTTCTTGTTCTGGAGTAGCCGAGTCTACGTTCAAAATCAAAGGGGAAGCATGGAGGAAAGCTTGGCGCTGTCCAACATGCCGTACGGCAAAATCTAAAGGTAGCCAGAGTAGCAAGTTGCGGCCTCGGGATGTGGACGTTGCTGACATGCTGGTAGGCATCAATGGAAAACTGGACACTCTAATCACTCTTAAGGACACAGTTGAAAGCATGCAGCAGTCCGTTCAATTAATGTCCGACATGTACGATGGAATCCTGAAAAACGTGCGCACGCACGATCAAAAGATAATTGACCTATCAAAACGGGTTGACGGAATCGAAGCGCGAGCACGAGACACCGATACGGATGCGATAAGGCAAGAGATTGATGCACTCGAGCGGCAAAGCAGGAAGCTCAATCTTGAGTTTCACGGCATCCCTGTGTCTCACAATGAAGATATTCCATCCAAAGTCAACGATGTAGCTGCTGAACTAAGCCTTCCTGTCCTCAACGCCGCTGACATTGTCACGGCACATAGACTGCCTGCCGCAAAAGATAAGATTCCGGGTGTGATAGTTCAGTTTGCAAGGCGCGCTGTGAAAGAATCGTTTCTGCAAAAGAGAGCAGAATTAAGAGATTCAAAAGCAACTGTTACATTCTTGAAAACTTGACCAAGATGAACAGGACACTGCTCGCTAGGACAAAAGAATGGGCTCGGGAACACAGTTAAACAAATCGGGCGAAGGCTTGGGGAATGGATGGTCTTCCCTATACAGCAGGTGTTCTTGCTGTTTCTTCTGCTGCCTTCGCTCGTACCGAGTGGTGGTGGTGACCACCGCTGCGTCCGTGGCTCAGTGACACATTGCGGTGCGGAGATGACGACTTCTCTTCTCGGACTGTACACGTTTATTTACACCTTTTTACAACTTAGTATTTACAATAATGTCGTCGGGTGCGACATCAAACAGAGGGTTAACTGCAGCTGGTGAACGATCAGAGGTCAGAGGCTAGCAGAATCAGGCCTTGGCCTCCTGCTACACTTTAGGCCGGAGTCCCTTGAGACCTCCGTCCGCCTAGCCTCCCTCCTCGAACAACCCGTCTGCCCTCGACTCTCGTCCGAGCCCAACTCTCCCTCAACGCTTCTTCCTTAGCGCTCAAAATTCCAGTCTAGTCCGTTGACCAATCAACGACTAGTCACTCTGTGGCCAATAACATGCAGTCTTTTGAAATGGGCTGGCCAATCATTGTGCCACATATACCCCTCTCCTACGCATGTCAAATAAAACACACACAAAGCACGCACTAAGCGGCGAGTGGTTGCGCACACAAACACATACATCTACAACTTTTCCCTCTCCAAAATCCTCCCACGCAAGCGGCGCCAAGCAGTCGCAAAGACAAACGGCGTTGACGGTTACACTTCCGAAAACACACACGCGCAAACCTCAGGCCCAAACATTCCGATCCTAGCCCTTGGTCGGTTGCGCGCGGGCGGCGGATTCAAAGGGACACACAGGCGTCTTCCCGGGAAGACATGTCAACAGCACGTTCCCTCCAGGCCCGTGTTACGCTGCGTTTCGGGATTTATGGCCTCTGCGCCCTCTCCACTCGAACCGGGAGACACCGCAGTTAGCGCCGAACCCACAACCACGCGCTTACGCTGCGCCTTCTACTTGCACTGCTCTGCCTCCCTCGCGGCACGGGACGGACAGGGCCAACAGCGTCGCCCGCTGCCATGTGTTCTGGGCTCACTTCCGAGAAGCGGTCGCCCGCGCGACCGTCATAATTCTGCCCGCGTCACGCTGCCCCTTGACCTTGGTCGCCCCTTCGGAATCTCGCTTCTGTGCGAAGCCCGCAAACTTAACACCAGTACAAGTACGCTTGGTACAGGAACGGAAGGATATACGTCAGAAAGAGGGATGGGGCGAGTGCGTTGCAAGTGCGCAACGAAAAGGACTTGGACAATGTCATGTAGTTTTTATGCGTGTCTGAGCAACGGTCGTGTAGCTCCTCTTCTTCTTGGTCATGGATGGCACGAATCATATCTTTCCAGTTCATTTTAAAGATATTTGTCAAGCAGAATATAAGAAATCCTTCAAATTATTTCACCTGAACACTCAGTCAGCAAACAATACGTGTGTCCAGCTTGAGGTACTTTTCAGCCAGTTTCACTTCATGTTTGATATTATTATGCTAACGGAGACTTGGTATACCGAAAGTGCTGATATAATAAGCTTGCCAATGTACAATTATTTGCTAAATCGTACTTCAGGTCGTGGAGAAGGCGTTTCGGTAATGGTTAAGAAGTACCTTTCTGGTGAAATACTGCCCGATTTTACATGCTCACACAAAGACTTCGAAGTTCTGTCTTTGCTAATCAATAGACAACTCATAGCAGCTGTTTATCGTCCTCCAGATGGTAACTGTAAAAGTTTTTTCAGTTTTCTCGAGTATCTTCTCGGTTTTGCAGATACAATAAGCTCAGTGTTGTCCTTGGTGGTGACTATAACATAAACATGCTTTCCGACACTCCAGCAAAAAAAGGAACTAGAGCAGCTAATTGAGCCTTTTGGATATGAGAACGTTATAAAAACTCCTACGCGGGTAACTCACACGTCATCGTCTTTAATTGACATGCTTATAACAAACATTCACCGGACTGGCCATAAAGCAGGAGTAGTATGTACTGATATTAGCGATCGCTATGGCATATATCTGTCTTCCAAATATTGCACACATTAAATATAAACCGGAACCGCGACTGTTTCAAGAGTTTTCGGAGCGCACTTTGAGCATCTTCAGAGAAAAAATATGCGACATAAACTGGGAAGACGTTCGTCAAGAAAGCAATGCAGATTTCGCTTACAATGTGTTCATTGATTATTTCTTGAAAGCCTACAGGGAGGGTTTTCCGTATAAAGTTCTTCGAAACAGAAAAAAAGTTAGGAAACCTTGGATTTCACCTGAATTATTTAGCAGAATAAATGCTAAAGATAACCTGTACAAGCAATTCCTGAAGACGCGTGATCTTGAAACTCTGAAGTCGTACAAGTCGCTTCGAAATAAATTAACAAAAGAAATTAGACGTGCAAGAGAACAATACTTCTATAATCAATTCTCTTCTTGCGGAACCAGAACTGACCTGATATGGAAAAAGCTGACTTATTTAATAAATCCTAGTCCTGGCCAAAGTGAACCAATGAAAATTAAATGGAAGGATGTGCAGCTAAGTGGGTCCTGTTTAGCTAACACGTTTAATGATTATTTTGTTGAAGTAGGCTCACCTAATAGTGATAACCACTCACTGAGCTATATTGGGTCAGCGAATGATGAATCCATTTTCTTGAGTCCTGTGATTGACATTGAAGTGATTTCAACCTTCGCAGGGTTAAACAACAGTGCTAGCACCGATGGCGATGGTCTAAAAATCAAGCCTGTGAAATTTGTACTAGATTTAATATCACCATGCCTAAGCCACATTTTCAACCTTTGTTTGTCTCAAGGCCGATTCCCCAAGCGAATGCAGATAGCTAAAGGGACAGTTTTGCACAAAAAATGAAATAAAAACTATATCGTGAACTACAGACCCATATCTGTGTTGTCCGTTTTTTCTAAAAAGCTGGAAAAGATATTAAACAGAACGTTAAGTTTCAGCAATAAGTACAGGATACTGAACTCTGCACAGTTTGGTTTTCGCAAACATCGATCAACGGAACTTGCTCTATTGACACAAAAATAGTATAATGAAAGCGTTCGAGGAAAAACAGTTAGCTTTAGGAATTTACGTACATTTTTCGAAAGCTTTTGATTGCATAGATCACAATATACTTTTAAAAAAGTTAGAAATATATGGTTTCCGTGGAACTGCCCTCTCACTTTTAAAATCTTACTTGGCTAGCCGTAGACAGTTTGTTCACCTTGGGCCCTATCTTTCTGACACCAAGTCAATCTTATCTGGCGTGCCTCAGGGTAGCATCCTGGGGCCATTTTTATTTAATATATACGTAAATGATATTGTTTACATAGACGACCAAGCCAAATTTGCCATTTATGCAGACGACACATTACTTTTTTTCGGCGACTTCGCCTAATCATTTAATTGACCAGGCAAAAAGAGCGCTTATAAGGCTTGAAGAATGGTCTGAACGAAACAAGTTAACAGTAAATGCCAATAAAACTAAAGCTATTCTCTTTCGTCCGAAAAATAGAAACTTGTTTATCAATGAAGATATCCGATATAATAATTCAACAGTAGATATCGTTAGCTCATTTAAAATACTTGGTGTCGTTTTCACAGAACAGATGTCATGGGACGCCCAGGTAGACTACATTGTACACAAGTTGTCACGTGCTGTTGGCTTGACTAATATCAACAAACACACCTTCCCTACTCAAGTTAAAGCTCTTATATACAATGCACTGTTTCACTCGCACATAAAATATTGTCATTTGGTGTGGGGAACGACAACCCTAAGAAACATGCATAAAATACATCGACTGCAGAAAAAATGTTAAGAATTATATCTAACGTTCCTTATGACCATCCATCTCTTCCACTTTTCCAGAAACATAACATAATGGCGATACATGATGTGTACGCTTATCACTTAGCTTTAGCCTATAAAAAGGAAATACGTAACTATGTCAGCTTTTTGAGAGAACTGGCTTGCCTGGAGAGAAAGGAAGTGCATTACCCTACTCGTAACTCAGACATATGGAACGAATTTCAATGCCGCACAAATTATGGTGAGCAGATGATTCAATGTCGCCTTCCAAAATTGTTAAACTTCCTGCATAAGCATGATTTTCAACTCGAACAGTCATCGAAAGATGACGTCAGAGTAGTTTTATCAGCGACTGAACCTGTTTGTCTTTGATATTCTATTTGAAGCCTTCAAAGTTGTTATCTTGATGACGGGAATTGATTGCGATTGTTTTTCTTTTGTGTAAAAACTCATTTTTTAAATGTTTTGCTGTCTTTTCTTCTTCTTTTCTGTGTGCGACAGTTTGACACTGCTATTATTATTACTGTCACTGCTGCATTGCTGACACTGCTATTATTACTACTGCTATATGGAAAGAAATTGGTCCTTTTCTGTTGTTTTACTTTGCCTGATCATACTGCGATCTCGCTTTTCTTTTCTTTGTTACCGACTCTCTGTTCATGTGCAATAAGGTGCTGGTTCATGTCAATTTTTTATGCGCTGTTATTGAACGCGATCTCTCGTCGAATGTACTTCTATTTATTTTATTTTACTGTTTGTGGTGGACGCTACACTGCTCTGCCTATCTATTTTTACTTTGTATTTTCTTCGCTGGGGCGGGAGCTCGTCAAGCCGATTGCTCGGCTTTTTCTCTCTGCCTCCCCCATCACCTTGATAGAAAATAAAGGTATTAATTATTATTTATTATTATTATTATTATTATTATTATTATTATTATTATTATTATTATTATTATTATTATTATTATTATTATTCCTCAGATGAAACGTGCGTGTAACGAGCCCTTCTATATTGTTGAAGGGAAAATATACCCAAACTTTCCATTGTCAACAGGGAGATATCAACGAAGTAGTGGGCAAGACGAATACGTAGCAAAGTGGCGCTTTAAGATTGTATAAATAACCATTATGGTGATTATGTTAATTTAATTATGGCGAATTCTTGAAACAAAATTGTTTCAAAAATCTGTCTGGCTACTATTTCACCGCTCAAGAGCCGAACACTAAGCCAGAGCAACGTTGTCCACAATTCCAAAGCATTCAATAAAATTGAAAGATTATTTGATTGGAATTGTACCATACCATACAATGTTCGAACAAGACATTTAAACAGCGCAAAAGTCTTGAAACGCAGCGGATTACAACCTTCCTCTTGTCATGATACAGGGTCATACCCAGCACTGATGCCGGAGTTCCAATGACTTGGAATGAAAAAGCGTTGTAATTGGATCGTTCCTATTAAGTGACATACGCTTCGGCATAGATCACTCGGAAACAAAACTCCTTTATTGCTTCCGCGATAATGTAACCATTATGAACGATGCCACGCACACAGGAAAAGTTTTCTTTCTGAGGAACGCCAGTCCCTGCGCTTAAAGCGGTAGACCTCATCGTCAGCCCTTTCCTTGCCCTCTTGGCCACCGCGCTACAGCGGCGCAAGAAGCGCGTCGCGGTTTCAGACCACCACCTCTTCGGCGCGGCGGCGGAACGAAGCGAGGGGGGCAGTGGGGAGTCGAAGTGAAGAAGTGAAAGAATGTAGCGTGCGACGAGACCGGTGTGGACGTTGACGGACGAACACTAGCTCAGGTGACTTCTGCATCCCTCTTTTGTGCTGCCTGCGATGGCGACCCAAGTAGGCCTCACAGTATTAGGGCATCCCAAAAAATCTGTTGCCGTCAGGCTGTTCCTTGACGTGCTGTTCTCCGTGGGCACAGACGTGGTTCGAGCTAAATCAACGGCGCTTGGCTCTAAGCTTAGAGCCCAGCCTCACTAGAAAACCCACGTCTTCTAGTTTGAACTCACGGTTGGCGACTGTAAACTTTTTGTAGCATGCAGCGCTCGGTGCGGAGTATGCGCCGCGCGCAATTTGAGTGGCTGCTTTCGAAAAGCGAATTCCTATGCACCCAAGAATAGCCCTCAAACCCCTGTGTTTCCCATATTAGGTGGGGCATAAAAGGCGCAAAGTGCGTCAATTGCCTTCCCGCCTTCGCTTGTGCTCCCTGAGAACAGCAAAGCGAATAGGTATCGGCAAACAGGACCATGAGGGGCAGTGACTCTGTGCAATTTGAGAAGCGTGCTGCGATGAGTGCATGCCTCCCTGTGATATTCACGATGCCTTCCAGCCCACTTAAAGATGGCCCTAATTTGCATCTAGACCATTCCTATGGGCGACAATGAGCCTATTTCATACTGCTTGTCAAAGTAAACGGCAAAAAAATTTCACGTGTTTATCTAGAAAGGCAAAAACTATCTCCTAGACAATTATATGCACAGAAAACGAATAAAAAAGAAGAAATATTGGGACACAAACGTTGTACCTGTGAGGGTACCTGACATGGTTAATGTGTCCCATAAGTGGCTACCTCTGCGGATCCACGTTCACGCCCATTCGCTTTGCTGCGTGCTTATTCACTGATACTTGATGTTATTCCTCCGTTATCTCGTACACCCTCCCACTTTTTTAACCTGAACGCACGAGCGTCCACTGTCGAGTCGATAAGCGCCGTATGACGGAGCACAGCGGCGAAATGAGCGAGAATACGCGCGTGCGCGCAATGAGCACTCCGGTGCAGCTGTCCTCTGCCAGGCTGTTCTGGGAACAGGACTTTACCCCTGCTTCTTTTGAGCACCGTTATAGTCATCGCCCTTTTTCTTTTCCGAACGCTTCCATCAAGTTATAAATAAGCGCTCAGGTGGCAGCGCTAGCGCTGGATGGAATGCGATATACGGCCGCTGATTATACTGCATGAGTATCAGCATTTTGTTTGCTATGGGTCACGTAGCGCCTTCCTTCGGCAAATTAAAGATTCTTCGCTTATCAATTCACTTCGCTTACTTCGCTTATCAATTCACACCTTCCTCTCATGTAGGAATGCAGGCGGTACCACTAGCATTTTCTAATCTTTTCCCAGCAGCATGCAGAAAACAAAAGGAAATGCGATAACACACACAAAAAAAGCAGGTGAGGTTGGATCCGCTTCCCGTAATAGCCTGGCAGAGGACAGCTGCATCAGAGTGCTCACTGCGCGCACGCTCGTATTCTCGCTCATTTCACCGTTGTGTTCCTTCGTACGGTGCTTATCGGCTCGGCGGTCGACGCTCGTGCGTTCAGGTTAAAAAAGTGGGAGGGTGTACATATACTCATGAGCATGCAGCTGTACACTACCGCGTTATGCTAAAATCCACCCGTCAAGGTACAAGGCCCCACTTTAATAAGCCGTGCGAACGCGCCTGAGTGCCTGTGGGAACAGTGCGACTCACTCCGGAACCAAGTTACTAACTTTAAGTGATATCTACCCGAACTGGCAGCTACTGCCACCCCGGTCACTGCGTGTCGACTCGTGACGCCCCACACTTTCCCAACCACTGAGAATACGGCCATGCCACTTGATGACGCCTGCCCAAGGCAGGCAAGTGATTTTTCGCTGTCAACGGAGATGCCAGATTTCCTGAAAGACGGAGTCATTAATGGTGTCCCGTTTAATTACTTCGCTTCTGTCATACTGCCATTTTCGCCCCGCACTTAATATCAGCTCAACGTAGCGCGACTCCTGCGCAAAGCGCTAGGATTGCAAAAGTAATGTGAAAAACGCGAACCTTTCCAGATATTTTGTTCAGAGGCCTAAGGCTTTCAGTGGCATTGCAAGCTTTCTGCATGCATCAAATAGAAGCTCGTTGTTTGAAAGGACGTTTGAAAAGAACCAATTGGATTTTATTCAACTACTGCGCTGTCAACTATTGGTTTCGTTTGAATTAAAGGTTACTATTTCCTCCTCTTAATATTGGCCCGAATTCAAAGTGTACCATTTTATTTTCAATGTCAAGTGGAAGATTTGGTAACAATTTATTTTCAAAATTTATGAGCACGCGTTCTTGAAATACGGGAACTTCTTTGGGCAGTCAGGCCACTCTAAGGATGCTGCGCTGTAGTTGAGCCTTCTCCTGGTAGGCAAGTTTCACGCGATAGCGTTAAGGATATCGTTCTTCAACAAATGACGTCGTCAGCGTGAAATCACCGGCATGGCTCCGGCAGGTGTGGTTGGCGAGTGACATGGCTGGGTGCGGATTGATCAACAGGTTGTCCGATGTCACGTGACCAGATCGCATGACAGGGGCTGCCAACTCGGACTTCTCCTTTGACGAAAGTGGGTGTCACGGGTATCGGATCTTCTGGGAACCTTGGGAGAGGTTAGTGATTAAATGAAGCGATATGGGCATTGTAAACCGCAGGATCTGCAAGAGGAGCAGCAGGCGCGAGCCGTTATATCTACCACGTCGTAACCCCGACGGCGGAGCTTAAGCTTCGTCCAAACATCATTTATCGCCGCTAGTTTCTCAATTTGTTGCACTACTGTTCACATCGTTAAATAAAATACGAATTCCCTTCGTTACGCGCACACCTTCCTTTGCTTCATCACTAGTCTAATGGCGCCATTTCTTCCTTTCAAGGCATATCTTCATGCAGCGAACTTTCACCAGGAACTCTTTGCGACGAAGGACCTTAGGTGGTTGCCAGCGAGACCAAGCAGTAGCGCATTAAGTCGCGCAATTAAGTTGCCCATGCAATGAAGGAGCGAATAACGACGGGACGCGTCCGCAGTGCGCCAAGCCTGGTATCTCGCCCGTCGCCATGATTCTGGCGTTACAACTCTTGCAGGACGCAGTAGTCGCGGCTCTGCACACAGGTAAATTACGCGAACAAAAAGTGCGGCGGGAGCCGGCATCCGTGTGTGTGAATAGCAGAGATGGTCTAAAATGCTACCTTGCACGTCCGCTGCGTAGTTCTGCCGTTGTGTCAATATATTTTCGCAAGTTTTTACTCACATTATTTTTGCTAGGCAGCGTTTTAACAGGCGATGCTCCTGAAATGGTTCTAGACGATATTTGCACACCCCCGGGCAGCAGCAAACATACTGCGATAGAAACGAAACGCCGTGGACAGATGCATCAACAAGGATCGTCGGGACACTGCTACTCGCACTTGAAGATTGCGCCTCAGAGCCGAATCCATTGTGCCCAATACATGTGTATTGGGCACAATGGATGATGACTTGCATTTTTCAGGTTGTTTGAATTACAACCAGCATGCCTCTGAACCTTCGGAGAGGGCACAGACTTCATCCACTTTATTTGAGGAGCCAGCGCTCTACATTCTGCGGCGACAGTTTTTTTTTTTTTTTTTTGAAACGATCGTTTCAGCGCTGCAAGAATATATGCTTGCTTTGATCCGCGTTTTGGCTGTGTGTTGCATGAAACACGAAGATTCCTGCCCAGTGAACAGCCGCTAGACTAGCAAAATATTGCTCCAATCAAGGCTGTATGATGTGATAGTATTCCGCAGTAGACGATATCAGGGAAGAAGCCAGTGGCGACTGCCATTGTGAGCAGATGGGTCGGCAACGTCATAGGCGGGGAACAAGAATTCTGTGCACGGCTTCCGCCGTGTCCAACGCTGCGTGAAAGCGGCCAACGCAGGGAGAAAATACCCAACCACGCGATAATGGGGCTAACGGCCGCTCCGCGCCGGGGGTTAACGGCCTCCGAGATAAGAGCTCAGGTGTTTAGTTCCGTGGAGGCCAGGCTTTTATTTTTGCTTTTTAATTTTTTTTTCCGTAGCTAATAGTGCCAGTTGGCAAGTGCAGCTTGTCGCGAGAGTCAAGCTGGTTTTCCCCGTCAAACGCCCAGAGTCCTTCCTTCAAATTCGCTGCCACACAGAGTGCCGGCCAGCAAGCAATCGCGGTACCCCGCAGAAAGGTTTTGCTGTCCTGTCTGGACCAGCGGCCACACTCACGTCTCTGCGACGACCGCTGTAAAGTGGACGAGCGTTCTGCGGACTGCATTCGCGGAATTTGTTCCCAACGCAACAGCCTGAGAGAAAAGGCAGGTATCGTCCACTGCTGAACTACACATTTCATCTAGAAGCTGCTGTGTTTTATGCCAAGCAATTTCAGAGTATATGCTGCTCAGTAACGAAGGAGGTCTTTCGTGTCCTCCTCCCCTTACGTACCTGTGCCGCTGTCTCAGATTGCACCGAAATTCCCAGCCACGTATATGATGAACTGTAGTAAGGACACCGCAAGCATGTTGAAGAATGTTGAATATGATTCCAAAATCGACTACGCCACAAGCGCATTGGACTTGTATCACTAATGTCACTTTTAACGCTCATATTACTGATATCGTCATATGGTGCGGCTAAAGGGGAAGAAAATCTGGTCACGATGACCTCACACTATAGCCAAAACTTGTTACACAGTGATTAAGAAGTGCATGAAAATATTAACCATACTGAGAACCTGATTTTTACCACGACATTCATATTGGGATTTAAAAAAAAAAGCCCGATGATGCCTCTGGCGGGTGATATTTGGCAGGTGACATGGCCGGCCACTCACTGGTCCTCTGCCTGTGTGACCTCACAGGACTACTCAGTAAACAAATGAAGGGGAAATCAGGGGCTTCTCCGTGGCATGCACAAGAAGGGGGCCAACAACCACTGGCATAAAGGAAGGCATAGGGGATGTTCTTTTATTCACTGTGAAGTATTAATTAAGCTTGCATTTAACTAACTAGAAAGCAGAAGAAAAAACAGCCACATGATGCCGGTAGGATTCGGAACGACGACCTCCGTATTTCCGTCGCGATTACATCGGCGGCATGCGTTTTGCCTTCGTTTTTAGGCAATCACCTCCGCGTTTAATTAGCACCTCATGGTGATAAAAACATCGCCCACACACCTTCCTTTGTGTCACTTTCGGTTGGCCCCCTTACTATATCACAAGACTGCGGGACCGTTCGAGTTGGTAGGAGCTGCCCACTCGGGTAGCTCCTGTGAGGTAGGAGGGATGAAATGTGTCTAACCCGGAAGCATTGAATCCCGGCTCAGAAATGCTGCTCGGGCACGCAGGCTCGTTCGCGCACGGCGGGGTTGAAGCTGTACGAACATCGATATCGGGTGGGCCTTAAAATAAATGCAGAAAATTAAGGAGGAGGTGAGAGGTTTGTTATGATGCCGTCGATTTATCTAAATTGGTAAGATCACCAGGCGCTATATTGCGAGGTCGTGTGTTCGGTTCGCACCATCGGGGTGTTGTTTTTGCTTTTACTTTGTATTTGTCTTGCACCTAAACAGATTACAGTACTAATTTAGGTCAATAACTCAGCAAAAAAAGTAAAACAATAATTATCTACGCCTCCCATGGCCTCGCCGACTGTTGGCTTCTTTCCTTCCCCATAACGATCCCCTCACTTCATCTTCAATTTTCTGCTTAATAGCTTGCGAGGGTCTCGTTTCTGGCAGGTTTCAAGCCAAAGGTATAATCCAAGAGGGTTCCTGAGCAGCTTCTGCCCCCCCCCCCCCCCCTCCCCCGCCCATCTCGTTCCATGTGACTCTCGCGGTAACACAGAACGTTCCGCCGCTGTGGAAGAGGGTGGAGATGGTGAACACTCTCAAGGTTCGGAAACAGGCAACATTAAAACTTCTAGGGAGCACTTAGTGCCACTAAAGTGCGATGAGGCGAAAGCATTTATGGTGCGGTGGTCTGAAAACCTCCACTACGGCACCTCTTTCTATCTTTTTTCTCTGCCACCTCTCTACCGATAGGGACGGTACAGCACTTTTTCAAAAAATCTGGCTTTCAGCAGAAACCCAGTTTTTCATGCTGCGAACTCGAATATTAGATTGAAATTAGGCAGTAAAAAGCAGAAATAGCAGAAATGCGCCGCCCGCGCGATGGGGCTCACCGCGAGTGGCGCCGCCGCCTGTGATTGGCCAAGACATCGCGTGACGACATTTTGAGGACCGAGGATGCTGCCGATGCGGGTCCTTAGCTGCGCTGCGTACTGATCGTAGCTCGCTGCAGTTTTCTGAATGTCATTATGGCACGCCATTTCCACTCGAATGACCATCGGGACTTTCACCACATGTATGCGTACCAGATGCGCCCACAAACCATGCGGCACTTTCGTTGTGGGGAGCGTAGTTTTACATAAAAACTTGCTTTGGTTAGAGTAAGGCATTTTGAAAAGTAGTGTGTGTCATTATTAGCAGAAACTACATGGCCCTCAGGGAAACATCGGCGCACATATTCCTGGGAAGGAAGGGAAGTGAACAATGCAGTAGCCGCGACTGTCTCAGGCCTCCCCCTTGTGCTGGAGACCAGGTCAAACAGGCACGGAATGCTGCTTGAGCCATGCGACATTTAGCTGACGTAGAGAATCGTCCCCTTTTATCGTACGCTCACAATGTACCTTTATTGAATTGACGGCTGACATATGTTGAAAGCCGCAGTTTCGCCGCACTCATACCGTGTTCTGAAATGTGCTTTCTTACAAGAGAGCTCATCGGTTTTCATTCTAATTATTTTTCATCCCCCAAATTGTAAAGACTATGCAAAATGACCAGACAGTAAAGGGTGCAATATCACAAGGTCATATATATGAACAACTTCGATGATTGCATTGCTTCGACGCATCAAAGGAAACCTCGCTCTGCGCGCTCCGTATACCTGAATGCGTCCATAGTCAGCTGAGCAGTACACGCCTTGTAAAACAGGTATTCGGCTCTGATATGTTCAGCGCCTGATGTTGAAGAGAACGACGACAAGCATGTTCAACGAGCGTGACGGTCAGGAAAGAAAACGACAACGAAGCTCGTTTCGACGCTCGCACCTGTGCTGACACAAGCCTCACGACTGATCGCAGAACGTTCCAGTGACTGTTGACGACGTATCGCCCTGTTCAAGGTCTTCTACAACAAGTGGTGGAGTTGCCAGCAATCCCCTCAACCTGACCTTCGCAGCTGAGCTTTGCCTACCACTTCCGCTATGCCTGAGACCGCCAGCCAACCGCCAACCCCATCGCCTGTCATGTCTCGGTGCAGTGCGTCAGCGCGGCCCAGCCATCTTCAGCGGCACTGATGACACGGATGTAGAAGACTGGTTGGCGTCGTATGTACGCGTAAGTGCGTACAACAGGTGGGACGAAACCGTGAGGCTCACAAACGTCATTTTCTATTTGAGTGACGTTGCCAATCTATGGTTTCGCAACCATGAGAGTGACATTTCTACCTGGACGGCTCTCAAGACCAGCCTGACCGAAGTTTTTGGCCGTCCCGCTATACGTAACCTTCGCGCCGAGCAACGCTTGCAAAGTCGGGCACAACAAACCGGCGAAAACTTCACCAGTTTCATAGAAGATGTCGTAGACCTCTGCAAGCGCGTAAACCCTACCATGAGCGACGCTGAGAAGATCGGACACATTCTGCAAGGCATTGACGATGACGCCTTCCATATACTCGTCGCCAAAAACCCCCAAATTGTGTCCAACGTTATCAGCTTCTGCCAAAGCTTCGATGAGCTGCGCAAGAGGCGGCTTTCCACACGACGTGTTGGCCTTCAGCAGGCCACTTTTTCCAGCTTGGCTCTCTCCGGGGATGGTGCCCAGGACCAGCAGTCGCTAATTCAGCACATGTCTACGGCTATACACGTGAGCCGATGTACAATCTTCCCCCGTCCCCCTCGCCCGTGTTCCCTGAGCCTCCTCCACAGTCCTCTTCAAGTTACGATCGCCGCTCCTACCGCTCGCCTTCTCCTGGACGTCGTTCCCGTTCTCCGATGCTCTGCCGCCAATCAGCCACTCACACGGAGAACTAACGGCCGCAGTTCCGGAGGCAAGAACTGCGCCATCAGGGACCAACTCAAGACCTGTTCACGTACCAGCCAACATTATTACCATATTCGTCGAGGGAGTTCCTGTCGAAGCACTTGTAGACACTGGCGCAGCCATTTAAGTTCTTAATTACGCCTTCTGTCGCAAACTCAAAAAGGTAATGACGCCGCTTCCTGCAGTTTCCCTTCGCACCGCACCGCCAGCGCTCACGACATTCGACCATTAGCCGCCTGCACCGCCCGCCTTGTCATCGACGACGTTCAATACACAATCGAATTCCTCGTCCTCGCCCGCTCATCACACGATGTCATCCTTGGTTGGGACTTCCTCTCCAATCATAACGCCATAACAGACTGCGCCCGCGCTCAACTTGAGTTATCACCCCTCAGTGACACTTTTTTCGATGCACCCGCCGCTGCTGCCGCTACCGTGCTCGTCGCAGAGGACACCGACGTTCCGCCTTTCTTCTCAGTGCTTGTGCCTCTTTATTGTGCTGCTCTTTCCAATGCCACTGTTATCTACACACCTTCGTTACGATGCGCTAAACAAAAATCCGTGTTGCTGCCCCATGCTGTGCTGACAATGTTTCGCAACTCAAGTGCTATTTTTGTTTGCAACCCGTGCCCCTGCCCTACCACTTTTCTTCGTGGCCAGTCACTGGGTAGTGTTGCTTTGCTCGATTCACGCCCACCTATCCCTTCGGCGATACCACCGCCGGCCTTCACATCAGCGCCATAACGCCTATTCCTGCCGCCACTCCATCATCCCTCGAAGTTTTCCACCGGTCCATCGACGCTGGCCTGACGCCCTTACAACGAGCCCAGCTTGTCGCCATCCTACAACGTTTCGCGACTTCGTTCGACTCCCAGCAACAATCGTTGGGGCGCACAACTACCGTTACTCACCGTATTGATACCGGCACCCATTCCCCTTTGCGCCAGCGTCCGTACCGTGTTTGAGCCGCCGAGCGCCGCATTATCGACGAACAGGTGACCGACATGCCCCAGCGCAACGTGATCCAACCGTCGCACAGCCCTTGGGTGTCTCCGGTCGTCCTGGTCAAGAAAAAAGGCGGTTCGATCCGATTCTGTATAGATTACCGCCGACTGAACAAGATCACGCGCAAGGACGATTATCCCCTCTCTCGTATCGACGACGCCCTTGACTGCCTGCAGGGAGCTGAGTTCTTTTCTTCAATAGACCTGCGTTCCGGCTACTGGCAAGTGCCGATGGCAGAGACCGATCGCCCAAAAACCGCTTTCGTCACACCCGATGGGCTCTATGAGTTTAATGTCATGCCATTCGGACTGTGCAATGCCCCTGCCACATTCGAACGCATGATGGACAACCTACTCAGAGGGCTTAAATGGCACACTTGCCTTTGTTACCTTGACGACGTTGTCATCTTTTCTCCAGATTTTCCATCTCACCTCCAGCGCCTTGACACAGTTCTGCGATGCCTGACCGACGCTGGCCTCCAATTAAATTTAAAGAAGTGCCGTTTCGGAGCACAGCAGCTAACCAATCTCGGACATGTCGCCTCCAAGGATAGCGTTCTTCCCGAGCCGGCAAAATTGCGCGCTGTAGCAGAATTTCCCAAGCCAACTAATGTGAAAGAACTCCTCAGCTTCGTCGGCCTCTGCTCGTACTTCCGCCGCTTCGTTCGCAATTTCGCCACAATCATCGACCCTCTTACGAAGCTGCTGTTCAGCCACGATCTTTCAGCCTGGTCTCCGCACTGTGATGATGCCTTCGCGACACTCCGCCACCTTCTGACGACTCCGTCAATCTTGCGTCATTTCGACCCTTCTTCTCCCACGGAAATCCACACTGATGCCAGCAGCGTCGGCCTCGGCGCAGTACTCGCTCAGCGGAAGTCTGGCTTTGATAAGTACGTTGTCGCGTACGCAAGTCGGACCCTAACAAAAGCTGAAACAAACTATTCCGTCACCGAGAAAGAGTGTCTCGCTATTCTCTGGGCAATAGCAAAATTTCGCCCCTACTTGTATGGCCGTTCTTTTGATGTCATCACCGATCATCACTCCCTCTGCCGGCTGTCTTCTTTGAAAGATCCTTCTGTTCGACTGGTCCGTTGGGCTCTGAGGCTCCAAGAATACGACATAACGTAATCTATCGCTCTGGCCGTAAACATTCCGATGCTGATGCTCTCTCACGTTCTCCCTTGCCGTTTGAAGCCCCTCCTGCTATATCCGTTCTACATCCCACCGACATGCCCACCGATATGACTTCCGAGCAACGCAAAGACGCATGGATCGCTTCACTCCTGGATTTTTTATCTGGCCGGCTTCACGACCCCCTTGCCGCGCTCTCCGTCGCCACTCACCATTTCGCCGAGACGAGCTCCTCTACCGTAGGAATTACCTTCCGGATGGTAGAAAGTGGCTGCTTGTAATTCCGACCCATCTACGCTCTGTCATTTGCTCCCATTAGCACGACGATCCCCAGTGTGCCCACGCCGGCTTATTGAAAACCTTCACTCGCCTGCGACAGCGGTACTACTGGCGTGGGATGTACCGTTATGTTCGTCGGTTCGTCCAGTCCTGCCACGACTGTCAGCGCCGAAAACGCCCACCTCGCCAACCCGCCGCTCCTCTGCAGCCGCTGACCTGCCCAGCTCAGCCTTTTGAGCGTGTTGGAATAGACCTATACGGCCGGCTTCCTAGCACATCAACAGGCAATCGCTGGATCATCGTAGCAATCGATCATCTCACACGCTACGCCGAAACGGCGCCTTTGACATCTGCTACAGCCCAAGACATTGCCTCCTTCATCCTCCATCACATAATTCTTCGCCACGGGGCTCCCAAAGAATTTCTGAGTGACAGAGGTCCCGCTTTCCTTTCTGAAGTTGTCGAAGCTGTTCTTAGAGAATGCAAAATCGTTCACCGCGCCACCTCCGCGTACCACCCGCAAGCAAATGGAATGGTTGAGCGTTTTAACCGCACCATGGGCGACATGCTAGCAATATTTGTCGCTTCCGACCACTCCAACTGGGAACGCGTTCTTCCATTCGTCACATTCGCTTATAACTCTGCCACACAAGCAACCACCGGATTCTCGCCATACTTCCTCCTGTACGGTCGTGAGCCCTCTTGTACCATGGACACCATTCTCCCTTTCCGACCGGATTCTTCCGAATTCACGACTGTTTCACAAGCTGCAACTTATGCCGAAGAATGCCGCCAGCTTGCCCGGTCCTTCACTTCTCACGCCCAGCAACAGCAGAAAACCACCCGAGATCAATCTGCACTTCTTCCTACTTACCGTACAGACTCTTTGGTCTGGCTATGGGTACCTTCCTCCAGTCCCGGCTTTTCATCCAAACTTCTGAGCAAGTATCAGGGCCCCTACCGTATTGTCAAGCAAACATCCCCCGTCAACTACCTCATCGAACCCCTTACGCCATCCACTGACCACTGACCACCGTCGCCGAAATCGTGAAATAGTACGCAGTAACCGCCTGAAACCTTACTACGATCCGGCCATCGTCACATCGCCATGAGCCGCCAGGATGGCGTCTTTTCGCCCGGGGGAAGTTGTAAAACAGGTATTCGGCTCTGATATGTTCAGCGCCTGATGTTGAAGAGAACGACGACAAGCATGTTCAACGCGCGTGACGGTCAGGAAAGAAAACGACGACGAAGCTCGTTTCGACGCTCGCATCTGTGCTGACACAAGCCTCACGACTGATCGCAGAACGTTCCATTGACTGTTGACGACGTATCGCCCTGTTCAAGGTCTTCTACAACAGCCTTATCTTCTAATAACGCTCACTTAGGGGTTCCACGAACCTATTAGGGCGTGGCGTGCTGGAAAGGATCTCGCAAAGCCGTTACAACCTAGCTGCGACACAACAGTGGGCACTTCGTAATAATCTATTTTTTTCGCAAAGATCAACAGCGCGTGCTGTTGTTGAATTGTCCGATGTTTAGCACAGAAGCCGTTTCGCGGAACTTTGCGCAAAAAAAAAAGAAACAGAGACAAGCGAATACAGCCATGTGCTTTCTGCCCGTCCCATCGCGAGATTCTCCTCTGTGAACAGATCGAAATCAACGCTAAACGCAACGGTTCACATACAAACGAGACCTGAATAGCCAGAATTAAGTAATGGAACTGCGCAGGCTGGAACTGCGCAGGCTGGAACTGCGCAGTAATGGAACTACAAGGCTTATCTCCCTTTTCTTTCTTTAATTAACGGGGTTCTAGGAAACGGTTACTGGATCGGCTTTTTTGTGCGAGGAAATAGAAGGAACCGCATCATGGTTCAGGCGTCCTTTTAGATAAAGCCCCATAGAAATCGCATTAGGAGCAAAGTGCATGTAGCCACATTCACGAAAATTCTTCGAGTGGAATGTTTCCTTTGGTATGCTTGAATTTATTTCTGTTCTCAGCTGCGCTCCATTGCGCCAGGAGCTTTTGGCAGAAGGGAAGACGGCATCGTCGCGTCCACATCTGTTCGTGCATCCGAATGCATGCAGAGCTGTGCCGTATCAGGTACACAACACTAAGTTGACGTGTTTTGTACGTCCGAAACACGCAAGACGAGGAACAGCGCACGCCGAAAGTTCCCTCCACTGGCTCTGAATGCTTCTGGCTCCCCAACGTCACGACGGACGGAGAAGCGTGGTTCCTCTCTCAGCATTCCTCCTCTGTAGCGCTCAAGTGGGGCGCGAGAGATTTGAAATTCGCACTTTTAGTCAGCGATTCCGCAGGTGTTTTATGCACAATGGAAAAAAAATAACATCACAGGGATGATCAACAAATAATCTACTTCAAAAATCTATAGTATATTGGCATATTTGAAAACAGTGCAGTGTCCCTTTAAGGCGCGATACAGGTGTCCGCGGAGAATTGACAGATACTGTGCCTTTTCATTCCTGTAAACCAATTTGAAACGCCGCTGACTCCTTCTTTACTGTGCTTTCTTCGGTATGCTTTTTGGTGCGGCATTCGAGGAAGTTAAAAATAAAAGAGGCAACACAGTTGTCTGGATCAGATGCCAGACAGAGTCAGCTTCTAATATGCGTGAATGACGTTGACCGTAGGTGACGTCAGGATGAAGTCTGTTCCGGGTATTAGACATGACAGGATGTGAAGCCATCATGACGTCACATCCGGTCTTGACGCCACGTCACGACAGATGACATCACCTTGTGATGATGTCACAGCCATCTCTGTCATTATTGTCATCACTGTCAGACTACCACTGGCATTATCGGTCACTATCTACCACTAACTAAACTTCTTCACTGACAGCTTTAAAGGTAAACAGCTGCGGTGGTCTCCATGGCAACCGCGGTGGCATGACGCTAGACAAGGTGAACTAAGATACGTTTTTACGTGCCCGGCGTGGCTGTCAGGATGATTGACAGCTTTAGTGTGCACGGACGCCGAGAATATGAGGCTTTCCCCTGAATACACAAACAAGTAGAAGGTTGGACCAAAGTCGATGTAGATCAGTTGATAAGAGCACCGGACGCGATATTCGGTGGTCGTGGGTTTGGTTCCCACAAGTGGCGCATTGTTTTTTTTTACCTTCTATTTATCTTTCACCCTAAATAGATTACAGTACTAATTTTGGTCACTAACACATTAAAGGTTAACAAAAAATCCTCCACGCTTTCCTTGGCCTCGCCGAATGTTGGCTTCTTTCCTTCGTTAACATACTATAGTAACTTAAGTCTATGTGCTAAAGAATATTTTGAACAATGCCATCCTATAATAAGAAATTAGTGATTTAGCGAATAGCATAGTTATTGTACGGGAACGAGGATCCCGAAAAGGAGCCCCAGGTGGGAGGCATCATTCTTCGTCAAATGCTTCATGGCAAGCTTAAGTGTCCTACCAAATTTTCAAATCAAAAGCATTTCTTGTGCCGTACGTAGCCTGGACGGTATGTGACGGCAGGCCCTGTCATCAGAGTGCCGACAGAGTCTGTCGGCATCAACTGTTCATCATAACTAAGAAAAAATATTGTCACGGCAAGGCATCGAAACAAAATACTTTCGTTCCTTACCCGTTGTTGTCCCCACAAAGATGTGTGTTCTCTTGGCTGAGAGACCTCGTCGTTCAGAAACGAGACTCCCTCGAGCTACAGTGCCTAGAATATACTGGCTAGTGTGACGAGCGCCCGCGCTTCCCTATGGGCGAGGATGACGCTGTTTTTAATGAAAGCTAATTGTTAGCGGCAGAGGGCGCTGCTTGTCGGGAGGGTACCACCTGAGCAGACGACGCAGTTTTCTCGCTTCGGAATACGGCAATCTGTTGGTGTTGTGCGTGCGTGTCAAACCTCCATCTGCGCGTCTTTTGCTTTCACGAAGGTGCAGCAGCTTATTTACGGTGTAGGTGTTTGCTCATGCGAGTCGTTCCGCACTTCTACCAGCTCGGCGACGATTGCATCGGGGTTTTTTTTTTTCGCGTTTTGTGCGCGCGTTCTGTGCGCGCGTTCTGTGCTCGCCTTCTTCTGCGCTCGCCTTCTTCTTTTTTTACTGTGTCGCCCAGAGGTGGGCAACCTCATGAGGTTTCGACCTCATGAGGTCAACCTCAACCTCAAAATAACCTCAACCTCACGGAGTGAGGTGAGGTTGAGGTGAGGTCGGCAATACCTGAAATATTTTTGAGTGAGGTCAGCAAATGAGACCTCAACCTCATGCGTGAGTTTGAGGTTGAGTGAGGTCGTAACTTAGTGAGGTCGGCTTGTGAGGTCGAAATTATTGTTTCCCACAGCGATAAAATAGCCGGAAAAACACCTTTCATAATGCATGTCGTGTACACTCTTTTGGCTACCAATGCGCACGTATCGAACAGTTTGCGTCTGTGCGTTTGCGTTCGACACGAAAAAAAAAAGGAAGGGGGGGGGGGGGGCGTAAAGCGCGGCGCGGCAAACGAGTGGGGTTGGACGACGGCTGCAGACTCGAAAGAAGGTGAAACAAGATCCCGCCGCCATTCCGAGCCAGTTTGGGAAGTGAAGAAAGTCTGCGCAAACTCGAAGGATTTCCAGACCTACGTGGGTATGTCGACTTTCGGAAAAAAAAAAGCTAGAATAGTAGAAAAGAGGAAAGCGCAAGATCCAGCAACCAAGGAATCGCTTGGGGAGGATGGCACGAGAGAGGAGGTTTCAGAGAGGCATATGGAAAGAACAAGGATGCAGAAGAGACGAGAGATAAATGGCTTGACGAGAAGTCACCCCACGAAGACTGTATTTTAGTAAATAAAATCTGCTTTTGCTATTGTATATGGTATGAGTTAAAACGAAAGAAAGCAATAGGACGGTAGATCGTAGTTGTATCAGTGCAATCCACTCTTTTATTATTATTATTACTATTATTATTAGTCACTAGACATTAAATTAACCCTTACATAAAAATATAAATTTAATGTGCCCTTCTCAAGAATCATTGAAGAACAGACAGGTGACTGACGACTGCTTGCAGTCATTCTCATACCCTACGTGAGCTTGCGCCTTTTTCATTTACATGTTTGTTTATCGAGGGCCTCCCCTCCGTTTTACAGCTTGCCGCCAAAGTGGCGGGTGCGCCTTTTGTTCGTAAGCTGGTTTCTGCTCTTTCGGCTCCGCAACCGGTGTCCGATCTCAACTAGCGGACAAAGCGCGGACCCGGGAACCCCTCGGCATTTCTTGGAAAGTAAGCCACTCCACATACGCGCGCCTCTGTGAGTTTGTGAGTTTTAGGTATTTTTAAGTGCGTTTCTGTCAACGAGGCCGAGAGTTACAAGGACAGTGGCAGTGTGGGCGAGAGAGCGAGTTGCGTGCGCGGTGCTTGAGCGTGTGAATGCGCGAGTGAAGATCTGCGGCTCCTCTTCTCTTTAGTTTTTCAGTACACTTGCACCACTCCTATTTTTCCTCACTTCTTGTTTTCGTTTTGTGTGGTCACTTACCAGTGCCCCCTCTCGCGTTTGTGTACCCGCGTTTACTCACAACCGGCCGCTTTTCTGCGGTACGGCCAGTCGTCACCCTTCCTCCCCCCCTCCCTCCTCCTCCTCCTAAGAAAAAAAACAACAAAAAATCAGAAAAGACAATTCTCAGATTCTTCCTCTCGCAACATTCTTCTCTTTTTTTTTTGCTGCTTTAGCTTTTGTTTGTGCGCTATACCTCCGACTGGCGTATTCCTGTTGGTCTAAAGAAATATAAAGACAGGCCATTCTCGCTTCTCGGAATGCCGCGGCGGCTGCGCGGACTTCTGTCGCTTGTCGACCATGCAGGCATCTCATCGTTTCGCAGGAGGGAAACGCTAGTCAGTGTTCAAACTCTGCTCTTCCTCCCTGTAGACGCGTTGCCACCCTGCTCACCACCCGCTAGTCTTCCTTTCTTGACGAATATTGTGCAGTCGAAGAAAAACGAAACAACTCCCGTAGCATGGGTTAAGTGTTCGCGCTTCCTTCTCCCAGTGGGCGTGGTTCTCTCGTCGCGACTAGAAGCTGGTGTCTTAGCCCCACGTTCTCATCGACACCAATCGTTCCTGGAACGTCTGCTTGGAAGTCGCCCCCAAACGGCGTCGGTGAGCCGCCCGAAATCGGCAAAAAAAAAAAAAAAAAAAGGCAGCATCTAAACGACAGGCTGTGTTCTTCGCCATTTACCGTGGCCGTCTTTTTCAAGCGAAGGCACGCAGCCATGCCGCGGTCGGCGACTTGCTGTAATTTATGGCGGAAGTTTCCGCCCTTTCCAGCTGAGGTCTGCCCTTCTTCTTCGAGGTCTATCGCATTGTTGCGTTCGGCGTCGAGGGTGCATGACATGGTTGCGGTTATGGCAGGTCTGGTTATGGCAGATATAGCGAAAAAAATCTAAATATACCGACGATGATGTGTGCGCGCGCAGTTGTCGAATTGGCGAAGACATCGAAGGCCATTTCCGTTACAATAGCCACGCAAAAGAAACGAAAAGCACTGTAAACTTGGAATGTATTCACTGCGACATGAAACTGTGTGGACAAGGAAACCAGCTTTTGAGCTTCTCTTGGCATCTCAAAGTAATGTGCGAATTATCCTTAATCCAACGTATTATTTCTTTAACTTACATCAATGATAAAAGGAATGTTTTGGGGCTGCAAATTCCCCGTTAGTTATTATAAGTAGAAGGGAAGGTAATCTTTCCAATAATGTGTCACGGCGTTTGCTCTATACAGCACAACCCACTCGTCAGGATTATCGAAAGTAGCGCAATGTCAAAAGTCAAGCACGCTTTACCTTTTCGTAACTAAGCGTCTCTGCATATGGCAACATTTTGTTCTGTCCGCCTCTTGTGATAAGTCCCACGTCAGAAGTCAGTTTGATAAAAGAATGTTATGGTACTACAACTTCCATATATACGAAAGTGGTCGATCTACTTTTTTTTTTTTTGTAGCAGAGACGTTACACTGAAAAAACATTAGATTGTTTGTGATTTTGTCATCCGATTCGATTTCAAATCGCAGGAGAATGTCTTCACCAAGAAATTATGACTTGCTTGTCATGAGGAAACACTATTTGACGGCCACAGATATGTGCGACGTTTCACTGCAGACCTTCGGGAGTTCGCATCCAGCAGCACCAAGGACACATAAGCATTACAGCGGGAATTAGGTCAAAAGTCACCATATCAAAACAAATAAAAATAAAATTTGAAGAGTTGAAACTGACCAATTATACTGCCGTTATTAGGTCAGCCTGCTATGAATCAGTAGCCCCGCTGGCAAATGTCCATTTAATTTTTTTTTACTTTACAAGTAAGCCTCATCATATTCAATGTTGTTTAAAATTTATGTCGTCATTCTGGCATGTCACCGCACAGGACTTGTGCCATGACGTTTTATAGTTAGTGTTCTCAAGTGAAAAACCTTTTATTTATTTTTTATTTTTTTGAGGTCGAGCGACCGACCTCAAACTCACAGTTTGAATTTGAGGTGAGGTTGAGTGAGGTCGGTGGTGGCATCTGAGAAATTGAGGTGAGGTCACCTGGTCAAACCTCGACCTCAAAGCGTGAGGTTGAGGTTGAGTGAGGTCAGGAAATTTTTATTGAGGTTGTGGTGAGGTTGCACTTTTTGATGTCAAATGCCCACCTCTGGTGTCGCCAATGGTTAAGCGCGGTTCCTGATTGTTGTTTCCCCAGTCCCTCTAACTAAACTGCAGGAAAAAATGCTTAAGAGAAAGCGGTGGTGCACAGAGAAGACTTGCTTTGTTGGCACATGGGGCTACCGCTAGAACAAGGAGCGTACGTATTACTGCGCTATCTGATGCTACGTAAGTACGCATTCTGTAGAATGGGAACGAAGTATCGGTAGAAATAACGGAAGGTAAACGGCAACTGCTTTTGTTGGCGAGAAACATTTTTAGGGCTTGCAGTCATATTCATAAGGATGGAAACTTGGGCGAGTCGGTATACGGTGCTCTATGACAGTGTGTAGCACAAAGAGTGTACACAATCAGGCGCTACAGACAGCACCTGTGTTGTGTACCTTTTCTGTGTCCCTCGATCGTCCTTTTGCGCTACAAATATGTTATATGGATGCAGTTATATATTGGGCGCATGTTTCATCGTAAGCGCGGCATTACCAACGAGCTTCCTCGCGATGAACCGGCCGCGTCTCGTGCCTATTGTGTATCTGAGAAAAAAAAAAACTTCATCAGCTTCTTCATTCAAAAGATGGTGACCGGCAAAACCTTGTGTACAATCACAGGCCGCGATGTACCTTAGCCGCTGTAAGTAAAGGTTCCTCGTATTGTGCTCTGCTGTTCATGCGATTCTGCCACGTGTGCCTGTGTTTGTTATTACATATACATAAGAGAGTGTTGCGTGAATTTGTTTCCTGTGTTGTTCGCGGATACAATATATAAATAAAACTGCGCGTACGTGTTTACTTGTCAGCAAGTGTACAGGGCACAGAAAGAACCATATATGCATGTCAATAAAAATGAAGCATTTAAATTTGTTCCAAAGATTACAAATATATTTTATATCAATAAATGCCTATGCTTTAATTGTTGTTAAAAGAGAAATTCCGGGTTTCCCTTTGTGAGCACGGGATGTCCGGGACTAAGATGCTCCAACTTCGCAGAAGCCTTCGCAAGCAAGAAGCGTTAAATACGTGCGCCGCTTACAGTCCAAGACAAAACACACACCCTGACGTAGTCTGCAGCTTCAGTTATAGCTGAGGTCTGTTGCGACTTAATGAGAGCTGAAATGCAGTGCAAGCAGCCCTCTTGCCGAAGATGCGAGAGCGCGGTAGGCAGCAGACAGCGCAGCTGGTACGGATGGATGGATGGAATATAGGAGCGTCCCCTATGAAACGGGGTGCTAGCAGTAGCTATCATGCTCATTTTTCTCCATATATCTTAATAATTGATTTAGAATGGTTAACTGAACCATCATTCTATTTATTAAATTTTTGTTCCTACATTACTAACATTATGTCACTTCTCTGCTTTTAAGCCACCAATCTTCCAGTCGTTTTTTGCTAGTTTCCACCGCCGGTTTATTCACCCGGCCACTGGCATCTCTAAACCCCAGAGCTTCAGGAACAGTTACTGCGCCTGCATCAACTTCCGGATGGATACCATTACATTCGTGTATAATATAGTCAATTGTTTCACTGGAGTTTCCACATACAGCACATGTGTCATCTCCATTGTTAAATTTCTTTTTGTAGCTGCGTGTTCTAAGGCACCCTGATCTAGCTTCGAAAAGTAGGGCACATGCCTCTTCAGTTATCAAAGAAATCTTCCTTCCTGATCTGCATTTTCCACTTACGGTATAATTCCACACTCTGTTTCTTTTCCATCGAATTTATCCAATTTTTACCTTCTGTGTTTTTCACCTGTTACTTAATGCTCTTTATTTCTCCGTCCTTGTGACTAGCATACTTACTAGTTAGTTTCCTAGTTCTTTTCCTCCATTGTGAGTCCACGCTTTTTAAGTACAGGTATTTAAATACTTTAGCTGCCCATCTGTTACTGTCCAATTTCCTGAGGCGTTCCTCATATAAAATTTTACTCTGAGCTTCCCGTACTTCGAAAGATGCCCAGCCCATATCTCCCTGTACCGCCTCATTTGTAGTTTTGCCGTGGCACCTAGTGCTAATCGTCCAACGGTCCTCTGATTTATTTCTAATGTCGACTGTACCTCTGAATTTAGGCACAAAACCGCGTTTCCGAAAATAGGTCCGGGTACCATAATTCCTTTCCAAATACCCCTCAAAACCTCATACCTATTCTATCCCCACAATGCCTTATGCTTCATTATCCCGGCATTCCTTCGCCCTTTGGCCTTAAGTGATTGCTCATGCTTTCCAACGTATGCCAATCCTTCGTTTACCCATACCCCCAGATATTTATATTCAGCTACTCTAGGTATTTCATGGCCTTGTATTTTAAGACCCTGATCAGTTGAGCCGTTGAAAATCATCAGTCCCGACTTAACTGCGCTGAAACTGAAGCCTAGAGCGCCCCCTTCGTCTCCGCAATACTTAACTAGAGTTTGCAATTCTTCCAGACTCTCAGCTAGCAGCACAATATCGTCTGCATACATCAAACCGGGGAGGCGCTGCTCTACCGCCTTTCCACCTAATCTATATGACAGGTTAAAACCTAGGTTACTGTCTTGTATCCTCCGTTCCAGGTTTATCATATAAAGCATGAACAGCACCGGTAATAGAGGACAGCCTTGTCTTAATCCTTTGCATACTTTGACATCCTCCGTACTTCTTATCCCTTCCCACGTAATTTCTACTTTGTTATCCCGGTATATTTCCTGTAGGAACTCTATTATCTCATAACCGATACCTTCTTTTAATATGTTCCACAGGAGTTCCCTGCTTACGTTGTCGTACGCCCCATTTATGTTCAGGAAGGCCAAATACAAAGGTCTATTTTCCACTCCAGATATTTCGATGCATTGGGTAAGCACGAACAGGCTATCATTAAGCGCCTACCATTTCTAAAGCCGTTCTGAAGTTCTCCGAGTGTCTTAATTGTTACTTTCTACCCATGCTTGCACCTTTAATTTCACCGCCTGCATGGCTAATCTGTACCTAACAGAGGTTATGGTAATCGGCCTGTGGGATTTTATGTGCATCCTGTCTCCTTTCCCTTTCATTTTACTCTGCCGCCAGCTGTCCGGGATTTGCTTATTCGTTATAACTGTTTCCAGAGCTTTTAACAACGTTTCCTTACTTTTTGGACCGAATTCATTAATCAGCTTGATCGGTATTCCATCTATTCCTGTAGATGTGTTTTTAGGAATATTTTTTTCTGCCTTTTTCCAGTTTAGATTGGTCAGTTCTAAGGTGCTTTGTATTCTGCTACCTTGTGTTGCTTCCTGATTTGCGGAGATTACCCTATCGTCGTTCTTAAATGACTCGGCTATAACTGATGTACTTTAGTTCACTGCGTTGTCTCCCTTTAAACAATTTCCCTCGTTATCTTGAATCCGATTCTGCTTTCTTTGATTCTTCTTCCCTAGCCAGCTTATATGGTTCCAGAATTTTCTTGCTCCGCCTCTAGAGGCATCGTGTATGTCAGCCATACAGCGGTCGGTGGACTGCTTTATTTTACTTTTGACGAGGGCCTGTACTTCAAGTTTATTTTGTCGATATGATTCCCATTTTTGGTCGATTTCCTCCTGAGATACCTGTGCTTTCTTTGCCACTCGGTGTTCCCTTGAAGCAGCCCGTCGTTGTTCAATAGCTTCCCTGATTTCCTTATTCCACCAGCTCCGTGGCTTCCTCTTTCCATTCCAGCGGTTTGCTACTTTAACCTCCTGAATTTTCCTCCTCATGAGTAGTTCTACCTGTTCATAATCCCAGTCTTCCATGGGGCGTTTCTCTATTGCTTCCTCTATGTCTGCTGCTATCTGCGCTATTTGATCGTCGTTTAATTTTGCGTTTACGTTTTGTCTAAGTTCCATTTCTCTTTTCATCAAAGGCCCCATCTGCAGACTAATACGTTTATGATCACTTCCCAGACTACACTCCCCTTCTTCGTCTATTTCCATTTTTGTGACCTTGCTATAAATTTCCTGCGACATTACAAATAGTCAATGGTCGTCTGCCTGTTGCGGAATTCCCACGTGATTTGGCCTTCACATTTTGTTTCTCTATTTACTATAACCAGATCGTGTCGCTCACAGAAATCTAGCATTAGCTTCCCGTTACAATCCGTGTATCCATCCAGATCTTCGATGTGGCCGTTCATGTCCCCCAGTAGAATAATATTGGCCCCGTTTCCAAACTGGCTTATATCGTTACTGAGACATTCAACAAGATCCTTGTTTTCTTGCCTGCATTGATGTCATGTTCCTAAAGAAACTACCCCTAGCCATGTCCTTATGCCGGCAATTGTTCCTGAAACCCAGATATGTTCTTTACAAGATGATTTAATTCTTTGCCAATTTGTTCCCTGGTGTATCAACATACCTACCCC
The DNA here is from genome assembly GCF_055883805.1 of Amblyomma maculatum. Classification (NCBI taxonomy): domain Eukaryota; kingdom Metazoa; phylum Arthropoda; class Arachnida; order Ixodida; family Ixodidae; genus Amblyomma; species Amblyomma maculatum. The sequence continues at coordinate 139,573,992 of NC_139350.1, read as the reverse complement.
TCCACCCTTTTTTTCCGTTCTCGTTCTGTTGCACCCTTCTCAGACGTAGCCTTCTATAAACGGCGGATCTTCTAGATCCCTGAGATGAGTCTCGCAAAGAGCATACACACCTATTTTGTCATCCTTCAACTTCTGTTCTATCTCTAGCCATTTCGCTCTTTTTCTACCTCCTTGCATGTTTGTGTAGCTGATCTTTTTTTGTACTTTTTTTTCTCGACCTACTCTTTGCCATTTTGGGGGGCTCAGCCTCCATTATTACACTTTCTTCTGCTTCACTTCTAACTACCTCTGTGCACGGAGTCCTCGCGGACCCCCTAAAAAAGCTACAGCCCTGCCTGCCAGGCGCCAGCCGATCTCTGCTCCCACCCTTCTGTTAAAATGAATGCCATCTCGCTGAAAAGCCCTACCAAAACCTGCTTTATGTACCTCCCTGTTTACCTCAACCATTTCGAAACGCTTCTCCAGGCTTAACTTTCTTATGTCCTTATTAACTGTCACCACGTCCTTTTCCATCTTTCCGTTCAATCCTAGCACCTCTGGTACAGTGCATACAACTATCTGCGTCTGCTGTGCTATCTCCCTGATCTCGTCAACTCCCTTAGCTAAACTTTCCACCACTCCTGCAGCGTCACCATTTAGGACATCGTTTAGCCCCGCGGCTACTATTACCATACTGCGCTCTGCGGAATTCTTCAACAGCCTATCTTTACTCTCTTTCAGTACTGCCCTCATTGTTCTCCCTGGAAAGGCTCCAACCAACACTCTCTTATCACCCTTTACTCTTTCCAAGATAACTCGCTTGCACCTTTTCATGTTAGAATCTCCGGCGATAAGCACCTGGGCCTTCTCTCTCCCTCTCCCAACTGTTGGCTCCTGCCTTCGGTTATCTGTGTCCTTATCTCTGGGATCTTCATTCTTCCTTACTTCTTCCTTTTTTTCCGGCTTCTTAGCTGCTTCTAAATAACTCTGACGGTTCGGATCCGCCTCACCTACTTTGCTTATTCCTTCCATCCCAGTGCTGGCCCCAGCCACGTGGCCAGCATTGGAATGTTCGTCCTCGTTGGTTTCAAGGATAAAGTCGGCCCCTTTTTTTCAGGAAGCTGTCAAAGCAGTTTCTGATTTTCCGCCCTTAGCAACCGTACTTCATTTTCTAAATCATCCACACGAGACACTAAACTGCCCCTTTCTTGATCAAATCTATCTAGACGCGCACTCAGTACGCAACACCGACACAAAAAGTCGCTGCCTTCCGCTTCACCTACAGAGTCAAAATGCGTTTCTTTGAGATTAACCTGCGCCTCACACTTGTACACTTTACCTTCTTTTGATTGCACATCTTAAGCGCTCATCGACTGAACTATATCTATTACGAATTCTCAGAATATACAAATTGCCAAAAGAAGACACAAGAAACGACTAGCAAACACGCGTTAAAAACCAATTCTGCGAATGCCAATAGCCTAGAAAAAAAGTATTTATCTAAACAAAATAGTTGAAGAATGAACTCCAAGAAAACCTAGCTGCCGGCACGAAAAACCAGGCCGCTAGGACCAAGAGCTAAAATCTATTCTTTAGGCTGCACCTAACCTAACTAGCTGAAAACGAAATAAAGTTAATAAAAGAAAGAACTCATCTATTTGACGCTTCGGAAGCTCCCGCTGTCGCCAGTCCGTCCGTTTGCGGTAGCCACGTGCAATCGGAGGAGCGATGGAACACGCGTCCGCACCACACGGCTGTCAACTGTCAACTGGGTGGTACCCACCCAGTTTACAGCGCTCCTGGCGGCGGCCGCCGGCATTCATCGCTCATGGTACCACCCAGTAGGCCTCGGTCGGCACACTAGCCAACATATTCTAGTCACTATAGTGGCGGTATCGAGGTCTGCGCGCAACTCGTACTCCCTTTAAAATGTATTGTTGTTCCTAGCTTTTGATGAAATTTGAGGAGTTTTGAGAAGATTGGTCGCGTTTGTGACGGTTCACGCTTCATTCTGACATGCTCCATGTGCCCCGGGGACTTTTAGACCGAAGTTCAGGCGCCGGCGTCGCTGGAGATCTTCAGGAAATTGTGATCAGCTGACGAACGTGTTTATGAAATCTGCCGTGGAGAAAAGCGACGTGTTACTGCATCGCCGATGCTTCGACGGAAGCACGTTGGCACTGCACTGTGTTTACATATTACTACAGGTAAGGACCTTAACGATTTCGCAATTATTCAGCGTGAATAGAAAGGCGCCAGGGTCATCTTACGAGCCTCCGGTCGTCGAGCTTGTTGCCGCTGGTTTTTTTCCCAGTCAGCGGTATATTTTCGTTTCCAAGAATAATATATGAAGCTATTAGTGACGAGCAAGGTCATCATGATTTTAAACGAATTTTGTTTTTGATGAGATTTAGCTTCTTCACAATAGTGCAGTTTAAATTAACAGCGCATTTCACTGAATTAGTGCAACAATTCTTTCGTGATTGATGGTGTCGCTTGCATTGCTAGGTGTCAATTTGAGGACGCAGGTGTCTTGCGTTTGCGTGCTATGTAGCTACGCCGACTGTCTGTGTGATGTGCATTTGCTTTCCTCGAGAGTGCGAGCGTGATAAGTGATGCCTTCGAAAAGCGTGCGTGCTGCATCGCCTCTTTCGCGTGTATATTTACATCTAGGCTACCGGATATTATAAACTCGTTCTCTAGCGAGGCCCTCGGAAATTTTCGCTCCCTCAGGCAAGTGATCGAGAAGCTTAGTATAAATTCCGTAGTGTGTCGTATTCACACGCTGCTCGGTCCTCCTGGCTTGTGTCTACCTGTCGATGATGTACTTCCAACCCAGTTACAGGGTTAAAAAAAAAGTTGCTAAGAAAGTTGTTAAAAGAGCAGACAGGAAAGTAAACCCTAAAACTATGCTTTCTGTTGGCCTGCATGGTAAGTCACCCTCAATTTCGTCTTGCTCCTTTGATGCTTGAACCAGTAAAGTGATTCAACAATTGAAGTGAAAGTGAAGTTATTATGGCAACTTTGGCACCCCTACTGTTCACTCTACACAGTAGTTACCATTTGTTTCAAGGCACACGCCCTGGATGTGTGTGCCTTTCTCATTCGGGTGCCTAAAGCGGTGTGCCTAAATCATTCGGACCATAACATGTGTTACATGGTATCTCACCCATCACTTTGCCAGTGGCCTGGTTGAAGGTTAAGGAAGCATGGCACCGCTTGCGTAGGATGGGTAGCAAGAGTTTTTTTTTTTATAACACCAGCTTCTGAACTTGGAACTTTTCTGGTTACATGATATATAACTGGTTCTCTATAGGCTCCAAGTACTACTAGGAAAATATTTCAGGAGAGAAAAAAGTTCTGCTTGAGGAAGAATATGCTTCTACGCATTTTCGGGGCTAATAGCTCGAGCATGGTATAAGAAAAGCGACTTGCACTCCTTTTAATAATGTAGACCTTTTTACTAGACTGTGAAACAGCATGACTGTTATTTTAATCTGTTGTTTTAAACATGTTTCTTATGACGTTAATATCTTTGGCAAAGGAATTGAGCAATGTTTTCTCCAATTTTAGTTGTCAAATCCTTTGTGAAGTTATTTTATTTGTACTCAGTTTGCAGAGGCTTTCTTTACCATATTTTTATGTTTATGCAATTTCTATGAACCATAGTGCTCGTTTCATTTACTGCTAGTATTTTTCATTGTTCTAATTGTGGTTTTTACCAATGCAGCTGAAAAGGCCTGCCATCCATGTCAACCTATTGCGCTGAAGAGGACCGGCGGATGCCTGTGTGTGGAACATGCGGCGCAGAGGGCGACAAGAAAAGTCGCGTCAATGACACTGAACATTCTCTTGACTCAGGTATCAAAAGGATTGTATCACTGCAATTATCGCACATACCATATTTACCAGGCAACAAGGCTTGCTTCTCAGCCACTTAGTGTATGCCAAATAACACCCCCAAATACTAGAACACCTTATAATTTGAGGAAAAGGGTGCCCTTTACCTTGTAGAAATTTAGAGATGGAAGTAGCATAGTGCTGTATTGCATGACTGAGAAATAAAATTTGATGCTTTGTCAATTTTTACAAACTATGCATCTGCAATTTGTGCAAACACATTTCATGCAAAATTCTCATCAGACATTTATCCATTGCTTACTCGAATCTTAAAACTAAACCTGTCTGTACTCTAGCTACGATTGCTCGAATGCCAAAAGAAAATTTTGTAGTACGCACTAAGTTGTCTGAGTTGTGATACACAAGATAGGTATCCCGTCACACTAGTTTCCTATCACTGAGCGCTTTGTGCCCATGAAGCTGCTAAATTAGATTCAATTATGGAGAACTTGAATGGTAGGTGGGTGACACAACTCGCCTGAACGCCATCTAAAATAGTCGGCTTAGTCTTTTCCAGTGATGATTATTGTATATTGTGAAGCTATGCTATGGTGGTGCTGCATTCTAGGCACCTAAAGACTTGTTTGTAAAAAAGTACTAAGAAAAATTCATCACAGTTCCTTCACAAAGGCTGTCGGGCATCCCTAGTCGATGCTGGGAGGAGGCAAATATATTTATTTGGGCACCGGATCTTCAGTAAGGTAGTTCAGAAACTGTTAGACTGCCAAACTAGTCTCTCTTGAGCTCAGTATTGTGCTTATCCATGATTGCAAATACTTCACAACTTTGTAATTTAAAGCCCCACTCCACATAAAGTTTAAATCTGTAGGACATACAGTGACAATTTTTCAATTAAACATTTTCTGGTACCTCACGCACCCCACACATTCTAGCTTAAGGTCTTAAGCTTGGTTTTTTAACTTAAAAATGATTTATGAAGACGAGCAGGCTTCATGAATCTTTATGCAAGCCCATCAGTTCATTACCAACCTCTTCTGCATTTCATGTATCGTTCAGATAATTAGCTCAATTCCTTCAAACCTTATGTTGTTGGCTTTGATAAGCCCAGCAAGGGTTCGCTTGATTGAAGTTCTTACACTGTAGTTCATCCTCGTGACATTTCTTTGTGCTTCGGTTTTCACGAGTGTCGCATGGCTATGCAAAACAGAGTGGTGTCCGTGTGCTGTGCGATGTCAGTGCATGTTAAAAAACCCCAGGCGGTCGAAATTTCCAGAGTCCTCTACTTCGGCATCTCTCATAGCCTTAATCACTTTGGGACATTAAACCCCACAAACTTATCACATGGCTGCTGCTGATGGAGATTGGTGTTCATTTGTAAAACAGTACATTGCTGAAGGAAAGAAGCCAACAGTCGGCGAGGCCAAGGAAAGCGTTGGGGATGGTACTTCATGTATTTTTTTTAATGTTTACTTGGATAATCACAGAAATTAGCAATGTAATCTTCTTAGGGGAAAGATAATTAAACACAAAGTAGAAGAAAAAACAACGTGTCGATGGTGGGAACCGAACCGACGACCTCCGAATATCGCGTCCGGTGCTCTTCCAACTGAGCTACATCGGCAGCTGTCCTCCCTGCTACTTGCTTGGGTATTTATGTTTATATGTATACGAACCTTGAGAGTGTTCACCAGCGCCACCCTCAACCTCAGCGGCGGACGTGGAACACTTCCTTTTGTTACCGCCAGCGTCACGTAGAACGTGATCAAGAGCGAGGGCGAAAGCTGTGCTAGAACCCTCTTACGCTACCTATGGCTTCAAGACTGCCAGAACCGAGACCCCCGTAAGCTACAAGCAGATCAATTAAGGGGAAATGAGGGTGCTCGTTATAATACATGAAGGAAAGAAGCCAACAGTCGGCGAGGCCAAGGAAAGCATTGGGGATGGTACTTTACGTATATTTTTTTTAATGTTTACTTGGATAATCACAGAAATTAGTAATGTAATCTGCTTAGGGGAAAGATAATTAAACACAAAGTAGAAGAAAAAACAACGAGCCGATGGTGGGAACCGAACCCACGACCTCCGAATATCGCGTCCGGTGCTCTTCCAACTGAGCTACATCGGCAGCTGTCCCCCCTCCTACTTGCTTGGGTATTTATGTTTATATGTATACGAACCTTGAGAGTGTTCACCAGCGCCACCCTCAACCTCAGCGGCGGACGTGGAACACTTCCTTTTGTTACCGCCAGCGTCACGTAGAACGTGATCAAGAGCGAGGGCGAAAGCTGTGCTAGAACCCTCTTGCGCTACCTATGGCTTCAAGACTGCCAGAACCGAGACCCCCGTAAGCTACAAGCAGATCAATTAAGGGGAAATGAGGGTGCTCGTGAAGGAAAGAAGCCAACAGTCGGTGAGGCCAAGGAAAGCGTTGAGGATGGTACTTTATGTATTTTTTAATGTTTACTTGATAATCACAGAAATTAGCAATGTAATCTGCTTAGGGGAAAGATAATTAAACACAAAGTAGAAGAAAAAACAACGTGCCAATGGTGGGAACCGAACCCACGACTTCCGAATATCGCGTCCGGTGCTCTTCCAGCTGAGCTACATCGGCCGCTGTCCCCCCTGCTACTTGCTTGGGTATTTATGTGTATATGTATACGAACCTTGAGAGTGTTCACCAGCGCCACCCTCAACCTCAGCGGCGGTCGTGGAACACGTTCTTTTGTTACCGCCAGCGTCAAGTAGAATGTGATCAAGCGCGGTAACACGATCAAGCGCGGAATGTGATTATCCAAGTAAACATTAAAAAAATGCATAAAGTGCCATCCCTAACGCTTTCCTTGGCCTCGCCGACTGTTGGCTTCTTTCCTTCATGTATTATAACGAGCACCCTCATTTCCCCTTAATTGATCTGCTTGTAGCTTACGGGGCTCTCGGGTCTGGCAGTCTTGAAGCCATAGGTAGCATAAGAGTGTTCTAGCACAGCTTTCGCCCTCGCTCTTGATCACGTTCTACGTGACGCTGGCGGTAACAAAAGGACGTGTTCCACGTCTGCCGCTGAGGTTGAGGATGGTGCTGGTGAACACTCTCAAGGTTCGTATACATATAAATATAAATACCCAAGCAAGTAGCAGGGGGGACAGCGGCCGATGTACCTCAGTTGGAAGAGCACCGGACGCGATATTCGGAGGTCATGGGTTCGGTTCCCACCATCGGCACGTTTTTTTTCTACTTTGTGTTTAATTATCTTTCCCCTAAGCAGATTACATTACTAATTTCTGTGATTGTCCAAGTAAACATTAAAAAAATACATAAAGTACCATCCCCGACGCTTTCCTTGGCCTCGCCGACTGTTGGCTTCTTTCCTTTATGTATTATAACGAGCACCCTCATTTCCCCTTAATTGATCTGCTAATACTTTGGTGAGTGCAATAATATATTTCCAGTTAATATGTTATTGTTGTGCAGCAGTGATTCTGCAGGTCTGCACTCACATACAGATGCACGCCTCCATTACCCGCCTAGGCAACTTCCTCTACTATAGGCAAATCCCCCCCCCCTCCCCTCAATTTTGGAAAAGCATTCGCCACCCATGCCGCTGCTTGAACTAACATGGGTGCCATTCAGGAATACGTAACAGCACTTTGTAACAATACAACTGTGTGCCATGGGGAATGCGCATTCTCCTTACCTTCTCTGATGAGGTGACAGAGTGCCTAAGGAAGCAGCTGAAACATTACTCTGGCATAGTACAAAGCATGGGAACTAGGATCTCCCATCCTCTCCTGCTCCGAGCCCTAAATCGCCTTGGGCATAGAGGCTTTGCAGCCCTTTTTATGTTGTTCTTGGCAGAATACAATCATAAATGGCACGCGGAAGCATATCAGTGGAAAGAATCAGTGGACCTATGATTCGTATGTTCAGGTGTTAATAAGCTATCATCAGTGACATGTGCAATTTCTCGTTGCCGTACTTTTCTTCCTTCTAAAATAAAACTTCAGATATATAATGCATTATTCGTCTCGTGTATGAATTATTGTTCTTTAGTTTGGCTCACAACTACTAAATCAAACATGGAGAAAATTTATCTCCTTCAAAAGAAAACCATTTGTCATATAGCAAATCTTGGTTACTTAGCCCATACTCGACAAGCTCTCCAGACATATAATGTAGTAAGGATTCGAAATATGTATGAATTTCGAGTTTTTTTGTTATATTATTTTCCTTCCAGCTTCAGAACTATGATTAAAGATGCCACCCTGCTGAAAGAAAATAGACATCTAGTGAACCGCGTAACACAGACAAGTGGCTGGTACCATTTTTTTGCACGGACTATAGGCTGCAGACATTAGAATATACTCTTCCCTCAATTTCAAATAAATTAAAAGACGTAAATCAGTCCACTAAAGCTGCACTGCATCAGTATCTTGTAGTTATGTAACCCGATGGTATCTTCCACAGTTATAAAGTTCTCTCTTATTTTCATTCATGGCCTCTGTTATAATTTAACACGTATAGTGTTGTTAAAGTATGCACTATCTGCGGTCATTTTTTTTTCAGTGATTCTGAGAATATATCCTGCTAATTTGTTTTGCTTGCAGAACTAATATTTAGATGCTGTTGTTTGTGATATACCTGTTTCCATTGCGTTACTTACATTAGTGATCCGGTTAGCTGCATTTAAAACATTTTAAAAAATGTATCTGCTTCTTGTATTTGTATGTATATTATTTTATTGTATGCTGGCCTGCTTTATAATGGCTACGTGGGTCTCGTCAAGCTGATTACTCGTGGCTTTTAGCCCAGGCAGCCGACCAGAACATTCTGGGAAATAAAATTGGAATTGAATTTGACTAGCAACACGTGTGTCTATGGGGCGACAGGGTGCAGGAGGCAAGTGGGAAGACAGCCTCCCGATAGGAGAGGGCTCTGTACCTTATCGTAGAAAGTGCTACTGTATTTGTTTTTGATGTACAGTTCATATAGTGGGGCCCTGGGTAGGGCCAGACTAGCAATACGAATTGACTTGTAGGCCCGGCCACTGGAAATTACTGCCCTTATTTCTTTGTTAACCAAGTGATTGAAGAAAGGGTAGTTAACTCCATTCTAAGCTTGGACTCTATGCTTAGTCATGCAACATGGTTAGGTTGTAACCATTTAGGTGCTTAGGCCCTAACCAGTTAAGTAGCAGAAAGTAGTTGTTTTTGTTAATTCAGCTTTGGTCCTCCCAGTCTTGCTCTGAATATATATTATGCTCTAAATATATGCTCTGCTACCATCATCTTCAAGCATATGCCTCCTGGTCTTCCATGTCGAACTGTACGACTGATATGTATTCTGGTGTTTGTTGAAGATAACATCTTTGGCACTGAATGGCACTGTGCTCCTTGCCAAAAGTGATGACAGGGCCACTTTATGTGTTTGTCATAGCTGCTCAAAGATCAGGACACAGAATAACAGTACAACTGTCATGGAGTAAACTAGTTTATCATTCCCTGGTTTGTAATAAAAATATTTCATGTATAATGTCTTGAGTGTGCATTCTCATGAGAAAACACAGTTCCTGCTCACTGCAAGCTGATCGCAGCAATGACGGAGTTGTAGCAGGAAAACACTGCTCTAAAAATTAAACATTGATGGATAATACTCATGTGTCAACTCCAAGTGAAAGCATGAAGTGTGGCTTCAGTGACAGTGGAAACACTATGTTTCAGCCAAGGGCTGTGCTAATTATGTTTTCTATATGTGGTAAGTAGTTTTGCCTTTCATATAAGCTGCACGGTAGAGCAACTAATAATGTGTACTTATGCTTTATGGTACATAGCTGCCATATCTCATGTTCTTTCTTTACCTGATGCTCATTTATATTTTCACACAACCCGAACAATGCTACGCTTGCTGCTGTTGCCTACATAGCTTCCAAAGATGTAAACTGGAAAAGTGAGAATGGTACAGAAAGCAATACGTTTCAAGAGAACTATGTCGAGCGCAGACAGTCATGTACAGTATGTCGCTACTATTTAGACATTGATGCAATAGTGCTTTGTTAACACAAGTGTGCAAGTTTACTGAAAGCAGTTTGTAACACCTTTCACAGCTAACTTGTTGTCGAGACTGTGTGGCTTATTTAGCGCTTAGCGGGATATTGCACGGGAATATGAGGCTGGGTGTTAATGTTGAAATGCTTTGCTGTAAAGAGAACAAGCAATCTGATATCAGGTGCAGGAGGCACACGGCAATTACTGCTTGCGCCTTTAACCTTGTATTTAGCAGCACGAAATTAGAGCATTAAAGAAGGGACAAATGGAAGCGTTGGACATCTATTATCAAAGAAAAACAAGGTTTGAGGGGAAGCCGCAATTTGGAAGTAAACATTTAAACAAGAGGACTTCTCTTCATCCAGGTGAAGACCGATCATCTTGTTGAAATGTTTGCTTGTAAACAGGCTCGTGCTCAACCCTTGTTTGGTTTTCTGTGATACTGTGTATACATCTTCCCCTCATTCTGGTGAGTGCTTATGCACACTTGCAATACTCTTGTGCACTGCATATGCAGAAAAACATTCAAGTTGTGGAATTAAGTAAATACTAGCTGTCATCAAACATGAAAAACTAATGAGTGTGTTGGCTTGATCGTTCAGATGATAAAGCTCTTCTTGGCATCTGTTTTATGAGACAGCGTTTAGAGTAGCTGAAAATCGTTTCTTGCAATTAACTGTCAGGTGTCCAAGAAAGCACACTCTACGTATATGCAAGGAAGGTTGTGTACATTAGTTTTGTATGGCCAATCCGCATTCACTTTCACTTATTCCCATGGGTTATTTATGCTGCATTTGATGAGGTGATGTGTGGATATATCTGAAAACTCATTCATTTGTTTTATTGATATCCTTTTCTTAATGTGCGATGTTTACTTCACTTTTACTTCAGCATATATCACATGTATGGAACATCCTAGAACTAAACTTGATTGTGGCAAGACGTATGAAGGGCCATCAGGAACTTGAGTTCAAAAGATGAGCTCATCTAAGTTGCATTTTGAGCATGGATAAGCTGTTGATTTCAATATCTTTTTGAGTTAATTCAACAACCGCTTGTTTGATTAATATAGAAATTAAGCTAATTCTGGATCCGATGTGTGTATGTATATGCATGTATAACTACATTCACTGCTCCTTTGGTAATTGGCGATGTGTGATACACATGCGGGCACTTGGCCAAATGAGCGCCCGAAGCGGGCTTTGTCCCTGGCGAATTACCGTTTTATTTAGAATACATAAAAAAAAAGATGCCGCGGCTCAATCGGTTAACCGCGCGTAGTCGTCACAGACCTGTCGCCGACAAAACTGTACCGATTCGGGGATCTTATTCAAGTGTGATAAGCTGCGACGCGGAAAGTGAGCGGCCGCACATAGGCGAACGATCACGCAACAGGCCCAATTCTCATAACGTGCGCCATCCAAGATCGAGCACAGTGTCGCGCGCTTCGTGGCCTGCAGATGTCGAAACGCCTGCTTGACGCGGCGTTTCAGCCGATCGGCGTAGACAGCTCCCTTACGTGCATATGGTGATGACTTTTTTAGCAGAACGAGGCTTAAAAGCGCCATGATCAAGCTGTCGCAACTATAACAGTTGTTCGTACGTGCGCTGACATTGACTTAAGTATGCGACGCGAGAAGTCGAGCTGCTTAGTAAGTACTGTTTACTGGTACTTATCCATAGGTGCAGCGGTGGCGTAGCGGTAGAACATTAGCCTCGCATACAAGAGGACCGGGGTTCAAATCCCGGTGCCGCGCAATTCTCCACCGGAAAAAAAAAGTCCGCGTGTCGATGGAATTGCATACACAGGTGCGACCTGATGCCGGTGAACACCTCCGGCAACGCACTTCCTCACTAGAACAGGAGTTGGCCACCCTGGTGCAGAAATTGGCCACAACCTCCTATGATAAGCTCCATAAAACCCCGGCCCTCAGTCACCAGCGGCTGCGGAACAACTGACCACGGCGGCGGTCAGACCCGTGACGCAGCAGGGGCTGCTAAGAAAGCCTGGCTCCGCTGGACAGGCCGCCGTTGGAAACTGACCCTGGCAACGTTTAATGCTAGAACACTAGCTAGTGAAGCTATGAAGAAGGATTGAAATCTGGGTCAGTTGGTACATAGTCAGAGAATAAAAACCATATATTCTCTGACTAGTGAAGCTAGTTTATCAGTGCTGTTCGAGGAACTAGAGGGCATGAAATGGGATGTCGTAGGGCTTAGTGAGTTTAGGAGGCCGAATGAGGCATATACTGTACTGAAGGATGGGCATGTACTCTGTTATCGAGGTTTACCAGAGAGGCGACAACTAGGAGTAGGTTTCTTTGTCAATTAGTATATAGCGGGTAATATAGATGAATTCTATAGTATTAATGAGAGGGTTGCAGGCATCGTAATTAGGCTTAATAAGCGGTATAAACTGAAGGTTGTACAGGCCTATGCACCTACATGTAGCTATGATGACCAGGCAGTTGAAAGCTTCTATGAAGATGTAGAATCGGCAATGCGAAAAGTAAAGACGCAGTATACTGTACTAATGGGCGACTTCAATGCCAAGGTAGGGAAATAAACAGCCAGGAGACAAGGTGACTATGGCATTGGTTCTAGGAATAGCAGGGGGGAGTTACTAGCTGAGTTTACAGAGCGCAATAACTTACGAATCATGAATACCTTCTTCAGCAAACGGAAGAACCGGAAATGGACATGGAAAAGTCCTAACGGAGAGACTAAAAATGAAATCGACTTCATAATGTGTTCAACCCCCGCCATTGTGCAGGATGTAGAGGTAATCGGGAAAGTGCGATGCAGTGACCACAGGATGATGAGGTCCCGAATTAGCCTAAATCTGAAGAGGGAACGCAGCAAATTAGTAAGAAAGAAACCCATCACCGAATTAGAGGTGAGGGGGAGGGCAGAAGAGTTCAGGATCTCGCTACAGAATAGGTATTCAGCTCAAACCGAGGATGGCGACATTATCCTAGAGGCAAGGAACAATAATTTCAGAGATATCATTACTGAGTGGGCGGTAGAAGTAGGCGGTAGGATAGTTAGAGAGGATACCGGTAAGCTGTCTAAGGAGAAGAAAGATCTGATTAAGAACCGCCAGAGTATGAAAGCTTCCACTCCAACAGACCAGATCGAATTGGCCGAGAGATCAAAGCTAATCAATAATCGCAAGGTGGCCGATATAAGGAAGTATAACATGGAGAAAATTGAGCATGCTGTAAAAAATGGAGGAAGCCTTAAAGCAGTAAAGAAGAAATTGGGCATAGGCAAAAACCAGATGTATGCGATAAGGGACAAGGCGGGTAACGTCATCACTAATATGGACAAGATAGTCAAAGTAGCCGAGGAGTTCTATACAGATCTCTACAGTAGCCAAAGTAGTCAGGACCTTAATGAGATTGGCGGTAGGGAAAAACAGTCAGACGTTCCACCAGTAACGAAGGACGAGGTCAAGAAAGCACTAGAAACTATGGAAAGCGGGAAATCAGCTGGAGAGGATCAGATAACTACAGATTTGCTGAAGGACGGGGGGGATATCGTTCTAGAAAAACTGGCCACCCTACGCAGTGCCTGGTGTCATCGACGGTACCGGAACCATGGAAGAATGCAAACATTATCCTCATTCACAAGAAAGGGGACTCTAAGGACCTTAAAAATTACAGACCAATCAGCTTACTGTCTGTTACGTATAAGGTATTTACTAAGGTAATCGCTAATAGAATCAGGACAACCTTAGACTGCAATCAAGCAAAGGATCAAGCAGGGTTTCGGAAACGGTACTCTACTATCGATCATATCCATACCATCAATCAGGTGATAGAAAAATGCTCCGAATATATCCAGCCCTATACATAGCATTCATTGATTACGAAAACGCATTTGACTCAGTTGAAACCTCGGCGGTGATGCAGGCATTGCGAAATGAGGGGGTAGACGAGCCGTACGTGAAAGTGCTGGAAGATATATATAGTGGCTGCACAGCAACCATAGTTCTGCGTAAAGAAAGTAAGAAAATTCCCATAAAGAAAGGTGTTAGGCAAGGAGACACAATCTCCCCAGTACTATTCACAGCTTGTTTAGAGGAAGTATTCAAAGACTTGGAATGGGAGCAGTTAGGGATAAGGGTAGATGGAGAATACCTCAGTAATCTGCGATTTTCTGATAACATTACCTTGCTAAGCAACTCGGGGGATGAACTGCAAATAATGATTGATGACCTAGACAGAAAAAGTAGAAAGGTAGGCTTGAAAATCAATATGCAGAAGACTAAGGTAATGTTCAACAGCCTCGGGAAGGAACAGCAGTTTACATTAGGTAGCGAAATACTGGAAGTAGTAGGCGAAGATGTCTACTTAGGACAGGTAGTAACCGCAGATCCAGACCATGAAAAGGAAATAACAAGAAGAATAAGATTGGGATGGAGCGCATTTGGCAATCACTCGCAGATTATGACTAGCAGCTTACCGGTATCGCTCAAGTGGAAAGTATACAACAGTTGCATCTTGCCTGTACTCACCTATGGGGCTGAAAGGTGGAGGCTAACCAAGAGAGTTCTACTTAAGTTGAGGACAACCCAGAGGGCTATGGAACGAAAAATGTTAGGGGTAACATTAAGAGAGATAGAAAGCGTACAGAGTGGGTCTGAGAGATAACTCAAGTTACCGACATTCTAGTGGAAATTAAGTAGAAGAAATGGACTTGGGCAGGACATGTAGTGCGAAGAGAGGATAACCGATGGTCGCTGAGGGTAACAAACTGGATTCCAAGGGAAGGAAAGCGTAGCAGGGGGCGGCAGAAAGTTAGCTGGGCGGATGAGATTAAGAAGTTCGCAGGGGTCAAGTGGATGCAGCTAGCACAGAACCGGGTTAAGTGGAGAAATGTGGGAGAGGCCTTCGCCCTGCAGTGGGTATAATGAGGCTGCTGCTGCTGCTGCTGCTGATGATGATGATGATGATGATGATAATCCATAGGTGTTCCGTACCTGTAGAAGGCAACTGATACGACGAAAGGAATGGCGAAAGAAATGAATGAAATGAGAAATGAAATGAAAAAACTGACGAGGCTATATGTAAATTGTCGACGGCAACTTCAGTGCGTTCCCCGGAGATTGGAAATGCATCAATTCTCTGGCGCCGATCACTAGAGCACGAAGGAAATACATGAAACTATGTACCACTGCGTTGACACGCACTGCAGAATGCTGCTTAATCGGTTTTCCGTTGGTAATTTTCCTTTTTTTGCGGTGCTACGACGCTGTGCTAGCGGGTTTCTATAGCACGAGCGAGGGGCGTCTGCTACTGGACCTCTTTGGTGCGTTGCATGGTTTCGCCGCCAGGTGCCGCATGGATTGCTGGAATCGCGAATAGGAAATAAATACCACAAAAAATGGTTACGAAGAAAAAAAAGATCGAAAGACAGAGGGAAAACAAAAAACGGCATGTGTGTGTCTCTATTTCGAGTGCTGTCATCAAGCTCAGCTTTCTTTGAGTATTTTCTTTTTTTTGGAAGGGAAGGGGAAGGGGGCATTTAGATTTACAAGCGTTTCGGTGTAGCTCGGCTGGAAACGCTGATTGGCCCTAAATATGTGATGTCATAAATGACGGCACAAACAACGTCATGTGTCACGCGATATTTTATGACGTCATGTCCGAATGTAGGGGCACGTGTTTTCCCTAGATTGTCCCTAGATTTTCCATACGTTCGAGAGCGCCCGGTTGTCCACTGGTGCCGGCGGCGCGCCGCAAGCAGACGACAGCTGCCCAGCCCACGGCCGCGAAGCCTAGTTTGCGCGCTGCACGGACACCGCGAAGACGGCTGCGACGTCAAATAACACATATACGCCTCGAGTCGCGATGAAGTTTACGAACCAGCTTGTCACACCGCACGAATTGCTGGGAAATCACAGTTTAATTGCTGTTCCTTTATCTAGATCTGTGTGAGACCAAAAACAATCGAGGTTCGCCAACGTGATTTGACCTGTTCGTAGCCAGGTCAGGAATTTTCCAGTCGCAACTGTACACCATGTTTGCCGTGATTCCGCTCTTCGGTACATTTCGTATTTGCAATTATGTTATTTGTAAAACGTTTTCATTGCAAAATAGCTTTCTCGGCCGGTGCGACGTCTTTCAGGCGCGCGGGCTCTCGGCAACGGTCGCCCGCCCCATTTCCACACGTCCCGATATAATTCGGCCTTTTTCTAAGTGAAATAGTTTATTATAAATTGTTTTAGCCAAAAATGCGCCCGGTGACCGCTCTAATTGGCTGAAAGGGCCCAATTTCCTGACTGCAAACTAACGCGCCAGCGAATGCATATTGCCACACCTCTGACCATCTTCTGGCGCCACCAAGTGGCCGAATGGCTTGGCACGTGGCTAAGCTTCATCCTCGTCTCTCTCGAGTTTTCGCTTGATTAAAAAGGGCCAGCTCGGTTGTTGTGCTGCTTGCTACGTGTGTTGGTGACATTTGGTGGATTGTGCAGGATAAGATCCCATGTACGTTGCCCCCGAAGACGTCAGTGACGCTGCTCATCAACGCGTGGACGCGACTCCTGTCCATAAAGCCAGCCGTCGCCTGCGAGGCCTACAACCTGAGTTTGAACCGCTGTCCACCCCGCTACGAACCATGACATCCACGACGAGCAGCCAGACAAGCCAGCCTTCCAGCAACGCCCCACCGTTCGTCCTTCTCGCACCGCGATCACCGCCATCATTTCATGGTGACCGGTTAGAGGATGTGGAAGACTGGTTGGCCAGTTTTGACCGTGTGGCTGCATTTAACCAATGGGACGACGAGCGGAAGCTAATGAATGTGTACTTCGCGCTGCAAGACTCGGCCAAGACGTGGTTCGAGAACCACGAGGCATCCTTTGTCAACTGGGCAGCCTTTCGCCGTGAGTTACTTACAACATTCAGCTCGAGTGCACGCAAAGAAAATGCAGAGATTGCAATTCGTTCAAGGTCTCAACAGTCAAATGAGAGTGTGGCCATGTTTGTCGAGGACATGATGCGGCTTTTCAATCGGGCCGACCCTACCATGCCTGAGGCAACGAAGGTACGGCACCTCATGCGCGGGGTGAAGGAGCAGTTGTTCGCTGGCCTCATTCGCGACCCCCCAAGAACTGTCGCAGATTTCGCGAGAGAAGCTACCAGCATGGAACGTTCCCTGCAGGAACGGAGTACCCAATGCGGCCGCCAGGCAAGCGTAGCGGCCACACCCTGCTGTGCGTCCGTGCCAGCAGCCAGCGACGAGGCATTGCGGGAGCTTGTGAGGAGCATTGTCCGCGAAGAGCTAAAAAACCTCCACTTGAATGCTCCCTCTGCAAATAATTATTCTACCGTGGACGTCATCCGTGATGAAATTCGGCGAGCGGTGCAGCCACCACCACCACCAGCACCACAACCGGAGCCATGCATCATGACTTATAGTGATGTCTTACGTCGACCTGCTCCCGAGCCAAATCCATTCCGTCCCGTTGTCGGACCACCGCCTCGCTACATGCGCCCCGTCGAGCAGCAACAAGATCTGCGCCCCGTCGAGCCACAGCAATACCAGCATCCCGCTATCAGCAAGGCGCACTTGTGGCGCACGCCCAACAGACGACCGCTCTGTTATCACTGCGGCGAACCTGGTCACATTCTTCGCAATTGCCCATACCGGAGAATAGGCTTGAGAGGATTTCCACCAAACGCGCCTCGACCCCGCTATGGCGAAAGACCACAGGAGATTGAGGAGTACCTGGCTGCTAACGAGATGCAGCCAACGTCGCCACAACGGCGGTCGCGATCGACATCTCCGAAGCGTTTTGCTTCGCCCACTCGGTACTCTTCCTCTGGGCAATTCAGAGGCACGTCCCCTCACCGGGAAAACTAAACACGGCGACCTCTGGGGGTGGGGCCGCCGCTACGTTTCAGATTAAACAGCCTCCACCCGACGATTTGACGCGACGGCCCGAGCGGCGACGACCCGATCCGATGAACTTACCGACGTGCTGCGAACGCATTGTTTCCGGGGAAATTTTTGTAACCGCCGACAGTTGTGATGTGACCGCACTTGTGGATACCGGCGCCGATTTCTCCGTCATGAGCAGCCAGCTAGCCACGGCACTCCGTAAGGTTCTGACGCCTTGGTCTGGGCCAATGATGCGTACCGCCGGTGGTCATGTAATGACGCCGATTGGCATGTGCACTTGCCGCATAGAGATCTGCGGTTTTACTTTCACTGGCACATTTGCCGTATTACAAGAGTGCTGCAAAGATCTGATTCTCGGCATGGATTTTCTTCAAGAGTATGGTGCGGTTATAGACCTTCGGGAGCAGCTCATGGTATCGTTTTCAACGAAGCGAGCCGTTGATAGCAACACGGACTCCCGGAAAACGATGTTGCGTGTCTGTGACGACCACATAACGATCCCTCCGCGTGCGAGCAAGTTCGTCACAGTCGAATGTGATCATAGCACTGCCACGAGTGGCATTGCTGAAGCTAACCCCTACTGAAAATATTGTGCGAGGCTCTGCGTGATTATCTGTGCGTGGTTATCGACCCGCACAGCGCGAGTTTGTGCGTGCGAGGATGTGCGATTCGAGAATGTGCGATTCGAGGATGTGCGAGCGAGAATGTGCGAGCGAGAATGTGCGAGCGAGGATGTGCGATGTGTGCACGGTGGGAGAACGTGCAACGTGTTCACGGCGCGAAGGCGTGCCCACTGTGAAGATTTTTGTACCCGTGTGTGTGTGGCAAAATTTGTGCATAGCTATCAACATTCAGAGTGCATGGATGTGGGCACTCACTTAAGGCCCCAATATAGTCCGACGTAACGCGCGCGCGCACGTCGCCCTCCGCGACGTTACGTCGGCGAAAAACCGAGGTCTATAGTCCAACGTCACGGCGTGATGGACGTAGCGAGCGCGAGCCGACGCGGCCCAACGTCGCTGACGCGCAAACAGAATCTTGCCTATTTCTCGCCGACCGCCTCAGCCGCGTCGGCCATCCATCCCAGCATTCCTCACGCGCAGTGAAGATGGCGGCTTGCATGTAGACAGAGACTGCGCTATAACCACGCGCGCATTTCAGACACTGTTGCGGAAAAGCTGCTAGAAGGAATTCGAGGGCAGCCCTGCGTTAATGATACCAAGCGGATTGACTATACACAGACGTTCAAAGGAAAGAAAAATGCCTGGGATGCAAACTGTCAGTAGTGCGGCTGGGCACAGCTGTGAGTTCTTCGCTGCGGTGTGTGTACCATGCTCGTTTTAATGCATTGCTCTAGAAGGTGTAACGATGGTGTTGTTTCACTTATCTGCAGTACATTCATTGGAAGAATACCAAAAACTGCGGAAGCGGCTTCGCATAGAGTTGTGACCGGTACACGCCGGAATCGAAGGCCGTACTCGATTTGGCCTCACGGAACGTCAGCGGCTCAACAACCAGGGAATTCGCGAAATTTATGGAATTCTACAGGAGCTGCAGCCAGCCGAGAATGTGATCCTCATTACTGTGTAATCTCTAACTCCTCTGTAATCGTACATACACTTAAATTTTGATTAGTTTTCAGTAAAACACGCACGTACACAATCATCGTTCCATCTGTAGCCGTCGTCGACGCGGGCTCAGGCCGTTGCTGGGCTGGACGTCTCCACGGCTGCCTGTAAATGCTTTGTGCCATTTGAACATTCGCAGTAAACACATCGCGTCATTGCCTTCATCACAATAGTAATTAGTGCCTTGATAGGCTGCAGCCAGGTCCCTGTAGGTGCCCTATCGTCAGCTCGAAAATGCACCCCAAAAATGTACCAGCCCTCGAGGGCGTCTTGTGCGCATGCGCGCCGCGGCATCGGGCACGCCAGCCGCGCCATCCTGTAGAAGCGGCAGTTTTTTGACGCGCCCGTCATGGCCGACGTGCCGTGGCTGACGTCGCAGACTTAGCCAGTTGCGTCGAAAACGTCGGACTATATTAGGGCCTTTAGTGCAAGGAATGAGTGCACTCTGAAGGTGCAAGACATTAGTCTGATCTCAAACGATGAGACATTCGGCATGGGAATGCTACCATGCTATGGTGATACTCTGCATGGTTGCAAGGCTCCTACATCACACATCATGTTTGTGTTGTGCATAATACTAATATGCCAGCTTTAGGCCTTGTGCAAGGCCTCAATCAGTTTCTGCTACAGTTATGACACAAAATGTTTTGCAGAAATGATGCTCTCCATGAGATGAGTCTCAAGTGCAAAGAATGCAAGCTTCCAAAAGATACATGTGGTCACCTGGATTGGCTTTATTGGCTGATACAGTGTGGTCACAAAACATCTGCTTTCGGTCCACCAGGTTCGAGCTTGGATGCAGGTTTCCTTCTTCAGCTGCTCTTGGCCTGTTGGATTCGAGCTTGGATACAGGTTTTCGCTGTGCGACATCTGCAAAATGCAAAAAAAAAGCAGGACTATATTCCAAAATCCGAAAATTCAGCTGTCTTTACAAAACATTCTGAGAAAGGGGTAATTAGGTGCTCTATTTTTAATTGATAACAATTCAAAAAGTTTCGATTCTGAACTACAGAAATATGACGAACTGACACAAGAATACAGGCGTTCAGCGTCAGTCCATCACAAAATCTAATACCTTAGTCGAACAGATATTTCAAGGGTCTTTGAACCATATCCTATCAAAGACATCTGAGCACTGCTTCATGGAAAGCTACAATAACTAGAGTGAACAGAGCAGTCCAGAACTGGAGACTGGACTTTGAGAAATAGAAGTGTGCACTCTAGATATGGCTTAGCACACAGAGCTAGGAATAAAACCAAACCTGAAATGAAAGATTATGCAATTCTACATATATGGTCATAGAAGAAAAACAAAATTGCACACAGAACAGTACGGAAAGTATATCATCATTGCAACTTGTACAAAAACAGTTGATAACACATCTTCAAAAGTGCACGAGTATTACTTGAGCCCAGCAGCGAATTATCAATGGCAATAGCGGGGTACAAGAGCTTAGTGAGATGATGGAATCTTTCAATGGTGATCGAGAATGCCATGTAGAAGTGGCACAACTCTCCCCAAGTTTACTAAAAGCTTGGTTAGGATTCATGACGGCCCCTCAGCCTTCCTTCCAATAAGGTCGAGAAATACCCTAACCACCCGAGGCAGTGGAAACAGTGCATAGGGATCAGGTTAACTGATATTCACAAACATGCCTTGACTAACACCTTTACTCTAAGCGGTCCTCGAGGCCCTTTTTTTTTTAAATTAAGCTCCACTTGAATTGCTCCTTGAGTGCATGAGAAAACAGAGCATCTATAAGTGGCAATGACACTACTATGGGGACACCTAGACTTCCACTTGCAAACATGGGGCATCGCAGCTTTCACACACTGTGCAGACTTCGTTCTACTGCATACCAAGCCTTTCATGAAAGTGGGTACAATAAGGATTCACAGACCCACTCTCTGAAGCATTGGCTCCGAGAACCTCAATCTGAGACGAAAATACTGAAACATTGTTTCAAGTACGACCAAGAAAAGCCTCCTAAGTTTCTGCGGCTGACGTTGAGCATGGATAACTATCGTCAGTTGCAGATTTCAATGCTGTAGTTGATCATCGCATTATGCTACTGTGGTGCAAACACATTTCAAGTCATCACCAGATACCTTAGCAACATTTCAAAGCACGCCGAGTGCCAAGTTGCAGAAAGCATTTGATGGCTAACAGCAAATGAAACATGTGCAGTGGTTTCTGTGAACCACTGTGGACAGTGGTGCAATCGTGGGGAATGTCATATTGTAAATAGGAAGACAGCGAGGTACCGGAGGTGCAGTTGTGCCATGGAACACCTGTGCTGCACACATCAATGGCTTTCTGATTGCCTCAAATATACTTGTATGTTTGTATGTCTAGATGCAGTGCTGAAGGGGGGGGGGGGGGGTCAATTCTGTCTTTTTAGCTGTGGAGAGATATTTGCAGTTGGTGGAAGGCATGGCTTTTCAAGTGCGCTTAAAATTAAAGCTCCTAGCTTGCTTGGAAACAGAAGCGGCATTTGCTTCTGGAAAGACAAATTTGTTGGCTTGGGTGCATGCGCTATAACATGCTTCTTTGAACCTCACATGTGCTCAACGCTCGCCGCTGAGCACTCAGAGGGCAAATATGCAACTAGGTCACTAGAGTTCACAGCAGTTCGAGCAGTTCTCAATGCCTAAATCCTGTTCTACATCAGCCATATGTCACTGGCACTGAATGTTGATAGATGTGAATTGTTTTCAGCCATTTTTCACAGCTGACTTGTTCATGCAGTCTGCAAAACATATTTTACTAGGCTGTGACTTTTTTTTTAACGTCCAAAAGCGACTCAGGCTATTAGAAATGCTGTAGTGGAGGACTGCAGAAATTTCAACCACCTGGAGTTCTTTAACGTGCACTGATGTCGCACCGCACATGGGCGCCTTGCTTTTAGTCTCCATCGAAAAGCGGCCGCCACAGCCTACTAGCCTGTGACTCTTGAGGCAGCTTGTGGATGCTGTTCACAAGGACTTGGCATTAGAAAATGAGCATGTTACACGTAGTGGCATGCACTTTCCGGGCCAAATTTTGGCCTTATGGCCCATTCGGTTGGGGGGACGAGAGCAGAGGTGCCGAGCAGTACAGAGAAGTACAGGAGCACGCCGAGCGAGGGTGTAATTTTCCTCCCACGGGAACGCTCTCTGCGTGTCGAGAGCAGTACGCCACGACCATTGTGACCGCACTTCCCTCCCCAGCATTCTCCGCCTACCTGCAGTAGCAGCAGTTGCAACCCGAGGAGAAGCAAACACTCCATGTAGAACTGCTTTGCATGCCTTTGTTCTCACAGCGCGGCGATCTGCCTCCTTTGGCCCTTTCGATGCCAGCAGTGACTCTCAAACCTGAGCAATGCTTTGCAGCCACCATTTAGAGCGTCACCGACTTGAGAAAAGAAAAAAGATGGTGCGGATACACCGCTTTATGTCATGTGACTTCATCTACACTCGCTTTAGATGAGGGAGCAGCCGGGAGTGCATTCAGGTGCTCTCAGCAAAGGAAAAGACCTCCTCCTCTACCATTGGAAGCCAGTGATTCTACTCCTGCTCTACCACTGGAGGGCACCCACTTGTCTGAGAGCACTTTCGAAGTGCTCTCGAGGGCGCCTGCTCTCCCGCTCGAATTCGGCATTAGTCTTGCCCCGTATGCCACTTGTGCTGTCTGGAGTGGAGAAATATTTCTGAAGGGTAAGTCGGAAGAAATGCTGAAAGAATTCAAGAATCTGAACTGAACCTTAAGTAGAGAAAAGACTGTTTTCTGCACTTTATGGAGCTGAGGTAGCGTCGAGTGGAGACATGTTTTTGAATTTGGCCACAAGGGTAAAATTTGAAATAACTATTCGACACGCAAAACACTCATGTCCTAATGTCAAGTCCTCTGAACATTCAGAAGCAAACTCGATATTCACAGGCTAACAGAACGTTTCCCAGGCTGCATGAAAAGGCAGCTGTGAAAAACAGCTGAAAAGCTTAATGTTAGGCAAAATGTCGCTGCTGCTGTGATATTGTTCATGTAGAACATGACATATGCATTGAGAAATGCTGTGAAATTTAGTGACCAAATTTGTTTATTAAGATTTGATTCGAAGTTGCTGCTACACTTGATCTTTAAGCTTGCAGGGCTCAGGGGAGAGGGAAGAAAATATGCGTGCTTCTTCGCTACATATACACCCAAACCAACAAATTCAACTCGCTGATTTAAGTTTCCAAACAAAGCTTGGAGCCACAATGGTCACTGCACTTGAAAAGCCATGCCTTCTGCCTACCGTGAATATGTCTCCACAGAACAAGTGAACCAACCGCTTTGACAGCACCGTGTGTCCGTAGAGTACATAGTACCCTGATGTGACAAGCAAGCCATTGATGCCTGTAGCACAGATGTTGACATTGTTCACAAAACTCAATCGCGCTACTAGTGGCCCCAGCTTCCTTTACACATACTTCTTCATCATCATCATCAGCCTGATTATATCCACTGCAGGGCGAAGGCCTCTCCCATATTTCTCCACTTAACCCGGTTCTGTGCTAGCTGCATCCACTTGACCCCTGCGAACTTCTTAATCTCATCCGCCCACCTAACTTTCTGCCGCCCCCTGCTACGCTTTCCTTCCCTTGGAATCCAGTTTGTTACCCTCAGCGACCATCAGTTATCCTCTCTTCGCACTACATCCCTACTGAAAATATCCCATATGAATTTTGAGCATACGGTATTATTGGATATGGGGGATATGTGTCATATGGGACGTATGGGGAATACGGGTGATATGTGCAATATGGGCATATGGGCGATGTGTGATATGGGCATATGGGCGATATGTGTGATATGGGCATAAGGGAATTACGGGTGATATGGGCATTATGGGCAATATGGGCAATACGGGCATTATGGGCAATACGGGCATTATAGGTGATTTGGGCAGGATGGGTGACGTGAAATCCACGGCCATATAATTTCTTTTCAGGTGGTGACATTTGAGCAGGTGTCCTACATTATACAATAAGAGAAGGCTGGTAATGACTGAAATTTTCGGTATTATTTATTTGGCTTCTGATATACATGACATGTGAAGTTGCAAGCTTGCATTTTTCATCTGTTCGTCTTTCAGTATTTCTGCAATATATCTTTAGTTTCTGCATGCACTTGCTTGGAGGCAGCTGATCACTAGCATTCCTTCTAATATATGCGACAAATCCATCTGGAAAGCAAACAAATGAGAAAAAAGTTCAAAGAGAAGAAATGGTCAATTTTATATCATTGTAAAAATAAATTATTGAAATCAGTCAAGGAACACCAAAACAATTCACAGCAATATAAAAGAAATGGAATTTAAAACATGAATTCTCCACAAATGTGAAGGATGTTGAGCTGTGTTTATGTAAAACAGCATGAACATGACTGAAAAAAAGATAATTAGATCAAGATTCAAACACTCACTTGTTACAGCTACCAATTTATGAGGGGTCAGGGCTTTTTTGAAGGCTGAATGGACTAGAGTTCGGAAAGCGGTGACACGGGGCCCCTATCACACTCCTGTTTTTGAGCTCTGACACAGGCAGCCTTCACTGGTTCTTTGCAAAACAGAGAATCCTTGGGCCGCGTCAGGAGCCACTGCCATATCTCTACAGGGATGTACACACCCTTGCCAAGGTGAACCTGCATGGAACAGAGAAAAGCATTACCCTCTGCATGCATGCAAAAATAAAATATGAACAATTAAGGATAAAATATACACTTCAAAAGAACCCTTAAGCGAAAGGCAATTTCCTTTAATATATCTTCAAGGATATTTACCAGTCATGAGGCAGTTATAAATATTTTTCTAAGTTATACATGTTGTGACAATTTGATTAAGCTTTGTATTGTTCACCACTTTAATGTGTTTTGAAAAAAGATGTAAAACAGATGAATCTTCAGTTAAAAAAATCACTCTACTGGCACTTTTTGGTGCCTGATAAAAACCTTTGTTCACAGATTGTCTACAAAAAATTTGAGTGTGAAAACATAAGTTCACTTTTAATTAGACTAGAAAATTCAAAGAGGTGTTACATGATAGCACCTTTAAAGAAAATTGCCTTTGAACAGTTCAGTAAAAACCGCAAAGATTTTGGAAGAAATCGCGGACCGTAGAAAACACAAACTTGTACATTTGTAGTATCAAATGACTTGTTATTTTCGATATTAATAAACAAAATAAATAATCCTCTATGCTTTCCTTGTTACGAGTGGCAGTAGGCTCACCTTGTATGCGCCATACAATGAGCTGCTTATGTCCCTACAGTTTGATCACTAGCCACGTAGTGATTTAATATAGGTTGTATGGTAAATGTGATGAAATACGTAATTATTTCCATGCGTACCCAAGCATATGGTAATAAGCAACAGTAAAAACATGAATGAATACATAGACTTCTTGACCTTTCTTTCCCAGTTTTTAGGTGAGATGGCATAGCAAGAAACACAAAACAAATGTTAAAAGGAGTTTTTCTAGGTGTTATGGTCACCTCCTTACGTATTTCTGTCTGCACAGTTGGACAAGTATAAGAGTGGTAAACATATGCAATTCCCCTACCTGGTCATTTACTGTTGCCAGTACAGGTACCTGGTCCCCAGGCACATTCGAAACCTACAAGGAAAGGAAAAGCAGTGAAACATGTACCAAACTGAAATCCGAAGTCACACATGTTTATAGATGGGCCACAGTAGAAAGGTAAAATGAACAAAAAAACATATTGCTCTTGGTTTTGATGTTAGCTATGTGTTGTCTACAGCCACGAAGAAAAGCCACCCTTACAACTCTGATGTGTAAGCAATAGTAAAAACATGAATGAATGAACACATAGATTTTTTGGCCAATCCTTTGCAGTTTTTAAGTGGGATGGCATAGTAAGAAACATGAAACAAAGCGAAGCAGTGCACATTAAAAAGAGTTATAAGTTAATCTGAGTGTTATGACTTTGTCCCAACGTATTTCTGTCTAGATAGTTGTGCAAGCATAGGAGTTGAAAGCATATGCAATTCCCCTACCTGGCAGTTTGCTGTTGCCAGTACAGGTACCTTGTCACCAGGTGCATTCAACACCTACAAGGAAAGGAAAAGCAGTGAAACAACAAACTGAAATCTGAATTCGCACATGTTTATTTATAGATGGGCCACAGTAGACATGAAAGATGAACAAAAAAGATAATCCTTTTGATATGGCTAAGGTTAGCTATATGATTTCTACAGCCATAATGAAAAGCCATTCTTACTACTCTTTGTTTGCATATTTTCAGTCCATTGTTCGCACTGTTTCCTGAAGAGCTAGAAACGGAAGGGATCTGTATAAGTAGCAAACAGCTTAATGAATAGATCTGTGGTTATCAGCAATGGGTGGGTTGGGGACCTCTAGTAAACCACTGAAAGTTGACTGTAGAGGGGGTAGGGATTCTTGTGAGGACTGCTGTTGCTGCAGTTCCAAGAGATCAAACTGGGATAGGGTCCATACTAAAGTGACCTCTAAAAATGTGCACTTGATACGCCAGTGGACCACAGCTGCAGAGGACATAGACAGAGGCAGCATGTCAGTATGCATGCTGCTGGAAAGGACTGAACTCCTTCCAACACTGCGCTGCTCACTCTCCCACCCCAAATGTTTTGCCTGCAGCCCCATCTAGCAGTGCAGCAAGAGCTCAAGTTTAACTGATGCCTGCATCAAAAAAAGCTCTCTCCCTCTCTCATATGCAGACTCTCAATTTCCACACTCCTCTCCTGTGTCTTTGCCTTTGAGAAACTAGTTGGCTTTGAACCTCCATGCTTTTAACCCTGCAAAGTTGTTTTGCCAGGCCAGAGCAAAGATCTATTGCATAAACTTTCTTTTTGGGGGGAGATGTGTGTTTGCAGACCCTTAAAATATTTTCGCAGACCCCCATTTGAAAAACACTGGAATATGCCATCTGGAATGCTTCCACCAGATTCCAACTCATCTCTTATACTGTTGTCAGCCTTCATGCTCACTAATAGTTTTAAAAGCCATGCAGATGCACAGTGGCAATATGGCAAACTATAGTAGTCGTTGAGCAATGGGTATGCATAACATGCACAACTAAAGCCAAGATTTAAAATTGAAAGGCACTTCAGAGACAACTGTACTGGATGTTTCATGTTGACATAGACTACTGTAACTTCGGCTAATTTTTAATTCCCCATTAACTAACTTAATACATAATCTTAATTACTGAAAGTTGTAAATATTTGCTGCAGAGCCAGAGTGGGATTTGCAAACTTGTATAGTGCCAGTGGAAAGCAATCGTTAAATTGTTTCCTATAATATATTTCTCATGCTGCACTTTCTTGCATTCTAAAATTCACAGAATATGAGAAACAAAAGCCATGTGACCAGATGCTTATGCCAAGCTGCTGTGCTGCTCTCAAGCATGCAGTGACTGACTGGGATTCCTGCTTTTTATGCACAATTTCACAATGAATGTTCCTAACTGAGCATTTCAAAGGAGAATGAAAAGGCTCTTTACTTTGTTTTGCCGTCAGCAATGGTCAGTCATTGCAGCATGCATTTGCCTTCACATGACACTGGCTAGAGATCCAAATATATACAACACTGTTGCGTCACCATGCCTACAGTTGTACTCCTGCCAACCTTGCCCACTAATTACATATTCTCGACAGCTGCATAATAGCAAAGCTCAAGCGCCCAATCAAGTGCCCTTTTCTTTCATATTTTATAGGCTTTAAAATGCAAAAAAAAAAGTTTGTGAGGCATACCGTGCAAGAAACAATTTATTAGATGTTTTCTGAAGTTGTTATAAAACCTTGCATATCTCACTTGAGGGCTGCAGGGAATAATGTAGGAGTTAAGTAAATATAATCAGGTAAGGGCAAATAACCTTTGAAATCTTAGCTCAAGTTGCTTGGAAAGCTTGTATAGCAGAAGCACTGAAGGAAGCCATACACTGCAAGTCCCACACTGAAGACCTATTAGTGATAGAACGTTCTGCTCAGCAAAACTGTTTTAATGCTTCAAAGTTTGGCACTGTCTATGGAAAGTGATAGCAGATTGACAAAGAATGATGATATGGACTTCTTATCAGCATCAATTTTACAGCAAAGCTAGCACAGCCCAGTGATCTCACAAGCTTTCTTTGTCATGTTTGCAGCTACTATACAGCAATTATGGCACAAAGTTCATATCTGGATGTTAGAAGCAACACTAAAAGAGTGAAGTGCAGGCACACAGGATGCAACAAAAGGAGCATTCGTCTATTTTCATTGATACTCTGAAGAGGAGTCATTTTGACAGCTGAATAAAAATTGGTTGAAAGCATTGTGTACACATAGTTGCAATCAAAATGGTACATGATGGTTTCACTTGCAACTGCCGTTTGCTTAGTTCAGGAAGCCAGAGCCCAGAGCATCTATGCATAGCCATCACTTCAGCTGAGCAGGCAATGTCCTTAAAGTAATTTATGAGCCACATTTACAGCACCACAGCATTATGCTGTGGAACAAATCCTAGCATTCAACTGCTTTGTCTAGGGCAATGTGCTTGTTACTTGCTTTTATTTTTATGCAGCATTGCTTCAATGAGAACACAGACTGAAACCTGCTGTAAAATGTCACTTCCCTTGCTTTGTAGACAAGCTCGATCACGTCTATGCCCTGCAAAGTTAAGTCAGTGTGTGTGCCAGAAGCTCAAGGTCATGAGTAGTAGACATGGGCATGTTTGTTTTCCCTTTGCCAGTGAGCTGCAGTTTACCGATAGCATGTATAAACTTTCTCTTTATCAATGAGTTCATCTGACCTAACTTGATGCTTTTTTATTATCGGTGCAGCGCATTCACGACGAGGACGAGAGGAGACACAGACACCTGGGCGTAAATGCACTGCACCGATGTCTAACCACCATGCCCAAGCATCTACCTTGTCTTCATTTTTTTGCTTGCACCCAGGTTCCTACTTTCTCAGATTCACTCAACAATTGCTGCTCTAGCTCTTCATTTCATGTAATATCTTGTAGGAAACACTAAATGTTTAAAAATACACTGCACCAGGAACAAAAGTAAAAATACAAAGGAAATTAAAAATTAAAAACACGGTGTGTTAATTGCAGCATTGACTGTGACAAGGTGTGATTTGACAAATTTCACCACAGTCATTGATTTAAAAGGAGGAAACCTATAATGCCATTGGGAATTCTAAACTGGAAAGTGGCCGCCTCTCTAAAAATGCCACAACCACATGACAACTGGTAATGTGGCTAACTTGCCACTTGCGAGTTTTTGCATAAAAAGCTGCCTACACTTCGGGCTTCGGCCCCGTTAGCATTTTTTGTGGTTTTGTGCCCTGGCCTTTAACTTTTCTTCCAGATTTTTCATGAAAAAAGAAACATGTGGCTACTGAGATTATCATATCTGCTTTGTAGGTGCGTTTGCATGTTGATGCCCTTCTGTCAAATGTAAAGCGCAAATCAAAGCATCCAAATCATGTTGAAAGTTCAGCGCAGTTGTGTAAGTGTATCTCGTCCTTTTGTCCTCGTCTGGGAGCACTGCAATACCATAATGCTCGACAACTACTAACTAGCCCAGCAACATATCCAGCATTAGTTTTAATAGTGCTGATTGTACAAATTCAGTGATTTTTGCAATTGTTTCAGTTTCACGTTTTAAAATTGGAAGGTGGATCAGCAGGCCATGCAAATTTCACTGTGATGCATCTTCAGCCATCACAACTTGCAACATTCTCAGAGCTGGATTAACAGAAATAAGGGCGGCCCTAGGCTAGAGTGCATGCAACCTCCCCCCCACCCCCCCCCATTTTGGAAGTCCCTCCAATCACTTCCATATTATACTTCTGTAAATACCCCATTTCATTTTACCTACACCAAACTTAAAAAAAAATGTGTGATTACTGTGATTGGCACGAGAGTGATGCATTATTTTTAGAAAGAGACCTCCCGAGTGAAGGGGAATTTCTGTTTTTGCAGCTTGATAAGGTCTGACAAAAGCAAAAGCTAAACAAAGTAAGATCAGGTGGGGGCCCCATCTCTTCATTCTAATTTTCTCTCTTCATACCTGTCGCTCAACATTCAATACTATGTGGTTCGGGCTCCCTTCTCACATCCTCGGAGATAAGGTTCTGTGCTTCAGCATCCTTAGCCCCCACCTTTATCCAGTGCTACATTCTATCCTATTCTGTACACACAACTGTCACAAATTTCTGTACAAAAAGATATGAAATACAACTAAAGAGTGCATTTTTAGTACACAATGACAGTTGTAGTTTCGAAGCGTGCCGTAAGAGTACATAATTTTCAATGCAGCACATATTTTTCAACAGTACCTAGTACTATTTAGATATTCATACTCACTCTTGCAATACAGCCCCGTCTAGTGACATCAACATCTACATTTACACCATAAAACAACAGAGACAGCGCCACTGCTTGGCATCATCTGTGTTCGCTCCAAATGTGCAAAGTGATCTTGGGTGCCGCCGGCACCTCTTGCGCTGGATGAACAAACCAGAGGCTTAGGCTTTAGGCTGTGTGACACAACAGTTTATATGCTGCAGGAACACAAGTAAATTGATGCCTACAATAAGAAATCATATTGCCTAGAACAGCTGCAAGGTGAATACAAGTACAGTAATAAGGTAGAAAGTTGGGCGAGTTGGTATATAGACATGGTTGAAAAAATCCACTGCACTAAAAGAGATGATGTCTAAATGCTTAAAAAACAGGACAAGCAGACTCACAACTACAGTTATTTGAACAAACAGACGAGATATATATACAGAGAAACAAACAGATGCACCTGCGCAGAACTGCCAGATAGTAAAAAAAAATATTACGTTTCAAGTTTTATCTAGGTATAAAAATTATCTAATAAAATAACAATAAAAATTATTATTAATAAAGTTTTATCTAGGTATAAAGCAAGGGAGACAAAGGCTGGGTGATGCATCTATCACCTTTTTTCCTGATACAGTAGGCCTCCTTAAGTTCTCATGTTAGCCTATCTCGATGATGGAAAAGAATGCTAGTTTGTGAGAACTGCGGATAGCAGCCTTGTCTATCTTTATTACCATTCTTATTTTTTTCTTCGTTGCATTTCCTGCAATGCACAGCCACGTGCGAGTAAGTGTCGGACGATATGGCCTCCAAATGCTCCTTCAGACATACATTTTATACATCGGCCCATCTGGCCAACATACACCTTACTGCAAGATAAATGGAACTCATACATAACCGCACATGCAGGGGACGTGCCATGATCTGTGCCTAATACTAAACTGAAATGGGCCAATACTCTGGGACAAATCAATTTTTTGCTGTACACAGGCAAATCTGTAATCTGTAATCTGTACCACTGTAATCTCATAACAATGGGCGACATTCTTTATGTTATGCGAGAGTTGTGCTTATAAGGTATGATCTATGTTTAGAGTGTATAGTCGTGGTGTTTTTTAGCACAGTGGATTTTTCAACTAAGTACAGTAATAACTGACTGCGATGATGCCAATAGAAAACTTATTCCCACAGCTAATATGTCACTGATTCACCAAAGTTGCTGGCTACACTCAAGGTCCCTCACTGCACGTACTCTGTGAACAGATGGTGCCCAGCGGCGACTGTCTCTGGTGTCTTCCGGTGTAACTATACAGTTTTGTCAATTTCTGACATTTTTGATAGAAAACATTGCTTGCTACAGACAAAATGACAACAAAGTTTGAAACAAGATTCCAAGCACAAATAGTATTTTGGCCTGTCCGAAATTGAACACGACAATAAAAGTAATGGTTAGGAAATGACAGGCTATTACAGCATGTTACGGAGATGTACACCCAGCTATATATCATGCAGATTACTGTCAGCACTTATCAAACGGAATGCTTATAATTCTGTGCTTACATCGCTGCATTTAAAACTTAAAAACAAATCATTTCGCTTAATTTTCAAAAGAAAAGTGTTTATAACTTGCCAAATTTCTTGTGCGGCAAATCCTGGAGGTGGCTACCTTGATCTTCAACCATGTCAGCTTCTCCTCCAGCTTTGTGACCTTTCTTTGCAGGGACTTGCTATTTTCTTGCTCCTTCCTTAGCAACCATCTCTCAATAAGCTCATCACCCGAGCTTTCAGGCCATGGGAGTCTTGTCCGAGAAGGAGCAGTTTTTTTTTTACTGCGTTTCACCTTCAGAATACAGAAAGTATAGATTAGCAAGTACCATCTTCAAGCATCCATGCAGTTTCTGAGCAAATAAAAGCATTCAGGCAAAATTCACCAACTTACTTTATCAAATAATCACCACAAACATTTTTGCACCCAACACAAAAACCTACATGTGTTACCTCAGAACCTATAGTAATCCAAGATCTTGATCTGGCTGGCAGAAGTGCTGGCTCATGGCATCAGTGCCTCTGCCAGCATGACGCCTGGGCAAATGCACCCCCCCCCCTACTGGGATGAGCAAGTTTGGCTCCACAAGATAAAAAAAAGACAACGTCCTGCCATCGCCCATGCACTGATGTGACATTCCAATAGTATCTATTTTTCTATAGGAGAATTGCATTGCATTTGCAAACTACTTGCAAAAAAGGCCCTGAGAGACACTGCTCAAGGGGACCTTTTTTCGCCTTCCTGAAGTAGCTTACAAAAATGCAACAAGACTGCAAAGACATGAAGCAACGCATGAAGCTATGCCTAAGTATCAAAATCACCTAACAGCGCAATGCATTTCTAGCATGTGCACTGGGTGCATGCTGATCTGCGCCTGTACAATAATGGGCCACCACTGTAATGAAGAACTCAAGTTGCTTTATTTCAGATATGAAACTGTGGAGAAAGGAAAGACATGCATCCACAGTACAAGTGGCATGGTGATCAGAGACATTTTGCTATTGCAATCAGTGCTGCAAATGTGCACGACCAAAAATCCAGCTTTGGTGAAAAAGATATAGGTGTAGTGATTCCGTTAGTTCAAATTATATAGCCCATCACTTACAAGCAGAACAAGATTGAAATTTCAAGCTAACTGCTTGAAGAGCCTCGGTATATGTTACCTTTTGAGAATGGTGCATTGATTGCTAGCAAGCGTGCTCACGCAACGGATCTATAGGCTTTGAATTTTTCTCAAGTAAAAAAAACTGCACCACGTCAGAGTCTATGCAGTGATACGTAAGTGTCAATATAGTAATAGCCCAACTTTTTAGAAACATGTGCTCTTTTCTGGTGCACACAGATTACACACATACCCACTGAATCACACTGTTGTAAGCCAGAAGCATTGAAGTACTACAGCAGCTTCGATTGTGCAGGATGAAGCAGCTAGGGACCAATAAGTTGATTAGACGCTTGTGCCATGCCTCCTGACGTGTTACACTCTGCCTGCATGCTGAAATGGCAGCCACTGTGGCCCAAGTGCAAGCTCTCTATATATCCCAACAATTGCCTTTTTTCCACATTAAGTTTACATTACTCTTCCCCTACATTTTTGACCATTGATTCAATATGCTCAATATATGCTTTTCTGGAATCCTGTACACTTACTGGTCAGTTTTCTAGTTCTCTTCCTCCACTGCAAGTCTGCACTCTTCCTATACAAATATTTAGTTAATACCTCCGTTGCCCGTCGGTTTTGCCCATTCTCCATACCCATCCTTCTGATCAGCATTTATTCTATGCTTCTCAAGCTTTCAATGATCTCCGCTTTATGTCCCCCTGTACTGCCGCATCAGTGGTTTATTTCTAGCAGCGCTGGTCCGACTTTAGGAACAACTCTCCACTTCCGAAAGTGATCCCTGGTGCCAATACTCCTTTTCTGATACCTCTCAGCACCTCTTACCCATTGTATTTTCATGTTGCTCTATACTTCATTACTCCAACATGTCTCTTCCCTTTCAGCTAAATACTGTTCCTGCTTTCCCACATACCTACATATTGTCCTCGTTCGTCCATCCTGTAAGATATCTGTATTTTCTAAAAGCCTCTTTTTCCTTAAATATTGATGACATGCTGTAGAAGACGACCACACTGAATGTGACCACGGTTGGATAAATTTTAATGGCAACAAATAAATGCGCAACAGATGCAGGTCCCTTTTTGTCATTTGTCTGCTAATTGTGCTAGCCTATGTGGCATAGAGAGAAATTTATGTGAGCTAAACTTATTGCTAACTAAAGAACACGTTACACAGCACTTTGCAATGGAATATGGAATGTATGTACACATTCTATTACGTTTTCAGTGGTCAGCGTCAGATAATGTGAGTATAATGAGCAGATAAACTAGCTGGCCGCACTTCTAGTCGGCAAGCTCCGCCGCCCGTGCAACGTAAACATTTGCTTGCGAGAAGACTCACGCGGCTCGTGTCACTGTCCGGAACAGAAAAAATGTCTAAATATGTTTCCACGGCCATCAGCACATCAAACTGTATGCGACTTCCCCATTGCAAAATATGTGCCGATTATAATCGCACGCACAGTGCACGCACAGTGCAGCGGAGTGCTGCAAGCCAAATAATTACATGCAAGCAGTTGCATAGTACACTGAGCATGTTCTTTTATCAGACACTATTCAAGCCCTCAAGAAAAGTCCGCTCATGCCAGTGCGCGCATGCGCACACGCAGGAATGCTCCAATAAAAGGGCGGGGAATGCGGCAATTACTGTGAGTATGCGTACTCGCTGTCCGTTATTCCCTTATTCAAGAAGGGTTAGGGGGGGGGGGGGGGATGAGGCAATTACTCTGAGCATGCTTATTAGGTTTCCGTTATTGGTAAGTACTTTGGTGCGTATGCGTGGTTGTGTTTGACCGTACACACAGCGTTGACGGCGGGCCGACACCGATCAAAATCTATTCAACGCCTCCATCACCTTTTGCCGAACAATAATATAAGAGCCGCAAACTTACACAGAAGCTACATCAGCAGGCAGTAATAGTACGATCGAGACAAAAAGTATTGCAATATACTTGTAACACATGCAGACTTACATCCAAGAAGCAGAACGTCGCCGGGGGGGTAGGATTCTTGTACTTCACCGTTGAACGTCTCCTTCCAGCAGATTCTCTTGCATTTAGCAGAGTCAGCGCATGTGACCGGGTTAAAATCTTTGATTAAGAAGACATCCGCTATAGCTTTATGCCCATCTTGTATGCTGTCCTCCCTTCTCTCACAACACAAGCAGCAGAGGCACCGGCGAAGCACACTGCGTGGGCATAAATAGACGCGCGCCAGCAGCAGTAACACTACAGTAAGAAAAGTCGTTTCGGCGGGAGCAAGCCGCGGAGGAGGAGAAAAGAAGGAGCAGACCGGAGAGAGAATTTAAGAATGCGGCGGAAAGGCGAGAGTGAAGAAAAGAAAGCGGAGAGCGAAGTTTTTTCCTAACGGAGAGCGATAACTCGTTTCGGCGTGAGCTATGTGGAGAGAGCACGGGGGACTGCGGAGCAGCGGAGGAGGAGGAAAAACGAGAAAGCGCAGCAAGTTTATAGATGTGGAGAGAATGACAGAACGCGGCGAAAAAGTGAGGGAGGAAAACACAAAGCGGAGAGCTTGGACAAGTTTTTCCTAACCCGGGAGACGCGAGGAAACGAAACATGGTGATGGTAGAAACTTTAATTGCCATATATACAAACGGTGGGGGAGAAAACAAACGGTGGGGGAGCCCACTGGGTTCTCTCGAGGAGACAGTCATTAAGATGCAAAATAAATCCCTTGGATCGCAAATTCGCAATCCTTTTCATGGCATTGGAAATGATACGGCGCTGGCCTACTTCCAAGCTCAAATAAAATAAATCCAGTTATTTCATTCACGAATTATTAAGAGTATTCATGCTGCAGTGGAGGTTGGTACAACAATACGACAAAACGAATGCATCATATCGCAGCATAGGTTTACAAAACAAAAAACAAAAATGTACAGTTGAACAAGTACAAGACGGAGAGTCTGTCAATAGGACATTCCGTTATGTATTGTGCATATGTATCTGCAAATACCAATGATACGAGTTTTCCCAAATAATTGCATTGCCGTCAAGTTGGAAAAAAAAAAAAAAAAACTGAAGAAAGGCGATGTCTGATCAGCTTCCTCCTTTCGTTAAGCCTAGGAGGTGACGAGTTGAGATAAACCGAATGTGAGGCAAGGACTTTTATTCCATGATATCGAAGGAAAGTTAAAGTCATCGAATAAAATGAAGGTGTACAGATATGATGTGGTTTATAGCATGAAGCATAATGTGGAATTCCGCAGCAAACGAAGCTGCCGCGTGTGGGAGCCGGTAAAAGCAGCCGAAAATAGCGGTTAGGCTAAAAGCTCTAGAGTGAACGTGATTCAGTTCAAAAGTTTGGGGCAATATTTATGGGGCGGCAGAGCAAATTTTCATGAGTAACGATAATGATGGTGCCGCCGCCCCGTATGCTGAAAAAAAAAAAAAATAAAGGAGTAACAAGCAAACATTGTGTAGCCGGTTATATGTTCCCAAAGACCATCTAGAGAAAGACCTCAAGCCATTGTTTACAAAATACAGTGGATACCACTTATAACGTAACCGCTGATTGTGAAGGAGGTACCATGCAGTGGGGGGGGGGGGGGGGGGGGGGCACAACAGTGCATTAAACACTAAATGAGGACTCCTCTATCACCCTCACCGCACAGCTTGTGTTCCAACTAAAAGGTCTTGTTCCGAGACTCCTCATATTATTTGTTTGAATTCAAAGAGACAAGGATGCTTTAGCCCACTGCGTTTGTGACTGCTAAGGTTAGCACCATCGCCTTTGCGAAACTGAGCATGCGTTAGCGCATACAAAGTTCCGCGCGCGGCGGTCTCGGTAATTTACGTGGTCGCGCGCTGCGTGCGGTATGCTGAAACTAATCTGTGTTCAGAGGACTTAGTGCGGTGCGTTTCGTTCATTTATTATTGAGATGCGTGTGTAGCTTCAGGTCAAAAAGTGCGGTACCGCTTTCAGTGCAGCGTTCGAGGTCCCGCGACCTACGTTATAAGCGGTCTACACTGCATGTATACTAGTCCTCTACTGCAAACTGGCAAACAAGTGCCTAAAAATATGCGGCAACGTAAAAATGGTTTAAAAGGAATTTCTTAAGAAGTAGCAACACCATAACCGAACATTCCGAAGACTCCAACAAGAAAAAAAAAAAAAAAAAAACTTCCACGCACCATCCGTCCTGGAGACCGACACCATGTATCGGAAAAAAGCGACTTCTTCAGTTAGATGACCCCGAACCACGTGAACCGTACGAGCTAGCCACAACGCAGAAAAAAAAAAAAAAATGACCCCAGCGAGCACAGCTGCTACCGCACACCTGAACCTGCCGGCACCTTGACTCAATATAGGCTTTTAAATCTCCCCCCCCCCCCCCTCCCCTTCCTACATCTTTAAACCCCACTCGCTCTCTTCTCCTTTATTCGTCCCTCCTTGCCTCTTCTCAACAAGCCCTGCGTCAACCGCGCCGGAGTCGAGCAGTAGGAATTTAAGAAGTGATGGTTGGAGAAGCCTCAAGTTTAGAGAGTAGATGCGAGCGAGGGGAAAGGGGTGGGGAGGGCTTTAACAATTAAGCAGCTGCAGCAAAGGGAATGACCTCGAACGCGAGAAAAAAAAAACAGGCAACACAAAGGAAGCAGCATCGTATGCATGTAGGGGTTGAAGGCGATGGAAGAGGGACAAGCTGGCGGCACCTGCACAACACGAAAAATGTGTGTGTGTGTGTGTGGGGGGGGGGGGGGGATTTTTGCTTTTTGGCCGGGCCCGGGCTGGGCTCGGGCTTGAAGTTGCGGGTCTGGGCCGGATCCGGGGTTGAAGGAGAAGCGCACGGATCCAGGCAGGACAGAGGCTAGGCTGTGTACGGCTTATTCTTTCGGAAACATATGAACAAGAGCACTAGAATCGTCCAAGTGGTTTATGAATAAACCCTATACCAGTGCATTTGTTAACGTAGAATGAGAGAAAGCTCATTTGTAGACTTAGTTTAATCAGCGGCACTTAGTGGTTTGTTAAAGTAACTTCAGACAAACACGCCCGGCGGCGTACAACGGCACAGCGAAAAAGTTGAAAAAGCGAAAAACCTGCAGTGCGCTTTACTATACAGTGCAGGTCTTATGAAGCGCTGCAACAAACATGGCTCCTTTGCATGAGCACGCGCCTGCTAAAGCACACAATACCGCTCAGCAACCAATGGGCGCACTCTGTCAGATCAAGCAGACTCTCTTTAATCTTCTCGATATTGTGTTTAAAACTGGACATTTGAAACCTCATAAGAGTCGCCGGAGAAGGACCTTTAATCGACTGCTCAGCAGGCAGCAACTGGTGCGTCAGTACAAAGATAGCCTTTGCTTTGCTTCGCTTTCCTCCACCCCCTACCCCTCCTCAAAAAAGAAAAACATCTCTACGCTGCGATAAACGCCATTGGATAAGAGCGCACTGCTTTATGGCTCTGCGGTTTTCAAACACATATATATGCACAAAACAAGCGTTTTGCTTTTCGTCATTGTTGAGATGAAGGGCGACCACCTACTCACAAAGGTTGCTGTGGCATAGTTGCCTTGGGCAGTACGTATCTGTGTTTAATTAAGCAAATAACTTGCCCCAATATCTAATTTATAATAAGGATATATATTTAAAATGCCTTTAATCCATAGATCTTAAACGTACACATCGAGCACAATATCATTCAATAAAAGGGCATGCAAAAATTTCCTGACCAAGCATTTGCTTCTGTCGGTACTTTAAACGCCCTTCTCTGCTGAGAATATTTGTCAGATTGTTATCCCATCTTGATTTGTTATTATGTACCATATTTAAGCAATATTATTTATTTATAACCTTATCAGTTCTATTCGAGACATAGATGGGAGTGGGTTGGTTACATCAAAAGTGCGTACATAGTAGTAAACTAAGCAATTACAAATGAAGCGCAGTCATGACCGAAGGAAACAAAATCGTGCACAGCATATATCTACAATCGCTAATTCAGCAATTTATATAACAGAGATAGTTACTCATGGCTCTTAACACATACATTTTTATTGGTAAGTTTATTGAAACTAGCTCCCTTCCAACATAGTGTCTCGTGCACATGAAAGACGCATACAGAAAGTAGGTGTACAGTTCCTCGTGCACTCTCCGCTACATCCGAACCTATAGCACCCAACTAGCCCAATTAAGAGCCTTGGTAGTACAGTCTTTTAAGGAGCCCGCACAGGCTGACTTTGCAGTGCCTATGCCGGGCCGAGTCTCGGAAGCACATGTTAGAATGGGCCCGGGCTTGGAGCCATGGGCTCGGGCTGGGTTCGGGCTTCAAACGATGGGCTGGGGCCGCGCCCAGCCGGAAATTCAGGCCCGTGCAGTGCTTATCGTTCCGTGCTGCGGCGGTTGCGGTAATTTTCGCAGTAGCGCGGCGTACGATATGCTGAAACAATAATCAAGTGCTGAGCAGACTTAGTGGGTTGCTTTTCGCTCACTCATTAATGAGATGTTCTCGAAAGGGAAGTTACCCATCTGGCGTGAGCCGTAAGGCCAAAAAATAAGTGCGATACGCGTTTATAATGCGAATGTTCGCGGCTTCACGACCTAGGTGTTATAAGCAGTATACATTCTATACTGCGCTTTGAATGCAATATGGGAATACAAGTACATAAAGAGAAAAAATCCGGCAACATAAAAATGGTATGTAAGGAATTTCCTATGAGAACGCGCGACACCTACCATATAGCCGAACATTCCATGCTCTGAAAAAAAAAAAAAATAAAAAAAGAAAACTTCCAAAAGCCCACCGTCCCGGAGACCGAGATCGGAAAAAACGCCTTCTTCAGTTAGATGACCCCAAACCACTTGAACTGTACGGGCTAGCCACAAAGCAGAGGAAAAATAAAAATGACCCCAGCTAGCACCTTTGCTACCGCACACCTGTACCTGCCTGTACCTGCCGACACCTTGACTAAAATAGGCTTTTAAACCTCTCCCCCCCCCCTTCCTACCCCTTTAAACCCACTTCCCCTTTCCTGTATTCGTCCCTCCTTGCCTCTTCTCAACAAGCCCTGCGTCACCGGTGCAGAAGTCGAGCCGTCTCCCAAACATCGCGTTTCTGGGAATTAAAAAAATAAATAAATAAGCCACTACCACCACCAGAAGTTTCAAGTTTAGAGAGTATCGAATGCGAGCGAGGGGAGAGCGGTGGGGAGGGCTTTAACAATTAAACAGCTGCACCATGGGTACCGACCTCGAACGAAAAAAATAAATAGGCAAAACGAAGGAAGCAGCGTGGTATGCAGGGGATGAAGGCGATGGGAGAGGGACAAGCTGGCGGTGCATGACACGAAAAAATTTGGGAGGGGGGAGTGGGGAGGCTGATATTTCTTTTTTCTGCTTTTAATGATTACGTGTCGTTGTGGAAGCTGAAAATTTATCTTGATCTAAGAAAGGAATTGGATTATTGAAATTTTGTTCTGTATATGTTTGTGATAATGGCACATAAAGTGCAATGACATACTTTATTACATCAAATAAGCAGCTTCCTTCAAGCCATTTATTTGTTCCATGCACATAAGCAGAATGTAACTACTTTTGGCCATTGTCAAGCATCCAAAGCACCCTCTATTCAAGAATGCATTTTAGTATTGTACGATTAAGCAATCACGCCTGTAACTATATACTTTATTATTAATTGCTTCACTTTTTCTTTATGTAGCAGCGCCCTGGTGGGGAGTGATAAATTGTA
This sequence comes from Amblyomma maculatum, assembly GCF_055883805.1. NCBI lineage: Eukaryota > Metazoa > Arthropoda > Arachnida > Ixodida > Ixodidae > Amblyomma > Amblyomma maculatum. The sequence goes on along the minus strand of NC_139350.1, from coordinate 139,532,845 downwards.
CCATCACTGTGTAGTATATATGTTCGAAGAAGAAGAATGCATCACAAAAAACGTATGGTTAAAATAAGAAGAAGTAAAGATTCCGAAAATATGCGAAGGAATTCAGAAAGAAAAACCTAAAAGAAAATAAAACGAAAATAAGGACAAATTGCATCTAACTACTTGTCACATTGTCCGAACGGAGCCGTATCAACTCCTTGCTGTTGAGCGAACTTTTTAAATTTACAAAATGTTTTTGTTGTGTGTTGAACTTTGTGGCACATAAGCTAAAGCCATCAAAAGGGGTGAAATTTTATTTGCTTACCTTGAAATGTATTCGGTTGGCGTAAACTCCTCGCGAGGAACACATCTCATCAATGCTTTCCTGTAAGCTTCCATTCTTGGGAAAAGCAAACACTAATTTGATAAGTTTGAGTGATTTCGACACCTTGGCATAGTTAAAGGTACTGTGTTGTTTACATATGGATGCCCAGGTGATGTACATTTTCAACATAATACAAAAAATGAGCCATTGACAATCCAAGTTTGGTTGATATATGGGCACCCATATGAACTCTGCACCCATATGCCCAGTGCCCATATGATCCATATGTCCTGCAATGCATATGGATATGGGCACAATATGGGGCACATATGGCCTCATATCACTTGCCCATATAAACTGCGCCTAGTCCTATATGTCCCATATGGTGTGAATTTGACCCCATATGAATCGATATGTGGCCTATATGAATTCATATGTGGCCTATAAGAATTCATATGTGGCCTATATGAAAATCATATGGGTCTTTTTCAGTAGGGATGTCCTGCCCATGTCCATTTCTTCTTAATTTCTACTAGAATGTCAGTAACTTGAGTTATTTCTCTGACCCACTCTGCACGCTTTCTATCTCTTAATGTTACCCCTACCATTTTTCGTTCCATAGCCCTCTGGGTTGTCCTCAACTTAAGTAGAACTCTCTTGGTTAGCCTCCGCATTTCAGCCCCATAGGTGAGTACAGGCAAGATGCAACTGTTGTATACTTTCCTCTTGAGCGATACCGGTAAGCTGCTAGTCATAATCTGAGAGTGCTTGTCAAATGCGCTCCATCCCAATCTTATTCTTATTATTTCCTTTTCGTGGTCCGGATCTGCGGTTACTACCTGTCCTAAGTAGACATATTCGCCTACTACTTCCAGTAGTTCGCTACCTAATGTAAACTGCTGTTCCTTCCCGAGGCTGTTGAACATTACCCTAGTCTTCTGCATACTGATTTTCAACACGTACTTGCTAAGACCAAAAATAGGACGACTGCAAAAATGGGGGGGGGGGGGGGGAGGCGGCAGCATTTGTGTACAAAAGGGGGAGGCGGCTGCTACTTTCAGGCAGTGTCTGATGCGTCCTAATCTAAACATCCTAAGCATAAAAACATGCAGCAGCAAGCATGCAATGCATGTCTAAAGGTGTGCGTCCCTCGAGATATCTGCAGGCCGCCACCAAATGTTCTCACTACGTCTCTATAGCCAGCTCAAAACTGATCTGCATGCCCACCACCAGTTTTCTCTCAGTACCATCGGAGCGCTGTTTAAATTTTTTTTAATGCAAAACCATAACTAGCCCATTTACACGTAATTTCATCCGTGACCGTCGTTGGCTGCGTTGGTTCCGGAAAAAAAAGAGCAATCACGCCATTGCTGAGCATAGAGCAGCTTAGTAACATAAGGCATGCGGCTGAGCTCAATAAGAAGGATCAGATAACATGACATTTGGGCAAAGCCTTTAACCTCAAGTACACTGAGTGGCTGCCCTTAGCTGAGATCGAAAGCAAAGCCAGCACAGCATCTATATTTACTGTGGCTGCATTAGCTGTGCATCACTGCCTACAAGAAGCGCAGTACACCAACTGTTTTCGCAGCCAGCGACACCTACTCTTGCTCGGCTAAAGTCTGTTTTGATTGATTTCCTGCTTAGCCAATGATGCCGATGGTGCTAGTGTGGCCTCTGATGGAGATGCTTGAAATTATAATGCGGCTGCTGATTCCTCGGTGCTGGTTCCGCAAAAGCCATTCTTTGCAGGCAGAAGCCCCTTATCAGAAGATTTAGGGCAGTGATCGTGCAATCAGAAAGTTTGGTCAAACATCTGAAGTCTTCTAAAAAGTCGGAAGGGTTGGCTGCAGGTATGTATGCAACATGCCTTCCCCACAAGTGTGTCCTTGTCTGTGGAAGCCACCAAGCAGAGCAAACTTACTATTAGTCCTCAAATTTGTAGCGTAGCTCTGCACTAAGTAGGTTCTGAAACACTGCTCATATACAGCGACAACTTAAAATGTGCAGCACCACAGAAGTATGTGATGATCAACTACAGCACTGGAGTTAGTGATAGACCATGATTATGCCTACTTGGTGTCAGAAGCTGGGATGTCAGGAGGAATACCAAAGCCATACCCAGAAAAAATAATGTGCTAGAAGTTCTAAGTTAACCAGGTTTGACCTGGGCTGTCACTCAGCCAATGCTTCAGAGAACAGATCTGTGCATACTCACTGTATCCACTTTAGTACAAAGCTTGTAAACCCGCAGAACAAAGCCCACAGAGAGAACAAATGATAAGATGTCAAGTGTTTACAAGTTGAGTGCCAGTCTATGAGCCCTCAAGGTCACATAACTGCCAATAAATGAAAAGCAGGCATTCAGGGCTATGTGGAGTTGAAGTCAACGTATTCTTATGAAGTCAAGTTTAGTTTAGTTTGTGGGGTTTTAACGTCCCAAAGCGACTCAGGCTATGAGAGACGCCGTAGTGGAGGACTCCGGAAATTTCGACCACCTGGGGTTCTTTAACGTGCACTGACATCGCACAGCACACGGGCGCCTTGCTTTTCGCCTCCATCGAAAAGCGGCCGCCGCGGCCGGGATTCGATCCCGCGTCCTTGGGAACAGTGGTCGAGCGCCGTAACCACTGCGCCACCCCGGCGGGGCATTATGAAGTCAAGATTTCCTGTCACTATACTCAATCTCACAAGCTGTCTGCTGCACCTGGCCCATTCGAGATCATATTAGATTATAGTAGGTAATTGTGCTCTTAGGTGCCTCTCACCCCTTGAATTGGCCAGGGAGAAAGTAGGAGCACAATGACCTACTTGGACCCTTTGCAAAACTCAATGCGTCACCTATATTATATAGCAAAATCCTTGTGGGAGAATATTTTTGCACATCTTGGGTGCACAGTCACGTGATACATGGGTGATGTAGCCTATATGTCACATACACATATCTCCTAGATTTTTTTTTTACAGAGGCATGCTGCTTAGTCAAAAGATGCGATGCGCGGGAATGTAGTGCGCACCGATTCTGTGCGTTTGCAATTTTTTGTTTTCGTTCTGTTTCTTCCGATAGTTTGGTGGAACGGCTGGTATGCAATGCGATGCGGGATTCTGGAGTCGTGAGTCTGTTTTTTCACAGCATGTCACCGGGATGGTGCGTTTGCTTTCTGCAGTCTAAAAAAAATGTGCAAGAGTACTTGCCGTGTGCGGGGCTGCATATATATTGAGTACCAGAGTGAGAGTTATTTGCACACACGCATGCCCATACGTGCCCATACACATGCAGTTTTGTAGTGGCGCAAAAAAAGTAATTCTGTCAAGACAGAGCATCTTCTAAAGGGCACGTAAACTTTGACGTTTGGATTAAGCAATGGAATTATACAAGATGTTTCACATAAGGTTTGCTTTATGGGGTTTAACGCCCCAAAGCGACTCAGGCTTGTATCACATGGGGGGCTTAACTCAAGGTACAAAACCAGCCCATGTGCGGACACAGAAGCAGTCAAACCTTCGGTGCTACAAAAAAAAAAAGCAAGCATGCACACTGCTCTGTGCTTTGCCGAGGCAGCTCCAAGCCATCACTCACTTAAAACCGTGCTGCCTGCGTTGGCCAGCCTGCCCCCCCCCCCCTCTATTCATTCATTTTTTCCGCACTGCTAAATAAAAAAAAAAGAAAGCATGCATACTGCTGTGCGTTTAGCTCGCAGGACAGCTAGACTCCCCTCCCATTACCTCCACTCCCCTTCCCACCCGCCACTCATTTTAAGGGACCAACATCCCAGCACCCTTGCGTCCTTCTCACACAGACCAGGCAACCCTTTTCTCACTCTCTCCCAGTAGAATGAAAAAAAAAGTCCATGCAGGACATGCAGGAGTGACATAGCCACGTCACTTTTGTTTCAATGAGGTTTGGGTTGCTTTGACCTGAGCAGCAGTATAGGGAGCGCTCAAGATTTGATTGCTTCTGTGCGCAGCACGTTAGAGCACAGGGCTCGATCGGCCACCCTTGTACCTTAAGTTAAACCCGTTGTGTGAAACGAGTGCCGGAAAATTGTTGGTTCATAAGCTAAGCCACATCTTTTATGAATTTACAACTTAACTTCAAACACCAACGTTTATGTGCCCTTAGAAGATGCTCTCAGTCTTGACAGTTATTTCTTTTCTGCCACTGCAAAACAGCATGTGTGTGGCGTGCGTGTGTGCAAGTAACTCATGCGCTAGACTTGCATGTTTTCATTACAATGAGGAAAACAAATGCACAATCCCTGCAGCGCACTGTGAAGAAGAACACTCTTGACTCCGTGTCCTTTCATTGCTCGAATACCACCAACGCCACTAAACCACCGGAAGAAAAAGAATGAAAGCTAAGCAAAAGATAGCAAATGCACAGAATCGGCGCTCACTCTAAATTCCCTTGCATCATGCTTTTTGACTGAGCAGCGCTTCTCTCTCAAGGAAAAAAAGAATACAAACTCCACAAGATATGTGTACGTAACACATAGGCTATGTCACTGATGTATCACATGATTGTGCACTGAAGACATGCAAAAATATCCTCCCAATTCCCTTTGGGGCAGAAGTTGGGTGCAATGCTGAATATTTCTGTATCAAACCTCATGTTATGCACGAATATGATGAGAAGCATGCCTTCACTATTGAAAACCAGAAGGGCGGAAGTGGGGGGGGGGGGGTTATGAATTTTGTTACTGAGTGGAGCAGGTAATGGATGTGGTCATTGTCACAAGAAATGTCTCCTGGCAGCCACCTATTTCTGCCCCCAAAACTGGTTTGGCCGCCACAGTGAAGGGGTTTGCGCTGAGCAGAGAAGCATTGCAGAAATATTCTGCCAGAAAAACCCCATACTTCATTCATGGTCTATGATTACATATGGCATAGTATTATCAATAACACTCCCCTGTTTTCTCTTTTCACTTTACATACAAATTATATTCGCACTCAGTTTAGCTACCAAAAAAGTGCAGGGGGGCCTTTTAGAGAGGAAATTTGTCAGAGCTGATTTATAAGAAAGCAGCCATCAACGGGTCTAGTTGAAGACAGGAAGACCAGAAAAATAACCCTCCAGAAAGGTCTTCAAGGAGTTCCAATTTGAGAAAAATTTATTCACAGTAGTTTTGCATAAATGTGTGAAATTTAGGAAAACAAAGACAAACATGCTGAAAAAAAGAAAAATTAAATAGGGACAAGAGAGGTGGCAACTGCGAAAAAGAGAGCCACCTGTAACCACGGTCTAGACGCATGCCAGGCTGTCACTTTGGGTTTATATTATATAGGCTCATGCTCTCTTCGATTGTTCCCTCTGAAGTGCACTTTTAGTTTTCATGTAGGCTTGCTTTTAGAGAAAAACCATGCAATTTTTTTGAGAATTTTAAGCAGCAAATAATTTCAGGAGTTCCAAAGCTCCTTGAAATAGTTCCTGAAAACCAAGCGTACTCAATGATATCAAAGGCCTGTGTAAACCACACTCCATGATCATCATATTGAAGGGAATGGCTTACCAGCCCAGCCTCTGGGGCCTGTGCCCAATAAAGTATGGATGCATCATGTAGAACTTATGAAATCAGCTGGTAATGACATCTGTTTCAAAACTTCTGGCTTTTCCTATCTTAAAGTAAGCTCGCATTTTCAGTAAGTAGCACTTTAGTGGACAGAATGCAGTAATTTATAATAAAAGACAGCTTCAGCTTGTCCTCAATGTCCTTTTATTACTCTAAAGCTGAACATGAGTTATGAGAGACATCAAGAAGGAGGGCTCTAGGTTAATTTCCAGAGCCCTCTTCCACAAAAGTTCTTCAAGCTATGCAGTGGCACCAAATGTGGGCAGGCAAATTTGCATTTTGCCTATATCAACAGGCCACAGGCACCATTCCACTCCGCATTCTCAAACTCAACAGCCAAATGTCATAGCCAATAAGCAACGGCAGCAAGCAAAGAAAACACTGAAGAAACCTAAATGTCAAAATAAACATGAGGGGTCACAAATGCAGTAGTGGGTTAGGCAAATAAAAAACTACACATACTGAAAGATGTCTTCAGTACTTACATCAATGTCCTGCTTCTTGCCCACCACAGCACAGCACAATTCCGGCAAAGGGTATAGAGCTTGAAGGAGCCATTGCTTACGAAGCCACATGGAACTTGCTGCAAGGTAAAAAGTACCATGACCCAAGAAATTAGTGAAAACGTAATATGGTGCAACACGTACATGCAGAGGCTTTGTGAGCAAGAAATAAAGGCACAGAGTAGGAACACCACAATACTGTTTTTTTTTCTTGAAATGATGCACGACATGCTGGTGCAGGTCACTGCATGAAATTTGCCTCTGCCTGCTAAATAATCTTAAATTATTTTTTTTTAATTCAAAATTTCACTTTGGGATTCAATTAGTTGAAGGGCGATTGCCTACAATGCCAGAGAAGAAACAATGTTGGCATCACCCGAGACATACCAACAGTGAAAAAAAATAACTCCTTTCACTCCATCTCGTCGCCAGCCTGGCAAAAGAGCAAGTCAGGCATCACAGTGCCCCTAGTTACAAATAAAAAAGCATTTACTTGACCTTAACTGCAAGTGCATTTTAACAGCCTATCCATAATCCACCAGTTCCCACTAGGTTCGAGATCAGACAAGCCCTCCCTTTCTTTATGCTTTACATCGAGCGAGCACCTTAATTGGTACTGCAGGGCCTAATACATGCCTGCAACTACAATACTACTTTTATAAGAGATGTGGAACTTCATTAAAATTCATTTTATGACCGAAGTAGCAAAGATTGTATTTTATCTTGAAAGAAGCAGCAAGAAAAAACAAGGGTATGAAAGGAGACAATATGGGCACTAGCTTACAACTAATGTTTATTGAAGCACACATGAAATATATAGAGAAGACGAGCAACAACGCAAACCACTCAATCCCTGATAAGCAAAAAGCAAGACATGAATCACTAAAATTTAAGAACAGTTCCCTATCTAGATAACCCAACTCACTGCATGGTAACATGATGGATGGCTCACTAACACATTCATTACCTAGTTGTAAAATATGTCTAGCTTCAATGATTTCACAGCTGATTTGCAATGGATGACAGCCAGAATGTGCACAGCAGAAAGAAACTGAAAGCAACCAGTGCATTCTTATAATGCACAGCCAAGTTGACCTCTACCTATATCTACTCAAATGGAACCGTTCGGAAGTTTTAGTGATTCATGTTTTGCTGTCTGCTTATTGGTGACTGAGCGGTTTGCAGTGTTGCTTGGCATTATATATTTCTTATTTGCATCAATAAACATTAGTTGCGAGTTAGCATCTGCTTGCTTCTTTTCACGTCCTTGTTTTTTCGTGCTGCTACTTTCAAGATGACACCTTACCAACTCACCCAAATTACATCCTTATGATTGTATTTTAGTCAGTGAAATTTTACTTCATGTGACACTAATCAACACACATGACCACGTTTCATGGAACTTAAAGCCAATCAATGAGAGCCTCATCATAAAGCATGAAAGTTGGCTCAGATATGCAGCTCTCCATGCCAACACAGCTTGCACAGGCATGATTTTCTGTGGTAAACAAAACACTGGGCTGCTGCAAGGGCGGTACAGAGCAAGCAGAGGGTGCTCTGACACTGAGAAGAAATGTGGCATTGAATCTTGCTGTACATGGAGGCAATGTTTTGGGGCTATGCAGCCGAGTCTAGGTACGAAAGAAAAGGAGAAAAGTTTCTGTCCCCTTGCCGTGAAGAGTGGTTTGCTCACTATTTGGGCTAGGAGTGTACTGGGCTGAAGTGAAGGGAGGAAGTTGGAGAGTTAATGCAAGGTCACTAGGGCTGAAGTAACCCACTCTACATGGCAAGGGGAAAGAGGTATGTTGCCTCTTCCTTTCTGCCTAACTTCAGCTGCATAGCCACAGTTATCCCCGAGTATAGTGATGAGCTACCGTGATCAAGACTTGTAGAACTGAAAACTGAAAGTAACAAAGGGGTATGGCATGATTAAAATATCTATGGTGTCCAGGTGAATAGCACGCTGCACTCCAGGGTTGCTGATTGCGCATTTACTTATCTTATATTTAAAAAAAACAGTAGTTAGTGAACCATAAATATAATACTTCTGCTATTATCAAGATTCCACAGCTCTGTAAACTGCATGAAGAAAGTGAAACTCAATAGCTTGCACTGACAACTCACCAGGCACCCACTGGTGAAATAAAAGTGGAGCAAAATGTCATCTGCATTCACCACATTCATCATGAAGGTATTGCAGACACTAAGCATAGCTCACCATCATAGCACTTCTGATATCATATCCAAGCCATCTATAAAGCTACCTAGCTTGTTACATGAACATATTGTTACGAAGCGGCAAGCCGATGAAGACAGGAGACAGAACATGACCGATGACGATGGTAGATGACGTTTAATGAATGTTCGCGGCGGGCCTAGCGCGAGCGCTCCTGCCCGCGCCACTGCCCGCTTCTTCTTCCTTGTCGTCCGTAACATGACCCGGGGCCACCGAGCGATCGTCCCGATCGTGGACGAGGAAGTTTAGCGATGTCAATGATTTTATGGCGTGATGATGGGCGTGTCTGGATGCTTGAGAAGAGGAAGAAGGAAGAATAGAACGGCTTTCCGGTACGATGTCTGATGCGTGGGTGATCCGCCTCCCTTGGAGCTGTCAACCATCCGTCACCAGAGTCCATGGGACCGATGGCTCGAGGTCACGTCGGGCAGCTTGTGGGCGGGGGTTGCGTGTTCGTGTCCATCGGCTCCTTCGGGTCATTCGGGTCTTTCGGGTCCTTCATCTCGGTTCTGATTGGTCTGTTCTCCTTGTCTTCAGGTCCGGGCTGGGGGCTGGGCGGTGGTAGTTGTTCAGGTCTGGGCTTGAAGGGCTGGGGCGAAGCTGCTCGGCGATGTCCCTGGGCCCTCGGTGATGGTCCTGGCTTGAAGATGGCCTCGGTGCTCCAAGGAGAGGATGAGGATGTCGTACCCCGCACCTCCACCAAATGTTACGAAGCGGCAAGCCGATGAAGACAGGAGACAGAACATGACCGATGACGATGGTAGATGACGTTTAATGAATGTTCGCGGCGGGCCTAGCGCGAGCGCTCCTGCCCGCGCCACTGCCCGCTTCTTCTTCCTTGTCGTCCGTAACAATATCAACAGATGACTTTTCAATGGTCATATGACTGACCAAATTCTCATGAAAAAAAAATGTTTATGACTAAATCAGCACTTTTCTCAGAGTTCACTGCATGGGAGTGAGTTCGTCAACTGCTAGTGTTTCAGAAAAAGGGGTCATCAAACTGTAAGTAACCTGAGTTGAGTTGCAAACAACAAAATTTCGGAGAGTGGTGAGGAGCAGACTTTGTGGCATTACGAAGGTCATCTACTAACGCTAACAGTAGGCAACCTTGATTTGATGACAGGGTTCAACATGCCAAAGAAACTTAGACAATGAGGGTCAGCAATAGTAGGTAGCTCTGGATAATTTTGACTATCTGCACTTCTTCAATGTGCACTGACACTGTACAGCACATGGGGACTTAGCGTTTTGCTACCACCGAAATGTAACCACCCCGGCTCAGACCGAGCCCGCGTCACCCAGCTCACTAGTCAAATGCCCTAAACACTGAAACCACCACAGTAGGGTGCAGGCAGCCTTGAAGAGGGTTACATTTGCAGGCATGTTTTGTACAAGCCAAGCTTATATAAGCTGGGTATGGCCAAGCTGCGGCTAATGAGTAGCATGAGGCTCCTTGCAAAGTGCAGATACCGACAGCTTGGCACCTGTCCACCACCCACCATTTGCAGTATTTCTGCCTCTACAGCCAGCTTCTCTGTTCTTTCTCCTTTAAGTTCCAAACCACCTATTGTTTAGAATTCTTTTGAACAATGAAACAATATGCCACCCTTATGGACATACATCTAACAGAGCTGCTCACGACTGTAACCATGCTCATTCGAGAATTTCAATATGCTTGCTTTACAAATGGGGCAGTAGAGGCATATTAACAATCGTGGCATGAGTTCTTCACTGTGACCACCAGCTTTGTTAAATGAAAAAAAAAAGTCATTATCATTTACTTTGCTCTTTGTAAAATGTTGCCTTTTTAGTCAAGAGTTCTCATTAAAGGTATGGCAGCAGTTGCGTAGGCCCATAGCTAAAGAGCTCTCTGACATATGCCCGCATTGTATTAGCTTGCTCGTACATTGAACTGAGCCTTAGCAAGCTTCGCGGTGATGCAAAGAGATGTTTGCCCATGCTAACATCTCGGCATTTCCATAATGGCACAGATCAGTGTCTTCACTCTACTTGTGCTATGAGCATTCCTGTCATTAGCACATATTGAAAGTAAAAAGGATGACAGCAGGCAATGCGACATATGCCAGCAGAGACACGTTCACCTGCTTTTCCTCTGCACATACAGTGAATTACAATCCCAGAAGTGAAGTGGTCTGCCTGCTCCGCAAAAGAGCACCTGCATCCAGTACAGATTGTGTCTCCATTGCGTTTGGAACTCATGCCAGCGCAAGTAGGTGGTGCCCATGAACTGACAGAAGAATTGCCTGTTATTCTGTGTGCTAGCCCGTGCTTCGTCTACACGTGCCAGCTGTTTTTAAACCTGTAATAGGTCTGCATTTCTCCCGCTGCTTCTTGGGATGGCATTGACATCAACAGTTTATGCCATTCTTTCGTATAGCCGAGTGCGGGCAAGCAGGGTAAAATTTCTTTGGCACTATTCTCAAATAAAAGGAAGTCGCAGTTCACCATTTTCACTGTTTCAGAGTTCAGGAATGGCTTTAAGATCATGAATAGCACATAAAGATGATTTTCGCACAAAATCTTCTAGTCACACTCCCAGCTGAGGTCTTTAAAAAAGATTATTGCATAATACTGCTACTCTTAGACTTGCTGTCCTCAAGAGTAAGCACTAGTTCATGACAGCAATTTGCATTCATAGCAGTGGCAAGTAATAATCATCTATTATGGAGCACAGAGGGCACAGTCAGCACAGCAGAGCATGCTACTGGAAATAGAAGGTGCAGCTGAACAAATACTCAAGCAAACTTCTAGCCCGTTCTGTTGATTTCGGAAGAGCAATCCACTGCTCCAGGGACCGATCTTGGCTCAGCAATCGCTCCCCATCTGCATTGGGAAGATGGGACCTGTGTTCCGGATCTGCATTTGGAATACAGTTACTCCAAAAAGAGCAGAACATAATGTTCTGTAAGTCACTAAACCCTGTGATTGGAATTGACTATTAGTAAAGTCTTGTCATCTATCACCTCGATCTGCTCATAATTTAAGTAGCATTATAAAAGTCTGCGATTCTGCAGGAACCTCTGATCTCACACCAAGAATTCAGTGCCCATAGCAGGCACAACGCGCATCTAGAGATGCCAGGTAATGTAACTCGAAAGAAATGTTATGCTAACTCTTCTTTACCTACTAAGAGAGCAAACAGTATTTCTGTCATCGAACCTTCTTTTAAACACTATTTCATGGCAATGACAAAAGGCATTTCGAGTCAACTGGAGGTCTAACCTAGTACAGTGGCGATGAACGAGCCCCTGAGCCTGCCATGTGCCAAGGCGTAAATGCACTTCACTGCAATGTACGAGTAAACAAGTGGAAGGCTGGAAGCTTGAACAATCTGTTTCCAGTAAACAGTGACGTTTGGGTGGTTAGGTTGGAATACCAAGCAAGCACTCTGCCCATAGCTTTATCTACTAGATTTCCTCTCAAAGGTATAACCAGCAAACAATGTCTGCAACTTAAGCCAGGAGTACAATCCCAGCATGTTCTGAATGTTCTGAAGACTTCGATCATCACATTTACTTTTTAATCATGCCAGTCACCTCAACATCAAATCAAAGCAATATATGTGGCAGCTTATGGAACCCTCGCACATACAAAACACACCGAGAAATGCAAGCCAGTCAGTCTAAAGGCAGCCTATCATCAGCATATTGTTCATGGCCTTCACAGGGCCACCAAGTTTGCTCCCTGACCACCCTATGAACATGCAGTGTTTGCACCCCAAATCGGGTTACAGAAAATGTGGCGGCTCTTTAAATGAAATAGGAGCAGTGCACCAAGAAAGGCAAAAGTTCGTCCCTAGCTCCCATTATGTCAACTGAAGAATGTGCAGAGTCAGACAAGAAATATGGATTTCTGAAAACATGTATTCTGTATAGAAATATGAGTGATATCTAGGAAGATAGTGGTACCAGTGCAGTAAGCAGTCTGCCCCTTGTGCATCATGAAGGGCCAATGTTCTCGAACTTCCAAACCTTTTATCATGCCAAAACATGCTCACCTGATCAATTATGAATTGTGAAAGGCTACACACTCTAAAGTGGAAACAGTTCCATGCAAAAAAGTAAAAAGAAGCCAAATGCAGAATGTGATGTGACTGTTCAAACAATGTCTGGAAGTGCATGTGGCAACCAAGCAATTCATAAATGTGGTAGCCATTCATAATCTAGATCCAGACACAACACTAATTCCATATCAACATCTACCGTTGCTTCTACAAAACATGCATAAATTTAAACAAAAATACCACAACTGAATGATACTTTAAGCAAAGGCTTGCTTTGCTTGGAATTCTGCATGCACTCTTCATTTTGAAACTTGCATGAATTTCATATTCTCACATCTGTGATGAATCAGTGGTATACTGAGTACAGAAAAACTGCACATTTTGATTCACATTTCATATTAGAGAAGATGAAAATGGGGCATCTCAGCACTAAGATTTTTTTTCGCTTCATTTGTAAATAATTAAACAAGAAAATCAATACTATTGGTACTGTTGAATGCATAATTACCTTTACACCTTACTGACATTTCTGGACTGAAGGTCTGAGTTTGGTGTCTGTCATTTATATGCGCTTAGTTGTTTTTGGGGATTACTTCAGTCACGACCAAAGTATGAAAAAGAAAATATCAAGCCCAATACAGGCGAAAAAATTCAAAATAGCTCAAAACTTTTTTTTTCCCCTTCTGCTACCCAAGGCTCGACAATGGAGTTTAAGTACGGTTGCTGCTGAATCATACTGCCGTCGCATGTTCGCCGGCTCCATATCTCGTCATCCGCAATATTTATGGAACATAAGAATAATGATCTAGCCCTGTTGTAACGCAGGTAGGTTTTACCACTTATTCAATCCGTGTAGTTGCAACTGCACAAGCGCCGGATCTTCAACTGCAGCGCAACATAAGGCCCGGGTCGAGGCACTTGGAACTGGCCCATTCTAAATTCTTGCCGAAGGCTGAATTGCAGTAGGCGCCAGAATCGTGCACCCCGCAATGGTCTTACGAGTGATGATTTGTACGGCATATTCTACTCTGAGCGTGAAGCCCCTGGCACTAACTGTCTCTTTTCCTAGACACTGCAAACGCATTCACCCTTCCCTCGTCAAAAGCAAACTACCGTATGTTATAATGACATGCGCCTCTTGATGTTTACGAACTAGCGCTGTGTTGGCATGCATCATCAGTTCTGCGCAAAGTTTTTAGGAGAATGTACAGGGAAGATGGAAATTAACTTACCTCCGAGATGTCAAATGTATGCCGAGTGGTGGCCGCCCTCCAATAGTCCCGTCGTCAGCGTAGTGTTTGCAGTGAGAGCGCACAAAGGAAACGCACTACCTGTCGGGCACGCGAGCACACTTTTTGCACAGGTATGCACACAACCTTACCACGCTTCTGCACATCGCACGAGCTATTTTGTTGCGCTCTGTGCCTCGTATATCTCGAAATAAAGAGCCGCCAGCAGCAAGGCCCCCAACAACACACAAGAGAAAAAGGCGCGACGCCACCAACTCATAATGGCTACGGCTAGCACTTCGATCCGCTTCGGCTGCCTCGTCTGGTTTCGACTTGTTTCGGTTTCGGAAGTCGCTGACCTAACGACTTTGCTGCTCGCCGAACAGTGGCAAGCACGATGTCGGGCGTCTACGCGCTAACGCTGCATGTTTGTCGTGTATACGCGCCTGAAGTTTGTACATTAAAAATTAGCAGTGCTAGCGAAAGACCACCGTGAGTTTCGCTTCTTTTCTCGCGATGCTGGACAAACTGCGTGCTTTGCTTGTCATGGACGTTAGGTTGACCGCGGTCTGTGGTTCGGCGAATCGGAGCTTTGGCCCAAATTCATTGCCAAGTTCCTTGCGAAAACTCCTGTTCATAAACAGTTACAGTGGCAATTGTTTGTTTGTTAATATTGAAAGACTATACGGCGTTTTACAGATCAAGTGATTTGTTTGGAAACAGAAGATGCTGAATTAATTGTGCTCGCTCATAAAAAACAGTGGGCAAGCCCAATTCGGCTCGCCCGCTGTTCCTTTATGGGCGCCACATCTATGGCTGTCAGCTCGAACTGGTCACCTGAGAGCGATAATTTCTTGTGTGATATGTGCCTCACTACTTCAGTGTTTAACTCTTAAATGGTGACGAAATTTTTGAATGCCTGTAGCTTATAGCAAAAGCAAGGACAGTGGGGTGAAAGCCTGAACTCTCAATCAGGAAAGATATGCGATATGCAAAAATAGCTTACCGGTCAAGCTTCAAGTGAAGGCAGTGTGGGGTGTTTGCACGCTCTTTACTTCAATTAAGAAACTGACCATACAAATATTTCAACTTATCTCTGTGGCCTACAGCATGCAGTAAAGAAGCTAAAGCAATCAAGCTGCTCTTTCCATGCAGCATAATGATTGTGCACTGCTGGTGGAAACTGCACAACATATATTCGTGGAGTTGCACATGCAGCTTTCCTCAATGCCTCTCGCGTGACGCAGCCTACAGTTACACTGAAAAATATGCCAAATAAAATACATTTCCTTGCAATATGATGATTCAGCATATATGTGTATAGTGTGCATAGCTTCAAGATGCAACACATACTGTTGGTATCGCCTCTCATAAGGTACTAGGATTTGTGTATCTCTTCATTAGTCTAAGATCACCGATTCAATCCTTTTTTTTTTTTATTTGACATTGAGACGGACAACATTTGCAAGTGTCATTACGCAGCAGAAAGCTTCAATTCAGAGTAGTGCAGTTCAGCAAATTTTTGCTATAGTCTCAGGAAACTTAAAAATGGTGTATATAGGTGTAGATGTGCAAGTCAAAACTCAAAAGGCTGTAGGAGCTGTTTTGCTCAGCCTATCCTTGTGCTGAAAAAGAGAGTCAGGCTGGTCGGTTATAATCAGTCGATTGAGTGAACAGTGCTCTAAGATAGTAAGGGAGATAAAGAAGCAGAATTGTTGTCATCTTCTCTCCCATCCCATCTGTTAGTGCTGTTCAGTCGTTTGAGAATTGTCTTTCTGTGGTCTTTACAAGTGAATATGAGCTCGTGAAGTTTAGTACTGGAGTTGGCTTTCACATTTCTGCTATCACATTTACTTTTCCTTCTACAGATGAAACTACAAGCCAGTTCTTCATACAAACTTGTGATGCCTAATGGTGGTAATAGTGTGCAGTTATAGTGAGTTGTCTCCATTCATATGCAAAACACAATGTAAGGGAGATTTTGATCGCCAGTTTGACCGTCATCTGCTTGGCAGGCAACACATCAATGTTGTGCACACAGCCTTTGTCGTGCATCTATGGCTGCGTCCAACTTTCAGAAACGAACGGTTGAAAGAGAAGCAAATGATGCTATTAGATCTAGTTGAAGTATCTCGCTTTTGACATTGCTTTACAGTAAGCTTGATATGTCGAGTAGTTGTTGCTCAGCGTGCATGTTGTCATATAAAGATTTCTGCATAATGAATGGAAGCAAGCACTTTTCTACTAATGTTGAAAATGTGCTGCAAGCCAAGACCAAAATTGTGAAATATGAAAAAGTGTACCTGTCGCAAATAATCATGAAGTAATCATTATATGAAAGCTCTAACTTTGACCTCTTTCATATTGGAAGGACCTACACAGTCTCAACGACAAATTTTTTAGCATGCAAGCATGTACATGGCCACGTAGTTTGCATGCTCTCTTAGAGCATCTGTTCACGCACTGGCTCCATGTGCTTCTACAAGCTCGCACAAATACGTGACCAGCTCATTCTCATTCAATCTTGCACAGTGGCTGTGCGTGCTTCTGTGAGCTCGCTCATTGGCTCATTCAAACTCACAAGAACTTGTACAATCTCATGCGTTCCTGCACAGTGGCTCTACGTGCTCTCATAAATCCACGTTTAATCTACCAAGAACTCACATATTCTTATACATTCTCATTCCCTCTCACACTTTCTTGTACAGCTCACATACAATTTTTTCAGTAGGGACATGTCACTGCTTCTAACTCGACAAGTTTGTGTAGCTCGGGGCCTTGTCGAACTTGTCCGTGGCCAAGCCAACGTGCTAGTGACAAACTTCACATGTGAACCCCAACATTTGCCGGCGAACACGGCGGTCGCTTATTTTGAAGAACTTGGAGAATGTACAGGCCAGTACGCTTTAACCAACACGTCAGACCCCGACAATGCGACGCCTACAGCCATTCAGACTGATGTGAACCCGCACCTCTCACCCAGTGAGAAACGCTGCATAGATAATCTTGTCAATTCGTTCCGAGATTGTTTTGCATCAACCTCCAAGGTCCGACAGACGCCACTAACGAAGCACCGAATTATAGTTGCCGATGACCAACGTCCACTATGTCAGCGTCCTTACCGGGTGTCTTCAAAAGAACGTGATGCCATCCGCCGCCAAGTAACAGAAATGCTCCAGGACGACGTTATCCAACCGTCGACGAGCCCCTGGTCTTCGCCTGTTGTCCTCGTGGCAAAGAAGGATGGAACCTTCAGGTTTTGCGTGGATTACAGACGCCTCAACAACGTCACGAAAAAGGATGTGTACCCCCTGCCACGCATAGACGATTCCCTCGATCGCCTTCGCCATGCCACTTACTTTTCGTCCCTTGACCTCCGCAGTGGATATTGGCAAATAGAGGTTGACGAGCGAGACCGTGAGAAGACCGCTTTTATTACGCCAGACGGTTTGTATGAATTTAAAGTGCTCCCGTTTGGCCTGTGTTCGGCCCCTGCCACATTTCAGCGAATGATGGACACTGTACTCTCTGGTCTGAAGTGGCAGTCATGCCTCGTATATCTCGACGACGTTGTGATTTTCTCGGACACGTTCGACGAGCACCTGAAGCGTTTGCGCGCTGTCTTCGAGGCCATCCGATCTGCCGGTCTCTCTCTAAAACCCGAAAAATGCCACTTTGCTTTTAACGAGTTGAAATTTCTCGGCCACATTGTCAGTGCTCGAGGTGTTAGCCCAGACCCAGAGAAGACGGCCGCTGTCTCTTCATTCCCCAGACCAGCGGATAAACGAAGCTTGCGTCGATTTCTCGGCCTCTGCGCGTACTATCGTCGGTTTGTTAACAATTTCTCCAAGATCGCTGAGCCTCTGACCCGCCTGACAAAAGACGCCGAGCCGTTCTTTTGGGGCCCCGACCAGGAAAACGCTTTCACGGAACTCAAGTCCCATCTCCAATGTACGCCAATACTTGGCCACTTCGACGAAGAGGCCGACACGGAACTGCACACGGATGCCAGTAACGTTGGCCTCGGTGCGGTCCTTGTTCAGTGGCAGGACGGTGCAGAACGTGTCATCGCTTACGCCAGTCGCACTTTGTCCCGTTCCGAAGTTAATTATTCAACTACCGAAAATGAGTGCCTCGCTGTTGTGTGGGCAGTCATGAAATTTCGTCCGTATTTGTACGGTCGTCCGTTTCGTGTCGTGAGCGACCATCACTCTCTGTGTTGGCTGGCAAACCTGAAAGATCCATCGGGTCGACTTGCTCGATGGAGCCTTCGGTTGCAAGAATTTGACATTACAATCGTGCACAAGTCCGGCAAAAAACACAGTGATGCTGACTGTCTGTCCCGCGCCCCTACTCCCTGCCACGCGGACGGCTCTGACGACGATTCCATTTTCCTTGGTGTTATCGCGACGTCCACCTTATCCCGAAAGCAGCGGGCTGACTCTGAACTTTTACCCCTAATTGAATACCTCGAAGGAACCGTGTCATCTCCTCCTCAGCTCTTCAGGCGCGGACTGTCGTCATTTTGCCTGCGTGATGGTGTGCTCTACAAGCAGAACTACGGTCCAACAGAAACTGCTTATCTGCTTGTAGTACCCACAACGCTACATGACGAAGTTCTTCGTGCGTGCCACGATGACCTTTCTTCCGGCCATCTCGGGTTTTCTCGCACATTGGCACGGATACGCCGAAAGTACTACTGGCCCAGGCTAGCTGCCATTGTGCACCGCTACGTCCGTACCTGCCGTGAGTGCCAGCGGCGGAAAACACCACCCATTAAACCAGCTGGGCTCTTACAGCCTATCGATCCCCCGAAATTCCCATTTCAACAGGTCGGCATGGACTTACTGGGCCCATTTCCGAAGTCCTCCATGGGTAACAGGTATATAGCGGTTGCCACTGACTACCTTAGCCGCTACTGTGAGACCAAGGCCATTCCACGTGGTACCACAGATGAAGTTGCGCATTTCTTCATTCACAGCATTGTACTCCGTCATGGTGCGCCATCAGTCGTCTTAACTGACAGAGGAACCTCGTTTACGTCGGCACTCACGAGTGAGGTACTTCGACTCAGTGGCACCACCCACCGCGAGACAACAGCCTATCATCCTCAAACTAATGGACTGACTGAGCCTCCGGCTTAACAAGACAATTGCCGATATGATTTCTATGTATGTAGACGATGATCATGGGAACTGGGACCGGATTCTGCCGTACATCACGTTCGCATACAACACTGCACTCCAGGAAACAACACGCTTCACTCCATTTCATTTGGTTCATGGACGCGAACCCTTGACTATGCTGGATGCCATGCTTCTTCCAGATTCTGCTCCCTCCACTGTCGTGGGTGCTGACCAATTTATTCGTGACGCAGAAGCTGCACGCCAGCTTGCCCGACAGCGAATTCAGCACCAACAAGTACACGACGCCCAGCGCTACAACCTGCGACACCGAGAGGTGAATTACACGCCCGGCGACCAAGTCTGGGTATGGAGCCCAATACGGTTGCGAGGGCGCTCTGAAAAGCTTCTGCGGCGATACTTTGGACCTTACGAGGTGCTCCGCCGCCTCAGCGCGGTGAACTACGAGGTGCTACCACAAGGCACTGTACGCTCCTCTCGGCAGCCGAAATCTGAAATAGTTCACGTTGCCAGAATGAAGCCCTATTACAATCGGTAAACCAATTCAGGATCCAAAATAGAGCCAGAGACTTTCCCGTATTACTTGCCCCGCTTTTCGACTATTCCCCTACGCTTGCGGCATCGGGTCGATGCCCCTTGGAAGGAGGGCAATGCCACACCGCTGACCATCTTCTGGCGCCACCAAGTGGCCGAATGGCTTGGCACGTGGCTAAGCTTCATCCTCGTCTCTCTCGAGTTTTCGCTTGATTAAAAAGGGCCAGCTGGGTTGTTGTGCTGCTTGCTACGTGTGTTGGTGACAATATATATGATGCCGGCCGGCAACACCGCTGAGCCGGCACTTCGTGGTGATTATAAGTGTATCCTACAGCTGCAATAGCTAGCTAGTCGATGACTGTAGGGGGCTAAAAAAAACCTTGAGGACAATGAAAATGGAATACTAGGTCATTCAACTCTGCAAATTTTTCAGGTCAGAATTGTCATGCTGAGGTGATGTTGATTAGGAGGGAAAAACCTAAATAAGCTGTAGAATTAAAGGATGACCTCTCACTGTTTTGGTTACCCTCTTTACAAAAACGATTCAGTGCCTGATGGATATCCTATTCTCATTTGGGCTATGATTATTATAATATTATGCTAATCATTTCACAATGATCAGGGCTTCTTTTCAATTAAGCTTAATAAAGCAAATCCCCATATTGCACTTAGAGGATAATGCCTTCATACCTGAAATAAAGTTGGTGGTGCATATCAAAGTCACATTACAAGATTTCTGGACATTCAGCCCCAGGATTTCAATCTAACAAAAGAAATGCTGCACATTGTTACTAAGGCTGTCATGTTATATTTGGGTAACTTATACTCCGTTCCATATATCAGGTGCAGCGCAGCGAAAGCTACTCAAGTAGTCTGCAAGAAAAACAAAAGGAGGCGTATCACTACGATCGTTTAATGGCCGAGTGGTTTCTGTGGAAACGGGCTCTATTCCGAGCATACACGTTTGCAACAAATAACTTGCTTCGCGTGCCTGGACATCTCTGCAGTGCGGATCTTTGAAAAAAAACGCTCCGAAGAGGAAGTCGAGGTCGCTGCGTTATGCAGCGCGATAGGCACAGCTGGCAGGTTGCGGGGCAGCGAAAACGCGACACGAACCAAAACGACAAACAAAACATACAAATTGACCAAATCCGATCCTGTTTCCCTAAAAAAGGTGCTTTTTATGAAGTTGGTGACAAATGTAAAATGTATTAACTTTGCCGACAAATCAATTGTTATTTCCTTTCGTTAAGAGCAGGCACTATTTTTCATCGCGGATGTGGAGAGCGCAAACAAGAGCTCAAGCTTTGGCAGGTTTGCACTTGATGTATGAAACGGAGTACTATAGGGGAATTATAAGTTATGTACTTTCTAAGTAGTACAGACATTAGCGTAGCCTTTAGAAAACATGAAAATATTGTAGTGTAAATCACATGAAGAACAATGGCATTGTATGTTTTGTAAGTGTTCGCATATTTTTGCTGTCAAATTGAGATCCCTGCATCTTTTAATGACCTAATGTTTGTTCTAATGCAACGCATGGTCCATTTCAGCTTGTCGTGCCTTCGCATGTCTAATATGTAATAAACAGTGCCTAACGTCACCAGCAAAAAAAAGTGTGTGGCAAAAGGTAGAGCCGACCTCTCGCCGACCAAGAAGTGGCCGGCCGACCTTCGGCACCCGACTGAGGGCCGGCGTCGGGGATTGACACTGACTTAACGTCGGCCGATTTTCGGCAATCGACTACGGCCCGACCTCTTTGCCCGACGTGACCGACCACCTGCCGCACGTGGGCCGGCCGCCTGCCAGCATTACTGAATGGTCGGCCGCTCGTCTGCCCTAGCTATTTTGCTGACAAAAGACCGTACGTCGGCCGGTTGCTTCCCGATGCCGGTTAGTGCAAGGCAGATGGCTCAAAACCACGGCATAGTGTCCGGCATCGCCCCTCGTGCAGGTATTCATGCCATGCATTTAATATATCATGGCCCATGCATATATAACGGGGTAGCGCATACAAATGCATAAAGAAAAGCAGTAGCTTTTCTGATGCCATGAAGAAACAAAAGAAGCTGCAGTATTTGGTGAAAAGTTTATTTGTCCAGAGCATTCAGAAAAAGCTCGCGATTTGCTTTTTAACAAGCGTGGATATATGACTGACTATAGAACACGCATGTGCCCCATGTGGAAGATGGGCTTGAGGCTTGTTCTTTTGGCAGCCTGTCGATCACTGGATGTCTGCGACTGGTCGGATCTGCGGCGGGTTCCATCTTGGTCACCTGCACGAAGACAAGTTTTTTTAATTAAATATATCATTTTCACCTAGACTTTTACATTGCAGGCAAATATAGGGTTGAAAGGTAGAATAAATAATGTCTTTGCTCACTACCACCAACTGTACTAAGCTTTAAAAGAATGACAAGATTTGACTCGTGCTGCATTTGCCTCGATCACATAAATATATTTTATTCGCCTGACTACTACGACTGAAAACGCATTAGCGCAAAGCTGCAAAAGATAATCAGGGTCCGTCCGTGAATCTGCGAAAAAGGCGCGGGCACTTCGTTTTGCTAGGTGGAGTCATGATGTTGCAATTTGCAACTGTAGCGCACTCAAAACTTATCCTCCCGACGCACTTGTCATAGAGCGCGTATGCGGGATTCCAACGCGGCAGAACAAATTCCCAGATGAAAATGAAGGTGCCATTTCCAGCTGGAAATGCAATTTTCCAGCGGGAAATGGCATTTTCCAGCTGGAAAAAAAATAATTTCTAGCTGGAAATATTCCAGGTGAAGATTTTCTAGCTGGAAATGGCGTTTTCCAGCTGGAAAATTTTCTAGCTGGAATCTTTCTAGCTGGAAATTATCCCAGGTGGAAATTTTCCAGCTGGATAATGCCATTTCCAACTGGAAAATTTCCTAGCTGGAATTATTCTAGCTGGAAATTATCCCAGGTGGAAAAATTCCAGCTGGAAATGGCATTTTCTAAATGGAAAATTTCCTAGCTGGAATCTTTCTATCTGGAATTTTTCCAGTGGGGAATGGTATTTTCCAGCTGGAATTTTCCCAGATCAAATTTTGTAGCTGAAACTTTCCCTGGTGAAATAGAAAATCCAGCCAGAGAAATGTCGTAACAAATTCACCAAGGAGGCCTATTAACCAAATAAAAAGACACTGAACGGCTTCTTTGATAATTCACTAATATATCTAGGTGCAAAAATATGGTACATATAGGTCCACTATTGTCCATTTGAAGGAAGTAGGACAACCCTGCAAAGCACAAAGGGCTAAGAAGACAAGCTCAATGGGTACATGAAGGTGATACCTTTATTTTTGCACTGATTATAGTTACAGTAGTATTCAAGCTTTATAAAATGGCATGGAAAATCCTAGATTTAAGCACATATGCAATTTAAGCAAGACACAATGCTCGTTTGGCTCTGAAATGTGATAAAAGTCTATGCATGTAACAAATAAGGACAGTGCATCTCAAATATATCACGCACATAAAGAAAAGCATACAGGTTAGGGAAAAAAAAGCTATTCTACAGACAAGCTGTGCATTTGATCCTAGGAAGGTTGTTCATGTTGCCAAGCATCAGGAACAAATATGAAGGACATTAATCCAGTGCAAATGTTATTATAGACTTTAATACTAAATTCACCAGCCATATTATACACTTTCAATCTTAGCATGCTTCGAATCCTAGGACCTCTATTTTGGATTAACCCCGTCACGGTCATGCCGTGATTAGGGCACTCGACTTCTTTGCCCAAGGATGCCAAATGCCGCCCGTGCCGAATGTAATACAAATGCCAGCCATGGCAGCCGCTTTTTGGTGAGCCAAAAAGAAAGTGTGCTCTCTGATGTCAGTGCACATAAAAGAACCCCAAGTGGCCGAAATGTGTGCAGCCCCACACTATGTTATCTGTCATAGCCTGAGTTGCCTTGGGATGTTAAACCGGATAAACTTAACTATAAACCATTATATTCTGAATAACACCTTGCAAAACTAATAAATACACAAATGTCATTTTTCGTTGTGGATTTACTGAACTATTCACAAATATATAAAAAATATATAACAATCTTTCTGCTTGTTGGAATCCTTTTATGACCATTCAAAACTATTTACTAAGTCACAGAAATACTCCTTGTCCTCAACAGAAAAATAAATACAAGGACGTGCTTTTTCATTTACTTTGAACAGCCTCTGTTGGCCTAGCCTTTTTGCAGCCTTTATGTGGTTGCATGGATCTGTGCGCAGTGCACTGTAAACATGTGATAAGACATAAAATACTTCACTGCCTGATGGCCCCTTTGAATAAATTATTCTTTGAGCTTTAAGGTAAGTGCCATCTTCCAATTTCAATGCCGAATTGTCAATTTTTTTGTGCCTTGTGTAATTTTCTGTTGCAACTGTGGCACCATTCACTTTAGCTCTTTTGATTTCAACAGCTTCAGCATGTTGCAAATGTGCATGGTCTGCATAAAAACCACCATCCAGCCTCTTAGACTTGCCCAAGGAGACAAGAGCGCAAGCAGTGTGATCACTTTTTTTTTCGCATATCATCTCTAGTGCTTGCTCACTTGCCAGTGCCTTCAGTGCAAAAAGGCTGCCTTGCAGAAGCAGTCGTGTAGCAATCTGCAGCGCAACTCCATTAGCCGATGTCACTAGCTTGAGAAGTTTACCGGAATTATTCTCAAACGAAAAGCAAGAATGTGCCCATAAAGGGCGAAAAAGAATAACTGATTTTGGAATATGCAATAGTTGGTGCACATTGTACGCATAGCACTTTCCCCATACAGAAACTGCATATAGTCACAACAAACTCTGTTAACAACCTGGAGCAATTGTTTCGACATCTGCATTAGAAACTGAGTCCTTAAGGAGAATGTACACTCCTGCAACAAGGATGCTCCAGTGTTGCAAATTGTCAGAATTCAAAACATCAGTGAGACATGGGATGCTGTAATACAGCAGCCAGTTCTGCCATTCTGATGCCTTCCAATACTTTCTCAGAAGTAGTGATCTCGGCTGGCGATTTATGCACCCTGGCATTCTGATCCCACATAACCTTTTGTTTATGACTGCCACTGAAGATGGCCTGCCACAATAGAAATCAGCCCGTCTCTGACAGCCAGAGTTCTGTCATGTTTCGTGCAATGCCCAGCAGCATGCAATGCATGTAATCAGGGCACCAAGCCCAAGTGAGGCTAAAGCCAGGAAGATTTATAAGAAGAGTTGGGCCCTTAACCCCCCGTACAATGGTATTGGTGTGGTAGGACCTCTGGATGTCTGACAGTTTCCTCGTCACTTCGGTCAGGAAAGGGCTCAGTCACTGGATACTTCACAGTACCTGCAGAAGTAATAACAGAAGAACATGATTAACACTTGCTTTAATTGGGTTCGATCATACTGCCATTAAATGGTTTAGCACCATGAAAAGCAGGAAGGCAAATTCTTTCAAACTTAGGTCTTACTAGGTTGACTTGTCTCACAAAGAAATCAGAAAAACACTGCAGATGATGACAGCAGACCTGTTGGGCTAGTACTGAATAACCACTGCTCTCGGCCATGCTCAACTCATTAGGCCCACAAACACTGTGACCCTTAAAGCAATGTGTTATAATTTTCCCCGAAATCATTGCTAGTAAACCCATTTTTTCAGTGCTATGAATTATTTTTTTAATGTTGATGCATTCTTACATTAAAGCATGTAACAAAGTTTTAATTCATTTTCTGATATGAGCCACTATACACTATATTCAGGTGCTCATAACTCCTTCAACACAACGAGATGGACATTATGCTGTCATATATTACTCAAACATGATATATTTTGTTATGAACACGAAGCAAAATATTGCGATTCTACTGCTGTTGTCGACTCCATGTCCTTATCTGAAAAATCACATAATTCAGCTCCATTTCAGGCATAAACAGCCAGTCAGAAGAAGTGCTAATGATGAAGCAGGTCAATGGCCATAGAAACCTGATTACACTAACAATAAAATATGTGCACAATTATAAAGCTAAGATTAAGAAGTAGCTAACTGAGCCAAATTGCTACTATATATAGTTAAGGCCAGTAAAGTTATTCCTTTCTAATAATTTTAGCAAAACATTTGTCCCTTTTATATTGGGTCACAAAAAACTGATGCACAGTACGTAGTAAGATTTGCACCTGTAGCAATACCTTCTAACTTTTCTGAATAAAACTTTTATCTCATGCGTCAAAAAGTGTTCACGGTTGGCCCTCTCAACTTTCCCTGCTAAACGCCAGCTAGTGTAAATAGTTTCTAAGAATATGCTGCTCCTTTTAGAAACAAAAAGTAAACAGTGACAACTTGCATTCACTGCAAATACTTACCATCTACATTGGTCCCTGGGTGGTAGCACCAGCTGCAACCATAATATCCATTGAACTGGATAACATGTTGCATTGCTGCCCGGGCTGGAGCATCAGCACAGCAACATATGCAGAACACCTGCAAAATAAACTTTTCTATAACCTGCTGGTAAAATAATAACGCAATCCTGAACTTTGTTTCTGTCAAACTTTGCTGATGTGTTCATAAAGGTGACAGAGGATCTCTATTTGAAGAACTCAGCATGTTTACAAATTAATGGTGATCAGATATTTCAAATAACAGAACATCAGACTTCAGAAAATTCTGTAAGCTCATTTTTCTCTGACTCGTCTCTCCTTTTTTCCCCCTACCTCTAATGTCCGAGAACTGTCACTGCTTGTGTTGGCAGCTGCCCTTTATTAAAGGTTCAGGGATCGTGAGAACATAAAATAAACCACAAAGAGTAGCCATATATGATAATTATATATATGGTGTCATACCTTTGAGCGTACAAGCCTTCCCTCATGAATCCATGCGATGCCTTCGATGTTGAGTCTCTTCAGGTGAGAGACAGGCCTCCATCAACAATGTCATGTCCCAGACAACCATATCAGATCCAGGAGATGTCCATAAAATGTACCCCTCAAAATATTTAATATTCAGAGGATCTCCATAAATACCCACAATTGGTCCAGTGGATATTCCAGAGATGTCCCTATTGCCTCACAGTGGACGTCCACATGGACATTCATTATGATGTCTAGAGGACGTTGCATGAACATTGCCAAGATGTACAAGCATGCACTTTTAGCAGAGCTAGGGATAGCTGTTGAGCAAAACACATAGCGTGAATTATAGTTTTATTCACAAAAAGACTGCAAGCTTTCAAACACCTTCCCCTCTTCATGGGTTTCAGTTTGCGTCCGTGCTTGCGCCTCCTGGAAAATATGAAAGATGAAGTGAATAATAAAGTGGGGCATTAAGAAATTGACAGGTAACAGAAAATAGTCCCAAAAAAAGGCCGCATGCAAAAAACAAACTTGTCTGAAAGCTGGCAACAGAACTTACAGCTTTATAACAGTGAAAAAAAAAAAAATGGATGTAAAACCTTCACGTGCGAAGAAAATAAACCTATTAACATGCCCATAGTTCCACCGTGCCCGTAGTTAAAGGAATGTAAAAATTTCACAACCTGTTGTCTCTGTAACAAGGATAGTTAATAATTTGTGTTCACTTCTTTTTCAGTTAAGGTTGGAAATTGTTTTAGAGTGCAAGCTGCACTATTCAGGCTGCAACTTCAGATTTCACCTCGCTGGGACTGAATGACTTCAACCTAATTAAGCATAGGTGTCCACTAAAAAGTGAGACATACTGTGCCTTCCCTTTCTACAAAAACCAACTAAAAATTAAAAAAAAAATAGCGGAATGAAAAGGTGGTGTTAAGGCACTCTCGCATCTACTTTTAATGAGAAGCTTGAGCACCCCCCTAATTCAAACCGTGTACAGCCTTGGTAAACCATGCAAAATCACGCTTGAGCTTTCGCTCATTTAAATTTGTTCAAGCCATGCTTAAACAGGCATCTAACTGGTATGTACACACACAGTTTTGTACAAAATAGTGGCTAAATTTTCATACCTTGTTTTGCAAGCCTTTCCTGTTGCTGTTTAAGACTGCATGGAGCATGTTGGAGCCATTTCTTTATAACTGCTTGCACATCATCCACTGTTGCAACATACCGCATGCTAGACCTTGCAGCCACTGAAACAAATACAGCAGTATAGTAGCTGTGGTTCATTATTAAAATACCAAAAAGAAGGAAAAATTGTTGCCAGCCGCTGCAGTTGCTATTTAATAACTTAAGCACCTGAGTACTGAGCTGCAGCCAGTGGAATTAAAGAAACAGGGAGAGGAAAACAGGGACAAGTAGAGCGTAATGACAGCAAGAATGGAAAAGAGTTTCATACACTCTTCATAATATCCAGTGTGAACAAGCTGGCACCGCACGCATGGCAAGACAACAATCTTATTCTCTGAAGTGATCTAATAAGAGCCAGCCTAGCTTTTCACACACACAAAAAAAAAACTTGAACAAAAAATGGCAAAGCAGCAACCCATTCTGCGATGAAGGCATGCAAAGTGATGTTAAAAAAAATTATATAGCAGGGAGGTCGTGGCCTTCTACATAATGTTCTCTTCTATATCCACTCCCGCAAAATGCACTTTATGTCAATATCGGCAATTTCGCTCGCACATTTGCTAGGCGACGCGCGCAAAATGGCTCGCCGCTTAAAGAAAAAGCTAGAGGTTCCGATGACGCAGGTGATCCTTGCGCGGCGGGAATAAACTCTGGGTCAAACATGACAGAGGTGGGCTCCGGGCTGTCATTGCGGGCTAGCTCTCCAACTACCATTTCTGGTTTATGCACTTCTGCACATTCGTCGGGTTCACCAAGAGCAGAAAACGTGGCACGAGTATTCCTCGCAGCTGCGCGTGCTGCCTATGTCTTCGCTCTTGCTTAATTTAGGCATAGCAGAAAAAGTCGTGCTCTTAGGTGATGCTGAAACGTACGTACCTTTGATGAAACGTACTCCACGAACAAGGCAATGCACAGGGCGATTAACAACTTGAAATGACTGCTGCTGTCAACTTCATCAGCGAAGATGTGGCCATGTGACGCGCGTGCGACGATATGTGGCTGCCAGCAACTCGGAGAGCGGTTGAGGCGATGTGAGCTTGTGTCAGCTATGCAACATATGCATGCCAGGCACAATGACACTTCCGGCTTCCGGGGATCGCTTCCGGTTGTACAGGAATGTACTGGTAGGGTGCAGAACTATTACACCAAGCGCAAGCTGCAATACTCGGAAGCGCCAAGATTAGCAGACGTTCCCAAAATACGACGACGCCACTCGACCGCTGAGTGTATTGAAATAGGCATGTACTACGGCATGAGTCATCTGTGGACACACGTCAATTGACCGCGTCTTCTCGCCCACAGGGACAACACGTGCATTGTGTTATTGTGTTGTGGTGGCTGCGCAGCGGAGGCAGGGAAGGGAACGAGACGAACGCCGCGGACGCCATCAAAGAAAAAAAAAAAGGCGTGCTACTCCGCGCTAATTTTGTGATAGAGTTGCCGAAGATATCATGAAAGTGACAGCGCGTCGCCCAATAAACGCATTATTCATGTTCATAACAAATGTTTCATACAACAAGCCTGCAGGCAAAACATTTAATATTTTTCGCTCGCCACAAAGAATGCACTATTTCTTGGTCGCGAATGTAGGCAGCGAGTCTCTCCAACGTTATCCGCAACCTCTCCGGCACACGAGCTGCCCACGTTTTTATCATGCACTACGGCATGAGTCATCTGCGAACCGCGTCTTCTCGCTCGCGGGGGGGGGGGGGGGGGGGGGGGGGGAGGCAGGCAGAGAAGGGACAACAGGGTCTTGAAGATGAAATTGAGGGGCTTTACTTGAAGACACTGTCTGGCTTTCCACTTAGTCCGAATCAAAATTTAAAGCAGAAATCTGCTGAACTATGCATGTCCACTGAAAGTCACGTTATAACATCGAAGTTATGTACACTGTGTGATATCTTCACGACCACACAAAGGTAAGGTCATGAGGATATCCACTAAAAGATGATCTTTTAATAATGGACGCATGGACATCGCATGGGTGTACAAAAATGACGTTTGATATTGAGACCTTTTGTGAAGATCCTATGGATATTGCTGGTTGTGTGGGGTCAGGGTGCTCTTTGCCATACCAAAGTAATGGCATCATTACATTATTCCAACGAAGCAATGGTGGCAGTTCATTTACTGTCACTTGCACAGGCCAGATGCTATACTTCGATGATTTAAAAACGGGACTTCCATCAGAATTCAAAGTGAGTGTTAGGTCATACTCACTCATGCCTACTTGAGTACGCACTGAGCGGTACTGTTGGCCATCTGTAATATCAGTCATAACACCACTGTTAGGGGGTGCACGCCTTAGGGTGGTCATGACTGCATTGCTTGCTGTCTTGCTTGACAATATTGTAGAGAGTTGCTTCTGTAGTGGCAGACTCACAAAAAAACTTCCATCTCGCATCAGTTCATGCCCAACATGTGCTTTGTGGCAAACAGTACACTGCACTTGGAGCTTCCTTCGCTCTTCGGCACTGCCATGTGACTCAACCAGCAAGGAATTGCAGTATGGGCAGTAAAAATGGAACACAATGTCAGACATTTCCACACCACAGAACTTTTTAAATAAATATTTACTTTCGGGAAATGCTTTTTTGCCCAAACGATTGTTTAACAACTTTTGAATTGCCTCAATCGCTGTCCATGACAGCCCATGCTTAATGGCAACATCCAGCAACATCATGAATGCATCCCCTCTAGTAAGACTACCACTATCAATAAATGGGGCATTCAACTCTTCCGCGTCAAAAAGTTGACTCGGCTCAGCGTCATTAACCCAGTCGTGTAGGTTCTGTAGTGATGGAGGAGATACCGGCGATGTTTCGTCGGTAGATTGAGAAAAGTAACTCCCCTCCGAAGATTCATCATTACTGCTGAACTCGGACGAAGAAGGCGTGCTTCTTTGGTCATTGTGCAGCGAGTCCTGTGAAGGTGACAGCGGCGCACCCACATGCGTAGGCGAAGATGTACGGTCGTCCTGAAGCGGGTACTGCCCGAGATGCTGGGAATTCGACGGCGCTGCGGCATCAAATGCTTCAGTGCTGGGAGACGTAGGCACACTTCTGTGGCTGTCCAGCGGCGGGTCTTGCGAAGTTGACGCAGCTGCAACGTTCTTTGGATGTTGCGGCGAAGCACCAGCGTTCAAACGCCATTTCGTTGCCTTTGGCACGCAGTCATTTGAGTCTGGGTCGAGATAAGTCTTGCGCCTCTTGCGTGGAGCCATCGGCTATCAAAATCGAGCTACGTCGTTGCTTTAGATGGCTGTTAGAACCGTTCGCGAAACGCGTTAACAAGGAATCAGCCCGCACTAACACAATCGCGCTTTCGAGGTCCGTGAGGAGATACGCGCCATGCACTACAAATGGGAAGCCAGAAATCCAAATCCAAAATCCAAGCGGAGACGTCAGTGACCCCAGCCTCTTAATGAAAGCCTCATAATTTACAATTATTAGTTTGTAATATTAGTAATGAAAGTTGGTTTGCATTTTATAAAAAAATAGTTTGAATGATATAAAATGCGTAGCTCTCTGCAAGATTGTCTGCTAGATGATAATTTGGAGCCACGAACGCCAGGTGGCGCTACGCATTTCTTTGTGGCGCACATGCAGGCCTGTACTGCCTGTACGTCCATACTTTGTTGCATGTTGCATGTTTTCTCGGTACCCGTGGTCAAGTGTTGGCGACGACGTTCGTGACTTTTTCGGCCCAAGCGGCGTGTGCGAGTTCAGCCGAGAAATGTTCGCGCTGGTGCGCTTTGTTGAAGATACAACAGACAATCGGCTGCATGTTATACCTGCCGATGCTATTATAGACTTCTATCCCAAGCATGAAGCAGATTTTCAGAACAAGAAGACATACAGCGCTTACTGGGACGATCCGGAGGACGAAGAGAACGGCGGAGAATATGTCGTGCAAATTCTGAAGCTTGCCAATAAGTGAACAAATTGTTCAACCTTTTTCGTACAGGCCTGCTTTTCCTAGTTTTTGCTATCGTGAATAACTGCGACCGCATGCCGTCAGTATGCAGCGATCCACACAACACAGGCTTTATTTATAAGTTGGACGAGACGTGTGAATGAGAAAAGTCTGGCAGTTTAAATATCTGTAATTTGGTTGCTGTTGCTCGCTGCCAATTATTCCTGGATTATACGGAATTGCATGGAATTACGTAATAGATCATTAAAGAGAGAGTGAGATCGACTGACACGATGAGGCGGTGTGGCAAAAGCGATCATCGGTCGCTCCGGGTCGCGCGCGATTATTTTATTCCTTATAGCCTGCATAATAGCAAGTGCATGCATGTATCTGTTAAACATCACCTTCGAGTGTGCAGGGGTATACTACGTGCACATAAGCATTAATATGCATTCTTTTTAAATGTTTCCTATCCCTGATGATTAAGCTGTTAATAGTGGTTAATAGTGTCTTGCCTGGTGTCAACTGCTTGCAGAGTCGAGAGCAGAGATGGAAGACAAGCTCGCAGAGAAAAGAGTGGTAGTCCCTCCAATTAATAAGTCTGACTTTGAGGACAAAGATGACATGTCTGCTGCTAAGAAGGCTGCAAAACAGGTGACCTTTTTGTAGAAGGTGTATATTGTGCTTGTGGCGATAGAGCACATGTTTTAATGCTTTTGAGTATGCATGATCTTTTACTACATGTCTTACCATTTCTGTAACATTTCAGGATGCAAAGAAAAGACGGCAATACCAAGCCACAACAAAAAAAGCAGTTTTCAGCTGTGCTTGGGAAATATGTCCAGCGCACGTTGGCAAACAATGCAGCTGCATCCGCTGCTGAAACATGCAGCTTGAACGAAAGGGTGAGGTGAATTCCTACGATGGTAGATGATAGTTGATGCTGACAACTTTAGTCATAGTTTTGCTGCTTTTTAGTTTTTGAATTTGTAGTTCCACCTTACAGACTATTGAGAGCTACAGTTGCATTACAGCTCAAGAATGCAGAAGCAAAAAATGCCACTCAAAAAGGCCATCGAACCAGTCACATCAATGGCTTCTCATGACATTGCAGTTAATCCGTTGGTGTACACACTGCAGGCAACTGACAGGTGCCTCTATGAAGTGGGGCTAACTCCCACCATCGGCCCATTGTTTGCCTTCCTCTTTGCATCTAATATTCTTTATCCCTAAAAATCATCATGAGAATAGCTGTTGTCAGTACTAAGAACAAAACAAAAAAAAATCCCCAACGTTTGCCTTGGACTCGTAGACTGTTCGCTCCTTTAAATTCTATAATAACGAGCCCCTCAGTTCCCCTTCATTTCTCTGCTTAAATGTCTTGGATAACATTTTAATTCATCAAAGTAATGTCTGCAATGTTTATTGTGATTGACACATGGCATAAGAACATCTTGACTCAATTAAAAGCCCTGTATAACAGCAGCTTGCAGCTGTAAACATGGTTCTATGTCACAATGCTTATTTGGTGTTTCAAAACTTTCATCATTGGCAGAAAAGGAAGAGTTACGACGAAGCTGATACTTCGAGCTCAGATGAGAGCCTGGTATCATCGAAAGATTTGAAGGCTGCCCAAAAGGAGGCGAAGCATTAGAAATCGAAATACAATGGCCAAAAAGAATACATAGCGTCGCTAAACAAGCATGTGGCTTTCCTTGAAAGCAAGATAACAAAACAGTTGGATTCATGTAAGTCATATACCTTCAGCATGTGATTTTGTATTGGTGTAAGCATTTTATGTATTCTAAAAATTTGTTTTTTTTTCAGTCCAGCAGATGCTACAGAAGGTAGCAGATGGCCAGCATGGTAAGTCTGCAGAAAATCTTAATGGACATGCTGCTATGGCCTTCAGTTGTAAAATAATGTCGCTTGAAAGCCTGCACTTATGTGGGCCAAAAAAGGTAAGATGGCTACTATTGGTGCTCTTCAAACTTGCAGGCGTGGTGCAAATGGCCGCCGCAGCCCCCGTGGCTGCTACAGTCCCCGTGGCCGCAGCAGTCCCCGTGGCCGCAGCAACCCCTATCGCAGCACCAGCTACCCTGGCCGACAAACCAATTGGAGAAGGCCAGGAGGCTATCATGAACTGTAAGCAAGTTTTTCTGATATAACTTAGTTTTTTTGATTTCGTCACATACACACTTCGTTAAGGTGAAACTTGAGTTTTGATTTTGCTAAATGAGTCGTCACATGGTCTATTGTATCTTGCAGATGCTGACGTGGATCCTGATCACAACGAATGGTCAGGTGAAGGTGCCGACACCACTGCAGAAACTTCTCTGCAAAATGCAGTAAATTCTGAGTGTAAGTAAATGAAGGATTTCAGTCTAGTTATGCTAAATGTGCTGATGGCTAAATTTGGTGCACTCACCATTCTTAGAACCTGTGTGTGCTTTAATTTCAAGTCTGGAACTTCGCTGTCATCACTTCTGTGTGCACTATATCTTGAACTAGTGTTTTGTATTACAGCCGCCTGTGCTTTG
Organism: Amblyomma maculatum; assembly: GCF_055883805.1. Classification (NCBI taxonomy): domain Eukaryota; kingdom Metazoa; phylum Arthropoda; class Arachnida; order Ixodida; family Ixodidae; genus Amblyomma; species Amblyomma maculatum. Next base: position 139,498,795 of record NC_139350.1, on the reverse strand, counting down.
ACTGGCTTCAGAGAAGATTACTCGCTGTGCCCTGATGGACGTGTGAGTATACAATTGCCACTCATTGAGACAGCTATAAAATGCATGAATACTGCTTTTAAACTAGTCTTGTTGGAAGTGCTGGCTGTTTTGCAAAATAATTATCTGTGCATTTTACTTTTTTTTAGTTCCATCTTCAAAACAAAATTTACATAACCAAAGAGCAGGCTAGCAAGCTTTTCAAGAACAAAAAGCCTACGATCATGGTTAGAGAAGCAGCCCAGACAATTTGGGGCCTTGAAACACTAGCAAAAAGGAGTATAAGTGGAAGGCTATCCCCAACAAAAATGGGCAGCAATGAAGAACCGGCAAAGCAGCTGACTCCAGTGAAGTTGGAAGCTGTATATGGTAAGCTTATTTTCAAGTCTACTATTCGGGACTGTTGTCCACAAAGTAATATATGTGGCATCGTGCAGGAGCACAAGACGAGAAGACTGCACTCAGCTTGTCTTCTCGTCTTCTGCTCCCGTTCTTGTTTTTCACTGTTACCTCAGGATGGAAAGCTATTCTGGATATACTGTTTTGTTGCAGGTTGCCTGGCCCACTGGGGTAAAGTGAATGGCGTCGACACTTCGTCGGCGAAGAAGAGTGTGATGCGCACACTGAGTGAAAAAATTCAGGACACGAAGAGAAAATTGTCCAAAGATATGTAGGTCTGCAGCTGTATACTCGAGCATACATTGCCAATAAATGGTATTACATGAAAATCACAACTGTTTTCATTTTTCAAGAAGACCAAACAGCCACATTCCAGCAACCTACCTCCAGCTAGAAGTTACCAATTTCCAGCTGAAAATTTTCCAGCTGGATTATGAAACCGGAAATGCTTCCAGCTGGAAACTTTTCTAGCTGGAAATAATTCCAGCTGGATTTATTTCCAGCTGGAAAATTTCCGGTTTCATAATCCAGCTGGAAATAAAATTCATTTTCATGTGGGAACAGTTCCTGCGTTATTTACATGAAACCTACAATAAGTTTATACCGCAGAATACAGCTTAATTTTCTCAAACTAGATGCAACTTTTACAGCAAAAGGGACCGGATATTTAACAATAAGTCATCTGCTTTATCTTCGTTATTTAACAACCCAGCATTATTTAAAAATAATCTTATCAGCCAAGATGCAGAAGCTTATAGAACCTGTTATAAATTTTTAAAGGTTGGCACAAGTTAGCTGAACACCTCATGAGCATGTGAGCAGCAAGAAATAATCCGCACGACGAAAATACAACTGCTTGCCCAGAATGGAAGCGCACAGAGCAAAATCAATCATATGGCAGCGTGAAGCGGCTCATTCTGTGTGCATCACATATATAATTTCAAAATCCACAAAATGAACGCATTGGCGCACTTACTTTGCCAGCATGCCGCATCACTCAATCATCAATTTTCACATATAGGCATCATTACAGCAGCAAAAAAGTACAGTTCGCATAAATCTTTTACTCAGTCCTGGCACCAGCTTCGGCTTGGCAGCAGCGATGATGCTTGTACAGCTTCTGATCGCATATGGGGAGGGGTGCTGCAATATTTATATCAGTGATAACATTTGGCATTTAACTGGGTTGCATGCGTCCAATCGATGTGAGTCGGATAATCGAATTTCCCGAACAAAATCAGCGCTAATACCTGTCTGGCAAGTGCACCACCATGAAGTGAAAGGCCAGCATTTTAGTTTAGAGGAGACCACGGACCTCAGGCTTCGGCGAAACGAGCTTCGACTGTCGCAGGTGGTTTCCAGGTCGGCTGATATCGTCTTCCTGCACGATCAGCGCAAGGTGCGCACACCAATTACAAAATATGCATTTACAGTAAAACGATGCGCATAAGTCTCAAAACAATACATAATTAGTTGCAGTACATTGTCGTATCAAAGAAAATCAGCGCTAATTTGACTTACCTGATCAGTATACATGTCAGTGCATGCACCTCGATATGAAGAAGTGGAAGACGAGCGCTTTGGGGCAGAGGAGACCGGACCTCAGACTGCAGCGAAAAACGGTAATTCCTCCGCCGCAGTTCGTTTCCAAATCAGCTCAGCACGTCTTCCAGCGCAATCAGAGCAAAATGCGCACACATTGATTATAAAAAAAAAATGTACGTAGTAACAAGATGCGCATATACTTACGCGCTCCAGAAACAATTGTTACTTGCTGTATATGTCGTACCGAACAAAATCTGTGCTAATTGGACTTACCTGGTCGGTATAGTGAGTATTCCTCCATATATTAAGAAGTGAAAGGCGAGCATTTTGGGGCAGGAGATACCCAAAGACCCAGACTCCAAACGGCTCAGCACGTCTTCCTGCGCGATCAGCGCACACACCAATTATATACATAAAAAAAAGATGCAAGAAGTAACAAGATGAGCATATGCTCCAAATCAATACATTATAGTGCAGTATAATAACGTATCGAGCAAAAGCTCCTCCGATCAAGGCCAAAAGATCATGTACTTACGCATGTTTTGGTGAACTTCGGCAAGGAGAATCAAAAGAGGCTACAATCATCAGCTGCATATGCGCTGTTCTTTTCAAACGCTGGCTGCTTCAGGAGGTTGAGACTGATTGAATTTGCGCGAAATAAAAGAGGACGATAAAACTAGGCAGTAGGCATAGCGCCCACACGAAGCTGACCGCCAACTGAGTGGCGCCGCGCATCTTAGCTCCCGCGGGAAGTGTTTTCCCGCCATTTGGACACGTGACCTCAACGGGCAGGGGGAAGCTGCAAAGCAGGGAGAATCTTTCTCTGTGCGGTGCACGCGATTCTTTTTTTTCGCCGCCAGTTCTCTCCGCTTCGGCATTCCTGTCGCCCCCGAGGTAGGGTGCCTCGATGCCTTTTGCCTCCCCGTGGTTCTTTCCGCTTTGCCGCAGGGAAAAGAGATGGACCAATGAACGCGGTGGGGCAGCGGGTCCCGAGCAACGAGAAGCAGTTTTCTTTCTCCTCTCTCCGTTCCCCCGTCGTTCAAGAAGCATCGAGGTCATTTCTTTTCTTTCTTTTTTTTTTCTATGGCTTCTGTGGAACCCTCGTCTTGATACTCAGCGGGTGTTGTTCTTTGCATGAAAAAAAAATCTGGCTTGGAGTGAATGCATGTAAGTTTATTTTACCTGAATATCTTCCACACAAAGCAGATGTGGGGCCATAGAACACCTGCAGCTTCATTAAGCACCGGTTGAGGCGGGGCGGGAAAATTTTCCAAGACGGTTATGATAACTTTGCAGAACACTCTATATTATGACTGCTTTTGCAGAGATTATATAGTCCATGCGATTTATACATCCCAAGACAGTACGTGGGTTATTTAGAGCACCTCGGGATGTCATATTGATCGCAAAGCATATTTCCGTTTTTGCGTTTGGCTTCCATCATAAGCGCCTTGCAGCTCGACCAAATCCTGTGACCTCGAGCTCAAGCTGGTAAATATCAATTAAACAACATAGCAACTGCTGCAAGTTTCTCACAAAAATATTTGTCCATTTGTTCTAGGGATGCATGAAAAGCCATAGAGGGTCGCAAGGCAAAGTTCAGCGGATCCGGATGAAAGCTCATAAAAGCTCACCGCCTCTTTCCTTGACCCCGTACGAAAGGTAAACTCACTGAGCCTTATACCTGCGAAACGAATTTATGGGCATTTAGGACTGATAGGTTTCGAGGGCACTGGCAAAAGTAATTGACGATTAACATCTAATTCTTAAAGGCGCGTGATCTCTTCGGTTTACTGTGAGTTTGCTTAGGGTTAGGTTATAGGTTAACTTTATGATAAGGTTGTTTTAATGCAGAGGGTACCATTTAACCGTAAAAAAATGAACAATTACATTCGTAGGTTCAAAGCAGTTTACCGCGCAAATCCTAGGCACTTATACTAAGTATCCTTCAAACAGACAATCAGTGCCTACCAGTTCACAAATTCAAGCATAAGTTCATAAATACTCGCCATCAACTACAGAGTGTACCATCCCCGCCGTGGCTCAGTTAGTGCACACTTAAAGCTTTATTTCAAAATATGTATAAATAACAGCTAATTTCACCTTCTGTTGCGCGATGTATAATTATATCAGCAGGCTTGATTGATATAGTGTCAATATATATCATGCACGTGGTATAATTCAATGCTACATAAAATGAGGTCTTTCAATGATACGAATTTTCCACTTTTCTCCTGCTTTTCCGACGGCCTCATGGAACTTAGAAAGGAAACCTGCTGTATTGCAGTAAACTACTTTGATATGCACGATGTCATTTAATGATATATTTAGCAGCAGTGAATACGCGACTGGGGAAAAGGGGATTCGAGGAACTTTATATATATTCTGGCATTTCATGCCCTATTTCTGCGAGTGGGACTGACGTTGAAGAATTTAACACAATGAAGACAGCCACTGGTGCAGGAGCCGATCGATCCTCGTCATGTTGCGCGGGATTCTCAACACGCAATCCTTTTAAATTTTCTCAAAAGAACGAAAGGGTACTCCTTGCACAATGCTTGTGTTTGCAGGAAGTTACATTCGACAGACGAATCATCCTGGCGATCGGCTCTTAGCGTGCCTTTCATTTTTATTTGAAGGCTATCAGGACCACGTTTGTACTCTGGATAAAGACAGTCGGCCTCGGCATATGGATATATCAGGAATAAAGCTTTCTAACTGTTTTAACTTAGGCGGGCAAATATTTATCCCAAGCTGTTCCATTTAGCCTCATGCCGGCAATATCCCCGAGTTCGTCTATCGAGAGTGCAGCATATATGTATATTATGCGAAGCGTTACAGCTCATTTGGTCCAAAAGCCACCTCGCTAACTAGGTTTAACTAGGTTTTCACTTGAGTATTGTCGAGTTTTGTCTGAATTATTCGTAACGCGGTAATAAATATGGAGGTGCGGTTCAGGTTCCCACTGGGATCTGTGACAGATGCTGCGCCTTTACTTTCCTATAAACAATTTACAATTAACTGCGGTTGTCCCCTGAAATAGAGAGATAGAGAAGAATGAGAAGGCGTTGTATCCCGTCGAACGTTAAGGGGAAGCTTGAGCGTCTCCCTAATTTTATTTCCTTCTTTAAATTAATAACTATTCCATCGTATCACTGTGTAAGGTCGTGAAACAATATACTCTGTGCGAGTGCATACGTGTGTAATTAGTGCGTGCGTGCGTACGTGCATATGTCGCACGCGGCTTCATGCTGATGTCGGGATAGACTATTAACTAAATAATCTCGGACATCTTGTTCATCCTAAAGTTATAGCTAATTAAAGTATGTGCGAAACTTCTGATAAAGCCAAGTGCACACAGCCGGTGCCAACTTTCCCACATCTATGTTCCTTGATTGTTTATTGATCCAGCCTCCCAATGATATGACCCTGCATGGCTTAGCACATGTTTTCTTGTGTATTCCTCTTGCAAAGTCAATGTACTTTGATTATATTTTCACTATAGCTAGGTGGTGGCGCCTATTTGGGTTCCGCCTTGTCTTCATTGTGCCCTTTGTTGTGCGCTAATGGGTATCCGAGTTAGTGGATCACATAGGTTACGTTGGGCGGCCTTAACTTTCATACTGGCTTAGAAGTAGAAGGCAGATGTTTGTAGTGCATGGTCAGGGGAAGGACAGGAGCACGTGTTCGCATAGTTAGAGGAGATGTTTGTAGACGGAGCATGGATAGCCATAGCCGTATCTAATCGCTGCGAAGCACTCTGCTATTCTGCGCCCTAGACATATGTGCCAAAGGTATGCGAAGTGAGAGACGCCTGTTGCACCCAATCTCCCGCATGTTAAGAGACATTCGGTGGCGCACTGAGTGGGGCGTACTCGATCCCCACCAAATTACGACAGGCTTTACAGCTGGCATATTGATCCCCACTGTATCAACTTTGGTCAGGTTGAGTCTCACACACATGTGTCCTTAAGGACTGTGTCGCAGCTTGGACATTCCGCTGCCTAGCGCCGTGAGCTTTTTATTTTCGTCGCAAAGAGGAAGGCCGCGCGAAGCGTTTGAACAACATTTAGTGAAGCCGTGGGATTGATCATTTGGCAGAATAGGAATGCGGTCGATCGTAATATTCTTTCGGCGACCCCGTCATCTACTTTTCCCCATATGCTAGTGCGTCTCACCACGATATAGCAAAGATATGTGTGAGCCCAAAGAATCGAGCAATAGACTGCCTGGAAATTTGTTAGGTGGTCAGAGCTCCTGAAGGAGTCCTGTTGTAGCTTCATTATTGATATACAACGTGTGACCAGACGCCCACTGCGTCATATATTTTTTGGTGCTACCTTATATGTTTGGTATATGTTCACGCCTTAAAACTAACTAAAAGCTCTCCATATTATTAGTCTGCAAGCCACAACAAAAACTCGAAATTGCGGCAGCTGTTTCAAGAAAGAAGTCTTTTCAATAAGCTTTTTTTTACTTGCGCGTACCTCATGCAGCTCTCAATAAATATTCTTAATTTTCAATCACTGTACATCATCGGGGTCTCAAACTCATATTGATATGCAGGATGCATTGAGAAAATGTGTCTCGCGGACCATGGAGTGAACAATAACAAGGAAAACAAGATAGAACACATAAATTAAAACAATCTGTAAAACAAAAGCAAAATACTAATAAAATAAATAAAAATCGACTGCTTCGTTCCTATGAAACCACACTCCCATTATTTGAGAAAAAAAAAAAACAGGAAAAGTGGAGCATCTTCAATTTTTGTGTCCAAATGCTCCGGAGGAGCGCATTACATACTTCAGGATGCTTGGCGCAGTTACGGAAAGGATACAGCGGTTGAAAACTACCAGTCACTTGTCCTGACAATATATAAATGCGAATGAAAAAGAGGTCTGGTTGTCCAGCGCCTATAGTTATTGAAGGTAACAAAGTTGACTATCTCGTAATTTTCACTAGTAACGCGCAGCTTTGGAAAACGCGCTTACATTCCCAACATTTCGTTCGCACGTACAGCATCCTCGCGCGCTCGAGATAGTCTCTTGCATGGTTCGCGCTCTACGCTTTTGCAACGAACTTGAAAGCACGCACCCACGAGCACCCACAAGCTGCCTAGTCTTCCAAGAACTGTTGACAAGAAGCGGGGGAGGAGAGGGGGGTAGTTTCCGGTCCATTGTAAAATCGGACCGCTTGCTGCGAAAATGCGCCCTTTCGACTTCCGAAAAAAAAAATGAAAAGAGCCGCCCCCCCCCCCCCCGGCAGGTCGTAAAAGAGGATGAATGGGCCACACACACAAAGAAATAAACCAAATTACAAGCAGGGGGTTTACATGAGACCGACAAAGTCGGGTCGGGGAGACCTGTTGGGTTGAAAACCGGCTAACGGGCTCATGTATATGCTAGGGGGTCGAGCTAATTAGGACCGTCGGGTCGGGTCCCGCCAGCCCGAGTGCAGGCGGTGGGTTTGCTCGACCCTACCCGATCGGCGAGGGGCATGTATACGCTGACACGTCGGGCCGATGCCTCCTCTCGTGCCTCCTTGCTGGTCGGGGATGGGACCGTGAGCTGTTCGTCTGAGCATTCCTCCTCTGCCTCCTCTCCCGCCTGCGCTGCATGGTTCACTTGCTCGACGCACGGTGTAGCAGCGATCTTTACCCGACAGAAACGTACTCATGTAAACCCGGACGGGTAGGGCTGGCTCAGCTCAACAACCGGCTCCCCCCCCCCGCCCGACCCGCTTGCGTCGGGCTCATGTATACAAGGCTAAGGACGCTGGCCCGTTTTCTCACGGCTCTTAGATTTACCAGACAGTTTTGAGAAAAAAGTATGCGATTAATAACCTGGTCAATAATCATTTTCCTTCATTTTTTTCATGTATTTGATCATAAGACAACTTTGTTCGAAAAGAGCTCCCCAAAAAATAGTATACAAATACCACAAAACTGCATGCTTTCTTTAAAGTCGGCGTGTACACATCTCTTTTCTCGCCCAGTCAGGAACACTCGCCACCAACTTTCGAGCTGCAAGGGTGACACAGTTGCCCTGCACTTCCCACCATTTCCTCCTTCTTTTCCGCCCTTCCCTCGAAACGTCCGTGTGCGCGGTCGGTTTGTTTCGTCCGGGTCTCCCTCCGTGTATGCATTTCTCTCCTCCAGCTGCGACGCCGTGTTTTTAGTTTGTCTCTTTGGTTGCCTGTCGGAGCGTTCGCCGCGGCCAAGGCTTGCCAGTACCCTACGCATAATGTCTGCCCCCGTACTTTTTCTCTTCTGTCCGCTTCTTTTATTTTACACAATGGCCTTTTCTTCCCTTACAAAGTGAAGTTGCGTCTACTCAAGTGCCCTGCCTAATAGCGGACGAATTTCAGTGAGTGATACGGGTTAAATGGGGTGTACGGGCGCGTGTGCGCCAGAATATAATTGAAGTTACATCACTCTGCTGCTGCGCTTCGTAACAAGCAAACAGTATAATGACATATATGATCTACACATGAAATCGCGGTCACCTCGTGGCTTGCTGTTTATCAAGAGAGCTCGGTAAAAACATTTTACTAACAGCTAGGGTTCACTAAAAATGTGAGCTACAAGTTAAATAAACAATAGCATTAATTATTGTAACAAAACATTTGCACCAAACAGCATGTATCATTTTGTTCCATACTAACCGCAAATTACATAACATCGCGAAAAACCAAAGCCAAGTAACAGGCAAATTAAAAAAAAAGTAGCAGTCGTGCTCTTCATAACTTTTTTCAATGTACCACCAACAGTCAAGCCGACGCATTGCCGCACTCTTGCCATGAACCTGGCGCCGTGCCCGGCATTTATACCACCCGCGAAATCGGGCCAAAACCCGCTGAGAACTACTTGCCGAAATGGCTGGCGGCCACCTCCGGGCTGACCACTTGCCATGGTTCACTAGCCGACTAAGTCGGCTGCCGACCATTTTCCGAACGTCAGCGAAGGATGCTTTGTGTCTTCTGCATTTCTTTCATGGCAACAAGTTTTGCATCCATCATATGCGTCAAGTGATTTTTAACTGGACCTGTAGCCTGAAACAGACTCTGACTCCCATCACAAATTTGTTTATTATATATTCAACAAACTGCATTTATTTGTTTCCATAAAAACATTGAAATGCTTTAATAACTTTCATTGCCTTGAGTGAATGTTTGTCATTCGTTACATTAATTGCTAGCAGACCAGAAATTCTTGTTTTTATTTGGCTACCTTACACTTACAAACACATATATAGTTACATGTGCTAAACTATTTTTGCTTCCATTTCGTATCCTTTTCATACAACCTCAGAGTTTAAAGACAATTATCAAACAGCACTTGTGAATATATCCAAGTGGACACATTTTTAATTGCACAATGATGGCATAATGCAATGAAGAATAAGTTAATGTGTTCCACCACTTCAGTTTGCAAGACTTATGAAAGAGAAAGGTAGCATGCACTATAGCTTATTTTTAACATCAGTTTTCTGGGCCATATGCCATCTTTTATGCAACTAATATGCCCCAACCGTGGAAAGAAAACTTTCTTACACATTAGTAAGGTGTGGAGACGAGTAAAACGAGTATTTGCTGAATTTGGTCCAGATGCTGTGGGATTGCTTTTCAGGATATAAAAAGGTTTTTTTAGCATAAAGCAGGCGTTATAAACACTGCTGTCCCTATAGGGAAGTGTGGACTGCACCACGTGCAGTGCTCAGGAGAGCGTGGCTGGAGATTGGGGGGGGGGTTCGATGAGAAGTAGCAACTTATTACTCATTGAAGTCTAAATTACTCTGTGAGAATACAAAGACAAATGAGTAGGCGCGGATGCTTTTTTTACAATGTGCAGTTAGAGAAATATATGCAAGACGATTCATATGCTGCATTACTGTGGGCCCCAAGTTCTTTTCTTCCCAAGAGAAGGCTTTCTCAATTTTGCTGCTGAAAGAGGTGATTGTTAAAATGAGATACAAGTCAATCCACCATGAAATCAAACCTGACAACCTCCATTGTCACTCCGCTTCTGAAGACCACTTTGAGACTAAATGTATTCTGTTAGCTAGGCATCACTGATCATTGGTAATTTTTTATTAGTATGTAGGGTGCAGCAGTCTGTGACTTTGCTTTTATATGTTGCTTGCACCTATAGCATATGTGGTGCCTGAAATAGTAAATGCTGCATACCTTCATTTGCAGACAAAGCACCTATACCTTGACAAAGCGGTGGTAAAGTTGGAGGCTTTAAAACTCTTTATCAAAGATGAGTGTGGCCACAGTATGTAACGCTATTGAGCAGAAACTCGTAAAATCAAATGAGCTCGGAATATCAGTAGATAGGTCCCAGAAGTTAAACAAGAGTATGGTAGGGGAACGTGTCTGTGGTTCAGGGTTTTTGATGCTGGACTGCACTGGTAGGTTTTATGCCGAGCTCTGCATTAAATCAAAAGCAATTTTAGAAGCTGCAGAACATATCTGGTTCTCTTGAAGTGAAAAGATTTCTTTATTCTACTGAGAAACCGCTCAAGCCTCAAAGTATGTATTCCAAACCCACATCCTTCTATGACAGCTGTCTGATAGAGCACATTTCATAGAAATTCGTTTGCTGAGGAGACACCTCAAAGTGGCTGGTATGTGGCTGGTATTGGACTCGAAGAGACCAACAGTTGAGCAGCATTGGACTTCCCTGGGATGTGATTTTTTAGTCTCTCCCAAGCCTGCAGCTATTCCTAATATACGAGTATCTATTGTATCCTGTGAGAGGAGGTTTTTCAAACTGAAGCTTATCAAAAAATGCTTTAGACCTATGATGGGTCAGTACAAGCTTTCAGATCTTGAATTATCGCCTCTCGAAGGTGAGCTGGAAAAAAGCATCGATTTTGACAAAGCGAGTAGCAGCTTTGAAGCCTTAACGACCGGAAAATGAAAAGTTTGGTATTTGGGGTTGTTTCTTTTTTTTTTTTGCTTTATGCTCTTTGGATCAATACCCATTTTCAAAACAAAATTAATAATATCTGGAATTAGTTGCTCACAGTAAGATGGCTTCAATGTTTCCCACTCTCTGTACACAAGCCATTTCTTGTTTAATAGATCGATCGAGGGGTATGCTTATTTCGTATGTGCGACAGACTTGATTATGCACTTGTCCCTTTGCAAACTTTCTATTTTACAGCGTAGTCATTGAAGGCCTCAATTATGACTTTGTTTTTGTAACTTCAATTCTTTTCTGCGTGTTCGGGTTGTCCCTTTGCTATTAGCAAGCTTTCTTCTCAAATAGCATTTCTATCCCTATCTTTGCACGTGAGCACTCAGTCTAACATTCTAGCTGGTTTGCTATTAGTTTATTCTTTGTCACTGTTGCCAATGTAAGAGCAGTTGCCTTGTTCACATTCAAAGCTTTCAATAGCCCTTATGAAGAGTTTGTGGAAGCATAAAAAATATGTACTGCAATACGGCACATCTCCCAATTCTCGAGGTTTTTGCTGGCACTGCTATGCCTGACGTAAACGAAATAGCCCACAATGGCACAAAGTTATAATTCTGGTGGCATCTGCCATTTTGCCATTTTTTAGTTGCTGTACGTGCATCACACCAAGTATTTCTAGACACTCAAAGTTTGTAATTCTCGTGGTTTTTATGTGCCCTTTTAATTTTGTGGTCCTAATCTAGAAATTCATCTGTCAAAAACCTCTGTTTAGTTCTTCACAAATGCACCTTTCTTAAGAAAAGAAAAAATATGACATTAACCTCATAACATAGCTTGTTTATATATGCAAATATTATCGGTTATGGGGCATGCTTGTTACATTGAAGTCTTAAGAAATGAAGGAAAAAAATGCCTTGGCTTGCAACATGTTGTGTGATATGAAAAACAAACTTCCCCCATCAAAGAAAGCCTTGAGGACAAAGTAGGTGGTGGTATTGCACTCAGGTGTGTGTCTGAAAGGGGGGGGGGGGCGTGTCTTTGCACCGGGTGTCGCAGACCCTAGTGACGCCATTGGGGGTTAGAAATGGAGTGCTTTCATGGAATACAGAGGAATGAACACAACCGGTCACGGGGACTGCAAACATGTGCATTATCAGCGCTTGTGCCCTCGTTTTTGTGTTCTTTCTGAGTTATAAACCATCAACAGGTAGTGAGGCTCACATGCAACAGGTACCTTATACGCATGAATGTTGTTTTAAAGTAATGTAGACATATTGTCAGTTTTGTTCAAGTACTGCCTATGAAGCAACACTACAAAAAACAATGGTAGTGAGCCGCCACATGCATTTATTTTTCCGGTTTTGAAAACATTTCAAGCTACAATTTCCATGTCACTTTGCATAAAAGAAGGTATAGCTTTTTTGCAGGAATGTTTTCAGAGTGTGCTAAAGAAAGAAAGTGTAAAGAAAGATGGTAGCCTCTTTTATGCATGATGTTTTTGTGCCACACACGAAGTGAAAAGGTATCTCGTTGGTTAATGGCTTTGCAATCAGTGGATTAGTCATGCAGTGCTGCATGACAGACTGCTGAAGGACCGATACATCCTACAAAGGACTAAAAATGAGAAAGCATGGCGATGAAGCTAAAGGCCCGTGATCTGCCAGGAAACAGTAAGGTGGCTCTGAGAAAGACTTTTATATTGGCAGTAGTAAGGATGGCAGTCCTCTGCTTTGTGGCTCTTCACTTGGCAGGGACAACAATACTGCACTAACACCTATTGTAGTTTTGCCCATGCTGTCAGTTATTCTCATAGCTGCGGCGGTGACTTTAAAGATGTGATGCATTTATTTAAAAAATGCAAGGGAGCCAAGTTGTGGCCAATTGAGTTTTCCAGCTGGTCTGAATGGGGAAAAATGTAAAAGCATGAAATCAATTGACTTTAATTTTTCAGCCTAGTCGGCCACTTCATTTGGCCACTCTAGTACTAGCCAGTGCTTTTTAAGTTTCAAGGGCTCACATCTAAAAAGTGTTTGAGATCCTGCTAGAGTCTTGCACTTTCCAATTGAGTTTCCAGTCAGAATTTAGGTTTTCTCTTGAAGACCTCATTCCATTAAGCATCTTTTCATATTCCAATTTTTATTCTAATTAGAATTTTCCGTCCCAATAGAATTTCCATAATCAAATGCCTTCCAGTTTCCAATGACCTCCCAGATGGAACAAGTACTTAGTCCCAACTGCATAGTTTTTGACTCTTTGTAAACAAGCAATTTAATTCTATTATGGGTTGCTAAGTGGTTATCTTACTGGTTAAAATTGTTATTCCTAATGAGCATCCAACTTGAATGGACAGTTATGCATAGTGAAACTGGAATTCAAACTGCAATTTAATGATGCATTGTGTGTATGCTGGCTAAGATATTAAAAGAAGCTGGTGATCATAATACTCCTTAGCTGCATTTGGTTCCCTGGTAAAAATTGACACAAACATATTAAATTTCAATAGGCTTTGCAACTAAAAATTTTGCAACTGATTTCAAAGTCTAGTCTGGAGTCAATGATTTCAATTCGAGCATATTAGATAGTCTTGAGACCTAAACTAAATGTTTCAAAGAGCAATTCAGGCCTTGGACCCATTTACAAAGGAGCAGCAGATATTAGCTGCAGAGTAGGATAAAAAAATTACATTATTTAGAAAAAAGGTGCAAGAATTAGAGACCCTACAATATTGAATGCTAGCTTTATGTAAAACATGGCACCCGTAGACACAAAGTTGCATAAAGAATCAAGCAAGCATCATGGGAAGCTTCTGGCACGAGTTGAACAAGAGAGGAAAGGTCTGTGGAAAATGCATGTGAAACAAATAATTCAAGGTAGTTATTTTCTCTTACCCCAGGTGCTTTGCTTGCATGTCTATCATCTACACCACCCGAAGGGTACAAAGACTTGAAAAAAAAAAAAAAAAGATGAGTAGACTGTTAGGATACTCTGTAATGTGATATTTGAGTCCATCTGGTGGCATCATCGATAACTTGGCACCTTTGTTGTCAGCAGTATGAACAAGCATGCGTCCATTTTGTCAGTGGTACAATCCCACAGCCCGTAGTGCTCTTCTCTGAGCAGTGACAGCTAGCAGCAAATGGGAGAAATGTCATGAAGATGAATGACAGAGAAATCAGAGGTGCTACTTCTCGATTGTTCAGTGGCATAGTTTTTTTCCACTACTTTTTGAAATGTAAAAGTATAGTTCCAGTCCACTTGCTCTCTTCCTGTTTTTTGTTGCTATGCTCGATATTCGCGTGAACTTGCAATATAACAGGGACGGGGACACCTAGGCTTCACTTCTAAGGGGCAGGATGTGATAGTGTTAAGGGGTCCCTATGCTGCTGTTCATCAAACTATCCGAAACGTCAGTGTTCCATACGATCATGGAAGGTTGCCAGGCAGAATCTTGGGCACCTGGTGCACATGCAATGAGGTGGCCACATAAGGCACGAAACTGTACAGGAGGTTCAGAGCATGTGTGTATTCTTTTTGAAGATTACTCTGCAAAGAATGAAGCAAGATGTGTGACTGTTCATGACAAAATGACTTGCTTATTTATTTGTTTATTTACTCTTGGGGTTCAAGCTTTACAGAGGAATGAGTTAAAATAATAAAGCACAATGCAGAGGGTGTATAGCAGGGTTACAAAATATGATCAGGAACATGCTTTAAACAAGCTGGCATTTTGACAGAGGCAGAAAGGTGGTTCCATTTCTTGGATATCTTTGGGATGAATGTACCAAAATATAAGTTGGTGTGGCTGCTGGGCACATGAACTTTGAACTGCTGGTCTCTGCAGATGTAATGTATGATGCAACACAACTAGCAGATCTCTAAGATGAGAATCAGAAATATGCATTCCATGGAAGAGCTATATATGCAAAAGTATGAGATGCACCAAAAGGCAATTTCAGATTTAATTTCGTTACATTTACAGTTCAAGTATAGTTAGAAAGAATAAAATGGATGGCACGACTTTGTAAGGATTCAGTCTGTACAGTCAGTGACTTCAGGTATAGGTGCCATACTGACGATGAATATCCGAGTTTTGAAGAGTAGAAGTTTCAAGTTCGTGGATATTGTCGAAAAGTTTCGTCATAAATATGCAAGTGTTCAGTTTGTGTTATTTATGTACAGTTAAAGCTCGTTAATTCAAATTTCACGGGGACGCTTAACAAGTTTGAATTAAGCCAAATTCGAAATAACGAGAGGCATAGAAAAACAGCCAGAATTGAGACTCGGTTGCTATAGTTAAGGACACCCTTTATGGCAATGCAGCGGAAGGTATGAGCGCGAGCCGCCAGCCTCCACAAGCGTGCTCTGCGCATGCGGTCATGAGCCAGAAATGCAGGCTGGTGAACTGGCAGTGCGCTTGTACCTTCCACTGTACTATCATAAAGAGCAGTTCTGAACATAGAAAGCACTTGCAACTCACTTCATTTATTGACGAAAATAATCGGTGATCACTTTTTGCTTTTTTTTCTTTGAAAGCAATGTTCATCACTTTGCTTTCCAAAGTGCAAAAGTAATGCAGAGCATCATCTTCGCCCTCCTTCAAACTAAAATATAGGCGCGCGACACCGATCGCCTCGATCACTTGCGAAGCAGAGGGTCGCACTGGCGCCTCTTCTTCCTTTTCATCATCGACGGCAGGTTCTTCACCTGTTACCTGCACGATGATGTCCTCATTGCTCAAAGCACCACACACCACTGCACTGCTGTCTGCTTCGATGTAGTCGTCGAAGCTTACGTCTTCTAGCGTATCAAGCAAACCTGGGGGGATGACTTCCTGCTGACTGAGCTCATAAGCTGCTTCCGTGCTTGGGCCCTCATCAGCCACACTGAAGCCACAGTGCCGGAAACAGAAACTGTTGCTGCTGTGGCCTGATCCCAGGCATGCACCAACATATGCAAGGCTGTGAGCAGCGTCACAGTGTAATCCTTCATGCCCGTGCACAGAGCCATGCATTCCAACATGTGGCGCTTGAAGAATGACTTTACATTCTTAATGATGCCCTAGTTCATCAGTTGCAGGGCTGCAGTTGTGTTCAGAGAAAGACGAGCTTTATAGCCTTGAGGTCCACATCAACCGTATGCGCAGAACAGTTGCCCACAATCAAAAGAACCATTCTTCCGCTCATTTCAAACTTACGGTCGAGCTTGATCAGCCACTGCCTGAATATTTCTCTCGTCATCCACGCTTTGCGATTAGCGGTGTATTCCACTGGCAGTGTGCGGATATTCTTGAAGCAGCGAGGCTTCAGAGCCTTTCCTATGACAAGAAGGGAAAGTTTCTCTGTCCCGGTCATATTTGCTGCGACCAAGACGGTTACACGCTCCTTACTACGCCTCCCGCCTGCACAGCTGCCTCCCTAATAAGTCATCGTCTTGCCTGGTAGCAGCCTGTAAAATACTGCGGTTTTGTTCGTGTTGAAAATATCATTTGGCGAAAAGGCTTCGAGGTACTCCTGCAAAGCACCCATTTGCCATGTCGTGCACGTCTCACTGTTCACATCTTTGCTTTCGCCTGACAAAGTGCGAAACACGATGTTATGCCTGTCCCGAAAAGGATGACGCCAACCTTCTGAAGCATTGAAATCTTCGATGTGAAGGCGAAGTACGAAGTCTGCCGCTTTCGCCATGACCATCGGGCCATTCAGTGGAATGTCATGGCTTCTCATTTACTTGATCCAGCTGACCATCGCGTGCTCTAATTCCAGGTGCTTCGTGGGCCTAAGTCTCTTGCGACTGCTGGCAAAAACTTCATTTTTGTACACATCCTCAATCGCTCTCTTATTTTTTATGTAAGTTGGGAGCGTGCTTTTAGGGATGCAATGCTTCTTAGCAATTTCCAATTTGCTTGCCTTCCCGGCATATACTTCACGAAGGATTTCCACCTTTTCCTTCAGCATTTTTGCGCTGTATCCTTTGCCGCGACAGCACATTGCGAATCACAACAAAAATTAGGTACAACGGTCGAGCCAACCTAGCGACACGGCACAAAGAGCAACATATCTCGCGGCGCTCTACACGTGAAAGAACAGCCGCGATGCCTCGCTGACCTCAGCCCGCTCATCCGGGCACTACGCTGATGGTGATGACAGTGAGTGCACTGGATTGGATCGGAGCGTTCACACCACTTATTATTACACCAAGGAAGCTTGTAGTGCAGTCTGAAATACCACCGCCGTGGCGGCACGCAGTTCGAATTCTCGATGGAGGTGCCGATGTGCACGTGAAATAATGAGTTGATTACCCATAGACGCCTATGCAGCTTGGCCAGACCGTAACGGTCAGTTCGAATTATTGAAAAGTTCGAATTAACGAAGTGCAAATTAACAAGCTTTCACTGCAGTACACATGTGTTTGCCAGGCAAGGTTACTAGAGATACGCACACCAAGGCATTTGTAAAAGGTAATGTGTTTGTGGATAGTAAGTCACAGTGTGGTTAATTTAATGCATGATGGGAAACCCTCATAGGCTTGCATTTAGCGACATTAAGCATTATTAGTCAATTATTACACCATGAACAAATCTTAAGGCTGGACTGCAAGGTGATGAGGTCTGCAGGACTTGTTATTCTGCAATAAATAATGCGATCATCGGAAAAAAGTTTTATGAAAGATAAGCTATTAGGGAAGTTGTTAATCTGTAAGAAAGAGCAACTGTCCTAGCAGTGATCCTTGTGGAAGGCAAGAGGTCAGATTACAAAAATGTGAGCTATGGCCGTTAACAGTTACAAATTATGTGCAGTTAGATAAGAAGCGTTCAATCCACTACAAACCACATTTACCATCCATTTTTATATTCTGAACTTCGCTCCTGCCTTCCTAACAATCATGAAGGATGTATTACCAGTTTTCTTTTAATGAGGTGTACAATGGCACCATGAGTGCTATGTGGTGGGCCATCTTGATGGCACACTGTCGGTGGCTCTCAAAAAGACATGCGTTCTCTCCCAGGCCATTTTTCACTGCCTCCAGGACAGCCTGTAACAAGAAATACCACGAACTGAAAGTAGAACTGTTAACAATACATGCAGATCACAGCCTAAAACGAGAACCAGCAGGTGAAGCTGACCTCTTAAGAATTTAAAACCTCATTACTCATGGTTCTCTTCAGTTAAACCAAGTCTGGAAATTTCGGTTGTCCACCGAGCTTCCAGTGCATTTTGTGATTGTTTGAATAGAGCTTTCAGTTCGTTTCAATGTTTTTCTCCTGTTACTGCATAGCTATAATAGGAATACTACTTGATGAAATGGGAGACTGGTAGGGTAGCATATGCGCTGCTGGCATGAGACCAGTGGACCGACAGTGGAACACCGGCATTGAGTATCCCCTCAAAAATGGAAGAATACACAAGCGTCATATTTCTAAACAAAGAAGGTACTGCAATCGGCAGTGACATTAGGTGTAGGCAAAAGCGCAGCGCACCTACTCTGCGCCAAGCGACGCTGCCTTCGAAATCAGTTCACACGTGCGAATATTCTAAAGTGTAAGCTTCGCTTGTGCGTAGAAATAGTTTGGGTTATGCCTGGAGAGTACTTCAGCACTTTACTAGCCGGTTACTGCTGGAATTACCTGGCGAATAACGCTGCATTGGCTTCCTTTGCCATGGCCTCAACAGCACGTGGCTGCGGTATGTAGGCGACTGCAGTGAGTGATTAAAACAAAAACGAAAAAGTGCAATGTACCAGAAAGACCAATAGTCAACACTGCTCAACTCCCGGGCCTATTCCCAGCGCATGCGAGGAGGACAATATGACTGGCTGGAAGTGTGTTTTTCATATGGCGACTCTTCTGACTGACTTTCTGCTGCTTCAAGCACTTTCACTCTGAGAAACAGTATTATCGGCAACTATATATAGTGAACTAGAAATTGCATTTCTAGCTATCTTTACCGGCAACTTAAGTCATAAATTTAACATTTAATAAAAACTCAATCTTTTAGTTCTTTGTAACATGTTTGCCTACAGTGCGCTTTCAACTTGTTTTTTCCTGCTCGATAAAAAAGGCGTTTGACGTCTGTCTCATCTTAGACGTAGCCAAGGTCATTCACAGGTTAATTTGCACGAAGGCCCCTAAGAATGCTCTCATTTTGTTCTCTTTGTTCTCTAGGAGAGACGCATGAGTGCAGATGCAAATTAACGTTCTCCATGAATTTGCACGATCTACTGAGGTTTGTAATAAAGCTGGAGATTTTTTATTCGAATGTGCGTCATTTTATTATGCTTATTTTACACCTCTCATAGCCAATTCCACTTTGAGACATTAAACTCCATGTACCATATATACTTAAATATTCTGCTGAATCAGAACTAGGTTGTACATGAATATTTAATTCGTTCGTCAGAATCTTAATAACCTCCAAAAAGAAAATTTAAGAATATGAGAAATAACGCTACGGAACTGCCTGGATCATAACGATGTTACTATAGAACCGGTGATGAAAAGTGACTCGTTGAAACTCGCTACTTTACAAGTCTGTGGGCCTGTTATTTCGGCAATATCGAGCTGGAGTGACCGATCAAGGTAATTGCAGTTACCTTCGCAGTAGCTTTTGTATCCTTTTTTGTGCGAACATATGCACGAGCAATACTACAGGTGAATGGAACTCACAGTGCAGCTTCCCTGCAGAATCATACGCACATGGAATATGCATCTAAACTTCTTATGACTTGGTGGTATATCAAAACAGGCACGAGCTACAGGCATTTGTTTTTCCGCTATTCATCGTGCCGCTGAAAAGAATCACGACAATCACAACTCATCTAGTTGCAGTGCAGAAATGCAACGAACATTAGTCGCGAAGGCAATTCATCACCGAAGAGGCTACTTGTCATGCTCAACGCCGCTGCCCTTCGCTCTCATCTTTATCTGACCGCAAGAAACATGTTAAAGGGGCCCAAAACAGCCTTAGCGATACAGTTTCCCTATGCCTAGTATGTGAAAGAATGTCGATGTAAGATAACCTTCCTGCAAAAAATTCTTAAATGCGGCATTTGGAAGCAGAGTTATTTGCAATCAAATTTTGAATATCTGCGCCTCGCGGCTTTCCTCCTCTTTTCAACTTTTTAGCGCGCGCAAAGGCTGGCCCTCCTCCAAGGCCTCGCCCACTGACTCGTCACAACTGACGCATCTGTGCTCTTACTTTTTTTTGCTTAGCGCCGCACGCCGCAACTTCCACTTTGTCGCGCTTGCTTGCCGATGCGCCGCCGGGAGCCTCTTGTCGTCTGCTTCATCGTCATCGCCCTTCGGCACAACTCACAAGTTTTGTTGCCACGCTATACATCCCTGGCGTTGACCTCACCTTCGATTTTGTATTACGTCGTGTGTGCGACGGGTGCAGGGCAGTTCTGGGCTAGACTGGCCACCCTCTTGAGTTCGCGAAGGCAGTTATCGAAGCGCTGAATTGTTGTTGTTGACGGGACATGGGCGGGAGGTTGTTACAGTGTGCAGTCCCTGGCTGCGAAGGTATTGCTAGTGACGGCAGGAAAAACATTCTGCATCAAGTGCTTCAAAACGCCAACCTCCGGAAACAGTGGCTACAGCTCATTGGATAGCCAGCATCGGTGAAGAAAGCGTTTATCTACGTTTGCTTTACCCGGATCTGTTGTTCGCTATTTGGGGATCCGAACAAGACTGAGTCTGCGTGAAGGAGCGGTAAAAACGCGGTTTCTTTCAACCCTGCCGGTAAGTGTAAAATGAAAAGGTTGTGATAATATTAGCTTTAGACGCGTTATCACAGTACAGTGTGGATGGTTTTTTTTTTTTTTTAACTCAGGCAATCTTGCGGCATTGTGGCATGCATATAGCAAGATTTGTCATGATCACTGTGAACTACACAGCTGCTCAAAATAAACGAGTGGCGAGCTTACGATGGGATGTTATTATTTTTTAATGTTATGCTAGTCGACCCCACACACCAATGCACCCATATAAGCCATATACTATCATCGTCGGGGTTCAGCAGCGGATTCTTCAACGGCGTGTACTTAAGGGGGTCGAGTCCCATCTCGGTATTCATTCGCCGTAGTCGCTTTTCGAGCTCGGGGTCCATAATATCCGTACCGCAGCAAGGGCATGAGATGTTAGCAAAAGACTAGAAATTCAGAATCGAGATCGCTGAGAGCGGTCTTCCGGGCGTTGCGGAGGGAAACTGTCTCGTGCACCTTGCCCGAACCTTGAAGCCTTCGTGTTTAGGCTCCTCTTGCTTTTGACTATATGATGCCCTTTCGTGAAAGATAACGATCGATTGTAACGGAAAAAAATGGAAGGGGATGAGGAGAAGGGGACTGCGTAGTTGTGCGCTGTGGTGTAGTTTGTCAGCCGAGGTTCGGCGTCAGCTGACTGCAACGGCAAATGCGCGCCTCGACAGGAAGTAAACAAACTCTGTTCGGTGCCCGATTATTATCGCAGCATGACTCCCGCCCTGTAGCCTTTGTTTTTTTTTACTCCGTGTGGTGTTTGTACAGAGCACACCCTGAAATGTCGCGCAGATGGAGCCGCGTCCAAGTTCACCAACCGAGGCGGCCAGGAATTAGAAACACGTGAAAACCGAGATGGGCATTGATAAGAAGAGAGAGAAGAACGGAGGGACACTGCCAGGAATGAAGAGATGGAAACAGAAAAAAAAAGTGCCAAGAGGTTTTACCCTTCAGCAGGAGGGAAGGGGGGGGGGGGGGGGTGTCGTGAATGGAACATCATCACTCGCGTGAACTGTCTTAGTCGCTCAAAATTGTGCCTCTTTATCCCTAAGCGATCAGCTGTCGATCGGAAGTGTAAGAGTTGGTTTTGACAGGAGCATAGACAGGAGTTATACACAACTAGATTTTTCCTGTGGAAAGGGGGGGTGAGATAAACCGCAACAAGGGAAGAGGACTTCTCCAAATGGCTCACCGACAGCAATAAGAGCAGGAGCCTTCTCCGGTTCCTAACAGAAAATAATTTGCACGGGTTCTTATAATATGCCTTATGGCAAGCTTGCGCAATAAAAAAAGAAAAAACAGCGTGCGCATGCAGTAGTGCAACGATCGAGTGACACAGTTCGGCACAATGTTACAAGTGGCTCACAAATGCAAATTTATTTTTGTCCCAGCTTTTCCAGGAACAGCGGGTGCAGATCATCAGCCAGCTGGATGGAATGGAAGTGGACCTTGCAGGAGATGGGCGTTGCAACTCCCCGGGCTACAGCGCCAAGTACTGCACGTACAACGTTATTATCATTCAGACTGACCATATTCTACAATGGGAACAGGTAAGAATAGGAGAGGTAAGGCAATGCTATGATTCGTAAATTGGCAAGCTGCAATTCATATTAACTGTGTGAAGTCAGCTGCAGTGCCCAATAGTGCGAGCATGGGGCCTGGCCTCAACTTAACGAGTCTCGGTGCAGTCTTTAACAAAAGGCGACAATTTCTGCATATTATTAGGAGAAATTATTTGCAGCCTCCCGAAGAGTGCCCTTGGCAAGTGCTGCTTGCATGTCTATACATAAAAAGAATCAAATTAATCATTATATAATACAAACAATTGAATTACAAAATGTTTCATCGTTGCAAACTATTGGGGAAGAGATACATTTGCTGACATATATTATTATGTAATGAGTTTTTAATTTCATCTATCTACAGACCGCCACCCAGCTATCTGGACATATTGCAAGAGCAGCAAATCGCCCATACAGCACTACTTTGATGCTTGGCGCATTACTAAAGATGCATGCAGTTGTTTGCTTTAATAATAAGGGCGAATACATGGTAATAACATTATTCGCGTTTAAGAAGTTGGAAGCTGTGAGCAGGTCAAAGGGCTGTGAAGCAATAGAACCATGGATCCAGACAATCACAAGTCTATGTTGCTGCCCTGGGCCAGGGCAATGGTGAACTGATCATCAGCATGTAGTGCAGCCTGTTGAACCACATATGCGATAAGCGTGATGGCCATGATAGACCATACAGCAAATGCCTGCATTAGCTCCTTGCAAACAGGCAATGGATGAGCAGAGGTAATCTGTTTTGTATAGGTTTTTTTTTTGTAAAGTTTTCACTTTGATGTTGTTTGGAAGGTGCACGGCTCACACTTGTGGCGTTTGTCAACCAATGATAAATTTAAGAGATAGGTAATGCAAATAGAACTTCACGGAAAAAACATTGTACACATCCGCACATAACAGCAAGTTCACATATGACATAGCCTAGAAAGAAACCCCTAATGAAGTGAAGAAACAAAATAATGTAAATGTGAGTGCTGAGACTGCAAGATATTTTAATACTGAGGCAGTTTGGTTATACATGCCAGTATGGAACACAAATACAATAAGATTTTCGATACTGTCCTATACTGACAATTTTAAAGAAGACAAAGTGGGGCATGTTTGCTCGACAACATCTCTTAGATTTCTTTTCACCGTAATATAGTAGTACAAGACCTGGAGTCTTTTTATGAATATGATGCTAAAACTGTTTTCAGCTGCAATGCAGCAGCTGTAAGCAGATTCAACATCTACGATTGACTAGAACACACATCAACACTGCAACTCATCAGCCAAATTTTATATATATATATATTTTTATGCATATATTTTTAACACATTCATGTGCTTTCAAGAAGTTGAACTCCATTCTGAAGAACTCCCGGTTTTTGATTGACACTCGACAACTGTCTCCCAAAGCCCAAACATCTTCCCCCGAATATTTTCACAACTTTGTCATCAGGTTTGCTCCCAAATCAATTGCATACTCAGATGGTGGGATGCAAGTAAGGTTTGTTGAATGAAAGAGAAGACTAAGACATTATTTTTCACTCCAGTGTGACCAATGTAGTCCAACTTTTTTGCATGGCATGTGCAAACAATAAGTCCTTGAATGAAGCTTTTAATGTATGTACATAATATTGTCATTATAAAAGGAACAGAGACCGAAGGAAATAGAACACAGTGCGAAAAAGAAAAACAGAAGTTCATATCATTTGCTTCATTTCCTTTTGCTCCTTTTGATTCTTCAACTTGCTAAGCAGCCCATTGGAACTTGCAACTAAGCAGATCGCTTTTAGTTCGTGCTATGGAATAGCCCTGGAGGGCTGAAAAATTGCTTTGTGACCAATTTCAAGCACTTCAAAACAGTCTTTCTCGTGGTCTAGTGCTGAGGTTTTGAGAAAAAAGTTCAAAGGTTTTTTTTTTTTTTTTTTTTTTGGGGGGGGGGTGGGGTTTAATGTGAGGAGGGGGAAGCTGCTGTGTTACTGGACGCATTTGGCGCCTTCTTTTTATGGAAGTTGGGCTTGACTTTAGTTTCCTTAATGCAGGGCTGGATCTGGAGCTCTCATGTTATCAGGCCAGGTAAAACGAGACCCTACAATTGCGATTCACAGGAGTCGACCCTGACATCTGCCAAAAAAAAGTGCCCACCACGTAACTCAATCCCAACTTCTGCATAAAGTAGGCACTCAATGCACCTTATGAGCCAGCTGCCACAATCCTTCCATCCTGATAGTAAATACACTGCTGTAAAATTAGCTGAACTCATCTTGTGTCTTTCTTTTCGAAACTTGGAACACTTCCATGTCAAAGGTAGTTATCATACATTTGGAGGAGACTGCAATGCACACTTCTGACATTCAAGGATGCTTCATATAATATGGTAAAAACATATTTGGTAGAATAGTAGTGCTAGCCATTCTGTAATCCCCTTCCATGGAAAAAGTGAGACAGGAGGCTATAGACGTACTGCACAGGCCACCAAGGGTCCTCATTGAAAGTCATTGCTGTTACATTAGAATAGGCAGATGGGATGAAATAAAGAGCAGTGCACCAGGAATACATACAGACAGAAATGACATGAGCTGAGACACTGCAATGACACAACGTTGAGGGCAAGCACGAAGGGCTGGCTGGAAAAACACCTCGTCTCTCTTTTGTGCTCCTCATCTTAGTGCAGTCCCAAGACAAAGGTAGTTTTTAAAGAACTGGAAGTTATCAACGCAACTTTCCGAACCCTCTAGAACCTTCTCGAATGTCCCGAAGCTAATGTATTGAAACTGAAAGAATGCTCAAGGTTCACTTGATCACTTGGACTAATGATGATCGCTAGAATACAACAGCAGGGAGAACACAGGTGATCCACGATATGTAGTTGTATAGCCCATGTCATACATTCATTTTGCTGCTTGAAGATCATTGCATCACATTCTTAATTTGATATTAAAGCGCTGGATATAGAAGCTAAAACAGAAGCATACTCTGCTGTAGTGATGTGAATATAATGCATAGTGGTTTCTTACAGAAGCCTCTACTTGGCATCATTTTGCTAGTAGGCAACAAGAAACACATTTTTTTCCAAAGTATGAGAAATTCATTCATATTTACCTTCTTTTTAGGTCGCATCTGGCTGTTATTCACTTCAATGAAAATTCTTCTAAGCTCCAGGCACAGAAAAAGAAGGGAGAGGACGGCTGGAAAGTGAAAATGGCAAAATCAAGAAAAGGACATTTCAGTGCTACTCCAGTGAAAATGGAGCATACGTTTTGTAAGTTAAAACTTTGTTCTACTTATATTATTACACAAAAAAACTAAGTGAACTGTTGTAATCACGATGACTATTTCACGCAGCGTACATCCAGAGGCTCCTCCAGGATGCGAAGAAACGGTCTCAGGGCTGTTCACACAGAGACACAGATGCAAGCATAGCTTCAGAGCGCCACCTTATGACTGATGCCTATGAAAGACCGTCAAAAGAAGAACTAATTGCTGCACACAGGCACAGATTTGTGCTTCATCATGACTATTCAATTGCACAGCAGAACTGTCAGTATACTTAACCCAAATGCTCAACAGAATGGCATCAGCGAGGCACAGCATTGGCCGCTGGAGCCAAAACAATTGTTTCAATATGTTTTCAGCGATTAACAATATGAGCGCAGTTTCATATGACTTTTTTGTCGTAGTGAGTGCAGTCTTGTACCCATGTCTCTGTGCTTCGCATCTGGCTGCGGCCAAGCAAACGTGCACACAAAACATGTTGCTGTTTGCTTATCGCGGCAACTGCACATGGTGTGCGATCGCTCGCAGGCCTTCAAGTATTGCATCAAAGCTGGCGCTTGAAACAAAAAGAGGAAAGACAGAGCAATTGTGGGTTCAAGGTGAGTGTACAGCTAGATAGTGAATAATTATGCCGATCAGAGTTGTTCAGCTTCATGAGGTCAAGCTGGAAGTAAATGGAAGTAATTAAAGTTAGCCGACTTCACAAGCAACCATGTCACATCTCTCTTTTCACGGGCTCGCTGTTCCCCATCCGTTAAGCTGCACAGTTTACAAGACAAGAGTGTAAATGCGCTGATTATTATTATGTGCGCGAAATAATACTGTGTTCTTAGCAGTAATTTATACTGCTGAGCGACTAAGAAAGCACAGCGCTTCGCCGCAGATAGAATTTGTTTTTTAATAACATCAATTATTTACTGCCTCAGGACATAATGAAATATGCTCTAGGACTTATCTAGAGAAATGCTGTAGGCCTTCTCTCGAAATAAAGTTGTTTTCTTTGTTTCTTCGGTGCCTCCTTATCACTGCACGTCATGTGAAACCTTGTAAGGGGCAGATACAGCATGCGAATCCTAATACGTGTTTACCGCGGCGTCTTGTATCTATCCGGCCTAGCCGCTCAGTAGTTTGTGGTGAAACTGCACACGGAGCTTTGATAATGCGGTAACTTTTATTTGCTCGCAGTAAGTTAGGTAAGGGTGCTTAATTCGTTGCTGCTGCGTACAATGCGAACCCGCAATCTGCGCCAGTATCAGGGGCCGAAAGCTGCCAACACCAGCACATGATACCACATGTTCGCACATCGCGCACGGCCGAGCCAGGTAGGTACAGTTGTCTTAGCTAATTTACTATACGACAAAAGTTCATACGCTACAAACTTACTACGTGACAAAACAAGTTTGATGCAATCAAGTCAACAGTTGAAGCGGTAGGATTTTAAAAGCCGCCACAGTATTGATACTTCACAACAATGACTAACTCATTGCACCCGTGAAACCGTCGTTTATCTGTGCGCTATATTCAGGCTAGTAAACACACTACTTACCAGCGTATGTTGTCGCCTTGACTCGATCCGAGGTGCGTATTTTGATTTGGTGGACACGAGAATGGAGTGGTTGCCTCCGAAATTTTGCTGTACTACGTACGGCGCGGTGCACTGGGGCACGGCATTTAAGGCACCGACCTAATGCTGGAGACCGGTAAGCCGATTTCGAAATCCATTTCGCATAGGAGACACAAGAAACGAGAACATACATGGTGGAAAGCGGCCCGCAGGGAACTGAAACGAGGTCGCCGCGCAACCGCGCCGTGGTTACCGCGGTGCCCACGTGACACCAGAAGTGCAAGGGAAAAAACTTTCAAAAAGTGTTTCTGTCTACAAAACATTCTAATTTTCTTTCCTGATAACTAAAAGTTAAGCGTATTACAATTATTTTGGCATGAGTGGTAGTTTTATGGATGCGTGACGTTGCAAAGAAGCAGACCAATAGTCATTCGAAAACGCGTTTACAGTCATGGACAATATTTTGCGAGACGCCAGAGCCCCGTTTCAAAGCTGCCTCTGGGCCACTAGGCGGCGTGGTGCGCGCGTCGAGGTTGCGCGGGCCGATGACTAGGCGCATGCCCGTCCTATATGCGTCCGCTGGCCTTTCTCCTCGCTCGTTTTGTTTGAAGCGCTGCTTATTCCGCACTTGGGCGCGGCTGGCGCTGTTTACTGCTCGCGCCGCTCGAGCTATGCGGCCGTCGTGCTCGGCGTGCAGCCAGTCGAAAGCGATAACAGCGCTCGTGCACGGGGCCCGCCACCTTTATACCGAATCATTTAGATCTGTTTCTTTTTTTCTTTCAATAATAACATAACTTCTGGCATGCGATAAAGGTCTCGTTTCTGCAAACTGCCCACTGCGATGAAAACATCTCGATAAAGACACTCGGTCCTTATGCTTCAACTGCGAGCGTTAGCGTGCATCGCAACTCATTCATAGTTATTGTGCCGACCAAAAGCGTAAAAGAGAGAAATAATCCTTAAGCAACAAGTTTATTGTCATAGAACAAAAAATAAAACAATGCAGACATCACTGGCAAACGAAAAATTCCTAATACTTGGTGAAACCGCCATCAGCAGCGATGACGCTTGCCAACCGGCGTGGCATCGATTCGTAAAGGGAACAAACCACATCTGTGTCCGCACGAAGCCTTTCCCATTCACCTCTGATCGCTTCCCAGAGTGTGTCTGCGTTGGCATTCCCAATGTGAGACCTCATCAGGTGAGCTTTCAATAGGCCCCACACATTTTCAATGGGACTCATGTCGGCTCCCTTCGGAGGCCATGGCAGCTGCCGCACGCCACGAGCGTCGAGAATAGCGCTCACTTTTCGAGACGTGTGTACAGGACTCCTATCTTGTTGAAAAAGGTAGAATCCATCTGGGAATGGTCCGTCAAGGACATATGGCGTTAACACACTCTCAATGATGTCGACGTAGGCGTCCGAGGTGAAGGATCCATCGACTCTCACCAGAGGCCCCAGTCCATTTCTTGACATGGCGCCCCATACAGCCACGGAACAGCGACCACTGGAGAACACATTTTGCACGTATGGCGGGTCGTATCTATATAGGAGAAGAAAATCAGTACAAAGTTATAATTTGCGTCTTATGCATCAGGTTGAGCGCGAGTGAGAACTAACTTTTCCGTGTAAAAAGGTTTGATTAGCAACTGTGAATCGTTTCTAAATAGTTAGTACTTGAACCACGCTACTAAATGACAAGAGTTGTTTTGGAAGAGCAATTACTTTAGAGTACTCTTCGGAAGGGCGCTTCTATCAACATCGTGCACCTCCGAGATATTGCATGCTGAGGAGGAGTATTCGGCATTGTTTACGACGTATATTTCATTTGGGAACACGAAGACAGCAGTTTGCCGCTATATCCTACTTTATTCGTATTCTTCATATAAAATATTCAGGATTTACTTAGACGCAAAAAAAAGGGCATCCATACCTGCAATTCACTGGCCTCCAAACTCGGCACTTCTGGTCCCAGCGGGTGGAAAAAGAAGACTCGTCCGAGAATATAACTTCGGACCAGTCGTCCACAGTCCACCCTTTCAGAGAGTTGGCGAACTCGAGCCGTTCCTTGCGCTGTTTAGTTGTCAGATGCGGCTTCTGGGCAGCCATGCACGATCGGAGACCAATTTCTTTGAGCCGCCGCCTGATAGTTTTAGCAGATATATTCAGTGCAAGTTCCTTGCGGATTTCTTCTGCAGTCATGAAGGGGTCGGCCACCGATGCCGCTATGATCAGGAGGTCATCTTCTTCTGTTGAAGCTCTCGGTCGACCTGGGCGCTTGGAATCTGCCAGGCTGCCTCCATTGCGGAAAACGCGAATGGTTCGGGATACTGCAGATTTGGAACGACCGGTACGGCGAGCAATTTCTCGCTGGGGAACACCTTCCACGAAGAGACATGCAATCAGTCTCCTGTCGTCGATCGGCACTCTTGGAGGCATTTTGCAACTGGCAGGATTTGCGATGAAATTATATAGGTTTTCCTGGATATCGCTAACCAATCATAAATCAAATAACGTCGATGGCTGAGCAGAAAATATAGGCGTTATGTGGGAAGAGTGCTTGCGCTATCTCGCCTTTCTACGATCAGACGATGCAAGCATGTGCTCATCAGCCTTATCACGTCGGGGACGTAAGGCCGTAAAATGTACTGTCATTTTATGTGATGTAATACCGTAATTTTCGAACTATAGTTGTTTAAAAGTCACTCTGACGTGATAAGGCTGATGAGCACATGCTTGCATCGTCTGATCGTAGAAAGGCGAGATAGCGCAAGCACTCTTCCCACATAACGCCTATATTTTCTGCTCAGCCATCGACGTTACTTGATTTATGATTGGTTAGCGATATCCAGGAAAACCTATATAATTTCATCGCAAATCCTGCCAGTTGCAAAATGCCTCCAAGAGTGCCGATCGACGACAGGAGACTGATTGCATGTCTCTTCGTGGAAGGTGTTCCCCAGCGAGAAATTGCTCGCCGTACCGGTCGTTCCAAATCTGCAGTAGCCCGAACCATTCGCGTTTTCCGCAATGGAGGCAGCCTGGCAGATTCCAAGCGCCCAGGTCGACCGAGAGCTTCAACAGAAGAAGATGACCTCCTGATCATAGCGGCATCGGTGGCCGACCCCTTCATGACTGCAGAAGAAATCCGCAAGGAACTTGCACTGAATATATCTGCTAAAACTATCAGGCGGCGGCTCAAAGAAATTGGTCTCCGATCGTGCATGGCTGCCCAGAAGCCGCATCTGACAACTAAACAGCGCAAGGAACGGCTCGAGTTCGCCAACTCTCTGAAAGGGTGGACTGTGGACGACTGGTCCGAAGTTATATTCTCGGACGAGTCTTCTTTTTCCACCCGCTGGGACCAGAAGTGCCGAGTTTGGAGGCCAGTGAATTGCAGGTATGGATGCCCTT
This sequence comes from Amblyomma maculatum, assembly GCF_055883805.1. NCBI lineage: Eukaryota > Metazoa > Arthropoda > Arachnida > Ixodida > Ixodidae > Amblyomma > Amblyomma maculatum. The sequence goes on along the minus strand of NC_139350.1, from coordinate 139,468,349 downwards.
TTTTTTGCGTCTAAGTAAATCCTGAATATTTTATATGAAGAATACGAATAAAGTAGGATATAGCGGCAAAATGCTGTCTTCGTGTTCCCAAATGAAATATACGTCGTAAACAATGCCGAATACTCCTCCTCAGCATGCAATATCTCGGAGGTGCACGATGTTGATAGAAGCGCCCTTCCGAAGAGTACTCTAAAGTAATTGCTCTTCCAAAACAACTCTTGTCATTTAGTAGCGTGGTTCAAGTACTAACTATTTAGAAACGATTTACAGTTGCTAATCAAACCTTTTTACACGGAAAAGTTAGTTTTCACTCGCGCTCAACCTGATGCATAAGACGCAGATTATAACTTTGTACTGATTTTCTTCTCCTATATAGATACGACCCGCCATACGTGCAAAATGTGTTCTCCAGTGGTCGCTGTTCCGTGGCTGTATGGGGCGCCATGTCAAGAAATGGACTGGGGCCTCTGGTGAGAGTCGATGGATCCTTCACCTCGGACGCCTACGTCGACATCATTGAGAGTGTGTTAACGCCATATGTCCTTGACGGACCATTCCCAGATGGATTCTACCTTTTTCAACAAGATAGGAGTCCTGTACACACGTCTCGAAAAGTGAGCGCTATTCTCGACGCTCGTGGCGTGCGGCAGCTGCCATGGCCTCCGAAGGGAGCCGACATGAGTCCCATTGAAAATGTGTGGGGCCTATTGAAAGCTCACCTGATGAGGTCTCACATTGGGAATGCCAACGCAGACACACTCTGGGAAGCGATCAGAGGTGAATGGGAAAGGCTTCGTGCGGACACAGATGTGGTTCGTTCCCTTTACGAATCGATGCCACGCCGGTTGGCAAGCGTCATCGCTGCTGATGGCGGTTTCACCAAGTATTAGGAATTTTTCGTTTGCCAGTGATGTCTGCATTGTTTTATTTTTTGTTTTATGACAATAAACTTGTTGCTTAAGGATTATTTCTCTCTTTTACGCTTTTGGTCGGCACAATAACTATGAATGAGTTGCGATGCACGCTAACGCTCGCAGTTGAAGCATAAGGACCGAGTGTCTTTATCGAGATGTTTTCATCGCAGTGGGCAGTTTGCAGAAACGAGACCTTTATCGCATGCCAGAAGTTATGTTATTATTGAAAGAAAAAAAGAAACAGATCTAAATGATTCGGTATAAAGGTGGCGGGCCCCGTGCACGAGCGCTGTTATCGCTTTCGACTGGCTGCACGCCGAGCACGACGGCCGCATAGCTCGAGCGGCGCGAGCAGTAAACAGCGCCAGCCGCGCCCAAGTGCGGAATAAGCAGCGCTTCAAACAAAACGAGCGAGGAGAAAGGCCAGCGGACGCATATAGGACGGGCATGCGCCTGTCATCGGCCCGCGCAACCTCGACGCGCGCACCACGCCGCCTAGTGGCCCAGAGGCAGCTTTGAAACGGGGCTCCGGCGTCTCGCAAAATATTGTCCATGACTGTACGTAGACGCGTTGCACAGAGGAGACGAGGGAGCACAAAAGTGGAAGGAAAGAGAGCGCCAACTTTCGAATAGGATTGCGGGACCTGTGCTACGCGTAGACGTGTTTTATTACGTTCAGATGTGTATCGCAGCATAACCTAGCGACATAGATAGTTTGCGAGCAATGCTCGGGAGGTGTTTGTGGGCCTCTTTAAAACAAGTACCATTTAGTTTTTTGTGCCTCGTAGTGCAATCAACCGCACCAAAGCTTGCAGAAATATCGAAAATCATGCCCGAAAAAGCAGCAAGCGCAGCGCATCCAATGCAGACGGCTCGGGCTTTTGCAGCGCATCCAATGCAGACGGCTCGGGCTTTTGCCTACACCACGAAAGTCACTGCTGTCTCCAGCGCTGCAGCATCTCCACTGACGTCATGGGCTGATGCTTGTCTATAGGTTCATTGCAGTAATTACAAGTGACAGTTGCAAAGACAGACACCTCAAAATTTTAAGCATTCACCTGATATGCACGTAGTAAAGAAAGGATGCCTGCTCATGGAATGGTTAGCCTGCAGATAGTGCAATAACAACATCAGCGTTGCGAAAAACTGGAACAAAATTTGTGCACATTGAACCACAAGGACGGAAGCTAAAAATTATATAAAAAGACACCATGAGAAACTAAACCTTAAGGCTGCACAAATCAACATATGATGGCCAAAAGCTGACAGCTTAAAAAAACTGCACTTATCGAAATATTTGGCCGGATCCAATGACCGTGCTTCCCACTCAATGGCAGAGAAATGGGCAGCACAAAAGATAACAGTGGAAACTAGCTATGCATGGTAGGCAGCAACTGTGAACCATTGGTGGGTAAATGCATCTTATAACCACCCAATGCTTTAAAATGAATTCTGTAGGACTTTTGATGACTGCACTTTAGGGACATTGAGAGCAAAACTCTTGGGGCAGTTGCACATGCAGCCAAGATGTAGCGTCTTCGTTGGAATGCAGAACATATGTGGGCGACTGAAGACACAAATGCGTGCTTCAGCAATCACAGGAAGGTCATAAAAAAGCACCTCGCCGGCATTGCTGAATATCCCATTAGCCAGTAGTAACTATGCTGCAGATTTTTTGCTGAGAGCACTGCCCACAGGCAGGACTTCTACCACCAAGAGTGGCTGAATGTGGCCATGGGTAAAGCCTAAATCTCCTGAAATTCTGCAATCCCACAAACAACTGCAGAATTAGAAATTTTTTGTGAAACTGTGTGCCAGCAGCCATATACCCATTTTTTATATGCTACTCTCTTTACAAACGTCAGCAGGAATGACAGAACGATTGAAAAATTACTAATATACCTGTTTTTGTAAAAATAAAGGGGCAAGAAAGGATTTTGAGGAGAACTTTAAAATAAATAGTATTATTAATACAATTAACCTCAAACTTCCAGGCCAACCTTAGCTGAAACACTCCCACCTACCTTCTCCTCAGGAAAAAAATAATGTCAATGCAGATGGTACACTAAGATATGAGAACAGTGGAAATGACGGCGTTATTTAGGAAGCAAGGTAATGCTTCACACTTGCGTACAACAATAGAGCGAAGCAAAGCCTCCAGTATGGTAATGCACGCAGCCTCCCACATAGCAGCAGTTGCCGCTTCTACTCGGAGTTTCGACCTTTCCAGTTCTGCACCCGTTAGCTCTTCTTTTCCTTTCCCTACATCAGTCCACATCTCTAGCCATCTACTCCTTTGAACCTGCTCGCTGCGTGCTTTGCCCGAGGTCATTGAAAAGCTGGCTTCTCCTAGCACCTCCAATTCTAGCAGCGAAGTTCAGTTTAGCTACCTTGAAGCACAGTGGGAAAAAGGAAAGAACTCATATTGATTTCATACTCTGTTTCTGAATAGGATGCAAGGCACATTCTAAAGCATTATTTTAAGCCTTCCTTAAAATTTTGCAGATTCTTTGTTCTCAATTCCCAAAATGTCACACAAAGTTTGGAGCCTTACTGCACACGGCTAGTGCAATATGTCAGGTTTCACAATTGACAATACAGAGTACTTAAAAATGCTAATTGAGGCACTAACTCTTCCAAAGCAGGCCACAGAATAAAGAAGTTTGACAGTGATAACTGAAAAATTGTCAACTGTGGTGCCTAACGTCCCTATGAGGGACATCATAGTGAAAGGTACGGGTTATTTTAGACCACCTTGAGTTTTCAGCGTGTGCTGACATCGCACACTGTGCCTTTTGCATTTTGCCTTCATTGACATGCAGCCAATATGGTGAGTATTGCAGAAAAAATGTTCTCTCAACCTCATACCGCACCTCCGACATGCACTATATGCCCATAACATCACCCTATGGACCACCATGGGGAACGATGGGCAAATAGAAGACACTCTCCAGCAGGCAGCCACCCACATACAACAATACGCTCGCACTATTGGCCTCACTTGCTCCCCAATCAAATCAGAACTCCTAATCATACACCCAAAACCTCGCACCCTCCCTACAACATCCATCAACATAACTCTGGAGGGCCAGCCTATACCAGAGGTAAACACCATATGTATCCTTAGGCTCCACTTGCAAAACACCGGATACAATAGTTTCATTATCAAAACACTTAAAAGCACAACTGCACTGGCACGTCACATTTGGCACGTCTCAATAAAACACTATGATCAAGATGACATCTGCTGCCTCATCTACACCTTCTTATTGAGCCGTTTTTGTATACTGTTCCATATCTAAAACTATACCATTGGGAAATGACACCTTAGAAGCCCTCCTCAGGGACGCATACAAAACCACTCTCCATCTTTACCATCATACACAAACCTCAAAACTCCAACTAGGACTCCATAACACTATGCATGAGCTCGTTGAAGCTCACAGACAAGCTCAATACTTATGGCTCACTAAAACTGCTACAGGTAGACACATACTTGATAGACTGCATATCCGAAAACTCGCCAACCACCCTCAGCTTCTCCCCCTCCCTAAACCCATACTCCACAACCTCCTAGTCAAATCACACACCCCGATTACCACACCACACCGCACGCAGAGTGGCCCGCGCACGCGGCTTGTGCAGGCACGTGCTCTGCAGTGGCGATTGTGAACAACACGGGGTGCCCACTAATCTCTATCTCCCCCCCCCTTCCCTCCAGAACCAGCAGAGGAGGCTGCAATAGCTGCTGCCATTGCCCACACTGAAGCTCGGTCATCATCATCATCATCAGCCTGATTATACACACTGCAGGGCGAAGGCCTCTCCCATATTTCTCCACTTAACCCGGTTCTGAGCTAGCTGCATCCACTTGACCCCTGCGAACTTCTTAATCTCATCCGCCCACCTAACTTTCTGCCGCCCCCTGCTACGCTTTCCTTCCCTTGGAATCCAGTTTGTTACCCTCAGCGACCATCGGTACATTCTTTCAAATTCCAAAACTGCATTGCTAAATTAATTTTGCCAGAGGTAGGATCCATGAAACCACATACAGCATGCTAGAATCCATTTCTCCTGAACCATCTGGCCAAGTGGAGCTGATCTGGGTGCCTGCTCACTCGAGAAATCCTGGCAACGAGGCTGCCAATGTCCTCGCCCGAGGACTTATTAACCAGGGGGCGGCTCACTAGGGCCTGGATGACTCGCTAGAGCGCATGCATACCTCCAGCGAGCTGACGCAGGCCTATCAAGCCGAGCGTCAGCTCTGGCCCCCACCCCACCCATACCTTACCATCCACCACCAAATCCTATGGCGCCGCCTGCAGGCCCTAAAATTCCCCACACCCTACCTACTATAGTGAACTAGAATACTTTCAAGTGGCGCGAACGACGACACTCGGGCACGCCGATTTTCAGTGACGCCGCCAGACGGCGCCACTGCAACATCTACTAGTCGACTTTTCAATGCTTTCTTGCAGTAGTGCAACATAGTACCAATGCTTTTGTGCGCCTATTCAATAAAAGTGATGATTTTTTTCCCTATGCCGACGTATGTGGACCTCCACTCATGATAGAAGGCGTTTCATTCGACATTATTCGGGTTTTCGCCGTTGCACTAGGGTGAAAGCGCTCTTATTTCGCTGGCGTCTGCTACAGCTCATGCGGGGCGAGTTATTGCGCCCTGTAAATCGTTACGGCACATTCATTTGTACAGGACAGGTATTTTTCTGAGCCCTGCAGAGCCCGCTTTATTACAGAGCCAACGCAACTGTCAGCAGCAGACTGGTAGCAGAGTGGCCAGGCATCGTGCGCACGCACGGGTTCTCGCATCTCTCCAACCACGCCACAGTAACTTTCCTTTAGCCAATAATGATGATTATATTACCCTACACTATTCGGTATCCACTGGTAATCAGAAATGCTCATTTTAGCTTGATATCTGCTAAGCGTTAGGAAATTTGCGAACTGGTAAAGTGAGGAGCAGCTTCAAGCTGTTACATTTTTTTTATTTGACAATGTGGTCATGACAAAAAAAATCTGACGCTTTGAAACGAATCATCTGGCGATATTCTGTGGCGTCACCATTATTCTTTGTTCAAAGACACAATATCTATTATAAATCATCGCTGTAAGCCAGGTGCTCATTAAAACCCTTTCATCATCTCATATGCATAACATATATGCCAAAAATACATACATGAGGGCAGAGCAGTTTTGTTTAGGCACTTCACAAGGCTTCTGCACTGCTGTTTAATTTTATTTGAGTGAATGGGACAAAAGCCATCAACAATGAGTTATTTTGTGAAATTATTGACTACGTAAACAGTCCTAACAATGAGTTGTTTTGTGAAATTATTGACTACACAAACAGTCCTAAGAGCATCCATCTGCTCATCTTCAGGTGCTTTGAAGCTTGACATTGCGCTGGTTAATGCATTTTGTGAAAAAGTGCATGCGGGTAGTTAAGCAGTGATTTCAGCTGCACCAATTTGACAGTGGTCAGAGCACCCAAGTTAGCAGGTTTGCTTGGCCAGTAGCATGCACTCAGTACAAGCTGTCTGCTTGAATTTAGGCTGAAGCAGGTTGTAAACACTTTCTCAAGGTCAGCCACAAACTGGTATCACTTCAAGGGTACAAAAGGCCTCTGTTGTCCTTAAAATTAGTAAAATTAGCCAAGTTTATTACATGTGACTTATCTTTTTCTTTTCAAAAAAAGTATAAAGCCTTTCTCACAGTTAGTTTGAAGTAGGATTAGAGGTAGGATAGAGAGGCCACAATTGTATACAGCGGCCAGCCAACTGGCTCACCCCAGGCAATTTTTTATTTCGAAGTTAAGTAATTAGTAATTATTTTTTCTAATTGACTAACTATTGCCTTTAGACAATAACTGGGTTTGCAGAATTTGAGATCGCCTTCTAAAACTTCCATTCCATTTATTTCCGATAAAGAAAGCCTCATCGTTTTTCCAAGCTCTAAAGAAAGCCCGCAAAATAAAAATATTATCAGCCTGTATAGCGCTGAGACTGGGCTGTTGAGTCACGGCCGCAGCTAATTTCTGTCACTCAACCCATGCACGGTTGGGAGCACAACAATATCGTAGTGCATGAATGCGTCAGTCACGTGATTTTTTTTTATTTAGCGGGCTTTCTATAGAGGTGGGAAAACTATGCACGTGAGGTTTTCTTTATCCGGAATAAATGAAATGGGGGTTTCAGAAGGTCCTCCCCAACTTTGCAAATCACATTTATTTGAACACAATACTTAGTAAATTAGAATTGCAAAATGAAAAATTGCCTGCACCGTTTTTTTTTATCAATATTTATTGTCTTAGGGCATCAGTAGGGTATGATATGAAGAATGAATAAATGATTAAATAAATGTGCCAGCTAGAAATCCAAGGATATACCATGACTACGCGGAATTGAATTTAATTTAATCTGAGCTGTCTGCTTTATTGAGCCAGTGGTAGTATTCGAGATCACACAAACAGTCGAAGCTTTCTTCCCCGAAGCCTTCCTTTTGTTCAGACCTGGTGCGCCAGGTGGCTGTCAGCAAGTGGTTTTTCTGGCCTATCTCAAATGGTTTATTTTTAACCCTTGGCTGAAGTTAGCTTGGACACGCGGTATAAAATATGTCGGCTATCGTTTGGTGCCACAGGCTTAATAGCAAGGATCTGCACTGAGCACAACTTTCTGCAACATCAATATTGCCCACATCCAGCCTTGGCTTCACGAGTTTGACGGTAATATATGCCGGACAACCCGGCAAGAGTGTATAGGCACTGCATCAGGTGCCAGTGATGGCTTTTCACACGGTATATCCTCACTTCTGCCGTTGATCATATATGTACGTGAAAGCTCGTTAATTCGAACCTCGATAATTCGAATTTTCGGATAATTCGAACTACACTACTTGGTCCGGCCAAGCTCCATAGAGATCTGTGTATAAAAAAGCCCGTTAATTCGAACGCGAGTCGGTTCCGCTATGGATAATTCGAACTACGCGCCGCCGCGTCTGGGCGGCTTGGCGCACATCACGCGGGAAAAAAAAGTAAAAAAACACCTCCGCGATCGGTAGGCATAATTAGAGGCTGCGCACGTCCAAAACGGGGACAGAATAAGGAACCAGGTAAAACTATGGAGTAGTGGGTAAAACTTAAATGGCGCCATGACCGGCGTGGCGGCCGGCGGCATTGAAGGGAGGGGATGCGGCCGCGGTAAGGTCAGTGCATGGCCGTGCGGCGGCGGCTGCCTGCTCTCTCTTCTGCGCAACCTCCGTAGCTCGCAATTAAATACTCGTTAATTTCAACCCTTTTAATTTGGAAATAGGGATAAGTACTGTCGGCGCGGTCCCAGCCAATGCCCATAAAAGGCTATGATTTTGGACGGACACTATGGGTTAATTTTTTTTTCGGTAGCCATCCCTCCTTCCACTCATCAGTCATCAGTCGTCAACGGAAGCTCGCGAGTCAGCCGCGATCATGACGCCGGCTTTTAGCACCGTTCATTCCGGTGATTGGAGTGGCAGTAGACGGCACCGCCCGCCCAAGTCGCTCATAGCATGGTAAAGCGAACATACTGAAAAGGAGGCTTGCACAACCGGACAAGCGCTGGCACTTTGCCAAGTTCGCTTTCCTCCTCCCTACCCGAGCTAAAGTCAAAAGATAAACACGCCGTTATCTCCGCGCAACATCTTGGCGCACTGCCAAGAAATGCGTTGTGGACGGTGAAGGCGCGAAACGGAAGGACGCGCTGACGACTGACGCCTTTATTATTATTTTTTTTTTCAGATTCGTAGGCACAAATCAGGGCTGGGTGGGTTCATTATGCAAGCGAGTTCGTTACGCGACTAAATACGGTACAAATGGTTTTGGTCAGTTTTTTCGAGGCGATTCGATAATTCGAACATCGCATAATTCGAACTTTTTTCCCGGTCCCGTGAAGTTCGAATTAACGAGCTTTTACTAGTAGTCACGCAGCAGGATGAGCTGCGGCTCGAAATGATGCTCACACACTGTCAATGGTTCTGTGAGAAGCTTTTCCTGCCTTCAGAAGCTTCGTTTCCACTTTGTGCGATGTTTGTTGTCCCTCGGAGCAGCAAACAAAGGTGACTGGAGCATCCGGATAGCCGCGCTTCGGCATCTCGGAACAAAACAGTGCAAGTTGGTCTTTTTCCTGGCCATTTCGAACATCGCATGGTGCTTTTGAAGAGCTGAGATGTCTTAGTTGCTGTGATGGAAGGCAGAACTGAAAGTTCGAGGGCAAAATCGCAAGAATGAGCAGACTGCATGGTGCGCCAAGCCTTGACTTCCCTTTGCGGACGCGCACGCGGTACTAGTAAACGTAACTGCAGCGCCACCAGCGGCGGTTAGTGGCGTCCGGCGTGCAAGAGGTGCCCATTTTCCTTCCGTTCGCGCCATTTTCCTTCCGTTGGCGCTGGTAGAAAGTATTCTAGTTCACTATACCACCTACTATCCCGCATGCACCCGGATGCCTTCACCCCATCTTGTTCCTTGTGCTTCCATTCCAACTCTGCCCTAACACATATTATGATGGAATGCCCTGCTGATCTTCCCCTGCCAGGCTCAGAGCTCTCCACCTGGGAGAAATGGGAGGCCTTACTGCACGCAACGAACCTGCATCGGCATAAGGCCACCATCACGCAGACCGCGGATGTGCTGCAGCGACATGGACTGTCACGCATCTAGTGTAGTGAGGCCGTGCCTGGCCCAGGCTTGCGGCCTACACCAGTGGACAAAAAAATTTTCTCTCTTTCTCTCTCTCTCTCTCCGGCTCAGTTGCCAAACAGCAATCCACTGAGCCACCGCTTGCTTGAAGAGCGCATTTATTCTGGCACATGGTACACCCTGGCACACTGCACGTGATCCTCATACGCCTGCCACAACATGGCACGTTATTTGGAAGTGCAGAGTCCAGCTGCCAGGACCACACTGTTGTGCAGCCCTCTGTCATCACGTCTCGTTGTAGTCCTTTGCAACCATAAGACGTGCAGTGTGCTCCCAGAGACACCTTTCTGTGTTTGAGATAAGGTGTAAAGATGGCCTGACGTACCACTTCAGTCTCCAGAGCAGCAGTGGCCTCATTCACAACCAGAGTGGCAGGTGTACGCACGAGTGCCTCTGCGAGGGCCATACACTGCCTCTGCCCCTCCCAAGAGTCGCACCATGGGAGCACCATAGCCCTGCAAAGACATTACGTTATGCATACAAACATCTACTGCAATAATCCTACAGTACACTCTCGTTAAGACGAACTCGCTTAAGATGAACCCTCGGTTAAGATGAACAGTGGAGGTCGTTTGTTTGGTTTCCCATAGAGTCAATGCAAAAAAAATCCGCTTAAGATGAACACTTTGCAATCGCTAATTGGTTAAGATGAATCTTCACGGCCGGCCGAACCCCACCCGCGCAGCTTACTCGACCGTCCGAGCAGCGCTTCAGCGGAAAGAAAAAAAAAAGGCTTTTCAGTGCTACGACCATCCGTGCCGCCGACGCACGCAGACCCAAGCACGTTGGCGTCGGAAATGCGATTCTACGAAGGCGGAAGAGTGCCGCTGCTCGTCCTCTCCCACTGTTCCCCCACTCACTCCTTTTGTCCCCGCAGTACGCCAGGCTGGATGCTGTCACCTGTGGTGTGCGCTGTTTGTTTTCGTGTGCGCTGTGTTCGCCGTGTTGCTACTATGGCTAGTCGGCCAACAACTCGAAAAAAGCCGCTTGAGCTTTGTGAGAAGGCCGAAGTTTTGACCGAAGTTCGCGCCGGCCGGTTTTCGAAGACTGAAATAGCGTGCAAGTTCGGCATCGCGAAAAGTAGCGTGAGCGGTATCGTGAAGGACGAAGTGAGGATTACCAGTGCTTTGGAAGATGGTGAGTTTGCACCGAAGCGGAAGAGGATGCGCACAGCTATGCACTAAGACCTTGAAGACGTTGTGCTTGCCTGGGTGAAGAGAGCACACAGTGCGAATTTGCCAGTGAATGGAGTGCTGTTGAAAGCTAAGGCGGAAGAAATTGCCCTGCGACTGAATGTCGAGTTTGCATGCAGCGATGGGTGGCTCGACCGTTTTCGGAAAAGGCATGGACTGGCCTTTCGTTGTGTTGTCGGCGAGGCCACTGCAGTGGATGAAGCGGTCTGCAGCGATTGGAGGCAGAACAAGATGAATGAACTCATGGACAAATATGACCCTCAAGACATAACAATGTGGACGAAACTGCGCTTTTCTACCAGCTACTCCCAAATAAGAAGATCAAATCAGTCGATATTATCGACCATAAACCCTGACTGCTCATTGGAGGGTCAAATTCTAAAGTTAAAGCTCAGCTACTTTGGTCATCTGATGAGAAGAGAGGAGTCGCTGGAGAAAGATTTGATGTTGGGAAAGGTTGAGGGTCGCCGGAGAAGGGGCAGGCAGCGAACGCGATGGTTAGATGGCATCCTCGAAGCACTGCAGTTGAAGTTATGTGATGTTAGGAAGATAGTGAGAGACCGGAAAGCGTGGCGTGACATGGTCTATAGGGTCATGAAGAGTCGCACACGACTGAACGACTGAACTGAGCTGAACTCCCAAATAAAACGCTCGCATTTGCTGGTGATGACTGCGTGGCAGGCAAACGGAGCAAGCTTCGAGTAACGGTCCTCGCGGGTGCAAATATGACTGGGACTGACAAACTAAAGTTGCTGGTGATTGGCAAATCTAAAGCACCACACTGCTTTAAAAACATAAAAACGCTGCCGGTCACGTACATGGCTAATTCAAAAGCGTGGATGACGCAGGCACTTTTCGAGCAGTGGCTTCAAGACATGGATCGCCACTTCCAGAGACAGAAAAGTTCTCATTGTTGTTGACAACTGTCCTGGACACGGCCACGTCGCCGGACTTCATGCCATCCGACTGGAGTTTCTACCAGCGAATACAACGACGAAGCTGCAGCCTATGGACCAGGAAGTAATATGTAGCTTGAAGAGGCACTATCGTCGCTTTCTGCTGCAAAGGATGCTGATTTGCATGGAGAGCAGTAAGGAGTACACAGCTAACCTGTTAAGTGCTGTCCACTTACTGACGAGCGCCTGGGAGCAGGTTACTCAAGCCACTATTGCCGCCTTCCGCCATGCAGGATTTGTGGCGCTTAGTGATTGCTCAGTGCAGAATGACTGCGATACTACGAATGAGGACCACACTGCGAACTTGGAGGATAGAAGTATTGTTTCTGCACTGAGCAGTAAGGGTATGTTCATTGACATCAGTGCGTATGTCAGCATTGACGAAAGTGTGGAAACGTGTAGGGCTGACGCACTGGACACTGATTGAAGAAGTGCTTGACCTACCATCGAAAACTGCTGCTGAAGATGACAGCTTGAATGTTATGCCTGAATCTGCACAAGTTACCTGTGATGCAGCTGATGCCTGCCTAGACACTTTAGTGCAGTTTTTTGAACAGTGTGAGGGCACTGAAGGGTACCTTCAAAAGTTAAGCGAGATGTCTGCTTTTGTAGCAGGCCGTCGATTTTCACGACGGACACAAAAAAAAATAACAGACTGGGTAACAGTCAACAATGCCTGATGCCTTACTACTGCAAAGTGTAGTAGACAATCATTAGTCCAATAAATGCTTGTATTGCAGTTTATTTTCCTGAAAGGCCATTTTATTCATTTGTTCTCATATACGAGGTATTCAGAAACACTCTGCATGCTCAAACGTCATATTTGGAAGCACTCTTGATTAGACGAACTTCTGATAAGACGAACAATTTTCATGGTCTCTTGGAGTTCGTCCTAAAGGGAGTCTACTGTATTTCTACAGACATTACAGAGGAATCTCAATGATACAATTCTCAAAGGAATTGTAAATTAATCCGTAGCTGAAAATCGTATTATTCAAAACAGGTCCCAAAAAGTAGCAATGAAGTATACTTGGCATAGCACTTACTTTTATTACCTTATTCTGAAATAATCTTTTTGTGTTTTTCAGTATCTAGAAGCAAGCTTTTCTCAAACTAATAGAAACAAGTCAGTTTCATTGCTTCACTCCACACTCATGACAAAAGCGCTAAGAGCATCTAAAACTTGGTTGGCGCCAGGCACGTAGCCAGGGGAGACAAACACAGCAGCACCTGTGTTGTTTGTTCCTCTCTTCGTTCTGTTCTTGCGCTGCACTGTTCCCCCTTTTCATATGCAAAAGCACTCCTTCGCCAGGTCTAACCAGGTTTATGAAGTTGTGCATCGCCACTAGGTAACCGAGTCAGCAGAAGCTGTAAACTTGCGCTACCAAATTTCAATCACAGCTGCTAATCCTATGCAGGAACATTCGTGCTGCTTGGTTCTAAACAGCGCTTTATATCTTCCTCATTCCTGCCAGCTTGAATACCAAATATCACGGTGGCGGGGACAACAGATGTCTAAAAATTTTCGCCGTATGTTTCCAGACGCTGTCCCTGGCTATTGCTTTCAAACCTAGCTGATGGATCCGCGCTGGTTTTTGGCCCCGTATTCTTGTGCGGCCAATATGGCATTTTGTGCTAGGCAAACTTTTCAAGTGATGTCAGCGGCACAGCAGCTACATGTCTCAGACCATTGAAACCTTGGCACATTGACAGCAGTAGTGGTGGGGGACAACAGACATCTAAAATTCGTCCCTGCATTTTTCCAGATTGGTCATTTGAAGCCCGCTATCTTTGAAGCCCGCTATCTTCGAATTTCCTTTTACTTGAAGTCTGCTATCAAACTGCTGCCCACCATTTTTTGGACATTGCAACTATTTTCTATGATATGTAGTCTTTTTTTATATGTGCATTACCTGCTTTTCTTCATCAGTTTTCTTTTGTTTTTGTCGTTTTAATACTAACAGGGTTAAGGAAGTTGTAAAGATGTTTGAGAAGCTCAAACATGAACTGAAACAAGAATTAAAAGATTTGAAGGAAACCCTTGACCGTGACCTATGGAAGGAAATTAGAGAAATTAAGAACACTCTAGCACACATTAATAATGACTACGAAGGTATGAAGAAGTCCGTAAATCGTGTGGATGAGGAAAACAAAACACTTTGAGAGCAGTGGTAGCTTTGCAAGCAGAGCGTGACACCTTATTTCAGAAGCTGAAGGGACATGGCACAAGAATACTACAAACTGAGCAACACTCAAGATGCACCTATGTTCAAGTGAAAGAGCTGCCCTTACGGCAAATGAGAGCATTCTTGAGCCCACAAAGAAACTTGGAACTGCAATTGGCGCACCCCCTAAAAACATGGAAATTCAGGCATGCTACGGTGTCCGCACAGCTAACAATGAAACTGCTCCCAACACTGTCATCCAGTTCGTACAGAGGGACAAACGAGACTCGTTTTTAGAGGAAGCCAGAAAGCAGAGGTTGTCGACAGAAGATGTGCAAATGGAATTGGAACCCGCAGCTCAGATCTTTGTAAATGAACACCTTTGCCCTTCAATGAAATAGATCATTGCGACCAAATCCAAGACGAAAGAACGCAGATATATTATGCATGAATAAGGAATGGCAAAATTTTCATCCGGTAGCTGGATGGTGCACCTATTATTCCTATTAACAACGTTGATGACTTAGGCAGAACTGTACAAGTGCAGTTGAAACTTTTACAATATGGGCCTTCAACCATCTGAAATAAAATCCGTGGTAGAAAGACAAAAGTCCGGCATATCACTTTTTCACAAACTGACATGTTTGTTCCAGATGATTGACGTATCGCTCACATTAATAATGCTGACTGAAACTTGGTACACTGTAGTCAAATGTGGTTTCGTTTGCCCGGCTATTGCCACTTTTAGCACTACTGAAAAGATAAGTGGGGTGGTGGAATCAGCCTTTTAGTAAATGATATCGTTGTCAGAACTTTGGACGATTTCTGTGAGATGATTTCTGATCATGAGGTGCTAACAATGATCTATGAAAAAAGATTTTCGTGGTGATTTACCGGTCACTTTCTGATGATTTTATTATTTTCTGTCTTTCCTTACCAACTTTTTGAACCTCTATTAACAAATAATCTGGATCTTATTTAGGTGAGACCTTAATATAAATATCTTTGTCCTTACACAATACAACAAAGAGCTTGAGTTCTTAATTCAGTCAGATGATTTCACAAACGTTATAACTGAACCGACACGCATCACTCCAGAGAGCAATTTTTTGCTCGATGTGTTTATTACGAACACAACTCTTGAGGCAATAACCGCTAACACGGTATACACTGGTGTCAGCAACTGTTTAGGCATATTTATGCTCACCGATAAAACTAACCAAATGTAAAAGAAAAACTCAAGAAAATAACATTTTCTTCAGCTTATCCCTCCGACTAACCTTGAATGTTTCTGCTCTGCCATTAATAAGAAAAACTGCAATACTGTTTACGAAACAATAGTTTTTTCGCATATTCTAATTTTATAAAAGTTTCCAAATCCATTCATCACACACATTTCCCGTTGAGCCATGTAAAAAACTCATGCAGGGCGCGGAAGCCTTGGCATACATATGAGCTATTGAGCATGAGTAGATATAAGAAAGCTTTATATGCCGAATTCGTGAGAACTAATGATATCAAAGATTTTTCTGTTTTTAACGCATATAAAAATAATCTTGGCTGACAGTTGAGGGTAGCCAGAAATTCATATTTTCTTAGCATTTTCACAGTCTGCATGCAGAAATTACCAAAAGGGAAGAATTCCCAGCATAGCACTTCAAATTCTCTGCCGCACCACAGCTCACCACCTCCCAGACATCCACATCATATGAACTCCGGGACACAACCACTAGGAAGGAAACGAGGCCGCCAAGGTCTCAGCCCGAGGATATGATAACCGGGCACCACTTCCAGAGGGATTTCGGAGAACGCAGGATTCACCCAAGAAATATACTGACATCCTCCTGCATTACAGGCTTCACAGAAGAAAATATTCCCCACCCCACATGAAACTAACCAGAGAAAAAGCGGTCACCTTCTGAAAAACCCAAACAAACAGCCACATCCATGGCACCTTACTACAGGTAGGATCTCGCCCACCAGCTACAAATATGAATGTGCATTTTGTAACGTACCAAACACCCTACAACATATGGTGTGGGGATGCAAGGGACCGCATGGTGCCATAACCACCAAGGACTTAACCAAAGAGCAGTGGGAGCCAGCTGTCAAGCCCCAGCCTAGATGATCAGCTTAGTCTGGTCGACCGGACTCAGGACATGGCTTGGGTCCACGGCTTCCTGGACTGAGGCTGCCCACCTAGGGCGAATATTGCACACCTGCTCAGAATAAATGTTTGTCTTCTTTTTCTGAGACTACACTGAAATCGCATATTGTCTGATGTAAACTGAAACCATTACTCTCTATGGGTGTTCCAGAAGCTATTCCTACAGATTTGCAACACGAGGGAGAGTACATTTCTGGTAGCAAACTAGTAAACGCATTTAAGAATTTTTTTATTCAAGAGTCTAATCAGTTTAATGATGGCAATGATTGTATTTGATCGGTATATGTCAGAACCTAACAGCAGTCAATCACTCTTTCTTGCTCCCACAAACAGCTCTGAAGTTTTTTCTTCCATAATTACAATAAAAACAGTAAAGCTCAGGATGCAAATGACATGCAAGCAATCGCGGTAAAATTCGTTCTTGATCTAATATGTCGTTATCACTCACATTTATAACCTGATTCTCTCCACAGGCGCATTTCCTAAAGAAATGCAGGTGGCTCATGCAAAACCTGAATTTAAACATGGAGATCTAAGTACACTCAGAAATTATTGTCCAATCTCCATACTGCCTATTTTCTCGAAAGGAATCGAAAAAATATTACACAATCGAATTTCAACATTCTTCACACAACACAATTTATTTTCTGGCTTTCAACATGGCTTCAGATGATACCGATCAACAAAGACAGCTCTTATCACACAAAAAGAAATCATACTAGAAGCTTTCCACATGAAGGACAATATTGCAGGGATCTACATTGATTTTTCAGAAGCATTTGATCTTATAAATCATTTAATTCTTCTGAGTTGCATGCATCCAGAGTGCACGGCATTGCTCATACGCGACTTAAATCATATGTAGAAAATAGAAGATAGTATGTTGACATAAATGGCAATAAATAATCCTTATTGACGATCTCTACTGGTGTTCCTGAAGGCAGAATTCTGGGACCGCTGTTATTTACAATTTACATCAATGACAATGTTCACTGCACCGACTGGGCAAAAATTGTCTCGTACGCAGGTGACATGACCCTTTTTGTACCAGGAAAGACACTAGATAGAAAGGCAATCAAATAAAGTACTTACTGCTTTACACCAATGGGTAAAGGCAAATTGCTTAAAGATAAACCTAAATAAAACACAAGTGGTTTTATATTTACCCAAAGGAAAACGTCAGCTTATGGTTTGTTGGTTTGTTTGTTGGGTTTAACATCCCAAAGCGACTCAGGCTATGAGAGATGCTGTAGTGGAGGACTCCGAAAATTTCGACCACCTGGGGTTCTTTAACAGGCACTGACATCGCACAGCACACGGGCGCCTAACTTTTCACCTTCATCGAAAAGCGGCCGCCGAGACCGGGATTCGATCCCACGGCCTTGGGAACAGTAGTCGAGCGCCGTAACCACTGCGCCACCCCAGCGGGCTCGTCAGCTTATGGCATTGAATCTGTAGTTAGAAAGACATCGCATAGAGACAGTGGATTCAGTGAAAATTCTTGGTGTATACTTTTCTGAGCATTTAACATGGAGCAAGCATGCACAGTAGCTGGAGTTGAAGGTATCTAGAGCGATTGGTGTTATTGCGAGACAGAAATTTGCTGACCAAGGTTAAAATTCTTCTTTATGATCCCCCAGTACCACCTCTTATTCAGTATTGTAATACTGTCCACAATATGACAAATACAAAGGAATTGACAAAACTACACTTACTTCAGAAAAAGGTCCGATATATTGCAAATGTGCTCTTTCAGCATCTCTCAGCACCTCTGTTCATGAAATATAATATCCTCCCAGTCTTTTGCCTATATATTTATAAGTTATTGCTTAGCTATAAATATTTTGCGAAAGAGGAACACAATTTTATAATTTCTTTAGCTCAGCTACAAGAAAACATGCGACCCCCACTTATGAGACACAAATAAAAATAGCTAGTTCCTACACCTTGTACATCTTATAACACGCCGTCCTTAAGTTATACTCTTTCCACATTACTAAATACAATAAATTCATTAACTTTGATCCAACACGTAAATCAAAACAGTCTGTTAGTTTGTTCTGCCTGGTAAAACAGTCATAAGTGTCTGTATATCATCGCAAATATAATACAATGAAAAAAAAATGTTTCTCATACATTACATATACAATGTTTCCTACAGTCAAATGACTATTGCTCGCTTGTACTTTTTGTTTTGTTTGTTATGGAGAATTGTACACGGTGCGCAAAATATCCTCACACCACAGCTATTGTATCTTCAATGAATGTGTGTGATGTACTGTGGTCTGTATATGTATCTTTAATTGTAAACTGATCATACTGCATCTGTTGTGTTTACGTAGTCATCCGTAACACTGTACTGCCAATTTGTAAGGGGCAGGGACCACTGTCCAGCTGTAGTTACAGCTTTCAGTCCCTGCTCCTCCCTTTCAAATGGAAAGGAAATAAACAATGAAATCAAAACATGCCTCTTGCAAGTGGCAGGTGACATGAACGGGCGGTCCATGGGATGAGTCATAACTGACTTGGCTCACACTCGAAATTTCAGTGGTCCACCCCAATACAAGGTCGGAAAATCTTAAATATGGATGGAAAGTCAAGATTTTGATGCATTCACACATTGCTGTGTTGCTAAGCCGAGTCAAAGAGTGTCTCATATTTTTCAGACCCCCCTATCCTCACACAGATTTATAAAGCACTCATTTCACTTTATAGCTATTTGCCAAGGCTTGGAAGCGATCGCTAATCAGGCCGCAAGCTCCCAGAAAAACAGCAGTACATGCGTACAGTGCAGCTAGCGGGAAAAAGAGACGAAAACCGGATTTTTGAAGGGAAATGAAACAGAACTGGAGGCGCGAAAGAGGATGATACTCTCATCTAAACAATGGCTCAATATTTTTGCCTCTGATTACTTCATTGTCTTGAAATATTGTGCAATTACTGTTGGAAAATCCTCGCGTGACCTTTTCAACTACATATATACGTTTCACAGTCCATCCACAAAAAAAATTTAGCTTGTGGATCTCGCAATTTTTGCATGTAATCTTATGTGTAGTACAGTGACTAACACGTCCCTGTCCACCAGAGATCGTCACTAATTAAGAGTTCTCATTATTGATGTTGCTAGCAAATACCATGGTTCTACTAGAGTCGTTGAAATAAAAACAGCCTTTACAACTATCGCAGGTCACAATAACTCAAACCTGGTTTTGATGAGGGCCTTTTAAATGCTCATAAAGTCACTGTGCTACTGCAGGGGCAGCATGAGCTCTACCCTTTTTGAAGTTAAGAGAAGAAAACTTCACATGCCTCATGCAAGTTCGTTTCTTTGTTTCAGAAAGTCTCCATACAAACAGGCTACAAGGACCGCGTGGCGCGGTTAGTTCCTTAGGAATCCTGTAGTGCCCTTTCTATGAGGGTTTTTATAAAATGAGCTGAGATATCTGCAGTGTTTGTTTAATTTATTCCGCAGTTGTTGACATCGCTCCCGGCCGCTGCATCATTTTCGAGTGTTTATTTCAGTTTCTTCTGTTTTCTACTGCTTCAGTTTCGTTCCTCTATCCGGTCCGCCAGTACAAGGCATTATTTGTAATTAGTGCTCCTTTTATAACCTCGCCTGTTCTTTTATGCCCTTTATGCCTTCGGCACGATATCTCGCAGTCTGTTTGTCTGGCCTGTTGTGCCATTGACCGCTGAGTCTTCTTCCCTGAAAATTTTTTAAGCTCTCAGTCAGCGACCTTCATGTGCCATCTCTTTTTTGTCCTCCTTCTATACATTGCTTTCTGCCATGTTGACAGAAAAAATGCATAAAGCGTGCGGAAGTAGCATGCAGCAGTTGTTGCAGAGGCAGTGCTTTGAGACGACAATGCGGAATGCTGCAGTTGGCAATATCAGGCCAGCGAGGGAAAGTGCACGCAGCGTCTGTGGAATATTAACAAGAATGACTCAACAATGGTGTGCCGCGAACGCAAGGCCAGTGCAGCGAAGATGGCGCTTTATTGCCTCTGTCCACAGGTAGAGCTATGCATTCTCCTCTTTGAAAGCTAAACATCTGAGAGCCTGTCTCATTGGATTTGGTAATGATACTGAAAAATGCCAGCTGCACAAGAGGCAACCTTTATCCTGTGTACCTAGAGGGCATTTGATTGTCACTGGCCAACTCACAAAGGAAAGACAAAAAAGCTCCAGCAACGTACCTCCACACGTGTTGATACCGCGGCTCAACATAGGCTTTAAGCCCCCTCCCTGGGATACTCCTTTCGCACCCTCCTGAACACACACTCTTCCCCTCTTTCCCCTCATCTATCATTCTCTCATCGCTATTCAAAACCCTTGCGTCAGCCTGAGGAAGGAGCAAAGTCGGCTCCCCCCTCACTCAGTAATAAAGAAAATTGTCTTTGTCTTCGACTGCCTCCTTCTTCCGAAAAAAAAATCCTGGCTAATGTGCCTGCTTGGTGCTCTGCTAAAGTTGCCACGAGGGTTCAGCCAGCAGATCTTAGAAAAGGATAAACATGTGTAGATGTTAGTGCAATCGACCCTTGATATAACAAACCTCACTGTAACGAAACTCGCGATGTAACGCATTTTTTTAATTTCCCAATCTCTGCCCTATTGAAAACCATGTGTATTTTTGGTTTTTTTGTTCGCGATTTAACGAAGTAATTTAATGCTGCACTTACAATTTCACATAGCCCTCGCACATCGCATGCATGTATCAACAGCCACCTTAATTGACAATGGCATGAGAATTTTAGCCGCAACCCACCACATTATGCATTTCCCTGACATCGACATCAATTTGAGGGGAGGGTTCAATAGACGAGAAGTAGACTTTTTTTACGAGAATTGTCCATCCTTCCACCCATCAGTCGTCAAAAAAGCATGCAGTTAGTCGCAGTCAAGACGCGAGCTTTTGGCATGGTTCGCTTCATAAGGGGTTTACTGCTACACATGTACCAATAATTTTATGGCACTCTGCAGCGCCCACCTGAATCGCTGTGTGATAAAGGGGAGGCAAGGCCCACTCTTGGAAGTCACTGAGCAACCGCACCAGCCGAGCCGGCCACCACCTGCACTCCTGTCTAAGCCGCTGGCACTTTGCCAAGTTCAACCCCCATCCACCTCATCACTGGAGCTAACGCACATAAAACATACACAGTGAAGTCTTCACTGTGCCTAATCTTGGCACCATGCTAAGAAATATACTGCACTGCGACGGCGCGCAAGGAAGGGACAAGCTAACGATGAGATTTTTGCTGCGAAAGCAACACTACGTTAGGTCTGAGTGATTTCACAGAGCCCCGGAGAGCCCCAACTGCGCGTGCGCGAGTGATGTCATAAGGAGCACAGCTCGAGAGCTGCGTCGGAACTGCTGCCAACTCCTCTGCTGTGCGGGTGACTAAGAGGCGCTGCTGTCGCTGCGCCAGCTGCACATGTGCCAGGAGAGTGTGACGTCACACGGTGCACAGCTGGCGCGCCGAGACCACTCTCCTTCTAGCCACCCTACCGTAGTGGAGAGCTACGGAATAATTTCGACCATCTGGGGATCTTTAATGTGCACAGACATCGCACAGCACACAGATGCTTCAACGTTTTGCCCCCATCGAAAAGCAGCTGCCGGCAATTGGGTTTGAGCCCAGGTACTCAGCCTAGAATGCTGGTGAACTTTGATGCGTTCAACGGAACGCTGGTTGAGCTCGATGCAATGCTCGGTCGCCGGCAGCCAAAACTTTCACTCCACATTTGGTTCAGCAGCGTTGAAACCCTCAAATTTTTTTAAAATTTTTTGGTGGCAAAAGTGGAAGGCAAGTTAATTACGTGTAAATACGGTACGTGTATGTAAGGCCTGAACAAATGCCGCGCAAAGGTTACCGTGCTAGCATTGGTGGTACGCTCGTTTTTTGCTCGCATGAAAAAAAATGTGTTCGTGTCCGTTCACTATCATCCATTATCCTCATAGTGTACAAAACATCCGGTGCCCTTGTCAGTGCTATTATTGCTAAAATTTCTTATTTCCTGAATTTGTAATTTACAAGTTCCCATCTACTAGCAGTGTTCCACTAATCTTTTACTTTATTTGAGCAGCTAGAGCATGGCAACCTTGATGTAACAAAATTCACGATTTAACGAAAATTTCGGCTGCAATTAGGACTTCGTTATATTGAGGTTCGACTGTATATCTGAAAATAGCACCTTGGTGGGCCATCAAGGTCAGCGCTGCAGACTTGTAATAGTGAGGGTTCAAAAACTGAGCGACCTGCTAAAATGTATAGAAAAAAGGAAGCAAATCCTCAACAACAAATGGGGGAGAGGTTATTTACGCAAGCAGAAACTAGATACCACGCGAGCTTTCAATATGCTTTTGTGATTTTTTATTATACAAACCCACATAGAAATATTACCACATTAGCCTTACAAAAATATGTTGCCTCTACAATCATTTTAATTTCATCAGTTTTGACAGCACTGAGCTAAGCCCACCTAGCCACATTGACAACCACGAACTTTGGACGATAGTGTTTTCCTTGACACATACGTGAACTGATGCCTTAGTTATCACAGTGGGTTGATGAGGAAGCAGGAGAGTGGAGGGAGGCGCTGAAATAATGTGAATATGCTTTATGATAAGAGAGTCTTATCGAAATGTCACTGTATATACAATTATAGACATGCTGTTTTTTAAAAGAAATACATATGTGGAAGAATGACACAATGATCATGAGCAACATTTAGCATATGCCAGGCTAATGTCTGCCTGCAGAAAAAAAGAGCATTGTTGCAGATCAAGTTAGAACAGTGAAATTATTTAGTTGTCACTGCATGGGATTTCTTAAAATATATTTTTTTGCCTTGCTTACTCCTCCTCACAACTGTTTATCACCCCCTTGGATTATTCCTGCCACATCCTGCACAATCTGATATTTTGGGTACTCAAGTTAGCCTAAATTTTTGCTAGCCCAAGCAGAGCATGTACACATTCCATACAGCGATTAACAAGGTCCTGCTATTTACTCCTAAACCTGCCGTACAAGCACACAACCATGCACTGTGCACAAGCACGGATTATTAGTCTGCCCCTGAGGCTTCACTCTCATCTTTCATACATACCACCATCGCAGTCTCATGCGAAAAACGCACATCACCAAGAGCCTCGGAGCATTATACATAGGTATGAAGGCCACCCAATGTTCCAAGAGTGGTTCATTTTGAGCCAGCACTGAGACGGATGCACCATAGGGAGTTGGCTGACAATATCGTACACCACGGGCAGCATCCTCTTCATGGGTGGGCACCCCAGAAGATGGGTTGAGAGCGTACACTACGTTCTTGAGGGTGAGGTCAATCGGAAAGACTCGCAGCCACCACACAATGGGACAGGTGTCCCTCATCCACTGCACGAACATCCACACCATCCAGGTAGTGCACAGGAACAGAAATGGCATGTCAAACTTTAAAAGTTAGCCTGAGTTGCTTTGGGACGTTAAACCCCACAAACCAACCAAACTTTAAAAGTAATTTGTTCATCAACTGTCGTTTTTCACGTCAATTCTAGCATCCATATTATTTATGTACATGCCAAAGATGGCGCGTAATTAGAAACCCTGCTGTTTGTCTTCTTTCATCTTCAGAAGTCTGCCTGACGTCTCAAACATGAGCCCAGGCTCTGTGTACTAGACTTGTGAGAAGCACTGTCTGAGAAGCTCTCCTAGACATGAAAGCAAACAGCCAGTATGGGGAGATGTCATGCATACTATCTAAGCAGCCAGTATGGCTTCTGTGCTCTCAGTGGGCACAGGCCATGTGCTCATTTGTTCCTCAACAAAACAGTGACATAACAAGGCTACCAAAATGAAAGTGATAATACGGTGGTCTACTGAAGCTAGTTCTATTGAACACACCAAGCTTCTCATTCCAATGCCTACAGGCATTTAAAAAGCACCTTTACGCAAACTCCTAGGCCACGACGGTGCTGCATGGTAGTGCCCCTCATGGACCGCATTTCGTGGCCTAGGCCTCACCTGAGTCCAAGGACCCAGGCCCCCTAACTTATCATTTTTCTGAGCCCGACCCGGCCCGGGCCCACAGTAAATTGTGAGGTGAATTGGTCAATGTCTCTGGCTGTACGTGAAGACAAACTGACATTTTTAATGCTGCATATATTTGAAAGACCTTCACATCTTGTCTCCTTTGTCTCCTCGTACGTCCTCCTAGCTTTATCAGGCTCTGATTTAGGGGTTTCTGCCCCCACGCAACCTTTGTTAACACGGTGCACTCTTGACAACATTCAGTTAATATATTGAACTGAAATTTTGGTTCTATTAGCATCAAATACGTCACATTTATTCCCCAGTTCAAGCTCCAGATAAGTCAAGTAAATTTTTGATACCTTTGGGTTGAAATTATTGAGAGTCTACTGCATCCAATTTGTACCAAGTGCAAATGCGATAAATTATTAGGTAATTTAGGGTCTCCAACAATTTGCTCTTATACTTTAACGTGCATATGTAAGACGTTAAAAAAGACTAGCATGAATCTCTGGGAGGAAATTGGGACTCTTAATGCACACATTATGACAATCGCATGTTTCAAAGCACAAAAGCCATTTCAGTACATCACAGATGTCAGGTAGAAAGGTGAGTGACTGCAAAGCAAGAAACCTCCTGCGAATATTTACTGATTATATGCTCATTAAAAGTTTTCTCTCTCTCTCTCTCTCTTGTAATGATGGTGACAACTGCCTGAAACAATTAAATAAATGCAGTTCTCACTTCAGCAAGAGTCCCTCAAAAGAGAGACTTCAGAGGCAGAATCCAGCGCACCCGTTGCATTGCCCAGAAGCAGAACTTTGGGAGTCTTCACCATAGCACGGGCGATTGTTATTTGCTAGCGTTGCCCTTTGCTCAGCTGGCAGCCTTGCTCACCAACCTCATTGTCAAAATCCTGATAATGAAGGGGAAACAAAACAATTACATCAGACCCCTTGTAATCGTGTAAAGAGTAAGCACTATGTGCACCACCTCAGAGGTGAGTTACCGACTGTGTACCAATTAATTTCATACAATTCGCCTCAAACAAGAAATAAATGTTTAGAACCAATATATGATGCAACACAATGCTGTGATATTGTTAAAATGAGAGCACAGGATGAATGCAAAATTGCACCTTTCCATTCTGAATAAAAACCCTTAAGACTGGAGATCATAACTGCAACTTTAAAACAGTCAGTGCCAAACATTTCAACAATCTCCCTTTTCTTTTCTTTTGCCAAAAACGATTCACTCGCCCAACAGAAGAGGCAAAAACAGTGTTTAACATCAACTTTCTAGTATGGGGTTGCTATAAAGAAATGGGCAACACAACAGTTTGCACTTCAGGTCAGTCTTACATTGATGAAAGGCTGGGATCACCCAGTTTCCACTCCCACAGAAATGTTCAGATGTGCTGGAATCAAATCCCATGACCCCCTTTTCCTAGCCGAAATATGGCATTATCCAGGGTGTCGAAAAGCTTGCCTTTGACGTCACACACCAATTCACATGGTCTTGCATGATGTGCCTTTGTTTGGTGTGACAAAATACGTGCTCAGTGGTCTGATTTAGTGGACGTGCACCAATGTTTCCTCCCCACCGTATGTGAAATACCCAGCTCCTCTACCCCATTTGAGGCGCAGTGCACTACACCACCTGCAGCTCTGTCATGGTTCCTCAGAGCAATCGGGATGCATGGCAAAACCCTTCAGCAATAATAACCTCCACAAGGAGATCAATCAGCCTAGTCTGTGGTGTCAATGTGTGTGGTTTTAGCAGCCTTATGAGATGCCTTTGTCAGGAACACAATTTGCTTCTTTTTGCCTGCCTATGCTGCAGACAAGTTGTATCTTCACTGCTCTTCATTACAGTCCAGTTGGGGCACCCATCCGTGGATGCTTTGTCATTCTGAACATTTGCATGTCAGTATATTGTATAGTACCTCATGGAAGTTAAAAATACTATAGAAAAAAATTCTTTTTCACTTTCCTGGCTATGCACAGAAAAACGAGAGGAAGTGGTATCGTCAGAGCAAGCGTTGCAACAAATTGCCACATATTGTATAACAGAAATAAAAACTTACAGGACACGACTGTTATTATCCCTGCACATTGCTGCAAACTATTGCAATCATATTTGTTGCTGCTCACAGCTGCAAGCATGCCGCCCTATCAATTTGCTTGTAATGCACGCAGAATTATCTAGGCCAGTGCTTCTTACATGGGGTCCACGAAGTGATTTTCTGGGTTAGCGAAACCCATGGCCCCTTTAAAAATGAAAGGTCATGCTATAGCTGTCGCCTGGCTAGACACATTTTTCCAGGGTTAAAAGCATGGAGGTGCAAAGCTCACTTTAGTTAAACAGAAACACGAAAGCAGTGCGGAAATGGAAAGGCACACGTGAGAGAGAAGGTGAGTGAGAGTGTAGACGCTGGCATTGCTAAAACTCGAGCTCTGGCTGCATTGCTGGACGGGGTTGCAACACAAAGCATCTAGGGTGTGTGATGAGCGAGAGATCTAGTGTTAGCAAGAGTCGAAACTGTTCTAGTGGCGCACATACTGCTTTCAGCGCAATGCCTACCAGTGTCAATATGTCACCTCCTCACTATGTCTTCTGCAGGCCGTAGCATGATGGCTTATTAAGTGCACACTTTTTATTTAGAGGCCAATTTAGCCTTGACTTATTCCCAATTCTGCAACCTGCTCCAGAAACTGCGGAAGCAGTCCGCACATAGTATCACCCCCTCCCCCCCAACACTGTGGTCTCAAGGGGGCAGCCACCACTTCCACTGTCTGCAAGGAGTCCCTGACACATCCAAGGCTGAGAACCAAGGCAATGCCGTGAACATGTTGTTCTGTTCGTGCATGCTCAAAGTGACCGGACATGGCTTCATCATTTTCTTTCTTGCTCAAGATAAGCAGAGATTTATCTTGAAAGATTGCACCCACTCGCATCTTCTTCCACATTGTTCCGGGTTGTAGTCACCTTTGTTGGATTTATCCAGATGTTTTTTTGCTGACTTTAAATTGAGCGTTGATGAGTGCAACATGCATTTAATGTTCCGACCACCATCAAGCACGCTAGTTGCCATCACCCCCACCGAGTTGCTTAGCTCCTTTGTGGGTGCAGGACAGCCCAATAACAAGCTCGTGAGTCTCTTCGTTTGTTGGATTCGGCGTTGTCACCATCGTGTGAATATTTTAAGGGAGCATACACCTTGCATGTGAAGGAAAAAATTTACCTTGGGAAGGCTGATGATGAAGTCATGCACGCACACGTTTGGCTGCCTGGACTACTTCCACCATCGTAGTGTCCTCCTAGCCAAACTAGACGTTCTCAGCGACAGAGTAGTTGAACAGAGTTGGCCGCTCACTCATAAAGGTTCACTTTCGAATGCAGCCAGCGTACACTCAGCAAGCGCAAATTCACACCGTCTAGAGCAATATGCATTCAAAAGAGAATAATGAAAAAGTAAAACTCTTGCAGCACCTGCTTTTGGCTTCCGGAATTTTTCCCACTGGTTTTTCTTTCACCAGACAAATGCAAGAGCACACTGCTTGGCCTCGGAATTGCATGTGCCACTGGCATTTTGCAAATAGGAGCCACGCATTAAACCAGCCAGTCTCAGCATGCACTGATTAGCCAACACTGACAAAACAAGAAGAAATGCTTGAGAGTGAGCAAGCTCTTTTTGCATAAATTTAACACCACATAGTATATGCTAACACAAAATGAAGGTCTCCCAGCCATTAATGAAGGTCTGCTAAAACAGACATTCAAACACTTACCCTAAAAGAGTTCATCCTGCATTAGCTATGTTTCTGCCAATCTTGAAACTGCTGATGCAAACCCTAGCACTGACATTTCTGCTTCCGTTGCAAATGCCTCCTACTTAGCATTGATCAAGCGTCACCATAATAACCCTTCCAAAGAAAAAAAATGCGTAATCAACATGCCTGACTTATGAAATGTTTCACCGAATCACAACTGAAAGATAATGTCAGCAGATATGGGGTGTTGCGACAAGACTTTGTATCACACAACTTTTGTGAAACAAAGCCAGCTTTTGAACCACAAAAAATAGTAATAACACGTCCGAAACTCACCTTGAAACTGATTGCGGCACATGGTGCATGGGTGACACATTGAAAACAAGGTATTGTATTCCTAATGTTTAACAGGCAGATGTTGCAAAGGAAACCTCTTTGGCACCCCAAAGTGAGGACTACCGTATGGCAAGGTAAAGCTGTATATACTGCTTGTGGTCTGAGGCATATGCCACATATATCTACAGTGCGGTTGAGGACACAACATTCAGAACATTTATCCCCTGTCTTCATTGCCTTGTGGACCTCTAAATGCTATAGTGAGCTACCTACAGCCTGTTATTGCATACCTCTAGTTTTTATAGTCATATCTTACCTACAGCTTTCACATGAACTTGTGGCTCAGATGGTCACTGCAAAAGTCCCCATTATACACATACGAACAGCACGCTTATAAATTAAAGCCTCTGAAACTCTAAACATTCACATTGTATGTATAAACTGAAAAGTGTTAATAAATGTACAAATGGCAGTAAAAGGTGAAATTGTATCCTGGACCTGGTGCTCATTGAGTGCTTTTATTTCAACCAGCCCAATGTTATCTGTCAAGGGGACTTACCTGTCCACATCAATGGTCATCACAGAAGTGCACAACCAGAGTGAGCAGAGTGGACTTCCCCGAGACATCTGTGCCCCACCACTATGCTCTCACTGGCTTCCAAGATCACATCACACAGAACCTGGTAGTCACAGGAGCAAGCAGAGTGAATAATAAAATAACTATGACGACCTGTTTTGCTAAATGCTTTTCAGGATTCAATAAAAAGCATGGGAAATCTAAAACAATTGCAGCTCTGTTTCAACATTTTCAGCAAAACGACCTTTTTTAAGAGCCATGGCCTTCAACTGGAAGGTGGTACAACTGATACTATTTCTGAATTGATCATTGAGCAACAATCACTGCAGTCCTCTGTAGTATCTATATCATACTAGGCCAGTCTGTAATTTCTTTTGGACTTCAGTGATTTTATTCAGTTCTTGGCCTGCTGTTTAGTTCCACAGGATTCCTTTGAATTCCTTTAGCACTGGATACCTCCAATCTAAAGAGGGAATGATTGCTTTGAAGTGTTTTATTCTAATGAAAGAAGTCGAGTAACACAGGTTAAATGACACTTCTCTTGGAGACCTCAACTGTCAGCAGAACTGTCCACTAGAGGGCTGCCACTGTAGGGTAAATATGGGCATCTAAGAGGGAGTGATCTGAACCTCTTCTTAAGTAAGATGAATTTGTGGAAGAGCAGAGCAAGCTTTGAGGAATGCGACTAAAATATTGCGTTAGGTGAAGCAGACCCTTCCCAACCCACCAGTGATGGCACCAAGTCAACCTTGCAAATGAATATGTACTACAGATTGCCAAATCAGGCACATAGCCTTCCTTCTTGATGTATGTACGGCAGGAAGCACTTGCTCAGTGTTAAAAAAGAAGTGCGAAGCAATTGATGCAGGTTCTTTCAATTGTGAGGATTTGCCCCTTTTTTTTCCACTTGAACCATCTTCCACCAACTACGTTTTCTAGAATGTTTACACTACCAAAATGTACCAGAATGTTAACAGCATGCCAGAGGCATTTTTCATCATTTATTGCATGCTGAACGGTGGTTCCAAAAGGTCTATAAATAGTGAAAAATCTTGGAATCTGTTTCTTGCATTTTCTTAACAAGATTCTCATACTATTGATCTAGATAGAGAAATTGCCTCATATAAAAACATCTCTTATAAATCTTTTACCTTGGCTGCAAGCTAAATGTATCCTTGAGGATTATGGCAAGGTTCAGCCCATATATACAGAGTTCGTGAGAGTTCCTCAGGCCATAGAGCCTTCTTTTGAGCCTTGCTGCAAAGAAACCAGGACATGCCTGAGGACCAAAATCTTCGCTTCCCTATGACGGTCTTCATAGCTTCATACATGCTGAAAGTGGTCGACTATACTCCTCTAAAATTAGACCCTGCAACCCCGAAACTTCTCACCAACCCTGTACGTGTGAAATTACTCTGACAACAGGTAAAAATTTGTTGGTTTCAGCTGTAAGTAGGACTTTGATATATCGAGGTTTAATACTATAAGGCAAAGTTGGCAAACATCATTACAGTTTGCTTAAGGTGGGGGGTCCCACGGTGGCCATCTTGGTATTAGTTCAAATTCTGCCACCAAGCTACGCCACTGATTCAGGACTGAGAAAGTGCCTACCGGCCTTGCCCCCAGTTGGCCGAGGGACCCAACTTTTGCTTTGTAGAGAGGCTTTCTTTTGTTGGAGGGTGGGTTTTCAAAGCCCCATTCTTCTCCCCGCCATGCGCAGGGGGGAGCGTTCACCTGTTCTTAGCTTGACTACAGCGGATAGCAGGACTGCGGGGTGCTAGCTTGCCTTACCAAGGCTGAACTTGAGCGGCGACGCGGACTGCCGCGGCTCGATTAGGCCATGACCGAATGTGCGTAACGTAAATGAAAAGTACCATCTCCTTTTGTTGTTGTTCACTGTTCTGGATAGACTGGAAGCTAGCTTGAGCAAGTTGATAAATCGTCGACATACGTTCACGATAGCTCACGTCACGTGGATACCAAAAATGGAAAGGTGCGATATGATGGAATATATTTATGTGGCCCTTGTATACTATACTTTGACTCACAAGATATTTGCACCACTGCGAAGGGAGATTTGCACTGCTCCCTGGCCCGTTCAAATGCGCACTGTAATAGGTAATTGTGCTCCGACGCACCCCTCGAATTGGCAAGGGCGACAGTGGGAGCACAATTGCCTATTATAGGTGGTGTGGATAGTGGTTATTGAAACAAAAGGAAGGAAAAGAATGCTGCCGGCCGCTTCACCTGCTATCTAAAATCTGAAGCGCCAAAGCTGCAGCCGGCGGGAAAGCAAAATGATGGGGAGAGGAAAGCGAGGGGAAGTGTAGAGGGGAGCTATAGCAAGAAAGTACAGGGGGAGCTTTGTACATTATTTACAAAGTACAAAAAAAAGGGAAACGCTTTCGCCTCGCTCGCACGCAAGTTGTCCAAGTGCTCTTGGTCCACGGCGCCCCGGCCTTTCGCAGTACTAGAAACATTTTGTGAGGTGAAGTATACATCTTTGGTGGTTTCGTCATGAACTCTGGCTGAAATCAACACCTGTATTGTCTTTCCTTTGATACCCATCATTTGAGCTGTTATCACTTTTGAAGTTATAGCAATTATAGTAGGATATTCTTGCGAGCTCTCTGGCGCAGAACTACTTTTATCAAATGTTATTGCAAATAATAAAATTGCAATAAAGGCGGTTTCAATCAACCGTAATCATTTTCTTTTTTTTAGTTCGGGCTTTTCTAACCCTAGCAACTGACGTTGGTAACCTAATGAGCCGAGAAAAGGGCGATGGCCAATTTCATTTTACCTTAGAGAGGAGAGTTGGCATTGTGAAATAGGTGTGAAATACCTACGAAACGGGTAAGCACCACGCAGCTGCCGCATTGCATTCAGGCTAAATTTTGGGGGAAATGAAGTGGAGAGGGGAGGGTAGCAGGCAGTTATGAGGCAATGTCGCCAGTAGAAGCGGGTTAGTTTCGCAAGCGCGTTAGACCGCTCCTTCTCGGCCCTTCCCCTTTGAATCTCCTCTGTACTCTTCATTGGTTAGAGGTACGTCTTTGCTGCATTGCGAATCCAGTGTACTTCTTATATATTTATTTACTTATTTATTTATTCACTACCAGCATCACCTGCTTTCATAACAAGCATGGAACAGCAATCACTCGCGCTAACCACGGTAAAATGCATAACTGGCTGCCACTGAGGCATTCTTTGGAGTGAAAGGATTCGTTTCTGTCGTTGTATGTGCAACAAAAGAATAATGCAAGACGTCCCTTCGGTTACTTACTGCCCCTAGAATAAGTCCGGACATGTACTTCCTCGCGCTGCCCTGATGTGGCCATTTGGCATGCTGAACAGCTTTCGTTTTTTGTTTTAGAGCCCAGCTCTTTGGTGCCCGTTCCTGCGTTTCGCGTCGCCGTCTGCGTTGTCCCTCGTAACCAGCTCCGCAGCCAGGGCAGCGCAAGCTCCTGCCACCATTCTCTGCTGCGTGCCCCCCCCCCCCCCCCCCTTCCGCTACCTTCTTCCTTTGTGGCGGCGACGGTGTTCTGCGGTGAAAGTGGATCACGGTGCATACATCCTAAGCCGAAACGCAGAGCCACGTTGACTTGACTCGCTAGCTGCGTCAGCGGCATCAGTCAGTCGCTGCTATCTCTTCGCTGCGTAACGCTCCTACAGGTCCACACGCTGCCTTCCGCGAACTCCTGATCCACAAAGCTTCCTTCACGACAGTCAAGAACTGTTAGTGGAGTATTTCTTGAAGAAATATGTGTGAAAAATAAAATAAAAAGTTGTCTGTAACTGTACATACATGTCTTGCTCGAAATCTTTGCCTCAATCTATCGAAAAGCTGAAACAGCCAATGAGATACGCTCAAATTTCAAATTAGGAAGTAACGTAATCGTCGGTAATTTTTCAGTTGTAATAAAAGTAAAAAAAAAATGCGTGTGACTCATATATGTGGGTGTGCGTACTTTTTTTTTCATAATGTGCTGACCGCTTTCTTTTTTCCCGGGGGGGGGGGGGAGGCATTTCCATTGAAACACACGAGGCTATATAGCGTTGACGGTAAGCTAACCGCCCCTCCCCTATTTTTGTTTTTATTTAGAATAGCAGCTTGGGCATGTTGGTTATGCATCTTGAGGTAACAGCGCGGAACGTGGACGGGAGCACAAGGTCAGAAGACGACACAACGAATAGATTGATGTTTTAGATTGAGCTCCTTGGGCTATATACAGCAACATGAGCAGGTGGGCTGAAGGCGAATCCACCAGCGCTGGTAGCAAGCGTACATTGGTAATGGTACTCCAGCTATAATAACTACCGCGAGCTGTAGTTTCCTGTCAGTCTGCACTCTTGTTGCGACATTTTTAGCTATAAGGTGCGTTGAGAAACCCCTTCATGGATCACTGCCTTGTCGTGGCGGAGGGGCTTGCGAAACTCGATGAAGTCGTGAGCTCTGCTGTGTAGGGCCACCCAAGATAGACAGGTCACGGCAGAGAGTTCTGACAAAATGTGATTCACTGGAGAAGGTAATGGCAACCCACTCCAGTATTACCTGCCAAGAATTGACGCGTTTGAATTGTGGTGCTGGCGAAGACTCTTAAGAGTTCCTTGGACTGCCAGAAGATCAAATCAGTCGATATTGTCGACCATAAACCCTGACTGCTCATTGGAGGGTCAAATTCTAAAGTTAAAGCTCAGCTACTTTGGTCATCTGATGAGAAGAGAGGAGTCGCTGGAGAAAGATTTGATGTTGGGAAAGGTTGAGGGTCGCCGGAGAAGGGGTAGGCAGCGAACGCGATGGTTAGATGGCATTCTCGAGGCATTGCAGATGAAGCTATGTGATGTTAAGAAGATAGTGAGAGACCGGAAAGCGTGGCGTGACATGGTCCATCGGGTCACGAAGAGTCGGACACGACTGTACGCCTGAACTGAACTGAGCGTTGAGAAAGCGGACTGCCATACTAGCAGTACTCCAGAGCGCGAGCGCAACATGATTTTTCCGAAATATATGAAAAATATATGTAATGCCTCCCTGAGGGGTAATGTAAATAAAATAAATAAATAAACATATTCTGAGCAATAAGATTACCAGAACAGGGAGACATCACGAGCAGTTATCTAAATATGCGCCGCTTTGCAACTAGCACATGTGTTTCTTGACAATGATTTCATAATTTGAAATTTACCAGCCCCGGAATTCTTTTTACATGACTGGGGATCGTACAGTAAGATACCCTTGTTGATTCATCTGCGGTTCCAATGAAGATGGGGGAAGAAGGGGGAGGGGGATCGCTTCATTTAGACAAGTACTGGCAAACCTATACTGTTTGCAAACATTGTCCCCACGAATGTGTGAAGGGTTTGTTTCATCATTATTGAAAAAAAAAGAAAAATAGCCCGAGGAAACAGTACAGAAAATCGTAGAACTGACAAATATGGCTGCTAATCCTCACATTCCTTCTGTAGGTAAACCCTCGTAACTGCCATAAATAAAGCGGGTACTCCAAAGCACTTTCCATGCGCCGCGACGTCAACACCGCCGTCACGGCAGGCGTCGCATAAGGCGAATGCACCTGCATGATCGTGGTGCTGCCTCACTCACCCTCTCGAGCGGACTGAGAAAATTTGAAAACCGTGAAGAAAACTATTCTGTGAAGAAAAGAAGCAGGGGGAGCTAAGTGGACTTCAGGACGAGAAGAACGGAGTAGGGGACAGCCACGTGGTCCCAACCCCTCGCTAGTTTCCGACGCGTGTAGCATGCGCCAGATATCTGGCAGAGACAGATCACAGCATCAGAGCTTGCGATGCACGCAGGCGCTGCGCGTATGCACAGACCGGCTTTGGCTGGCGCGTGCGAAGATGTTAGCTCGGCAATGCATGACGCATGTGTGTTTGGAGTCGGGGCTTATGTATTCCAGTAGTTCCCTTCACCCCACGTCACTCTACCCCCAGCATGACGCAATTTTGGATGTACTTTGGGAAGTGGTATGCCTTTATCATCATCATCATCAGCCTGATTATACCCACTGTAGGGCGAAGGCCTCTCCCATATCTCTCCACTTAACCCGGTTCTGTGCTAGCTGCATCCACTTGACCCCTGCGAACTTCTTAATCTCATCCGCCCACCTAACTTTCTGCCGCCCCCTGCTACGCTTTCCTTCCCTTGGAATCCAGTTTGTTACCCTCAGCGACCATCGGTTATCCTCTCTTCGCACTACATGTCCTGCCCATGTCCATTTCTTCTTCTTAATTTCCACTAGAATGTCGTTAACTTGAGTTATTTCTCTGACCCACTCTGCACGCTTTCTATCTCTTAATGTTACCCCTACCATTTTTCGTTCCATAGCCCTCTGGGTTGTCCTCAACTTAAGTAGAACTCTCTTGGTTAGCCTCCACGTTTCAGCCCCATAGGTGAGTACAGGCAAGATGCAACTGTTGTATACTTTCCTCTTGAGCGATACCGGTAAGCTGCTAGTCATAATCTGCGAGTGCTTGCCAAATGCGCTCCATCCCAATCTTATTCTTCTTGTTATTTCCTTTTCATGGTCCGGATCTGCGGTTACTACCTGTCCTAAGTAGATATATTCGCCTACTACTTCCAGTATTTCGCTACCTAATGTAAACTCCTGTTCCTTCCCGAGGCTGTTGAACATTACCTTAGTCTTCTGCATATTGATTTTCAAGCCTACCTTTCTACTTTTCCTGTCTAGGTCATCAATCATTATTTGCAGTTCATCTCCCGAGTTGCTTAGCAAGGCAATGTCATCAGCAAATCGCAGATTACTGAGGTATTCTCCATCTAGCCTTATCCCTAACTGCTCCCATTCCAAGTCTCTGAATACTTCCTCTAAACAAGCTGTGAATAGTACTGGGGAGATTGTGTCTCCTTGCCTAACACCTCTCTTTATGGGAATTTTGTTACTTTCTTTATGCAGAACTATGGTTGCTGTGCAGCCCCTATATATATCTTCCAGCACTTTCACGTACGGCTCGTCTACCCCCTGATTTCGCAATGCCTGCATCACCGCCGAGGTTTCAACTGAGTCAAATGCTTTTTCGTAATCAATGAATGCTATGTATAAGGGCTGGTTATATTCCGCACATTTTTCTATCACCTGATTGATGGTATGGATATGATCGATAGTAGAGTACCGTTTCCGAAACCCTGCTTGATCCTTTGCTTGATTGCAGTCTAAGGTTGTCCTGATTCTATTAGCGATTACCTTAGTAAATACCTTATACGTAACAGACAGTAAGCTGATTGGTCTGTAATTTTTAAGGTCCTTAGAGTCCCCTTTCTTGTGAATGAGGATAATGTTTGCATTCTTCCATGCTTCCGGTACCGTCGATGACACCAGGCACTGCGTATACAGGGTGGCCAGTTTTTCTAGCACGATATCCCCCCCCCCCGTCCTTCAGCAAATCTGTAGTTATCTGATCCTCTCCAGCTGATTTCCCCCTTTTCATAGTTTCTAGTGCTTTCTTGACCTCGTCCTTCGTCACTGGTGGAACGTCTGACTGTTTTTCCCTGACGCCAATCTCATTACGGTCCTGACTACTTTGGCTACTGTAGAGATCTGTATAGAACTCCTCGGCTACTTTGACTATCTTGTCCATATTAGTGATGACGTTGCCCGCCTTGTCCCTTATCGCATACATCTGGTTTTTGCCTATGCCCAATTTCTTCTTTACCGCTTTAAGGCTTCCCCCGTTCTTTACAGCATTCTCAATTTTCTCCATGTTATACTTCCTTATATCGGCCACCTTGCGCTTATTGATTAGCTTTGTTATCTCGGCCAATTCGATCTGGTCTGTTGGATTGGAAGCTTTCATACTCTGCCGTTTCTTAATCAAATCTTTCGTCTCCTTAGACAGCTTACCGGTATCCTCTCTAACTATCCTACCGCCTACTTCTACCGCGCACTCAGTAATGATATCTCTGAAATTATTGTTCCTTGCCTCTAGGGTAATGTCGCCATCCTCAGTTAGAGCTGAATACCTATTCTGTAGCGAGATCCTGAACTCTTCTGCCCTTCCCCTCACCGCTAATTCGTTGATGGGTTTCTTTCTTACTAATCTATTGCGTTCCTTCTTCAGATTTAGGCTAATTCGGGACCTCACCATCCTGTGGTCACTACATCGAATTTTCCCGATTACCTCTACATCCTGCACAATGGCGGGGGTTGAACACATTATGAAATCGATTTCATTTTTAGTCTCTCCGTTAGGACTTTTCCATGTCCATTTTCGGTTCTTCCGTTTGCTGAAGAAGGTATTCATGATTCGTAAGTTATTGCGCTCTGCAAACTCAACTAGTAACTCCCCCCTGCTATTCCTAGAACCAATGCCATAGTCACCTACTGCCTTGCCTCCTGTCTGTTTTTTCCCTACCTTGGCATTGAAGTCGCCCATTAGTACAGTATACTGCGTCTTTACTTTTCGCATTGCCGATTCTACATCTTCATAGAAGCTTTCAACTGCCTGGTCATCATAACTACATGTAGGTGCATAGGCCTGTACAACCTTCAGTTTATACCGCTTATTAAGCCTAATTACGATGCCTGCAACCCTCTCATTAATACTATAGAATTCATCTATATTACCCGCTATATACTTATTGACAAGGAAACCTACTCCTAGTTGTCGCCTCTCTGGTAAACCTCGATAACACAGTACATGCCCATCCATCAGTACAGTATATGCCTCATTCGGCCTCCTAACCTCACTAAGCCCTATGACATCCCATTTCATGCCGTCTAGTTCCTCTAACAGCACTGCTAAACTAGCTTCACTAGCTAGGGTTCTAGCATTAAACGTTGCCAGGGTCAGTTTCCAATGGCGGCCTGTCCAGCGGAGCCAGGCTTTCTTAGCACCCCCTGCTGCGTCACAGGTCTGACCGCCGCCGTGGTCAGTTGTTCCGCAGCCGCTGGTGACTGAGGGCCGAGGTTTTATGGAGCTTATCCTTTATACTTTCTTCAATCGCCACACTGAGAGAAAAAACTTGACGAATGCTAAGCAGCACAGGCATCGGAATGTGTTCATTTTCATGTTAGACAAAACATTTTCCCAATGCATGCCCAGATTATTGTGGTCAATTTTGGTCAATCTAGTCTGAATTTACTAGCTTTTGTAGGCTTACAAAAAGCGGCCGTGAGCTTTAGGCACACTGTTTCTCTGCAATGCTGTTTCTTGGGCTAGTTGGTGGAGTTTGCTCATTTTGAAAAAGCGCAAAAAAGAGGCAGGGATGGTCGAGAGACAGGGGACAAAGCGCTTTGCCTGTCCCTCGTGCATGTGTATTTTTAGCGCTGTCCTTCTCTCTTCCTCTATCATGAGATCAATCATGGTGGCAATTCGTTGACCTCACCCCAATGTTTTGTTGTTTCAGTATGCCATGCAGCGTTTCAGCAGGATTAGAGTTGAACAATGGCAGAGCTGGTTCAGGGCCACTTGTTGCACCTAACCCTTATCCTCCTGCTTTTTTGTCCACACAAGAACTCCTTAGAATGACTTTCCAATCAGTCGGCTGAAGTATGCTCGTGAACGTTCAAGATGCAAGTTGATAGACCCTTCAAGCAATTTGTCTAAACCAAAAAAATGGCAGATGCTCCGAATATTTATGCAGTTTCTTCTGCGGCGACGCTGCTTCGAGTCATTTTGTTTTTGAACATTATGGTTCCATTCTCTTCCATTTATTTCCGATTTTATCGTTGCAAAGGAGTGACAATTTGCCTTCCTATCACTAAAAAAAATAGTCTGCAAGACATGGTCGCTGTTTGTTATCTGTGCACAGCAAAAATAGGTGATGTTCGCTACACGTGTGAACGAAGCTATAGCGATCTCTCGATGCGGTCAACTGTGGGTTTCACCGCAAGGTCTCGACATATAGCAGTCTACATCTAATTGACGTGGTATTGTTATCAAAAATCAAAACAACTGCTGCCTTGGTAGATCTTGCCGCGTGTCTTCTGCATGTTTGCTTGGAACTGCTTTCGCACTGCTAGCTGTGCCACTACGCTTATATTTCTGAATATTTTTGAGTAAGACCACGGGGGTCCTTGATGCTAAGCAGTGGGATTACAACTAGCGTTAGTCTTTGGATTTATTTTCTTTTACTGCTTTGCATGTTTGTTATCGGAAATGCTTTCAGTAAAAAAAGAAAATGCCGCTGGTTACCTCAACGTCAAAACTGCGCACCGAATCAGACTGTGATGTGATTTCCGCTCCACACATCAACATTCAGTCATTCGGAGGCAAAAATTCTGAGCCTTCTCTACTTTACTAAAACCAACTGACGTGTTCGAAGGTGTGAAGAAAACGATGTGCGATGTCAAAACCAAACGCAACGTTTATTTTTTTTTTTCGGTACAAAACCGGAATGAGGTGCAAGAAACACCCAAAAAGCTTGGAATTTCACCGCGAGGACTAATCGGGGATGACCATGTGCGCTCGTAAAGGGAGGCTGTCATTGTGCTAACAAATACGTTCGATTTTTTCATTGCGGCAGTCTAAAAACAGCGGCGATGTGCGTGTGCCGTGATGGATATCAGTACTCTGTTCTGCACGACCACCTGATACAGACACGCGCTTTATTCCATCAACCCACCACATGCACTAAATGTCCGCGAAAGCGCTTATGGTGCATTGCATAATAATAATAATAATAATAATAATAATAATAAAACAGACCCTTGGCCTTGAAACATGAATCCACGGCTTCGAGGCTTACTATTTTGTGCATAGCGTAGACACCCAGAGAAGTAGAGAGTGCCGGCTGCGCACGCGCATTAGCCTTACTTGGCCCCACTAATGCCACTGCGTGTGCGCCGAAGGAATCCGCTAATTCAGTTTACATGTAGGCAAGCACTTTTCTCTTGTCACAGTGAAATGCACCCAGCTGCCCTCTCGGCATCACTTTGTTTATGTTACGCTGTCTGCAGTCGAAACTTCTCTCTTTCCATGCAGCGTAGTGCGGTCAACTGTCCCACCTTTGCGAAGATGTCCATACACGCTTCGTAAGTGATCAAATACAATTAGACAGATGTACAACAGCTCTTGCATTTCATTATCGTTTCATTATAGTGATTATCGGTGATGATGTCTGGTTTTTGATTATCTATGAGCACATATTTGTAATGTTTATAAGCATGAAAAGCACTGAACCAAAACAGTGTACATTCTCATTTTATCTAACGCTCGACATTCGGCTCAGCAGCGTCGAATTCCTTTGTTTGTTTTTTTTATCTGTACTCTGTATGCGACATCGTCCTTTTGCAGTTGTGTTTCTTGTAGCGGCTGCGAAGCTACATTCAAAACGGTGCTTTCCGAGAGGACAGCTGCACCTAAGCACACGTGTGCCACTGAAAGCTCTAGGGAACAGAGCACGCACCAACGAAGATGTGAAGGAGACAACCGCTCGATACTGCTAGCCGAAACTATTTCTTTTGGTCCACTGTGCTATATTCCTTTTTTGACCAATATTTGAGAGTCGCATGACGCACATAACATTTAAACGGTGGATCATATGCGTGGTACGCCAGCTGGTGTATCGTGATGCCACTTGCGAGCATCTTGCCAGCACACCATGCAGCATAACGTGGCGATATCCGTAGCACTTGCTGTCAAACACATGTCTAGATTTTGCGAGAAATACCACTGGACCAACTGCGTGCACGGAAGAAGAACCTCGTCCAAGCAACCTGCAATCTGTCAAGGCATGTCTTAATTTTGATAAATTTTCACTTTTGTCGCCAGCCGAAAAGCAAGCCCGAGACATGTAAATTTACCGGAAGATTCTGCGCATTCTGTTTGAATTTTGCTAGCCGTGTCACTTGCTATCCGAGCCTGAAGCGCGTAGCGAAATATGAATGCATGAGGGAAAAAGTACAGGGCCAGAAGTATATTCAGAAAAACACAAAATAGCGCAAAGCCCCTCAGCGATTGGGCGTGAAGGTTAGCGGCTTAGCACTGCAGGCGAGCGTCCACTGTTTGCATGCAATGCAGGGGTGCAAAGGGTGATGCGGTGACCATGTGCAGGTTCTTCGTGCGTGCGAATAGCCCCCGCATAAACCACAGTGTATGCGTGCAAAACATGTGCACGCACGCAGCGTGCGTGTCATGTCTTGTCACCTAAAAAAAACTTTCACTCCGTGGTCCTTCCCTAATGAAGTGTTTCTGTTTCCACTTTGAGTAGATGTGTCTCCTTGTGCGAAGAACCAGTGGTGTCTCGCACCACGTCCTCAATCAGTGGTGCATCCAGGTATTCATTCATTCCTTTCACTCCACTGACACTCTCTGCTTTCCTCTAGATCATGAATTATAGCCTCTGCATCAGGTGAGAGTTGTAGAAATCCTTCCTCTATGGAATGTTTGAAACCGGATCTGCTGCCGAAAGAAGCTGTTTCGACAGGCAATGAATTTTTGAAAAGTGTGACATTCACCTCACAAACAGCAATGCAAATAGCAACAAGCAAAACGCTTCACAGCAGTTCACAGCACAAAAGTAGTAATAGGTGGGTTGCAGAAACCTAGAAGTCAGCAGAGCAAAACCCCTTCACCATGGCAGCCAAACCT
Source organism: Amblyomma maculatum (assembly GCF_055883805.1). Taxonomy (NCBI): domain Eukaryota; kingdom Metazoa; phylum Arthropoda; class Arachnida; order Ixodida; family Ixodidae; genus Amblyomma; species Amblyomma maculatum. The sequence goes on along the minus strand of NC_139350.1, from coordinate 139,426,928 downwards.
GTTTTGAGGGCAGAAGTTGGGCGCAGCGCAGAATACTTCTATGTCCAGACTGATATCATGCCCAAACGTGTTGAGCAGAATTCCTTCACTATTGAAAGCCTGGAGGAGGTAGGGTCAGGGGAGGTGTTATGAATGGCACTCACAAACCGAGGGGTTCTTAATCTCATAATTGCGACAAGAAGAGGGAGAAGAGGGGTGCAGGAAATGGACGTGGCCATTATTGCCACAATAGACGTCTCCTGCACTGCACCTGATTTCTGCCCCCAAAACAGGTTTGGCCGCCATGGTGAAGGGGTTTTTGCACTGCAGAGAAGCTGACTTTTAGGTTTCTTGGCTGGCTTCAATACTTTGAAGGAGTGTAGTCACGCGCGCCTCTCCTGGCAATTGAATAAACTCACAATTTCGCTGCTTTTACCTAGATGGCGCTAGCAGTAAAAAAACCTTTAATGAGCGAATACAGGCACAAATAATAATTACCACCATGGTTTGTGCTTCTTATTTTAATTTTATTTTACAGTAATACAATATTAAAAGGAAGCCGACTCAAACAAGGCTCACGTTGAGTATGGCGGCCTTCTCGATTGAATGCCGTGTAGGAAAAATTTATTATATTTGAAGGCTCAGTATAATCGTGCTAATTGTATAAAGTGCAATTTACGCTTATTTGGACCAAGAACTACTATTATAGTTTCGCCATGCATGATTCCTAGGCTGTAGAATGAGTGGTTTTCCTGGTCAAGCTATGCGATGTGAGGTGGTATTACGGAAATCTTCAAATTGGGAAGGTAACAAAAAACGAACTAGGGAATAAATTTCGATGAAATTTCGTACACTGAACTATAATAATGTGTACCCGAAGTGGTAAAAATTTTCCTGATGTGCACATTAATAAAGCGCAGATATTCGTGCCCAAAATAGCCAAACTTTACCACGTTTAAAAGGCTGCCGATCAAATACTGATTAAATTAAAACTAATTATGCATTATTTAACCCAAGATAAATACCCATTCTACGTGTGGGCCAAAGGAAACTGTTCTAAGTGCAGCAGTTTCTTCAGCAAATTAATCCGAAGTAGGGTATATCAACGACGCTAGCGAATTTGTCATCTGCAATACCATCTCTCATGCAGTTGATAACGTTGGCACACTAAAGCAGCGCACATCATTTGACAGAGTGTATATATTAAGCTTTCGAATGATGCCTACCCCCCCCCCCTATTGTGATGTTTGAAAAAGAACAACGTGCAGAATGCTTACGCAAACATTGCCTAAAATGGCACATTCGCGCTGCCGGAGTGGGACCCCCGCCTTAAACTTCCAAGCTGTGCGCAGCCCTCTACGAACACATTCCAACTTCTATTATGGCTCTCAACTAACTGACACTAAACCAAGCACTAAACACAGCAACGCATGAAGATACCCTACGAATGCTGTGCCACCCTGGGACTCTGACAGCTCTGGTTCCACGACAGAGGGAGCAAGTGTGCTTGCATAAAAAAGAAATCCCTGAACAAGGGGGGAGGGGTGGGGGAGGGTTTGCTCATATTAACAAAAATACGGTGTATTCTGCTGGTATGGTAGAAAAACGTATTGGCCACTTTTCGGTCTGGATGCAGGATGCAACTTGCACCATGTTGGCAGAGTGGAGATGTTGGAAATTAAAGTGCCAAGTAAAAGGATTTCTCCTGCATATGTCTGCAACAGTTTGTGGACGGTGAAAGGCTAAGCAGGGCCCTAACTGATTGATTGAAAGCACTTGAATGGGTTTGGGGAATGAGTCATCGGCTGCAGGAGTGTATCTCAGTGAACTTCATTATGAGACTGTGCTTAACAAATGCATGCATGAAGAGGAGTTCTAGCTTCGATATGTCAGGGTGGCTTTCATTTTTGAACATCGTCTAGAACCAGCCAGCAGCGTTTAGCAAGGAGCTGAAGCAGTTTGGCAGCCCTTGCCAGGACACAAATCTTAACGCACGCTTATTGTCTTGTTTGGACTATTATGGCAACAGACCTACACAGCAGCCTTAACATAAGCAGTTTACTTTCGTTCACAGGCCTCAATATGCACACCTCGCACCACATATGAAGGTCGTGCATAACAAAGGTGTGTTCCCACTTTGTGCACATCAGCTGTTTCTTAACTGCTTGGATACATTGAGAGAGCATGCTTATTTCATGTGAGAGGCAGACTTAATTATGTGCTTTCCTCTTTTACAAGCCGCATATTTTGCAGTGTGGCCACTGAAGGCCTCGTCTGACCGTTTGTTTCGTCACTTCCGTTCTTTTCTGTGTCTAAGCAGTTGTTTGACTATTAGCCTGTTTAGTTCTCAACTGCCACTTCTATATGTATTCTTGTGAACGTGAACACATGGTCTAGCATTGTTTGGTTCACTGTGCATTAATTTTTGTCATTCCTGAGGATGCAAGCTGCTTTGTGCATGCTCAAACTTCAAGTAGTTTGTGGAACGCGCGAAAAGAACAGGGACCACAAAACAAAACATTGACTAGTTGCTGTTTTTGGTGATTCCACTGTCACACGTGTATGAAATAGCCCACATTGCCACCACGCTATAATCCTGATGGCATCTGCCACTGACTTCCTTTTATTTATTTGTTTTGAAAGGGGGTTTTTACTGTGCTTTAACAGGGATAATAGCCCTGTCGAAGTTTCACGGCGAACCACACAAGAACACAGCCAGTCTCAGTCTCCACAAGCGAGCACGAGCAGCGCAGCGGCACTTCGTCGTCCTTATCCTCGTCTTCGTGATATTCTCGTGTAGTTCACTACAATTTCCCCCGGAGCGAGGAGGAGCCATCCTGGCGACCTATGGTGAGGGCAAGAGGAGCGGATCGTAGTAGGTTTTGAGGCGGCTCACGTGCACAGTTTCGCGGCCGCGATGACGCATGTCCGAAGAGGTAGTGAGTGGCTCCACGATGTAATTCACAGGGGAGGTTTGACGGACAATGCGGTAGGGGCCGTGATACTCGGTTCGAAATTTTGATGACAATCCCGGTGGGGTGCCGGGAACCCAAAGCCAAACAAGGGATCCTGCAGGAAAAACGTGTGGCGTCTGATCTTTGTCGCGGTGATGCTTTTGGCGGCCTTGAGATTCCGATGTAAAACACCGGGCCAACTGGCGACATTCCTCCGCATGTTTGGCAACGTCTGAAAGGAGAGTACACTCGGAGGAGTCGGGACGATATGGTAAAATAGTGTCCATCGTGGACGACGCCTCACGCCCATAAAGGAGGAAGAAAGGGCTAAATCCAGTAGTTGACTGCGTGGCGGTGTTATAAGCGTATGTCACAAAAGGAAGGACAGCGTCCCAGTTAGTCTGATCGGCGGCAACGTACATCGTCAGCATATTTCCGAGAGTGCGATTGAAGCGCTCAGTCAACCCGTTTGTTTGAGGGTGGTAGGCTGTTGTGGTCCGGTGTATGATGCGACATTCGGCTAGTAGAGATTCAACGACGTTGGAAAGGAAGACGCGTCCTCGGTCACTCAGCAGCTCTCGCGGCGCGCCGTGGCGAAGAACAAAATAATGTAGCAAGAACAGGGCAACTTCACGGGCAGTAGCGGCGGGTAAAGCGGCGGTCTCGGCATACCGGGTGAGGTGGTCGATGCCGACGATAATCCACCGGTTCCCAGAAACCGTGCAGGGAAGTGGCCCGTAAAGGTCAACGCCAATGCGGTCAAAAGGGCGGGCCGGGCATGGAAGTGGTTGTAAGGGGCCAGAAGCACGAGGTGTGGATGACTTTCGGCGCTGACAGGCGATGCAGGAGCGGACGTATTTGCGAATATACCCGTACATGCCGCGCCAATAGTAGCGTTGAGAGATCCTTTGAAACGTCTTCACTACACCAGGATGGGCACACTGAGGGTCGGCATGGAAAGAGGTGCAAATTTCATGTCGTAAATGGCGGGGAATGACGAGAAGCCACCGTCGACCATCAGTCATATAATTGCGGCGGTAGAGAAGACCGTCTCGTAGGGCAAAGTGTGGTGCTTGACGGCGTAAAGCCCGAGAAGGCGCAGCAGCGTTAGGAGAAGCGGACACGATCTCGATAAGAGATGCGAGCCACGGGTCTTTTCGCTGCTCCGCAGGCATGTCAGCGATGGTTAGAGAGGAGAGGACGGGATCAGCCGCCGTAGAGCAAGCAGGTTCGTTGGAGACGGGAGAACGAGATAGTGCGTCGGCGTCCATGTGTTTACGGCCAGAGCGATATATAACGCGGATGTCAAATTCCTGCAGGCGGAGAGCCCATCGTGCGAGGCGGCCGGACGGGTCTTTAAGAGAGGACAGCCAACATAACGCGTGGTGGTCCGTGACGACGTCAAACTGGCGACCGTAAAGGTAGGGTCGGAATTTTGTTAATGCCCGCACAATTGCCAAACACTCCTTTTCTGTAACTGAGTAGTTGCGTTCAGCTTTAGAGAGGATACGACTCGCGTACGCGACGACGTATTCGTGAAAACCGTTTTTCCGTTGTGCCAAGACAGCTCCGAGGCCAACGCCACTCGCATCAGTATGGACCTCGGTGGGTGCTGTCGGGTCGTAGTGGCGAAGGATTGGTGGCGAAGTCAAAAGACGGCGCAATGCGTTGAACGCTTCGTCGCACTCGACCGACCACGCAGTTAAGTCACTGTTTCCTCCGAGTAGTTTCGTCAGGGGTGCAATTATCGAAGCAAAATTCTGCACGAAGCGCCGAAAATAGGAGCATAGACCTATGAAGCTTCGAAGTTGCTTGAGAGAAACCGGCTTAGGAAACTCCGCCACTGCGCGCAGCTTGGCCGGATCAGGGCGAACACCTTCCTTAGAGACGATGTGCCCCAAAATAGTCAACTCCCTGGCACCGAAGTGACACTTCTTGAGATTCAGCTGCAGGCCGGCGTCAGTAAGGCAAACCAAAACTTGCCGCAAGCGCTCTAGGTGCGTAGCGAAGTCGGTGGAAAAGACAACAATGTCGTCCAAGTAGCAGAGGCAGATGTGCCACTTGAACTTCCGCAAGATGTTATCCATCATCCTCTCGAATGTGGCGGGCGCATTGCACAGACCGAAGGGCATCACATTAAATTCATAGAGGCCATCCGGCGTCACAAATGCGGTCTTCTCTCTGTCACAGGCGGCCATTGGTACTTGCCAGTAACCTGAACGTAAATCAAGAGATGAAAAGTACTCGGCACCTTGGAGGCAATCAAGAGCGTCGTCTATACGCGGAAGGGGGTAATTGTCCTTGTGGGTAATTTTGTTGAGGCGCCGGTAATCAATACAAAAGCGAAACGAGCCATCTTTCTTTTTCACTAGCACCACTGGTGAGGACCAGGGGCTTTGTGATGGACGAATTACACCACGTTGTAGCATGTCCTCAACTTGTTCATTGATCACGCGACGCTCTGCCGCTGACACACGATAGGGGCGCTGTCGAAAAGGCGAGTTAGAGCCGGTCTGAATGTAATGCGCGACTGTTGAAGTGCGGCCGAGAGGTGTGTGGGCGGCGTCGAAAGCAAAGCGAAATGTCTGTAAAAGGGCCACGAGCTGAGTCCGGTAGGTGGAAGGAAGAGCGTCATCGATGGCGGTTCGGAAGAAGTCGTCTGGCAACGAATCAGGCGTCTGATCGGACTGCAGAGCATCAATGTAGTTACTGCGGTAGGTCTCGGAGGCATCCAGGTCAGAGAGAAGGTGGGCTGGTTGAATGGAACCGGGAGATTCCCCACGTAGCAGAGTAATCGGGCGTGGAGACGGATTGTAGATGAGTAGCTTCGTGAAGCCACCGTGAACATCGAGAACAGCAGATGGCAGCGGCAGGTGCTTGCGGTGGATGAAGGATGCAGACGGTGTAAATAAAACACTAACGTCTGACGCGGCAGGACACGAAAGAGGCACAAGGGAACAAGCCTCTGGTGCTACGTCGACATCTTCAGCGATGGTCAGCTTTTGAGGACACACTGAACGGTTGTCGTCGGGCAGTGCGTCGCACAGTGCAGAAAATTCTACTTCAGCTCGGGCGCAATCGATCACGGCGTTATTTTTAGACAAGAAGTCCCATCCGAGGATCACGTCGTGAGAACAAGATGACAAAACTACGAACTCGACACTGTACAAAATACCTTCAATGACGACACGCGCTGTACATGCTGCTAAAGGTGCAATCCTCTCTTCACTGGCAGTGCGGAGCGACAAACCGTTAAATGACGTCGTAACTTTTCGTAATCGTCGGCAGAGTTGCTCATGAATCACTGACACTGCAGCACCCGTATCGACCAGCGCATATACGGACAGACCATCGATAGAAATCATTATAATGTTCGTGGGTGGAATATGAGGCCTTGAGCTTTTCGCAGAGTACGCAGTTCTTGCCTCAGGAACCGCGGAGCTTAGTTTCCCTCGTCAGCAGGTGGTGGTCGCCGGCGCATTGGTGACAGTGACCGGCGACGCGGAGAAGGAGAACGACGCGTTGTATATGAACGCTGTTCTGGGGCATACGCAGGCGGAGAGTGGGCAGAACGAAGCAGCGGTGGCGAGTAATCAGAAGACGCAGGCTCGGCCATGCGACGACGACATCGGCGGGCCACATGTCCAGCGAAACCACAGTAGTAGCAAATAGGACGATTGTCCGAAGTACGCCAAGGGTTGTAATAGCGCGCAGTGGGCGGATGAAGCGGGGCCGTTTGAGAAAGCGGTGCAGGGCGTAGAACAGGCTGCATGGGTTGTGACGGCTCAGGCGGTGGCCGCGCAGCCACAGCCGCGTAGGTCAAAGGGGCTGGAACAGCAGGTTGACTATACTGGACTGGTGCTTCGACGTATGTCAAAGGAGCAACAGAAGGAGCTTCAGGAAGCGTGGGGAGTGCTTCCGCAACTTGTTGGCGGATGACTTGCTGCAGCTTTGGCACTAAAGGAGTGGGAGCGTCAGGACGTTGGCGAACGAGGGATAGTTGACGGGCAACTTCTTCTCGAACGAACTGCTGTATTTGTGGCAGCAAGGTGGACTGGTCTGCTTCAGGTGTTAAAGCTGCAAGCGGCGCGGGGTTTGAGAGCGAAGAGCGAGTGATGTTACGGCGCTTGCGTAATTCATCAAAGTTGTGGCATGCGTTGATAACGTCGACGACGGTGGCTGGATTTTTAGCCAGAAGCATCTGGAACGCGTCATCATCAATGCCTTGCATAATGTGATCTATCTTGGTGCTCTCTGACATTGAAGCGTCCACGCGCTTGCAGAGGTCTACGACATCTTCAATATAGCTGGTAAAATTCTCACCAGGAAGCTGTGCACGGCCGCGCAGGCGTTGCTCAGCGCGCAATTTGCGCACTGCAGGCCGGCCGAAAATATCGGCAAAACTAGCTTTGAAAGTAGACCAAGATGTGATATCGGCCTCGTGGTTGCGGAACCATAGGTTTGCAACGTCCGTTAGGTAGAAAATGACGTTATTGAGTTTTTGGTTGTCGTCCCAGTGGTTGTGAATACTGACCCGCTCATATGAGGCCAGCCAGTCTTCCACGTCATGGTCGCCGGTTCCGCTGAAGATTGGAGGATCACGCTGGCGCAAAGCTCCAGCGCAGAACACCGCGGATGAGGGGCCGGTTGGACTGGGGGTAGTAGCGTCGGTCATTGCTTGTGTCGGGAGTGTGCGGCTGCGGAGCTCCAGGGCGGCAGGAAATGCTCACCTCCACCAAGTGAAAGGGGGTTTTTACTGTGCTTTAACAGGGATAATAGCCCTGTCGAAGTTTCACGGCGAACCACACAAGAACACAGCCAGTCTCAGTCTCCACAAGCGAGCACGAGCAGCGCAGCGGCACTTCGTCGTCCTTATCCTCGTCTTCGTGATATTCTCGTGTAGTTCACTACAGTTTGCACATCGGTACAAGTGTTCTTAGATGATCAAAGTTTGTATTTCTCGTGGGTTATTTTATGTTCCCCTCTATGTGCGATCCAGAAATTCATCTGTCGAAAACCACTTCCTCTATATGCCTTCATGAATGCACCTTCCTTCTTTCTAAAACGAAAAATACAACCTGCCCTCCTTCATCAGCTTGTTACAGAACTAAATATGTCTATGTTCTCAAATATTTAAATTTATATGTTACAAGCAGCACATAAGAGATGTTTTGCTGGGGTACATTTTTTATGTGGACATCTTAAATAAAAAAAATGCTTCCACTTGCAACAGGTTGTGGGGTACACAGAACCTCCACAACCTTGGTTTAACTGAGCCGTGAGAACAAATGCAATGGTTACTTGGCGCCAGAGGGGGGATGCTGCTGACCCTAGTGATGCCACAGTACAAAGCTCAAGTTCCTTTGTATCCAAGCAGCTGCTTTCAACACAGTAGAGCGAGATCTATCAGAACAACCACACACTTAAATCCTGACGTTGCCAGCATGGCTATGATTGGAGGATTTGTTATGAAGGCTGCCAGCAACAAGATTCCGTGCGGTGACTGCACTGCACTGCTGCAGACATCAAGAGCAACACTCCCCTCCTCAGACTCATAGCCCCACAAGATTGCAATGGCCTTCTCTAACCCAAGTCTGGAACATCTCAAGCTCCTGATACATCTTCAGAGATTTGTCGACCACTTTTGTCGACCACGTGCTCCTGCACGTCCCTCGTGAAGCCACTAGGATTATGTGTACATAGGAGTGTTGAAGTGCTGTAGCAACTGCCCATTCTGAGCTGTGTGCATAGCATGGACATTGACCACTGCAACAGACTCTTGGAGCTAGAAGCCAAGAAATTTATGGAGACCTTTTTCAGCCACTATGCTCTCAAAGCAACTGAAAGGCATATTTTTATGTTATTTTATTAAAATACGCTAAAGGCCCGAGCGGGCATTACTTGGAGGGGGGGGGGGGGCAGTGCGGAAGGCGAGACAATAGTAAAAACAATAAATCCAACATTGCGACAAGTATATAGTCGTTAGCCAGGAACACATTGTTGAAAAGCTAGCGCTTCAAACACTAAAAAATATAAAGACAATGGCACCAAACATTCCTGTTTTTTGGAGAGCAGCAGCTCAATAGGAATACAAAATAAATCCAAGGATGAAGGTTACAACTCGAAATTACTGTTTAGACTCGTTAGAAACGTTTCGGAATCATTGGAAGATGCAATGGTGCCAGAAAGTAGATTACATTGATAGATAGCGAGGAGGAGAGGCAAATGAAAGAAAAGATTAGTTAACGCAAAGATAGGTTCCACTTTCAGTTAGTGGTCAATGCGTGGCAATATGTGATGGAGCGATGCAAAAGAATCACTATAATATAATTTGTAGAAGAACAGTATGGAAAACATTCTTCCTCTTTTCAAGAAGAGGTAAGCTGAGGGCTGTTTTTATTTCCCTTACACTTGTTGATCACAAATAGTTTTTAGTCATGAAATGGGTGGCTTTATTGTACAAAGATTTCAATTTTGTTACTAGGTATGCTTGATGGGGGTTCCAAATCAAAGAGGTGCAATGTAATTTGGAAATGTAGTGTATGCTAATAGCTTTTTGTCTAAATTAGCTTAACTTGGGTTGTACCTGAGGAAGCCAAGTGTTTTAGAAGCCTTGTTGATAACCGTATCTATGTGGCAATTCAGTAAAATATCTGATGCTAAATGTACCCCTAAATACATTATGAGGGATACCGATTCAATATGCACGCTGCTCAAAGTGTAATGACATGGTTCGGTGCTAAATGTTGTGCTAAATCGGACAAGTTTTGTGTTTGAGGTGTTCATTTCATTTGCCATTATGTGCGCGAATTGCTAACCTTATTAAGGTCTCATTGCAGACTAGTACAGCCCAAAATATCAGTAATCTGTCTGTATATCATGCAATCATCCACAAATAATCTGACCGTGGAATGTAGGTTGTTACTAATGTCATTAATATAAACTATGAATAAGATAGGTCTGAGCACAGGCCCTTGTGGCACTCGAGATTTAAGGGCGAGTGGGACGAAGAATGGCTATTAACAAAAACTGGTTCATAGCGATTAGCCAAAAAACTTCTTATCCAAGAAATAACATTACAATTTTTGTTTAAATTCTCAAGCTTCTTTATTAGACGCATGTGCGGGACTTTGTCGATTGCTTTAGCGAAATCTATAAATACGGCGCCTATTTTAGAGCGAGCATGAACAGAGTGATAGTCAGAAATGAATTTAAACACTTGTGTTTTACAAGATCTACTAAGTAGGAAGCCATGCTGATTGGAAAAAGAAGTTATGCTTCACCAGATGACCCATGAAATGGCAGAGATTACTTGCTCTAGCAATTTACAACTTACGTTGGTTAAACAAATTGGTCTGTAATTTCATGGCTGAGAGGCATCGCCAGATTTGAAAACAGGTATGACACGCGCAATGTTCTAGTCGTTTGGGACACAACCTGTACCAATGGATTGCTGAAAAATAGCAGCTAAGAGGGGGCATACTGCAGGCTTTGCTACTTTGAGTGATTTAGGACATATCCCATCGAGGCCAGGTGCAGAGCGAGCAGGGAGACGGTTTATGGCAGAGGACACACCTTCTGACATGACAGTATGTCGGGCATGGTTTCATCCAGCTTTCGGAATAACAGGTCAGTAGGTAAAAGATTTGTATCAATGAGCACTGAGCAGAAAAACTGGCAAAATTCCTCTGCTACTTCAAGGGAAGTAAGGAGCTTTCTTTCTTTAGTTATTGACACTGACAAGTTTGAACCATACTTTGGATTAACGTGACAAAATTTTTAGGCTTGTTCTTTAACAGATGTGAAATGTCAGTTATAAAAGTTGTCCTCTGCAATTTCAATTTCAGTTTTGCACAACTGCATATGTGTGCGGCATTGATCCCAATCGCACTCAGATGCTGACTTTTTTAGCGTTCACGTACAACCTTTTCTTTTTGTTTATACATCTTTTGACGCTCCTTATGAACCATGTGCTCTCTGAAGATGTGATGATGGTGACTTTAGGTACGTACTTATTTACAAATAAACACAGCACAAAGAAACCGGACACTAGAGAAGACAACACACAAAATGGGATGGACAGCCGTCCCATCTTGAGTGTTTTCTTCTCGAGTGTCCAGTTTCTTTGCGCTGTGTTAGTTTGTAAAAACTATGAACCAACTAGCCCAGACTAAAATCCTCATTGTACGTACTTATCTTCTAGCAAAGTTAATTTTTTATCAATAAGAAATCAGTTTTCATTCACATCCCACGAACAGAAAGAAAACATCTACAGAGAACAATGATATAGTTCATTAAGCAGCATATCAGTACCTGCTCTGGGATAATCAAATATAATTTCATTTGCTTTTTCTGGTTTGTTTCTGGCTACTGTGGAATCGCTCAGCAAAACTTTGTGGCCACTGAGGCCATCCAACACATTTGCAGACGTTTGGCCCAGTTGCATTGTCAGCACAAGATCCAAGACTGAATCGCCACACGTAGGAGTGGAAACCATTTGGTGCAAACTGAAAAGTGCTAACACCCAGAAAATTCTGGCATTCATGCTTTCTTGAGCTTTTGGGAGGCCTAAATGCCTGCCAATCAATAATTGGCTAATTGAAATTTGTTCTGCAGGTAAGTTAGAGATTCATTCAGCTTTTCAGAGAATTCCTCGCAACCCACAAGATTTCTGGACATGATCCTGTATCAACAACATGCACTTGCAAGCTTTTTCTTACAGTGATTAATACCCCACTGCCGTGCGAGGTAATGCGATTTTTTCTAAATAGTGAAAACTGGTTGGGCAAAGGTAGTTCAGTACCAGCAATATCGGGCAATAACCAGGTTTCTGTGCCCAATGCAAGGTCTGCTGAGCATGCTTCGACATATGAACGCAAATTATCTTGTTTTGGAAACAGGCTGCGGAAGTTTGACACTAAAATTGACAATGCTGAGCCTATGGGTTTATTCTGTAGTCAGTGGTCCTGAGGGGAGCCACAGTGATGCTTTTCAGCTGAGGAAGAGCACTGCCAGTGTGAGAATGAGCCCTCCACAACTGCAAAGAAAACAAATGACAGACAAGGCAAATGAAAGACAAGTCAGCACCCCTCACTGAGCAGGCGGGAAGCAATAGCAAAAATAAGCCAATGAATGCCCTGCTGGGGTCCAACCTCAATGCTGCCACAGGAACAGAACTGTACCTGAAGGCAAGCATAAAGGGATTAGGAATGCAGAGCACTTTAAAGTACTTTATAGCTGCAAAAATATAAGTTCAGTTTGGTTTGGTTTTTGGGGTTTAACGTCCCAAAGCGACTCAGGCTATGAAAGACGCCACACTGGAGGACTCTGGAAATTTCGACCACCTGTGGCTATTTTAACATGTACTGACATCGCGTAGCACACAGCCGCCTAGCTTTTCGCCTCCATCAAAACGTGGCCGCCGAGGCCAGGATTAAAAGTATAAGGTAAAATATCGCCCAAAGAGCCTGTGTAGCAGAGCACAGTTAAACCTGGATATATCAAACCAGGATTTTTAAAATTTTGGTTATATTGAACTCACAGATATCCCCTTGAAAATGCTATGTAAGAGCAAATGAAGGTGCTTTGTATATTGCACTCTAATTTCACTGGCCGTTCGATGTATGAACTGTGCACAGAGCAAAGAAAGGTGTGCCCTCCCCAAAGACGACTGCATCATCATCAGTCGTTTGCCGCGTGACGTTTCCAAGCCATGTGCAGAAGGAAAGAACGAGAGAGATCCAGTTTCATGGTGCTTAGTGAGGAGCAGGCTTAGCCAATGTAGTCATGGAGTTGGGAAAAGGGGAACCAATGCAAAAGAGCGAGGCGCAAGGGCATGCCCATTCTTTCCTTCCTCCATAGGATTGAGGGAGCATGGAGGAAGTAAAAATTCTGCCAAGGCTCCTCTCTCCCTTTCCTTACACTTTTCCTTTCTTCGTTCCCAGCAGCACTCACTGTGCACCATGCACAGAAAAGCTGAGGAAGACAACATTGGATGCTTTCACCAGTGTTTGTTTTGACCGCTGTATGTGCGGCAGGTAATGTGCATCATTAACCCCAAGTAAGGAGAAGACAATGTGGGACGCTTTCTCCAGTGTGTGTTGTGTCCCCCCTCCCAATCATGGTGCGATAAAGCTAACATACCAAAAACCAGTTTTGCGCAACTTAACTTGTGGTGAGATGGTGAGGAAAGGGGGGGGGGGGAGGGGCTGCCAGCACCTTTGAAGGACTGCATGCCAATTAGTAGCTTCCTTGACTTGTCCAGTAAAAATTGATTTATTTTTAGTGGGCAAGCCTAGGAAGCCACTAAGGCTGCTGGCACTTTGTCAAGTTTGCACCCCTTCCCGCAGGTGTCAAAACACTTTAGGATGTTACTGCCACCAGCATCTTGGTGGGCTGCCATGGGTATGAGCTGTAGGCTGTGATGATCACAGTGCAAAACGGAAGGACCAGCAAACAAACTGATGACGTTTTTTCAAATTCTCAGCAGCAAAAACAATGGGCGGGTCTGCAATGGGCGGTTACGCAAGGAAATAGTGTCATTTGTTATGAAGAGGTGTCAAACCGATTTTTGCATATCAAATTATCGATATCCTAACTATGAATATCCTAACTATTATCTGCCCCCTTAGAGTTGGATATATCCGGGTTCAACGGTATAAAGAGTGAAATAAGATGAACGTCTGACTATACAATTATGACATGACAGAATACCGGTTTCTAAGTTTTTATTGCTTTTTTCTACGTCTAAACAAATAATGTACTTTTTCAAAATGAAAGACTATAATGGCATAAAGCAAAGTAAGAGTTATCAAAGTGGATTCTGCAGAACCCTTGGATTTCTTGGAGAGCTTTCTGCATCCTCGAAGCAGCTAAACCTATGCACACCTAAACCATCCAAGTTTTCTTCAAACCACTTAATTGTAACCACATAATTACTAATCATGCTATATACATATTGTAAGCGCTCACATCATACTGCTGCTCTGTACACCCAGTCCTGATGAATTGAACCCAGGCATTTTTAGAGAAGCCACATGCATGCGAGCCCCTTTTTGCATGCATGTCAGGCAGGAAGGGATGGAAGCTGATGTATGCATGGTTCCTCAGCACCTTGTAAAAGCCACTGGGATAAAGCTAAGAATAGAAATGACTGAGAATCCCTGATGCAAACAGTATATATGTAAACATTCTGCTTCCGTACCAAGACATCATGAACTGCATGTATGTTGTCTTCAAATACTTGAACAGTTCAGGAATGTTACTGTTAGGGTGATACCTCTCCAAAAGGCACCCTATTTGCTTGTATGGTGAATGTACCAGCTATTTCATTTGTTAAACATAAGCTAATATACTACACTAGCCTTCAAAATTGTGTTCCCACTCCTGTAATAATACCAACTGGGATTGACAGTGTTCTAAGATGAAATAAACAGATAAATAATGCAGCCCAAATTTTTGTATATGTGGTTAAAAACTGGATACCTTCGTTATGCTTCAAACATAGCACATAAGATCTGCACAGGATGAAATGCCAAACGTGCAAGCGATAAAAGCCATGCACTTGACAACCAGGTGCATTCTAAGACTCTGTCAACACATCCAAATGTCGCATCTGGGCTTACCAGAACACAAGCGCACAGGTATCATAAGGACCACAAATGTGAGGCCAAATCCAAATGCTATGGAACATAGCTGCATTGTGCAGTAGTGTTACCTGCTTCTAGGGCGGTCATGTTCCTGACGATAAAGGAAAACCTCAGTCCATAACCGCATACAAGAGCAACGCATGACTGTAATTATGACCTAGCAATAATAGCATGCACAAGAGTGCAACTACTCAAAGTGAAATCAACTCTTGCCAGGGTGCAAAAGTCAGTGCATTGCCTTGAGGGGCAGTTAAACAAATTTCACCATTCCTGCATGCATGCTTCATCATCTGCACCTCAACAAAAGCACTCAAACGCTCATGCACACATGAAATGGGCTGTAATCATGAGTAACAGAAAAGCTGCATATAAACAAATAATGAATACAATAAAAAAGTACAGCCTTCTCAGAGGCCTGGATATATCACACTGCTCTAAGAAAGTCAAGGAAAGGACACAGAGCAGTGGAGGCACCAGAGAGAAGACAGACTGACTGTTGCATATCATCGTACCAAGCACAAAAGCCAGCTACTGGCTGCATCTCGTCCAGCCCCTCCACTGCCACAGCCCTATCCTGCGCATGTTTTTCTTGCTCCTTGGCAGCTGAGTGGGACACCATCTGAAGACTACACAGCGTACACACAAGATTTGCCATGCTTGCAGCTAAAACCTTCTTTCACCTGGTGCTTCTCAAAGCAGACTTCCTGAAAGCGTTTCAAAGGTGTGCGGCTCAGTGAAGGCTGCTAAGTTGAAATCCAGGTGATGCTTGTGCTCACTGATGTAATTGCCTTCGAGTCTGGCGATTCTTTTCTAGGCCTGCATTTCTTTGACGCTATTCCTCAAACAAAAGAAGTTCAGTAGTTTGATTAGCCCCATGAACCTTTGGTCACCCTGAAGAGCAAAGTAATGAAGCTATCACGAGTAAATAATTTGCATTCACAGTTCAGCTGCCTATCCTTACGTTGTACCAGGGATTGCAATAGGTGACATTTTAGGTCTCCCTGCGCAAGGTGAACTAAATACACTCATGCAGCACCGTTTCAGCAGTCCAGGAACACTGGCATCAAGCAAAAACAAAAACCCACTGTGGCACCGACCACATGCAGCATTTCTCTGGTGCGTCTATCCCACCATTGTGACATAAATAAGTTTGGCACAGTTGATATAAGCCTGCCTTGCCATTTGCTTCTGCTGCACAAAACAAGTGGACTGATTTCCACTCCCACAAAATGATGCTGTTGCAGTCGTAGACTTTGAGGGTGAATATGAGCACAGACACTACAGCAGCAACAAAGCTAGACAGAGTGAGTACTACGACAATGTTGTCGAATTTGCACAATTGGCCAATGTATCGAATGCCAAATTAGGCATAACAGGTCTCTCAATCATATGAGGAACACTATCCCATTCTTTCCAGATGTAATAGGTTTAAGGGGGGACACGACTCTTCGCGGCCGAAAATCGGTCTAAAAAATCGATTTTTTTATTTCTTCATTTTCATGGTCCCGAGACGTTTCCGCAACTATCTGCAAATTTAGGTTGAAAAATACCGCCTATTTCGCATGTTACAGCGCTTCAAAGTTGCGAATCTGAATGTTTGCCTCTTTAAATTCAGGTCAAATCGCGCTGATCGAGAAATGTGCGCTCCACCAGCATCATTTTGGTCTCGTTCGAAAGATCGCGATTCAGGCTATTCTCATGCCACGATCGGCGTCCGCGAGCGAACACCGGAAGCGGAAAACAAGGGACAAATTTGCGCGAAACGCGCGCTGCTATTGGGCTCCGAAAGCACGTGACCCAAACGACCACTTTTGGTTGGCTGCCGGCGCCGGCTGCTTGCGGCTTGGCGCCATTTTGAAAAGGTCGCGTAGTTAGGCCTAGCTGGTTTAGCGACGTTCCGTCATCACGACCACGGCGTAAAACGGGGAAAATTTAGGTTCGAGCATCATACTAGCCTAAAAACCGAAGAAAGGTAGAGAAAAGAGGCGCGCCGGTGACGCGGCATCCTGTTATCAGCAATCAGTGACAAAGCACCGAAGCTCCGCGATAGGCCAATAAGGGCGAGGCCGATGGTGCTCGGCACGACAGATAAGAGAGCAAACGATTTCCTCGGGGAGATTCCTGCCGCATGCGGACATCGTAATCACAACGATGCAGATGCAAAAGTGATACCTAAGCAGTTTTGATGGGCGCAAAAGATCGAACACTCGGAAAAGTTAGTAGCGTGGCGGCAGCGGCAATCGCGAAACGGCATCACGCACGGCATGCGGAAATAACAAACATTAGTCGAAAGAAACCTGCGTCTGAGTTGCAGGGGCAATTATCTCGATGGAAAATGGTGCATTCACACCAAAAACCAGTCATAGCTCATTTTATCAAGTTGCTGTTAGCCTTAGTAATTTAAAATATGCCCAAAACGTTTTTCGCCGATTTCTCAAAATTGAATTTTGGACATAGTCAGCAGATCATTATTTCTGGTCCTGCTCTTGCTACAGTTATTTTCGTTTGCTAGAAAGCTAGCCTCATGTATCTTTTGACACCAAGGTAAATGTAATAACCGTAGGGGGAAAATTTACTGAAAAGTTTGTCTTGGCACCAAAATGGACTGCCTTTGAGTTTTTTTTTTAATGGTGAACTTTGACTGACTCCAATTGGGATAGAACATTAATTTTTGTTTTAATTTACTTTCCAACCATTTCTAATCATACACTGATATGTCAGACCTTGCCATAATTTAAATCTACATGTTCTGATATGTTTTTCCTTGTGTTCTCAAGACAGCATTTTTGAGGGTGTTGAAATTTTGGAGGAGATCAGTATCTCCGGTCCTGTTCTTGCTATTTCTATAATTTCTTTTTAGAAAGGGAATCCTGCCACTCTCATGAAACCAAGGTAAATACAGTGACCACAAAGGAAAATTTACTGAGAAGGTTATCTTGTCTTGAGCATCCAAATGGAGCTTTCCTTTCAAATGTTTCCTATTGCATAACTTTGGTTCAAATTGGCATAGGTCATTAATTTTTGCTTTAGATCACTTTCCACTTCTTTCTGATCTTGTTGTCATATCAATCATTGACATAATTTACACCTACATGGAATGTTTTTCCTCATTTTCTCAAAACTGAAATTTTGAGTGTGCTGCAATTTTGGAGGAGAGATATCTCTTAAACTGTTTGTGCTGCAGCTCTCATTCTTATCTTGTTAGAAAGAAACACTCTTGGACAGTGCAATAGAACTAAAACATGTAGTTATTATGCGGCAACATTTACAGAACTAATTATCAATTTTAGGTGCCAATTTGGGCTTTTAGTCATAAAAGTTTTACTTTGTGTAACATTGGTTCAAACTCTTCTAGCACGTTAATTCATGGCTAGCGGCACTCTATGATCCTTCTAGATCACTCTGGCAGGTCTATTCTCATCATGTCATAAAGTGTTTAGTAATTAACTCAACTCTAAATGAAGAACATGAATTAGGTAATATTTTGAAAACTATTTCGTCTACAAGGAAACTAATCAGATATTTGAAATCAGCATGCAAAAATATATTAACCGTGCAAGTTTCAATCAGATCCACCCGTAAATAAGGAAATACGTTTTAGGAGGGGTGCCCCCCCTTAAAGGATTTAATGTTCCTAAGCTACTGAGGCTACGAGGGATGCCGTGGTAGAGGGCTCCAGAAATTTCGACCCCCTGGGGTTTTTTAACAAGCACCGAGATTGCACAGTACAGAGGTGACTTACTTTTCGCCACCCTATAGACGTGGCCACCATGGCCGAAATTTGATCCAATGTCCTCAGGTTCAGCAGTCAAAAAAGCCCTAACCACTGCACCTTCACAGAGGGGCTCTTGCCACATAATAAAGTAATGACGATTTGCAAAAAAATTGTGGCTAATTCGGTACTGTTAATTGCAGCATGTAGCATGAGTGCTACCTGCAGACATCATATTCTTTCCTTCTGCAACCTGTAAAATTACCTTCTATTTATGAAATTTAAAACTATCAATGCTTCACTCCAATCAAGACCAAATTAAGAAAAAGTACGGTTTTCCTGTGCTCTCCTTTTTTTACTGATCACTGGCTTTATAAGCATGTATGTCGTAAAAAGCCCATCAATCACTAACCCTTGTCTTCTACCCAGTGGCGTCGCGAGGGGGGTGCGGTCTGCACCAGGTGCAATGCTCAAAAGAGTAGCTGGGCAGTGAGATGGAGGAAGTGGTGGGGGATGAAATGAATTATAAAGACATGAAAGGGCACGGTGCCACTTACTGGCAAGTGTGGTCTTCTCGCAGAACGAAATTATTATGTTGTGAAGAGTGCTTGAAAACACATGCCTTAATTTATGTCAGAGACTCCTTGCCATTTTAACGTTGGACCGGAACTGTGTACATGCGTGTACCCTGGAAACACCAGCATTTACCCGATACCCAACAAAACCCCTATGCTGGAGCTCGGCCTCTTTTTGTGTAGGTGCAGTTCACTCTCCTTTCCCTAGCGTGGAATGCTGGCAGTACTTCTAAGGCAGTCTTTTGTCTTGTTCGTATATCTCCTGTGCCTTTCTTGCTCCTCAGACCAGTCACACATCCCCCTCACACTTTCAAAACATCGAAGACACGCAATGCCTGTTGCTATGTGGAATAGCAAGTCTGATCACTACGCGCTGACTAGAAAAAGAAATAATGAGGAGGAGGGCACCTTTAGCTAGGCCAGGTGCTTTAAAAGGGGAATTGAGAGTAAATATCTAAGGTGCTCATGCGGTTCTTACCTTTTTCTCTCTGAAAAAAAGCAAAAATATTGTTAAAATGAGAAAGGAAACTGTTAAAAAAAATGACCTTGGAGATGCCCAGTCTCCCAGCTTCAAAAGGCTACTTCACGCTTAATATTTTCTGTTGGTACGGCATTGATGCACTTTGGTACCTTGCAGTCTGGATACGGAAGTCAACTTCAACCTTTCGAAGGAAAGGAGAGGAGAAAAGCTAGATGTAGAGATTGCTCAGTAAAAGGCTTTCACCTATGCATGTGGCAAGTGCAAGGCTCTGCTTGTGATCTAACTACAACACATGGCATTGAAAGTTTTGAGGACCAGGTTCAGCTACAGAGTGAGCTGGCAGTGTTTCTCATGCGAACTCCCATTATGCGACCTTGCTGACAACCACCACCCTCTTGGTACTAACCAATACAGCCGAATATCCCAAAACAGTTAGCTGCAGCATGATGACGAATTCCGGTTACAACATTCCAGAGGCGCCTTCATTTTTGGAGCGTGCTTAGAACAGCCGCGGCACTGATCAAAGGATTGTTGCGGTGGCACCTGGCAGTAATATCCGTGTTTGCAAGAGTTGACCTTACGATCGCTTAGAAGCCCCGAACGACGCCATGAGCAGGAGCACATAGGTTCTTTTTCAAGCTGAGACAGCACAAACGTGAGGGTGTATTACAAGCTTTGTAGAAAATGATAGAGAGCCTCTGTGGACGAGTACATGCGGTGCTAGTGCGAATACGTGATATCCAGCCACGAGGCGTGGGAAAACAACTACGGCCACCCACTTTCACTCCGTGGTGCATCTGGTCGGGCTTTTGAAGAGAGTGCCGCATTGTCGCCAGTTAGTCGATACCTCGAGCCGCACTGCTTTTTCTTCCTCCATGTTCCTTCCCCATCCTCTTCTCCGTCTCATCTTCTATTTGCGTGTGCTATTGGCTGCGACGAGCACAAGGGGGGGGGGGGGGGGGGGTCCACGCTGCGCCTCCTCACTGGGCGCAGGTTACTCTAGCGATGCCACTGCTTCTACCTTCAGGAATGGCATGCCACAATGAGCCCACGTAATTTAAAACAGTCAAAACATCACAAGACACCATAATGCATATATACCGCAGTATTCATAAAAAATGAACCAAAGCACATGCATGCTGCAAAGCACGAGCTGTCATTTTGGAAAAACTTCCTCGCTCTGCTGCGATGTCATCTCGAGGGGTCCCCTAACTGGCAGGCAGATGTATGCCAACGAGGGGCTTCTAGAGCATCCTCAAGGTGCAAAGTCTTCACCTCCTTCCTTTCAGTACCTGTACTCATTTTCTCTAATGCACAAGGCGAATTTACAACCGACCAGGACTTTTTGACTTTACAAGTTGGGAAACTCTACTTAAAAAAGTGACTAGTTTTAGTATGCATTTTTGGGATGCTAAGGCTCTGGCATAATCTAGAAGCGGTCAGTAAAAGCTATTTGCCAGCGGAAAATCGTTTCATTTATTTTCTCTTTTCCCTAATGATTATCTTTATGGCTCTTAAGTGTATTAATTTTCACTACTAGCTCCCTTCAACTTATTTTAACTGCCAGGTGGTTGTGCATTTATCAACAATCTGAAAGTTTGCGACTTAAACACAGTTTACTTTAATGGCCCCAGACATCAGCACTAGCCGTAAACACCCAAATTCTGCCTAATCAAAAGCTGTATTTTTTGATACATGGGCCCTATGGGAAGTTTCACAACTCATACTTCTAAACAGCTCTGAATGAGAAATCTCAGTTGTGAACGTGCCTCGTGCATTAGGGAAAGCGAGGATAGTGAGTGACAAGCATTGATGAGTTGATGAGTGGATGAGTGAGGAAAAAAAATTACATTTCCCTGCAACACCTCCTGTTGTCCACATGCACCTGTGATTCTTCTATAAAGCGCGGAGATAAATTGTGCCCACAAATGAAAATTAAAGATCAAAAATTCTGAACGAAACTCACAACTTCAAGAATGGCCGAGGCAAAGGCAAGCAGTGGTGTGACTGACATGATCGTGAGAGTGAGCTCCCAGCTCTCGAGGAACCCAGTGGCAAAGCCGCTCCCAAAGGTGGCAGGCAGTGAATGAAGAGGCCCCCTTTGTCTCCAATACAATCGCGTAGAAGCTCCACGTTTCTGAAAAGATAAAATAAAATCTTTTGTTGAAAATTGAAAAATAACATAAGAAAGGGGGGGGGGGAGTTCCTATTTCAGGAAGACACTGGACTCTGCCATCTAGGCCCTCAGGTGATAAACATCCTCAAGATTGCAAACATGGCTATTAAAATGTTTCGGCACGTGCATCACGACGCATGAACAAGCAGAGTAACACTGCACAGATGAGAAAAGTCATCTGGGCCTTCCAACAATAATGTGCACACCAAAAAAAAATTGTCCAGAATTACCTGACTCAGAGGCCGACATCTGTGTGAACAATCTAATGACCTTATCAGTCATCTGCCTTAGCTTACGAACAACCTATCTTAGCCCCATTGATGTCCTTCGACCCTCTTTCCTGCCGCATACATACACACGCAAAATATTAGCTATGGTTTAGCCCTCGTTAAACCTGGATGGAAGAGAAAGCTTCTTTTGCCTGGCTATGCCTGTGGCCGATTTATGAGGGACACTTAATCTCCGCCTTTAAGCGTACAACTCCATAGTGTAGGCTAGTCTACCAGCCCACATATAAGGCTCTGCTTTAACCAAGTAGTACTAACATGCCTGCATGGCCTAGGGGTAGCGTGAATGCCAGGGTCCTGGCAGGCTGTGTCTGATATCACCTTCCCATATGGAAGGAGAGGCCGAGTTTGCAGGTCCAGCCAAACTTAATGTCAGGCAACCTTAAGTCAAGTAAGTGCACGCAATGTCAGCTGCCAGCTACCACTGACCCTACCAACACCTACCAACACTGACGCTGCTGAAGGCTCAAGCTGACTGGTGTAGTCAAGCTTCCGCTTCAGAAAAAAAAAACAAATTTACAGGATGAATGTCTTGAATTTATCCCTGGAAGGTGACAGATATATATATAATATATCATTGATTCACAGGAAGCGAATGGCACAGTGTCGGTAAGACTTGTTTCTGAGGACACCTTAACTCCGCGCTGTAAGGGAAGGAAGGTGGAAACGAAAGTGGAAAGAGCAAGAGAAAAAGCAGTGGAGGTCTCCGGAGTAATTTCAACCACCAGGGGATTTTTAACGTGCACCAACATTCCACAGCACAAGGACGCCTCTTCATTTAGCCTCCTCAAGAACAAAAATGACCTTGTGAAGAAAACAGTCAATAGTGTTAAAAGTTTGTGCCTAATGAACAGTATCCCGGTCCATAAAATTTGATAGTTTTGTCTGCTGATGTTTACATGCCCATAGTACCAATCAAACGAAGATTATTAATAGCACTGTAAAGCAAGTAACTTTAACCTGTGGATATAAAAAGCAGTCTGGAGAATATGAGCTTCTCTCTCATTGTTGTGATGCCTACAACAAAACTTCATAGGAAGTGAATCGTTTCCTTACAGCTGCCTGAGTTGACTTGTTTTCCACGTGAAAGCACAGCAATGAAGTAATATTTTTGGTGGCAAATTAATTGCCTTTTCTTCTACCTCTCTTGCTACAGAATGCAAAGTGTCCACATAAATAGTTAGATAAATACAGTGCACTATTACATGCAAAACGTTAATTCTGACACCCATGGCTTTAGGCGCTCATAGAAAAGTTCAGTTCAGTGTTCACATTTGTTCTTCCTTCAACAGCAGGAATCGCCATAGGGACCGAACAGCTGAACGGGTGGCGCCGCCTCTCGGTGCAGCGCTCATTGCTGAAATGTGCCGGCCCTAGCCAGTGCATTGGAGCGCGCTGTTTGCCGTTGGTTTGTGTGGACATTGGAAATCCTAATGTTTAGATGATGTTGTGTGTGAATATATCCTCAGGAGAGCAGAACGTTTGCTAATTGTGGGAATATGTCCGGTAAAACAAAGTCTGGCCAAACAAGACTGGTGAAACGTTGTGCGTTGTGACTGCACTGGCAGCTACACGAACTCGTCGGACGCTTTTAAGTCTATTCATTTCTACGGATTTCCACACTAGCATGAGTAGCGGGTGACCTAAGCACTGTTCTTTGAAAGACAGAGGTACGCATCTACGTATTTGGTTACTGTGTGGTCGTAGAAAGTGCCAGATTCTTTAAATCCTTTCCCAGGAGTGACGGCACGAGAGTCTCAGAGTTGAAGTAGCACTCCTTCATCTCTAGTCACTTTATTGACTATTGGAAATCAAAGGAATTCGACAGCGTAAGTTGCAATACTAGCATTTCTCCGCCTGTGTGCAAGAAGACCCCAGCACGGAAAAGGAAACGACGGTCACCATCGTCTTTCGGGCCGCAATACGATCTTTAGTGATGGGCAGAGACAATGCTTGTGCAGCTATTTTCGCTGACATAGTTAAGAGAATTCTCATTCTCTTAACAGAAAGAGCAGATAGCAGACATGGACAATTCCTATTACCATGATCTTGTTCTTTTTCCTCTCTTCGTTCATCAACCTCTTAAAATTTGTTAACATTTGTTTGTGGCATGTCCATGTCGCCTAATAAAATCACTTATTTCAGAGCTCATTCAATACCGCATGGTTACAAAATCTGCTATCAGCTTTATATAAAAGGCGAACGAGAAAAAAAAATACATTTTAATTGTTGGAAATGAGCATGAGTGTAGCTTCCTTTTTTTTAATTTCGAAGGCACGCAGATTGCCGTTTAGAGTGTTAATAGGTTCCGCACACATTTCTTCTCAAGTAGCAAATATTTTTTTTATTTTGCATTCACATTGTACTTGACAGGATTTACGTATTTTCTCAGCAGCGTCCATTTCCTTGCCTGCCTAAATACAGTGTTTCTCATCAGAATTTTAGTGAACAAGAGATTTCCTGATCATGATGCAGTAAGACAAGACCGTTTTATCTCTCAGAAATTTCTTATATGGCCAATACTAAAAACAAATATAGCGGCTGTCCAAGAAGCTGCAGTGACGAGGTATGTTAAATGAATGGCTTTCAGTTATCAGGAATCCTTGATGTGCAAATAGAAAACCACCTATACAGTCGAATTTCCTCACACTCAACAGGTATCGGCCCCGAAAACTCATGGTACGCTGAGAAAGTAGAACACTTTAGCAACGAGCCATCAGAGGGAATACTTTAGCAATAGAATGCCTTCTTAGTTGTTGGTGGCTTATTTTGCAACACATTACACTCTCCGATTTTTTTTAGATTGTATTTAACAGTTTGGCAGTATTGGAATACTGCCTTCAAATGATCAAGACAACTGCGGTCAATCGCATTAAACTTCCTGCACTGGGAGAAAGCCTAAATAAGCAAAAGCCAAGTACTCCCAAGACCCCTCTTTCCTAGCAGGTGTGTGAAAAAATAAAGCTGCTCATAGCAGGGAAGTTATTTTTTTTTTCTTTTCGCGACCTCCGCAGCATGTCGATAGAAACATATTTATAACATTTTCTAAGTCAATTATCTGCAGCAGCTCCGACATTTTCAACCACAGCATTGTCGTATATGTAAAAATGATGCTGAGATGGTATTACTCATTTCGCTTATATTAGGATTAAGTTTGATAGTGTACGGCCGAGTTCAGTGACCTATTGTAGCATAATTTTGCAGGAAGTCCTGGAAGTATGTTTGTTTGCTTTTCCGACCAAGAAGATAATCCTACTTTGGCCTTGCTTGTTTATTTTTCTCCTTTTCCAGCTCTTGTTGGAAGGTTGAAGGCAGAATGTCATCTGCTATTATTCTATTCTGAATCATTTAGGCCTATTACCAAAAAAGACAGGTGCAGTATTTTTTTCATTTTACATGAACATTGACCATCACAACTACCACTACTACGGCCCCTTGGCTACAAGATTTTTAGGTAGAAAAATACTCCTTGCAATTACTCAAAGTAGATCAAAGCCGCACTGCAAAACGTTTCAGTAGGGACATCCTCGAGTACACCTCTCAGAACAGAAACGACTGCACCACTCAGTTGCCTTGACACTTCGCTGCTTTGGCACTCTGCCGCAGGCGGCGCTGTTCCGCCGAGGCGACGGTGGCACCATACAATGGGCGCCCGGTCCCTATAACCATTAAGAAAGGTTCTAAAATATCCTTATAGTATTTTCTAGCAGAAATCAGATGCTAAGAAATAAAACAAGCATGAATTATTACTTTCCAGAATACAGATTCCTTCTGCCTACAAGTAGAAACGCCTGAACACCACCAGTGTGCATTACACAGAAAAGTGTTAAGTATGGCGGCAGCAAGTTAAGCAGAAGGAAAGCAACCACCTTGCACCACGCAGGCATGGGCCTGGAGCCATCAAGCTGAAAGCTATTGAGGACAGCGACAGCAAGACACAGCTTGAGATAGCAACAAAGACGAGCCGAAGAAGAACGCGGTGTTGTTTGGTCAGTCATCGACTGCAGTCAACGAAGTGGCCGTCGGGAACAAGACGGCTCAAAAGGCACTGCACTGACCAGTACCGCCAAGACAGTCACACAGGCATTCTCCTTTCATGCACGTGCAGACGACATGCGTCGGTTCCTTTGATGCAGGTGTGCACACAGAGCATACGCCACTGGCAGACACCGGGGCACTTCTTGTGCAACCATTTGGCACTGCCTCAAATACTTCCTCCTCCCCACCAATTCCGAAACCTTTGGAAGGGTGTCATCAGAAGTGAGAGAGTATGAAAGTGTGCGATACTGAAGTGATCAAAAAACTCCCTAGACTATGGGCCCGCTCTTCACCTAGAGAGACTATAAAAGAAAAACTATAAAACTGAGGGTGACTGTGCATTCATGTTCTCGGTTCTAGTTTTAATTCTTGGTTCTTGATGGACCCTTCAAAAATTTTAATAAACAAAGTGTTCTTTGTCCTTCAACTCCGTACTTCTTCACTCAGCGGCACTTCTTTCCTGGGTGGAGCGGGCGCCAATGCAGCCGAGGATCCGTCGAGCGGCACCCAAGTTCCACCTCTAACAAAAGGAAATTTAAGGCACTGAAGCCAAAAGAGGAAAGCATAAGTACGTTTTTGTTTACCGTTACAGTTGAACCTCGCTATAACAAAGAAGTACGGGGTGCAAAAATTTGTTCATTATATCCTATATTTGTTTTAAAAGTGTGGGCTCAAATTCCTGCAAAAGAGTCTACTAATAAAAGGAAACAATAAGCGCACTAATATGGATAACATAAAGGAGTGAAAACGCAAAATTTTTAAAATAAAAGCTAGGTTTAAACACGAAATCTCGCCTTTCGTTCCATGTTGGAGAGCAAAATGAAGGAGCCAATGGACTCAGGCAGTGCAGCATGCACTCCCCAAGTCGGAGTGGCAGAGGGACAACAGAGACTCATGATATGATGAAGCAAGGTGGATGACATGCCAGTCACATGTCTGTCAGCCGTTGCATGGCTAGACTCGAGTGGTGGTGGTGGGGGAGCCGGCCATCATAGAGTTTATGCTGGCCATGGTGCGGGGGTGTGATCACGAAGGCTGTAACCCGTTGATGCTACAGTATTTCCCGCTCAATTTAATCCAAACGCCAGACTATTTAATCATAGCGCCATAGAATTTAATCTAGGCGCCACAGAAAAATATCCAAGCGCCAAAACATTTAATCCTGCCGCCACTGATTTTAATCTGGTCGCACTTCAACAGTTCCTGGACAGCCAAGACCATTAAATCTATTTCATCAACCCTAAAATCATGCGTATCAAATAATTGGGCTTTCTGAGCGTATTAATATGAATAATGTTGTCAAGCGATTTTGGTGGGTCATGTGACAGTGTAATGTGATTTGGTGTGACATGTGCGATAATGCGCCCATTTTTCAACTGTATCATCATGGGTGTCAAATGAAAGGGCTTTTCGAGCTTAATAAGGCGAATATAGCAGTAAAACAATTTTGCTGAGTTACATGACAGTGTAACATGATTTCCGTTGACATGCGCGATAATTTGCTTTTTCTTTAAACTTACAATACTGGGTATCAAATGATCGGGCTTTCTTAGCGTATTAGTATTAATAAGATTGTAAAGCGATTTCGATGAGTCATGTGAGAGTGTAACGTGATTTGGTGTGACATGCGCGATAATCCGTCCCTTTTTCAACAGTATCATCACGGGTATCAAATGAAAGCGATTTTCGAGCTTAATAACGCGAATATTGCAGTAGAACCATTTTGCTGAGTTACATGACAGTGTAACATGATTTCTCTGGACATGCGCGATAATTTTTTTTTTCAACCCTATAATCATGGGTATCAAATGATCTGGCTTTCTGAGCCTATTAAGATGATAAAGGTTGCAAGGCGATTTCGATGAGTCATGTGACAGTGTAACGTGATTTGGTGTGACATGCGCGATAATGCGTCCCTTTTTCAACAGTATCATCACGGGTAACAAATGAAAGCGATTTTCGAGCTAAATAACGCGAATATTGCAGTAAGACCATTTTGCTGAGTTACATGACTGTGTAACATGATTTTTTTGGACATGCGCCATAATTTGCTTTTTCTTTAACCTTATAACCCTGGGTATCAAATGATCGAGCTCTCTGAGCATATTAAGATGAATAAGGTTGTAAAGCGATTTCGATGAGTCATGTGACAGTGTAACGTGATTTGGTGTGACATGCGCGATAATCCGTTACTTTTTCAACAGTATCATCACGTTATCAAATGAAAGCGATTTTCGAGCTTAACAACGCGAATATTGCAGTAGAACCATTTTGCTGAGGTACATGACAGTGTAACGTGATTTCCTTGCACATGCGCGATAATTTGCTTTTTCTTTAACCTTATAATCATGGGTATCAAATGATCGGGCTTTCTCATCGTATTAATATGAATAAGGTTGTAAAGCGATTTTGATGAGTCATGTGACAGTGTAACGTGATTTGATGTGACATGCGCGATAAAGTGCCCATTTTTCAACAATATCATCACGGGTATCAAATGAAAGGGCTTTTCGAGCTTAATAACGCGAATATTGCAGTAAGACCATTTTGCTGAGTTACATGATTTTTTTGGACATGAGCCATAATGTGCTTTTTGTTTAACCTTATAATCATGAGTATGAAATGATCGGGCTTTCTGAGCGTATACAGATGAATAAGGTAGTGAAGCGATTTTGATGAATCACGTGACAGTGTAACGTGATACGTGATATTTTTAGCTTTTGGCACCCTATAGTCGTGTGCTCCTAATGATTCAGATTTTTGAGAGTAATGGAGCGAATGTTTCAGTAATATAGCTTTGCTGAATTACGAGGTCATGTAGCGTGATATGGTGTGACATCCGCGATTGTTTCCCTCATTTTGAACCATACATTCACAGGTATCAAATGAGTCGTTGCTTTGGGAGCAGAAAGATGAGTACTGGAATGAATAAATATTGGTGAAATATGAGACATTTCGACTTGACACGGTTGATATTTCATTAAATAAACACTTTTTTCAACCCTATCAGCACCGGTATCAAATGATGAATAGTCTTTTATAGCACGCCAAGGCAAATACTGGAGAATACCTTTTTTTTCTGAGTGATTTGGCACAGTTACGCGGTTTGTTTTTAGATACGCGGTTATACATCACATTCTGAATGTTATCATGATGTTTGCCAGAATCATCCACTGAGTGCAGCAAAACTATTTTGCAGTAAAGCTTTTCTGCTGAGTCATAAGACGATGTTTGGTAATTTGGTTTAACATGCGCGATAATACGCTTTTTGCATCCCTATTGCGCTTGGTGTCGAATAATTCGGCGTAAAAGGCTAAAACTGCAGCAAAATAATTTTGCTAAATTATTGTACGAAGCTACGTGATTCGCTTGGACATAGCCGATAATATGCTAATTTTTCATACATTTGTTAGGGGCATAAGTTTACTCGGCTTCTTGAGCGTTTAGCCGAATGCAGTGAAATAATTTCAGATTTTTCTCAATTTGCCTACTTTTGCTTGACATGCGGTAAATGACCCTCTTATTGCCTTCTCATGATGTTAAAGTAGATCGACTTTATCAGCGTAAGAATACTACCAATGGAATGCGTTTTAGGACTGTGATGATATTGCCAAATTAATCGGTTATTGTTATTTATAAATGAAGTCAATGGTTCTGCAGCCGTTATTAGTATAATAGCTGATGACATTCCGGCTTGAACCTAACAACGAGAGCTGGAAAAGGAGAGAAAGACAAGCAAGGCAAAAATAGGATTATATTTATGGTAGGAAAAGCAAATAAACATACTTCCAGGACTGCCTGCACAATTACACTGCAATAGGCCACTGACTCCGGCCTTGAGACTATCAAATTTAATCATAATATAAGCGAAAAGAGTAATACCACTTCAGCATCCTTTTTACATATACGACAATGCTCTGGGTGATCACGTCGGAGCTGCTACAGATAACTGACTCAGAAAATGTTATACTATAAATACGTTTCTCACGACATGTAGTGGAGGTTGTGAAAAGAAAAAAATAGTTTTCCTGCTATGCGCGGCCCTATTTTTTTGGACACCTGCTACGATAGCGACATCTTGAGAAGATTTGGCTTTTGCTTATTTAGGCGTTCTCCAAGTGCAGGAAGTTCAGTGCTGTTGACCGCAGCTGCCTTGAAGATTTGAAGGCAGTAGTATAATACTGCCAAACTGTTAAATAGAATCGAATAAAAACAGAGAGTGTGATGTGTTGTAAGATAAGCCAGGTAACTAAGAGTGCGTACTATTGTCAAAGGAATCCCTCTGATGGCTCCTTCGCTAGGTGTTCTATTTTCGTAGCGTATCACGAACTTGCGGAGCGGATACTATGTAGACCGCGATAACTGATGAGTGTGAGGGGATACAACCATGTAGGTAGTTTCCTATATGCACGTCAAGGATTCCGGATAACTGAAAGCTATATATTTTACATATATTGTCACTGCAGCTTGCCGCACTGCCACTTAATCTCTTTACAACCTTGGCCATACAAGTAATTTCTGAGAGGTAAAACGGTCTTGTCTTACTAAGCCATAATCCCGAAATCCCGCGTTCACTAATACGCCTTTGAGAAACACTATATTTAGACGGGCCAGGAAATCGGCGCTGCTGAGAAAATACGGATACTACTGTCAAGTACAACGCGAATGCGAAATAAAAAACAGATAAATATTTGCTACTCGAGAAGATATATCTGCGGGAACTATTAACACTCCAAACGGCAGTCTCCTTGCCCTAAAAATTAAAGAAGAAAAAACTACTGCGTTCATGTTCGTTTCCAACAATTAAAATGTATTTTTGTTTCTTGTTCGTCTTTTATATGAAGCCGATAGCAGATTTTGTGACCCTGCGGTATTGAATTATTTCTGAAATTAGTGATTTTCTTAGGCGAGGCGGACATGCCACAAACGAACGTTAACAAATTGCAAGAGTATCAACGCAGAGCTCTCATTACACTGTCATTGGTTGACAAACGAACAGAGGAAAAAGGACGAGAAGCTCATGGTAGTAGGAATTGTTCATGTCTCCTATCTGCTCTGTCTGTTAAGAGAAAAATGTAAATTATCTTGTCAGTGAAAGTATATCTGCACACACATTGTCTATGCCCATCACTGAAGAGCGCACGCAGTTGAACGACGATGGTGGCAGCCTTTTCCTTGTTCGTGCTGCAATTTTTTTTTTGTACACAGGCGAAGAAATGCTAGCGTTGTAAGTTACGCTGTTGGACTCCTTCGATTTCTAATTGGCAATAAAGGAACTATAGATGAATGATCATGGAAAAAGCAAGAGAGTTCCAGAAACCCATTTACTTCTGCTTTATTGATTATGCGAAAGCGTTTGACTGCGTAGATCACAGCAGATTGTGGCAAGCTCTCCAAGAGATGGGAGTTCCAATTCACCTCATCTGTCTCCTCAGGAACCTTTATGAAGGGCAACAGGCCACAGTCAGAACTGGGCATGGTCTTACTGATTGGTTTCCGATTGAGAAAAGGGTGAGGCAAGGCTGCATACTGTCGCCCTGCCTATTTAACCTATATGCAGAGTGCATCATGAGGAAGGCCGGTCTGGACGAGTCTTCAGCTGGAGTGAAGATTGCTGGAAAACGTATCAACAACCTTAGATATGCGGATCAGAAAGTGAAGTGGAACTCAAGAGACTTCTGATGCGCGTACAAGAAGAGAGTGAGAAGTTTGGTCTTAAACTGAACATTAAAAAGACGAAGATCGTGGCGTCTTGCCCTATCAAGTCTTGGAGCATCAATGGACAAGAAGTGGAAGCTGTGACAGATTTTCTGTTCTTGGGCGCCAAGATTACCTCGGAAGGAGACTGCAGCCATGAAATTAGGAGACGCCTGCTTCTGGGAAAGAGAGCAATGGTTAGCCTTGACCGCCTAGTAAAGAGCAGAGACATTAGTCTGCCAACCAAGATCCGTATAACCCGTGCTATAGTCTTTCCAGTTGTGATGTATGGATGCGAGAGTTGGACTGAAAAAGGCTGACCGCCGAAGAATTGACGCGTTTGAATTGTGGTGCTGGCGAAGACTCTTAAGAGTTCCTTGGACTGCCAGAAGATCAAATCAGTCGATATTGTCGACCATAAACCCTGACTGCTCATTGGAGGGTCAAATTCTAAAGTTAAAGCTCAGCTACTTTGGTCATCTGATGAGAAGAGAGGAGTCGCTGGAGAAAGATTTGATGTTGGGAAAGGTTGAGGGTCGCCGGAGAAGGGGTAGGCAGCGAACGCGATGGTTAGATGGCATTCTCGAGGCATTGCAGATGAAGCTATGTGATGTTAAGAAGATAGTGAGAGACCGGAAAGCGTGGGGTGACATGGTCCATAGGGTCACGAAGAGTCGGACACGACTGAACGCCTGAACTGAACTGAGATGAATGAGTGCGGCTTCGGTTCCGAAACTCTCGTGCCATCACACCTGGGGAACAGAAGGCACAAAGCATCCGGTTGAAACCGAAAATTGAAACACTCGGCACTTTCCACGACCACACAGTACCCTACTACGTATATGCATGCCTCTGTCTTTCAAAGAACCGTGCCTATAGGTCCTCCGCCACTCATGCTTGTGTGGAAACCCGTAGAAATTATTCGACTTAAAAGCGTCCGCCGTGTTCGCGTAGCCGCCGGTGCAGCCAACAACGCACCAATTTTCGCCAGCCTTGTTTGACCAGACTTCATTTAACCGAACATATCCACACAACTAGCCCAAATTTTTGCTCTCCTGATGATATATGCACGCACAACATCATATAAACAATAGCATTTCCAATTTCCACACAAACCAACGACAACGAGCGCGCTCCAAAGCGCGAGCCCCGCCGGCGCATACCAGCAATGAGCGCTGCGCCGAGAGGCGGCGGCACCCTTTTAGCTGTCCAGTCCCTAGTATTTACATTTGTGTGGGTATAACACATAAATCTTTTTTTTTTACGTGAGGCGGCTGTGCTACAGGCCCTTTGCAAGCGCGTGGTGCTGTAATAGAGACATTTTATACTAACGAGAAAATTTAGCTCCCCAGTCGCCAATGACGGTTCATGTTAGCAAGTAATCTGCACGAGTGGTCCCGCCAATCGCGGTAACAATTTAAAGCGTGTCAATAAGATGTTGACTATATTGAAGTTTTATGTTTTGGTGATTGCCAATGCGCTAGATCCGGCTCTTGCTTTTAAGCAAAAAAAAAAAAAAAGATGCCTGTGTCAATGCAATGACGCGAGTGATCACGAAAACATCCGTGCAGAATTTTATAAAAGGAACAAGATATACGAAAGGTTGTTTTGCGTACAAAAACTCTTCTTCTGCCGAGAATTTAGTTCCAGTTTCGAACATGAGTGCACGTTGAACTGTTGTGTCCATTTTACATGTGATCATCATTCAGAGCCGGCTCAACGAAGGAAAAGTTGTGTCTGTCGTATGCTGCGCAATCGGAAGGCTCAATCTGCTGCAAAGACCTCTTCGCGGCGTCGACCAAGAGTGCGCGTCTGTGGGCTTTCTTTGTGACATTTTGTGGGGTTGTCAACAAATCCTGTTGATGCTCGCGCAAGAATGCTTTCACTGAGGATTTAAATTTGGAAAAAAATTCTTCTATGGGATTGAAAAATGGGCTGTATGGAGGCAGCCTTCTCACAGAGTGGCATACTGAGGCCAGCACTGCACTTTCGGCGCGGCTATGTGTTGGCGCGTTGTCGAAAATGAACACTGCCTGCAAATCAGCGTCTTGTTCCAAAATTTTTTGTGAGGCTTCAGTAAGGAATTCATTAAATACGGCCCAGTGAACCTTTTCAATTATCCTGTAGTGAAGCAGTCCATCTAGGGAGATGCAGGCCAAAATGTTCACATTTGCACCTTTTGTGCTAGGCAAGAGTCGCACAGCTGGCACACCGCGCTTAGATCTTGCGAAGCTTCGCGAACACCACACATTGTAGTTTGTTTCGTCAATATAGTAGCGGGCTACTGTGGTACCCTGGTCCTGAAGCCATTGGGCGTATCCTCGGCGCTCGCGCTTAACATCACAACTGTTCCTTTCGGTTGGCCTTGGTGTGGCAAGCTTCAGAGTGTAGCCATGTCCGTCGAGAAGGCGGTCGATAGTGGATGTACTGATTTGTAATTCCGGAAACTTCTCTATGAGGCAACTCCGAATCTCAACCAGGGTTGACGACGGATTACTGTCAACAATATCGCACAATGCGCCCATGATATTTGCGCCAAACTTCTGGACAGAGCCACCGCGCTTCTTCGCTTCTTTCCTATCAGTGGCTACAATAGACCGAACAGTCTTTATGTTTATGCCAAGTGCAGCAGCAAGCTGATTCAGGTCTCCACCGCGCCTAGCCACATCGATGATTCTTTCGCGGTCGGCTGGGGACACATGCCGGTAAGTGTTTTTGCTCTCACCAGGTAATTTTCTTGGCCGCCCTCGTTTCCTGGAGTTCTCAATCTTTGTCAGCTGTTCAATATGTGCCGTTATTCACTCCCGAAAAAAGCATAATCGCCGATAAATTTCACAAAAGAAGACGGAAGAACCGAACAAACGTTGTGCGCCGCGTGCAGTGCTTTCGGACGTCTGCTCTCTCGGCTCGGAAACGCTTGTGCTGCCGTCTACATCAACTGAAAAAAAAAAGGTATTCTCTTCGAAATATAAATATAATAACTAATAACATTTATTTTTCTGCCTCCAGATGATGCTGTAGCTAAGTTCACTTTACGTTTGCTGTCTCATTCACAACTTGCGGGCAACCACTCTGCGCTCGAGTACGTACGTCGTCTGTAAGCGAGAAAGCGACAGAGACATTTACCAGACACCCTTAGCAGACGGCAATATTGTTGTGTACAGGGAGTATTTCTTACACTTCTCTTCTTTTCAACTCAGTTACTTCAGAATGTTTTGGCGTATCTCTACTGAAATAATATATGAATATATTAGCCTCAGCATGCCGGCAAGCAGACGACAGTATAGATAGGGTCGTCTGCTAACCCCATATTCTTGCCCAGCAGCGGCTGGCTTATATGCTGGTGCCTAAAGTTTTTTTTGTTTTTTTTTTAGGCTTAATATTCCGTTGTTGGCATGTTTCAGCTGTAGCCACACGTAAAACACAACTTAAGAAGCCTACTTGTGGATACGAAGAGTTAATGCCTCTTAGAATCAAAACATCTCCATTTAAGAACACGCACGTAGCGTCGTCCGCAGGAGTAGAATATGGGCGTTCGGAGTACGGGAGGGGCGACGTGGTTTGGAAAAATGTGCACCTTCAGACGCCTGTTGGTGCACACGCAACAGCTTTGCTGCCACTTACTCTCCAACTATCTCGTTTACCTAGCGCGCTGAACGTGACAAAAAACTGCGAATAGCAAAGAGACAAGACACGCTGAACGGAGCAGCCAGCGCGCCCCACTCGGTTTCTTCGGGCGTATTCCATGCCGGAAAACGTCTTAAAGGACGACGTGCCGATGAAAAGTTCTTCACGTTATGCTTCACGTATCAGTAGGTTTGGGGGCAAGAATATGGGGTTAGCAGACGAAACTATACAGTCGTCTGCTTGCCATCATGCTGAAGCTAATATATTCATATATTATTTCAGTAGAGATACGCCAAAACGTTCTGAAGTAACTGAGTTAAAAAGAAGAGAAGTGTAAGAAATACTCCCTGTACACAACAATATTGCCGTCTGCTAAGGGTGTCTGGTAAATGTCTCTGTCGCTTTCTAGCTTACAGACGACGTACGTACTCGAGCGCAGAGTGGTTGCCCGCAAGTTGTGAATGAGACAGCAAACGTAAAGTGAACTTAGCTACAGCATCATCTGGAGGCAGAAAAATTAATGTTATTGGTTATTATATTTATATTTCGAAGAGAATACCTTTTTTTTTTTCAGTTGATGCAGACGGCAGCACAAGCGTTTCCGAGCCGAGAGAGCAGACGTCCGAAAGCACTGCGCGCGGCGCACAACGTTTGTTCGGTTCTTCCGTCTTCTTTTGTGAAATTTATCGGCGAATATGCTTTTTTCGGGAGTGAATAACGGCACATATTGAACAGCTGACAGAGATTGAGAACTCCAAGAAACGAGGGCGGCCAAGAAAATTACCTGGTGAGAGCAAAAACACTTACCGGCATGTGTCCCCAGCCGACCGCGAAAGAATCATCGATGTGGCTAGGCGCGGTGGAGACCTGAATCAGCTTGCTGCTGCACTTGGCATAAACATAAAGACTGTTCGGTCTATTGTAGCCACTGATAGGAAAGAAGCGAAGAAGCGCGGTGGCTCTGTCCAGAAGTTTGGCGCAAATATCATGGGCGCATTGTGCGATATTGTTGACAGTAATCCGTCGTCAACCCTGGTTGAGATTCGGAGTTGCCTCATAGAGACGTTTCCGGAATTACAAATCAGTACATCCACTATCGACCGCCTTCTCGACGGACATGGCTACACTCTGAAGCTTGCCACACCAAGGCCAACCGAAAGGAACAGTTGTGATGTTAAGCGCGAGCGCCGAGGATACGCCCAATGGCTTCAGGACCACGGTACCACAGTAGCCCGCTACTATATTGACGAAACAAACTACAATGTGTGGTGTTCGCGAAGCTTCGCAAGATCTAAGCGCGGTGTGCCAGCTCTGCGACTCTTGCCTAGCACGAAAGGTGCAAATGTGAACATTTTGGCCTACATCTCCCTAGATGGACTGCTTCACTACAGGATAATTGAAAGGGTTCACTGGGCCGTATTTAATGAATTCCTTACTGAAGCCTCACAAAAAATTTTGGAACAAGACGCTGATTTGCAGGCAGTGTTCATTTTCGACAACGCGCCAGCACATAGCCGCGCCGAAAGTGCAGTGCTGGCCTCAGAATGCCACTCTGTGAGAAGGCTGCCTCCATACAGCCCATTTTTCAATCCCATAGAAGAATTTTTTCCAAATTTAAATCCTCAGTGAAAGCATTCTTGCGCGAGCATCAACAGGATTTGTTGACAACCCCACAAAATGTCACAAAGAAAGCCCACAGACGCGCACTCTTGGTCGACGCCGCGAAGAGGTCTTTGCAGCAGATTGAGCCTTCCGATTGCGCAGCATACGACAGACACAACTTTTCCTTCGTTGAGCCGGCTCTGAATGATGATCACATGTAAAATGGACACAACAGTTCAACGTGCACTCATGTCCGAAGCTGGAACTAAATTCTCGGCAGAAGAAGAGTTTTTGTACGCAAAACAACCTTTCGTATATCTTGTTCCTTTTATAAAGTTCTGCACGGACGTCTTTCGTGATCAATCGCGTCATTGCATTGACACAGGCATCTTTTTTTTTTTTTTTGACTAAAAGCAAGAGCCGTATCTAGCGCATTGGCAATCACCAAAACATAAAACTTCAATATAGTCAACATCTTATTGACACGTTTTACATTGTCACTGCGATTGGCGGGACCACTCGTGCAGATTACTTGCTAACATGAACCGTCATTGGCGACTGGGGAGCTAAATTTTCTCGTTAATATAAAATGTCTCTATAACAGCACCACGCGCTTGCAAAGGGCCTGTAGCACAGCCGCCTCACGTAAAAAAAAAAGATTTTATGTTTTATACCCACACAAATGTAAATACTAGGGACTGGACAGCTAAAAGGGTGCCGCCGCCTCTCGGCGCAGCGCTCATTGCTGGCATGCGCCGGCGGGGCCCGCGCTTTGGAGCGCGCTCGTTGTCGTTGGTTTGTGTGGAAATTGGAAATGCTATTGTTTATATGATGTTGTGCGTACATATATCATCAGGAGAGCAAAAATTTGGGCTAGTTGTGTGAATATGTTCGGTTAAATGAAGTCTGGTCAAACAAGGCTGGCGAAAATTGGTGCGTTGTTGGCTGCACCGACGGCTACGCGAACACGGCGGACCCTTTTAAGTCGAATAATTTCTACGGGTTTCCACACAAGCATGAGTGGCGGAGGACCTATAAGCACGGTTCTTTGAAAGACAGAGGCATGCATATACGTAGTAGGGTACTGTGTGGTCGTGGAAAGTGCCGAGTGTTTCAAATTTCGGTTTCAACCGGATGCTTTGTGCCTTCTGTTCCCCAGGTGTGATGGCACGAGAGTTTCGGAACCGAAGCCGCACTCATTCATCTATAGTTCCTTTATTGCCAATTAGAAATCGAAGGAGTCCAACAGCATAACTTACAACGCTAGCATTTCTTCGCCTGTGTACAAAAAAAAAATTGCAGCACGGACAAGGAAAAGGCTGCCACCATCGTCGTTCAACTGCGTGCGCTCTTCAGTGATGGGCATAGACAATGTGTGTGCAGATATACTTTCACTGACAAGATAATTTACATTTTTCTCTTAACAGACAAAGCAGATAGGAGACATGAACAATTCCTACTACCATGAGCTTCTCGTCCTTTTTCCTCTGTTCGTTTGTCAACCAATGACAGTGTAATGAGAGCTCTGCGTTGATACTCTTGCAATTTGTTAACGTTCGTTTGTGGCATGTCCGCCTCGCCTAAGAAAATCACTAATTTCCGAAATAATTCAATACCGCAGGGTCACAAAATCTGCTATCGGCTTCATATAAAAGACGAACAAGAAAAAAAAATACATTTTAATTATTGCAAAAGACCATGAACGCAGTATTTTTTTCTTTAATTTTTAGGGCAAGCAGACTGCCGTTTGGAGTGTTAATAGTTCCCGCAGATATATCTTCTCGAGTAGCAAATATTTATCTGTTTTTTTATTTCGCATTCGCGTTGCACTTGACAGTAGTATCCGTATTTTCTCAGCAGCGCCGATTTCCTGGCCCGTCTAAATATAGTGTTTCTCAAGGGCGTATTAGTGAACGCGGGATTTCGGGATTATGGCGTAGTAAGACAAGACCGTTTTACTTCTCAGAAATTACTTGTATGGCCAAGGTTGTAAATAGATTAAGCGGCAGTGCGGCAAGCTGCAGTGACAATATATGTAAAAGAAATAGCTTTCAGTTATCCGGAATCCTTGATATGCATATAAGAAACTACCCACATGGTTGTATCCCCTCACACTCATCAGTTATCGCGGTCTACATAGTATCCGCTCCGCAAGTTCGTGATACGCTACGAAAATAGAACACCTAGCGAAGGAGCCATCAGAGGGATTCCTTTGACAATAGTACGCCCTCTTACTTACCTGGCTTATCTTACAGCACATCACACTCTCTGTTTTTATTCGATTCTATTTAAGTTTGGCAGTATTATACTACTGCCTTCAAATCTTCAAGGCAGCTGCGGTCAACAGCACTGAACTTCCTGCACTTGGAGAACGCCTAAATAAGCAAAAGCCAAATCTTCTCAAGATGTCGCTATCGTAGCAGGTGTCCAAAAAAATAGTGCCGCACATAGCAGGAAAACTATTTTTTTCTTTTCACAACCTCCACTACATGTCGAGAGAAACGTATTTATAGTATAACATTTTCTGAGTCAGTTATCTGTAGCAGCTCCGACGTGATCACCCAGAGCATTGTCGTATATGTAAAAAGGATGCTGAAGTGGTATTACTCTTTTCGCTTATATTATGATTAAATTTGATAGTCTCAAGGCCGGAGTCAGTGACCTATTGTAGTGTAATTGTGCAGGCAGTCCTGGAAGTATGTTTGTTTGGTTTTCCTACCATAAATATAATCCTGTTTTTGCCTTGCTTGTCTTTCTCTCCTTTTCCAGCTCTCGTTGCTAGGTTCATGCCGGAATGTCATCAGCTATTATACTAATAACGGCTGCAGAACCATTGACTTCATTTATAAATAACAATAACCGATTAATTTGGCAATATCATCACAGTCCTAAAACGCATTCCATTGATAGCATTCTTACGCTGATAAAGTCGATCTACTTTAACATCATGAGAACGCAATAAGAGGGTCATTTACCGCATGTCAAGCAAAAGTAGGCAAATTGAGAAAAATCTGAAATTATTTCACTGCATTCGGCTAAACGCTCAAGAAGCCGAGTAAACTTATGCCCCTAGCAAATATATGAAAAATTAGCATATTATCGGCTATGTCCAAGCGAATCACGTAGCTTCGTACAATAATTTAGCAAAATTATTTTGCTGCAGTTTTAGCCTTTTACGCCGAATTATTCGGCACCAAGCGCAATAGGGATGCAAAAAGCGTATTATCGCGCATGTTAAACCAAATTACCAAACATCGTCTCATGACTCAGCAGAAAAGCTTTACTGCAAAATAGTTTTGCTGCACTCAGTGGATGATTCTGGCAAACATCATGATAACATTCAGAACGTGATGTATTACCGCGTATCTAAAAACAAACCGCGCAACTGTGCCAAATCACTCAGAAAAAAAAGGTATACTGCAGTATTTGCCTTGGCGTGCTATAAAAGACTATTCATCATTTGATACCGGTGCTGATAGGGTTGAAAAAAGTATTTATTTAATAAAATATCAACCGTGTCAAGTCGAAATGTCTCATATTTCACCAATATTTATTCATTCCACTACTCATCTTTCTGCTCTCAAAGCACCAACTCATTTGATACCTGTGATTGTACGGTTCAAAATGAGGGAAACAATCGCGGATGTCACACCATATCACGCTGCATGACCTCGTAATTCAGCAAAGCTATATTACTGAAACATTCGCTCCATTACTCTAAAAAATCTGAATCATTAGGAACACATGACTATAGGGTGCCAAAAGCAAAAATATCACGTATCACGTTACACTGTCACGTTATTCATCAAAATTGCTTTACTACCTTATTCATCTTAATACGCTCAGAAAGCCCGATTATTTGATACCCACGATTATAAGATTACAGAAAAAGCAAATTATCGCGCATGTCCGGAGAAATCATGTTACACTGTCATGTAACTCAGCAAAATCCTGTTACTGCAATATTCGCCTTATTAAACTCGAAAAGCGCTTTCATTTGATACCCGTGATGATACTGTTGAAAAATGGGCACATTATCGCGCATGTCACACCAAATCACGTTACACTGTCACATGACTCATCAAAATCGCTTTACAACCTTATTCATATTAATACGCTGAGAAAGTCCGACCATTTGATACCCATGATTATAAGGTTAAAGAAAAAGCAAATTATTGCGCATGTCCAAAGAAATCACGTTACACTGTCATGTAACTCAGCAAAATGGTTCTACTGCAATATTCGCGTTATTAAGCTCGAAAATCGCTTTCATTTGATACCCGTGATGATACTGTTAAAAAAGGGACGGATTATCGCGCATGTCACACCAAATCACGTTACGCTGTCACATGACTCATTGAAATCGCTTCACAACCTTATTCATCTTAATCTGCTCAGAGAGCTCAATCATTTGATGCCCATGATTATAGGGTTGAAAAAAAAGAAATTATCGCGCATGTCCAGAGAAATCATGTTACACTCTCATGTAACTCAGCAAAATCGTTTTACTGCAATAAGCGTTATTAAGCTCGAAAAGCCCTTTCATTTGATACCCGTGATGATATTGTTAAAAAATGGGCACATTATCGCGCATGTCGCACCAAATCACGTTACACTGTCACATGACTCATCAAAATTGCTTTACAACCTTATTCATATTAATACGCTGAGAAAGCCCGATCATTTGATACCCATGATTATAAGGTTAAAGAAAAAGCAAATTATCGCGCATGTCAATGGAAATCATGTTACACTGTCATGTGACTCAGCAAAATCGTTTTACTGCTATATTCGCCGTATTAAGCTCGAAAAGCCCTTTCATTTGACACCCATGATGATACAGTTGAAAAATGGGCGCATTATCGCACATGTCACACCAAATCACATTACACTGTCACATGACCCACCAAAATCGCTTGACAACATTATTCATATTAATACGCTCAGAAAGCCCAATTATTTGATACGCATGATTATAGGGTTGATGAAATAGATTTAATGGTCTTGGCTGTCCAGGAACTGTTGAAGTGCGACCAGATTAAAATCTGTGGCGGCAGATTAAATGTTTTGGCGCTTGGATTATTTTCTGCGGCGCCTAGATTAAATTCTATGGCGCTATGATTAAATAGTCTGGCGTTTGGATTAAATTGAGCGGGAAATACTGTAGTTTTTGATGTAACCTCAAAATAACACGACACGCCAACATGCGGGCAATTCAAAAATTGTGTTTCTTGATCTTTTTTCCAGCTCCTTAAGGCGGGGTTCCCACGGTGGCCATCTTGGAATTAGTTCAAATTCTGCCACCAGGCTAAGTCACTGATTCAGGACTGAGAAAGTGCCTATCCACCTTGCCCCCAGTTGGCCAAGGGACCCAACCTTTGCTTTGTAGAGAAGCTTTCTTTTGTTGGAGGGTGGGTTTTCAAAGCCCCATTCTTCTCCCCGCCGTGCGCAGGGGGAAGCTTTCACCTGTTCTTAGCTTGACTACAGCGGATAGCAGGACTGCGGGGTGCTAGCTTGCCTTACCACGGCTGAACTTGAGCGGCGACGTGGACCGCCGCCGCTCGATTCGGACATGACCGAATGTGCGTAGCGTAAATGCAAAGTACCACCTCATTTTGTTGTTGTTCACTGTTCTGGATAGAGTGGAAGCTTGAGCGAGTTGATGATACATCGTCGATATATGTTCACGATAGCTCAAGTGGATATCAAAAATGGAAAGGTGCGATATGATGGAAGATATTTATGTGGCCCTTGTATACTATACTTTGACTTACAAGAGATTTGCACCACTGCGAAAGGCAGGGGCTCCCTGGCCCATTCAAATGTGCACTGTAATAGGTAATTGTGCTCCGACGCACCCATCGAATCGGCAAGGGCGACAGTGGGAGCACAATTGCCTATTATAGGTGGTGTGGATAGTGGTTATTCGAACAAAAGGAAGGAAAAATCTGAAGCGCCCAAGCTGCAGCTGGCGGAAAAGCAAAATGATGGGGAGAGGAAAGCGAGGGGAAGTGTAGAGGGGAGCTATAGCAAGAAAGTACAGGGGGAACTTTGTACATTAGTTACAAAGTACAAAAAAAAGTGAAACGCGTTTGCCTCGCTCGCGCGTAAGTGTCCAAGTGCTCTTGGTCAATGGCGCCCCGGCCTTTAGCAGTACTAAAAACATTTTGTGAGACGAAGTATACATCTTTGGTGGTTTCGTCATGAATTCTGGCTGAAATCGACACCTTCTTTCCTTTGATACCCATCTTTTGAGCTGTTATCACTTTTGAAGTTATAGCATTCATAGTAGGATATTCTTTCGAGCTCTCTGGTGCAGAACTACTTTTATCAAACGTTATTGCAAATAATAAAATTGCAATAAAGTCAGTTTCAATCAACAGTAATCATTTTCTTTTTTTTTTTAGTTCGGGCTTTTCTAACCATAGAAACTGACGTTGGTAACCTAATGAGCTGAGAAAAGGGCGATGGGGAATTTCATTTTACCTTAGAGAGGAGAGTCGGCATTGTGCAATAGGTGTGAAATACCTACCAAAAGGGTAAGCACCACGTAGCTGACGCAATGCATTCAGGCCAAATTTTGGGGGAAATGAATTGGCAGTTATGAGGCAACGTTGCCAGTAGAAGCGGGTTCGTTTCGCAAGCGCGTTAGACCGCTCCTTCTCGACCCTTCCCCTTTGAATCTCTTCTGTACTCTTCATTGGTTAGAGGTAAGTCTTTGCTGCATTGCAAATCCAGTGTACTTTCTATATATTTATTTACTTATTTATTTATTCACTACCAGCCTCACCTGCTTTCATAACAAGCATAGAACGGCAATCACTCGCGCTAACCACGGTAAAATGCATAACTGGCTGCCACTGAGGCATTCTTTGGAGTCAAAGGATTCGTTTCTGTCGTTGTATGTGCAACAAAAGAATAATGCAAGACGTCCCTTCGCTTACTTACTGCCCCTAGAATTTCTCCGGACATGTACTTCCTTGCGATGCCCTGATGTGGCCATTTGGCGTGCTGAACAACTTCTTTTTTTGTTTTAGAGCCCAGCTCTTTGGCGCCCGTTCCTGCGTTTCGCGTCGCCGTCTGCGTTGTCCCTCGTAACCAGCTCCGCAGCCAGGGCAGCGCACGTTCCTGCCACCATTCGCCGCTGCGTGTCCCCCCCCCCCCCCCTACCTTTTTACTTTGTGGCGGCGACGCTGTTTTCCGGTGTAAGTGGATCACGGTGCATACATCCTAAGCCGAAATTCAGAGCCACGTTGACTTGACTCGCTAGCGGCGTCAGCGGCATCAGTCAGTCGCTGCTATCTCTTCGCTGCGGAACGCTCCTACAGGTCCACACGCTGCCTTACGCGAACTCCTGATCCACAAAGCATCCTTCATGACAGTCAAGAACTGTTAGTGGAGTGTTTCTTGAAGAAATACGTGCGAAAAATAAAATAAAAAAGTTGTCTGCAACTGTACATACATGT
The DNA here is from genome assembly GCF_055883805.1 of Amblyomma maculatum. Taxonomy (NCBI): domain Eukaryota; kingdom Metazoa; phylum Arthropoda; class Arachnida; order Ixodida; family Ixodidae; genus Amblyomma; species Amblyomma maculatum. Next base: position 139,382,686 of record NC_139350.1, on the reverse strand, counting down.
CTTGCTCGAAATCTCTGCCTCAATCTATCGAAAAGCTGGAACAGCCAATGAGATACGCTCAAATTTCGCATTAGGAAGTAACGTAATCGTCAGTAATTTTTCTGTTGTAATAAAAGTGGAAAAAAAAACGCGCGCGCTGATATATGTGGGTGTGCGTACTTTCCTTTTCATAACGCGCTGACCGCTTTCTTTTTTCCCTGGCGGGGGGGGGGGGGGGGGCCGCCCCTCCCCCTCTCCCATTTTTGTTTTTATTTAGAATAGCAGCTTGGGCATGTTGGTTATGCATCTTGAGGTAACAGCGCGGAACGTGGACGGGAGCACAAGGTCAGAAGACGACACAACGAATAGATGATGTTTTAGATTGAGCTCCTTGTGCTATATACTGCAACATGAGCAGGTGGGCTGAAGACGAATGCACCAGCGCTGGTAGTAAACGTACATTGGTAATGGTACTCCAGCTATAATAACTACCGCGAGCTGTAGTTTCTAGTCAGTCTGCACTCTTGTTGCGACATTTTTAGCTATAAGGTGCATTGAGAAAGCGGACTGCCATTCTAGCAGCACTGGAGAGCTTGAGCGCAACATGATATTTCTGAAATATATGCAAAATATATGTAATGCCTCCCTGAGGGGTAATGTAAATAAAATAAATAAATAAACATATTCTGAGCAATAAGACGACCAGAAAAGTGAGACATCACGAGCAGTTATCTAAATATGCGTCGTTTTACAACTAGCACATGTGTTTCTTGACAATGATTTCATAATTTAAAGTTTACCAGCCCCAGAATTCTTTTTACATGTCTGGGGATCGTACAATAAGATACCCTTGTTGATTCATCTGCGGTTCCAATGAAGAAGGGGGGGGGGGGGGTCGCCCCATTTAGACAGGTACTGGCGAACCTACACTGTTTGCAAACATTGTCCCCACGAATGCGTGAAGGGTTTGTTTCATCATTGATGAAAAAAAGAAAAACAGCCCGAGGAAACAGTCGTAAAATCGAAGAACTGACAAACATGGCTGTCAATCCTCACATTCCTTCTGTAGGTAAACCCTCGTAACTGCCATAAATAAAGCGGGTACTCCAAAGCACTTTCCATGCGCCGCGACATCAACGCCGCCGTCACGGCAGGCGTCGCAAAAGGGGAATGCACCTGCATGTTCTTGGTGCTGGCTCGCTCACCCTCTCGCGCTGACTGAGAAAATTTGAAAACCGTGAAGAAAACTGTTCTGTGAAGAAAACTATTCTGTGAAGAAAAGAAGCAGGGGGAGCTAAGTGGACTTCAGGACGAGAACGGAGTAGGGGAAAGCCGCGCGGTCCCAACCCCTCGCTAGTTTCCGACGTGTGTAGCACGCGCCAGATATCTGGCAGGGACAGATCACAGCATCAGAGCTCGCGATGCACGCAGGCGCTGCGCGCATGCGCAAACCGGCTTTGGCTGACGCGTGCGACGACGTTAGCGCGGCAGTGCATGACGCATGTGTGTTTGGAGTCGGGGCTTATGTATTCCAGTAGTTTCCTTCACCCCACGCCACTTCTACCCCCAACATGACGCAATTTTGGATGTACTTTGGGGAAGTGGTATGCCTTTATACTTTCTTGAATCGCCACACTGAGAGAAAAAACTTGACGAATGCTAAGCAGCACAGGCATCGGAATGTGTTCATTTTCATGCTAGACAAAACATTTTCCCAGTGCATGCCCAAATTATTGTGGTCAATTTTGGTCAATCTAGTCTGAATTTACTAGCTTTTGTAGGCTCACAAAAAGCGGCTGTGAGCTTTAGGCACACTGTCTCTCTGCAATGCTGTTTCTTGGGCTAGTTGGTGGAGTTTGCTCATTTTGACAAAGCGCAAAAAAGAGGCAGGGATGGTCGAGAGACATGGGACAAAGCGCTTTGCCTCTCCCTCGTGCCTGTATATTTTTAGCCCTTGCCCAAAATGACCAGTCCCTGTCCTTCTCTCTTCCTCTATCATGAGATCAATCATGGTGGCAATTCGTTGACCTCACCCCAATATTTTGTTGTTTCACTATGCCATGCAGCGTTTCAGCAGGATTAGAGTTGAACAATGGCAGAGCTGGTTCAGGGCCACTTGTTGCACCTAACCCTTATCCTCCTGCTTTTTCTGTCCACACAAGAACTCCTTAGAATGACTTTCCAATCAGTCGGCTGAAGTATGCTCATGAACGTTCAAGATGCAAGTTGATATACCCTTGAAGCAATTTGTCTAAACCAAAAAAATGGCAGATGCTCCGAATATTTATGCAGTTTCTTCTGCGGCAACGCTGCTTCAAGTCATTTTGTTTTTTGAACATTATGGTTCCATTCTCTCCCATTTATTTCCGATTTTATCATTGCAAAGGAGTGGAAATTTGCCTTCTTATCACTAAAAAAAAGAAAAGTAGTCTGCAAGGCGTGGTCGCCATTTGTTATCTGTGCACAGCAAAAATGGGTGATGTTCGCTACACGTGGGAACGAAGCTATAGCGATAACTCGACGCGGTCAACTGTGGGTTTCACCGCAAGGTCTCGACATATAGCAGTCTACATCGAACTGACGTGGTATTGTTATCAAAAATCATTTCGAAACGGATTGAACAGGTTCAGCCCAGTTCATGAATGTGCCTTCGTGCAAGATTCAGGCTCCTATCTCCTGAGGGAAGCAACAACTGCTGCCTTGGTATGTCTTGCCGCGTGTCTTCTGCGTGTTTGCTTGGAATTGCTTTCGCACTGCTAGCCGTGCTACTACGCTTATATTTCTGAATCTTTTTGAGTAAGACCACATGGCTCCTTGATGCTAAGCAGTAAGGATTACAACTAGCGTTAGTCTTTAGTTTTATTTTCTTTTACTGCTTTGCATGTTTGTTATCGAAATGCTTTCAGTAAAAAAAGAAAATTGCCGCTGGTGACCTCGACGTCAAAACTGCGCGCCGAATCAGACTGTCATGTGATTTCAGCTCCACACATCACCGCATATTTCATTTCGGTAGTGTCAATCGATATTCAGCCATTCGGAGGCTACAATTCTGAGCCTCCTCTACTTACTTTACTAAAACCAACAGACGTGTTCGAAGGTGTGAAGAAAACGATGTCCTATGTCAAAACCAAATGGGACGTTTATTTACTTTTTTTTTTCGGTTCAAAACCGGAATGAGGTTCAAGAAACACCCAAAAAGCTTGGAATTTCACCGCGATGACTAATCAGTGATGACCATGTGCGCTCGTAAAGGGAGGCTGTCATTATGCTACTAAATATGTTCGATTTTTTTCATTGCGGCAGTCTAAAAACAATGGCGATGTGCGTGTGCCGCGATGGATATCAGTACTCTGTTCTGCACGACCGCCCGATACAGACACGCGCTTCATTCCGTCAACCCACCACATTCACTAAATGTCCGCGGAAGCGTTTACGGTGCATTGCATAATAATAATAATAATAATAATAATAATAATAATAATAATAATAATAATAATAATAATAATAATAATAATAATAATAATAATAATAATAATAATAATAATAATAATAATAATAATGATAATAATAATAATAATAATAATAATAATAATAATAATAATAATAATAATAATAATAATAATAATAATAATAATATTAAAACAGACCCCTGGCCTTGAAACATGAATCCGCGGCTTCGAGGCTTACTATTTTGAGCATAGCGTAGACGCACAGAGAAGTAGAGAGTGCCGGCTGCGCACGCGCATTAGCCCTACTTGGCCCCACTAATGCCACTGCGTGTGCGCCGAAGGAATCCGGTAATTCGGTTTACATGTAGGCAAGCACTTTTCTCTTGTCACAGTGAAATGCGCCCAGCTGCCCTCTCAGCGTCACTTTGTTTATGTTACGCTGTCTGCAGTCGAAACTTCTCTCTTTCCAAGCAGCGTAGTGCGGTCAACTGTCCCACCTTTGTGAAGATGTCCATAAACGCTTTGTAAGTGACCAAATACAATTAGACAGACGTACAACGGCTGTTACGTTTCATTATCGTTTTATTACGGTGATTATCGGTGATGACGTCTGGTTTTTGATTATCTATGAGCACATATTTGTAATGTTTATAAGCATGAAAAGCACTGAACCAAAACAGTGTACATTCACATTTCAGCTAACGCTCGACATTCGGTTCAGCAGCGTCGAATTCCTTCGTTTCTTTTTTTTTTTTCATCTGTACTCCGTAGGCGACGTCGTCCTTTTGCAGTTGTATTTCTTGTAGCGGCTGCGAAGCTACATTCAAAACGGTGCTTTCCGACAGGACATCTGCACCTAAGCACACGTGTGCCACTGAAAGCTCTAGGGAACAGAGCACGCACGAACGAAGATGTGAAGGAGACAACCACTCGATACCGCTGGCCGAAACCATTTCTTTTGGTCTACTATCCTATTCCTTTTTCGACCAATATTTGAGTCGCATGACGCACATAACATCTAAACGGTGGATCATACGCGTGGTACGCCAGCTGTCGTATAGTGATGTCACGGGCGAGCATTTTGCCAGCACACCTTATCCGTAGCACTCGCTGTCAAACACTTAATGTCTAGATTTTGCGAGGAATACCACTGGACCAACTTCGTGCACGGATGAAGAACCTCGTCCAAGCAACCTGCAATCTGTCAAGGCATGTCTTAATTTTGATAATTTTGCACTTTTGTCGCCAGCCGAAAAGCAACCCCAAGACATGTAAATTTACCGGAAGATTCCGCGCATTTTGTTTGGTTTTTGCTAGCCGTGTCAATAACTATCCGAGCCTGAAGCGCCTAGCGAAATACGAATGCGTGAGGGAAAAAGTACAGGGCCAGAAGTATATTCAGAAAAGCGCAAAACAGCGCAAAGCCCCTCAGCGATTGGGCGTGAAGGTTAGCGGCTTAGCACTGCAGGCGAGCTTCCACTGTTCGCAAACAATGCAGGGGTGCAAAGGGTGATGCGGTGACCATGTGCAGGGTCTTCGTGCGTGCGAATAGCCCCCGCATAAACCACAGTGTGTGCGCGCAACACATGTGCACACACGCAGTGTGCGTGTCATGTCTTGTCACCTAAAAAAACTTTCACTCCGCGGTCCTTCCCTAATGAACTGTTTGTGTTTCCACTTTGAGTAGATGCGTCTCCTTGTGCTAAGAACCAGTGGTGTCTCGCACCACGTTCTCGATCGAGTGGTGCCTCAATTCATTCCTTTCACTCCACTGACACTCTCTGCTTTCCTCTAGGTCATGAATCGTAGCCTCTGCATCAGGTGAGAGAGTTGTCGAAATTCTTCCTCTATGGAATGTTTGAAACCGGATCTGCTGCACAAAGAAGTTGTTTCGACAGGCAATGAATTTTTGAAAAGGGTGACACTCACCTCACAAACAGCAATGCAAATACCAACAAGCAAAACACTTCAAAGCACAAGAGTTGTATAGGTGGGTTGCAGAAACCTAGAAGACAGCAGAGCAAAACCCCTTCACCATGGCAGCCAAACCTGTTTTGAGGGCAGAAGTTGGGTGCAGCGCAGAATACTTCTATGTCCAGCCTGATGTCATGCGAAAACGTTTGAGCATAATTCCTTCACTATTGAGAGCCTGTAGGAGGTAGGGGCAGGGGAGGTGTTAAGAATGGCACTCACAAATGGAGGGGTTCTTAATCCCATAATTGGGACAAGAAGAAGAGGGGTGCAGGAAATGGATGTGGCCATTATTGCCACAATAGACGTCTCCTGCACTGCACCTGATTTCTGCCCCTAAAACAGGTTTGGCCGCCATGGTGAAGGGGTTTTTGCACTGCAGAGAAGCTGAATTCTAGGTTTCTTGACTAGCTTCAATACTCTGAAGGAGTGTAGTCACGCACGCCTCTCATGGTAATTGAATGAACTCACAATTTCGCTGCTTTTACCTAGATGGCGCTAGCAGTAAAAAACCTTTATTGAGCGAATACTGGTGTAAATACTAATTATCGCCATGGTGTGTGCTTCTTATTTTAACTTTATTTTACAGTAATACAATATTAAAAGGAAGCCGACTCAAACAAAGCTCACGTTGTTGAGTATGGCGAATTGAATTGAATGTCGTGTAGGAAAAATTGATTATATTTGAAGGCTCAGTATAATCGTGCTAATTGTTTAAAGCGCAATTTGCGCTTATTTTCACAAAGAACTACTATTCTAGTTTCACCATGCATGATTTCTAGGCTGTAGAATGAGCGGTTGTTCTGGTCAAGCTATGCGATGTGAGGCAGTATTACGGAAATCTTCAAAGTGGAAAGGTAATTAAAGACGAACTAGCGAATAAATTTCGATGAAACTTTGTACACTAAACTATTATAATGTGCGCCCGAAGTGGTAAACTTTTTACTGCTGTGCACGTTGATAAAGCGCAGATATTCGTGCCCAAAATAGCCAAACTTTACCATCTTTAAATGCCTGCCGATCAAATACTGATTAAATTAAAACTAATTACGCATTATTTTACCGAAAATAAATACCCATTCCATGTGTAGGCCAAAGGAAACTGTTCTAAGTGCAGCAGTTTCTTCAGGAAATTAATCCGAAGTAGGGTATATCAACGACGCTAGCGAATTTGTCATCTGCAATACCACCTCTCATGCAGTTAATAACGTTGGCACACTAAAGCAGCGCACATCATTTGACAGAGCGTATATTAAGCTTTCGAATGATGCTTACATTGTGATGTTCGAAAAAGAAAGCGCAGAATGCTCACGCACACATTGCCCGAAATGGCACATTCGCGCTGCTGGAGTGGGACCCCCACCTTAACGCATTTTTTTCTGTTTGAATGCAAGAAAGCTGCTTCGTTATAACCGATCTAGTGTCAAATTTTGAATTTTTTGTTTTATTATACAGATAGAACTCCCATAAAAATAAAGCATAGACCAACCAAATTTTGATTTTTAGTTTGTTTTATCCAACAATTCGCTATATCTATGTTCATTAGAGTGAGGTTTCACTGTATCAAGTATTAGTTAAACGCACAAATAACTGACTAGAAAGTAGAAGAGAAAACAACCACATGCTACCAGTGAGATACAAACCCACAACCTCCATGCTGTTCGTTCTTATCTGTGCTGTGACAAATCCCATTTTCCCTGCGTGCACGTGCAGAAAGGCAAGTGTGTAAAAAAAAAGAATTTTCTTTGCATGTGCCTGCGTAATACAATGCCTCCATTCACTTCTGACAGATACCTGCCACCCCTTTCTCTTCAGCTTGCAGAATTTCTGCTTGGATATTTTCAGTCACTGATATCGTTCAGCTCCAAATATTGTGATCAATCAGCCATTACATCTTCCTTGACATGCACTGCCCCTTGAACAACTCCACCACCACTGAGGCAGGGACTTGATGCACACACGCGGCACAGTGAACTTGAAAAGTTGCACCTGTGCAAAGGAAAAACAGCGCAGCATTCTGTCTGTTATGCTCTTCACCTTTTTCATCAAGTTCAGGAAATTAGTAATTGCAAAGCCATGCTTTTTTCACCTGTATTTTTCTCCCACCACCTAGCAGTGGCTACGAGTGTCTGATGCTAGAATAGCATTCACGCATAGCGTTGATGCAGTTTCATAAAAATGTTCCGTTCAGGGCAGCATGCACGTAGCAGGTCTTATGGTACACAGCACTCTGTTCCGATGAAACTCCATTTTAAAGCAGTTTCTAGGAAACAGAGTTAATTGATGTTGATCCCACTGAACTTACCCATTTATTCTTGATTCAGCAGTACAGTGCCTGTCGAACCATGATGCACTTTCTTGCAAGAGCGAGTAGAACAACTCTTGCCGCCGCAGTCTGTACAGCTCACCACCCCAGGGAACACCATACCTGTCATCAATGAACACATATACTTTCGTAATAATGAATGCCACAAAAAAAAGAAAAATTTAACCCAACAAGAAACGTTCTCCAACACTGCATGACTGAATATAAAAGTACACATCCCAGAAATGAACAGATACCGTATATCAGGTGTTGTGTGCCATTTTCTGCCATCTTTACTCTTCACCAACTAGCCCAACTCCAGATTGTTTACAAAGATAGAAAGAAGCCTTAAGAAATGGGCGGAGCTTAAATCAACTGCACCAAGAACATTAAATGCTTATCTTAAAAGCACTGACAGCTTTGCTGAGAAAATGAACCTGCACTCTCAGTTATACCTGTGACATCAAAATGAAAAGAGAGATAAAAAGAAAATGAGAGCCCCTTACATGTAATATGCCAATAGGCATATAGTTCCAAATAGTAGATAATTTAGGACTACATCTAGCTTACTGCTTTTAGACATAAGTCCAAAACACCAGAGCGCAAGAGAATAACACTAAACCAAAATCTGAGTGCGTGGACTAGAATCCTTGAACAAAGCATCAGGTGAGCAGTCAACCGTCTCAGGGCATATGTAGGTAACAAGAGCAAAAAAAAAAAAAAGAAGTGCACATTTGTTTTTCTGTAGCACTGGCTACCAATGTTGCCCCCTCCCCCCCCCCTCATCCCATTATAATTTATCTGATTTGGAGGCTACAGTGACACAGAAAATGGGGAGTTTATACAGATTCACATTGTCACATACTAATCTTTCATGAACAACACTTTGATAATACTGGGCGATTAAAAAAGGCATGTATGCAAAATCAAGTATAAAAAATTATTCACTTGTAGCATAAAACTAAGTTTTGGTATAAGAATAAATGAAACGCGTATGTGTTAAGCAATGATGACGTAAGTGAGGAAAAACTTGCTCATCATTTTGTTGCGCTCAAAGATGGTTATGGTGTCAAACATGGTCATTGCCTCACTGTGCTGTGTTGCTTCCACAGAGGTCTCGGCAGGTGGCAGAGTGGTAAAGTTGGTGCTGCCACCATCGTAGAAGGCGACAGCTTGCTGCTGGTGTATGAAGGCATCCATCATGTGACCAGCCTGGCCAGCCGGCAGGACGGCAGAGATGGTGCCGAGGAACAGCAGGACGATGTCTTGTGCAGTGGCATCACAAAACTGCAACACAAATGCGATAATTTATAGGTGAACACAGGTGAAAGTTGCAAACTGGTTCAATCTAGTTCATGCAAAAGTTTACACTAGATTGCAGCCTAAATCAGTTGATGCATGCTAGCTAGAATAAACTGGGAATTTCTTTACAAACCAGTTAGAACGAACATGTTATCTTTCCCATGAAAAGGGCACATACATATATCTAGTATGCTATGTGTGCGAGGCTATTTATATAGAGCCATGTAACTATATTCTAAACAACTGCAGTCACCACATGCGTGCAGGCATTTGTGGACAGTGCTCGGACACTTGCGCGCGAGCGACGTGAACTTGTTGCGCTTTTGCATTTTGTAAATATGTACATAGCTCCCTTTGTCCTTTCTTCCTATCGCTCCCCTCGGTACTTCCCCTGGCCATCCTCACTCTTTCCCCTTGTCTTTCTCGCCGGCCGCCGCTCAGGTGCTTCATTTTTTTAGACAATAGTTCCCGCAGCCGGCCACACATTATTCCTTCCTTTTGATTAATAAAACCACTACCACCACCACACAGATATCCAAACAGGAGAGCATACACTCTTTGAGTACAGCTTAGAGAATACTCATAATAGTGTTACCTAACTTTTCAAACAGTGAAAAGTGAAACAATGGCTAATTTTAGGTGAAATCTAAAAGATAGAACTTGACGATAATAAGGCATTTAATCTTGCAGTAGCTGGTGGAAATAATTTTCGTTTCCAAATTCAGCGATAGTGATTACCGCTGCCAGCTTGAGAGTTTGGTTTGGTTTATCAGGTTTAATTTAACATCCCAAAGCGACTAGGCTCTGTAGTGGCGAGCTGCAGAAATTTCGACCACCTGGGGTTCTTCAACGTGCACTGACATTGTACAGCACACGAACGCCTTGCTTTTCGTCACAATCGAAAAGCGCCCGCCGCGGTCGGGATTAGATCCCACATCCCTTGGGTACAGCAGTTGAAAGCTCTAACCACTGCGCCACTGCAGCGGGCCTGCACCCATACACCCTACCCATTCGGAATAATAAATGTGTTGAACAACAACAACGGGACAAGCTTGTAAAGAGGGAATGACTTCTTAGCTCAGTAATAAAATTTCTTGTAAACAAGAACTCTGGCCCAGAACCATCGCGGTAATCGATCGGTACAGTTCATTATAAAAAAAAAATCAGATTGGTGCGACAGTCAAAGCAAGGATTTGGGGCCACCCAACGAGTTCTAACCTTGTTTCAGCCATCAACAGGAGATAGAGATTGTGCAGATAGGCGCGATTGACAAAACGACATGATGAAGGCGACAGTCTCTTTCAATCGACAATCACAGCTCGGTCGGCTTGGTGCTAACCAGTGTAATGTTTTAATTTCTAAATGACACTTTTTTGAACCCTGTACTCTCTAGAAGAACAAAGTTGACCTAAGAGTTGACCTACTTAATCGTGCCATATATAGTTTAAATCGCGCAGCGAGAATGCTGATGTGAATGTTTGTTATGCAAGTCAAAAATCACACAAAATACAAACTAAACAGCCAATGCAACTTACCAGTTTCCAGTCAGAAAACTTCTTCAGACGCGGGCATCTGACCACAGTACGGAACGCGCCAAAATAAAAACCACGAGGACCGCCATCTGTTGCTCGGTCGTTCGTGCATGTTCTGTGTAGAGGGGTTTAAAGGAGCCCCGAAACGATTTTTAAGCACATTGTTTTGCCTCTTGGTTACGTAGATTGAGTTTTAGTGACACTATTAACGGTGGTTGTTTTGTGTATTATCCAGTATTTAATATTTTAATTTGTTCGTGAATGCGAGTTCGGACCACTGATGGTGCCGGCACACAGCGGCCATTTTTTGGCAGCGGATATGACGACATTGGGTCCGATTTGATGATTGGACGAACAATAAATTCACGGCTAAATGAACTCTTGATTAATGATACGCTCTGTCACGTTCTTGCGTTTTCTAATATACTTGCAAAACCGACATATTTATTTTATATTAAAGCACTTCAAATAAAATGTTACAAAAAAAAGCACTAGAGGCTCTGTCTATTTTCCCGAATCCAAGAATTTTGCGCCCCTCTAGTAGAAATAGCTGCACATGTAGCTCCTGTTTGCCCTGTGTTTGCCTGCCTCATGTGACACACATGTGGTTTGCCGTTTGCCTATTCCTCGTGGTTTGTTGTAGGTGGTTCCTCGTATCCTTCGCTCGTGAAGCCTTGTGGCTGGTTATATTTCGTGCTGTCATGAAGAAATTCTGCGCAGTCCCAGGCTGCTCGAGCAGCGAAGGCGTTGGAGAAGTGCCATACCACAGATTTCCTTCCCATAATGGACGAAAAAGAATGTGGTTAGAAGCTCTGGGCATTGAGAAAGAACCGAATCGGCGTGTGTGCTCGGCGCACTTCACTCCAGACGCCTTCGAGTGTTCATCGGTAGCTTATGCATCCGTAGGCTACAAGCAACGGCAGCTACGCAGCAACGCGGTGCCAACGATGCCAGGCGCTCTGCGAAAAACAGTCGAAGACGTAAGTGTCGTGACGGACTGAGCAGTGAAAGTTGTGCCAATGACCACGTTTTTGGTCAGCGAGTCTGTCGAAGTTCATGATCAAGGATTCAATGTTTTAACTGCTGAGGAATCGGCCGTGGGTTAATGGAGCTGCCAGACCATGAGAATGAGCAACAATTCAGCGCGGCCACATCACTCAACGATCACGAGAAGTGACAAGATAGTGGCTGGTATAGCAATGTGGACAATAAGAGTCTGAAGCAATGAATGGCGTGGATTTCGGTGACACTTATTCCAACGGAGAAAGGCGTCATTTTCAAAAGGCAAAGCTTCATCATGTTCCTTATGAGCCCATAGTACTAGTACTGGGATCAGCACCGACTCGCAGCTGATTCTCAATGCAAGGGCTCGCACATGAATGTTCGTACAGAAGAGCAAGTCGCATTCTTCTCATCCCATATTGCCAACATCACAGTGAAAGCCTGGTTTCTGCAAGCCACATAAGAGGAGATGTGTTATCAAGGTGTTATGACATGATACATGAAGAATGACCTTGCTCACTGACTGCTACAAAGTGTTCGTGCACTGTTCTACTGTGTTGTCCTGACATTTGCCATAACAGCATATGCCACAAAAAATTTGACTGCGGGTTCAAAGAGCATGCAGCCATCGAGCTTGCTGAAATGCTTTCCCGTTGCCTTAGATGCAAAATGTCTTAGGCAAAGTTTTGTACCAAGAATCATTTCTGCATGTTGTGTGGTTTCATCCATGACTTCAAAACTTGCAAAATGGACTTTATGCCAGCTGTGGTGATCATCCAGCTGGTTTCGACAGCTGCTCATACTGGCTGCCACTACACCATTGAAAGTTCCTTGTTGCCAGTCCCAAAATCTAACCGTGCCGTGTCGACCGTGTGCATGACCTGTGTGTTGAAGATGGATGTTTTTCTGCATCTGCAAAGTGTGTCCATGTTTTTGACCAACTGCATTTGATCCAGTCTCCACTGTCCCCTAAGTGCAAACAAGTTCAAACTGCCGTAAAAAAAATGTTCGTGTTCCTGAGGGACCAGGCCACTGCAAGACGTCATAAGTGGCATGCAAACAATCTGCTGTGGTCCAGTGTGTCCCAGTCAGCCTCTTTTTTCGACGTTATGAGGGATTATGGTGTGCAAATTACGGAGCTTAGAAATGAAGATCTGTCCTTCCTTCCTTTATATTTTGTTCGAAGCCCTGTGTTCATATGTCCAGCAATATTACCTGGAACCTTAACCAACTCCCTACAGCTGTGCTTTTCTTGTAGCTAATGATTAGCACTTAGAAAGCAATGCTTGTTGTGCTGTATATGACACTGTTGAACTTTGCAGAACTCAAAACCAGTGAAATGTGCCAGTTGTAATGCAGTGCAGCTGCGCTGGGACGAACCTGAACTGAAAATATTCTTGAACAAAACCTGTGGTCCAGATTGTGGCCCTCTCTGAAACTGTTTTGCTAAAAGGAAGATCTCTGTCTAGATATATGACCGATAAAAACTGCCACGTAAACTGTTTTTTTTTTATATAAGTCTCGCTGCTATACATACTCCAGGAAATTCCGCATGTGTCTTTTGATAACATTACCAATCTTTGGTTGGACGTCATTAAAGCAGTGGCTGTGAGGATACAAATCTGCTCACAAGCTCATTCTGTTGTTTCTTTGTATGTGCTTCTACAGAAAATTTCAACTGTAGCTTTGTAACTGGTGCCCATCTCCTCAGATCACATGTGTTGATTTAAATTTCTGTCTCTCAGGGTGACAAGAACACAGATTCCTATTTGTGAAAACTTCCAGACATTGTTGACAGTGATAGACGCCATGCTTCCTATTATCCTTCAGCTTCTGCTGTAGGCCTGCCCCTGCATTCATCCAACATCCAAGTGAAGTGGTCACTGGCACCTTGCTGCATTTGGAGTGACCATTGCTTGCATTTAGTGCTGCCTACCATCTATGTGGCTCCAAAAGTGTTATCTGGGTTAATATACTTGGCAGCAAGGAGTAGGTGTTGAATCTTGCACATCAAGAATATGAACCTCTTTTTTCTTTTTTGGTATGCTCTCGACATTGGAAGCTCAACATCGTCTTCTTCATACCTTCATACCTTGCTGCAATATTCCATGTGTCAACATAGCTGCAGGTCAAAGTTATGCAATGCCAGAACTTTTGCCTCACTATCAGAATATAGGTATTGTTATGGCTGAGCCTTGGAACAGACTCCTAAATTTGTATCCTAAGTGCCATTGGCACAAGAGCCTTTCCAAAATGCATCACTGAAAGTAGCTTGGCCAGTTGGTGCATGTCTCTTTGTGAAGTAGCATGCAGTATTTCTTGCCTGCAAGCAGTATATTTATTCAGTTGCTAGCAAGTTCTGTGTTAGTGTTTTCATGACTCTGTTCCGTCACCCTGTGCACTATTTTGCTAAGGAGAATTTAAAAAATGGCCATTAACATGGCCACAGGGGAAGCATTTGCTTTTCTTGGTTCTTCCCGGTGTTGCAATATGCTGTTGTAGTTTGGCCTCATGGTTCCAGAAAGTGTAAGACCAAAAATGAAGAGCCCTGAAAAAAAAAAGTGTTTCAAAAGTGGTATATCTGTGTTGCCATTTTCTGTCTGCCTGGCATACTAATTGCTTTTCGGCTTAACAGTACCCATGCTGTAATCCGTGCTGCAAGCTGTGCACTGTATGAACAAATGAAGCTTGAAAAAACTGGTTTATTTTTTTCACCCCTCACAGTTGGGACATTTAACCCTGTGTAGCGTTCCGATGGAAACATCTTCCTAATCATGGTCACCGCACTTGAAGGGATCACTCTTTGTTCTCCAGTTCAGTCTCTCCCCCAAATCCATCTTGCAAACTGGTGGTAGGCCACATAATATTTTCTAGAATGAAAAGAAGAGAGATCTGTGAAAGAGCAATCTCGGGATTTACAAAGCTCCAGTCCACATTGGTTTGACTCAAATGTCTAGCATACTGCAAAAAGAGTACCACCACAAATCACCTCCATACCTTGAGACAGAATACCCTATGTAGTGTTTTTTTTTGTTTTTTTTATGTTCTCTCTCCTCGTGGAATAAAAGAATATAAAAGAAAAGGTTGTACATTCTAATAAGTTCTGCAATAGATTAGTCATTACATTACTGATAGTGCTTTGTACACATATGCAATGATAATAAATGAAATACTGTGCTAATACAGCATGCACACATGTTGGAAAGGTTCAAATGTCCTTAATGTGGAAACCTAGTCTGCCAGTTTCTGGTGCACTGCACCCTTCTCATTTTTGAAGGGCATGCGGTACGCTTTTAAAAGGCCTCATTCCAAAGAAGAAAACGAAATGCAATACGTGCACAACGCGCGAGCCACTATTAGTGCTTTTTTCAGGGGATTCAACCTCGGAAATGCCTTGTTGTGGATATCCATTTCAGGCTCCTAGCTGGCCCCTCTCGATGAGGTCGCCGTATGCGATTTGCAACACCTCGGTATCCAGGCAGAGTACAATATATATATATATATATATATATATATGCAGTCCCGGTTCCTGGCTGCACATGGCTCAACATCTCGGCAGCACAGAGGCTCCGTACACCTGGACGCAGCAACAGTTTCAAGTCATCAGTGTGGTGTTCTCTCCGCTCGCGTGACTTTCGGGGTTAAACTTGAACGTAATGTTACCACAGTGGCTCTATCATCAAGTTTTTAATCGCGATATGGACAAGGCAAATTTCGTCAATAACACGTATGTTGTTTTTCGAAGTTCGCGAGGCGTGCCTGCGTACCGAGAACGACTTGGCGGAAACGATCTAATCGAGCCACTGCATTCTACAAGAATTCGTTTCAGTCCCAAGAAAGGATGCAAAAAAAGTGCTGCGGTTAATATTTACCAGTGCGCATCGTCAGCTTGGTGGTGATCTGGTAGCGTTGCTGGGCGATCGTCGTCAACACCGCGCGGTGGATGCGACGACGCTGGTCGGCTGCTGTTCGTCCCCTTTCGGCGTATCCCCGCACGGAATAACGCCCAGATCGTCGCTCCGTCGCGATATCTCGCGTTCGAGTTCCGATTAGTCTGGCAAGTCCATTTACGGTGACTTCTTATGCACTCCTAAGGTGCTAGCAGTGCTGATATCGGATGGTGAAGCGTCGCTGACCATCCACCTGTTTATCACCATGGGAGCGACGCTGTCAACTTACGCCCACGTGTTCCTTGTAACCATAAGAACGACGCTGCCATCCTTGGCAGGAACGAGTTAAAGTAAACAGGCAACCATGCACTGATAACTTCCGCGACGTCATCGGTTTGCCTCTTTTGATTGGTCGCACCCAATGACGTCAATGGGAGAGCGAAATGGGAATGGGAAGCCCCGCAAAATTTGAGTTGAGGGCAGTTTTTTGCTTGCTTCTATTTTTAAATTTCTTCATTGAATAACTCCCGTTCCTGTGCACCGATTCTTGTAATTCTTCTTGAGCTAGCATCCCTGTGACATAAAGCATTGACCTGAGGCGTAACCGACATCACATTACGACGCGCTTCGCGGCTCCTTTAAGTTCTGTGCGGATCTGAGTGGCGTCCTTCGTTGCTATGCGACGTTACTCTGGCACAAAGAATACTTAAATATAATATTGCTGAAAGATAGGCAAAATGTTGTAAATAAAAGTATTATACAAAATATATAAACCTGCAGTTGTTATCAACGTTATTAGTAACGTTGATTGTTATCTTAAAACCATGTTCTTAAAGTTACGGTGGAACTCACAACACCCGGTCGCTCCGCTCGCTACACTACAGGGATAATGTTTTAACCTACACCAGCTACACCAGAGTAGGTAGTGGTAGTGTAGCACAACATCATTTTTTTTTTTTGTGTAGAAAAAGTGTAGCTCCGCCCATCTACACAAACTTACACAATTTCATTTCTTTTTCTTGTGGTGTAGCATGGAGAACTACACTCTCTACACCGCTTTCCTTGGGGGTGTAGCCGGTGTAGAGAAGCGAGAGAAGCAGACGACAAATATTTCGGCGGCAGTTCCAAACGCTCGCTTCTAACGGCCGTTTGCAAGCGCGGCAACAAAGCGGCGCGGAACCGCTGCCGCTGTGTTCGTTATTTTTAAGCAATTTTGAAGGCCCTTTATTTTTCTGGTGTGCCATGGAAGGCATTATCCTTGGGAGTCTAGAAATTCGTTTCCGACTCGAGGACGGCAGCAAAGTGGCGGCGCACCCGTGGACAGGTAAAACGGGAATCTTGTCTTTTTCGATGATAAGATTGCCTATGTCACTGACAGTACGTATCTGTTGCTGGAGAAAGGGCATTTTTGCGCACGATGTGCAGTGTTTGGGGCGGTCATTTCCGAATATCGGTTATATATGTGCGGCCATTCATTCTGTGCATGTTTATGCTCGCTTTGGTGCACGCAGTAATGTACCGTCTGTTGCAGAAGTTTGCGGCCCAATGCGCCGGGCAGAGGAGCAGTATCGCTCCCGAGAGGCGGCGCTGCGCCCGCCGGCGCTGCCTGGTGACGTAGCTATAAAGAGCGAGGAGGCTTGTTCTCTTCCCCTCATACCGCGGCTGAGAGCAAAGATGTGCGATATCAACCGCGTGATGAGGGGAAGAGAACAAGCCTCCTCACTCTTTATAGCTACGTCACCAGGCAGCGCCGGCGGGCGCAGCGCCGCCTCTCGGGAGCGATACTGCTCCTCTGCCCGGCGCGTTGGGCCGCAAACTTCTGCAACAGACGGTACGTCAATTCATTGCAGCTGGGGTGCCGATCCTCGTTACCCCTGAAGCTGCCGGGCTGCGCACTGTTCAATCGGCGCTCCCGCTGTCCGCGCCGCAACCCACACCTACTAATGCTGGAGGAGTCGGGTCCAGAGTTGTAACACCGCCGGAAGTAGACCGCGACTGCGGAGACAATGAGCGCAGCCAGCGCAGCTGCTGGACGCATTCTAAAACGTCCTACCTGATTGAACTTGTCAAAGTACGTATTTGTATTTTTTTTTTATCCTGGCAATGTATATATATATTCCACCTGAAAATTGAGGATATTCTGCAACTGGAAAATAGTTAAGGGAACAGGGTAGGCAAAATTTTCGAAAAAAAAAAAAATTGATTTTTTGCTTTTGTGTAATTTAAAATCTCTATTCTTTCCTTAACATAGCCCAGTCTTTCATTTGCGCGCACGCGAAATATTTACCTCAAAATCAACATTTTTCGAAACCTAGGCAGCATCAAGCCACACCCCCTTTGACGCATGCTCGGGATGTGTGCCTTTTCTAAGCTAAAAAAAAAAATTTCAACGCCTATTTTTTGTCACGTTTAGCGGAATGGCAGTCACTCATCTGACAACAGTGAAAACCTAGCTAGAATACTTCACTTATCTTAGCCAAACTACTGCAGCCAAACTATAGGGGAGAATGTTTTTGCAGATCAACGGTGCGCAATCACGTGACATATGGGTGACGTAGCCTACACGTCACGTACGCGTATCTCGCGGAGTCTTTCTTTTCTTTTTTTTTTCCTTGCAAGAGGAAGCGCTCGCGGCAGTTTTGTTGAGGGGCTTTAGTTTTGTCCACGCCATGGCTCCTCCTCCAACACAGTCTTCTCCCCTCCCCCATGGCTTCAAGCAGTAAACAGAATTTTCCTCCCCCGGGGGAATGAGTGAGCGCAGATTTTGTGCGTTCGCAGTCTTTTGCTTTCGTTCTCTTTCTTCCGGTGGTCTGGCGGGGTTAGAGCTGGTATTCGAAGCGACGCAGGGACTTCCGAGTCGCGAGTCTGCTTCTTCGCAGCGCGCTGCAACGATTATGATTGCTTCCTCACTACAATTAAAACGTGCAAGAGTACTGACCTTATGTGGGGCCCCAAATATATTGAGTACCTGCGCATCAGTTATTTGCACACACGCGCCCCCACACACATGCAGCTTTTTAGTGGCAAAAAGCAAATACTTTTACAGCATCTTGCGGCGCGTAAACGTTGATGTTTGAAATTAAGCTGTGAAATTATACAAGATGTTACTTAGCTTACGGATACGTCACTACATTATATATATATATATATATATATATATATATATATATATATATATATATATATATATATATATATATATATATATATATATATATATATATATATATATAGTTGTTGTATGTACATAATTGAGGCGTAACTTTTAAGGTGCAAAAGCGGCTGATTGAGCCAGGTAAACGACAGCAAATCTTCAGCAGTCCCTCCGCTGCCTCTCCAGCCAAACCAGCCCATACCTCACAGCTAGCGAAAAAGAAAAAAGGAAGCAAGCGTGCATACTGCTTTACCGAGGGCAGCTCCAAGCCGTCACTCGTTTGAAACCACGCTGCTGTCTACGTTGTCTAGCCTGCCCACCCCTAAAGCAACACCACCTAAGCCCCTTTATTGAGGGGCTTTACCAGCCCCTCCTTTCAACATCTCCCTACTAATAGGAAAAAAAAAAAATACAGAAGAAAGCGTGCGGACGACTAGATGCTCTCCCTCCGCCAACTCGAAGCCGCGTCATAGAGAAAGAGATTGGCCGCGCTCCGACGGCCAAGCGCTTTTCTCGCTGCCCCAGTAGAATAAAATAAAAAAAAAAACGTCGACAGGGCACGCAGAAGTGACGTAGTAGCTCTACGTCACTTTTCTGTCACGTGATTGCGCGTTCACGACCGGCAAAAATACCCTCCCAAACTATAGTGCCTAGAATATATTGGCTAGTGTGCCGACCGAGGCCTCCCGCGTGGCACCATGAGCGATGAATGCCGGCGGCCGCCGCCAGGAGCGCTGCAAACTGGGTGGGTACCAGCCGCGCTGTCTGCTGCCTACCGCGCTCTCACATCTTCGGCAAGAGGGCTGCTTGCACTGCATTTCAGCTCTCATTAAGTCGCAACAGACCTCAGCTATAACTGAAGCCGCTGACTACAAGTTTCAGGGTGTGTGTTTTGTCTTGGACTGGAAGCGGCGCACGTATTTAACGCTTCTTGCTTGCGAAGGCTTCTGCGAAGTTTGAGCATCTTAGTCCCGGACATCCCGTGCTCACAAAGGGAAACCCAGAATTTCTCTTTTAACAAGAATTAAAGCATAGGCATTTATTGATATAAAATATATTTGTAATCTTTGGAACAAATTGAAATGCTTCATTTTTATTGACATGCATATATGGTTCTTTCTGTGCCCTGTACACTTGCTGACAAGTAAACACGTACGCGCAGTTTTATTTATATATTGTATACGCGAACAACACAGGAAACAAATTCACGCAACACTCTCTTATGTATATGTAATAACAAACACAGGCACATGTGGCAGAATTGCATGAACAGCAGAGCACAAACGAGGGACCTTTACTTACAGCGGCTAAGGTACATCGCGGCCTGTGATTGCACACAGGGTTTTGCCGAAGTCACCATCTTTTGAATGAAGAAGCTGACGAAGTTTTTTTTTTTTCTCAGATACACAATACGCACGAGACGCGGCCGGTTCATCGCGAGGAAGCTCGCATGGTAATGCCGCGCTTACGGTGAAACATGCGCCTAATATATAACTCCATCCATATGACATCATCTCATAACCTACTGATGCCCTGAGGCAATAAATATCGACTAAAAAAATATATATGACATATCTGCAGCGCAAAAGGACTATCGAGGGACACAGAAAAGATACACAACACAGGTGCTGTCTGTAGCGCCTGATTGTGTACACTCCTTGTGCTACACACTTTCATGGAGCACCGTTACCGACTCGCCCAAGTTTCCATCCTTGTAATATAACTGCATGCTCAAAAAATGTTTCTCGCCAACAAAAGCAGTTGCCGTTTACCTTCCGTCATTTCTATCGATGCTTCGTTCCCATTGTACAGAATGCGTACTTACGCATCAGATATAGCGCAGTAATACGTACGCTCCTTGTTCTAGCGGTAGCCCGTTTGCCAAAAAAGCAAGTCTTCTCTGTGCACCACCGCTTTCTCTTTGGCATTTTTCTGTGCACTTTAGTGAGAGGTACTGGGGAAACAACAATCGGGAACCGTGCTTCACCACTGGCGGGCGACACAGTAAAAAAAAAAAAAAAAAAAAAGAAGGGATACAGGCGAGCACAGAACGCGCGCACAAAACGCGAAAAAAACAAAACCGATGCAACCGTCGCCGAGCAGGTAGAAGTGCGGAACGACTCGCATGAGCAAACACCTACACCGTAAACAAACTGCTGCACCTTCGTGAAAGCAAAAGACGCGCAAGAGCAGGTTTAACACGCACGCACAACACCAACAGATTGCTGTATTCTGAAGTGAGAAAACTGCATCGTCTGCTCAGGTGGTACGATGGATGGAAGGATGGAATATAGGAGCGTCCCCTTTGAAACGGGGTGGTAGCAGTAGCTATCATGCTCATTTTTCTCCCTATATCTTAATTATTGATTTATATTGGTTAACTAAACCATCATTCTATTTATTAAATTTTTGTTCCTACATTACTAACATTATGTCACTTCTCTGCTTTTAAGCCACCAATCTTCCAGTCGTTTTTTGCTAGTTTCCACCGCCGGTTTATTCACCCGGCCACTGGTATCTCTAAACCCCAGAGCTTCAAGAACAGTAACTGCGCCTGCATCAACTTCCGGATGGATACCATTACATTCGAGTATAATATGGTCAATTGTTTCACTGGAGTTTCCACATACAGCACATGTGTCATCTCCATTGTTACAACTTCTTTTTGTAGCTGCGTGTTCTAAGGCACCCTGATCTAGCTTCAAAAAGTAGGGCACTGCCTCTTGAGTTATCAAAGAAATCTTCCTTCCTGATCTGCATTTTCCACTTTCGGTATAATTCCACACTCTGTTTTTTTTTTTCATCGAATTTATCCAATTTTTACCTTCTGTGTTTTTCACCTGTTGCTTAATGCTCTTTATTTCTCCGTCCTTGTTACTAGCATACTTACTAGTTAGTTTCCTAGTTCTTTTCCTCCATTGTGAGTCAACGCTTTTTAGGTACAGGTATTTAAATACCTTAGCTGCCCATCTGTTACTGTCCAGTTTCCTCAGGCGTTCCTCATATAATATTTTACTCTGAGCCTCCCGTACATCGAAAGATGCCCAGCCCATATCTCCCTGTACCGCCTCATTTGTAGTTTTGCCATGGGCACCTAGTGCTAATCGCCCAACGGATCTCTGATTTGTTTCTAATGTCGACTGTACCTCTGATTTTAGGCACAAAACCGCATTTCCGAAAGTAAGTCCGGGCACCATAATTCCTTTCCAAATACCCCTCAATACCTCATACCTATTGTATCCCCACAATGCCTTATGCTTCATTATCCCGGCATTCCTTTGCCCTTTGGCCTTAAGTGATTGCTCATGCTTTCCAATGTATGCCAATCCTTCGTTTACCCATACCCCCAAATATTTATATTCTGCTACTCTAGGTATTTCAAGGCCTTGAATTTTAAGACCCTGATCAGTTGAGCCGTTGAAAATCATCAGACCCGACTTAACTGCGCTGAAACTGAAGCCTAGAGCGTCCCCTTCGTCTCCGCAATACTTAACTAGAGTTTGCAATTCTTCCAGACTCTCAGCTAGCAGCACAATATCGTCTGCATACATCAAACCGGGGAGGCGCTGCTCTACCGCCTTTCCACCTAATCTGTATGAAAGGTTAAAACCTAGGTTACTGTCTTGTATCCTCCGTTCCAGGTTTATCATATAAAGCATGAACAGCACCGGTGATAGAGGACAGCCTTGTCTTAATCCTTTGCATACTTTGACATCCTCCGTACTTCTTATCCCTTCCCACGTAATTTCTACTTTGTTATCCCGGTATATTTCCTGTAGGAACTCTATTATCTCATAACCGATACCTTCTTCTTTTAATATGTTCCACAGGAGTTCCCTGCTTACGTTGTCGTACGCCCCGTTTATGTCCAGGAAGGCCAAATACAAAGGTCTATTTTCCACTCTAGATATTTCGATGCATTGGCGTAAGCACGAACAGGCAATCATCTAAGCGCCTACCATTTCTAAAGCCGTTCTGAAGTTCTCCGAGTATCTTGTTACTTTCAACCCATGCTTGCACCTTTAATTTCACCGCCTGCATGGCTAACCTGTACATTACAGATGTTATGGTAATCGGCCTGTAGGATTTTATGTGCATCCTTTCTCCTTTCCCTTTATAAATCAAATTCATTTTACTCTGCCGCCAGCTGTCCGGAATTTGCTTATTCGCTATGACTGTTTCCAAAGCTTTTAACAACGTTTCCTTACTTTTTGGACCGAGTTCATTAATCAGCTTGATCGGAATTCCATCTATTCCTGTAGATGTGTTTTTAGGAATATTTTTTTCTGCCTTTTTCCAGTTTAGATTGGTCAGTTCTAAGGTGCTTTGTATTCTGCTACCTAGTGTTGCTTCCTGATTTGCGGAGATTACCCTATCGTCGTTCTTAAATTACTCGGCTATAACTGATGTAATGTATAGTTCACTGCGTTGTCTCCCTTTAAACAATTTCCCTCGTTATCTTGAATCCGATCTTGCTTTCTTTGATTCTTCTTCCCTAGCCAGCTTATATGGTTCCAGAATTCTCTTGCTCCGCCTCTAGAGGCATCGTGTATATCAGCCACCCAGCGATCGGTGGACTGTCTTATTTTACTTTGGACGAGGGCCTGCACTTGAAGTTTCTTTTGTCGATATGATTCCCATTTTTGGTCGATTTCCTCCTGAGAAGCCTGTGCTTTCTTTGCAGTTCGGTGTTCCCTTGAAGCAGCCCGTCGTTGTTCAATAGCTTCCCTGATTTCCTTATTCCACCAGCTCCGTGGCTTCCTCTTTCCATTCCAGCGGTTTGCTACTTTAACCTCCTGAATTTTACTCCTTATGAGTAGTTCTACCTGTTCATAATCCCACTCTTCCATGGGGCTTTTCTCTATTGCTTCCTCTATGTCTGCTGCTATCTGCGCTATTTGATCGTCGTTTAATTTTGCGTTTACGTTTTGTCTAAGTTCCACTTCTCTTTTCATCAAGGGCCCCATCTGCAGACTAATACGTTTATGATCACTTCCCAGACTAAACTCCCCTTCTTCGTCTATTTCCATTTTTGTGAACTTGCTATAAATTTCCTGCGACATTAGACAATAGTCAATGGTCGTCTGCCTGTTGCGGAATTCCCTCGTGATTTGACCTTCACATTTTGTTTCTCTATTTACTATAACTAGATCGTGTCGCTCGCAGAAATCTAGCATTAGCTTCCCGTTACAATCCGTGTATCCATCCAGATCGTCGATGTGGCCGTTCATGTCCCCCAGCAGAATAATATTGGCCCCGTTTCCAAACTGGCTTATATCGTCACTGAGACATTCAGCAAGATCCCTGTTTTCTTGCCTGCATTGATGTCCTGTTCCTAAATAAACTACCCCTAGCCATGTTCTTATGCCGGCAATGGTTCCTGAAACCCAGATATGTTCTTTACAGGATGATTTAATTCTTTGCCAATTTGTTCCCTGGTGTAACATACCTACCCCTCCACCCTTTCTTTCCGTTCTCGTTCTGTTGCACCCTTCCCAGACGTAGCCTTCTATAAACGGCGGATCTTCTAGATCCCTGAGATGAGTCTCGCAAAGAGCATACACGCCTATTTTGTCATCCTTCAACTGCTGTTCTATCTCTAGCCATTTCGCTCTTTTTCTATCTCCTTGCATGTTTATGTAGCTGATCCTAGTGTTAAATTTCTTTTTTGTACTTTTCTTTCTCGACCTACTCTTTGCCATTTTTGGGGGCTCAGCCTCCATTATTACACTTTCCTCTGCTTCACTTCTAACTACCTCTGTGCACGAAGTCCTCGCGGACCCCCTAAAAAAGCTACAGCCCTGCCTGCCAAGCGCCAGCCGATCTCTGCTCCGACCCTTCTGTTAAAATGAATGCCATATCGCTGAAAAGCCCTACCAAAACTTGCTTTATGTACCTCCCTGTTTACCTCAATCACTTCGAAACGCTTCTCCAGGCTTAACTTTCTTATGTCCTGATTAACTGTCACCACGTCCTTTTCCAGCTTTCCGTTCAATCCTAGCACCTCTGGTACTGTGCATACAACTATCTGCGTCTGCTGTGCTATCTCCCTGATCTCGTCAACTCCCTTAGCTAAACTTGCCACCACTCCTGCAGCGTCACCATTTAGGACATCGTTTAGACCCGCGGCTACTATTACCATACTGCGCTCTGCGGAATCCTTCAACAGCCTATTTTTACTCTCTTTTAGTACAGCCCTCATTGTTCTCCCTGGGAAGGCTCCAACCAACACTCTCTTATCACCCCTTACACGTTCCAATTAAGATATCTCGCTTGCACCTGTTCATGTTAGAATCTCCGGGGATAAGCACCTGGGCCTTCTCTCTCCCTCTCCCAACTGTTGGCTCCTGCTTACGGTTATCTCTGTCCTTATCTCTGGGATTTTCATTCTTCCTTACTTCTTCCTTTTTTTCCGGTGTCTTAGCTGCTTCTAAATAACTCTGACGGTTCGGATCCGCCTGACCTACTTTGCTTATGCCTTCCATGCCAGTGCTGGCCCTAGCCACGTGGCCCGCATTGGAATGTTCGTCCTTGTTGGTTCCAAGGACAAAGTCGGCCCCTTCTTTTCAATCTGAGTAAGCTGTCCAAGCAGTTTCTGATTTTCCGTCCTTAGCAAACGTACTTCATTTTCTAAATCCTCCACACGAGACACTAAACTGCCCCTTTCTTGATCAAATCTATCTAGACGTACCCTCCCGACAAGCAGTGCCCTCTGCCGCTAACGATTGGCTTTCATTGCAAACAACGCCATCCTCGCCCATAGGGAAGCGCGGGCGCTCGGCACACTAGCCAGTATATTCTAGGCACTGTAGCCAAACGAATCCTAAGACGCAGCTGGATTACTCGCAATGCTAAAGTGAGCTAGAATTGGGTAGTGGGCTCACTCCTCAGCCGGCGCCATACATTGCGATGACGCCGCCTATGTCAGCAGATTATAGTTCTGCGCGCCTCCGCAGGGGGCCGCCACCGCCGCCTTCAATGTAGCAGCGCGCGGCACCGCGCGCTGCTCGCCGTTTGCTTGCCTTCCCCTTCGCTGCTGTATTCTTGTCATTGCGGAGGTTTTGTTTTGCGGTGGGCGATGTGACTTCTGATACGAAGAAGCCACCCCGATGACAAAACCATTGTGCTAGGCTGCCGGACATGTTTACGGGAAAGGCGCCACGAATCGAAAGATATGTGGCACTTGGAAAATAATGGGGGCGAATATAAATACTCCCTAAATCATATAAATACACGATGACCTGATCACATCAATGACACGTACACCAGCCTAGTTTTTCAGTTGTATTTCATTCTATGGCCTTGTGGAAACAATAAGCCAGGGGAAGGGCAAGCAGGGCCAGCTAGCCGGATTGTCGACATGCTGCATCAAGGAAGCACAAAGCTAGACACGAATGTGAACAAAAAGGAGGACCAGTAGTTAGGAAACAACTTTATTTAACGCATTACTAAGCGTCAAGAATACGCTGGTATATCTGTTGACCACAGCCAGCATATTATAGCCGAAGTGCGTGATTATAGGCTAATATTTCACACTACTGGGTATATGTTGCTAAATAGAGTCTAATGAAATTGAATTGCGAAGCTTCTAAAAGCCTGCTAACCGCTTACTCGGCGCAAACTTCCGCGACAATGGGAAATCAGCTATTGTAAGTTCAGCTTTTGCTTCTTGAGTAAGCTCGAAAAATGACGGCCTGTGGGGCTATCATTCATGACTTGAAAACCACTGTACACGGCGCAAAGACGACAACACAAGAAATAAAAGAACGCCATGTGAGCATGTGCTGTCCTTTTCTTTCTTGTGTTGTCTTCTTAAATTTGCGCCGTATAGTACATGCAGTGGTTCTCGAAAATATATGTTCACGGAGTTTTTTTTTTTTCGTGCCATAAACTGCATTTGGGCAGCAATTTAATTGATACACAGTAAAAGACACGCTCCCGCGAGAAATCGGATGCTTACAACATATACGCGCCTCGCCTCTCTCATAACTTATGATTAACACGGGTGTACTTTTTGTCAAGGAAGCTAGCAGTGGAGCCGCCGCTCATCAGCCCGAGATGCCTACTAAATCCTTGTTTTCACACTCCTAGAGCTCCTGTCAGGTCCTTCCCTATCGATCAGAACACTGTCTACACGAATATAGCTAATTCGCAATTGTGCAGTTATCTGAAAATTTTCAGATTAAACTGCTGATAATGGACGGGGATGCTCAATTGCAAGCTTTTAAGATGCGTTCAATAATGACTTGTGGCAATTTTTATGCACTTTTCTTCCATAAACAGCGTCGACAGTAAATTAAAATTCATGATCCAGAAGGCAGGGGCGACAAAAAGGTGCTCACAGCTGTGGCCTATTAAGAATACGGATACAGCTTTACACGTTACACACGTAAACCTACGTGTCTCTGTACTCTGTCATCGCGGCCGTGAATCACAAACCTCAGAAAATTGGGCAATCGAGCGCCGCAGTCATTTTCATACAAGCGCCTTAATTCACTTTTCGCCAAGGACTCCGGAGAGAAATCGAACACGCGTTTGCAGTTAGAAACCTCTTAGTTCATCTTATAGCACCAGTAGTAGCACAACTTGCTAATATATCCAACCTCTGCATAGCTGCCACATGCAAATCTAGAAAGTGTGGACGAAGACGGTGCGTTTTTCTAAAGCAAGAAGGCCGCGTTCGCACGAACGCAACCTCTCAACCAGCACAGCGCTACATGATGATGATGATGATAGTGTTAGCTAGTCCCTTTGTAACGGGTGGACACCAGATTGGTGTCCCAGCTAATAAAAAAAAAACCACACACACACACACACACGCACACAAACACACAATTGTCTAAAGAGATATCAACTAAGAAGGTCACACGCAGCACTTCACCTGCATGGACACACCCCACAACCGCGCCTACCCTCAACACACACTCACACCCCCACACCCGGCCCAAACTTCATCACAGTTGGCGAACTGCACTTCACCATTCGGCGAGCCTTCTCGTCGTCGCCGCAGTTGATTTAAGCAATGATTTGTCAGCGGTCGCGCTGTCTCCGGCAGCGCCGTCCACTGTTGCCGGTGGGGTTGAGGGGAAACCGAGCGCCTGTGGGAGTGTGGCGCCCTCTATGGACGGCATGGAGAGACGAGGGCAGCGCAAGCCTAAATGCTCCACCGATTCGTCCTCAGTGCCGCACACCCTACATAGTGTACACGACACAGCAGGATCGACACGGCGCCGGTAGAGCAAAGTCCGCAAGGCACCAGCCCGTGCCTCAAAAAGGAGGCCGCTGCCTATGCTGTTGTCGTAGAACCGCACCGGGCCGATGCTCTGCTTGTGCTCCAGGTACAGCGCGAACGTGGACTTTGCTTCCATATCCCTGGCCCACCTGACACCCTCAGCCTCCCCGACTCGCAGCCGCACTTCAGCAGCCCATTTGGATGGAGAGTCAGCCGCCATAGGGTGGGTGAAAAAGCCAGGCTTCTTCTCAAGTTGATATACTCGCCTGGCCCAGTCCGTCCGGATGCAAGTGGCAGCCAAATACTCGAACACGCGCCTCGCCCAACGCTCCCGTGGCAGGAAGAGCAGTCGGCCGCGAAAGGCCAACTTGCTGGCCGCCTCCCGTGCCTCGAAGGTGGACCAGCCTACGTCGCCCTGGATGGCCTCAATGGCAACCTGGCCATGGCAGCCAAGGGCAATGCGCCCAACCTCATGTTGTCGCCTCTCAAGCCATCCGCGCGTAACAGCCGACAGCAAACCACAGAGTTGGCGAACGACAGTGCCGACACGTGCACCAACTTCCAAAGGTCGCGCACTATCAAATAACGGCTGCAGCCCCACAGGCATCGGCGGCGGAGGATGCACTGAGCCCGGAGAGCACTCTGGCGTAGCGCCGCTTCGTGCACAGAGTACATGTGCGCCCCATCGGAGAGGTGTATTCCGAGGTATTTATACGCTGTGCAGGGGGTCAGATGGTGCCCGTCCAGCGTGATCTCGTCCTTGCCCGCGCGCTCACCAGCCAGCCGGACAACCGCCGTTTTCTTAGTGCTGAACCGCAGCCCCAGCACGGAGATTTCAGCGTGGCAGATATCGACGAGCCGCTGAAGGTCCCTCGCCGATTCTGCCATCACGACCAGGTCGTCGGTGAAAGCAAGTCCTGGCAGTCGGCAGCCCTCGTCGACTCCGCTCGTGCTGAGCCGCAGGCGAAATCCCGGGCTTGATGCAATCAGGGCCCGCTCCACGCTTGACACATACACAAGGTACAAGATGCCGCGCGATGCCTGCGCACTGCGTGATGACAAATAAATTGTCATCTAACCGGCGGCCTGGCCGGAAGCCATTCTGCAGCTCGGTGAGCACACCGCGAGCCTCCACCCAGCCACTGAGCCACTCCTTTAGAACCCTGGCAAAGAGTCGGTACACGACACTGGTGACTGTAATCGGGCGGAAGTCCGGCAGGTTTCCCGTCACTTCTCTATTCTTTGGAATGAGAACGACTCGCCCCCACCGCCATTCATCCGGGATTGGTGCTCCCTTGATAACAGCTGTCAAGAGGCCAGCGAGCTGTTCTCTTGACTCCGGGCCGAGGCTCTTCACCAAACGAGCCGGCACCTCATCAGGTCCCGGGGCTGTACGAGCACTTATGCGAGTGAGGGCGCGCTCCATGGTCTTGCTGGAGATCTCCCACCGCGGCTCCATTTCTTCCGGAGTCCCCTCATCTATCGGCGAGGTTACGGTCTCCTCTTCGGGCTCCTCACATGCCACCGTCTGTCCATACAAGGTGGCATAGTATGCCGTCAGGTACTCTTGCTGATTTTCAGCTGCCCTGTCGTCGCATCGGTGATTGGGGGCAGCGGGGGATCCCGCAGGTCCATTGAACGCACATAGCCCCAAAATTTCTGCGCTGCCGTCTTGCCCTCCTCGCGCAGGGACCTCATGAGCCGAAGGTTGTGCTCTGCGAGTTTCGCCTGCACCAGTGTTTGCACCTTGTGCTTTAGGTGCAAGTAGTCTGCCCAAGCGGCCGCTATCACATCCGGAACATCTTCCTTAATGGTCATCCGGTGGTTGCGATTTGCCGCACGCCGCTCCCGCCACGCCACTTCCACCTCGCGGTCCCACCACGGATACCTCCTCCTACGAGGACGTGAGCTTTCACGAACCATGTGGTCCAGAATTGTTGCATGTAGCGCAGACATGTACTGGTCGTAGGTCCGCGCCTCCATTTTCCCCGGGGACGCCTCGAACTCGTCGACCACTCGCTCAGTCGCCTGGCATGGAAGGTACGCGCCAGCCCGATGGGGGGTACGCAAGCTGGTTCCATCGTTCTTGCGGTAGCTGCCAAAGACGAGTCGTAACCGGTTGTGGTCGCTTCCGAGGCTGAAAAGACCCCCCTCGTCGACTGCTATCTCCCGCAGTGCAAGCATAAGGCTGGACGAAACCAACACGTAGTCAATAGTTGTTGAACTACCACGCGCGCACCATGTTGCCTGCCCCTCACATCGTGGCTGAAGGTTGGCGACCGTCAGGTCGAACTCCTCAGCCAGCTGCAAGAGAAGTTGCCCATTAACGTCTGTGCGGCCGTCCAGCTCGCTAAGGTGGCCATTGAAGTCGCCGAGGATTATTGCCTGCTGGCGGCTAGGCGACGCACATTGAAGTCTGCGGTGGCGCCACCTAGTGCATGTGACACAGACTGCGTCAGGGAAGGAGCCCCCGTGAGCCCACTACCCCATTCTAGCTCATTTTAGCAACGCGCGGCATTTTGCTCGTGTTTCGGCGTGTTTTCGCGGACATACGAGTTTGTTTATACCTTCGTGCTGGTTATTTAGCGGTAATGCAATGACAAAGCAAAAGAAGTGCTTTAAAAAACGTCTCTTCTACGGAAACCGGCATAAGTCGATCTCCAATGACGCCAATTCTCCGCAACACAACCCAGGAGTGGGCGCCGCGGCCACCACGTGCGCGTCTGCATCGAAGTTTTCGCACTCGGCGGAACGCTTGAAGAACCTAAAGGCAAGTGACAGTGACCGCGGTTATGGCCTGATTGACATTGACCTTCTCTCGTGTGCCGTTGCCGAAAGCTGCGCGTGTAAAGCATGCGGTGGCGACATTCAGCTTGTTGAAGACGCTGCACGAAAAGGAGTTGCTTGCACGCTTTCCCTGCAGTGTGTAAAGTGCTCCTCAGCGCACCGGTTCGAGACATCGAGACGGACAACATCGGGCCTTTACGAAGTCAATGTGAGGATTGTTTATGCATTGCGATGCATAGGAAAAGGAGCAGCTGCCGGGACTACGTGTAGCTGCCGGGGCTACACGACTGGTCACTAAGGAGGCCCGGAAAACAAGGCAGCTAGCGCAGAAAAGAAGTGTTTATGATGGAGGGGACTACCAGGCTGGTGGCTATTGAAAAAATGCGTGAGAAATCTATAGTCCTATATTGCAATAAAGCTCTTTCTTCCACTCAAAGCCAATTATCTCAAAATACCAAATTTTGCTGCATTTGACCCTTTTTTTAAGAAACTACAGGCGCTAGGGAGATAAAATTTTCCAGACATTGAGCAAACATTACAGATGGTGTACTGAACTAGGGTAATAAATATTGCAGACGATTTTTATTTACAGGCTATTTACTGCAGATTATGGCTCTAAAATTTGGTGGGTCCAGTAAAAAAAGATAACAAAAACGTAACCTTTAAAAAGAAATTATCCTAGTTCAGTAACACTACCTAACATTGCTGATTACAATGCCACCAATGTTAATGTTCTAACCCCAGCAGATCATGAGATAAAGGGTCACGAACATAGCCTAAAATGCATGGCAAGAATAGACCTTTTCAAAACTGGCCAAAGGGCGCTGCCATACTGGGGACTGGGCTGTGCTCATAGCACAGGAAAAAGCTGCGGATTCTCCCCCTACGCCTGCTTCACAGCCCAGTCAAACCGGTTTCTCCCGGGATCGTGAAAAGGTCTATAGGACCTACCCTGTTCCCTTAATATGTCCACCTGTGGTCTGCGTGATTTTCATTTCCATGCTGGAAATTGCAATATCCCAGCTGGAGCTAGCTGGAATGAAGTAGAGGTTCTCCAGCTAGAAGCAAAAATATTTAAGATGATTTCCAGCTCCACGTACCCAGCTGAAAAATTTTTGATCTGGAATATTGTGAACAGAAATTTCCAACTATATAAGGGCGCGGCTTCCAGACATGGCACACATATGTCAAAATATTAGAGAAAGTGAATATAAATGTTTAATCAGGTGCACAAACAGCACCGATAAAATTGTTTTCCCCATTATCGACTGCACTAGGTCATATGGTAGCCAAGATGGTTTCACAATCTGTGAACAAAGATAGTTGTAAGTCAGGAGGATAATGGCAGTGTGCCAAGCACATATTTTATTGAGTGAAGGGACCCAGTCACCCCAAAAATCAGCCTTGCCTCCCACCTCTACATCCTCATTTTATTGGCATTGGTCTTATTTGTCATGTGCCATATTGAGCCCCCCTCCTTTTAATGCTTCGCAATAACACCTGGAGCCCTGTCCTGAAAAAAATTCTGTCTCTGTTTTATGTAAGATTTGTGTGTGTGTGTGTGTGTGTGTGTGTGTGTGTGTGTGTGTGTGTGTGTGTGTGTGTGTGTGTGTGTGTGTGTGTGTGTGTGTGTGTGTGTGTGTGTGTGTGTGTGTGTGTGTGTGTGTGTGTGTGTGTGTGTGTGTGTGTGTGTGTGTGTGTGTGTGTGTGTGTGTGTGTGTGTGTGTGTGTGTGTGTGTGTGTGTGTGTGTGTGTGTGTGTGTGTGTGTGTGTGTGTGTGTGTGTGTGTGTGTGTGTGTGTGTGTGTGTGTGTGTGTGTGTGCGTGTGCGCATGAGTAAGTGAGAGAGAAGCAGTTAATTGTGCTGTTTAGGTGCAGTGTGTGTAAATTCTGTATTATGAAGAAAGCTTAGTGTAGACACGTATACAACCATATCTCCTCGGCGGTTCTGGAGCCATGGCGAAATCAGGAGGTAGACGAGCCGTACGTGAAAGTGCTGGAAGATATATATAGTGGCTGCACAGCAACCATAGTTCTGCAGAAAGAAAGTAACAAAATTCCCATAAAGAAAGGTGTTAGGCAAGGAGACACGATCTCCCCAGTACTATTCACAGCTTGTTTAGAGGAAGTATTCAGAGACTTGGGATGGGAGCAGTTAGGGATAAGGGTAGATGGAGAATACCTCAGTAATCTGCGATTTGCTGATGACATTGCCTTGCTAAGCAACTCGGGGGATAAACTGCAAATAATGATTGATGACCTAGACAGGAAAAGTAGAAAGGTAGGCTTGAACATTAATATGCAGAAGACTACAGTAATGTTCAATAACCTCGGGAAGGAACAGCAGCTCGCGTTAGGTAGCGAAGCACTGGAAGTAGTAGGCGAATATGTCTACTTAGGACAGGTAGTAACCGCAGATATGGACCATGAAAAGGAAATAACAAGAAGAATAAGATTGAGATAGAGCGCATTTGGCAAGCACTCGCAGATTATGAGTAGCAGTTTACCGATATCGCTCAAGAGGAAAGTATACAACAGTTGCATCTTATCTGTACTCACCTACGGGGCTGAAATGTGGAGGCTAACCAAGAAAGTTCTATTCAAGTTGAGGACAACCCAGAGGGCTATGGAACGAAAAATGGTAGGGGTAACATTAAGAGATAAAAAGCGTGCAGAGTTGGTCAGAGAAATAACTCGTTACCGACATTCTAGTGAAAATTAAGAAGGAATGGACATGGGCACGACATGTAGTGCAAAGAGAGGATAACCGATGGTCGCTTAGGGTAACAAACTGGATTCCAATGGAAGGAAAGCATAGCAGGGGACAGATGAAAGTTAGGTGGACGGATAAGATCAAGAAGTTCGCAGGAGTCAAGTGGATGCAGCTAGCACAGAACCGGGTTTAGTGGAGAAATATGGGAGAGGCCTTCGCCCTGCAGTGGGTATAGTCAGGTTGATGATGATGATGATGAAAGTTTACGAGCATGAACCAACTATCTCTGCAATGCATATGACTTGCAGTTATAGCTCAGGATCAGCATGCTATGATTTTTCCACCTTTTTTTATAAATTTTATTTTTTTAATCAACTGTGTGCATAGTGTCATCAGCCTACTCGAAGCGCACGGAAAATTTTCCTTCGACATGCAGCTCATTTATGCCATCACGGGTGTATACTTTGGCATTCACAAGCCTCGTCAACATGTATTTAATAAAGCTATGCGCTTGTCATGCAGACAGCGGGACGTTTTCATTAGATAAGGTTTCTTCTGTTGATCCGTATCGCGATAACTCCCCTATTCTAAAAAAGGTAGTCTAATTTGCATCAGTGAACACCTCAATACGCAACGAGGCATCAAAAACGGTGGAATGTGATTTGGCAAAAACTGCTGCGCTGGTGCTATCACAAAAACGGTTAATCAAGCAATCGACTCACAAGGCGAGTTCTATAAGATTGTAGTTCATTTTTCCTTTTCCCTTGTCATATTCTTAGTAGCTCCGATTTCTTGGTGGAACATTGGAGCGCCCTTGCTTTGTCATGTCCTTCTATGCAGGAGGCTGCTAGTTGAAGTTTCTCTTCCTTTACTTTTAGTGATCCTGTAGTCGTCCAGATGGTGATATCGTCCGCGTATGCGGCGTGTTCTATCCCATCTATCTCTTTTAGCTTCTTTGCTAAGCTGATCATAGCCACGGTAAAGAGCGTGGGCGAGATCACCGAGCCTTGCGGCGTGCCTTTGTTTGGGGTATTGAATTTTTCGGATCTGAGTTCTCCCAGACCTATCGTCGTTCTGTTCGAAAGGAAGGACTTGACGTAGCCATATGTCCTCCTTCCATAGTTCAGGCTTGCAAGACCTGTAAGTATGGCTTCGTGGCTTACGTTGTCGAACGCCCCTTTGATGTCTAGCACCCACTGACAAATATCTAAAGCTAAGAGTAGAAGGGGAACTCATTCCGGAGAAAACAATCATCAGAGTACTAGGAATGTAGATATAATTGAATCAACGCTGCACCCATATACTAGCCCAACTGATGGCATCGACCCTCTAGGTGGCACGCATGATAACACGCGTAGCACGTACATCGGAGGTCGGGCATGAGGGAGGAGGACACGGTCAAACTGGCGCGAGCCTAGTGGTCAGCCGAGTGGCATACAGCCTTCCGTATTACCACCCTCTCAAGAGCGAAATACAGCAAGCAGACACGATCCTGAGAAAAGCATACAAGACAGCACTTCACCTGCCGCACAACACCTCCACGGAGGAACTCATTGCACAACACCTTCCACGAGCTGCGAGAAGCGCGCATCAATGCGCAACTGCGCAGGTTGCAACAAACACCGACGGGCAGAGAACTTCTGAAGAAGCTAGGATGGTCAGACCAAATTAAAGAAATACAAAGAACCGCCGACATTCGATCCGGACGAATATCGCAAAACAATAAGTATAGCACCAATCCCAAAGAACATGGACCCAAACCTTCATACGTACCGCAGAGAGGCAAGAGCCGCATACCTGCAGAAGGTAATAGCCCCAGAAGAAACGACGGTATATGTGGATGCGGCCACATACGTCAGGACGAGTGGGCAGGAACGCTCATGGTAGCGACGCTTGTTGACTCGAATCTACAAGAAGTGACCAGCGCATCGCTGAAAGACTGCTCGGTCATCGAGGCCGAGGAGGTAGCCGTAGTTATGGCCCTGGCGGAAGGCTACAGGAAGAAGCAGTCACTAACAATTTTGACAGACTCGCAAACAACGTGCCGCAACTATCTGCGGGGCAGAATCGCTCATCGAGCGATCCGCATAATTCGTTCGACTGGCCTCCCAATGAAACAACCTGAGTAAGAAGACCTAATCAGACACACGATCGTGTGGACACCGGGACACACCGGGTAAGGGGAAACCAGAGAACGGAAGAGATAAATCGAGGTTACGCTCAATACCGGGCATCTAACACGTGCGACCCTCTGGAGAACGACCCCGTACCACAAGAGTACTCGGCAATCCTAAACTACTACAAAGGCTGCAGAATGCGGTATCCACCCCCGCACTATGACCATACCCGCACAGATCCCTCAGCATGTGGAGGCAGATCCGTCATGTGGAGGCAGCTACAGACAGGT
The DNA here is from genome assembly GCF_055883805.1 of Amblyomma maculatum. Taxonomy (NCBI): domain Eukaryota; kingdom Metazoa; phylum Arthropoda; class Arachnida; order Ixodida; family Ixodidae; genus Amblyomma; species Amblyomma maculatum. The sequence continues at coordinate 139,346,964 of NC_139350.1, read as the reverse complement.
TCCTTCCCGAACCTACACACACTACACAAAATGTACCCCACACAATACACAAATAAATGCCCATGGTGCTTAGAGACACCCACGCTATATCACACGACGTGGGAATGTCAGGAAATTCCAGTAGCGCCTATCATAACAAAACCGAGTCTGGAGAAGTGGGAGGGAATGCTCTCCAGCGACCGGCGGGAAGACCAAGAAGGTCTGATCCGACGGGCCCAGCTGGCGAGGGCATCCTGCGGCACCCTGGAATAAGGGCGGACGACCACCGCTACGGAGGATGGTAGACGTCTAACCACCACAAACTCTATAGATGAAATAAATGTTTATTCTCTCTCTCTCACTCTCTATAAGATTGCAATTTTTCCAGGTTTCTAATAATAAAGCGCCTGAATTTACCCAACTGCTCGACTCCCCCCCTCCCCCTCTCTTCTTGCTCTAAATTTTGCTGCACCAGTTCACGAAGCGCAGCCCCGCCGTCCTCGTTTTGCCTGCGCCGCGCGCACTAGTTCTGCACGACTTATCGCCCATCGTGCACTCGCTCCAGAGGAGATGCAGGGAAAAGCGCAGCATGGCGTACATGCCACTCGGCCAAGAGCAGACGACTTTGAGCATCGTTATGCAGAGTTTAGTAAAGTACGCCTCCTTCAGAACCCGGATGTTTCGTCGCTAACGGATCAGTGAATAGTTACGTACACAGGGTAGTTGTGCTGCACGCCGGTGATTAATATTAAAGCGAAAGCCTTTAATGGCTCATACCTTCATCCGCTCGCGATAAGTGTCACTTCTTCGCAAGATTTTGCGGGATATCGCGAGATTGGGACGTCATAACCTAGTGATGTCATTTGTCGTGTCTACCATGAGGGAGAAAAATAAACAAATAAATCTTGTCTCCACCGGGAATCGAACGAGACCGATACAACGATCGTGCAGCCGTGCGTGTGTTGGTGAACTTGTCGCCGTCTTTGTCACTGTCGCCATAGTCGACATCACTTTCCGAGTGCAGTATGCAAGCCAAATCGAAGCGACCAAAGTATTACACCCGAAAATGAAGGACTTCGTGCAAAAAGTGATAAACTTGCACGCAATAAATGTGCTCACGATGTATAGCCCATTCTTTTTTTACTACTTAAACCATATGGAGGTCTTCGAATTTGAGTTCTGTGCGTAGTGAACATCACAGAATTAAGCTAGTTATAGAGATAACCATGCCCAGTTGACCTAAACTTCATATACAGTTCATACACAGTGGAATCTCATTGACGCGATTCTCACAGGAGCTGAATATTAAAGCGTATCAAAAGACAATCGTATTATCCAAATCCAAAATGTTGCGAATAAAACATACTTTGCACAGAACCTACATTTATTATAGCGCTAGTTCATGATTATAGTTCATGTCGTCTGGTAGAAGGCCGCCGGCGCTTGGGGCGCAGCGCATCGTCGGCGCGCCAGCGCTTCTGCCGGCGGCTCTTCGTTTTTTTTTTCTTTTTGAAGTAGGAATTTGGAATCCGCGCAATTTGGCAGTTTGAAAGTAAGTAGATAAATAAAACAAAAACTATGCAAGTGTGCAATGCGCACCACTGGCTTTTCCCCTCGATCGGTGGCAGTGCATGTGTAGACGGCATATGTTCGACCCCCCAGAACCGAGAGCCGAGTACAGCTGGGCACCGTCAGTCAATGGAATCGCTCTTCAAAAAAAAAAAAAAAAAGCAAGCTCTTTCGCAGGACAGGACGAGCCCAGGTTGTATCTGGAGATGGGCCCTAAGGCGCCGGGCCATGTGTGCACGTGCTTTTTCGCCACTGCAGTTCTGCCATAGTTGTTATTTTCTACTCGGTGCGTCGAAACGAGAGGTGACTTGTGACAGTGCAGTGCGCAGAAAAACAGGCATAGCTGCGCAAGCTCCGCAGCGCGTGCTGTTCTGAGGTAGCGATCCTAGAATGTTGAGAATTATTTTAAGAATAACTGCTTAGTGCACGGTCAGAAACTGGACGAAGCCAGCACGTGTATGGAGTGCGCGAGGAACTTCACAGTGCAGAGGATATCTTCGGAAAATGCGCGCCGTCTACGTCATCAGCTTGGAGGTTAGTTTTATTCGGCCCTTTCGGCGTCTCTTCACCACATGTGTAATTCTTTTTTTTTAATGTGGTTTTTGGAAAATTAACCCACGCAATATCACTATGGCCAGTTGCATATGCAAGGTCGGGGGCCACTGTTAACGATGAGTCGCATCGCTCTCGTATGATTTCCAAGGAAACCGAAAACACTATTTTCGGTTGCTTCCCTGCGGTTTTTTGATAACTATTAAGGCACCCATAAACACAGCAGTAAATCGAGCTGTAAGTCTTAAAGGAGGTTTTCTCTTTGCGGAGAACCGTGAACGCGTGGCAAGAGCACGCACTCCTGCAACATGTGCTTCGCTCTCGATGTCGTACTTCTTCAGGCTTCCCAAAAACGAGCGCCGATAACAGCTGAAAACTATCATTACGAAGTCATTAAAAAAAAACATCCCGCTGGGCAGGAAGACTGCAAGCTCTCTACATTAACACACAGGCCGTGCCCGAAGACGTGCCGAGCTCTGCATGGTTCCAATCATGCACGCATAGTACAACTCTTAGGGCTTCAGCTGAGTCCAGAAGAAGAAAAAAAAATACTACCCCGTTTTTTTTTTTTTGTTTTTCGCATGCCGCGCGCTCGATACAACCAAGCGATCGGTCGTGCGCATGCTTGAAAGAAACCTAGCGTGCAGTCCTGAAAAAAAAAAAAAAAAAACATGGGAAATGCGCAGCCGAAACGAAAAGCAATGGGTGCGATATCAGGTTGGAAATGACCATAAATACAACAGTTGGTAGAGGCTCTTGTTTCAGTCGGCGTTTATTTGTTCATTCTTACGGGGAACCAAGAACAAATCGGAACACAGCGTAAGCGCTACCCACAGCTGCGGATCCAGACAGCCGCCTTTCTCGACGGCGCCTCCCAGATGGCGCCACATGTACGGCCACCGGGCGCCCGTTGTATGGCGCCACCGTCGCCTCGGTGAAACAGCGCCGCCCGCGGCGGTGTGCCGAAACAGCGGAATGGCGAGGCAGCTGAGCGGCGCAGTCGTTTCCGTTCTGCGAGGCGTTTTTGAGCCTGTCCCTACCCGTCGTTTTTGCGATGTGGCTTTGAGAGCTTTGAGCTGCTTTGAGTAATCATGATGGAAAATAGCGCGAAAGTACACGAAGGACGGAAGGAAGAAAGACACGGACAAGCGCTAACTCTGGTAATCTTCCGGAGCATTGCCGCGCTTGTAGCATTAAAGAGAACCATAAGGGGGATGAAAAGTGCACACCGCTTTTTTCTATGGCCACCGATCTTTTTAGACATCGTGACAAGCTGGTTCGTGAAATTATGGAGGCTTACTATATTAAAAACAGCTACAGCTAAGTATAGATAAGTAAAGTTAATGTAAAGTAGAGTCTAAGAAATCAAATTCGCAATCTACCAAGTTAACCGACGGTTCGCTGACACACAAATTTTGACATTTTTTAATATAGTCATCATCATCAGCCTGATTATACCCACTGCAGGGCGAAGGCCTCTCCCATATCTCTCCACTTAACCCGGTTCTGTGCTAGCTGCATCCACTTGACCCCTGCGAACTTCTTAATCTCATCCGCCCACCTAACTTTCTGCCGCCCCCTGCTACGCTTTCCTTCCCTTGGAATCCAGTTTGTTACCCTCAGCGACCATCGGTTATCCTCCCTTCGCACTACATGTCCTGTCCATGTCCATTTCTTCTTCTTAATTTCTACTAGAATGTCGGTAACTTGAGTTATTTCTCTGACCCACTCTGCACGCTTTCTATCTCTTAATGTTACCCCTACCATTTTTCGTTCCATAGCCCTCTGGGTTGTCCTCAACTTAAGTAGAACTCTCTTGGTTAGCCTCCACGTTTCAGCCCCATAGGTGAGTACAGGCAAGATGCAAATGTTGTATACTTTCCTCTTGAGCGATACTGGTAAGCTGCTAGTCATAATCTGAGAGTGCTTGCCAAATGCGCTCCACCCCAATCGTATTCTTCTTGTTATTTCCTTTTCATGGTCCGGATCTGCGGTTACTACCTGTCCTAAGTAGACATATTCCCCTACCACTTGCAGTATTTCGCTACCTAATGTAAACTGCTGTTCCTTCCCGAGGCTGTTGAACATTATCTTAGTCTTCTGCATATTGATTTTCAAGCCTACCTTTCTACTTTTCCTGTCTAGGTCATCGATCATTATTTGCAGTTCATCCCCCGAGTTGCTTAGCAAGGCAATGTCATCAGCAAATCGCAGATTACTGAGGTATTCTCCATCTATCCTTATCCCTAACTGCTCCCATTCCAAGTCTCTGAATACTTCCTCTAAACAAGCTGTGAACAGTACTGGGTTTATCGTGTCTCCTTGCCTACCACCTTTCTTTATGGGAATTTTGTTACTTTCTTTATGCAGAACTATGGTTGCTGTGCAGCCACTATATAAATCTTCCAGCACTTTCACGTACGGCTCGTCTACCCCCTGATTTCGCAATGCCTGCATCACCGCCGAGGTTTCAACTGAGTCAAATGCTTTTTCGTAATCAATGAATGCTATGTATAAGGGCTGGTTATATTCCGAGCATTTTTCTATCACCTGATTGATGGTATGGATATGATCGATAGTAGAGTACCGTTTCCGGAACCCTGCTTGATCCTTTGCTTGATTGCAGTCTAAGGTTGTCCTGATTCTGTTAGCGATTACCTTAGTAAATACCTTATACGTAACAGACAGTAAGCTGATTGCTCTGTAATTTTTAAGGTCCTTAGAGTCCCCTTTCTTGTGAATGAGTATAATGTTTGCATTCTTCCATGGTTCCGGTACCGTCGATGACACCAGGCACTGCGTATACAGGGTGGCCAGTTTTTCTAGCACGATATCCCCCCCGTCCTTCAGCAAATCTGTAGTTATCTGATCCTCTCCAGCTGATTTCCCCCTTTTAATAGTTTCTAGTGCTTTCTTGACCTCGTCCTTCGTCACTGGTGGAACGTCTGACTGTTTTTCCCTACCGCCAATCTCATTACGGTCCTGACTACTTTGGCTACGGTAGAGATCTGTATAGAACTCTTCGGCTACTTTGACTATCTTTTCCATATTAGTGATGACGTTGCCCGCCTTGTCCCTTATCGCATACATCTGGTTTTTTCCTATGCCCAATTTCTTTTTTACCGCTTTAAGGCTTCCCCCGTTCTTTACAGCGTGCTCAATTTTCTCCATGTTATACTTCCTTATATCGGCCACCTTGCGCTTATTGATTAGCTTTGATATCTTGGCCAATTCGATCTGATCTGTTGGATTAGAAACTTTCATACTCTAGCGTTTCTTAATCAAATCTTTCGTCTCCTTAGACAGCTTACCGGTATTCTCTCTAACTATCCTACCGCCTACTTCTACCGCGCACTCAGTAATGATATCTCTGAAATTATTGTTCCTTGCCTCTAGGGTAATGTCGCCATCCTCAGTTGGAGCTGAATACCTATTCTGTAGCGAAATCCTGAACTCTTCTGCCCTCCCAATCACCGCTAATTCGTTGATGGGTTTCTTTCTTACTAATCTTTTGCGTTCCTTCTTCAGATTTAGGCTAATTCGGGACCTCACCATCCTGTGGTCACTGCATCGCACTTTCCCGGTTACCTCTACATTTTGCATAATGGCGGGGGTTGAACACATTATGAAGTCGATTTCATTTTTAGTCTCTCCGTTAGGACTTTTCCATTTCCATTTCCGGTTCTTCCGTTTCTGAAGAAGGTATTCATGATTCGTAAGTTATTGCGCTCTGCAAACTCAACTAGTAACTCCCCCCTGCTATTCCTAGAACCAATGCCATAGTCACCTACTGCCTTGTCTCCTGCCTGTTTTTTCCCTACCTTGGCATTGAAGTCGCCCATTAGTACAGTATACTGCGTCTTTACTTTTTGCATTGCCGATTCTACATCTTCATAGAAGCTTTCAACCTCCTATGATAAGCTCCATTTCATTTATTTCCGATAAAGAAAGCCTCATCGTTTTTCCAAGCTCTAAAGAAAGCCCGCGAAATACAAAAATTATCAGCCTGTACTGAGACTGGGCTGTTGAGTCACAGCCGCCACTAATTTCTGTCACTCAAACCATGTACGGTTGAGAGCACCACAATATCATAGCGCATGAATGCGTCAGTCACGTGATATTTTTTTCTATTTCGCGGGCTTTCTAAAGAGGTGGGAAAAACTATGCACGTGAGGTTTTCTTTATCGGGAATTAATGAAATGAGGGTTTCAGAAGGGCCTCCCCAACTTTGCAAATCACATTTATTTGAAAAAAGTCTTAGTAAATTAGAATTGCAAAATGAAAAATTGTCTGCACCGTTTTTTTTATCGATATTTATTGTCTTAAGGCATCAGTAGGGTATGATATGAAGGATGAATAAATGATTAAATAAATGTACCAGCTAGAGGTCCAAAGGCATACCATGACTACGCGGAATTGAATTTAATTTATTCTCAGCTGTCTGCTTTATTGATCCAATGGTAGTATTCGAGATCACGCAAACAGTCGAAGCTTTCTTCCCCGAAGTCTTCCTTTTGTTCAGACCTGGTGCGCCAGGTGGCTGTCAGCAAGTGGTTTCTTTGGCCCATCTCAAATGGTTTATTTTTACCCTTGGCTGAAGTTAGCTTGGAAATGCGGTATAAAATATGTCTGCTATCGTTTGGTGTCACAGGCTTAATAGCAAGAATCTGCACTGAGCACAACTCTCTGCAACATCAATATTGCCCACATCCAGCCTTGGCTTTACGGGTTTGACGGTAATATATGCCGGACAACCCGGCGAGAGTGTATAGGCACCACATCAGGTGCCAGTGATGGCTTTTCACACGGTATATCCTCACTTCTGCCGTTGAGTATATATGTGCGTAGTCACGCAGCAGGATGAGATGCGGCTCGAAATGGTGCTCACACACTGTCGATGTTTTTGTGAGAGGCTTTTCCTGCCTTCACAAGCTTCGTTTCCACTTTCTGCGATGTTTGTTGTCCCTCGGAGCAACAAACAAAGGTGACTGGATCACCCGGATAGCCGAGGTTCGGCATCTCCGAGCAAAACAGTGCGAGTTGGTCTTTTTCCTGGCCATTTCGAACTGCACATGGTGCTTTTGAAGAGCTGAGATGTCTTAGTTGCTGTGATGAAAGGCAGAACTGAAAGTTAGAGGGAAAAATTGCAAGAATGTGCAGACTGCACGGCGCGCCAAGCCTTGACTTCCCTTTGCGGACGCGCACGCGGTCCTAGTAAACGTAACTGCAGTGCCACCAGCGGCGGTCAGTATCGTCCGGCGTGCAAGAGCACGGCCGGTCTCGAGGGAGAGGGCGCGCGCTCTTTCTTACGGCCTTCTCAATCGCTGCGGGAACAATGGGAACTTTTCTCCTTGAGCTACGCTCTCCGCCACCGCAAGGGGCGCGACCTGCTCACTGTTCGCTCCGCGTCTGCTTCAGCGGCGGCGGGTGGTTTTTGCCTGGTTTCGTGTTGTCGCTCGCGAGTTTCGTGGTGAGTGCAGCCCCGAAATTAGAGCACAGAAGGTAGATGCTGCAGCGGCATGTCGTCAACGTACCACACGTGAACGGATATAAAAAAACAGTGTCGTTCAGCAGACGTTCGACAAGCATGGCATACATTGCGGCACGGTAGCTACTTTTGTTCATTTTAATCCGAATTTTTCCCAAGCCTGTACACGAATGGGAACAAAAAGAAAACTGAATGAGCAGCGATCACATCGAAGCTTCTTCAAGGCTGACATGAGCAACTCGTCTGCAACAGCAAAACCGTCTTTCAGCGCTAGATATGCGAAACCATCCATGTAGCACCGAAGATGAAAATAATTTCATAAAAATGTAATGTAAATTGCAAAATGCTTGCATGATATAAAGTATTAGTATAACAGTCAAAGTAAACGTTGTAGGGTTGAGTTTTAAGCGTTATTACAATTCATATACTTGGCAATGTGTGGTATTATAAACATTATTTTAATTTTGCAAATAAACATTGTTTTAATGAACTTTTTACATGATATTATGCTTAATATGAAAACAAAAAATGGTTGATATTCATGACACCACTTGTGCTCTAAAGCACAAACTTCTAAAGCATTAAAGAAGGACACTCTCACTAAAGACTCATTTCAAGCCTTATATAGCGACCCATTGAGGCTCTCTACGGGAAAGTAAGGTTAATGTGCGGAAGGGAATGACATATGCCAGATGCGAGGGCCGTAACAGCTAGCGGCACATGACTATATGACTACATTGTCAAGACGGACGTTTCATCTTAGAGGAAAATCAAGGCACGGAAGGAAGTGATGGCATCTCCTACCATCCCATTTTCCACTGTCACATATTCCGGTTCACGTTACGTCGCTGGATATATCGTTTAGTTAATCAACTTCGGGTCTTACGCTTGCGCTATTCTTCTTGAAACTAGCGAAAGAAGCAGCCCCATGTAGTACGCTCTTCTACGGGGACAATGTTCTAGTGGACTGCATTATCCGAAACCAGAGCTTGTTGCCCTATTGGACAAACCTTTTTTTTTTCGAAAGAGCTGCGTGCACCTACTACACACAAATGTTCTCGAAGTACAGTTACGATCCTGATTCAGTCAGCATTTCAGAACTAAGAACACAAATTAAACACCATAATTAGGAGATGCACGAAGTGCGCTCTAGGACTCCCCATAACTACTTCTAACGACATTCTAGAGAAAATGGGGTTGCATAATGAGTGGAAAGAGCTGGCTGCGGCGGTCAGGCTGTCCCAGAGAGAGCGACTCGCAGGAACGGCGGCGGGTAGGCAAATCCTTGATTGGGTAAACCTACTAGCGCCCGGGGAAGGCGAAAGTGTCAGAGAAAGCATAGATCGAGAAATCAGAAAGCATCTATACGTCTCGCCCATACCGAAGAACAGGCACCCCGTACACGACGAGGGGAGGAGAAAAAGCAGAGCTAAGCACCTCGCTAACAAATTGGACAAACTCCCGCCGGGATCGGTCGCCTACACCGATGCAGCGATCGGGAAAGAAGGCGACGTAACCTCGGTCGCCCTATTGGACACTGGGATCGCCATAGGAATAGAAAGAAATCGAGATCTACCGCCGGTAGAGGCGGAGGAGATTGCAATAGCCATTGCCATTGCACGACCAGGCGTGAAACACGTCATCAGCGATAGCAAAGCGGCGGTTAGAAATTTTAGCAAGGGTAGAGTCAGCAATCGTGCTGCAAAACTTCTGAACGAGTCGTCTCTCGCCGAAAGCGTGACCATAATCTGGACCCCAGCACACGCCGGTCTCGCCGGCAACGAGGCTGCCCACATGCTCGCCCGCTCCTCGCTACCTCGGGGTGCTGCGGACGCCTCCACAACATCTAAAACCAAAGAATGTATAGGTACCTTTAGGGATGTAACGGACAACTTGAAGAAAGACCGGAGGATATATCCGCCACCGGTTAGATCCCTGAGTAAAAAGGAATCGTATGACTGGAGAAGACTCCAAGCTCGAAATTTCTTTTCGCCCCTGTGGAGGAGTTGGACGGGCGCCAGAGGGCGGAAGAGGGACGGTGCAGAAACCGAAATTTGTAAATTTTGCGGCCACGTGGCAACATTAGATCATATAATATGGAGATGCGTTCGTGCCCCAGGGCGCAACGCGATTAAAACTAGCGATGAATGGGAGACCACGCTAAGAAGCTCCGACGAAAAAACACAGCGATTCGCCGTCCGCCTGGCGGCCGAGGCTAAAGACCTCTTCTCCTAGACGAGGCCGGGTGTCCTCTGGCCGCGGTGTGACAGACTGCCTCCCCGGACGCCTGCGTGCGGACTCGTAGGTGGCTGCTGCACCATATTCGGCGGAAATAAATGTTCTTCCTCCTCCTCCTGCCAGAAAGGAATTGACAACAGCTATGTTATTAGGTCCGTTTCTTTGATATTTGAAAAATTTCACAGAATTCTTCTTCTCAATTAATTATACCAGGAAAGTGACAGAGTAGACCGAGAGGCCAACTCATGTGCACAAGCCGTGCAGGAAGATTTTGAGCCTGAATTTTCTAGACGCAGGTCACATTTTGATGAATGGATGAATATATAGTGCAATGTGTAACTTTGAAGGGAATTTTTTTTTATTGTTTGCCGCTCTTTCCGATTCTGCTTAACTGTTTATGCCCATTTCATTGATTAAAAGTAGTCGCGAGACTACATATACATCTTCGGTATTTCAACCGACTGATACGTTTTGAACAAAGCTAGAACAGCCCAGTCCACTTAACAAGTGAAATTTTTACTATATGAGTAAATTTTTGTTATTTACTCTGAATCTGAGACGCGTCATGAATTTTTGCCGGTGCCTCTTCTGATCTAAACGAAAACGGTAGCGGTTGACAGAATCTCCACCCAACAGTTCCCCATGACCTCACGTCAGGTTGCGCTACACCTGCTTAAAACATTCAAAGGCAGATTGCATAGCCTGGTAAATTTATTTTCGTACAAAACTTAGAGGTAAAAAATGTTGAAGTGTACCCGAAGCTTCATTCGACCGTGCACGGCCGCACTGACGAAGGAGCGCGCGCGTGAGCGGATTGTTGACTGTATTTTATTCCTCGTACACGATAAATGTTCAATGTTGATGACGGACTTTGTATAAACCATAAGGGGCGAAATGTCAGGACCTGCCAGTTGCAACTGACGCGGGCGAAGCTAAAAGCGAGCGCGCGTTTCCCTTGCGCGTGAACGGCTGTAGCGGAGGAGCAGCAGTGGGGCGGTGGCGACCCCACCGAGGCGCGGCGGGCGGTTGAAACAGACCCCATTGGAGAGGCCGTAAGAGAAGAGAAGCGCTCTCTCCCTCGAGACCGGCCGTGCTCTTGCACGCCGGACGTCACTGACCGCCGCTGGTGGCGCTGCAGTTAGGACCGCGTGCGCGTCCGCAAAGGGAAGTCAAGGCTTGGCGCGCCGTGCAGTCTGCACATTCTTGCGATTTTTCCCTCTAACTTTCAGTTCTGCCTTTCATCACAGCAACTAAGACATCTCAGCTCTTCAAAAGCACCATGTGCAGTTCGAAATGGCCAGGAAAAAGACCAACTCGCACTGTTTTGCTCCGAGCCGAAGCGCGGCTATCCGGGTGCTCCAGTCACCTTTGTTTGTTGCTCCGAGGGACAACAAACATCGCACAAAGTGGAAACGAAGCTTGTGAAGGCAGGAAAAGCCTCTCACAGAAACATTGGCAGTGTGTGAGCATTATTTCGAGCCGCATCTCATCCTGCTGCGTGACTACGCACATATATATGATCAATGGCAGAAGTGGGGATATACCGCGTGAAATCTATCACTGGCACCGGATGCGGTGCCTATACACTCTTGCCGGGTTATCCGGCATATATTACCGTCAAACCCGTGAAGCCAAGGCTGGATGTGGGCAATATTGATGTTGCAGAGAGTTGTGCTTAGTGCAGCTTCTTGCTATAAGCCTGTAGCACCAAACGATAGCCGACATATTTTATACCGCGTGTCCAAGCTAGCTTCAGCCAAGTATTAAAAATAAACCATTTGAGATAAGCCAGAGAAACATCTTGCTAACAGCCACCTGGCGCACCAGGTCTGAAAAAAAGGAAGACTTCGGGGAAGAAAGCTTCGACTGTTTGCGTGATCTCGAATACTACCACTGGCTCAATAAAGCAGACAGCTGAGATTAAATTAAATTCAATTCCGCAGAGTCATGGTATGTCCTTGGATCTCTAGCTGGCCCATTTATTTAATCATTTATTCATTCTTCATATCATACCCTACTGATATCCCAAGACAATAAATATCGATAAAAAAACGGTGCAGGCAATTTTTCATTTTGAAATTCTAATTTACTAAGTATTGCTTTCAAATAAATGTGATTTGCAAAGTTGTGGAGGACCTTTTGAAACCCCCATTTCATTTATTCCCGATAAAGAAAACCTCACGTGCATAGTTTTTCCCACCTCTATAGAAAGCCCGCGAAATAAAAAAAAAATCACGTGACTGACGCATTCATGCGTTACGATATTGCGGTGCTCCCAACCGTGCATGGTTTGAGTGACAGAAATTAGCTGCGGCCGTGACTCAACAGCCCAGTCTCAGCGCTATACTGGCTATACAGGCTGATAATTTTTGTATTTCGCGGGCTTTCTTTAGAGCTTGGAAAAACGATGAGGTTTCTTTATCGGAAATAAATGGAATGGAGGTTTTAGAAGGCGCTCTAAAATTTTGCAAACCCAGTTATTGTCTAAAGGCAATAGTTAGTCAATTAGAAAAAATAATTACTAATTACTTAACTTCAAAATTAAAAATTGCCTGGGGTGAGCCAGTTGGCTGGCAGCTGTGTACATTTGTGGTCTCTCTATCCTACCTCAAATCCTACCTCAAACTAACTGTGATAAAGGCTTTAATCTTTTTTTTTAAAGAAAAAGATAAGTCACATGTATTAAACTTGGCTAATTTTCCTAATTTTAAGGACAACAGAGGCCCTTTGTACCCTTCAAGTGATACCAGTTTGTGGCTGACCTTGAGAATGTGTTTACAACCTGCTTCAGCCTAAATTCAAGCAGACAGCTTGTACTCAGTATGCTACTGGCCAAGCAAACCTGCTAACTTGGGTGCTCTGACCACTGTCAAATTGGTGCAGCTGAAATCACTGCTTAACTACCCGCATGCACTCTTTCACAAAATGCATTAACGAGCGCAATGTGAAGATTCAAAACACCTGAAGATGAGCAGATGGATGCTCGTAGGACTGTTTGTGTAGTCAATATTTTCACAAAACAACTAATTGTTGATTGCTTTTTTCTCATGCACTCAAATAAAATAAAATAGCAGTGGAGAAGCCTTGTGAAGTACCTAAACAAAACTGCTCTGCCCTCCTCATGTATGTATTTTTGGCATATATGTTATGCATATGAGATGATGAAAAGATTTTAGCACCTGGCTTACAGCGATAATTTATAACAGATATTGTTGCTGTGAACAGAGAATAATGGTGATGCCACAGAATATCGCTGGATGATTCGTTTCAAAGCGTAGAATTTGTTTTTTTTCATGACCACTTTGTCAAAAAAAAAAAATAATATATATATATATAACAGCCTGAAGCTGCTCCTCACTTTACCAGTTGGCAAATTTCCTAACGCTAAGCAGATATCAAGCTAAAATGAGCATTCCTGGTTACCAGTGGATACCGAATAGCGCAGTGTAATATAATCATCATTATTGGCTAAATGAAAGTTACTGACTGCGGCGTGGTTGGAGAGATGCGAGAACCCGTGCCTGCGCACGATGTCTGGCCGCTCTGCTAACAGTCTGCTGCTGACAGTTGAGTTGGCTCTGTAATAAAGCGGGCTCTGCAGGGCTCAGAAAAATACCCGTCCCATACAAATGAATGTGCCGTAACGATTTACAGTGCGCGATAACTCGTCCCGCATGAGCTGTAGCAGACGCCAGCGAAATAAGAGCGCTTTCACCATAGTGCAATGGCGAAAACCCGAATAATGTCGAATGAAACGCCTTCTATCATGGGTGGAGGTCCACATACGTCGGCATAGGGAAAAAATCACCACTTTTACTGAATAAGCGCACAAAAGCATCAGTACTATGTCGCACTATTGCAAGAAAGCAATGAAAAGTCGACTAGTAGATGTTGCATTGGCGCCGTCTGGCGGTGTCAATGAAAATCGGCGTGCCCGAGCGTCGTCGTTCGCGCCACTAGAATGTATTCTAGTTCACTATAATTAGAGTTGAGAATCGCCAGGGCACATCGTTTGTGTCCACCAGTTGTAAAGGGGCTGCCCACCACTACATCATCAAAAGTGACGGCACAAATAAAATTTGGCGGCTGATCATTAAAGCTTGTGCAATCGCTTATCCCGCTACAATGCGCTGTGAGGAAAAGGTAAAGCCCCACTATCATCATCATCACCACTATATATATCGCTTCACTCGTCTTGCCACGTTGCCATTCACTTCTGAACTGTGTACAGTTAGGCTGTCATGTTTTTCGAAATGGTTCTAAGCTGTGCTTGAACTATTTCGAGCCGCCGAATTTGAGCCTTTCACCGCTTTGCTATGGCCTTCGGTGAGTCGAATTTCCTTTCTTTGCCTCCAGCCAGTGCCTCTTTTCGACAGGAGGCACTGCTCGAGCGAACGTGGACGCACGTGGAGAGACGACCATGCTTAGCTGCATCGCTGCACTCTGCTCACAGAGGGAATCGGGATGCATCGGTAAAAATAATCGGCGGGCGCAATAAGTTTATTACAGAATTTGAAAGTAGGTAGAAAGGTAAACGCCAGGGGTATGGTAGTTCTTTGTGAAAGCTTCTCAAACATTCCAATAATCTTTCAAGCTGTTGGCATCATTCACAGGCTTTCTTCGTGACTTTTCAACATGGCGTCCAATGGTTCGTGCCTTACCAGGTAGGGGCGCAATATATCATAGTCCCTTGGACGTTATTAGCATTGCTACTCGGTTTACAGTCGCCTGTATTCTTCCGCGCCACGGCCTTGCCGCTCAAGAAGACTTCGATGATACGAATTTCCTTTTTTTGGGCTTGTATACATCACCCAATCACCGCGAGCGCCTTGCAGACGAGAGCTTTTTTTTGATGCGAATGAGCCCATGAGTCTATCCATATACATCAGCAAAGATTACCAATGGGAGCATTTATTTTATCACAGAATTCAAAGATAATAAGCAGGTGATTGTCACCAGCATTGTATTTCTGAAACAAATCTTGTTGAAGTTATTAAATTTCAAGTACTGAGCAACGATAGCGTGTTTCCTATGATGGCATTAAACATGGCGTCCAATGGTTCGCGGCTTCCCCTGCGGGAAAATATGGCTGCTTGCCCTAGGTTTTTGTCTTAGGCAGTCAGTTTGAGAAACAAGTGTTATACTGCGCCTTTCCCTTCCTGTAAACAAATTATTATTAGTCTGAGCTGGTTTTATGACCACGGTAGAGCCAATGGCGGCTTACTAGAAGGGGTTCTGTCTTTACCAGTTGATTTGAGTTTTTTTTTTTTGCCACGCGAACCCATGAGTCAGTCTATAACATCGGCAAAAATAATTGATCTATGCATATACTTTATCACAGAATTCAAAGACAATGATAGGTAGGCAGTTGTTACCAGCATTGCATTTGGGAGGTAAAGCTTGTTGAAATTAATGAATTGGTTGTTCAAGTAACCAGCAACGCGTCTTTCCTATAAGCACCCTGCACCCTCTAGGCGCCGCCGCTGTAGAAGTATGTAGGGGTAAGTTTATTGAGGGACGTTATGTAGAGGCTGCGTTCAGTGCTTCGCGCTGCCGGTTCCTCGTCCCTAATACGAAGTATGAAGGCTCTCTCGACGTCTCCGCAGGGATGCCGCCTGCTAGCGGTGTGCCGCTGATTGTAGAGTCGGGATTTGGACCTGTTATGGTTTGCAAAATTCTTTCGGGGTGCAAATATCAGAAAAAGAATGAAGCTTTTTGAAGCAGGCCATGTACATGAGGTGAAGGAGGCAATTTCATGTGATGAGGTCCATGTAACAACCTGGTGAATCGTGCAGACAAGCATTGGGTCAGCATCAAAAACTGCGCTTACTTGTGCTGCTCGGTTTATTCAATGTAACAACCGGCCTGATTTGCCGAAGCGTGATAGACAGGAACGGCAACAAAAAATTACGAGGGACTTTAGTGACTAAAGTTGTGAAAGCCGAAAGCCTGAGAAGTCTCATCTTGTCTAGTGTACCTGCCATCTGCAATTCCACACTTGAGCGCGAGCCAAGGAACATCACGCGACAGGCGCCCGCAAAAGCGGGACGCACTTTGTCCACGACAGTATGAGCCATTTAAGGCTTTCACCTTAAAAACTTGCACACGACGTTTCGAGTTATTTGTGGGGTGGTTTATTAAAAATAATCAAAGAGGAAGTAAATGAATGTTTAACTGAGCTGCGGACGGCGGTAGGGGGCAGGATGCAGGAGAGTTTTACCTTTTTTTTTATCCGATGATTAGTCTACGCCGGGTCACCGAATGTAGCCCATGCATGTAAGGTGAAAGGGAGTGATCCTGGGAACAGCTTTGTATCCTTCCTTTTGCTATGATTCCAGCAAGGTCTCCTGTGGGAGCGCGACCATCTCCACCACATTTTTTTTTTCAAGCCATTCTTGTGTTGGAATGACCTGCAGTGTGCGACCACCGCGCTGTTTCTGCTCGTTTGTGTGATGTTCGCCTTGTGGTGCCCTTGCTAACTAATATGCAGCATACTCTGTTTCGCGCTTACAATGAATGATCTACGGAGCCTTTATCCAATGCCATGTATGTGCAGCATGCACGGCAGATGCCAAGAAACGTCCCTTTTGCGCATTTTAAGATTTCAACACGTGCCTACTTCTACAGTATGATGTCCGTAAAAAAAATGGAAATAAAACGCGACAATGCCATAGCATTCCGCAAAGTAAGTGGGCTGTGCGGACGTAGCGCTCACTATGCAGTACTAAAATTCTAACTAAACTGCGTTTACGTTTTTAAACAACTTTTATAGCCACCACGTCTACCGACACGTCTGAAGTAAGGAGGTTGCAGACGCGGCTTAAGCATGTTGTCTGCTGCCTGCCTGTTTGACATACGTCTGCAAATGCAGTGGCTTTTCATGCAAACAAAAGTGGATTTAAGAACGCACAGTTTTATTATTTTATTAGAGTTTTAATACTGCGTACGTAATCATACGCAAAACCCTTGCGTACGATGCACGATCCGTATGTACTTCGTATATGTTGTTTGCGAAGGCAAAAATCCCTACACTGCAAAAAAAAATAATCGTAAATTATACGTACGAACCCTCAATAAAAGAGCATACAGCTGCTCATTTCTACCTAAAACGGGCAGAACGGCAATAATGCATCCGTGAAGGTGGTTGCTATGATGTAGACAAAATTCACTTAAGACCGAAACAATGCAAACCACGGTGCTGGCTTGTGTTGTGTCGTTTGCATTCACGAAATAGTGTAGATCTGCTTTCGATAAGCCTTCTAGTTCACAAATGCGATGCGTACGGGTCATGGCGGCGCTGCCTACTTTCCTTAAAGCCTGATACGCAGCCGTTTCTGCCTTTATACGTCCTCCTTTTTATGAAGTTACCGATCGTTTATGTTCCGGTATAGTTTCGGGTTTTGAAAAATTAGGGCTGTGCAAGTGAAACAATAGTCGCTGTGGTGGTGCGGTGATCGTTTTTGCCAGCAGGTGAGCAAGATTTCATTCTTTGTTCATTATGGTTCTGGATGCGCGGTTATTTTTTCTTCCGTTCACCACAGTCATCGTTCCACACACCCTCTCAAGCACCTTACTGTAAAAGGAATTTGAACCTACGCTGTCAGTTAATTCGTTGAGTTAACCTAGTAGCGATTGTACCGCAGCCTCTTACCCATGCGAGTTGGAAATTAGTGAGCGGGATAATGTCCACGCATTGTTGAGTTATCGAGGTTTCTGTGCGTTTCGCAAAGCCTGCAGCGGGTAGCAACATTTGTTTGGACTATGCACGGGACTTCATAACTTCGCAAAAACTGTTGGTGTCGGCACCTGCTTGAACAAGTGTAGAACACATATAAAAAAAACGCATGAGCGTGACACTTAAGCTTTAGTACAGGTGCGGGGCACAAACTGAACTCCGTGGCAAAAAAAAAAAAAAAAAAACGAAACAAAAACAAGTGCTGCGTCGATCGACTTCACATGGCTGTCATCTCATTTGTTGCCGGCGACTGTCTGATTCCTGCACCCTAACACACTTTCTCTACGGCTTAACGCTCTGGCTGCGTCTTAAACTTGCATCGAGCCTTGCTTCATTTTTTAGTGCCTTTCTTGGCTACGGAGAAAATGTACCTGACCTCTGAAATCCAACTAACGCTGCGCATAAGGCAGGTTAATAAACTGTCTGTTATGCCTATTATATCAAACTGGTTCACTTTACAAGTTTTCGATTTTTGCTAGTGTCAGGCCCATGGTTCTTTCATTTTTAATTGGATTAAGTTTGCGATGACTCATTTCGATGCAGGCCCCCTTAACTTTTCTTTTTCATTTTATACAAACAGGAAAACTTACACAGGTTGTGGGCAAAAATAGCTGGCTTTAAGTGCGTCTGATGGACTGAAAAACATTTTACAGGTGTATCCTGCGGATCCAGTAACTATGCTTTAAGGTTGTACTAAAGGCACATTATGCAGACGCGGTACACTCTTCCCTTCTGGTACGGCCTACAGGTCGAAGCAGTATTACTAAATATGACAGATCTCACAATATTTTTCTTTGGTAAAGCAGCCAAGGCAGAGCTTGCTTCCATCAGCTGTATATTTGTTGAAACAATGCAGATTCAAAGGGGCAGGTTTGCGGGCTGTATATATAAAAAAAAAAAAACAGATCCACATGTCACCATGCGAATATGCATTGCAATATTGAGATGGGGCCATCTTCACCCAATTCTCACTCACAGTGAAAATAACAGGTCATTACCCTATTGCTTTGCGCTTAACTTATGCTGACCTGTTGTGTTTTTTTGAACTGATCTTTCCGTACAGTGAAGCATCCACAAAATGTGATGGGGCCATTTGCGAAGAGGCACCTTTGCTACTACAGCGTACTGAAAACAGGGTCGTGCGCTGACAATTCTGGTCAACATAGGATGTAATCAGTGTGGTTTTTATATGCATTGATCTGAAATTGTACCTAAGTGTAAAAGTAAAATATTAAGCAAAATGACTGGTAGTGTTTTCTCCCAGCGAGATCGGAACCGAAACTAAATTTTACCTGCAGACGGCCAGCTGTGTTTTTTATTTCTTGAACGTCACTTTAGTCACTGCCTCGTCTTTGTCATTGCTTGCTATTCCAGATGTCAGCAAACTTAAATGTTTGTTTAATGAACTTCTTTAATTTTGAGTTGTCATGAAGTGTGCTGTGTTCAGTGTGCGATTACAACTGTACTAGTGCTTTCGCTCATGTAGTGCTGTCAAAGTGCAATATTCGACATAAAGGGCCATTCCGAGTCTTGGTAACTTCTCAGTGTGTGTGCTTCATTGTGCTGTGCTTTGTCTAAAGGATGGGTGCTCTGTTTCCAGTTCAAAACAATCAGAAGGAGCAGGCCTGGACAGTTCCGCTCAATGCGACTACATGTTTGATCTGCCAAATATGCAGCAGTACATTTTGCTGAACCTGGATAACATTGAACAGCTGTCTATATGACTACGCAATTGTCTTAAGAGGTAAGCAATATTTATAATCTGAATTTGAAGTACTTGTACACATTGCAAAGTGAGACCGTTAGAGGGATGACGATTTGTATTGTACTGCTGCAGTATTTGTTTTTGCAGCCTCTAAGTAGTGTTATAGGCATTTAATTTCGAGTGCCATGAAGTGGTCACAGCATTTGTGGGTTAAGTCATGGTGATTTGTTGCGAGAAGGCATGGTGCAGAAAAGCTGCAGCTTTGGTATAGACCTGGTCGTTTTTGTATTTAAAAAATAATGCTACCGTGTGTGTGCAATGCTTTTTGTGATTGTAGCTTTATTAGCAGGAGGCAGATTGGGTCTTCTTTTAGTTGAATTGGTTGGTGTTAAGTGCTAATCTGCCCACATCTGTCTCTCATTCTACCATTTTAGCTCATGCTAGTTCCCATATTCTTGTGCGTGGGTTTGTTTGTGTTCATGTATGCCCATGCTAGTTTAAATTTATAGTTGGTGGTAAAGATAACAGCCGTATTTTGTTGACACGGGCACTCAAATCACTTTAGCATGCACTTTTTTAGCCGTGTCAGTTGACTGCTGGATCCATCCAACCTAGGATCGGGATCCTGTTGGTATTACAAAGGTAAATTTTTTGTATCTGGATTTACATTTTTCATCGCATGAACAATTTTTTATGCCCATTTTGTGTCTGGCTGCCTAGACTGTAGGTTTTGGCATTTTGATTGCATTGGATTTGTTATTGTTTTTGTTCTTGGTATGGTTTTGGACACGCATAGGCAGATTTTTCTCCACAGCAGTACAATGATATGCTTACAAGATGAAGACAAGTCCCCTTGTTGAAATGTTGACTTGACTTGAAAATGCTGGCTCCCCTACAACTCATGCTCAGTGCTTTTTCATACTGTCTTTCGCTTGTTCTACTTTTGATTTATTGAGTCACATAAAATGATGAGTTACCATTCTCTTTTTCTTAAAATTATTGCTTGAAACAGAACAATACAGTGCAGTAGTGACAGGGGCAAGGAAGACGAATGCAAACACTAGAGCTGACTAACAACACTGTTTGTAGGCTTGAACCAGCTTATAGAGCTAAAGAAAATAAACAAAAAGCATGTCATGCAACTGTTAAATGAGTACTTCGTTGCTCCAATCCTTCCCTCTAATATTTAACATGTTCATGGGCATTTAAAAAGAACTCTTTTACACTCAAGTGTATGCATGGCATGGTAACACATTTAAACAATTTTGAAATTGCCTGAGCTTCTGCTATCAGTCTTGTGTCGGTATCACAGCATTTGTGCATAACAGCTGTTCTTGTAAAGGCAGGTGTGAAGTTCTTACACTTGATACAGTGTTTGCTTACCTCGCTGGAGTTTCCACCCGAGGTTTCTTGATTGATATATATCATGCTCCCTGAGACCTCATTTCTCAAAAGTGGAGTTCAAGTATGTTGAAAGCAACTCCAAAAAACTTATCTCCATACATCTTTGTACAGCCTCGTCCACTTCTAGCTAGAACACGGTCACTGCTTTTAAAGCAACATTGCATCCGACCCGGCCACGCAGTAATCTAATGTGGCTGGCCATGTGAAGCAGCACATCCGTGTCTCGGTGTGCTTGCATCGCTTTGCATCGATATCTGCCTGCGTCAGATACAATGTTGCTTTAAAAGCAGTGACCATGTTCTAGCTAGAAGTGGACGACACTGTACATACAATATGAAGGTCATATTGTTTCTGAACGAAGTGGAATTTGAATTAGTACATGTCACGCCAGCCTTGCATCATATATATGTCTTTCCGAGACTACAAGTTTCAGGATCAGTGTACCGAGCTCGAAGTAACCCATGGTCTTTATGTTTATGGATGCCTTTGTTGTAGTTCTGAATGACGTCAAACGGTGTCTTGAGACACAAGTGTCCCAAGTTGTAACCATGTTCACTATTTGCCTTCAAACATTAAAGGTAACAGTTCAGTGCTGAGCTGATGGCCACATTTAGTGTCTGGGTTTGTGCTTTCATCTTGGCCCTGAGCATGTATGCTGAGCTTATGAGCTAAGGGGCAACAAGACAGTTCTGGTGCATGCCTTGGCACATTCGAAACAAGTAAAGAGATCTAGAATGTTTTGTTTCATGAGCGCTCTTGAGAAATCATGCAGATGCCAACAGGAAGATGCAATTCAGAGCCAGCTGCACCATCTTAAAGAAGCCAGGTACCCAGCAAATCCTTTAATTTCTGTTGCAGAGAGCGTGCTTTTTTAGTATGCTCTCAGCTATCAGGAAGCAACCAAAGGCAACTGTCAAAGAAAAACGGCAATGATACTGTGTTTACATACTTGGCAGAACAAGAGGAAAGAGATGGCTTTACAGTATAAAGAAGCACTGAACAAAGGTTGAGAAGGCTCAGTTTGCAAGCCGAACCAACGTTTTGACATGAACTTTCCTTCATCTGGGCGCAGATGAAGAAAAGTCTTCTTGTCGAAATGTTGGCTTGACTTGTGAACTGAGGCTCCCATTCAAACCTTGTTCAGTGCTCTTTAATACTGTGTCTACGTACTGTATTACTCAAACCAAACAAGATTGGAAAGAGAGCACTAATTTATGTCTTCTCCGTGCCAAAAAAATTGAACCAATGGTGCAAAAAAAGGTAATTCTGAGAGCAATGTAGAGCCACATTGTGTGGTCAAACATTGCCTGTGGCAGCTAAACTGCAAAAAAAGTGTCTGTTCTGTTCCTGTGTGATGTGAAAGTATCTATCAGCCAGTGTCTAAACACTAGGCTGCAGGAGCACAGGATCGGAAAGACATCAACTGTGGTGAGCTCAGCCAAATTTGCAGCATGTGTAATTGCACACCTACTCTTGGAAGACCAGCTGCTCTGTACAAGTGCTATGACACCCCCACATGAGTAATAGCAAAAGCGCAGGCCTTTTCAAATTTCTTTGATAAGTGTGTCAACACACCATCCATGCACCTGATGAAAAGTTTTTGTGCACTTGTCGGCATGTTATATTAGATTGGCAGGAAGGGGCTGTTAATCATCATGGGCATCAGTAGGAGGGTGCAAAGGGTTTGAGCCATACAACCAGCTGCCCCCCCCCCCCCCCCCCTCCTTGTATGATGCAGTTGAATTGGTTTTGCCTCCCCCTCACTCCCAAGAAAAAAAATTCCTGCTGACACCCATGTTATATTTCTGTCGCACGGGCAATCTCAATGTCCATTGAGTGAATGGTGATCAAAAGTTTCAATGGTCGAGATGCACCACTGCCACACGGCAAATTTCAGTGGTCATTGAGTAGTGTGTGGGATCCAATAGATTGAGCCATGGGTGACAACATGTAGTAAAAATATGAAGTCAAACTGGACAGAATGAGGTGGATATCACACTAATTGCTATTAATAAATGAAAGGTCCTTCAGAGATGGGTATTCAATGCCTCACAGCACAGCATAACCGAAGGCACTGCAGGCAAGCAACACCGACAAACAATTTGCATTTGCCACATTCGTTTTGTGCCAGGATGCTGCCACAGCTTAGAGGTTGTCTTCGCTGCATGTCTGGTTGCTATTGTTAAAAGCACATATGGGGTTTTTCTGTGTGTCAGACGTTTTGTTTCTTTTAAATTTTGTCTCGTTATTTCACCTCGGGGTGAATGCGGGGCTGCTCTCAATGTTCCTTGGCATTCTAGTAGTAATTCATAAACCTCTTGAGTCAATACTAATCAAGTTCAAGAGTCATTAAAAACTGCTGTGTGGAAGTGGTCGATCCCCATCGATTTCGATGTCCATTGACTCAATGTGCATTGAAACTGCCCGTGTGATGGGTGTTACTAAATGCTTGTGTTTGCATGTCTTTTTTGTCCCTGCTACTACTGTGCTGTATTCTTGTGTGTCATGAACCAACATGCTAGGCAGTGCATACTATTGATTGAAGCTGTTCGAATCGCTTTGCCCCTGTATATTGTCACGTAGCCGTTTAGGCCCGTAACCAGAAGGTTGGTTTTAATAGGGGGGGTTGACCTAGAAGGCACAGAAGAGTAGGTCCAGAGAGAGCACTGAGAGACAGCAGCCGACTTCAGCTTCTTCTCGAACGCCACGAGACCACTTCTTCCAGTCCGCGCACGAGACTCGATGAGCTGCCGCCTAGCGGCTGCTGTTGCACACGCTACAATATTTATCTCTTTCTGTAAGCCAAATGATAGTTGGAATTTTCACATTTTGTGGTGATTAGAGCAGTATGTCTACTTGTCTTGAACATATAAACATTGAATTTCACGAATCAAGTGTCAAATATGTGCATGAGTGAGGTTGCATTCTATAGTGTTGTTTCCAGCTATTTTTGATAGCTTTTTATGAGGCTCAGTGTTGCTTTCCTTTTGAGAAAAACATTCTTTGTCTCCCATTTTGTAGCAGCTGTGGGTGCCGACATATAGCCAGTGATCAGTGGTATACCATACAAGTTGGCTTTAAATTATGAGGAGGAAAACTAACCGCAGATATAGGGAACTTCGCATTTTATTCTTCCGTGTTCTCTAATTTTTGTGCGGGAAAAGAACTAAGAATTAAGAAGGTTCCCCTGCAGTTTTCTGTAAGCAGGTCAGTATGAGGAAGCCACTTATCAGCAATTATGAATCAGTTTTCAAGCACACAAGATACATCTGGACTTTCTTACTTCTGAAACTTAACCAGTGGTTCGCCACACATTGTGCTTTTTTAAGCAGAAATAGCTAGCTGGCTTTATTATTGGAAAAATTGATACATAGTACATGTTTTTCTGCAAAAAATTATTCCCCTTGTTAGTGTAATCTCAAATGATAATATTGGCTGTAAGCATGCTACTCATGGACTTCTAATGCATGGCAGTAAGGCCTATTAGGCCTATTATGTTGCAATTTTACCCCATTGATGTTTTTTAAGACCTATAAAAATGTCATGCAAAGCTAGAAAACAGAGCCCAGAGTTCAAACTGAGGTTTATTAATTTATGTATGGACAGCATGTGAAGGAGAAGTGTTTTCGATAGATGCAAAATGTCGGAAAAGAAAATCATTTAGTGCCACGTGCAGAGATATAAGTAGGGGTTGGATTTTAGTTACAGAAATTTCGGCAGACTTTTTCGGTATTTATTTGCAAACTCAACTTCCGTTTTTTTGGTTATTATTTTCTGCTGAAGAAATATTTTTTTTTTGCGGTGAGCTAAGAGGCATCTGTTCACAGTTAAGAGTGACAGTGTTTATTTACAGTTTTTTCTTGCATGTTGTTTTATGCACATTTATTAATGTACAGTTGGTCATATATACAGCTGAACTCCTGCAAGAAAATGATATTGCATTGAAGGAAATTAGTGTTATGACAAAACGCATATGTAGACAAATTCGCACGTTACACAAAGTAACTGAAATGTTTTTTACGATCATTTGCACAACCTAAAAACTTCTCTCGGCTTATGTCCGAGAAGTGTCACGTGGCAAGAAACTGGTGGGCTTTGGTCTTCACGTTTTTGGGAAGCACTTGCTGCAAATGCTCCAGTTTCTCCTTTGCCCCTCGAAGTGTCTGCCTTGATGTTGGCGTCCCTTCTCAGGAGTTCCTCCTCGGACACTTTATATGTTTGAGGGTCAGAAAGCACGGCTGCCATTCTTTCTCCATTCGTGAGGCCATTAATGATGCCTTAAAACCCTCAACCACTGTTCTTAAATCAAAGATCCCACTGCCTTACATCATACGCCTGGATTTAACACTTTTGTAATTTTCTGCTGTCATCGAGAGTTTGTGGTATGCATAAAATGTACTGACCTTTTTTAGTTTATACCAAATTTTTTAAAATGCTTTCGGCATACCTTTATCAGTTTTTTTTTGTTTAAACCGAAAATCCCACCCCTAGATATAAGGGTGAACAAATTAATGCTCATTATCTTTCATACCAGAAGCAGGCTTGATTAAAGCTCCAGTGACAGATTTTTGAGATGGTAGACATGTTCATGGGACTTTGAACGACATACATATTCAGTTCGCATTTTCTTGCTACTCTTTATTTTCTGTGTCAGTAATGCATAACTGCACACAATGAATTCTTTGATTTATAACATGTTTCATGAGACCCACTCCCTTGTGGCAGTGGGTCTCTGTCCAGTCATCTGTTCCGGCAGCGGGACAGATGACGCGAGTCGCTGCTGGATCCAGTCTTGTACATCCATCTATTGCCTGCAAATTACTGGCGTTTAAGGAAAGTGGGCCACAAACAGAATACAGACCTTAAGTGGAAAAAGTGGAAAATTACTAAATGGAGTTTATTCGTTTTGTGTAAAATAAAGATAGGGGCAAAAGTTCACCCTGCCGTAAATACAGAAAAATTATTTACTGGTCTGTAATGAGAACTATGTTGTTGTGAGGCTGAATAGCATGAGAAGGCAATGTGAACAGGGCCCGATACTTCTATCATGCTGAACTCTTGCAGGAGATGCTTAAGCGTCCTCCAATTAATTTTCTTCTTTTTCACTGGGCTTTTAATCACCACTTGAAGTATCATCCATTTGCTTTTGTCCTGCATTTGTTTATCCTTCCCTATTTTTTGCTTGTTCGCAGGTATCTCACAAATCCACAAAATAACTTAAAAATATATTGTTGGCTGTCAAAACTACTTTTCACACGATAACGTGTGCATCATCCTGGAGCTGAGATCCACACAGGTACGAATTACCTTTGACCCGCTGTAAAATCTTGCAGAAAAAAAATTACGGAGCAAAATAACAGAAACTCGCCAAGTTCTCTGTTCTTCCGGATATCGTTCCTTATTCTGCGCGTGGACCTCGTGGTGTATCTTTCATTTCCTACTTGTCTTCCTCGCCGATTTTGCGAAAAAAAGTAACTCTGCTAGCTTTTGGTTTTCTTTTCGTTATCTTCCTTGTCTCTAGATAATGTCTATGACAGTGCAGATTTTTGGCTGTTGTAAGAATACACAGGTATGCCAACCAGGAATTCAACAGCTGCAAAAAAGCATCCCGAAGGAAGACATATGTGCGCTTTGTGTTTTTTTCTCTGCATGCAGACAGCTTTATGAGAATAGGGTGCCAAGAGAACAGTCAATGCCTGGTTTCACCATACCACGAGCTAACTTGTTACTTAGAGCATTGCAGTAGGATATGTTTTAGAGCCAATTGCCCGAACTGCTAGGCTTCCTGGTGCTAGTTAACTCATTTCGCCCGTATTCTTCCAGTCGTAGTTCAAGGTGAACCGGCTCCGAAAGACATTAACGGAGACCGAAGCATGACAGTTTTTCGGCTTTTATTTGGCTACCAATACCTGGCGGTTCTGCAGGTCATCTAGAATGACATTTAGTTGGTGAACCTGCTTTAAATGAAAGGGTGGAAAGTTCAAGCTGGCCTGGCCGACTTTAGCCACCTTTAGCAACGGAACTGCATTGCTTCTCTCCAAATAAAATTAGACGTAAGTATGCATGTCCTTATGACTGCCAGCAAATGTTTAGTTGGGTCGATATTAGAAAGAAATTAATAACGGAATCAAAAGTTAGCAAGTAGCAAATAAGATTTCCGCTTTACTTACCGACAATACGGCGTTGACTGGAAAATACTTCGACCACACGGCGCTGCCGCAACAGATGGCACGAGATTTCTACATCCATCCATCATCTTCAAATCATTGGGGTTTAAATGCTATTGTGTTCAACTTTAAAGGACAAAGGTTCAGCATCCTCCAATATTTTTTTCGCGCCGGGTCTGGTATCGGGCGCGTAGAAAAAATTATTTTACGTAAATCCAACCTTGGTGCGAACATGTAGCTAGCCGTTCTGCGAGATCTACAGCCTTTACAATGACATTTTTCCTTTTTATGACACCGAGTGTACTATTGAGCTTGTAAAAAATCAAGTTACATAAACTACCTTTGGTGGGAACAACTCAGCTAGCCATTCTGCGAAAAGTTAAATTTAGAATTAAGATTTTTTCTCTCAAGTTTATAAATAGGTAATTAGGTAATATGTTTACTAATTACCTTTAGAGAACGAACATTAGCATTGTTGACTCTGAATAGCTCTTAAATTGTTCGTGCTCTGGCCCGAGATTATTTTTTAACCTTCGCTACTTTTAGCTGTGCTCCCGGTATATCCTCGCACACAACACAAGTCGAGGGGTGAAAGAGATCCCGTACGAGAAGGCCGTAAATTGGCTTATCTTTTTGTTCCTTTGGTGACACGTGGCTTCTAGGGCGACTTTAGGAAAAAACAAACAAATGGCTGAAGACTGCTTCTTTGAAGTTGTCTTGAGGTCTCGAGGAACTCTATTCTTAATGGATGCAGTAAAAGCGCTTAATGCGCCCTCGTTCCCTATGACACCCACATGTGAGGGCATTCCCTGGAAAAGCATTGAAAAAGCCTCTGGTGTGCAGAGTATGCACCAAATTCAGAGTGTTAAGGACCATGTCATCAATAGGAAATCTGCGCATCTAACCTTTGAAGAGCAGATTTAGAATCCGTCAGGAACACAACAGCTTGAGTTGGTCATGAGGGTAGATTGCATTAAGCAGTCTCAGTGGAAACGCTCTCAGTCAATGTGGAGGACGTGGGTACAGTACACTATATAGACAGTGATATTTTCAAAGTAGGAATGTGAGAAGCTACTCCGCTAGCTCCTTTCACTTTGTGCACAGTTCCACCAGTGAAAATATTAGAAAGGCAGCTGTACTCAGTTTCCAAATGGTCAAGCACGTGTGAACGTCTTACCACCAAAGAACTGCTTGTAGCACGCACATGAGACATAGTGAATGCACAGTCAAGACTTGATAATGACCAGTGCGGATTCAAACGGCTCTTTTGGCTTGTGCCGACAAGCAGTGCCTGGCGCAGGCACGCGCATGCGTGCCTGCTCGCTGGAGGGAGCAGCTCACGCGTCCAACCGCGCCGGCAGCTTAAGGCGACACGAAGCGGCGGCGTGATCGCATGAGATTGAAGAGCGGCGCAGGTCTGTTCCCTCTGAAAGTCACTGAAGGAATGCATGAATGATGCCATAAAATTAAGTATTACTCTTGACAAAGTTTACCAAGAAAACGTTTGTTTTATTATGAAAAAAGGCTGAACCCACGATGGAGCCATAATAGCATCATATGAAGGGAACGAGAGTATTTTAGACTGACAGATCTGGAAGTTTGTTTACGTACTTTTTTCGTGGACATGGGCCACCAAGCAGCTGGGTGTTTCCACGAAACAGCAAATCAAGCATGTTCGGTCTACCTTTTATATTTACTTCAAATTTTTATATCTTGTTGCCCGATAGGACTGGAAAGAGGAGGTCTGCAATTGGTTTTGCTGAGAGAAAAATTGTTTCTAGGCACGGACAATTAATGTGACATAGAGGTTGGGTGTCGCGCTTATCTTTGTGCGGTATTGGCCAGCTTTGTTAGGGATCACCCAAGATATATAAAATAAGACAGCTGAAAACTGTCCAAATATTTGCATGTTTTATTTGTATTGCTGTCCTAGGAATGTTGGTTGCGGAAACAGAATTTTTACCATCATTTTAAGCCTTTGTCTCAAGAAAGGTTTATGGCAGAGCAGCAGTAATACTGCAGGATGTTGGCAGAATACTTAATCTGTCAATTTGCTAAAGCATATATTTATATGTCGTTTCAATACAGAGATACTATCGCGCCAATATCAAGCAAACAGCGAACAATGAAAGGTTCTGAGGACAGTTAAAAAAAGGCGGTTGCTTCGATGGTTGCTCTGCTATAGTGTTCCTCCTAATATTGATTCCCCTAGTGATTTCTTCCTGTCTCAAGAGGCAGCACCACTAATGGAAGGGCTACTTTAGCCATTCTTTAGGCTAGAGGCACATTCCTTCAGTGCCGTGAGTTTCGAAAGCCATCTTTAGGTAGGTGCGCTGGACACGGATACCTTAAGCTTGATGGACACGTAGTCCTGACTCCAGCAACATACAAAACGTGCCTTTCATAAAAAAAGTTATGTTCCAAAAAATTCATCCTAAATATTTCTGGTCTCTGAAGTGAACATTTCCACTGGTACCACTTTTTCGTGCAGGTAATTGTGACCACCTACCGGGTGACACCTGATGGGAACTCGGAAAGCGACAAGAAACACGAAACGGCAACTTATGCACGAGCAGTGGAACATTAGCTGCTGAGCCTCCAGCACAACAGGAGCACCATGCTTTTGACAAAAAAAAAAACAAGGTAAGAAAGCCTTGCATGATTGTGCTAGAGTGCACTATCAATGGCACACAAGTCATCGCGGCGAGCAGTCATCTTTGCTTTGAAGTATGCAGTATCTGTGCAGTATGCTTAATAGTAACAATTTCAGGTACCACAAGTCAGGCACAGGTCTGTTCCCTCTGAAGGTCATTGAAGGAATGCATGTATGATACAATAAAATTGAGCATTATTCTTGACAAAGTTTACCAAGAAAACGTTTGCTTTATTATGCAAATACTGAATAATAGAAGGGAACGCGAGTATTTTAGATTGACAGATCTGGAAGTTGTTTTCACGGACATGGACTACCAAGCAGTTGGGGGTATCCACAAAACATCAAACAAAGCAAGGTCGGTCTGCGTTTTATATTTACTTCAAAATTTTTTATCTTGTTGCCTGTTAGGCCTGGAAAGAGGAGATATGCAATTAATTGGTTTTGCTGAGAAAAATTGTTTTTAGGCACGGGCAATTAACGTGACGAAGAGGTTGTGTGTCGCGCATATCTTTTTGCGGTTTTGGCCAGCTTTGTTAGGGATCACCCAAGATATATAAACTAAGAGAGCTGAAAATTTTCCAAATATTTGCATGTTTTATTTGTATTGTCCTAGGAATGTTGGTCGAGGAAACGGAATTTTTACCTTCATTGCAGGCCTTTGTCTCAAGAAAGGTTTATGGCAGAGCAGCAGTAATACCGCTGGATGTTGGCAGGCTACTTAATCTGTCAATTTGCTAAAGCTTATATTTATGACGTTTTAATACAGATATACTATCGCGCCAATATCAAGAATACAGTGAACAATGAAAAGTTCTGAGGACAGTTAAAAAAAGACCTCTTAATATCTGATGCTGGAGCTATCCCGGGCTTCTGTTACTAGGCCGATAGTAATTGAGCGTAGAAGCAAGTGGACACTTCTGCTTGCTTGCAGTGCGACATCTTACACGCCTAGTAAACAGTTTTGTTAACTCCTGCTGTTCTCCTTAGTACAGAAATTATGGTACAACATTAGCACCATGCTTTAATGCAAATCGGCAATTGAAGAGTCATACCTAGCACAAGCGAGTGTGAAGGACTGGTTCAGGCCGGTTAAAAATGGGGCCAAGATCAATATACCCACACTGAAATAGTACATGTAAGCAGGGGTTCTTTTTTCAAATGCGTAATGCTCTTGCAAAACTTTCCTATTTCAGTGAATTGTATGCGGTTTGGGCTTTTTTATTTTTACAGAGAGCAGTGGGGGGGGGGTTCTATACCTGCATTATTCTAGGGCCCTCAGGTAAAGATATTTATTTCTTTGGAAGTGTTTACAGTATTTGATAGCCTTTCAGGGGGTTTGCATCATGAGACTGTGCAATCTTTTTCAGCCAGAGCTATATTACGCCAGGTATTCAAGCCGTCAGCGTGGTTGCGCCGTCACAGTGCTGGTAGGCTGTAGCTGTCAATAGAAATTATCTAGCACCTTGTTGCTTGACGAAAAGTTTGGCAGGAGCTACCAAATTGGGCCTCTTTCCAAATGGAGGATATCTGAACTAGGCTGTCAGGGCTGTTGCATTCACCTTACCCCTAGGCCACGCCACATTTACAGTGCTTTGTGGAAGTGGTGCTTTATTTACATATGTGTTGGTAGCCTACGATCTCGTGTCATACCCTTTTAGGCAGAGATTGTGTCCCCATATTTAAATAAATGTTTCAGACTTGGGTAAGGATAATGTTCGCTGCGAAAAATTGCAGATATTGTAGATTCAATAGCAGATTGCAGATAAATGAAGACAATCCGCAAATCATTTGGGATGGCCTAATATAGGCGAGGACACTCCTCAGGCAGATCGTTACCAAAAAGCCTTTTAGGCAGTTCTAAATGTTTTAATGTCAAACATAGGCGAGGACACTCCTCAGGCAGATTGTCACCAAAGAGCCTTTTTAGGCAGTTCTAAATGTTTTAATGTAGATAAATCGAGACCTTTCATGCATACATTTTTTGGGCAACTTTGCGCATGAGCGAAGCCAGCCAATAAGTCAATAAAATAATATATGTACAGTGAATGATTTATGTTTCTTGACGTCAGTGAATTGCCATTTGTGGTGCTGTGACCTCCAGCAGTTAAAGTGCAGCATTAAAGTTCGTTTCTTTTGCTTTGAATTGTTTTTGACCAACAGATGCTGCAGTGCTGGACGTTGGTAAAACACCATAATTATGGTTAACCGCTCCTTCTTGCATAAAACATGGTTGAACCATGCACAGGTTTCATAATAACACATCTTTGACAGATAGTGGTGACTGTAGTCTGGTCGGTGTCTTTCTTCGGGGAACAGCACAGTTGGCACAGTACTAGCTTCGATTGTTAACAGCGACTGTGACGTAGTGTCCTCCTGCTCGAAGGCAGCACGAAAGAGGATGCAAACAATGCAGCCACTGGACATAGCAGAGCACACTTATCACAGCTGTATGGTTTGCGCGTTGTTGAGGAGCCAGCAACTGATGCGTGGTCGAAGGGAGTCACAAAATTATTTGAGGGACCACTTTCTCGAGCAGTGAGAGGTGGGTCGATAAGGTAGAGGTGTGATGGACCAATGATTTAGAATGAGTGCAGGTTAATGTCGTTATTTTACCATCTTTGGAGGTACATTTCGAGGAATTGTGCAACGTCTTCAGTTTTCAAATCCGAAAGCAAAGTGGAACATGTTACACACTGCTACACTGATTCTCGTATCTTCATAAATATTGATCTAACTTTGCAACTGGTTGGGGTGAAATACGCATGGAAGGCATGCATTGCAGCTGTAGCTGGCTAGCAAATCTTGTGTCTGTAAAGTGACGCAGTCTTCACGGCTCTTTGCGTACAGCCAAACACCAGCTTCCTGGGGAAAAAAACTGCGTTTCTATGGTGGATCCCTGATTCGCCACCCTCACATCGGTTCAGGACTCGCAGCAGAAGTGCATCTTACGGTGAGTATTCCCTTCATACGAGCACTTCTCACCGAAGATGGTGCACAAAGAGCAAATGCTGACGGAAAGTGGGAGTCGCATTGCACTAATGCGCACATTTTAGAACACAAGCCAGTTAAGTGGAAACCGGGAACATTTTTTCAACGGTGCTGGAACTGGAGCGGAGCGAAAATAATCTCTAAGGGAAAAGGCCCCGGTGCAGCTAAAGTCACAAATAAAGGACAATGTCGGTTGAAAATTACAGGACGGAAATAAGCTGAATCATTTCTTTAAGAGCTCCTGTACGACTTGGCTCATCTTAACTTATGACATTGCTCCTCAGCACCAAATTGTTCTCTGAGTAGTTGCCAACCACTTGGTCAGATTAATTTCAATGTGCACAGTCATCTTCAAGCACCCTGCAGCGATGGAGAATATTTAGTATTTTATTCCCTTTACGCTCAATTTTGGTTCTACTGTGTTAATAATGTTGAATGGTTAAAACGATTTATTGAAAATCTTAGGATACAGTGTAGCTGTATGCACTCATATACCAAACCCCACCGAGCTCCCATAAACAAAATATTCATTATGTTAAATGGCACTCCATGCCCGTGTAAGAGATGGTCGTCCTCATAAAATTGCCGCATTCATCGCAAGCGGGAGCAGTGCCATGTGCATCCTTGAGTGACAGTGCTAACCACGTGGGGATATAATAAAAGGCTTTGAACGTCCGCCTCGCGTGCAAGAGGACCATGGTACGAATCTGGTTGCGAGCAATTTTCTGCAAGATTGCAAAAAAAATACGGGTGTCGGAGGCGTTGTGTATCTGGTCTGGGGTGGGACTTCATCTCTGCGGACAAGTCCGAAAACGTCCTTTGTCACTAAAACTTGACTTACAACAGCCTCATTATGAATTACCGATTGAAGGTAGTTCCATTCTGAAATGTTCTTGTTTGCGAGTGCCTTCAGATGCTTTCTTGGCTCGTAATTAGTGTACCACCTGCGTGTCGAGATTTTACCCTTTTTTGCTGATTAGCATCAGTAATATTTGTATAGCCTCCTAGACTGTCCCTCTTCAAAGTGTATTGATAATCACAGCATACCTGGAAGGTGAAAGCATGGGCAAGCTTATGAGCTCCCTCATTTCACTGGAGCTTTGGTGGGCTGGTGCCCATATTAGCCGGATTATTCTGTCATCCGGACATGTTTCCAGTACAATTTTTGCGAGACAGACACTCCCATTGACAAAATTGCCTATTGCTGCTTTTGATTCACTTCTAATTTTAGTAGCCTTTGTCCCTGATATCAGAGGGGCTATGGCCAACTATTTAGCTGTGTCAACTAAGCTCGTCCTGATCAAACCACTTATTCCCAGGTTTTCTTGATCATCTGTTAGTACCGTAACCATAACATGCCTGTCATCATCGTCCTGATCAAACCACTTATTCCTAGGTTTTGTTGATCATCTGTTAGTACCGTAACCATAACATGCCTGTCATCATGTTCGCGGTGTCGACATATACCACATCTTGTCTTCCTTGATATATCTTCTTTAGCGTTTTCGCCGGAGGATCGGGTACAAGCTGTCCAATGCCCTGCTGACTTCTTACCATGTGGAGAACGTAATAGAGTACCAGCACATGCCTCCACGCTTCGACCCATCCCTCACCTTTGAGGTCTCCCAGATGAATGTGGTGAGTGGCCGAAAAAAAGTTCTTAAATTCCACCGCATTTCTCAATAAAGGAGGAGGCTGCTATTCTTGAGCACCAGCTTTTCTTCTTGGATATTTAAATGAAATTTTCAGGGTAGGCTTATAGTAGAAACATTTGAACTACAAAGTTTCATGGAGCTGGGTTCATTGGTTCTCAAGTTGGAGGAGTATATCAAGATTGTTTCCATAGGTCCCTTAGGACACACCTGGGGGATTTGCAAAACGTGCTGGCCAGGGCAAAACAATTCTCTTTCTTCAAATTTTCTTGCTGAAAAATTTTAGCACCCCGCCGGGGTGGCGCAGTGGTTAGGGCGCTCGACTACTGTGCCCAAGGACGCGGGATCGAATCCCGGCCTCGGCGGCTGCTTTTCGATGGAGGCGAAAAGCTACGCGCCCGTGTGCTGTGCGATGTCAATGCACGTTAAAGAACCCCAGGTGGTCGAAATTTCCGGAGTCCTCCACTACGGCGTCTCTCATAGCCTGAGTCGCTTTGGGACGTTAAACCCTAAAAACCAAAAACCAACCATCTTTCATTCTGGATGATGCTCTGGATACATGTTCCGTGGCAGCGGAGGGATCTTTTGCCGCCTCCTCACTTTAATTAGGTTATCCGCCTTCTGGGCCCCATGGCTTTCATACTGTCACTTGGCGGTGACAAGACCGATGACAATAGATGAAGAGTCTGGGAGTGCACTGAAGACACTGTATCGAGCTGACGTGCGTCCGCAAAAGAACTAAGCAACTCGGCTGCGGCGATAGCAACAATCGTGCTCGACGGTCGTCGAGCTAAGAATGCGGTTTCAGTCGTCAGTGCTCAATTTAAAGGCGTCGAAGAAAGATATGCATAAAACAGCGAGTAATGACGAGCATACTCTGGAACATTGTACAAACGCACGTGCGTGGCTGGAGTATTTCCAGATAAATCTCAAATTATCTGCCGCAACAAGAAAACAAGGCCGCATCTCGCGACGAGCATGACAAAGAATACAGAAGTGACCCGTGCGCTATGTTCGCAACGATAACAACGCATGCCGGTGGCTGTCGGAAAAGAACAAATATTTTAATGGTTGGAGGCAATATCGAATGTCTAGTCTTGGTAGTATGCTTCTTGCCGTGCCAGTCGTTGCCAATCTTGCTATCGGGAGATTTGCTTGGCCTATATCACTTCTGCCAGCAGATTGGCGCGAACCATTCAAAGCTCTATTAGTTGTTTTTTAGTACCGGCCAACAAGTGGCCTTACCAGTGTGATTGTAGCGTGCGGACCGTATATTTTTTTGTTTGTTCATAGCCTTTGTCGCAAGACGCGGCATTATAACGTCTTTGTTTCGGAAGGTGCTTCGAGATGCATCTCGAAAGATTTGAGCCACGTTGTTTTGTTTCTAATCTCTACCAGGTTATGCTAGTTGTCATTCACGGATTTATCCACATCTTTCTTTGCCGCCTCTAAATTGAGTGCTGACAAGTGAAACAGGCATTCTCTCTTCGACGACCAGCGAGCACGTTTGCAGTTACCGCCGCCGCCAAATCTCGCAGTTATTTTGCGGGTGCCAATCAACCCAATAAAGGGTTATTAGAAAGGCTGTCACCAACAAAATAAAGCGAAATCTGCAGGATACACGTGTGCTGCATGTAGCAAAACTCTGCAACTTATTGCCTATTGGTTCCTACAGATGGAATGAAATTTCGCTGCACCAATCTGCGCCGAACACACAGAAAAAAACTCTGATCACAGCTGACTTCTCTTAAAGAAAGGTGGATTGCAAAACACGAATCAGAAAGAATTTGTGGACAAAAAATTGTGAAGAATTTCGGGAGTGCGCATCACCAATGCAGTTGGCCTATATTTTGCCCGAATTTACAAACACTATTATCCAACCTTTTTGAAGTCAATAAACCAAAAATACGTTTTCTAGAATAGAAAAATGACTGCATGTGATTCAAAGTCAGCAGCAATAGCACGCTACCAGTTATAATTACGGGAGCCCCAGTTACCATAGTTAATTATTTGAAAAGCATTTATTGCATATTTAAACATTTGGGTGAAGCGAATTTTGCAAATATATATGAAGAGTATCGGCGTTAATATTTTTTTATGTCTAGGGAAATAACTTATCGACATAAAGCAGTTAACTTAACATCACTTTCAAGATTCGGGAGAGAGTTGAAAATTGTCATGCGCCAAATAAATGCTCCTCAGTTCAGTTCAGTTCAGTCGTTCAGTCATGTCCGACTCTTCATGAACCTATGGACCATATCACGCCACGCTTTCCGGTCTCTCACTATCTTCCTAACATCACATAACTTCATCTGCAGCGCCTCAAGGATGCCATCTAACCATCGCGTTCACTGCCTACCCCTTCTCCGGTGACCCTCAATCTTTCCCAATATCAAATATTTCTCCACTGACTCCTCTCTTCTCATCAGATGACCAAAGTAGCTGAGCTTTAATTTTAGAATTTGACCCTCCAATGAGTAGTCAGGGTTTATGGTCGACAATATGGACTGATTTGATCTTCTGGCCGTCCAAGGAACTCTCAAGAGTATCCGCCAGCACCACAATTCAAATGCGTATATTCTTCGGCAGACAGCCTTCTTCACAGTCCAACTATCGCATCCATACATCACAACTGGAAAGACCATAGCACGAGTTATACGTATCTTAGTTGGTAGATTAAAGCGTCTCTTCTTTACTAGGCGGTCAAAGCTAACCATGGCTCTTTCCCAGAAGCAGGCGTCTCCTAATTTCATGCAAAGAAAAACTGATGTCTGCTATAAAATCACGTGATATTCGTGTAGGTCATCAAACTATACAAATGTTGCACTTCGCCTCAAAGTACCGTGCTCTCTGTCCTCGCTAATACGTATGTGCCAACGCCAAAATTACAAATTCTCTTTTTTTCTACGCACGCGCTTCAGCAGACGTTCTGATCCGTTCGTCTCGCTGCTAGGCTTCTGCAGAAAAGAATAGGCAAATCGTGAATGGCTAGGAGCAGTTTTTCTAATCGAGAAGAAAGGTATCAGTTCTATACGCTGCAAACGTCACTTACATAGAACATTTTTCCCTGCCTGTGAAAATTGTGCCTGTGAAGAGACAATCGAGCATCTCTGATATGAATGCTCTGCATTTGTGAGTGAAAGACACAAGCTGTGTTGTGCGTTGCACCTCCTATATCCTCGCCCTTTAACGGCGGATAAGATCCTTGGTCCGTGGCCACGGCAGTCGACCGCCTTTCAGGTATACAGGGCACTGTTTAGCATTCTAACAGTCACCGGCTTGTGTGACAAACTTTGACTGTGCTCCACTTTCTCTTTCTCTTCTCCTCTTTAATCCCCTTATCCCTTTTGCCCTGTGTAGGGTAGCCAACCGGAGGCCTTTCTGGTTAACAACCCTGCCGCCCATACTCATCCCTATCTGTCTATCTAGGGTCAACACAGGTATATGTAAAACATTTGCTACAGTTGAATCCCGCTATAACGAAATTCACGGTGCACGAAAAAAAATTCGTTCTCGCGGAACTTCGTTATCGCAAAAATTTGACGTGAAACGCAGAAAGAATTGCCCAAGCAGCAGCAAAGGCGTTTAATGCCAAAAATCTGTAAGCTTGGTTTGCTTACGCTTCACGGCGAGCAACGCCGTCACGCGATTTTCACACTCGGTCAGCAAACCCATTGCAACATCGTCGTCTCGGACAGCAACGAAATTCCTGATGACATCAAAAGCGTCCATCACCTGTACGGCGGTTGCCGCAGCCGGCGCTTCCTGTACGTCGTCGTCTTCTTCATCGGAAGAGTCCTTATCATTCCGGGCAGCTTTTATGATCTGCTCATCACTCACACCTTCGTGAACAACAACACAAGCGTCAGCGCCGATGTATTCGTCGAGCTCGAGATTAGGCGGCACGGTTCCTATTTCTCCCAGCGTTTACCAGGCGGCCGCGATCCCCGGAGCCGGTGACGCCTCTTCGTCGTCGTCTGTAACGCCTGGTGTTAGGCCAGCAGAGTGTACGGGTCGACCTTCGGCAAATCCGGCATGCCTGAAACAGTTCACAATTACTGAGCGCCCCAGTGTGCTCCAGGCAGCAGGCATAATCTGCAGTGCCACGTACAAGTCCACCTTCGTGTCTCGGCCGGTTTCAGTGTTAAAAAGCAGCCGCTGAATTAACCTCCCGCGGTAAGCGCGCTTCAGGCTAAGAATCACGCCCTGATCGAGAGGCTGTAAGACAGACGTGCAATTGGGAGGGAAAAACCTCAGCTCCGTGTTAGTGAGCTTGACTTCGTCGGAGTGATGCGCTGAACAATTGTCCAAAAGCAAGCAAACTTTACGGCCCTGCCGCTTCATGTCGCGGTCGAATGCCATCATCCACTCGGTGAAAATAGCGCGGGTCATCCATGACTTGTTGTTCGCCTTGTACTGCACAGGTAGGCTACGAGTTCCCTTAAAACAGCGCGGCTTGGCACTTTTGCCTATGACTAACGGCGGACGCTTGTCCGAGCCATCCATGTTTGTGCAAAGCAGCACTGTGATGCGTTTTTTGCTGTGTTTGCCGCCGTGACAGCGCTGCCCCTTGAAGTCGAGCGTCCTAGCCGGCAACATCTCGTAGAATAGCCCGGTCTCGTCGGCTTTGTAAATGTCTGCAGGCGCGAAGTTGCTTAAAATTCCGGCCATGTTACTCGCCTTCCAAGCAGCTGCTCCGTCCACGTCTGCTGACATTGACTCGCCGCACAACACTTTTCCAACGATGTTATGGCGGGCCTTGAAACGGTTTAGCTAGCCAATGCTGGCTTTAAAATCATCAATGCCAAGTAGGCATGCATAGTTTAAGGCTTTCTGCTGGACGATGCTTCCGGACAGGGGGACGTTGCTGGCTCGTGCTTCCACAAACCACGCATGCACTGCTTTGTCCAACTCTTCATGGAGGGGCCGCGTCACCTTTTTGTGCTTCGAGGATGTGCCTGAAGCAAGTGCCATTCTCACGCTGTCCTTATTGCCTAGAATCGTTGACAGCGAACTTGCAGGAATTCCGAAGTCTTCAGCAATTGCCGCTTTCTTCCTTCCGCTTTCTGCTTGGGCGATTATTTGAGCTTTTTGCTCAAGGGAAAGAGTTTTGCGTTTTTTCACTTGCGTTGCCATCGTGTCCTGCGGATGAAAACTCGTCGTTGTCGAAGAGAAAGGCAGCGAGTGAACAACGCGACCACAACACAAAGCCAAAATGGCGGAACTGCAATCACGTGATTTCATGCTTAATGTGGCTTTGGATTTGACTTGGACTTCTCGGCAATAAAACTAGTTTCGGTTTCGATTTTGAACGCGAAAATTTCGTTGAAGCGGAAACGCTCTGCAAAAATGGTTCGTTGTGCAGAGAAATTTAGGCCATTAATTCTTATAGGATACTCGCGGGGAATAAAAAATTATTCGTTGTCGCGGAAATTTCGTTGTGGCGGTATTCGTTGTGGCGGGATTCAACTGTATTATGTTTTTGACTGTTACCTGTAGCTGATGCCTTCATTTATGTTCCTTATTCCATGTCAGATCCCGCCGTAAAAGGTAAGTACAGCCCGTGAAGCACCGACTAACACATTTCACAGATTATGAAACACAGTCATAGTATAAAGTATTTGCACTATTGTCTACAGCTCGTGGTTTTTTCTTTTTCCCGTACGAGCATGTTCTGTGGGGGAGGGAAAGTGGGGGGGGGGGAGGGCTAGAGGGTGGCGCTTGTCATAGTGGGGGCGCCCCCATCTCTTTGCGCAGACGACGCTGTATTTTCGCCAAATGTCGGTGGTACTTACTGGTCATGCTGTCAGATAACGGCCCTTTGCACGATCCCTTTTTCACGCATTTAGAAAGTGTTACGGCCCCGTAGATGACGCGCGGTATGTTTCGCCGAGTGCTTTAGCCTTACCGAGACAGTTTCGGCTTATGACTACTAGAGATGGAAAAACAGCGCGAGAGACGAACACACAGCAAAGGAACACAAGACGAGCGCTGTTTGTCTGTCGCGCTGTTTTTCCATCCAGTATGTTCCACCAACTCGCCCGTTTGGCTATGTGTGACTACTAGAGAGGCCATCTGAAATATCGCAATAGTTAACATTAGTCGCCCTGACACCTCCTTGCCAATTCAGGCCGCTCGTTATGAAGTGCCCGTGCATATAAGCTTTGATACTGACTTTGGTCTCTTTTTCTGCAGAGAAAAGTTCGAGATTGTGCTGATGCAGACAGCAGCTGAAATGTTCTGGCTTGCCTGTTTCTTCTGGGCACTGGGCTTTATTTGCCCAGTACACTTTGCTGTGAAGCCCTACCCAACAGATTTTGGTAAGCCTTCATAATTTTCGCTATTTCTGTTGTGTGTGTGGGGGGGGGGGGGGGGGGGGGGGTTGATGAAGGTTATTTCACAGTAAAATTTGTTTTGAAGAAAAGTCCTAATTTGAAGCTCGAAGTCTAAGCTCGGTTGTGAGCCT
Source organism: Amblyomma maculatum (assembly GCF_055883805.1). Taxonomy (NCBI): domain Eukaryota; kingdom Metazoa; phylum Arthropoda; class Arachnida; order Ixodida; family Ixodidae; genus Amblyomma; species Amblyomma maculatum. The sequence continues at coordinate 139,306,365 of NC_139350.1, read as the reverse complement.
GGAGAGGTCACTCCAGCTGAAGACTCGTCCAGACCGGCCGTCCTCACGATGCACTCAGCATATAGGTTAAATAGGCAGGGCGACAGTATGCAGCCTTGTGTCACTCCTTTCTCAATTGGAAACCAATCAGTAAGACCATGCCAGTTCTGACTGTGGCCTCTTGCCCTTGATACAAGTTCCTGAGGAGACAGATGAGGTGAATTGGAACTCCCATCTCTTGGAGAGCTTGCCACAATCTGCTGTGATCTACGCAGTCAAACGCTTTTGCAAAATCAATAAAGCAGAAGTAGCTGGGTTTTTGGAACTCTTGCTTTTTCCAAGATCCAGCAAAGATTTTCAATCTGGTCTCTAGTTCCTCTGCCCTTGCGAAACCCAGCTTGCACGTCCGGAAGCTCCCGATCCACTACTGCGGCAGCCTACTTTGGAGGAGTTTCAATATCACCTTGCTAGCATGCGAAATAAGCGCTATCATGCGGTAGTTGGAACAATCTTTGGCACTGCCTTTCATTGGAATGGGGATGTAAACTGACCTCCTCCAATCCTGTGGCCACTGCAGGGTTGTCCAAATTTTCTGACATGATGTATACAGAATGTTAAAAGTGTCTTCATGGTGTAAGATTTTAAGCAGCTCAGCTGGAATGCCATCAATTCCGCTAGCCTTGCTTAAGGCCCATTCAACTTCACTCTTCAGGACGCCCTGCTCGAGATCAGTACTCACAACCGTCTTATGTTGGGTTTGCACATAGGGGTCCTTCTTTTACAGTTCTTTTGTGTATTCCTGCCACCTCTTCTTTATCTCTGAGGCTTCAGTGAGGTCCCTGCCTCGTTTGTCCTTTATCATGCCCAGCTTAGCACAGAAGCTTCCTTTGACATCTTTCTCTTATACAGAGCTCTTGTGTTCCTCAAATGGCTGTTGTCCTAAACTGCTTGGAACTGAATGTTCAGCAAGGCATTCTTATCTCTTGCTATTTTTTGAACATCCGCATTGAGAACCTTGTATCTTTCCCTTTCCCTCATAACTTTTGCAATCCTTCTTTCCTCAGCTATTTGCAAAGCCTCTTCAGGTAACCAGTTGCACTCCCATTGACAAAATTGCCTATTGCTGCTTTTGATTCACTTCTAATTTTAGTAGCCTTTGTCCCTGATATCAGAGGGGCTATGGCCAACTATTTAGCTGTGTCAACTAAGCTCGTCCTGATCAAACCACTTATTCCTAGGTTTTCTTGATCATCTGTTAGTACCGTAACCATAACATGCCTGTCATCATCGTCCTGATCAAACCACTTATTCCTAGGTTTTGTTGATCATCTGTTAGTACCGTAACCATAACATGCCTGTCATCATGTTCGCGGTGTCGACATATACCACATCTTGTCTTCCTTGATATATCTTCTTTAGCGTTTTCGCCGGAGGATCCAATGCCCTGCTGACTTCTTACCATGTGGAGAACGTAATAGAGTACCAGCACATGCCTCCACGCTTCGACCCATCCCTCACCTTTGAGGTCTCCCAGATGAATGTGGTGAGTGGCCGAAAAAAAGTTCTTAAATTCCACCGCATTTCTCAATAAAGGAGGAGGCTGCTATTCTTGAGCCAGCTTTTCTTCTTGGATATTTAAATGAAATTTTCAGGGTAGGCTTATAGTAGAAACATTTGAACTACAAAGTTTCATGGAGCTGGGTTCATTGGTTCTCAAGTTGGAGGAGTATATCAAGATTGTTTCCATAGGTCCCTTAGGACACACCTGGGGGATTTGCAAAACGTGCTGGCCAGGGCAAAACAATTCTCTTTCTTCAAATTTTCTTGCTGAAAAATTTTAGCACCCCGCCGGGGTGGCGCAGTGGTTAGGGCGCTCGACTACTGTGCCCAAGGACGCGGGATCGAATCCCGGCCTCGGCGGCTGCTTTTCGATGGAGGCGAAAAGCTACGCGCCCGTGTGCTGTGCGATGTCAATGCACGTTAAAGAACCCCAGGTGGTCGAAATTTCCGGAGTCCTCCACTACGGCGTCTCTCATAGCCTGAGTCGCTTTGGGACGTTAAACCCTAAAAACCAAAAACCAACCATCTTTCATTCTGGATGATGCTCTGGATACATGTTCCGTGGCAGCGGAGGGATCTTTTGCCGCCTCCTCACTTTAATTAGGTTATCCGCCTTCTGGGCCCCATGGCTTTCATACTGTCACTTGGCGGTGACAAGACCGATGACAATAGATGAAGAGTCTGGGAGTGCACTGAAGACACTGTATCGAGCTGACGTGCGTCCGCAAAAGAACTAAGCAACTCGGCTGCGGCGATAGCAACAATCGTGCTCGACGGTCGTCGAGCTAAGAATGCGGTTTCAGTCGTCAGTGCTCAATTTAAAGGCGTCGAAGAAAGATATGCATAAAACAGCGAGTAATGACGAGCATACTCTGGAACATTGTACAAACGCACGTGCGTGGCTGGAGTATTTCCAGATAAATCTCAAATTATCTGCCGCAACAAGAAAACAAGGCCGCATCTCGCGACGAGCATGACAAAGAATACAGAAGTGACCCGTGCGCTATGTTCGCAACGATAACAACGCATGCCGGTGGCTGTCGGAAAAGAACAAATATTTTAATGGTTGGAGGCAATATCGAATGTCTAGTCTTGGTAGTATGCTTCTTGCCGTGCCAGTCGTTGCCAATCTTGCTATCGGGAGATTTGCTTGGCCTATATCACTTCTGCCAGCAGATTGGCGCGAACCATTCAAAGCTCTATTAGTTGTTTTTTAGTACCGGCCAACAAGTGGCCTTACCAGTGTGATTGTAGCGTGCGGACCGTATATTTTTTTGTTTGTTCATAGCCTTTGTCGCAAGACGCGGCATTATAACGTCTTTGTTTCGGAAGGTGCTTCGAGATGCATCTCGAAAGATTTGAGCCACGTTGTTTTGTTTCTAATCTCTACCAGGTTATGCTAGTTGTCATTCACGGATTTATCCACATCTTTCTTTGCCGCCTCTAAATTGAGTGCTGACAAGTGAAACAGGCATTCTCTCTTCGACGACCAGCGAGCACGTTTGCAGTTACCGCCGCCGCCAAATCTCGCAGTTATTTTGCGGGTGCCAATCAACCCAATAAAGGGTTATTAGAAAGGCTGTCACCAACAAAATAAAGCGAAATCTGCAGGATACACGTGTGCTGCATGTAGCAAAACTCTGCAACTTATTGCCTATTGGTTCCTACAGATGGAATGAAATTTCGCTGCACCAATCTGCGCCGAACACACAGAAAAAAACTCTGATCACAGCTGACTTCTCTTAAAGAAAGGTGGATTGCAAAACACGAATCAGAAAGAATTTGTGGACAAAAAATTGTGAAGAATTTCGGGAGTGCGCATCACCAATGCAGTTGGCCTATATTTTGCCCGAATTTACAAACACTATTATCCAACCTTTTTGAAGTCAATAAACCAAAAATACGTTTTCTAGAATAGAAAAATGACTGCATGTGATTCAAAGTCAGCAGCAATAGCACGCTACCAGTTATAATTACGGGAGCCCCAGTTACCATAGTTAATTATTTGAAAAGCATTTATTGCATATTTAAACATTTGGGTGAAGCGAATTTTGCAAATATATATGAAGAGTATCGGCGTTAATATTTTTTTATGTCTAGGGAAATAACTTATCGACATAAAGCAGTTAACTTAACATCACTTTCAAGATTCGGGAGAGAGTTGAAAATTGTCATGCGCCAAATAAATGCTCCTCAGTTCAGTTCAGTTCAGTCGTTCAGTCATGTCCGACTCTTCATGAACCTATGGACCATATCACGCCACGCTTTCCGGTCTCTCACTATCTTCCTAACATCACATAACTTCATCTGCAGCGCCTCAAGGATGCCATCTAACCATCGCGTTCACTGCCTACCCCTTCTCCGGTGACCCTCAATCTTTCCCAATATCAAATATTTCTCCACTGACTCCTCTCTTCTCATCAGATGACCAAAGTAGCTGAGCTTTAATTTTAGAATTTGACCCTCCAATGAGTAGTCAGGGTTTATGGTCGACAATATGGACTGATTTGATCTTCTGGCCGTCCAAGGAACTCTCAAGAGTATCCGCCAGCACCACAATTCAAATGCGTATATTCTTCGGCAGACAGCCTTCTTCACAGTCCAACTATCGCATCCATACATCACAACTGGAAAGACCATAGCACGAGTTATACGTATCTTAGTTGGTAGATTAAAGCGTCTCTTCTTTACTAGGCGGTCAAAGCTAACCATGGCTCTTTCCCAGAAGCAGGCGTCTCCTAATTTCATGCAAAGAAAAACTGATGTCTGCTATAAAATCACGTGATATTCGTGTAGGTCATCAAACTATACAAATGTTGCACTTCGCCTCAAAGTACCGTGCTCTCTGTCCTCGCTAATACGTATGTGCCAACGCCAAAATTACAAATTCTCTTTTTTTCTACGCACGCGCTTCAGCAGACGTTCTGATCCGTTCGTCTCGCTGCTAGGCTTCTGCAGAAAAGAATAGGCAAATCGTGAATGGCTAGGAGCAGTTTTTCTAATCGAGAAGAAAGGTATCAGTTCTATACGCTGCAAACGTCACTTACATAGAACATTTTTCCCTGCCTGTGAAAATTGTGCCTGTGAAGAGACAATCGAGCATCTCTGATATGAATGCTCTGCATTTGTGAGTGAAAGACACAAGCTGTGTTGTGCGTTGCACCTCCTATATCCTCGCCCTTTAACGGCGGATAAGATCCTTGGTCCGTGGCCACGGCAGTCGACCGCCTTTCAGGTATACAGGGCACTGTTTAGCATTCTAACAGTCACCGGCTTGTGTGACAAACTTTGACTGTGCTCCACTTTCTCTTTCTCTTCTCCTCTTTAATCCCCTTATCCCTTTTGCCCTGTGTAGGGTAGCCAACCGGAGGCCTTTCTGGTTAACAACCCTGCCGCCCATACTCATCCCTATCTGTCTATCTAGGGTCAACACAGGTATATGTAAAACATTTGCTACAGTTGAATCCCGCTATAACGAAATTCACGGTGCACGAAAAAAAATTCGTTCTCGCGGAACTTCGTTATCGCAAAAATTTGACGTGAAACGCAGAAAGAATTGCCCAAGCAGCAGCAAAGGCGTTTAATGCCAAAAATCTGTAAGCTTGGTTTGCTTACGCTTCACGGCGAGCAACGCCGTCACGCGATTTTCACACTCGGTCAGCAAACCCATTGCAACATCGTCGTCTCGGACAGCAACGAAATTCCTGATGACATCAAAAGCGTCCATCACCTGTACGGCGGTTGCCGCAGCCGGCGCTTCCTGTACGTCGTCGTCTTCTTCATCGGAAGAGTCCTTATCATTCCGGGCAGCTTTTATGATCTGCTCATCACTCACACCTTCGTGAACAACAACACAAGCGTCAGCGCCGATGTATTCGTCGAGCTCGAGATTAGGCGGCACGGTTCCTATTTCTCCCAGCGTTTACCAGGCGGCCGCGATCCCCGGAGCCGGTGACGCCTCTTCGTCGTCGTCTGTAACGCCTGGTGTTAGGCCAGCAGAGTGTACGGGTCGACCTTCGGCAAATCCGGCATGCCTGAAACAGTTCACAATTACTGAGCGCCCCAGTGTGCTCCAGGCAGCAGGCATAATCTGCAGTGCCACGTACAAGTCCACCTTCGTGTCTCGGCCGGTTTCAGTGTTAAAAAGCAGCCGCTGAATTAACCTCCCGCGGTAAGCGCGCTTCAGGCTAAGAATCACGCCCTGATCGAGAGGCTGTAAGACAGACGTGCAATTGGGAGGGAAAAACCTCAGCTCCGTGTTAGTGAGCTTGACTTCGTCGGAGTGATGCGCTGAACAATTGTCCAAAAGCAAGCAAACTTTACGGCCCTGCCGCTTCATGTCGCGGTCGAATGCCATCATCCACTCGGTGAAAATAGCGCGGGTCATCCATGACTTGTTGTTCGCCTTGTACTGCACAGGTAGGCTACGAGTTCCCTTAAAACAGCGCGGCTTGGCACTTTTGCCTATGACTAACGGCGGACGCTTGTCCGAGCCATCCATGTTTGTGCAAAGCAGCACTGTGATGCGTTTTTTGCTGTGTTTGCCGCCGTGACAGCGCTGCCCCTTGAAGTCGAGCGTCCTAGCCGGCAACATCTCGTAGAATAGCCCGGTCTCGTCGGCTTTGTAAATGTCTGCAGGCGCGAAGTTGCTTAAAATTCCGGCCATGTTACTCGCCTTCCAAGCAGCTGCTCCGTCCACGTCTGCTGACATTGACTCGCCGCACAACACTTTTCCAACGATGTTATGGCGGGCCTTGAAACGGTTTAGCTAGCCAATGCTGGCTTTAAAATCATCAATGCCAAGTAGGCATGCATAGTTTAAGGCTTTCTGCTGGACGATGCTTCCGGACAGGGGGACGTTGCTGGCTCGTGCTTCCACAAACCACGCATGCACTGCTTTGTCCAACTCTTCATGGAGGGGCCGCGTCACCTTTTTGTGCTTCGAGGATGTGCCTGAAGCAAGTGCCATTCTCACGCTGTCCTTATTGCCTAGAATCGTTGACAGCGAACTTGCAGGAATTCCGAAGTCTTCAGCAATTGCCGCTTTCTTCCTTCCGCTTTCTGCTTGGGCGATTATTTGAGCTTTTTGCTCAAGGGAAAGAGTTTTGCGTTTTTTCACTTGCGTTGCCATCGTGTCCTGCGGATGAAAACTCGTCGTTGTCGAAGAGAAAGGCAGCGAGTGAACAACGCGACCACAACACAAAGCCAAAATGGCGGAACTGCAATCACGTGATTTCATGCTTAATGTGGCTTTGGATTTGACTTGGACTTCTCGGCAATAAAACTAGTTTCGGTTTCGATTTTGAACGCGAAAATTTCGTTGAAGCGGAAACGCTCTGCAAAAATGGTTCGTTGTGCAGAGAAATTTAGGCCATTAATTCTTATAGGATACTCGCGGGGAATAAAAAATTATTCGTTGTCGCGGAAATTTCGTTGTGGCGGTATTCGTTGTGGCGGGATTCAACTGTATTATGTTTTTGACTGTTACCTGTAGCTGATGCCTTCATTATGTTCCTTATTCCATGTCAGATCCCGCCGTAAAAGGTAAGTACAGCCCGTGAAGCACCGACTAACACATTTCACAGATTATGAAACACAGTCATAGTATAAAGTATTTGCACTATTGTCTACAGCTCGTGGTTTTTTCTTTTCCCCGTACGAGCATGTTCTGTGGGGGAGGGAAAGGGGGGGGGGGAGGGCTAGAGGGTGGCGCTTGTCATAGTGGGGGCGCCCCCATCTCTTTGCGCAGACGACGCTGTATTTTCGCCAAATGTCGGTGGTACTTACTGGTCATGCTGTCAGATAACGGCCCTTTGCACGATCCCTTTTTCAAGCATTTAGAAAGTGTTACGGCCCCGTAGATGATGCGCGGTATGTTTCGCCGAGTGCTTTAGCCTTACCGAGACAGTTTCGGCTTATGACTACTAGAGATGGAAAAACAGCGCGAGAGACGAACACACAGCAAAGGAACACAAGACGAGCGCTGTTTGTCTGTTGCGCTGTTTTTCCATCCAGTATGTTCCACCAACTCGCCCGTTTGGCTATTATGTGTGACTACTAGAGAGGCCATCTGAAATATCGCAATAGTTAACATTAGTCGCCCTGACACCTCCTTGCCAATTCAGGCCGCTCGTTATGAAGTGCCCGTGCATATAAGCTTTGATACTGACTTTGGTCTCTTTTTCTGCAGAGAAAAGTTCGAGATTGTGCTGATGCAGACAGCAGCTGAAATGTTCTGGCTTGCCTGTTTCTTCTGGGCACTGGGCTTTATTTGCTCAGTACACTTTGCTGTGAAGCCCTACCCAACAGATTTTGGTAAGCCTTCATAATTTTCGCTATTTCTGTTGTGTGTGTGTGGGGGGGGGGGGGGGGGGGGTTGATGAAGGTTATTTCACAGTAAAATTTGTTTTGAAGAAAAGTCCTAATTTGAAGTTCGAAGTCTAAGCTCGGTTGTGAGCCTGGAGAGGTCACTCCAGCTGAAGACTCGTCCAGACCGGCCGTCCTCACGATGCACTCAGCATATAGGTTAAATAGGCAGGGCGACAGTATGCAGCCTTGTGTCACTCCTTTCTCAATCGGAAACCAATCAGTAAGACCATGCCAGTTCTGACTGTGGCCTCTTGCCCTTGATACAAGTTCCTGAGGAGACAGATGAGGTGAATTGGAACTCCCATCTCTTGGAGAGCTTGCCACAATCTGCTGTGATCTACGCAGTCAAACGCTTTCGCAAAATCAATAAAGCAGAAGTAGCTGGGTTTTTGGAACTCTTGCTTTTTCCAAGATCCAGCAAAGATTTTCAATCTGGTCTCTAGTTCCTCTGCCCTTGCGAAACCCAGCTTGCACGTCCGGAAGCTCCCGATCCACTACTGCGGCAGCCTACTTTGGAGGAGTTTCAATATCACCTTGCTAGCATGCGAAATAAGCGCTATTATGCGGTAGTTGGAACAATCTTTGGCACTGCCTTTCATTGGAATGGGGATGTAAACTGACCTCCTCCAATCCTGTGGCCACTGCAGGGTTGTCCAAATTTTCTGACATGATGTATACAGAATGTTAAAAGCGTCTTCATGGTGTAAGATTTTAAGCAGCTCAGCTGGAATGTCATCAATTCCGCTAGCCTTCAACTTCATTCAACTTCACTCTTCAGGATGCCCTGCTCGAGATCAGTACTCACAACCGTCTTATGTTGGGTTTGCACATACGGGTCCTTCTTTTACAGTTCTTTTGTGTATTCCTGCCACCTCTTCTTTATCTCTGAGGCTTCAGTGAGGTCCCTGCCTCGTTTGTCCTTTATCATGCCCAGCTTAGCACAGAAGCTTCCTTTGACATCTTTCTCTTATACAGAGCTCTTGTGTTCCTCAAATGGCTGTTGTCCTAAACGGCTTGGAACTGAATGTTCAGCAAGGCATTCTTATCTCTTGCTATTTTTTGAACATCCGCATTGAGAACCTTGTATCTTTCCCTTTCCCTCATAACTTTTGCAATCCTTCTTTCCTCAGCTATTTGCAAAGCCTCTTCAGGTAACCAGTTGCTTTCTTGCTCAGCTTTTGCTTTGGAACTACCTTATAGTAGCAACTTCTTGTGTTATATCACGAACATCAGTCCACATCGCTTCAGGCTCTCTGTCTTCTAGATCTAATTCTTGAGATCGATTCCTCACTTCCACAGCATATTATGATGCAATTTGATCCAGATCATACCTGAAATGCCTTCTAGTTTTCTTCATTCTCCTCAATCAATGCTTAAATTTGGCAACAAGAAGCTGATGATCGGTGGCACAATCGGCCCCAGGCCTTGTTTTTATGGCTTGTATAGCGCTTCTCCATCTCTGCCGTCAAAGAATGTGAAAACTCTGATTCCTGTACAGATTGTCCGGTGAAGTCTATGTGTACAGGCGCCTTTTGTGCTGTTGAAAATGAGTATTCAGTATAGTCAGGATTTTTTCTCGACAAAACTCTGCTAGCCTCTGCCAAGATTCATTTGTCTCACCAAGACCGAACTTGCCTGTAATTCTGGATAATTCTTCATTCCCCACCTTAGCATTCCAGTCTCCTATGAGAAAAAGGACGTGTCATGATGGAGTTCGGTCTAAATGTCATTGCAGGTCAGCATAAAATCTATCAACGTCAGCTTCTTCAGCAGTAGTGGTTGGTTGGTGCATAGGCTTAGATAACTGTTTTGTTGAAAGGGTGACCTTGGATTCGAAGTGAAATCATTCGGTCGTTTTTGGGGTTGTACCCTAGCACTGCTTTGCCCATACGTCTGTTTACTATGAGAGCGACCCCATTCCTTCTCCTGGATTCGTGCCCACGATAGACACAATGGTCGCCGGAATTAAACTCCCATTCCGGTTCACTTGAGCTCGCTGATATCCAAGATATCAATCTTCAATCTGTCCATGTCTCGCGTGACGACATCGTTTACCTTACGCCGTGGATCTTACATTCCATGTTGTTATGTGATATCTCTTTGCAACATCGGATTTTCCGGTCGCCTCCCGACACATCCACAACTGAACGTCCTTTTGGCTTTAGCCCAGCTCCTTCATTCGTCCTGGTGCTACTAGGAATCGCCGTTTGTTCATCCCGAGTAACCTGTGGGACGCCTTCCAACCTGGGGGGCTCATCTTCCGGCGCCTTATCATTAACGCTATTGTGACTGGTCATAGGATTTTCTTGGCAGGAAATACTGGAGTGGGTTGCCATTACCTTCTCCAGTAAATCACATTTTGTCAGAACTCTCTGCCGTGACCTGTCTATCTTGGGTGGCCTTACACAGCAGAGCTCACGACTTCGAGTTTCGCAAGCCCCTCCGCCCCGACAAGCCCGTGATCCATGAAGGGTATCCTAGTGAAGCCCTCTTCGTGCTCCTAGTGAAGACCGGAAGGTGGGCTAGATACACTAAGAATAGGCCTTTTTATTCACCAAGAATGAAAAAAAATAGTCTGCAAAAGCATTCTGAGTCCGTTCGGGCACCCAAATGAACCGCGATTACAGCAGGCTCATCCGCTACCTGATAAAGCGGTTATTCGTGCCTTCAGTGTTGGCCAAGGCAGAGATTCGCTTTAAAGCTGGTTGCAAGAAAAGCACCAACCACTACCCGCAGCATGCTTCTCCTTCATGTCGGATTAGCGCTGGATCATAACGAAAGGGTCGCTTCTGCAAATCACGGAAAGCATTTATTTTTCTCCATTTATCAGGCCACAAATGAGAGCACTTTACATGGCCTCTTGGATTTTAGATGTGGGGCCATTTGTCCTGATTCGGCCGTAGAGTTATCTCCAAGTTTGGATTCTGAGTGCCTTTTCGCTAGGTGCACCCAGAACCTAGAAATTGAGAAAAACTGTATTTCACAAAATGGAACCTAATCTGTGGTGCATCCTTTCTTTGTGAAGCATACAGTGTGAGGTCATATCATTTGGTTTCCATCATCCTACAGTAAAATTGAAGGCTAGTTATATAAGCACCTTAGAGTAGTGCAGGTGTCCAATGGAAGCTGCACACGACATTGTGCCTACCTCTCGGTTAAGCAGGTTGAACACAGAATACGAAAGTTTTTGTGGAATGAACAAGTAGTTTTAAAGGCCCTTTGCAACTGTTTCCAGGTCGACGTTTGCTGCGATGGTTGCTCTGCTATAGTGTTCATCCTAATATTGATTCCCCTAGTGATTTCTTCCTGTCTCAAGAGGCAGCACCACTAATGGAGGGGCTACTTTAGCCATTCTTTAGGCTAGAGGCACGTTCCTTCAGTGCCGCGAGTTTCGAAAGCCATCTTTAAGGAGGTGTGCTGGACACGGATACCTTAAGCTTGATGGACACGTAGTCCTGACTCCAGCGACATACAAAACATGCCTTTCATAAAAAATGCCATGTTTAAAAAAATTCATCCTAAATATTTTTGGTCTCCGAAGTGAACATTTTCACCGGAGCCACTTTTTCGTGCAGGTAATTGCGACCAACTACCGGGCAATGCCTTATGGGGACTGAGAAAGCGAGAAGCAACACAAAACCGGAACTTATGCACGAGCAGTGGAAGATGGGCGGCTAAGCCTCCAGCAGAAAACGAGCACCATGCTTTTGACAAAACAAAAACAAGGTAAGAAAGCCTTGCATGATTGTGCTCGAGTGCGCTATCAATGGCACTAGTCGTCGCGGCGAGCAGCCATCTTTGCTTTTTAGTATGTAGTATCTTTGCAGTATGCTTAATATTTAGAAAGGAAGCGTAATAGAAGGGAACGCGAGTATTTTAGACTGACAGATCTGGAAGTTGTTTTCGTGGATATGGACTAACAAGCAGTTGGGTTTATCCACGAAACATCAAACAAAGCATGGTCGGTCTACCTTTTATATTTACTTCAAAATTTTATATCTTTGTCCTGTTAGGACTGGAAAGAGGAGATATGCAATTAATTGGTTTTGCTGAGAAAAATTGTTTCTAGGCACGGGCAATTAACGTGACGAAGAGGTTGTGTGTCGCGCTTATCTTTTTGCGGTTTTGGCCAGCTTTGTTAGGGATCACCCAAGATATATAAACTAAGAGAGCTGAAAATTTTCCAAATATTTATGTTTTTTTTGTATTGTCCTAGGAATGTTGGTCGAGGAAACGGAATTTTTACCGTCAGTTTAAGCCTTTGTCTCAAGAAAGCTTTGCGGCAAAGCAGCAGTAATACCGCAGGATGTTGGCAGAATACTTAATCTGTCAATTTGCTAAAGCATATATTTATATGTCGTTTTAATACAGAGATACTATCGCGCCAATATCAAGCAAACAGCGAACAATGAAAGGCTCTGAGGACAGTTAAAAAAAGACCTCCTATTATCTGACGCTGGAGCTATCCCGGGCTTCTTCTGTTACTAGGCCGATAGTAATTGAGCAAGAAGCAAGTGGACACTTCTGCTTGCTTGCAGTGCGACATATTACAGGCCCAGTAAACCGTTTTGTTAACTCCTGCTGTTCTAATTAGCACAGAAATTATGGTTCAGCATTAACACCATGCTTTATGCAAATCGACAGTCATACCTAGCACAAGCGAGTGTGAAGGACTGGTCCAGGCCGGTTAAAAATGGGGCCAAGATCAATATACCCACACTGAAATAATACATGTAAGCGGGGGCTCTTTTTTCACATGCGTAATGCTCTTGCAAAACCTTCCTGTTTCAGTGAATTGTACGCGGTTTGGGCGTTTGTATGTTTACAGAGGGCAGTGTGGGGGTTCTATACCTGTGTTATTCTAGGGTGCTCAGCTAAAGATATTTATTTCTTTGGTAGTGTTTACAGTATTTGATAGCCTTTCAGGGGGATTGCATCATGAGACTGTGCAATCTTTTTCAGCCAGAGCTATATTACGCCAGGTATTCAAGCCGTCAGCGTGGTTGCGCGGTCACAGTGCTGGTAGGCTGTAGCTATCAATAGACATTATCTAGCACCTGGTTGCTTGACAAAACGTTTGGCAGGAGCTACCAAATCGGGCCTCTTTCCAAAGGGAGGATATCTGAACTAGGTTGTCAGGGCTGTTGCATTCACCTTGCCCCTAGGCCACGCCGACACATTTACAGTGCTTGGTGGAAGGGGTGCTTTATATGTCTGTGTTGGTAGCCTACGATCTCGTGTCATACCCTTTTAGGCGGAGATTGTGTCCCCCATATTTAAACAAATGTTTCCGACTTGGATGAGGACAATGTTCGCTGCGAAAAATTGCAGATAGTGTAGATTCAATAGCAGATTTCAGCTAAATGAAAACAATCCGGAAATCATTCGGGATGGCCTAATATAGGCGAGGATACTCCTCAGGCAGATTGTCACCAAAGAGCCTTTTTAGGCAGTTCTAAATGTTTAATGTAGATAAATCGACCTTTCATGCTTACATTTTTTGGGCAACTTTGCGCATGAGCGAAGCCAACCAATAAGTCAATAAAATAATATATGTACAGTGAATGATTTATGTTTCTTGACGTCAGTGAATTGCCATTTGTGGTGCTGTGACCTCCAGCAGCTAAAGTGCAGCATTAAAGTTCGTTTCTTTTGCTTTGAATTGTTTTTGACCAAGAGATGCTGCAGTGCTGGACGTTGGTAAAACACCATAATTATGGTTAACCGCTCCTTCTTGCATAAAACATGGTTGAACCATGTACAGGTTTCATAATAACACGTCTTTGACAGATAGTGGTGACTGTAGTCTGGTCGGTGTCTTTCTTCGGGGAACAGCACAGTTGGCACAGTACTAGCTTCGATTGTTAACAGCGACTGTGACGTAGTGTGTCCTCCTGCTCGAAGGCAGCACGAAAGAGGATGCAAACAATGCAGCCACTGGACATAGCAGAGCACACTTATCACAGCTGTATGGTTTGCGTGTTGTTGAGGAGCCAGCAACAGATGCGTGGTCGAAGGGGGTCACAAAATTATTTGAGAGACCACTTTCTCGAGCAGTGAGAGCTGGGTCGATAAGGTAGAGGTGTGATGGACCAATGATTTAGAATGAGTGCAGGTTAATGTCGTTCTTATTTTACCATCTTTGGAGGTACATTTCGAGGAATTGTGCACCGTCTGAGTTTTCAAATCGCAAAGCAAAGTGGAACAGGTTACACACTGCTACACTGATTCTCGTATCTGCATAAATATTTATCTAACTTTGCAACTGGCTGGGGTGAAATACGCATGGAAGGCATGCATTGCAGCTGTAGCTGGCTAGCAAATCTTGTGTCTGTAAAGTGACACAGTCTTCATGGCTCTTTGCGTACAGCCAAGCACCAGCATTCTGGGGAAGAAAACTGCGTTTCTATGGTGGATCCCTGATTTGCCACCCTCACATCGGTTCAGGACTCACAGCAGAAGTGCATCTTACGGTGAGTATTCCCTTCATACGAGCACTTCTCACCGAAGATGGTGCACAAAGAGCAAATGCTGACTGAAAGTGGGAGTCTCATTGCACTAATGCGCACATTTTAGAACACAAGCCAGTTAAGTGGAAACCGGGAACATTTTTTCAACGGTGCTGAAACTGGAGCGGAGCGAAAATAATCTCTAAGGGGAAAAGGCCCCGGTGCAGCTAAAGTCACAAATAAAGGACAATGTCGGTTGAAAATTACAGGAGGGAAATAAGCTGAATCATTTCTTTAAAAGCTCCTGTACGACTTGGCTCATCTTAACTTATGACATTGCACCTCAGCACCAAATTGTTCTCTGTGCAGTTGCTAACCACTTGGTCAGATTAATTTCGATGTGCACAGTCATCTTCAAGCACCCTGCAGCGATGGAGAATATTTAGTATTTTATTCCCTTTACGCTCAATTCTGGTTCTACTGTGTTAATAACGTGGAATGGTTAAATCGATTTATTGAAAATCTTAGGATACAGTGTAGCAGTATGCACTCGTATACCAAACCCCACCGAGCTCCCATAAACAAAATATTATGTTAAATGGCACTCCATGCCCGTGTAAGAGATGGTCGTCCTCATAAAATTGCCGCATTCATCGCAAGCAAGAGCAGTGCCATGTGCATCCTTGAGTGACAGTGCTAACCACGTGCGGATATAATAAAAGGCTTTGAACGTCCGCCTCGCGTGCAAGAGGACCATGGTACGAATCTGGTTGCGAGCAATTTTCTGCAAGATTGCAAAAGAAATACGGGTGTCGGAGGCGTTGCGTATCAGGTCTGGGGTGGGACTCCATCTCTGCGGACAAGTCCGAAAACGTCCTTTGTCACTAAAACTTGACTTACAACAGCCTCATTATGAATTACCGATTAAAGATAGTTGGATTCTGAAATGTTCTTGTTTGCGAGTGCCTTCAGATGCTTTCTTGGCTCGTAATTAGTGTACCACCTGTGTGTGGAGATTTTATCCTTTTTTTGCTGATAAGCATCAGTAATATCCGTATAGCTTCCTAGACTGTCCCTCTTCAAAGTGTATTGATAATCACAGCATACCCGGAAGGTGAAAGAATGGGCAAGCTTATGAGCTCCCTCATTTCACTGGAGCTTTGATGGGCTGGTGCCCATATTAGCCGGATTATTCTGTCATCCGGACATGTTTCCAGTACAATTTTTTGAGACAGACACTTCCATTGACAAAATTGCCTATTGCTGCTTTTGATTCACTTCTAATTTTAGTAGCCCTTGTCCCTGATATCGGAGGAGCTATGGCCAACTATTTAGCTGTGTCAACTAAGCTCGTCCTGATCAAACCACTTATTCCTAGGTTTTGTTGATCATCTGTTAGTACCGTAACCATAACATGCCTGTCATCATGTTCGCGGTGTCGACATATACCACATGTTGTCTTCCTTGATATATCTTCTTTAGCGTTTTCGCCCTTCTCTTCTTTCATTCCGGATGATGCTCTGGATACATGTTCCGTGGCAGCGGAGGGATCTTTTGTCGCCTCCTCACTTTAATTAGGTTATCCGCTTTCTGGGCCCCATGGCTTTCATACTGTCACTTGGCGGTGACAAGACCGATGACAATAGATGAAGAGTCTGGGAGTGCACTGAAGACACTGTATCGAGCTGACGTGCGTCCGCAAAAGAACTAAGCAACTCGGCTGCGGCGATAGCAACAATTGTGCTCGACGGTCGTCGAGCTAAGAATGCAGTTTTAGTCGTCAGTGCTCAATTTAAAGGCGTCGAAGAAAGATGTAGATAAAACAGCGAGTAATGACGAGCATACTCTGGAACATTGTACAAGCGCACGTGCGTGGCTGGAGTATTTCCAGATAAATCTCAAATTATCTGCCGCAACAAGAAAACAAGGCCGCATCTCGCGACGAGCATGACAAAGAATACAGAAGTGACCCGTGCGCTATGTTCGCAACGATAACAACGCATGCCGGTGGCTGTCGGAAAATAACAAATATTTTAATGGTTGGAGGCAATATCGAATGTCTAGTCTTAGTAGTATGCTTCTTGCCGTGCCAGTCGTTGCCAATCTTGCTATCGGGAGATTTGTTTGGCCTATATCACTTCTGCCAGCATATTGGCGCGAACCATTCAAAGCCCTATTAGTCGTTTTTTTAGTACCGGCCAACAAGTGGCCTTACCAGTGTGATTGTAGTGTGCGGACCGTATATTTTTTTGTTTGTTCATAGCCTTTGTCGCAAGATGCGGCGTTATAACGTCTTTGTTTCGGACGGTGCTTCGAGATGCATCTCGAAGGATTCGAGCCACGTTGTTTTGTTTCTAATCTCTACCAGGTTATGCTAGTTGTCATTCACGGATTTATCCACATCTTTCTTTGCCGCCTATAAATTGAGTGCTGACAAGTGAAACAGGCATTCTCTCTTCGACGACCAGCGAGCATGTTTGCAGTTACTGCCGCCGCCAAATCTCGCAGTTATTTTGCGGGCGCCAATCAACCCAATAAAGGGTTATTAGAAAGGCTGTCACCAACAAAATAAAGCGAATGCTGCAGGATACACGCGTGCCGCATATAGCAAAACTCTGCAACTTATTGCGTATTGGTTCCCACAGATGGAATAAAATTTCGCTGCACCAATCTGCGCCGAACACACCAAACAAAACTCTCCGAGCACAGCTGACTTCTCTTAAAGAAAGGTGGATTGCAAAACGCGAATCAGAAAGAATTTGTGGACACAAAAGTGGGAAGAATTTCGGGAGTGCGCATCACCAATGCAGTTAGCCTATATTTTGCCCGAATTTACAAACACTATTATCCAACCTTTTTGAAATCAATAAACCAAAAATACCTTTTCTAGAATAGAAAAATGACTACATGTGATTCAAAGTCAGCAGCAATAGCACGCAACCAGTTATAATTACGGGAGCCCCAGTTACCATAGTTAATTATTTGAATAGCATTTATTGCATATTTAAACATTTGTGTAAAGCAAATTTTGCAATTATATATGAAGAGCATCGGCGTTAATGTTTTTTATGCCTAGGGAAATAACTTATCGACATCAAGCAGTTAACTTAAACATCACTTTCAAGATTCGGGAGAGAGTTGAAAATTGTCTTGCGCCAAATAAATGCTCCTCAGTTCAGTTCAGTTCAGTCGTTCAGTCATGTCCGACTCTTTGTGACCCTATGGACCATATCACTCCACGCGTCTCTTCCTGCTTGAAGGCAGCGTGAAAGAGGATGCACACAATATAGCCATTGGACATAGCAGAGTCCACTTATCGCTACTAAATTGTTGTTTGTGTGTTGTTGAGGAGCCGGTAAAAGATGCTTGGTTGAAGGGGCCGGATCACGAAATAAGATACGAGTGCATTTTCAAGAGCAGTGAGGGCTGGGTAGACAATATAGAGGTGTGATGACCAATGATTTAGACAGAATGAGGGCAGTGTTAACTTCCGTCTCCTTGTACCACCTTTGGAGGAAGATTTCAACTAATTGTGCACAAGCTTTTTCAGAGCTCTAAAAGTGGAAAGTAGAGGGGAATAGAGTACACCCTGCTCATTTAGTTAGTCCACGTAAGTTTTTCTGAATATATTTCATGCAAATAGCGTTTTCTTTAAACGTTGCCCAATCCCTTAAAGGCAGGTTTCAGCATTGTGGTTTCATTGGAAATGCTGGAGGCGGTGATGATAAGTTAATAAATGCTGGTAAGTGATCACTCCCGTATGGATTATCTAAAAAGCATCCATGTAAAATCGACAAAAACAGATGGTGAACTAAACGACAGGTCTAAACAGCTCATTTCCCCGGATGATGCAGAGCAGTACGTGGGTTTACCGAAATTTCACAAAAGTCATTGGAAATTGTATATTCCTCTAAAATTTTACATCTGCTTTTAGGTTTTTCACTTCACCAAAAGGCAGAATGCGCGTTAATATCTCCACCTATCAAGTATGGTTCTGGTAGCTGGTCTAAAATGCCATCCAATTATTGTAGTTATTTTCATATGGGTTGTAGATGGTTTCAGACCTGTGCAAACTTACTTCAAGAAAGCAAGAGCAGTAGCGTGATACGCCTGAAGGAATGCCGAAAATACCCTTGGAAAAGTTACGTGTCGTCTCAAATACGTCAAAAAATATGGGGGTGGGTACAGAAGCTAAATTGCAGCTTCTCACCATTTAAAGTTTCTCTTATTATCCTGTATTCAAACAACTCTACAATAGCAACCAAGCATATTAGGCGAATACTTTCCAGCAGCTTATATATCTTCGCATTGCACTCAGTCATTTTTAAAACACAAAAACATCACTGAAAAATAGACTTCCAACAGCTGGTTGACGTACAAAGCTTATAACAGCCAAATTACTGTCCATGAAATCAACAGAGTATTATCTGCTGGAAAACAAACTGCCCCAAGGCCTGAAAAAATACAATATGAAAGGTTGGCCCATCTTTCAGATTCTGCTGTACATGCACTTTTGAAATTAACAAAATGTGCATCTCACAAATGTTACTACTGAAAGCTTGGTAAACAGCTGTTGCAGTTCCATTTCTTAAACCGGGAAAGCTGGCAACTTCCCCTAGTAGCTCCTGGTCTGTAGCCCTCACAGTTGCCTCAATAAATCTTTTAAACCACTTCTCCTAAAACGTGGCACTCTGAGTGCTAATGCTGCATTTGTGTTTGCACCTTTGCATTTGTGCATTTGGTCAATGTAGGTGTGTCAGGCATAGATAAACTGTGGAGAATTCATTCGTGCCAACTCCCATTGTTTTTTGCAGCAGGTGGTGAAAGGGATTCTTGTGCTGAAACCCAGGCACCCTTAAATCTTCCGGACATGTATGTTAATTTTTCTTCCTCCTTGCGACCTGTTTTCTGCGTTTGACATTAGGTCAACCTTTGTTTTTGATTCACGTAATATTCTGAACATTGATCAGTGTGGTTTTAAAAAAGCATGCGCAACGACAGACCATCCTCTTAGACTTTAAAATGCTGTCCAAGAGGCATGTATACATAAACAACACTGTCTTGCCATCTCCTTCAACATGAAAAAAACCGTATGACACAACATAGAGGTTCGGCGTACTGCGTGACCTGGCAGACTTGGTTCGAGGCCAGATGTTAAACTGCCTGAAGGAATTCCTATCAAGCAGTTCACTTAAAGTACATGTGGGCTCAATCCTTTTGGGGGACTTTGTTCAAGAGAACAAAAATCATGGTGTATTTAAGTACTACTTTCTTTGTGGTAAACCTTCAAACAATAGCCGTGGAGATCCTCAAATTGATTATGCACTCACTTTGTGTGGATGATCTCCAGATTGCAATACATCCAACCAACATGCGAGTGGCAAGTACAGTAAACCATAGATAGACTACCTACATGGGCATTCTATATCTTGGCACCATTGTATTCTAAATGCATTTGACTGTAGGTATTGTGACATGGTATTCGGGTAAATTTACTATTAGTCCCATTAAACTGATTATTAGTCCCAGGTCTTGTTTGTCTTAGCTGTGATTTGAGGAGTACATGGACAGGAGATCATTGTTTCAATACTGTACTGATCACTTTCTTTGTCTTTAATTTGTATGCAACTGACGGGGAAATATTCTCAGATGCTGAAGTAGTGTCCGGCTAGAGGCAGGTACCTTTCAGAAAGTTATTCTAGAATCACTGTATCGGGAGGCTAATGACCCAGTTTTGTTTTATAGCTACAGCAAAATTTCTCTCAGCAGTGTCACAAGTAACTGTGTGCAAATTGCATGGCTCTTAGTAAAGTATGACAACCAAACACTAATTTAGAGAAAATATGTGTACTTGCTGCTTTCAGTGCATATTCGATTTCAAGCCAAGCCCAAACAATTTGTGTGAGCAGAATTTTAAAATGGTTGTAGAGATAGCTTTAAATTGACGCAGCTAATACCTTTGGAGTGGAACGCTGTATGATTTTTTTTTGTGTTCAGAGCGAGTAGACTGTTAGTGATCATCTCAACACTCATGTCCTTGTTTATTATGCCGTCTAGTTCCTGTATTGTATCCTATATTGTATAGTAACATTCCGTATCCTAGAGCATGAGAATAGGTCAAAGATGAGAGATAGCAATTCATTACACATTTACAGAAAGAGCGGAGTCAAAGTGCTGAGCCTTGAGGTACACCAAGTAGGATTTTTGGGGGGACTGATGTGTAATTTTCAAATGCAATGCATTGTGACTGTTGAGATAACTAAATCGTGTTTCCCCTTAGCTCCTAAGTTATGTTTCCTCTAATAATATAAATTGTTGGACTGTATTTATTGTCGGTTTATTCAAAAACATGTGTTTATATGGCTGCAGAATAAACTAAGATGACTGCAGTGAAATACTATATTAAAAAAACTGTGCTGGTTCAACTATCCGAGAAATCTGCAGTCGCTCCTGCAAACACCTTTGTTACACAAGAATTACACAATGCCCATCTAGGGCACTGTTTATTAATAAGCCTCAAGCAGTCAAGCCACTCCTACTTCGTTTTGAAGGGAAGTGCACAGAATTAAACTTACTCAATACACTACCAGATGTTGCACATTGCCCCCACCCACTGCCACCCTGGTACAGTTTCTCCGATGTATGTGGCTTAATACTTAAAAATTCCACAAAAAACGGACATCACATGAACACCTGTTACAAGAATTTTTGACCCTCAGTGATAAATGCAGAAATTATAAATCATTTTACACTGATGGCTCTAAAACAGTATATTATATAGGCAGTGCCATAGTGAAAGACAAAAAAGAAAAATAGTAAGGTTACCTCAGGGCGCTTGCATTTTCACTGCTGAGTGCTACGCGATCGCCGTGGCAGTAGAAAAAGCAATAAACGAGAACTTGAAGAAAAGTGTCATTTACACTGATTTCTTAAGTGTACTCACAGCACTTCCTCTTACACCATTGATTGGAAATATCATACAAAACATAGTAAAAGCCACAGCACAGTGACAGAGCATAATACTGTGTTGGGTTCTATGTCATGTAATTAAAAATACATCCTTGGTGTGCTTGAGTGCAGTTTTATATTCAAGGGCCGCGGCCTGATAAGCAGTCCAACGCTCTTGGGAACCGGTTAGTTTTGCAGAGCGGAAAATGCGTTTTTTCTTATTGCAAAGCAGTTTTAACGATTGAGTGAACCATGGTGATTGTCGATTACAGGTGATGACTAAACGTGGAACATATTTTTCAGTGAGAGCAGCAACTTTTTCTTTAAACAGGCTCCAGTTTGAATTCACGCAACGATCATGAAAACTTGGTAAGTAATCATCTAGAAAAACAGAGTTCATGGTTAATGGCATCAAAATTAGCATTTTTATAGTTGCGGATACATTTTTTGTGGTTACTCTGATGAGGTACGGTGCAAGATAAAGAAAAATGAAGCAGTAAGTGATCACTTAGCCCTGGTAGGAACGATAAAGGCTGAAAAAGATCGGGCGAAGTAGTAAGAATTAAATCAAGGATGTTAGAAGTAGTCGACATGATCGAGTTGGCTGCATCACAAGCTGGGACAAGTTGAAATCACTGCACAAACTCAAAAATCTATCGCCTTCACTGGAAAAAGGATTACAATAAGAATTTACATCACACCACACAATGTTAGGTAAATTGAAGTCGCCTAGTAAAGTGAAGGGACTGTTTGGATACTGCACAGTAATCATATGGATGACATCATGAAGGTCGTCGGCAAAGGTTGGTGAACTGGAAGGCGGACGATAGCAAGTACCCAATATCAATTTCTTGGAGCACGTGTGAATTTCAACCAAGACTAGTTCTAAATCGGTTGTACAAAGGATAGGAAAAGACAAAATAGCATCACAGATGGCGATAAGCACGCCTCCACTACACCGAGCACCCCTGTCACATCGATAAATGTTGTAGCGCTTTTGACAGTCAGAGTTCACTGCTATCAACCTTCGCAGACAGCCAGGTTTCAGTAAGACACTATGTCGGCATCACAAGCATTGATAACAGAGCAAAGATTGTCGCGTTTTGGAAGTATGCTCCGTATATTTGTGAATAAAAATGAAAGTTGGTTACTGACGGGTAACTTTATTCCACTGCCCCTCGCGTAGTGCTAATCAGTGATGGGCTGAGCGGATGAGGTGGAAGGAATAGATAGTGCATGCATGTCATCAGAAGGTTCGACCAGTGGCGTAGAGACACTGGAAAGTACATGCACGCAATCATCAAAGGGATTGTAGGTGTAACACGTTTTGTTTATGTACAATTTATTGAAGTGAAGTTTGAAGGTTAATTGTTGGGTTTTGCCAAGTTCAGCCAGTTTCTTCCTAGCAAGACGAGTAGCGACGGAATAGTCTTCACTAACTCCAATTTTTTCTTCCTTCAGCTTAGAACTAGCGAAGAGTATTTTCTGCTTAAACTTGTAAGACGAAAATTTAGCAATAAGTGGCCTGCATATATTCGGAGTACAGTAGAATCTCGATGATACGAATTGCAAGGGAGCACGCAAAATATTCGTATCATCCCGAATTCGTATGATTCAAAACAAGTCAACATCCACATGGGAATGAATTGAAAATGAACCAAAGTTTATTATGGCGAACAACTTGCGGCCGAAAAAGTCCGTAATGCTTGTCTGCACTTTTTTGCTGTTGATGTCGCGGACAAGCTCCGCCTGAAAGGCATAAAACCGTGCCGCGGTTTCGTCGCTCACGCTGCTGGCACTTACGGTGCGGCGCAGAACGTCCAAAGCGTGAAGAGTATCTGCCTTTGATGGTGGCTGATCACACTCGTCATCAGCGTCACCATCGCTGTCAGGCTCACTTTTGCAATCATTCGCTTCATTGACCAAGTCTTCAATAGACCGCAGCCCACAGGTCGCGACGTTGTCGTCCGCGGTAACGAAGTCCCGAACCGAAGCTTCAGTTTCCAGATTGTCCCAGCTATCAATCATGAGGTCTTCGTCTGGCTCTTGACAATCTCCTGCCGAAGCCGCAGCAAGTCCGATGGCAAATCCGCACTTTCTAAAACAGTTCGAGATTGTGTCTGAAGTTACATTATCCCACGACATGGCTAGAAAGTGCAAAGCATCTAAGAGACTGATCCGCAAGTTTGCTTCTTTACGGTCAATTTTTGCCAGCAGACGCCTCACTAGAAGTCCTTTGAAATGATGTTTCACATTTCTAATTATCCCAGCGTCCAGTGGCTGAAGATGGCTGGTAGCGTTCGCCGGCAGGAACCTGACTTTCACGTTATTGAATGTCATTTCCTTTGGGTGGGCAGAGCACTGGTCCACGAAAAGCAAAATTTTCCGGTTTCTTGACGCCATTTTCTGATCAAGGCTTGTCAAGAACTCGCGGAAAAAATCTCGTCATCCACGTCTTTCGGTTGCCTTTGTAAAAGACAGGCAAACGCTCCGCCGATCGGAAACACCTCGGTTTCTTCGACTTACCGATGACGGTAAGCTGGAGTTTCTCGGATCCATCCGAGTTGCAGCAAAAGAGTACTGTTACTCTCTCCTAGCTTTTCTGGCCGCCCTGGCATGCCTGGCCTTTTACGCACAAACTTCTTTCTAGTTGAAGGTTGAAAAAGAGGCCCGCCTCGTCGGCATTAAATATGTCACGTGGCGCGTACTCCGAAATCAGCGCCGGCAGCGTGTTCAGCCACTCATCTACAGCTGACTGATCCACTTTCTTGCCTTCACCTGAGACGACCCGGCAGACAAGTCCGTGCCGCTCCTTAAACCGGTGCAGCCATCCCCCAGACGCTTGGAAATTTTCAATTCCAAGCGAAAGCGCGACGGTGTCTGCTTTTTCACGTAGCACCTTGCTGTCCACGTTGACGCCGGCCGCTGTCACTTCGCGGAACCAAGTCAGCAGAACCTCTTCCAGCTTGACATGGGTCGCTGTTTTAGCCTGCTTCACGTTCGCACCGAAGTGCTGCACATTCTTCAAGATGACATCTCGCTACCCAACAATGGTGCAGAGTGTTGACGGTGCCAACCCTAGCTCTTTTGCTAAGTCGACACTCTTCTTCTTAGGGTTTTCGTCGACCCTCTTCAGCACTTCAAGCTTTTCCTTAAAAGAAAGGGCTTTACGCTTCCGCGACATTTCGGCAGCAGCAAACGCTTGCGTCTTTCTAACGTTTGGGCAGTTCACGTCACAGCGAACGACAGAAAAAAGCGGCGAACGGAGAACCGGAGAACTACTGTAGCGGCAGCCAGCGTCACAGTACTCCTGGGAACAGCCGGCGAGACAACTTTTCGATAGACCAATGAGCTGCCAGCGAATGAGTGACGTACACGACTGGGCACGTGTTTCGCCTTGGCCGTCCTTCTCTAGTGCTCGTCGGTTTGCGGGTTTGCTACGAAAGGGAGGGGGTAGTAGGGTGGCTAGTGGGGTGAGAGGCGTTGGAGAGGAGAGGCAGCGGCCGCGGTGGGTACCCTCTCCCCCTGTGAGCTCTTGCGCTGAGCTGCTCGGTGGCTTTGTGCGTTTGTACAACGTTCGTTCCTATCATTCGCGGCGGAGGGAAGGGGGGGGGGAGGGAGTTAGCGGCGGCCGCGTCGGTTATGTTACCCTCTTGAGGCCAGCCGCGCCGACCCGCTCGCATGCACGACTGGTTTGCACGTTCGTATCAACCGCGGCAGGTTCAGAAACTCTTCGTATCACCCCGAATCTTAACGTATTCTATACAATGTAGTCCGTTCAAAGCATTCTT
This sequence comes from Amblyomma maculatum, assembly GCF_055883805.1. Taxonomy (NCBI): domain Eukaryota; kingdom Metazoa; phylum Arthropoda; class Arachnida; order Ixodida; family Ixodidae; genus Amblyomma; species Amblyomma maculatum. The sequence goes on along the minus strand of NC_139350.1, from coordinate 139,281,269 downwards.
AAAATTCGTATCATCCCGAAATTCGTACCAGCCGTAATCGTATCATCGAGATTCTACTGTATACACGCCGAGCCTGTCTGCTCTTTCGACCAGAATTTCGGTGGGTGGAATTTTCAAACAGGACGAAAGCATGCTAACCAGTTTTTCCTCTGACTGAGCCTAGGATTCAGATTGTGTGTCTGATAGGCCGTAGAAAAGAAGGTTGTCTCGCCGCTGCCTGTCTTCAAACTCGGCCTGCTTAGACAGTTGAGAGTTTTCAGTTGAAAGACGATCAATCGACTGGCGAAGACGCTGTAGCTCCTCCTCAACTGCCTCAAGGGTGATGGTTTTGCGTTCAACCCCTGTTAGCCTTCTTTCTATATCTGCCAGATTTTCTTGAAATTTAGCCTGTGTTTTTTTAAGATCGTCAACAGACTTATTAAATCATTCTGATCCCTTTCCATTTTTTCAGTCCTTGTGTTCACAGTTTGCAATATTGCAAGTATATTGTCCATATGCGTAGAACCAGAATCTGACGGAGACTCCTGCGCCCTCGATTTCGTGTTCAGCGAAGGCCCAGGGTTGAGCTCAACATCACCGGACAACATAAACAGATGGGTCGTAACATCAAAGCATTCACTGAAAGCAAAACTCCCGGGCTTGGGAACAGCAGCAGACAAACGTTATTCGATTTCTTAGCGTATAGAGGTGTAACAGGACTAACCTTGACGAGGAAGCAGAGCGGGTTAGAAAACCGCATTGTCGTGCTGTTCACACGCCCACTAAAGGCGCCGTGATCCCACCAGCTCTTCATATAGGCAGCAGAGGGTGATGTTGCCGTCGATCCGGATCTTTGAAATGATGGAGGGATGACCGTGAAAATCCGGGTGTCGTGAGGCCAGGCGGATCCAATTCCGTTGTTGAAATGACAGGGCTTGCTGGCGTCAGTGGTGGGTGAAGATAGCGGTACGGCGCTGAAGTGAGCCCATGCGGTAACCTGGACGAGGAAGCAGAGTGGGTTAGAAAACCGCATCGTCGTGCTGTTCACACGCCCACTAAAGGCGCCGTGATCTCACCAGCTCTTCATATAGGCAGCAGAGGGTGATGTTGCCGTCGATCCGGATCTTTGAAATGATGGAGGGATGACCGTGAAAATCCGGGTGTCGTGAGGCCAGGCGGATCCAATTCCGTTGTTGAAATGACAGGGCTTGCTGGCGTCAGTGGTGGGTGAATGGGTGAAGATAGCGGTACGGCGCTGAAGTGAGCCCATGCGGTAACCTGGACGAGGAAGCAGAGCGGGCTAGAAAACCGCATCGTCGTGCTGTTCACACGCCCACTCCCAGTTATTGATTTTTTAACCAACTTTTTAGACCCATCACATGCATAACAGCACATAGTCGTGCTGCATGTTTCATTTTGTTTATTTTTTTTCATTTTACTTTGTGCCTTTGTATTTGTATTATCCACTTATGTATTTGTTCTGCTTGGATCTGTACATGATCTGCAGTATGAAATAAATAAATAAATAAAATAAGACTAAACCTGGCGCCTGATGGCCTTCGTAGCCTATGTGCCATTAAACCACACTAAACTAAACAATCTTGTCTCACTTCTGCTTTTGTTAAGCTTCTCGGTCATAAACATTACAAACCAAAGTTTATTACCAACATGTGCGCAACAAATCAACAAATCGTTTAATGCTATCCATAACCTAATGCATAAAATGGTTAAGCCACAATGGCCATTTGAAGAATCATTGGAGGTATATGCAAAGGTCATGGGTGTGAATCCGGAGCGTATGCTATGACTGAACTAGTACTTTTGTGCTCTGTAACATGTTGAATCGTTTGAAGCACTCCGAACATTCTGCGCACGGTGTTCCACAAATTTGTTTATAGAAATGGTGGTGCTAAGTGGTCCAACAGCAATGGTTCACAAACCGGAGTATGTATCGCGGAATGAAAGTGCGAGCAGTAGAGCTAACAATCTGAACCTCTTTCTCCAGCTATCCAAGATGAAACCTGCCACTGCTTTGGCCCAACCAACCACTAGCAATCAAGAGGAGACAGGACTAACGCGCACATTCAAGATGAACACTGTACCTTTTCTTTCTCATATCACAGAAATGTAAATAAATGTAAATATGTAAATACATTTCTGGCCACGTTTCCACATTGCTTATGTCTCCACGTTATAAATACTTCCACCGCAAGTATTTTGTAACTTGGTCCGAAAAGAATTGTCCATCAAATTCCAGATACTGCGTTTCATATTGATTGCATCGTATTAGCCGCTGCTTTTCTTGATGCACTTGCTTGCACTCTCGCGTAATGACTCGCATGATGCATGCCATAATAAATGCATCGGGTGGCACAGACGCATGCCACTGCATTTACTCGTCTGGAGCTTAGTGGACAGAGTACAGAAGAAAAACACTGACAAAGGGCCTTATGTTATGTTGGCAAAAGGCTCAGGGGTAAGAGAAGACAGTCTTGCAGTTGAAGCTGTGTGCGCCACATTGTCGGTCGAAAGTCAGAACAGCGACAGTTGACAAGAAAAAACCTTAGGCCATTTTAAATCACCAATGAGTGTCCTGTGTCAATTGCCAAGCTCGTTCCACGTCTTGTAGCCAGATAGTCGGTTAAATCTTCTACCAAACACTTAATGCCATATCAGGCCAGGTTATAAAAGACGCCCGTAACCGAATTGATTGATTGACCTATCGCGTTGAGCGCCTGTCACAAAATTGGCGGACGGCCGTTGAGGCCACCGGGTGAGCGGAGCTGCAAAACTGACCATGCCAGTAAGGTTTGCTTCTCCCAATAAAATGGGAGCTTGGCATGAAGGAAGCCTCCTCAGGACTATGAAAATGAGCCGCTTCATGAAGCGATATGAATGTAACTGCCGAATGTGCATCCCTGACCCGCTCCCACCAAAAGCCAGCCGCAGCAGCTGCGGATGAAGCATCTTGCCATACTGAAATGCGATAAAATTATGCATATGTGGCGGAGAAGGGTAACGAAAAACCACTAATATTAGTTACACACTTTTAAGGCAATAAAAAAAACGAATGTGTGTATAGGCCAGAATTATTTGCTTTTATTTGGTCTGTCCGGTAGCTGGTGCGATGTCAGTGCACATTACAGAACCCCAGGTGGCCGAAATTTCCGGAGCCCTCCGCTACGGCGTCTCTCAGCCTGAGTCACTTTGGGACATTAAACCCCACAACCCAACTCAACCAGTTAGTCAAAACTAATTAAAATTTTCTACCCTTGCCAACGCTACCAAACGTACTGAAATACCTCCAAGGAGAGAATATTAAATATTGCATGGCGGGTTTCTGCTGCACTTCCCTGTTAGCTTTTACAACTGACCACGAAGTATGAATAAATTGCGATGCGTAAATGTGAACGGCCATCACGAAATCTGCGCACATTTTTAGGCCGGCGAGGCGCGGGCCTCGCGCCTCGCCGCATGATAAATTCCTCAAGATCAAGAAAAACCCTTCCCCGCGCGAGAGAGCGCCTAGCTTTGTACGCGTCACCGTCGCCCTCTTTCTCACCACCCGGCGTTGAAGGTGACTCACCGTCTGGAATACGCCAGAACTATCCAGAAATTTCTACGGGTCCTAGCCAACAACAACAACGCGCGGCTCAACGGGAGGAAAAGGGAGCGCTCTAACCAGCGAAGCTAAGTGTGTGCATGCGCTAACTTTGGCGCGTGTTAACAGACGCGGCGAGCCTTATTTAAAGAGACCACGCCGCTTGTGTAGTAAGTCTGTCAGTCAGTCAGTCAGTGGTTGCGGCGTGTTCGCCAGTGCTTCGGCTGGACTCCCGGGGATCACCCGCTGCTGGCAAGTCCACGGACCTGCGAGGGAGCGGCGCTCGTCTTGCATGGCAGCCACATCGTGACTCTCGAGGCGTTGGGCTGCAGCAGTGCCCGGTGAACAATTTGGTGTTTGTTTTGTGACTCTTGTGTTTGATCTGTTGTAAATCCTCTGCGTTATTGAATACCTCTGTAATTGCATGCTTAGCATTCGTATTGTGTGAACCTCTCGTCTGTGCATTTCAAATGTTCTTGTGTATTCCTTTGTATCGTCTCTTGCTGTGCATAAATTGTGTTTTGTTTGTTACTTCTGACTCCGAACCTTACTCTGGTTTGAACCAGTGACAGCTGGGCACCAAACGGCCACCCCCTTCTGTCACTACAAGGTAGTTGAATACCGGCTGAGCTTGCCACGCAAGTCGAGGGCATCTCCTTTGCGACTGGAACAGCTACCCCCACTCACTCTAAGAGTGTCTGGGAGTGTGCGCGCCGTAAAGGGTGCATCGTTAATAATACCTTCTAATTATTAATGGGTGACAACGGCATGCCGTTTGTAAACGTAGGCCAGAAACGCATTAATGCATGAGAGCTTTTTAACTGATTTATAATAAATGCTCCACCAAAACCTTCCTCAAATTTGTTGCGCATTTCTTCGTCGATTTTTTTACGATTCGCGAAATAGTCGAACAGGTCAACTACCACTGAACCGAGCTGTCGCTGATTTTTCTGTTTCTCAGTCTGCCATTGCGGCTATTAGTGCTTATTTCGTCGCCCGTAACAGCAAACGTCCGGATGCTAAAAAAAAGGACTGCATTTATTGCCAGAAATTTGCCTTTGGAGCTCTTGCCAAAAAAGCGAAAGCCTTCGAAGGTTAATATTTCAGACTGCGGTAGGACCGTTTTGCTAGTGCTTTACACGATGGTTGGACGTAACACACAGAAAATAAAGCTTTTTTCCTTCACTGTTTGATAGTTATGCAAATTTACACTCTAACAACAACAATTTCAGTTGCATTTTTCTCAGTGGCGCAAGAGAGGCCACAATGCACTGAGTCCCTGTTTCATCAAAAGTTTTTGAATAAGGGAAAATGTACACCGAAAACGACCAGTTTGATAGATGCCAGTAATTTCAGTGTCCTTATATCTCGGCTTATATGCCTCTTTCTGGCCAGTTCAAATCTACAGCTAAATCTGTGCTGTAAGAGGTGCAATTCTTTCTGCTTGCGCTGGAGTTTTCCGCGTACCGCCAGCGCCGTCTATTGGCCGTCTCGCCACTACCTTGGTAGGACAGCTGAGACTGCCGCGCCTGGAGGCGCTGAAGAGCGTCTACTTTATTGTGAAACTAAAGGCATGCTGCTGCGTTTAAAAGCGCTCGGTTACAATAAAAAGATTGCTATGTGCTCTATTCCACCGCAGCTGTACAAAACACAGTGGCAGTAGAACTTAACTGAATTTGGGAGACATGGGGGATTGTTGAGTTTCTCGTTTGTGCGCTGCTCATTGCACTTCATCAATACATCAATTGCGGAACCTGATGAGAATGTTTTGTGAAAGGCGCCTGTTAGAACTGGGCGTGAGTGGAGCCATTGCAAGATGGACGACAATTTAAAGTTAACAAAGGGCGAGCATAAGTGGCATCCCGACATGCATATTGCGATCATCTAGATGAGAAATCGAGAGTTAACAACCTATCCGAATACGCAGTGTTTCGTCAGAATTGAGTTGCATAATGCATTAACCGGCACGCTTTCACACTTCTTCCTGCACTAAACTATCGGAACTCACCTAGTAACCGTTCTACAATTTTTCAATGGGTCAGTAACTGAGTTGTGATTTGAAAACGCCCCACAATTAGAGAATTAATCTTTTGTTGTTTGCTTCGAATAAAAGACTTAAGAGAAAGCGCTTTTTGTTTTAAGTTGGATTATTTATTTTGCTGGCTGAAGCACAGCCGAAAATATTCATGCACTATTTGTTTTAGCACACCTACAAATTAATAGGTAGATATTCTACATAATCAATCAAGAACATACCTATTGTAAATATCGCGCTGTACGATCTAGCTGCCTCACCATGAATGATTGCTCTAAGGCACGCATACTGCTAGCTGACCATGATTGCTTGAGTCGTTTATTTGAGCACGGAATAGTAGATACGCTGATCTCCAGTCGCAGTCGGTGCACGGGGAGGATGGAAGGGGAGGGGATAGGTCAGTGCATAACTGCTAAATAGTGCCTGTTACAATTTTAATTCTGTCATCATCGATACTAATCCCATCCTTCGGTGTAGTTCATTCTTGGCTCTTAAGATAGAGTGCGGGTATAGACTAAAGAGATTCAAGGCATGAAAACTCTCCCTCACGCTCTTGCATTGTAGGGCACCGTTAATATCCGTCCAACGTTTATGACTAGGAAAGTTATGGCCACTTAACTTTTTACAGTGCTAGCAGTGTGAGCCTTCAAGATGCATGCTTCGCAGCAGATCTCGGCATTATTCGCTTCGAAGAATAAGACAAACCCATCAGTTGCTTGTCGTTCATTGACGTAAATAGACAAGTGCAGAAACGCGACTGCATGCCTTTGTTTCTCTACAGATGCGTTCAACGGCATCGCCCTAAAAACCGTGCATTATATATATTTCGCGACGCATGAGGCACCATTTTAATCGGAAAACTTTCTCATCGCGAAGCTAGGTGAATCATTACTGTTCCTCAAATGGGGAGTAGAAGTACTTCACATGTTCAATGCTCTTAACACGCGCAGTATTGCCAAATCCTACTGAATGTTAATACAGCAGTGAGGTCGTTTCATTTTGCTGTGATATATTTACCCTCCACTAGTGATGCTTCATCGCAGGAGAATCTTATTTGATAGAAAGTGTGCCCGTAATTCACCGTGCAAAGGCGCTGTACTTTGCAAGCGCCCCATAATAAGGAAAAAAGAAAGACAACTCACAACCGTTTCAAATCTACGCTTAGAGACCGTCGCTTCCACAAGGCAGCAGCGGTGCGGCTTGTAGCCAAATTGGCATGCAGCTGAAGAGGTCAGGTTGCACCTTCAAGCAATTAAAAAGGAAATTCTAAGTTTTTCAGAACAATAAACTTGCGATAAAAGTATTAGGCACGAAATAGCGTCAAATCCTCCGATGGGCGTAGCCACGGCACAAGTGGCGTGCTCCGTCCTACTATACGCTTGCTCATTTTAAAACCAGGCGGCGCTGGGTGTCAGACTTCAAGCGCGCCCCCTGGTCAGCGCAGCATCTTACAGTCCGAGGCGAACTAGCAGATAGAGAAAAAGATTCAGTTCACTTCTCTTTCCGTTGCGGAATAAGATATCAGTGTTCTGGACTTACCACTGTTTTTAATACCCTGCCGTCATCATCACCACAGCTGTCATGCTGAATAAAGCGTCCAGTTTTGGCTTAAATTGTTTCGGGGCCATTTTATTACAGGCACAGGGATATAGATATCTGCCATCGCATGACAAGAAATATTAAAATGGTGCAGAATATCAATACGGTGGCGAAACGTATGTGTAGGGTTAGTTGTATAGGAAGAGCTTGTAATCTCCAGTTCTCTCGGACTGTGCCTTCTTCTCTGCTCCCGAAATTAAAAACAAAAGTATGGCGAAAGAAAGTCGCACATATCAGCGACAGAATAGATAAAGTTAGTATCTTGAAAGAAGAATATCACCAAACTTCAACACTCATACAATAGCTACCCCGCCGGGTTGGCGCAGTGGTTACGGCGTTCGACTCCTGTTCCCAAGGATGCGGGATCGAGTCCTGGCCTCGGCGGTCGCTTTTCATTGGAGGCGAAAAGCAAGGCGCCCGTGTAAAGTGCACGTTAAAGATCCCTAGCTGGTATAAATTTTAGGAGTCCTCAGTTACGGCATCTCTCAGCCTGAGTCGCTTTGGGACGTTAATCCTAGAAACCAAAACATCATGCAATAACTCAAGTTATGCAGAAAATTGCTATTCTATAAGAGTTGGACAAAAGAAATTCAGAGAAATGAAACCAGTGTTTAATAAAGAAAACTGCTAATACAGCTCAGCTGTCGCAACACTAAAATTGGGATGTAACAAACCTCGTAATGAATAAGAGGAGCTCAGAATGGTAAAATTTCAAACCACAGCTCAAAATATTTGCGATGGGGTCTGAAAATGTTCACATGCATGGCAGAAATAGCTCTGAATTCCTTACGTCGCCTGTAAGAATTGCCATAAGTGCCGTAAGAGGCACATCACCCAATGGCTTGCTATACTGAAACAGGATAAAGGAGGGGCTTTGAGCTCTTAGTTAGTCACTGTTAAGGATCTGGTAGGCAAAAATATATCAGGAAATGTCGGTGCTTCATAGACCATCCGTTCCGCAGGCTGTAATTGGGATCGTGTCTTCTTTGTGCACAATCAGCTCTTCCTCCTCGATGCCAAAAAAATAGGAAGAAAGTGGATCTGGTATAGGTCCCGGCCTACTATGGTCTCTCGGGTAACGAGGCCACTCACTAATATGCGCGAGGTTGTGTCAGCCGAGCTGTGAAGGTGTCTCGGACGTGGGTGCCTCAAGAAGTGAAGCACTGGATACGTATCAGGCGATTGCCAACCCTTACAGAGAGCTTAGAGCGAGCCTGCCTCTTCTGCTTGATTCGCTCAGCCAAGGACAGGCTACACGTGGCAGCGCCTCCAAACTCATTCGCAGCCACACCCCTGGACTTAAAATATATTTCCTGAGCTAGTAAACCCGTTCTGCCAAACGTGCAGCAAGCCTCCCACCTTAGACCATGTAATCTGGGACTGTACGAAAGATCCCCCTCTGGCAGGTCTGGCAACATATCTCTCGCTTGAAAAATGGGAAGCAACCCTCGCCAGTCAGGACACAGACATCCAGTTCCGGGCCACGGCAAGAGCGCAGCAATTCGCTGACAGACTTCAACTGCCAGCCACTTGGAACCGCTGTGAAACTATCATTTCACTGACAAAGATTTCTCTCTCTCCCCTCATATACTTGACGAGCTCATCATAGAGTGCAGAACCGGTATCACTGATAAGGCGGGACAGATACTGAAGTTTTGATATAATTCGTCATTTGGCGCTGCGCATTACGAGGTATAATTTTTGTCATGCCGTGAAATTTACTTTTGACAACGTAATTACAATCTCACTGATATCTATCTGCTTTGCACTCTCTATGGATATGGAATCTGTGCATGTACTAGCAAAGTGGCCAAAGCTTGTTGAAACTCTTAAAGGAACAAAGGTATACTAGCAATTCAGCACAGCGTTCTGGCTGATATGCTCCATGCATTGGTGTGGAGAGTGCAAGTTCGTTGTTTTCAACCATCCTTTCAAACAGATTGCACGCTTTCCAGAGCGTATTGTTTCCATACACACCTCATTTTATAGTCACTGGCAATTCAAGAGCAACGCGGACTGAACTGCCATCCAGCAAATGTGCTTGAGTCAAGTATGTAGTGTCACGTTTAATCCCTTTTGCCGTGTTTTAAGTGCTTATTCGAATAGGGATGCATACGGAGGCGCTAAATCCCGTCGGCATCATAAGCCATTCATAATTATATGCATCGACCAAATATAGTTACCTTCCTTGTACCCTTTACAGAAAAGATGGAACTGTTCCAAAGCGACAGCCGCTGTTCCTACGATGCGAAACAATCTAGGTCTGTCGACTAAGGGGAAATAGCGCACGGTCAGAGCGACATCGTCCGCCCCACATACGTGCGGCATCTTTAGCGTGAAGGTCTGGGCAACCGCTGCTGCAAGCATTAGCAACATGTCCTAAAAATTTCCTGACACGTCTGGGGGCGCTCCTGCTAAATGACCACTTAACAGCACCCTAAATGAACCAACAATGCTGTCACAACCCTAAACATATCCAGAAGTTCGTGCAACAAGGCCCGCGAGAGACCTTACTGCTCAGCTACAACCTGGAAATTCAAATCGAGGCCGTGGCCCAAGATGTCGCCGCCAGCATCGACTGACGGTCAGCTAGCAAGCTATAGATATACAAGCCCACCATCCATTAAGTGCCAATAATATTCTTACAGTCCAAATCCAAGACGAAAACGGACTGCCATAAATTGTTCCCGGCTTTCTATTCGTCATCGCATGAAAGTATGCGTTATCTATTCCTCTTAAAGGGCCCATGAAAAGCTTGAAGCCGTGCTTAAAGGGCCCATGAAAAGCTTGAAGCCGTGCTTAAGAAAGGCGAACGAGCGGTCGGCGTGCCTTCACTAGTCAGCAAAGCGCAAAAAAAATTTAGGCTAACATCTTTAATAGCGCAGATATTCCATATTAAAAATGACGCTCCTCCTCTCCCGTCACTGTAGCCCTCAACTCATACACGCCGATGCGCCGGCAAAAAAAAAGAAAATGTCCGGGCCGACGCCCCGCCCATAATGCATCACGAAGTGACGCCACCGACTCTCGGTTTGTTTACTTCCGGTAGTGCTCCAATTTCTTCTCCTTCGTGTTTGTGGGTTTGCGGCGGTTCGCGTCTCGGTCGCCATGGATCGCATGGATCCCAAGCTCGAAGCGAGGCTGCGTGAAGCCGCTGCCGAGCTGGACTTTGATCCATATGATTATACTCCGTTTCGTGATCCGCTAGACAGCGACGACAGCACCACGCCATCGACTGGCCCTTCTGAACCACCCGCTGGCAACGGAGACGACGGCCTACCATGGTGCGTTCCGTGGCGCACGCGCCACTGCACATAAGTTATTACAACTTTCTTATTTCACGAAATGCCGTTTCGTGTTTGCTTCGCGGCCTTTTCACATTTTACTTATGCGCAGGTGCCGCTGCGGCCGCTGCGAAAGCATGCCCACACCTGAAGAAGATGCGTACTGCCGCAGCATGCCAGAGGTGCTGGCGGTGTGCCAGCAGGACGGCGGCTGCATTACGATCCACCCAGCGTTCCAAAGCGTCCGAAGTCCTTCGGGCTGTGCACATTGCACTAGAGGAGGAGGGAGCGAACATCGATGGAGACGGAGATGTAAACAAGTAGGTAGTGCGGAAGCGTCAGGTGACAGATTCGCATTATTATTATTTTGTGTGTGTGTGTGTATGATCCGTTTACTGTAAAGTGTGGTATTTTCAGGCAGCACCGCTTCATAGCCTACCGCTTGTTTACCAAGTGGATTTGGGGCAGGCTGGGCGAAGGCAACAGGGTGGTCCTGCCAGCCTGCGTCGTTTACCGGGTTCGGCGTGAATTTCCGTCGGCGAGCTACGTGGGATTCAGGCACCCTCCCCTTTAATCTCAGGTGATTGTCGCTTCACTGAATGCTGTATTCTAAACTTTATCACGTGTGCCAGGCGCACTGCTTCGAGTGGTGCATGGAAGTGCGTTTATTTTTAAGGTGGAAAAATAGAGTATGCTATTTTATGAACGCCAAGTTATGCACTGCGTCAATTGTCTGTTTTGTGGTACTGTTTAAGAACAGACATCTCATTCCTCTAAAGTGCCAGAACTTGTAGATATCTAATCAAGAAAGGTGTAGAACTGTTAGTTAGTGAAAAATAAAGCCTGGGAAGAAAATTCAAATCCTAGTAAAAAAAAAGATACACATCCAAAAGCAATCCAGAATGGAGACAATTCTGAGCATCACCAAGTCTGCTTGAGCACATGCTTCCAAGCATCTACCATAAACATTCATTTATTTGGAATGGAATTTTATAGAAAAAAAATTAAAATCGAAACACAGAATGCTTGTGCCGAGGCAGAGCAAGCATTCTGTGTTTTGATTCATACCGATCGTGTGAGTGCTCGATACTGACACAATGAAATGAGTGCTTGAAGGTTTGTTTATTGATACTCCTAGCCGTTAATACATGACAACAGATCGCAGAATACATCCATTCCAGCAGTGGAGTAATACAGGTGAAGCACAGATCAAACCACAACTCTTGCTCCTGCATTTGCTGATCTGAATTATTAATTTGAATTTATTTACAGTCTAATACGCTTTCAGAGTGTTACATTTATCTACAAGCTGCAGTAATAGCTGGTCCCTTTCAGGTGTGTTTGCAAAAGTGTAGGGGCAGCACTGCATTTTTCAAAACGTTGTGCAGGTTCAACCGTCCTTGAACAAAATTTCATGAGCGTTAGCCATTGGCCGCAGTCACAGTTGCTGCTGCCACTTCGATCTTGGCTCGCTTGCACTCTTGCTCAGCTTTTTGGCAATGGGCTAGTCTGGCTTCTCTGTTCAATGGTCTCGGCAGGCTGTCTGGCACGGTTGCAACCTCCGTCTATAGTGAGGTGGCGTATGTGCATGGTGTATTTCCGTAAGTTTAATGAAGGAGAAGGAGTAGATGAAACATTAAGACGATGATCATTGTAGCACACGAAAATGTCTTGCAATTAGAAATTGATGGAGGCGATGTTTACTGACAGTGCGAGTGTTGTAGTTTTACTACGAGGTGTGATAGGTTGTGGCAATAGCATAGTGCTCTCATGTCAAAGCTATAAAGATGACATTGTTTGCTGCACAGCGTGAGAGTTCAAAGTCAACATTGCATTCACTTTGAGGTTTGTGCACGGGAGAAGTCGAGCGAATGCTCTAAAAACCTTATTTTAGCTGTCTCGGCTATCACCAGCTGTCATGCCTGGACATAATCCCCTATTTCTTGATTATCAGCTGTATCTAACTGTGCATTACATCGCTCTCCTTTCACAGTGAATATATGTACACGAATTCTGCCAGCTAAGGTAGCCACTGCTTCTCATTTTGTGGCCTGTACCGCAGGAATCACTTAGTTGGGCTGGGAGACCTTGTCATTGCCTGTTCTAATATTTATCCCTCGGGCATTTTATAGAGTGAGGAGCTTCTTTCATAATTCATTCATTTGACACTGTTGATAAGGATGTTTTTAACTTGTTCTCTTGCAATTTCTAGGGCCTGAACTTTGTCGACAGCTTGGCTTATAATCTTGCTTCTTTGAGATCTGTGAATATGTTTCTAGTTTTTACTGTCGCTTTTCTATCCGCATATCTCCTCTTCTGTGGCTTCTTTTCATGGTCGCTTTTTCCAGTGTTGGTGTTTACATTTTATTCATCTGTGCAGGATAGTCAAAGGAAAACGAAAGGCAGTATAGAACAGAGCACCAGATAGAAGGAACAGAACTGAAGAATTTACAGCTTTGCAGAAAAAGACCACGATGAAATTTGCAAGGAGAGAAGACGGGAGCACTTATCCAAGGTGAAGAGGTCACCTGCCTTGGGGCAGAGCATTCCGACCAGTTACGTGGGTGTGTGATGGTGGGCAGTCGGCTTTGACGGTTCCAAGCAGCCTCCACTGGCTTCTGCTTTGGTTATGTGGGCTGAGGCATTCCCCGTCTACGGCACGAGCAATGCACTTTGCAACACACTCTCATGCTGTGCAGTAAGCATCATTCTCTTCATCAAGTTCAAACTACAACATACTGTTCAGCTGTGTGGCAAACATTGTGATCTTCATGAAGTACCATCTGCACCACTCCTTCATTTAACCTGGGTAAATATGGCATACACGTACGCCATCTGGACAAGTGCGGCTGAGGTTTGCTAGCGTAATGTCGGACCAATTTAAGCAGTGTGACATAATTCGCAGTGCTTTCACATTACTGCACCTAAGCAGAATTGAGTGCACTCGTGCAATTTCTTTTGGAGGGGGGGGGGGAGGGAGCAGTTCTTTTCACTGCACTAGAGTATGCAGGTTGTGCCACAAATTTTTCTCAAAGTTGGCAAATCCCATGAATCCTTGCAGCTCATTGACCTTTTTGTAATTTTTTAGCATATGTAATACCTTTCCTGCAGTTTTGGTCTGTTCTATATTGTCACAAACCACGCCTTAACGATTAACAGAGGCGCAGCATCCCCTTTACGGTTACCCATCGTCCCTCTATGAGGTTTGAGAACACAGTTAAAAGTTAGGCTGGTCAACCAGTGAAGTGCGTGTGTTGGTGTGTGATCAAGGAATAAATTTATGCGTCACTTTTTTAACACACAATGGGAACATATATAGGTAGTAGTCCAAATTACACTGCATAAAAAAAGTTAATAACACACCAGGACATGATAGTAATAAAAAACGACTCAATAAATGACAAGAGAAAAAACCGACAATGAACAAACGCTGCGATAAAGAAGACTATAAAATAACAAAGCAAGTATTCCAGAGATAGTAAGTAAGGGCGAGAGTTACACAAAAACACAGCGTAAAATACTAAGCCAGGTCAAGGTTTAAACAAAGGCAAAAAGAATATTCAATTAACCAACAGTCTGTAGAAAAACAGATTCTCACAGCCTTCTTATCTAATGAGGTATCGTAATCGCAGAGTTGGTCGGTAGCGGCGGCCATACAGGGAGTGCGGACGACAAGTTGGTTGTGGGCTCGGTGAAAAAAACGACACTTTCCTGGAGCAAGCAGCCACGAGAGTAAACTTTTTTGTATAGCAGGCCATCACATAGGCATAGGCAAAACTGGCTGTTCGAGGTTGGGTCTTGAGCAGCAGCTAAGAACGACTCCAGATGCTGATCGGTGTGTTCCTCGGTGCAAAAGGTATGAGTATTTGGAAATCTCTGAGATAAAGCAGTGACGTAATGATCAAAGTTGTCCGCGTCGCATTCCGTCGTGGCAGGTGGCAACCAGGAGAGGCAGTCTCCATCTGCGTGCCGTCGGCCACTTTTGTATGAAATGCTGTAGTCGTATTCTTGCAAGCGAAGTGCCCAGCGGTCTAGGCGACTAGACGGATCACTGAGATTGAGTAGCCAGCATAGGGAATGGTGATCGGTTACTACTACGAAAGGCTCTCCGTACAGGTAGCAGCGAAACCGCTGCACGGCGAAAACAACCGCGAGACATTCCTGCTCGGTGATGGTGTAGTTGTGCTCAGTCTTGCTTAGAGTCCGACTGGCGTAAGCAATCACATGTTCACAGTCGTCATAGCGCTAAACGAGGACAGCACTGAGGCCTATGCCACTTGCGTCCGTGTGCACTGAAGTTGGAGCAGAAGGGTTGAAATGCCGTAAGATAGGATGTGATGTTAGGAGGAACTTCAGTTGTCGGAAGGGATGAGTCGCATTACCTCACCGACTTGAACTTGTGCAGTGTGCAAAATGGCTCCATTCTGCACAGCTAGTACACTGCAAGTCATGTACTTTGCGCTGTAGCCTGGCGAGTCACAGCGATCATCCCCTGCCAGGTCTGTTGTTGTCCCTACAAGGTTACTAGCAAGTTCTGCTTCCCTTTGCTGAAAAAGCTGCAAAGAAGGAGATGTTCAATTTAGAGGCTACAAACTTGCAGTCATGTGGTTGCCTTAATGCATGTTAGGATGAGGGGGGCAGGTTTCAAATGCTGCATTGCTTTTCACTTTTCTCACAGCACATTTACAAAAAAAAATATGCAAAAATTATGCCTTCAGTACTAAAGCATGCAGCTGGTCTATTAAACATGTAGCCAAAGGCAACAGAGATGTGCAGTAGCAGGTGCATTGCACTGCAATGCCTCCGCTGTTGCATATATGCTGCATTTTATATGTTTTATATCTTTCATTGTAGCTTCAAGTTGTTGTCATAAAGGATGCAACATCTAGTTATCGAGTTAATGACATATACTTTGACTTGAATGTTGTATGAGAGATATCCTTATTGTCAAACCTCATTTCTGGCAGGTAGCAAGTATGCCCGTTGGTAGTTGTAGTAGGTCCTCTCTGTGATGCCTTGCACCCCAATGGATTGCAGGAACCGAAGAACTGAAGCTATACCGCAGCCAGAGAACAAGATGCCTGCAGTCAGGAGGACATTTCTTGCTGCCTTTCCTTCAACCAGTGGTTGGCTTTTCCAGAGGAAAGAATGCTGCAGTGAGCATGTCCCCTTCACAGTCACAAGGCTTCCCGCTATGCTAAAGTAAAGGGTTATTGTTTGCCCGCACATTGTTCTGGTCTCAAGAAGCTGCCGCAGGCAACCCTCGAACACAAGGAATTTTCGCTCTTTGTAGAGGGGTTCCTCAATCGCTGACTGGGCCGTTTCATCCTGATGGTCGCTGAAAAAGAAGTGCAGTGATGTCAGCGATTGGTGTCATGTGATTGTTAATATTATGAACTAATATGTAGCAGCCGTGAATGTTCATCTCGGTATGTCTTGGCTGTAAAATGTGCTAAATAAAGCTGCTGTCAAAGTTTATAGTAGGTATGCATTCTTTTTTTTTCATTCTATCAACAGGGAACAGAAAAATGCCATGGCAAATTAGGTACACTTTAGGGCTACGCAACTTATATTTTTTTCACAACAGAATCAAATATCCTTGTGCATCTTAGTGACTTGTTCAAATATTTGCGCAAAATTAAACTTCAAAGTGCATGTGATGGCTCCACAGTAGCTCTAAAGACAGCACTAATGTACACTAGGCAGACACAGCATGACCATATTATGTAAGGAAAAATTGCCCTTTTGCTACCTGACGCAACTGTGAATATCCTAACACCACGTCCGAGATTAGTGGTGTGCAAGGTATGTATGAGGCATGGTCTCTATAGACTCATCAAGGCAATATTTGTTGACCCATTGTGAGTATTACCACATCCTTAATCATGTCAAGCCATGCATGAGAGTTATGAATGCTATCATTCGAATGGACTGTGTCACAGGGAGGGTATATTTGCAGGTTTGAATGAGTGAATATGTGACACATAGGTGAGTTATTTCGTCACATTTTCTTTTTTTTTTGCCTAATGAACAGTGGTTAAATGACAAATTTTCTTGCCTGCCATAGCCAGCAAATGCACAAAAGTGGATGAAAGAAGTTCTAACGAGTGGCCAGTGATAGCAGTAACTGGCCAGTGATAGCAGCCTGCCACTGACTTCTCTGGTGGCAGGCTTCTCTGCTAGAACCTTGGTGCTGACTAGAAATTTAAATCCAGTAGACAACTGTGTGCCTGGAAAAATTTCATATATTTAAAATTAATCGCAAGCACCCCATCTACGTTTAATGTAATCAATCATAATAATAAGCTCTTTAATACATTTTCACAACACTACAACATCTTTATCAATAATGACTTACCAACAGAATGGCACTCCCACATTGTGTTGCCACAGTATGCATGCGAGTAGTTGAAGGCCCCGCTGGTGATGCTTCCTGCAGACAGATATTCATAATTATAATGATGGTTGCTGATTTGAAATTTTTCATGCTTTCATTTTCAGGTGCTGTATAGAGTGAACTGCCCGTAACAAAATGCAAACATTGTCAACTTGCTACACATACACAAATATTCTGAAAGTGGAGAACTGATATGACTAAAAAATTTGCACAGACAAGCTGTAGTTTGTGGAGTTTCAAGAGCCCTGAAAAATTTGGAGGCATGTTAGCAGCACAAACAAAAGACACAGTGCTGGACAGTCGACTAATATACTGTTCCATGAACCAATCCAGCAGCTCATTATTTTTGAACGTCGGGTCTCCCATATTAATCCACTTAATATATGTGCTCCGAGTTTCTTGTTTTGGTGCGCCAGTGCACACCAAAGCCTTGCATCATCCACTAAACAAAATTAACTATTTGAACTCCAAAATAATCTCATCTCTACAAGGAGAGCTACATTTTAATTGCTTCCAGAAGGTGCCTCAAGCGGTGATTGAGCTTGTGCATGGAAGCAGACATAACATTTGCACTAATTTGCATAGCTTACTTACTCGGGCAATAGAGCCATCATATGCAATATAATACAAAGCTGTTCAGTACAGTTGAAAATGAAGCATGTACATATGTCAAAAGACTTGCATCATCCACTAGACAAAATGACCTATCCAAAATATTCTCACCTCTACACGAAGAGATGTGGTATTTGGATCACCTCTGGTAGGTACCTGAAGCAATGGTTGGACACATAACTGCATGAAAGCATAATGACATAGCAACATTTGTGCTAGTTTATATAGCTTCTAGCAATAGAGCCATCATATATGAGTGCAACATATTCCAAAGTTATATATGTTGCCTAAATATACATAAATATAAATATAAAAGTATATATACATTGTTATTAATACCATGATAACAGTACTAATACCTGTCCAGAGGAAACCTGTGTAGTGCTGAGGTCTTTCGGGCTCCCTGGCGATGATGGTTTGCCATGCTAGGAAAAGAAAAGAAATTTGTGTGTAATCAACATTGTGTTAATGGCAGTTTTATTATTCTGCACATGAATGAGAATGAAAGGAGACAACAGTTTGCAAGTGCAAGGTAAACATAGGGGATACTTTCTTTCTTTTTAACTATATACCACATGTTATTTTTCCTTCCACTTGGTATTTAATTATCTTTCTGCCTAAAATCGTTACAGGACTAACTCTGATCAATATCAACCACAAAAGTATTAAAAAACAACCTACATTTACCTTGGACTCAACTGTTGGCTCCTTTCATTAATTGTATCATAACGAGCCAATTTCCCCTTCAATTTTCCTTTTCATGAATGGGAAAGACATGCATGTACAGGTGCTAAAAGGCAAAGATCAAGAGTAGACTAAACGCACTGTAAAATAAGCATATCTTTGGGTGGATGGGGGGGGGAATTCAGTTGGTCTGTATTGTTATTAGTGGGCTGGTATTTTTTTATTACAAGTCAGGCTTGGTTTATGGGGTTCAACGCCCCAAATTCGACTCAAACGAGGCGCCACACAGCACTGACCCAAGCAAAAAAGTGTGTGGCAAAAGGTAGGGCCGACCTTTCTCGCCGACCAAAAAGTGGCCGGCCGACCTTCGGCACCCGAATGAGGGCCGGCGTCGGGGATTGACACTGACCTAACGTCGGTCGATTTTCGGCAATCGACTACGGCCCGACCTTTTGGCCCGACGTGATCGACCACCTGCCGCACGTGGGCCTGCCGTCTGCCAGCGTTACTGAATGGTCGGCCGCTCGTCTGCCCTAGCATTTTGCTGACGAAAGGCCGTACGTCGGCCGGTTGCTTCCCGACGCCGGTTAGTGGCCGGCATCGCCCCTCGTGCAGGTATCATGCCATGCATTTAATATATCGTGGCCCATGCATATATAACGGGGTAGCACATACAAATGCATCAAGAAAAGCAGTAGCTTTTCTGATGCCATGAAGAAACAAGCTGCAGTATTTGGTGAAAAATTTATTTGTCAACAGCGTTGTGGATATATGACTGCGCGTGTGCCACATATGGAAGATGGGCTTGAGGCTTGGTCTCCTTCTTTTGGCAGCCTGTCGATCACTTGATGTCTGCGACTGGTCGGATCTGCGGCAGGTTCCATCTTGGTCAGCTGTATGAAGAAAAGTGTTTTAAATAAATATTTCCTTTTCGCTTAGACTTTCACATTGCAGGCAAATATAGGGTGAAAAGGTAGAAAAAATAATGTCTGCGCACTGCCACCAACTGCACTATCACATTAATATATTTTATGCGCTTGACTTCATGCGACCCTACTGAAAACGCATTAGCGCAAAGCCGCAATAGGTAATCAGGATTACAATAGGTAATCAGGATACGTGAATCCGCGAGAAAGGCGCGATCACTTTGTTTTGCTGGAGTCATGATGTTGCAATTTGCAACTGTAGCGCACTCAAACCTTATCCTCCCGAAGTGCGTTCTTGCATGCTAATGCTGCAATTTAATAATTCTAGCAAAACCAAGTGTCCGCGCTTGTCATAGAGCGCGTATGAGGGATTCCAACGCGGCAGAACAAACAGTTTCCGCGATATTTACATGAAACCTAAAATAAGTTTATTCCGTAGAATACAGCTTAATTTTCTCAAACTAGATGGAACTTTTACAGCAAAAGCGACCGGATATTTAACGATAAGTCATCTGATTTATTTTCGTTATTTAACAACCGAGCATTATTTTAAAAATTGTCTCATCAGCCAAGACGGCTATTTAGACAGCCTAACTCTTAGAAGCTTATAGAACCCGTTCTAAATTTTTTAAGCTTGAAACAAGTTAGCTGAACACCTCATGAGCATGTAAGCACCAGGAAATAATCCGCACGATGAAAATACAACTGCTTGCCCAGAAAGCAAGCGCACAGAGCAAAATCAATGTGAAACGGCTCAGATCTGTGTGCATCACATATATAATTCCAAAATCCACAAAATGAACGCACTGGCTCACTTACCTTGCCAGCATACCGCATCACTCAATCATCAATTTTCACGTATATACATCATTACAGCAGCAAAAAAAATAATAATAATAAACACGGCATAAATCTTGTACTCAGTCCTGGCACGAGCTTGCTTGGCAGTAGCGATGATGCTAGTACAGCTTCTGATCACTCCTATGGCGAGGGGTGCTGCAATATTTATATCAGTGATAGCATTTGACATTTAACTGGGTTGCATGCGTCCCATCGATGTGAGTCGGATAATCGAATTTTCCGAACAAAATCAGCGCTAATACCTGTCCGGCAAGTGCACCGCCATGAAGAAGCGAAAGACCAGCGTTTTAGTGTAGAGGAGACCAAGGACTTCGGGCTTCGGCGAAACGAGCTTCCACTGTCGAAGCCAGTTTCCAGATCAGCTGATATCGCCTCCCTGCACGGTCAGCGCAAGGCGCGCACACCAATTACAAAATATGCATTTACAGTAACAAGATGCGCATAAGTCTCAAAACAATAGATAATTAGTTGCAGTACATTATCGTATAGAAGAAAATCAGCGATAATTTGACTTACCTGGTCGGTATACATGTCAGTGCATGCACTTCGATGTGAAGAAGTGAAAGACGGGCGTTTTGGGGCAGAGGAAATCGGACCTCGGACTGCAGCGAAAAGAGCTAAATCCACCGTCGCAGCATCGTTTCCAAGTCGGCTCAGCACGTCTTCCTGCGCAATCAGAGCGAAATGCGCACACATCGATTATAAAAAAAAAAAATGTACGTAGTAATAAGATGCGCATATATATACGCGCTCCAGAAACAGTTGCAGTATATTGTCGTATCGAACAAAATATGTGCTAATTGGACTTACCTGATCGGTATAGTGAGTGTCCCTCCATATTAAAAGGCGAGCATTTTGGGACAGGAGATACCCAAGGACCCAGACTGCAGCAAAATGAGCCAATTCTGCCACCGCAGCCAGCCGCAGCCTTGTTTCCAAACGGCTCAGCAAGTCTTCCTGCGCGATCAGCGCCCACACCAATTATATATATATATATGAAGAAAGATGCAAGGAGTATATAACAAGACGAACATATGCTCCAAAACAATAAATTATTATGTTCAGTATAATATCGAATCTAGCAAAAAGCTCCTCTGATCAAGACCGAAAGATCATGTACTTACGCATGTTTTGGTGAACTTCGGCACGAAGAATCTGTACAGAGCGGCTGCAATCATCAGCTGCATATATGGGCTGTTCTTTTCAAACGCTGACTGCTGCAGGAGGTTGAGACAGGTTGAATTTGCGCGAAATAAAAGCGGACGATAAAATTAGGCACTAGGCACCGCGCGCGCCCACACGGACTCACGGAGGCTGGCCATCGACTGAGTGGCGCCGCGCATCTTAGCTCGCGCGGGATGTGTTTTCCCGCCTTTTGGCCACGTGACCTCAAGAAGGGAGGAGGGGGGGGGGGGAGAGAAGCTCCAAAAGCAGCGAGAATCTCCCTGTGTGCGGTGCATGCAATTCTTTTTTTTTTCGCCGCTATTTCTCTCTGCTTCGGCATTCCTGTCGCCCCCCGCGGTAGGGCGCCTCGATGCCTTTCGCCTCCCCGTGGTTCTTTCCGCTTTGCCGCAGGGAGAAGAGATGGACCGATGGGGGGCAGCGGGTCCCGCGCAGCGAGAAGCAGTTTTCTTTCTTTTTCACGCCCCCCCCCCCCCTCCCTCGTCGTTCAAGAAGCGTCGAGGTAGTTTCTTTTCTTTTCCTTTTTCTACGGCTTCTGTAGAGCCCCCGTCTTGATACCAGCGGCTGTAGTTCTTTGCATGAAAAAAATATGGCTTGGAGTGAATGTATGTAATGTTCTTTTAACCGAATATCTTCCACATAAACCAAGTGTGGGGCAGTAGAAGACCTGCAGCTTCATTTAGCCAAAATAGCAAGACCTGGCTACGTATATAGTGTTCAGCAACTTTATCGGAACCGTCTTTTCCAAGACGGTTAAGTTGCAGAACACTGTATATTATGAGTGCTTTTGCAGAGATTACATAGTCCATGCGGATTTATACTTCCCAAAGCAGTACGTGAGTTATTTAGAGTCCCTCGGGCTGTCATATTAATCGCAAACCACATTTCCGTTTTCGCGTTTGGTTTCCATCATAATGCGGCTTCTGCAGCTCGACTAAAGCCCGTGACCTCGAGCTCAAGCTGGTAAATACCGATTGAACCACATAGTAACTGCTGCAAGTTTCTGACAAAAGTATATTTTGTCCATTTGTTTTAGGGATGCATGAAAATCAGTAGAAGGTCGCAGGGCAAAGTGCACCGGATCCGGATGAAAGCTCATAAAAGATCACCGCCTCTTTTCTTGACCCCGTACGAAATGTAAACTCACGGAGTCTGCGAAACGAATTTAAGGGCGTTTAGGATTGATAGGTTTCGAGGGCACTGGCAAAAGTAATTGACGGTTAACATATAAACCTCAAAGGCACGTGATCTCTTCGGTTTACCGTGGATTTGCTTAGGGTTACGTTATAGGTTAACTTTATGATGAGGTTGTTTAAATTCAGGGGTTACCATTTAACCATAAAAAAAAAATGGACAATTACATTCGTAGGTTCATAGCAGTTACCGCGCAAATCTTAGGCACTTAATACTAAGTATGCTTCAAACAGACAATCAGCGCCTACCAGTTCACAAATTCAAGCATAAGTTCACGACAACTCGCGATCAACTACAGAGTGTACCATACCCGCCGCGGCTCAATTAGCGCGCGGTTAAAGCTTTATTTCAAAATATATATAAATAACAGTTAATTTCACATTCTGTTGCGCAATGTATAATTCTATCAGCAGGCTCAAATGATATAGTGTGAATATATATCATGCACGCGGTATAACTCAATGTTGCATAAAAATGGCTGTTTCAATGATACGAATTTTCCACTTTTCTCCTGCTAAGCCGACTTCCTCATGGAACGTAGAGGGGAAACCTGCTGTATTGCAGGAGCTAGACTTTACTTTGATATGCACAATGTTATCTATTGATATATTATAGCAGCAGTGAATACGCAGCTAGGAAAAAGGGGATTCGAGGAACTTTATATATATTCTGGCATTTCATACCATATTTCTGCGTGTGAGGCTGACGTTGAAGAATTTAACAATGTAGACCGCCACTGGTGCAGGAGCCGATCGATCCTCGTCATGTTGCGCGGGATTCTCAAAACGCAATCCCTTTGAATTTTCTCAAAAAAACCAAAGGTTACTTCTTGCACAATGCTTGTGTTCGCAGGAAGTATACGTTCGACAGGCGAATCGGCCGGGCGATCGGCTCTTTGCGTGCCTTTCATTTTTATTTGAAAACTATCAGGACCACATTTGTGTTCTGGATAAAGACAGTCGGCCTCGGCATATTGATATATAAGGAATAAAGCTTTCCTAATCCCCGTGTTTTAACTGAGGCGGGCAAATATTTGTCCCAAGCTGTTCCATTTATCCTCATGTCGGCAATATACTCGAGTTTCGTCTATCGAGAGTGCAGCATATATGTATATATGCGAAGCGCTACAGCTCATTTGGTCCAAAAGCCACCTCGCTAACCCGGTTTTCGCTTGAGTATCGTCGGGTTTTGTCTGAAATATTCGGAATGTGGTAGTAAATATGGAGATGCGGTCCAGGTTCCCACCGGGATCTGTGACAGATGCTGCGCCTTTACTTTCCTATAACCAATTTACAATTAACTGCGGTTGTCCACCGAAATAGAGAGATAGAGAGAAGAATGAGAAGGCGTTGTATCCCGTCGAATGTTAAGGGGAAGCTTGAGCGTCCCCCTAATTTTTATTTCCTTCTTTCAAATATTATTAACTATTCCATCGTACCACTGTGTAAGGTCGTGGAACAATTTACTCTGTGCGACTGCAGACGTGCGTAAGTGCGTGCGTGCGTACGTGCATGCGTCACACACGGCTTCGTGCCGATGTCGCGATAGACTATTAACTCAATAATCTCGGACATCTTGTTCATCCTAAAGTTATAGCTAATTAACGTATGCGCGAAACTTCCGATAAAGCCTAGTGCACACAGGTGCCAACTTTCCCACATCTGTGCTCCTTGATTGTTTATTGATCCAGCCTCCCAATGATACGACCCTGCATGGCTTAGCACGTGTTTTCTTGTGGATTCCTCTTGCAAAGTCAATCTACTTTGATTATATTTTCACTATAGCTAGGTGGTGGCGCCTATCTGGGTTTCGCCTTGTCTTCATTATGCCCTTTGTTGTGCGGATCACATAGGGTGTTGGAGTGGATCACATAGGTTAAGTTGGGCGGCCTTAACTTTTATACTGGCTTGGAAGTAGAAGGCAGATGCTTGTAGTGCATGGTCAGAGGAAGCAGGCGCACGTGTTCGCATAGTTAGAGGAGATGTTTGTAGACGGAGCATGGATAGCCATAGCAGTATCTAATCTCTGCGAAGCGCTCTGCTATTCTGCGCCCCTATACATATGTGCCAAACGTATGCGAAGTGGGAGACGCCTGTTGCACCCAATCTCCCGCATGCTCTAAGAGACTTTCGGTGGCGCACTGAGTGTGTCGTATTCGATCCCCACCAAATTAAGACAGGCTTTACAACTGGCATATTGATCCGCACAGTATCAACTTTGGTCAGGTCGAGTCTCACACACGTGTCCTTAAGGACTGCGTCGCAGCTTGGACATTCCACTGCCTAGCGCCGTGAGCTTTTTCGTCGCACAGTGGAAGGCCGCGCGAAGCGTTCGAACAACGTGTAGTGAAGTCCGTAGGATTGATCATTTGGCAGAATAGGAACGCAGTCGATCGTATTCTTTCGGTAACCCCGTTGTCTACTGTTCCCCATGCTAGTGCGTCTCACCTAGATATAGCCAGCTGTTAGTTCTTGGAGAGCAAAGCTTTATCCGGAGGTTGTTGACGCGGCACATCCACCTCAGGAAGGTCACTTGTATATCGAAGTGATTTGAACTGGGTTCTTGTCTTGAAAGACGCAGGCCTGCGGCTCACGCGTATATGTGTGAGCACAAAGGATCGAGCAATCGACTGTCTGGAAATTTGTTAGGGGGTCAGAGCTCCCGAGGGAGTCCTGTTGCAGCTGCGCATTATTGATATACAACGTGTGACCAGAAACTCACTGCATTATATATTTCTTGCCGCTACCTTATATGTTCGGTACTGTTTGCTGTTTTACTGAAACATTATTTATTGTCCCAGTGTGCTTTGCTATTTCCATGTTTATCAATAAGATTTCTTTGGTTCCCTGCTATGTAAATGGTTGAAGTTCACGCCTATGACGTCATGATCGTTTCTACTCTCTTATCCCGGTACTTTTCAAGCAGAAGTCTTAAGTCTCTGGACCTATGCAGCATTCCTTCCATATGCAGGGCTATTCTACAAGCGATCTCTCGGCTTAGTACGTACGACAGATAATTCGCTTTAATAACTTCCGATACATGTTCACGCCTTAAAACTAAAAGTTCTCCATATTATTAGTCGTCAAGCCACAACAAAAAACCCGAAATTGCGGCAGCTGCTTCAGGAAAGAATTCTTTTCAATTAGCTTCTTTTATTGCGCGTACATCGTGTAGCTCTCAATAAATATTCTTAATTTTCAATCACTCTGTCTAACATAGGGGTCTCAAACTCATATTGATACGCAGGATGCGTTGAGAAAATATGTCTCTCGCGGACCAGGAGGGGACAGTAACAAGTAAGAAAATATAGAAGCCATAATTCAAAACAATCTGCAAAACAAAAGCGAAATACTAATAAAATAAATAAAAATCAACTGTTTCGTTCCTATGAAACCACACTCCCATTCTTTGAGCAAAAAGAAAAAAGGAACAAAAAAAAAACAGAAAAAGCGGAGCATCTTCGATTTTTTTGTGTCCAAACGCGCCGGAGGAGCGCGTTACTTCAGGATGGCTTGGCGGAGTTACTGAAAGGATACAGCGTTTGAAAACTACTACAGTCACTTGTCCTGACAGTATATAAATGCGAATGAAAAAGAGGTCTGGTTGTCCAGCGCCTAGTTATTGAAGGTAACAAAGCTGACTGTCAGTTGTAATTTTAACTAATAACGCGCAACTTTGGGAAACGCGCTTACATTTCCAACATTTCGTTCGCACGTACAGCGTCCTCGTGCGCTCGAGATCGTCTCTTGGTCGCGCTCTACACTTCTGCAATGAACTTGAAAGCACGCACGCACCCACGAGCACAAGCTGCCGAGTCTTCCAAGAACTGTTGACAAGAAGCGGGGGAGGAGAGGGGGGTAGTTTCCGGTGTAGAATCGGACCGCTCGCTGCGAAAATGCGCCCCTCCGACTTCCGAAAAAAAAAAATGAAAAGAGCCGCCCGTCCCACCCCGGCAGGTCGTAAAAGAGGATGAATGGGCCACACGCAAAGAAACAAAACCAAATGACAAGGACGCTGGCCCGTTTTCTCGCGGCTCTTAGCTTTACCAGACTGTTTTGAGAAAAAAAGTATGGGATTAATAACCTGGACAATAATCATTTTCCTTCGTTTTTTTTTCTTCATGTATTTGATCGTAAGACAACTTTGTTCGAAAAGAGCTCCTTCAAAAATAGTATACAAATACCACAAAACTGCATGCTCTCTTCAAAGTCGGCGTGTATACATCTCTTCTCTCGCCCAGTCAGGAACGCTCGCCACCAACTTTCGAGCTGCGGGGGTGACACAGTTGCACCGCCCTTCCCACCATTTCCCCCCTCTTTTCCGCCCTTCCTTCGAAACGTCCGAGCGTGAGGTCGGTTTTGTTTCGTCCGGGTCTCCCTCCGTGTACGCATTTCTCTTCTCCTGCTGCGAAGTAGTGTTTTTAGAATTTGTCTCTTTGCTTGCCTGCCGGAGCGTTCGCCGCGGCCAAGGCTTGCCAGTGCCCTACGCATAATTTCTGCCCCCGTGTGCTTTTTCTCTTCTGTCCGCTTCTTTTATTTTACACAATAGCCTCCTCCTTCACAATGAGAAGTTGCGTCTACTCAAGTGCCCTGCCATATAGCGGACGCATTTCAGTGAGTGATACGGGCTAAATGGGGTGTACGGGAGCTTGTGCGCCGAAATATAACTGATGTTACAGCACCTACAGCTGCGCTTCGTATTAAGCAAACAGTATAATGACATGATCTACACATGAAATCGCGGCCACCTTGTGGCTTGCTGTTTATCAGAACTCGGTAAATAATTTTACTAACAGCTATAAGGTTCACTAAAAATGTGAGCAACAAGTTAAACAAACAATAGCATTAATTAATGTAACAAAACATTTACACTGAATAGCATGTATCATTTTGCTCCATACTAAGCGCAAATTACATAACATCGCGAAAAACCAAAGCCAAGTAAAAGGCAAATAAAAAAAAGTAGCAGTCGTGCTCTTCATAACTTTTTTTCAAGGTACCGCTTCAACAGTCGGGCCAACGCATTGCCGCACTCTTGCCATTAACCTGGCGCCGTGCCCGGCATTTAGTCCGCCCAAAAAGTCGGGCCAAAGGCCGC
This sequence comes from Amblyomma maculatum, assembly GCF_055883805.1. Taxonomy (NCBI): domain Eukaryota; kingdom Metazoa; phylum Arthropoda; class Arachnida; order Ixodida; family Ixodidae; genus Amblyomma; species Amblyomma maculatum. Next base: position 139,253,818 of record NC_139350.1, on the reverse strand, counting down.
TGCGAACTACTTGCCGAAATGGCTGGCGGCTACCTCCGGGCCGACCGCTTGCCGTGGTTTACTAGCCGACTAAGTAGGCTGCCGACCATTTTCTGAACGTCGGCCACACGTAAATGGTCGGCCAAGGATGCTTGGGGAGCGACATCGCACAGCACATGTACAGGTGCGGACGTAAGTAAACGGAGCAGCTAGGCTTTTTCAGTCAAATTAAAATAACACCTTCCTCACTGGAGATCAGGAAATATTTGTCCGTGAAAGGGCACTTGCGTCTACTACCGGTCCACGCATACCACGACTACCAGTTTCAAATATGCCGAGACTCCGAGCCATGCTACGCGTGTTTCCACAATAACTCGCAACCCAGAAACGTACCATTCCACGGAGAAACTGCGTCGGCAAAGCGTCGGACTTGAGGCGTTGACGTCTCACGTTGAAGCCAGTTTGCTGCGCCAAACTGGGATTATACTGGTATGCGTCACGGGAAAAGTGGCGGCCACAAACTCTGAGCTCCTGGCGCTTGTCCGACGATGACAGCCCGACGCGTTGGAGCCAGCTTTCCCGCGTGACACCTTGCTTTGTAGGGACACGATGTCGCATTATAACATCTTTCCTGTCCTCGGCTTTACAGCCAACTACACAGCAATGGTGGTCCATTGCAGACCAGAAAAAAAGCAGCAGCAGTTGGGATCGCGAGATTTCAAGACTGACAACCGGGCAACACGTGCTTTTGCGAGCAGACGGATCTCTCTCGGCCGGAAGTGTTCCGCTTCTATCAAGATGTGCGCAGAATTTTTACCTTTCTTTAATGTACAATAATAACTAACGAATAAAATACTACTTTCAGGAAGAGTAGGGCTAATTTTAAAATCTGTAATTGCAAAAATTACACGTGACGTCATATGGCCATGGCCAATGATAACGCTAACCCCAATGACATCGCATGGGCTGGGCGGCTGAAAACGCACGGTCAGGGGTGTGAAACTCCCTATACCTCCCAGCGGCCACGAATTACAGACGCTAGCGCCAAACTCCTCATTATAGGATTATAGCGGGCGGGGGCGCGTAAAAAATGACACACACACACAAAAAGAATTTTTTTTTTTTATGCAATAAAACTGGAGAAAGCGCCACACAGCCACTTTTGTGAGCAAACTTTGCGCCAGTGTAATTAGAAATAGCTCGAGAGGACTTTACAAAAAAAAAAAAAAGTAAATCTTACTAAGGTATTGTCGCATTACCTCTCGGAAACCGCGGTTAAGACTTGACGGGGGAGGCCGTATAGCGGACTGGTCCAAAAAAAACGGTGCGCTGAAGGGGGTGTCGGTAGGCTGCTTCAAGCAGCGCGGGTCGCGCGCTCGCGTGCGCCCGCGCCCGGGAAAACGCTCTGCCCGTGGATTTTCTACCGCATCATCGTTCTGCCGCGGCGCGACCATGCGACCGGCTCGCGGCAGGAACAGTGTGATGGAAAGAAAAACCACAAACATAGCGCTCTCGAGGGCGCAGGCGCTCGCGAGCAAGCGTACCCGACCGCAGCAAGAAATAGCACAGAGAACAGCAGATATCGTTTCTCTTTTTTATTAGCTGCACGTGAAACAGAAAATGAAAAGATGCGACAAGGTATCCCTCACACACGCGCACTTTACATAGCTAACAGTTTACAGTAGTGTTATGTGTTCTGCGCTAACATTTTAATCTTGCATGCTTGCTTTATCACTACAAAAGAACCCAGTTTGCCGGCACTGCTTCTGTCAGCATGTGTACAGTTGATATGAAATTAAATAAATGATGCACATATTCATTCTACGCATTCCATACCATCAAAGCAATGTAGAAACATGAGCAAATACCTGCGTTCTAGTTACCTAGTGGTTGGTATTTGATGCAAGTAATCACATGTCACTGCGCTATACATAACCAAAATGCATGATTAAAAATTTACAATACCCTTCCTGGAAGAACCGTCTTCTTCGAAACGCACGTCTCTCCACAGTACATGAAGGTAACAAGTTCAACAACACGAAACACAGCGGATATCGCCGACTGTAATGGCCAGCACAATGAGCAGACGAGATGGGTCCACGGAACTGGAGGTGCACGCAGACAAGTCTCTCGTCTCACGAAGGGGCGAAGAGCCAGCAGGAATGAGATGCACAGAGTAAAAGAACCGCGACGAAAAATCGCGACTTTGGCCGATAAGCCAACACGCAGAGAATTCACAGCGCTAGGCTACGCAGACGACCGACGCAGACGACAGTTCTAATTCAAAACGAGCGGAGTCGTAACGGTTGCAGCGGTTCACGCGACGAAGCAAGCCACGCAGCGCAGTCGGCGGCGCCGTCAGTGCGAGGGGAAATTTAGGCGCGAGGGAGAAGTCCTCCTCTCAGCTTTTTCTTTCCTCCTTTCGCCCCCGCTTGGGAGAGTTAGACGGGACGGAAGTGCCCCTGACTTTCCGCGGCCTGGCACGGTGGTGAGTCGCCCAAATCGGCTGCGAGCGGCAATTTTCCAAAATTATTTGTAAATTACAGCTAACACGCAGAGCTTTTTGAATGTGATCTCGATGCTCACTAAGACCACCTCTAAACACATGTAGCATCAAAATACGGCCTTAAATGGCGTTTCAGGGGCCCTTTAAGAAAGGTGCACAAGCGGTCGGCGTGCCTTCACTGGTCAGCAAAGCGCAAAAAATTTTAGGCTAACATCTTTAATAGCGCAGATATTCTATATTAAAAATGACGCTCCTCCACTCCCGTCGCTGTAGCCCTCAACTCATACACGCCGATGCGCCGGCCAAGAAAAAAAAGAAAATGTCCAGGCCGACGCCCCGCCCATAATGCGTCACGAAGTGTGACGCCACCGACCCTCGGTTTGTTTACTTCCGGTGGTGCTCCGATTTCTTCCCCTTCGGGCTTGCGGTGGTTCGCGTGTTGGGCGCCATGGATCGCATGGATCCCGAGCTCGAAGCGAGGCTGCGGGAAGCCGCTGCCGAGCTGGACTTTGATCCATATGATTATACTCCGTTTCGTGATCCGCTAGACAGCGACGACAACAGTGACAGCAGCACGCCATCGACTGGCCCTTCTGAACCACCCGCTGGAGACGACGGCCTAGCATGGTGCGTTCCGTGGCGCGTGCGCCACTGCACATAAGTTATTACAACTTTCTTATTTCACGAAATGCCGTTTCGTGTTTGCTTCGCGGCCTTTTCACATTTTACTTATGCGCAGGTGCCGCTGCGAAAGCATGCCCACACCTGAAGAAGATGCGTACTGCCGCAGCATGCCGGAGGTGCTGGCGGTGTGCCAGCAGGACGGCGGCTGCATTACGATCCACCCAGCGTTCCAAAGCGTCCGAAGTCCTTCGGGCTGTGCACATTGCACTAGAGGAGGAGGGAGCGAACATCGATGGAGACGGAGATGTAAACAAGTAGGTAGTGCGGAAGCGTCAGGTGACAGATTCGCATTATTATTATTTTGTGTGTGTGTGTGTATGATCCGTTTACTGTAAAGTGTGGTATTTTCAGGCAGCACCGCTTCATAGCCTACCGCTTGTTTACCAAGTGGATTTGGGGCAGGCTGGGCGAAGGCAACAGGGTGGTCCTGCCAGCCTGCGTCGTTTACCGGGTTCGGCGTGAATTTCCGTCGGCGAGCTACGTGGGATTCAGGCACCCTCCCCTTTAATCTCAGGTGATTGTCGCTTCACTGAATGCTGTATTCTAAACTTTATCACGTGTGCCAGGCGCACTGCTTCGAGTGGTGCATGGAAGTGCGTTTATTTTTAAGGTGGAAAAATAGAGTATGCTATTTTATGAACGCCAAGTTATGCACTGCGTCAATTGTCTGTTTTGTGGTACTGTTTAAGAACAGACATCTCATTCCTCTAAAGTGCCAGAACTTGTAGATATCTAATCAAGAAAGGTGTAGAACTGTTAGTTAGTGAAAAATAAAGCCTGGGAAGAAAATTCAAATCCTAGTAAAAAAAAAGATACACATCCAAAAGCAATCCAGAATGGAGACAATTCTGAGCATCACCAAGTCTGCTTGAGCACATGCTTCCAAGCATCTACCATAAACATTCATTTATTTGGAATGGAATTTTATAGAAAAAAAATTAAAATCGAAACACAGAATGCTTGTGCCGAGGCAGAGCAAGCATTCTGTGTTTTGATTCATACCGATCGTGTGAGTGCTCGATACTGACACAATGAAATGAGTGCTTGAAGGTTTGTTTATTGATACTCCTAGCCGTTAATACATGACAACAGATCGCAGAATACATCCATTCCAGCAGTGGAGTAATACAGGTGAAGCACAGATCAAACCACAACTCTTGCTCCTGCATTTGCTGATCTGAATTATTAATTTGAATTTATTTACAGTCTAATACGCTTGCAGAGTGTTACATTTCTTATCTCCAAGCTGCAGTAATAGCTGGTCCCTTTGAGGTGTGTTTGCCAAAGTGTAGGGGCAGCACTGCATATTTTCAAAAAGTTGTGCAGGTTCAACCGTCCTTGAACCAAATTTCATGAGCATTAGCCATTGGCCGCAGTCACAGTTGCTGCTGCCACTTCGATCTTGGCTCGCTTGCACTCTTGCTCAGCTTTTTGGCAATGGGCTAGTCTGGCTTCTCTTTGTTCAATGGTCTCGGCAGGCTGTCTAGCACGGTTGCAACCTCAGTCTTTAGTGAGGTGGCGTATGTGCATGGTGTATTTCTGTAAGTTTAATGAAGGAGAAGGAGTAGATGAAACATTAAGACGATCATTGTAGCGCACGAAAATGTCTTGCAATTAGAAATTGATGGAGGCGATGTTTACTGCACAGTGCAAGAGTGTGTTGTAGTTTTACTACGAGGTGTGATAGGTTGTGGCAATAGCATAGTGCTCTCATGTCTAAGCTATAAAGATGACATTGTTTGCTGCACAGCATGAGAGTTCAAAGTCAACATTGCATTCACTTTGAGTTTTGTGCACGGGAGAAGTAGAGCGAATGCTCTAAAAGCCTTATTTTAGCTGTCTCTGCTATCACCAGCTCTCATGCCTGGACATAATCCCCTATTTCTTGATTATCAGCTGCATCTAACTGTGCATTACATCGCTCTCCTTTCACAGTGAATATATGTACACAAATTCTGCCAGCTAAGGTAGCCACTGCTTCTCATTTTGTGGCCTGTACCGCAGGAATCACTTAGTTGGGCTGGGAGACCTTGTCATTGCCTATTCTAATATTTATCCCTCGGGCATTTTATAGAGCGAGGAGCTTCTTTCATAATTCATTCATTTGACACTGTTGATAAGGATGTTTTTAACTTGTTCTCTTGCAATTTCTAGGGCCTGAACTTTGTCGACAGCTTGGCTTGTTATCTTGCTTCTTTGAGATCTGTGAATATGTTTCTAGTTTTTACTGTCGCTTTTATATCCGCATATCTCCTCTTCTGTGGCTTCTTTTCATGGTCGCTTTTTCCAGTGTTGGTGTTTACATTTTATTCATCTGTGCAGGATTGTCAAAGGAAAACGAAAGGCAGTAGAACAGAGCACCAGAAAGAAGGAACAGAACTGAAGAATTTACAGCTTTGCAGAAAAAGACCACGATGAAATTTGCAAGGAGAGAAGAAGGGAGCACTTATCCAAGGGGAAGAGGTCACCTGCCTTGGGGCAGAGCATTCCGACCAGTTACGCGGGTGTGTGATGGTGGGCTGTCGGCTTTGACGGTTCCAAGCGGCCTCCACTGGCTTCTGCTTTGGTTATGTGGGCTGAGGCATTCCCTGTCTACGGTACGAGCAATGCACTTTGCAACACACTCTCATGCTGTGCAGTAAGCATCGTTCTCTTCATCAAGTTCAAACTACAACATACTGTTCAGCTGTGCGGCAAACATTGTGATCTTCATGAAGTTCCATCTGCACCACTCCTTCATTTAACTTGGGTAAATATGGCATACACATACGCCATCTGGACGAGGGCGGCCGAGGTTTTCTAGCGTAGTGTCGGACCAATTTAAGTAGTGTGACATAATTCGCAGTGCTTTCACATTACTGCACCTAAGCAGAATTGAGTGCGCTCGTGCAATTTCTTTTGGGGGGGGGGGGGGGGGGAGCAGTTCTTTTCACTGCACTAGAGTATGCAGGTTGTGCCACAAATTTTTCTCAAAGTTGGCAAATCCCATGAACCCTTGCAGCTCATTGACCTTTTTGTAACTTTTGTAATTTTTTAGCATATGTAATACCTTTCCCGCAGTTTTGGTCTGTTCTATATTGTCACAAACCCCGCCTTAACGATTAACAGAGGCGCGGGATCCCCTTTACGGTTACCCGTCATCCCTCTATGAGGTTTGAGAACACAGTTAAAAGTTAGGCCGGTCAACCAGTGAAGTGCGTGTGTTGGTGTGTGATCAAGGAATAAATTTTGCGTCACTTTTTTAACACACAACGGGAACATATATAGGTAGTAGTCCAAATTACACTGCATAAGAAAAATTAATAAAACACCAGGACATGATAGTAATAAAAAATGACTCAATAAATGACAAGAGAAAAAACCAATGAACAAACACTGCGATAAAGAAGACTAAAATAACAAAGCAAGTATTCCAGAGATAGTAAGGGCGAGAGTTACACAAAAACACAGCGTAAAATACTAAGCCAGGTCAAACTTTAAACAAGGCTGTGGCTAAAGGTACGTCCAACGGACCCGATCAGTGGTCTTAAAGGTACGTCCGACGGACCCGGTGCGTTTTTCTTCGGGATCCGTCGTACGGATCCGGGAAATATTTTTCAGAGGTACGGCGGACGGACCCGATCGGTAGGGTTCTTCCGACGGACCCAACGCATTTTTCTCCGATATGGGCCTTGGGATCCGTCGGGAAAGCCGGACGGATCCGAGATCCCCAGATGTGGTTGTAGCAACTAACATTGGTAGCAACAACATGGTAGCCATATGTAGCCAAATCGAAGTTGGTATGAGGTGTACGCATGGTCATCGTGTACATACGTACGAGGTGCAAGAAGTATGTATACATACTGCATGCGTGAAATGTGAAATTACAAAGAATAGTACAGTGGCAAGAATAGTGCCTAGAATGGGTGATATACTACGTGATGGCATGATGATAGGTTTACGTGAGTTGGACCGCGGCAGGGTGGCAAGCACGACCAGAGCGCAAGCGCATGTAATCGCGGTGTTGACGGCCAGCCCGTGGCCCGCACGCCCGCTCATTTGGTCCTCGTTATCATGTGGATTAACGTCTACGACGGTCGTTATGTAATTATGTAGTTTTGATTCTTCAGTTTCCTCACTTCCATATGTGATGAGATGCGTCACGTAACGCATCGCTTTCTGCTCGCATTGAGGTTTGGTGCTGCAAGTTCTACGTAGTACAAGCGGCGCTGAAAAAGCTGGGCACCGCCGGCCTGTCTCTAGCCCAAGCATCGCGTCATTCATGTTTGTTGTACAACTGGAGGTGTGGTTTGTGCTTACCGTGAGATGCTGTGATTACGGATTACGTCCTACTAGAGTGCTGTGCGAGACTACGAAGAGTGCTGTGATGAGTGCGCCGATGCCCGGACGGACATCAGTGTGTCCGTTTATGATCGGCGATGTTGCACGTGCATGTCAGTGTTTATTAGGTGCAGTAGTAATTTATTTACACGCGCTGTGCAACAATCAGACGAAAATAAGTCATCGACAATTTGTTAGCCTGTACTACAGAGCTCAAAACTCGGAAAATGGGAATGCACATGATGCAGTTTTCACATGTTGGAGTGGACCGAAAAATAAGTGCCCAGCCCACACCGCCGGGATGCGCATTCCTACAGGCGAAATCGTTCAGGTTTCTGTAAAATAGCTGCCTGGCACAGCACCTTTCGAAATTTTCAGGCTTTGTACTATTGTTGAAGGCCACTTTATCATTAATAAAGGAACGAATATGCTTTATGTGTTAATGACTAGTGTTTTTTCAACATATTATGTTTATTTTTTTCGCTTTTCCTTAATTTCCTTTGTTTTTCATGCTAGAAAAACACAAATAGTACACTTTTAAACTTGTCAGTCCAAAGCTGAACATGAATATCTGCCATGCATCTGACAGCTTTAATGCTAGAAAGGTTGACATGTATAGCATGTACGTACACGCTGCGACATCTTAGTGGCACGTTCGGCTACTTGCCCCAAGGTCGTGATGTTTAATACCAGTGATGGCAGTCGCACTTTGGTGCAGGTGAAATGCAAATGCTTCTGTTTTCTGCAAGATGTCAATGCAAAGTACAAAGCCTGGGCAGTCAAATTAGTCTGGAGCTCTCCACTACGGTATTCTTCATAGCTACATATGTCACTTTAGGATGTGAAACCCTACATGCCACAGGTAGGCTGCATTGTTTTTTAGATTTTGTAACCTCTCATCTATGTTTTGCAACATTTGGCTAATTTTAGTTCCCAAACAGTTGGTAAAGATGAAACCGAAGCAGTTCTTGGCATGGTTTGCTGCTTAGATTAATTTTCTAATTGCAGTTCTTTGAAACTTGCATCAATGCTGGACAGTTCAAATAGCAAGCAGTTGAATTACAGAAATGATCTGGATCATGCATTTCAGTTCTGACAAGTGGAAAGTAATGGTCCCCTCCTTGCATGCATAGGTGCCTTTAGACAAATACATACTCGGGTGTGTGATTGTGACGCATATCAAGGGCCAACAGAAAGCCATGTGGAGCCAGTGTGATATTCTTCATGAAGGCTAAAGTAAAATTGTACAACAGCTGCTGTACCATGCAGAAAAAAATTGATCATTTAGTGTATGATTAACTGACCATGAATAGCATCTTACTCAGAGTATGATGTGATATATATCTGGTTTAGCATCCCAAAATAACTACGGCTATGAGGAACACAATAGTTGAGGGCTCCGGTATAATTTCGACCACCTGGGGTTCTTTTACATGCACTGACACCGCACGGTGCATGACAGCCTATTGTTTCGCCTCTATTGAAATGCCTCTGCTGTGGCTGGAACCAAATCTGCATCTTTGGGTTCAGCAGCCAAGCACTCTAACTACTGAGCCAGCACAATGGGGCCAAGTATCAAAATGCATGCCATTACATTTCCTTCTAGCCTGTGGTTTTCTTCACAGAACTAATGTATACAAGAAAAAGTAAATAGCAATAAAACATTAGTTTTATTGCACACTATATTCACATTTCAGCAAACATTCTCTAGGAAAAAATTTCTCATAATGTTTGCATGAAAACCATGAACATCTTACAAAAACAAAACAATGCACTTACTCCACTCCAATTATTAATGGGCAAGGTTGCATCTATGCTACTACACTGCACTTATCACAAAACCACAAGCCCCATCTGCTTTGGCCAATCACTTGATGAAACTAACGGAGACAGATGTCGCACACCACAGACTGGTCGTCTCGCAACATATCTCTGCATATGTTACATTTCAATTTCATGCCTTTCCACTTAGTTTCAACTGTTGCCAGCATTACTAGTTACCCATCTTTTCTGAAATTCCTTTTTTACGCTGTTGGGATCAGCATCCTTGTTAACGATGGTCTCTGGAATTTTCGATGCTATCATTTTCACATCTTCCTCATCTGGAAGAACGAAGGAAATGACAAGCGTTGAGCAGAAAAAAAATTAGGGAGACTCCTAATCTCCACTGTAAGGGTATGGTGTGCCAGCATTAATGGTTCTTGTCTGCAGATCCCACTGTGGATTCCCGTTAATCTACATGCCCTTTGCTACAAACATAATTACTAATTCCTTAATTCATGTCTCTGTTATCTCAGATATACTCATTAGCATACGGCCGTAGGCTGCCCTGTTAGGTGATAGACAACCTGGCATAGACCTCTGTAAGCCTCAACCTTTCTTAATTGGAGCTGAAACGTCGCAGAACATATTTCAAATATAACTTTGTAAGCTTGACTTAACAGCTCCTGCCATGTCGTGTGGCCTCGTGACATTTGGCTCGTGGCACTTTTGGCTTGTGCACAGGGGTCATCTGTTAAATACTGGTTAACATGCATGACAAATACATTTTCACACAAACTGGTGGCAAATGGTCAAGTGGTGCACTGCAGATTCTGAAATGTATACCTAATATGCATGCAAGGATCGCACCATCACATAACATGATCAAGAGTTCTATCAGTACCTGTAGTTACATAGCATTTCAATGCCCATTAAAGGACCACCTCAGACAATGGTTGTTGTTACCACAAGACCTGTTCTAACAGCGTACTGACACCATTCCACTGAGCGATGGACATGTATATGCACACCCTAGATAGCTCATGATTGTGGATCTCATTTATTTCTACGACTTCCAAGGAGTTCCTGTCGTCAGAAACCCTACACTTTATGAAATCGGGACAGTTGTCTTGAAAGGTGATGAAAAGAAATAACTAGGTTACCTTGACGCAATGCTAAATTACAGAGGGTGAATATGCTGCATGAAGATACCAAGAAGCTTGTACAAAGAAAAGTGAGAGTGAAATGGCAGGATTTTTGAAACAATGAAATAAACTACAAACTATACTTGTCAAACCTGTCATTAAGGAATGGAAATCATGCAGTAATCAAAAACACAACATGGAGGCCATTTTAGGTCATCTTCACAAAACACATATCCACACCTCACACACAGCTTCATACTTATGAAAGAGGACAAACCAATATGCAAGGAGTGTGGAGATGAACTAACAATAAACCATATCTTACACGTGCGCCAGAGTCGAGAAAATAAGAGGAAACATTTTGTACAATTTGCAACAGATCCTTTTCCATACCAGCATGATTCTAGGAGAGACGTGCAAATTTCCTGCCTTTTTGGTTTCCTAAAATGTTCCTAAACAAGCTACATCCTAAAGAACATTTTAGTCATTACACACAAAATAAATACATTACACCTTGTTCTTGGTGCATGGCAGCATTAGTTGCTTATGCACCATAAAAATCAATACAATGCTGTAAGGTATACCTTGGTTAGCTATGTTATATGAGACAAGCTTTTGGTCTGGTGTGGTCCTTATTCACGTGACAGCGCTGTCATGAGGGTCTATGTCCCAGCGATCGGAAAGTGACCTATTCCAATAATTCTACAAACTGAAGGCGATTCTACAGATTTCTAAAGACTGGAGTGCTCAACTGTTTTATCAACGTCCGCCTGCTTTGACAGCCTGGAGTGAAACTGTTGAAGAGAATACATTTTTTACATTTAACGCGTTTCTGAAGGCGTTGCTTTCAATTACGGGGCCCACAAAAAGCAGCTGAATGTCAAACGCCGCTTAGGTAGGCTTTCTAGCTAGACAGCGGTGTAACGTGGATAATCGCTCCGCCGGTCCATCGCTGGCGCCGCTGACTTGACAGGCGAAATGTTCAAACTTATAGCTACAGACCACACTTGAAACACTGAATTGCGCATGATCAAGACAGAATTTCTCAAACACTGAGCACTGGTAGCTATCGATTTCGCGCCCAATATTGTGAAAATCTGTCCTCTCTTCGATCATTGATACGTCCACGGTTGAACATTTATGCGCCTCGGGGTAGGCCAGCCGTTGGAACATGGATGCGTGGTTGTAGCAACGATCACTTGCATGGCACACTCTGCAAAATTCCAAGAGTCAGCTTCTGCAACGAAATGTGCAGCGCACATTTTCTACCGCGTACCTAAGTCCGGCGATGCATGCATATCGATCCCGATCGTTTCAAAGCTGCGCGGCCGTTCAGTCGGGTCACGCTAACCTCGAGCATGCGGAGGTTTAAACTACATGTACGCAAAATTCAACGACAAGAAAAAGATGCAGGCTAAGCTCAAAGAACATTGCTGTTCACATGGAAATCGGATCATTCGCGCTTCCGTCTTTCCGGTTGTGCACTCTTGCGGTGCGGTGCAGTAGGTCTTCGCCTCGACGAGTCGATGTGCAGCTCGCCGCAGTAGCAGCGCAGGCCTCTAGTAGATTCGGCATGTCTTCTGCCACGACTCTGAGGTAGAATTTAAACGAAGAATTTAGCTAGAAACATCATGTTTCCTCGGTCTGCATGTGAGGAACAAGCATAATGCCATTTCACATACATACTTTGGACTGCTGAATGTTCTGCACGGCGAGGTGCGTGTGTGTTGTGCCAGCGCTAGATCTTCGGAGGTCGATGCGCGACCTAAAACAGCGTAAATGCTAGGAATAGCTCGCTCGCATTACGGGCGATCGAGGTGATAGTTTAGTGCGAAGCGAAAGCTGCTCGTGAATGTGCGTATCTCGATGCCAGCTGGTGGAGCTGGTGCAGTACGTAGCATCGCCTGCAGCAATGTGCGTGACAGCGATGCTTGCCGTACACAACCCTAAGTGAAGACCGTATTCTATGTTAGAACGGATGCACTCTTCGTAGCACCTCATCGAGAGTCCGGCTAGCTGATATCATAGAGGATAAGATCATTCACGCGTAGCAAGCGGAATGTGGCCGCGTTCGACGTGCATATAGCCATGAGCCTGTATATCGACGTCCGCCGTATCTTTACGAAAATCGAATGGATACGTCGGACGTACCTTTAGACACTTCGTTTAAACAAAGGCGAAAAGAATATTCAATTAACCGACAGTCTGTAGCAAAACGGATTCTCACAGCCTTCTTATCTATTGAGGTATCGTAGTTGCAGAGTTGGTCGGTAGCAGTAAGATTTCAGGTATTACCAGCAGGAAGAGAAGGCCAGTGTCTGAGTAAACTTTTTTGTATAGCAGGCCATCACATAGGCATAGGCAAAACTGGCTGTTCGAGGTTGGGTCTTGAGCAGCAGCTAAGAACGACTCCAGATGCTGATCGGTGTGTTCCTCGGTTCAAAAGGTATGAGTATCTGGAAATCTCTGAGATAAAGCAGTGACGTAATGATCAAAGTTGTCCGCGTTGCATTCCGTCGTGGCAGGTGGCAACCAGGAGAGGCAGTCTCCATCTGCGTGCCGTCGGCCACTTTTGTATGAAATGCTGTAGTCGTATTCTTGCAAGCGAAGTGCCCAGCGGGCTAGGCGACTAGACGGATCACAGAGATTGAGTAGCCAGCATAGGGAATGGTGATCGGTTACTACTACGAACAGGTAGCAGCGAAACCGCCGCACGGCGAAAACAACCGCGAGACATTCCTGCTCGGTGATGGTGTAGTTGTGCTCACTCTTGCTTAGAGTCCGACTGGCGTAAGCAATCACATGTTCACAGTCGTCATAGCGCTAAACGAGGACAGCACTGAGGCCTATGCCACTTGCATCCGTGTGCACACTGAAGTTGGAGCAGAAGGGTTGAAATGCCGTAAGATAGGATGTGATGTTAGTGGAACCTCAGTTGTTGGAAACTGATGAGTTGCATTACCTCACTGACTTGAACTTGTGCAGTGTGCAAAATGGCTCCATTCTGCACAGCTAGTACACTGTAAGTCATGTACTTTGCACTGTAGCCTGGCGAGACACAGCGACCGTCCCCTGCCAGGTCTGTTGTCCCTACAAGCTCACTAGCAAGTTCTGCTTGCCTTTGCTGAAAAAGCTGCAAAGAAGATGTTCAATTTAGAGGCTACAAACTTGCAGTCATGTGGTTGCCTTAATGCATGTTAGGATGAGGGGGGCAGGTTTCAAATGCTGCATTGCTTTTCACTTTTCTCACAGCACATTTACTAAAAAAAATATTGCAAAAATTATGCCTTCAGTACTAGAGCATGCAGCTGGTCTATTATACATGTAGCCAAAGGCAACAGAGATGTGCAATAGCAGGTGCATTGCACTGCAATGCCTCCGCTGTTGCATATATGCTGCATTTTATATGTTTTATATGTTGCATTGTAGCTTCAAGTTGTCATGAAAGGATGCGACATCTAGTTATCGAGTTAATAACGTATACTTTGACTTGAATGTTGTAAGAGAGATATCCTTATTTCTGGCAACAAACTTCATTTCTGGCAGGTAGCAAGTATGCCCGTTGGTAGTTGTAGTTGTGATGCCTTGCACCCCGATGGATTGCAGGAACTGAAGAACTGAAGCTATACCGCAGCCAGAGAACAAGATGCCTGCAGCCAGGAGGACATTTCTTGCTGCCTTTCCTTCAACCAGTGGTTGGCTTTTCCAGAGGAAAGAAAGCTGCAGTGAGCATGTCCCCTTCACAGTCACAAGGCTTCCCGCTATGCTAAAGTAAAGGGTTCTTGTTTGCCGCACATTGTTCAGGTCTCAAGAAGCTGCCGCAGGCAACCCTCGAACACAAGGAATTTTCGCTCTTTGTAGAGGGGTCCTCAATCGCTGACTGGGCCATTTCATCCTGATGGTCGCTGAAAAAGAAGTGCAGTGACGTCAGTGATTGGTGCCATGTGATTGTTAATATTATGAACTAATACGTAGCAGCCGTGGATGTTCATCTCGGAATGTCTTGGCTGTAAAATGTGCTAAATAAAGCTGCTGTCAAAGTTTATAATAGGTATGCATTTTTTTTTTCGTTCTATCAACAGGGAACAGAAAAATGCCATGGCAAATTAGATACACTTTAGGGCTACGCAACTTATATTTTTTTCACAACGGAATCAAATATCCTTGTGCATCTTAGTGACTTGTTCAAATATTTGTGCAAAATTAAATGGCAAAGTGCATGTGATGGCTCCGTAGTAGTCTAAAGACAGCACTAATGTACACTAGGCAGACACAGCATGACCATATTATGTAAGGAAAAATTGCCCTTTTGCTACCTGACGCAACTGTGAATATCCTAACACCACGTCCGAGATTAGTGGTGTGCAAGGTATGTATGAGGCATGGTCTCTATAGACTCATCAAGGCAATATTTGTTGACTCATTGTGAGTATTACCACATCCTTAATCATGTCAAGCCATGCATGAGAGTTATGAACGCTATCATTCGAATGGACTGTGTCACAGGGAGGGTATATTTGCAGGTTTGAATGAGTGGATATGTGACACATAGGTGACGTATTTCGTCAAGTTTTCTTTTTTTTTGCCTAATTAACGGTGCTGAAATGACAAATTTTCTTGCCTGCCTTAGCCAGCAAATGCACAAACGTGGATGAAAGAAGTTCTGTTCTAATGAGCGGCCAGTGATAGCAGTAACTGGCCAGTGATAGCAGCCTGCCACCGACTTCTCTGGTGGCAGGCTTCTCTGTTTGAACCTTGGTGCTGACTAGAGATTTAAGTCCAATAGATACCTGTGTCCCTGGAAAAATTTCATATATTTAAAATTATTGGCAAGCACCCCATCTATGTTTAATGTAATCAATCATATAGCTCTTTTAATACATTTTCACAACACTACAACATCTTTATCAATAATGACTTACCAACAGAATGGCACTCCCACATTGTGTTGCCACAGTATGCGTACGAGTAGTTGAAGGCCCCGCTTGTGATGCTTCCTGCAGACAGATACTCATAATTATAATGATGGTTGCAGATTTGAAATTTTTCATGCTTTCATTTTCAGGTGCTGTAGAGAGTGAACTGCCCGTAACAAAATGCAACCATTGTCAACTTGCTACACATACACAAATATTCTGAAAGTGGAGAACTGATATGACTAAAAAATTTGCACAGACAAGCTGTAGTTTGTGGAGTTTCAAGAGCCCTGAAAAATTTGGAGGCATGTTAGCAGCACAAACAAAAGACACAGTGCTGGACAGTCGACTAATATACTGTTCCATGAACCAATCCAGCAGCTCATTATTTTTGAACGTCGGGTCTCCCATATTAATCCAGTTAATATATGTGCTCCGAGTTTCTTGTTTTGGTGCGCCAGTGCACACCAAAGCCTTGCATCATCCACTAAACAAAATTAACTATTTGAACTCCAAAATAATCTCATCTCTACAAGGAGAGCTACATTTTAATTGCTTCCAGAAGGTGCCTCAAGCGATGGTCGAGCTTGTGCATGGAAGCAGACATAACATTTGCACTAATTTGCATAGCTTACTTACTCGGGCAATAGAGCCATCATATGCAATATAATACAAAGCTGTTCAGTACAGTTGAAAATTAAGCATGTACATATGTCAAAAGACTTGCATCATCCACTAGACAAAATGACCTATCCAAAATATTCTCACCTCTACACGAAGAGATGTGGTATTTGGATCACCTCTGGTAGGTGCCTGAAGCAATGGTTGAACACATAACTGCATGAAAGCATAATGACATAGCAACATTTGTGCTAGTTTATATAGCTTCTAGCAATAGAGCCATCATGAGTGCAACATATTTCAAAGTTATATATGTCACCTAAATATACATAAATATAAATATAAAAGTATATATACATTGTTATTAATACCATGATAACAGTACTAATACCTGTCCAGAGGAAACCTGTGTAGTGCTGAGGTCTTTCGGGCTCCCTGGCGATGATGGTTTGCCATGCTAGGAAAAGAAAGGAAATTTGTGTGTAATCAACATTGTGTTAATGGCAGTTTTATTATTCTGCACATGAATGAGAATGAAAGGAGACAACAGTTTGCAAGTGCAAGGTAAACATAGGGGATACTTTCTTTCTTTTTAACTATATACCACATGTTATTTTTCCTTCCACTTGGTATTTAATTATCTTTCTGCCTAAAATCGTTACAGGATTAACTCTGATCAATATCAACCACAAAAGTATTAAAAAACAAAAACCTACCTTGGACTCAACTGTTGGCTCCTTTCATTAATTGTATCATAACGAGCCAATTTCCCCTTCAATTTTCCTTTTCATGAATGAGAAAGACATGCATATACAGGGTTAAAAGGCAAAGATCAAGAGTAGACTAGATGCACTGTAAAATAAGCATATATTTAGGCGGATGGGGGAGGGGGGATGCAGTCAGTCTGTTGTTATTAGTGTGCTGGTATTTTTTTATTACAAGTCAGGCTTGGTTTATGGGGTTCAACGCCCCAAATTCGACTCAGACGAGGCACCGCACAGCACTGAGTGACATCGCACAGCACATGTAGAGGTGCGGACGTAAGTAAACAGAGCAGCTAGGCTTTTTTAGTCAAATTAAAATAACGCCTTCCTCACTGGAGATCAGGAAATATTTGTCCGTGAAAGGGCACTTGCGTGTACTACCGGTCCACGTATACCACGACTACCAGTTTCAAATACGCACCGAGTGAAAAATGATAGAAGAAAAAGCGTGCTCCGTTTACTTTTGTCCGCACCGGTACGCGGGCACCTTGATTGCGCTTCCGTCGAAAAGCGGCCGCTGTGCCTAATTGGGCACAGCAGTCGACCACCCTAACCCACTGCACCACCCAGGCAAATTATACTGCGATTGTTGTGATCGCGTACTCGTTAGTGTATGTTAATTCATGGTTCCATGTGCGCAGGTCACCTTATTTTTTTTTTCGTTATCCGCGCGCCGCAGGGCGAGAGCTCCCTTTCATACATTTTCAGCGCCTTAACTTGTTGTGGTCCTCTCGCAAGAGCGGTTTGCGCGCAAGGAATCTGCGCCTGAAAAACTTGCGTTAGGCTTCATGCACTTCCATGCGAGACTCCGAGCCATGCTACGCGTGTTTCCGCAATAACTGGCAACCCAGAAAACTTACCATTCCAGGGAGAAACTGCGTCGGCACAGCGTCGGACTTGAGGCGTTGACGTCTCACGTTGAGGCCAGTTTGCTGCGCCAAGCTGGGATTATACTGGTATGCATCAGGAGAAAAGTGGCGGCCACAAACTCTGTGGTCCTGGCGCTTGTCCGACGATGACAGCCAGACGCGTTGGAGCCAACTTCCCGCGTGACACCTTGCTTTGTACGGATACGATGTCACATTATAACATCTTTCCTGTCCTCGGCTTTACAGCCAACTACACAGCAATGGTGGTCCATTGCAGACCAGAAAAAAAGCAGCAGCAGTTGGGATCGCGAGATTTCAAGACTGACAACCGGGCAATACGCGCTTTTGCGAGCAGACGGATCTCTCTCGGCCGGAAGTGTTCCGCTACTATCAAGATGCGCGCAGAATTACCTTCCTTATGTTTAACCTATGTGTTGCTGCTGAAATGTTATTTAATACGTACGTCGTTGATGCGGACCAACTTGCAGGCCTTTCGCTCTTGCCGACACGAACTTCCGCCTGCCGGCACCGCGATTAATCTCGGTTAACCGCCCAATCAATCCAAGGTTCGGGGCTCGATAACTTCGTTTTGAAACGCCGTGTAATATGGGCTAACCACGAGTTTTCGTTGCACTAGTCGAGTATACTTAACCCATCATGAGCTTCTTTCTCCTCCCCTTCCCCTTCCCCAGTGCAGAGTAGGCCAGATTTGAATAATTCTGGCCAACCTCTCTGCCTTTCCTTTCAATAAATCTGTCTATCTATGGTCGCTCATGCAGCCGACCTTATAAAAAGTAACAATCATTGAAAAAAAATTAACTGAGAGTTAAATAATATAATCGGGAAGTAAAAACATAAGTGCAAGTTTAATCTTAAAAACAGCGGTGTCATGTCATCATTTGGTTGTTGTGATGTATTCACGAAGAGGGCGATGAAGGCGTCACTATACGGACAACTGGCATAGTAATATGCTGACAATTATCTGTATTTACATATCATGCGTGATGTCAGGAGCATGCTGACAACGTCAAGTAACGCGTGGGCGACGGAGATTACAAGTAGTAAAGAATTGTTACATTGCCCTGAGCTACAAAATTCGCGCTTAGCTTTATTTAGGGAAAGAATAAATAGGACGATTTGTACAGAAAACAAGGCCACACGGGCAGACATATTGAGAATAAAATATAAGCCCCTTAAGGAGATGCAACATGAATGACGACGCCCCGTCCTCGTTCCGGGAATCGTCGTTTTGAGCAAGTTTCGGATGAACGCTCGCAAACCTCGGTTCAGTACCAGCCACCACTGGCCTCCGCGCTGGTAGGTTTTATGCTATATAGGAACCGGGCGCCCATTTTATGGCGCCACCGTCGCCTCTAGGGTGCCTCGATGTCGCCTCGGCAAAACAGCGCTAAAAAGGCAAACAAGAGGCCGGTGTAAATGATGGAGAGTTACAAGGTCACAGAACTCCAAATTTGTGAGGAGATTAGCATCAATTTGGGCTCAAAAAAAAAGAAAACAGGAAATTCCTGAGATCATGCAGGCAGAGGAAGTGACTGTTGAGGAAGCCGCAGAGGCATGGAAGGAGGAAGCCAAAAGGCTAGAACTCCAAAAGCGGGAGGAGCATGAAAAGCTTGAGCGCCCAAAGCACGAGGAGCGTGAAAAACTAGAACGCCAAGAGCGCGACGAGCGTGAAAGTCTTGAACGTCAAGAGCGCGATGAGCGTAAACGGTTAGAACACGAAAAGCGGTTTTCCCGCTTAAAGAAGCTTATGCAGCTCGAGCTTTCAGCACATGAAAAAAGTGTTGAACGGCATGAAACTTTAATTGTCATTCAAGGTAACAGCTCGAAGCCGCGAGAGGGACTGCAGCCGTTTTCTCATCGCCGAGTATATGACAGAGTATTTGGAAGATTTCGAGTGTGTCTGCAAAAGTAAGTGCTTCGAGCAAAATACTTGGGCACAAAAATTGGTAGCTCTTCTCTCCGCTGAGGCGTCGGAAGAAATCAACCGCGTGTTAGACGTTGACTTGAAAAACTACGATTATCTGAAAGATTCATTGCTGAAAAGATATTGGCTGTCACCGATGGAGTTTAGGGACAGGTATAAATGGGATACAAAACTGTGCCAAAACGTCTTTGGATTTGGCGTTCAATTGAAAGCCGCTATAACCGAATGGCTATAGATCAAATCAGTCGATATTGTCGACCATAAACCCTGACTGCTCATTGGAGGGTCAAATTCTAAAGTTAAAGCTCAGCTACTTTGGTCATCTGATGAGAAGAGAGGAGTCGCTGGAGAAAGATTTGATGTTGGGAAAGGTTGAGGGTCGCCGGAGAAGGGGTAGGCAGCGAACGCGATGGTTAGATGGCATTCTCGAGGCATTGCAGATGAAGCTATGTGATGTTAAGAAGATAGTGAGAGACCGGAAAGCGTGGCGTGACATGGTCCATAGGGTCACGAAGAGTCGGACACGACTGAACGCCTGAACTGAACTGAACTGATAACCGAATGGCTAGACAGTCAGGAAGTCCTGGAGCAAATTGTACTTGCATCAGATTATGAGACACATCTTGGGGAAGCGGCCGAGCAACGCGACTGCAGCAGCGAGCCGATCGAGCCTCGAACAGAAGTGTTTCGGGTTACCTTGTCGAGCCACTGGCAGCTGAGGCGGTTGGAGCCGGCTCCATCAGCGAGAAATCTGCAGTGACACCGTCCTGCACGCCGGCCCACGTGGCTGTAAGCAATCCGACTGTACCAAATGAAAGTGGGCATCTGACACTAAATGAACCACTTGTCGACTACGGGGCAGCTGTACAGCGTGGCGGGCAAGGACTCGCGCTAGGAGATGGCAAAAGGGCAATTATCGAAGTCAACGTTGCTATAGGTCATGACACGCAGAAAAACGAAGTGCCGTTCGTAAAAATTGCGCAGCCAACGAGTGTTGAACAGCGAAGGCAGACCCATGACGCGGATGCTGCCTAGAACCACACCTGTGAAGTCGACAGCGAGCGACTAGACAGAAGCCATGGATATTCGTGCCCTGACGCGCTCAATCCGCCTTTTGCGGGAGGATGTGGCGCCATCATGCGGGAGCGGGCGAGAAACACAATGGACAGCAATTTAGCAGATGACGCGAAAGCACACCATACGAAATGGCCACGCCAACGCAGGTAGAAAGCGAAAGCTTCCCTCCTTTTTTGGCCTCGGGGCGGAAAGTAGTGACAGTGATTGCAGCATATCATGTTCACGCAGTATGGGGGAATGTAGAGCGTTTTCACAATCCACTCATAACGCACGTACGCATATACTATCTTCGTATTGTAATAAAGAGCGTGTAGCGCGGGCCGTGTTCGACGTGACAGAATGAGACGATCTCAGCGTGCAGGTTTTCGGCAGACAGGAGAGCGCGGTGGCAGAAAGAGAGAGAGAGAGAGAGAGAGAGAGAGAGAGAGAGGGATCTCAAAGGGCAAAGCAGCCAAGGGTTTGTTGATGCTGCAGAGCTATAGTCTCCTGTGACTTCGAGCGGCGCATATGCGCGGGGTGTCTTGAGTTATCGAGCACCGCGGCGCCGGCATGGTGCAATGGGCGTCGCTTCCTCCTCGCGTCATCTACAAGCGTGCAGCTATAGGATTTCATCTACGAAGCTCGGCAGAGAGGCACATATACACACCCCCTGAAAAGGGCATTGTCCCGGCTGGAATGCACACCTGCAGAAAAGCGCGGCATTTTTTCTTAAAACGAATGATTCAGCGCTGTATCCGGTTTCTGCCCTCAGGAGTCAGAACGGATGTGGTCGCAGTGGTGAAAAGGTTCTCGGTGCACAGAGAATGGTCATTCTGTTGTGACAGGATCCACAACGTTCCTTTCTGCCGCCGCCGCGATTTCTGCGGAATCAACAACTTTGTGACACATGTACATCTCCTACATATCGGATGTGCGTCTCGGTCTGGAACCAACCCTGTTCTACGTCCAGAGCGATCCACTCTGCACGTGAACGAGCATGAACCCTCCATGAGACTCATTTATTGTGCCGGGCGGTTTCCTTGCCGTTGCAAACGGTTGGACGAAGACGACAATTATCAAGCTCCCTAACGAAGTGCATCTGATTGCGTACACCAAAGCAACAAAATCCGGATGCTTTGGGGTGCACGAAGGCGAGCCTTTAATTAAAAAAAATACTGTGCGTCGTGCAAGTGTGTCAAGTGCGTCATATGCTCCGAGCGGCAAATACACAGATACTACAGGTATGTATACATCTAAACGAAATGTGCATGATGAAAAGCACCTACTGGAGTTTTCACCCAGGCTGTAGCGCACCAGTAATGGCTGCAATGAGGATTTATTCGGTGCGTGATTGCTTTAGTTGCCCCGGGGCCTGAAGGCGATGTATTTTGTCGTTTCTTTTCTTTATGTGCGAAAGGGCTAGGTAGCTTAGATATCACAGGCGGCTGCGTGCGCTAGGCCGTACTATTTAGCATGTGTTATCGTGACTGCGACCTCACTAACAAGAAAAAAAAAATACGGCGTTTTAATGCACTGCCATTCGCGAGCCTCATGACCAGCTCAACCACTCGGCTCACTAACGGCGGTGCATCACAACAAACGCCCAATTTTTCTTTTTAGTCAGGCGGCAGTCGTGATAAAACATGCTAAATATTACGGTCTAGCGCACACAGCCACCTGTGATATCTGCGCTATTCGGCCCCTTCGCACATAAAGAAAACAAACGACAAAATACATCGCCATCAGACGCGCCGAAGAAATGCTCATTGCTGCTATCACTGGTATATGTTACAGGCTTGGTGCAAACTCCGGTGGATACTTTTCATCATGCACATTTCTTTTAGATGCATACATACCTGTAACGAAGTGTTTTTCGCGCAGTCGAGAGTACGCAGTCGATTGCTAAGGTCGGCCATTACATCTTGACGCTTGGTGGCCCTAATTCAAGCTTCACGTCGTTATTGGCCGCGGCTCGCCGAAGGAAACCTGAAAAACCGCGTCTTGCATCTTGGCATGCTTAGAGAATGGCAACCGTACGCGGCTGATGTGGTTGGCATCGCTTTGCCAAGCCTGTGACGGCCACCGTGCCGCCCGGTGCCGCCAGCCCCCCTGCACTGGCGGCGCCGAGAAACGCTGTCGACGCCGTCCAATGTGTTTCCATCGGTCGCCGCTGCGACTTCGCGCATGCGCAGAAAACTCGCGCAAAAGGCGGATTGTATTGGCGAAAACAACAACCCTAGTGCGAACATGGACCTCACGCAATCCGAAGCGCCCCAGCTGTCGGATGAATTTGATCGTGCGCCGGTTAGCGCTGAGCGACACGGTACACCGGCGGATCCGGGTAACTTGGGTGGCGAGCCTGCAGAGGATATGTCTAGCCCGGGGGCTGGCGTGAGCGAGCCTTGTTTGGGCGCGACGTTCAGCGAGTCATGCGCTGCTGGCCGCGATGCAGGCGTGGCGCCACACTCCGACGATGCCGGCACCATAAGCTCCGGTTACCGGCAGCTTGAAAGAGCTGGCACCAAAAAAAGAAAGCAAGAATTCAAGTGCTGCTGCCGAAAAGAGTAGAAAGACAGGTGCATGAAAGAATGCTGCCAGAGAAAGGTGAGAAAACGCAAACAATCGAAAAAGGAAAAGAAACGGCGATCCCAGCGGAATAAATGCACCCGTGTTGAGAAAATGCGCGATTGGTGCACAAAGCGTACGGAGCGCGACCGATTGTTCAACAAAGCGAGCAACTTGTGCTCGTCTGTTCTCTCAAGCACAAAGTAGAAAGAAAGGTCTCGTAGAGAAATGGACAGCCGAGGCTGTAGCGTAGGGAGGAGAGCCAAACCGCCCGAATATAGCTAGGCGTTCTGCCACTTGTGGAAGAGAGCAGCACAGTGCGAACTCGGATGCTTTGAGTCATGCATTCGACAGATAGCTACCTCCGACGAGTGTTTCGTCGCTAACAGTAATGCTCTAGGCAGATCGGGGCAAAAATGAGTGACCTCCTTGCTTCCTTAGTTGTGGTTTACGGTCCAAGTGATTTCAAGGGGACTCTTTTCTATTACTAATTATTAATTTTCCCTGCTATTTGATGTGTCGTTAATGTGCAAAATTGTTGTTTGAAACTTGTTTATTGCATTCTATACACTTGTCTCTTGTAGTGGGAGCAAAAAGGGGACAACAATTTAGCTAACTGAATTTCAAATTTTGCCTCTGTCTGGTGGGTGACGGGTGACCGCGGGTACTTCTTGTGTTGGGTGTTGCCTGCTGTCGGTCGCTTTTGCAAGCCGCAGAACAGTCTACCACTACCAGTGGCGAGAGGCAAGGGCATCGAAGCGACCCGAGCGAAGTTGCTCGACGTGCTCCGGCAACAAGGCTGTCGGCAATGATCCCGACCTGGCGAGTGGAACCCGAGGCACGTGAGGCTACCTGGCGTCCGGACACTGGAGCTGAGCTTGAGGGAATCTGGCAAATGAGCGCGGCCGGCATCCGAACCGCATGCGAGCAGCTCGTCTTCCCGGCGCATTGTCTGATGTGCTGTTGTGCCCAGCCAATGCCGCCCAGAAATTCAGCCGGACGCCAAACTTCTCCGGCGAACGCCTCCTTCACAAAATTCGGATGCTGCTCTGCAAGACACTAATGTACTGGAGGCGAGCCGTGCCAAGGGGAGAGAAGCGACATGTTTCACCATGAGCTGAGCATCCAGAGAGCTCGGCGCCGTGGCCCTGGCGATGGACCCCTTCTCGCCCCGCGGCATATTTGAAGCAAGAACGCAGCAAGCTCTCCCATTGGCCCTGCGAAAATGCTGCCGTTGGATTGGACCATTTGAGCGTCAACGGATTCTAGGTTACGGAGACTCAAGTGCTTCTGCTCGAGAGTAAGTTCGTCACTATAGAGTCCATCGGGAGCAGTTCGCCCCCTGAGAGAGCGGACGCGGCGGAATTTTCCCGGCCGTCGCAGTGCGAGAACAGTCGCGTATGGCTATGTTAGCTCTCGGTCCCAGAGCGGACCTCGTTGTGTAAATTCCTGTAAATAGTGTACAAAGCTTTTTCTTCATCTCACCAGCGCCGACTCGGGTCCATCGCTACCGCCCAGGGAGCTGACAGCCTTCGTTCACGAAACGGGTGACGAGAGCTACGCAACCAACTGCTTGGCACAACCCTGTTGATGGTGGGCTA